>NC_051310.1:140271615-141602865 GCF_015220235.1 Choloepus didactylus | reverse complement strand
TGAGATTCTTCTTTCCCTCTCACTGAGGTGTGTTTGCTTGGATGACAAGGAAAGATGGAGTCCTCAGCAATTGTTAAAACACAGCTTTATAAATCCTCAGTCAAAAATGCCTTTACTGGAGCAAAGTCCTGAAGGTGAGTCTGTGGCCTTGCTTTTTTGACACCCTGTTTGACATTAAATTTTTTTGAAATTATACACAAACCTAAAATTGGAAGAAGCTACAAGGATTATTTATTTTATCTATCTTATGCAGAGCTATACATAAATCCAGTCATTTGATGAGTACTGTTGCATGGAACTGTTTTGCCACCCTCATTTTCCCAGTCTCTTCCAATGGAGTGTCCATTGGTGTAGCCTCTTTTAACATTTAGTTACCCTTATTGTCATGTCACCCTTATTGTCTTGTCACTAGATTTCCTTGATGCTGCTTAAGGTAGTTTCTGTTGACCACCCCTTAATTGTGACCAAGCAGATTAAGGAACCTCAGAAAAGGTTGGGATGAGTTGAGAGATCTGGGTTTGAGTTCTGGCTCTATATAGTTCAGTCACTTAGTTACTCTGTCTCTGTTACCCCCACCTGGGATAATTATATATTTCTACCTATTTAAGGAGGGCAAGATGAGAAGTATTAAAGGGTGTGTGAGGTAGGAGGACT
Source organism: Choloepus didactylus (assembly GCF_015220235.1). NCBI lineage: Eukaryota > Metazoa > Chordata > Mammalia > Pilosa > Megalonychidae > Choloepus > Choloepus didactylus. The sequence continues at coordinate 141,602,211 of NC_051310.1, read as the reverse complement.
TTTTCAAACTACTTGTTCGAGACCTTTTTTCTAGTGCTTGCATTATTTTCCTTGTTGGATATGGTAGCTCTTCCTATATTTGTAATGTCTTATTTGCCTCTTACACTTTGTCTTCTCTCAGATTCTGGAGGACAAGATTATGTTGAGACTGTAATTCCCAGCAACCCGCTACCCAGTGCTGCATTCTTCAATGGGACACAGAGACAGTTTTCCCGATATTTTATTGAGTTTGAGGAATTACAGCTTCTTGGCAAAGGAGCTTTTGGAGCTGTCATCAAGGTGTGAAAGGGTTATCCCCAGTCCCTTTTAGTGCTATTTCTCTGTTTCATTTCTGCAAAGACTTGACTTCTGTTTTGGAGTGGGGAGGGAAGTGAGTGCCACCATTTGAAACTATGGTCATCTTCACCTTCCTGGAATTAAAGACTTTATTAAAAAAAGGACACATCATTCCTCTTCCCTTAGCCATTAACATGAAAAATACATGATTATAATGGCACTTCAAGTGGTGTCAAGACCTCTGAGTAAAGAACATTTTTGTGTGCTTTGGTTCAGGAAGAAAAAAAAAAATTGTTCTCTTTTTCTCCTATTTGCTGTTAGAACTACTGTGGACAAAAGCATTCCAAGGTTAGAACAGAGATGGAATGCAAAGTAGAAAATGGCCCCAGGTGTTTTTGATGGCTTTTATTTTCCACTCTTATTGAAACAGAAAATCAGTGCCGCTTTATTGATGGGTACTGTTGTTAGGTCTTCATTTCAGTCTATTTGGATGACTTTTATTATCTGCCCCTTGTAGAAAGGACTTTAGCTGCTTTTATATAATTTAAGTATTTTGATTGCTTTAGGAGACCCAGATTAATATTCTAATATTAAATTCATATATGATATATGTCATCTTTCATATAGGAAAGTGGCCCACCTTCATAGGGCATATGTCTACTTAGGAATCTGATAGTTTCACTGGGAAGTACTATTGTACTAAGAAGTATTACCAGAATTGCTGCAGAAGGCCTTTTACACTGACAAAAGAATTGAATTATTTATTCTGCAGTAGTGAGAGCCAGAAAGATCATCTTACCCAAGTTTTCCAAAAGGAAATTATAGTATTTTAGGAAATTTTCAGCTTTCTTCTTTAAAGTATAGACATTACAGTAAGGTGACTAAATAGGACAGACAGATATCCTGATCGGGATTGTCAGTTATCTTTGAGGAGTGGATGATTGATGTATATACTACCCTTAACTCACAAGTCCTTTAACTTCTTTACACTTGATATTCTTGAAGAAAAAACATTAACAATATTTCCTTATTACAAATACTGAAGAATGATTAGTAAGCTCACATAACAAAAACATCTTAGTAATTTAAGTTCCCCAATTTTTGAGGGGGAGAATCCCACAGCCCCCACACCCCCAACTCTGTATTTTTGGTTTAGGGCAGGGCAGGCTGCTCAGCGATCTGCCATTTCCTTAGCAGTTAAACCCATTTCTGTTTATTTACCTTCCATTTTAATAAATGAATTCCTAGGAGTTTCCAGCATAGCTAGATTGACACCCACTGGTGACTTACAGTGTATATTAGATTTCATATAGTTGAGCTAAAGACAGGTAGATTAAATGTGTGACTAGAAAGCTTGTGCCAAAGTTTCCCACTGTCCTCTCTATTAGTTGCAGGGAAAGAACACATAGCTACATTTATTAGAGCACGTTCCGTGTTTCAGGTCATTTCTTGGGTGGTTTGCAAACACTATCTTTCAATCTCATGACATTCTTAAGAGGTCAGCATTATCCCCATTTTCCAGATGAGGGAACTGAGTCTCAGAGAAATTATGTAATTTGCATGAGGTTGTACAGCTACTAAGACATGAAACCAGCATTCAGACCACATGTATTTTACTCCAAAGCTTGTGTTCTTGCCACTATTACCACACAAACAAAAGTAATCTGAAGAGAATGATGCTCTGTTTTGTCTTTTGTAGCCAGCTAATTTCTCCCTCTGTCCATGGCTGAGTTGTTGCTTGCGTAAAGTATATCCACACCTCAGTTAGCCTGCATGATTGGGACTGAAATGTTCTAGTGAACAAGTTTCTGAAAATTACTCCAATCAACCCAGTTCCATAGTGAAACTGCTCAGGATATGGAGGATATTAGGACTTGCCTTTGAAACTTTTTCTTGTACTTTTTATTATTTTATTGTGTTCTTGATTGTGTTCTACTTTTCATACATATTATCAGTCAACTCTTCAGTCTTAATAACAAAATCAATGGACAGCAATTGTGTTAATAGCAATTCCTATTATTTACTGAGCACCTTTCTTGGTGAGACCTTGATGCAGGTGCGTTACCCTCTTTATCTCATTTAATCCTACAGTCCACTTGGGGTAAAGAAAGTGATATAATTGCCACTTTATAGATAAGAAAATTGAGTCTCAGGAAAATTAAGTAATTGACCCAATTCACACAGCTTTATATGTTAAGGAATTCAAATTTACATTCAGGTTTGTTAAAATTTTTGGAGTTTAGTTTGTCTTAAGGGCAAAAAAAAAAAAAAAAAATCAGAAAGAAAAACTGAAATCATCTTCTGAAACTTGACACTTACTTTAGGAGTCCCTCAATAATTATAATTATATTAAAAACAAGGTTTACTTAGGAATTTAGATAGCAGATGTCATATCGGGAAAGCAGGGAAGTAATTGTCAGTAAAATTAATGATTAAAACAGAATTTGTTTTGCCCAGAGTCTCTTGGCAAGCTAAATTACTCCACACATTTTCTGTTTTTGGAAAGGAGACACTGTTTAGCTGAAGATTTTCAAAAGTGTGGTTCTCCACCGTAGATGTTGATTCTCACTTAGAACTCTCGGTTCTCCTGGGGAGGAGATGCTGTGACACTGTCTAAAATGGCAGTCTGTGCTGGATTCTGACCGGATGACAATACCGGGTCCTTTCCCCTTCTCTTGCGGCAGGTGCAAAACAAGCTGGACGGCTGCTGCTACGCGGTGAAGCGCATCCCCATCAACCCGGCCAGCAAGCACTTCCGCAGGATCAAGGGCGAGGTGACGCTGCTGTCGCGCCTGCACCACGAGAACATCGTGCGCTACTACAACGCCTGGATCGAGCGGCACGAGCGGCCGGCGGGCCCCGGGACGCCGCCCCCGGACAGCGGGCCCCAGGCCCAGGCCAGGCCAGGCGCGCCGGGGCTGCCGGATGAGGACACCAACAGCGTGGAGGCCGCCGCGCCGCCGCCCATCCTCAGCAGCTCGGTGGAGTGGAGCACGTCGTGTGAGCGCTCAGCCAGCGCCCGCTTCCCTGCCGCGGGCCCGGGCTCCAGCAGCGACGAGGACGACGACGAGGACGAGCGCGACGGCGTCTTCTCACAGTCCTTCCTGTAGGAGCGCGCGTGCTTCCCTGGGTGTGCCCCCAGTCTTTAATCCCAACGCAACGCCCCCCAGGGAAAAAGTGATTTATGTAAAAATCCAGACCTGTGTTCACGATGTTACAAAGCAAACAAGAAATCCAGTTTTAGAAAGTATCCAAATGCAATGCAAAGTTGTTTTTGTTTTGTTTTATCTTCAGAATATCTCCAAAATCCAAGTCCTGGAGAAAGGCAAGATAGTATCTGATCTTAATACATTTAATAGAAGTTCCTGTAAGACATGCCTTTAGAGAAGGGCTTGCAGCTCTGGAGCCGTTCAAAAATAATTTGGAGTTGTGATATAGGGCCAATTGCAGTTCCAAAAAAGATGACCTGAACCAGTAATTATGATCTTAAAGTTTATGCATCTTAGAATTTACCTTGGTCATGTACTTTCATGATTGTGACCTGATTTCCTTTTATTGTGTCCAGTTGAGTAGAATTTATCATAACTCTTAGCTATTAACTTTTTTCAGGAAAATTAGACAGATTTTTACTTAAGAGTTCTATGTTTCATATATTAGGGATGTAAAAATCACCATGGTGTTGAGTACAGATTTATGTCCATGAAGTGATGGTACAGTGTTTGTAGCCTCTTTGCTTTCTAGTAGTTACAAAACATGTTGATTTTTAGAATTGTAACAGAGATTTTGCTTTCTCTAACATTTCTCTATTTGTCTTTTTAAGACCTGCTTCAGATTCTGAAAGTGACATCATCTTTGACAATGAAGATGAGAACAGTAAAAGTCATAATCAGGTAAATATATAAATAAAAATTACGCCATTTTTTTTTATTTATCAGAGGGTGGGTGTGAAAGGAAACTGACATTTGATGTTAAAAACCTCAAGTGAGATATTATAGCCTCAATCTGACATGCAAATGTAGAAACCAGCAATTTTAAAACATGATCATTCATTTAAAATTTATGCTACTCTATGTTTATTGATAGACTTTAATTTATCCACATAATAAAATAAGCCTCCTTTTAAAAGAGAGGTGTAAATTGAGAAATTGCCTTTTTTTTTTTTTTAAATAAAAACCATTTCTAGACGATTTCAGGAAGTTTTTTTATGTTTGAGGATACAGACTGAATGCAAATTCAATTAAACAGCCTGATTGTGGAGTTACCTTGGTCTCTCCCCACATCAGTTAATCTTGATTTATTTTCATACACCATCCTCTAAAACAGTGTTTTAAAACTGTGAGTCATGGATAATGAAATCAGTTTAGAGGGTCACAACCAGCTTTATTTAATTTTTAATGTGCTAGAAAGGAGTAGAGAATTCCAGAATTCTAGAATCATACTAGCGGAGGAACTCTCCAGTTACAGAACTTGTTTCTCATCAGTATGTATAATGGGTGTAATGTAAAATATATTTCTCAGTGTGGATCATGGTCAAAAAAGTTTGAAAACCATTGCTCCAAGTCTCAGACCCCACTCAATTCCTCATCTTCCTCTTCCCAGGCCAGCAGACCCCCTCAAGGCTGGTGCATGGAGTTCAGTGGTGAAGCTTTTTAACTGTTAGGACTCAGTTATTGCTGCAGAGAGACATTCTGCAGGTTGGGGCTGAATGAAATGACTTTATTACTGGGGATAAAAATGTAATTATGAGGCGTTACAAGGGTACATTCACAGTAGATAAAGAAAAATTCTACATGTAGACTCTGTTGGATAAACAGTTAAATTGATTTGAAGGAGATTTGACTGCATCAACCAATTTATTTTATAAGTACTTCCTTCATCTATTAAAATTACCTTAAACTCTTCTCATTTAAGAATTTGTAAATGATAAATTTAACCAGGAAAATAGCATAAATAATCTAAGCTTAGGCTAAACCAAAAGTGATCTATGTTTTGTTTTCGGATGCATAAATTATAACGGAAGCATCAAATTTATTATCCTGGTTTTGCTCAGTTAAGGGCAGTATTCCACAAGCACTACAATTGACAGGTAGAAGCCCCTGTGAGATTAACAATTTTCTATGGATAATCCCCACAGTATATAATTGATTCAAGAGTAGAGACTGAGTTTTTTCAGAACATACCTCTTTTATTTCCTTTGATAAAGGAAAAAATGTTTTTTAAAAAAATGCTTCCTTAAAAAAAAACCTGTAAATCAGAAGCAGTCAAATGCTAACCAATGCTTTTTTCATGCTTGGGGTGGGGGGATACTTAAACACACATATCAGAAGATAAAATAATTTTTTAGAAAAACCTAAATGGTATTGTGTATTAGAAAGAAAATCAGCTGTAGGGGACAAACAGACAAAGCATGTGGAAAAGCAGTCCAGAGGGTCACGGTGTGCTCATTCTTCAGGAGTAGAGCTTGCATAGCTGTATGCCTCTTGCAATGTGGTCACATTTTGTTTTAGCTGAAGATGGATTTCTGGTCTTCAGTTTCCAAAGGAAACCTACCACCAGTGGAAGATTCCAGTAAATCTGAAGCTTTAAAATATTAGCCTGTGTACATTCTACCCTTCTTATCCACAGAAGGGTCTTGATGATAATAAAGATTTGGCTTGATATCATTCTGTAGATTGTACATCCTTAATACTTACCTGTTTCCTACTTTCCCCATCATTGTTCCTTATAGGGATAGACCTGTAGACTTCATGGTGGGTTTAGGTAATAGCAGAATTCCTTCTAAAATGCTGTAAGCTTCTAAAGGACAGTGGTTGTGTTCTGCTCGCTGACCTCCACAGGCAACAGGATAGCCATGTATTTGGAAGGGAGAGCACACCTATTTGATGGTGGTGATGATCTTGTTTAATGTCAGCCCCATTTTCAGTTCTCATGTATTCCTCTTGGGTTAGGATGAAGACTGCAATGGAAAGAACGGTTACCATGACAATGAGCCATCGGTGACAACTGAAGCTGTGCACTATCTGTATATTCAGGTGAGGCCCTGGTGTGCAACTTGGTGACAATGCAATTCCCAGTAGTTGCTAGTAGGTATGTTTCAGGAGGCTAGAACAAGACAACAGACAGAAGAGATCTCACCAATACTGTCAAGGATTAATTGCCAGAAAGGATTGAGGCATTGAGACCCTTTCCTCCAGCCTTGAATTCTTTTTTTTCCTGTACCATAGCAGGAGGTGGCATAGGGCAGTGGTTATGGGCTCTGGACTCAGGCTGTGTAAGATCACATCCTGGATCCTGAGCTGTGTGAGCTCAGATAAGGTTTTTAAACATTCTGTGCCTTAGTTTCCTCATCTGAAAATTAAATTATAGAACCTATCAGACTCCTTGTGAGGAATAAGTGAAATAAAACATGTGATATGCTTAGAACTATATCTGAATTCAAGAAATGATAACTTTCACCATTTTTTAACATGCTAGACTTTGCATGAATAGAAACTTCTCTTTGTCTAACAAGCTGAATTTGGACAAGGTATGGTGCACACAAATGAGTGTGCATGCAGAAGGAACACTGACGTGGGTTTAGACAAACCTCTGGGGGACAAGAGCCATGAGCAAACCAGTTCTGATAAGGCATTATTAAAAATAAGCCTAGACAAGGAACAGGTTCTCCCTTGGAAACTCCAGAAGGAAGCACTCCTGCCAACACCTTGATTTTAGCCCTATAATACTCCTTTTGGACTTCTGGCCTCCTGAACTATTCAAGAATAAATTTTTGCTTTAAGCTAAAAATGTGTGTGTGTGTGTGTGTGTATAAGTTCAAAATAACAATACCACATCATTACCAACAATATGATTACTGAAATGTTTCTTTGCAGGTTTTTTGTTTGTTTTTTGTTTTGGGGTTTTGTGTGTATGTGTATTTAGGATATATATACTACTACGGGTTACAGACTAATTAAAGTCACTTGGAATAATAGCAATGTACGTGATTAAACTATCAAGTCAACGTTTATTTAGATTCATTTGTTTCCCTTTGTTTTGATTTCTTTTGAATTTTTTTGCAGTTTGATTTAATTTTGTATTAAAATTGTTAAATTTAAAAAAAGAGTCTAAGAAATCACAATGACCACATTGGCCATTTAAAATCAAAGCTATAAATAATTTAAAAATAAAAAGTAAAAAAAATAATAATAAGCCAAGGCTTTAGCCTGCTTACTCCCCTGAGGGGCAACATCCCAAACAGTGGCATGCTCTCCCATCGGACGGTCAGCCACAAACCAAAGGGGAAGTGAACAGGACCGTGGGTCATTATTAGTGTGTTCAGTCATATCTGCAAGCAGGCAGATCTTTAAATGTGAAATACGCTGTGTGAAGAAAGAACCTAAGACAAGCCGGAGACTAAAAGAGATTAATTTAATGGTTGCATTCCTGGGGTTAAAGCTGGTCTTTGACGTTCTCTAACGTAAGTAGCTTGGAAGCACCACTTAAATATATAATAAAGCATTTGTTACCCAAAGCTACTTACTGAGTTTCTCCTATGTGCCGTTACCCTCTAAACAATTATAACGAGATAGAAGTACATCAAGGAGGTGCATGTGAGGTGAGTGGAATCCTGGTGTGGGGCTCAGAGGCCCTGGCTGAGGATGGGGGCTTCATCCTGGAGGATGAATCAGAACATGCAGACGGTTATTCTGAGGTCAAGAGAAGCAGAGCAGGTGTTCCTCTCTATAAAAACAATAAAATCTTTCTTCATGAGAAATCGCAATTCGGGCACTGGTTTGAAACATATAGGCTAGTTACATAAATCAAATGCTACATGTTGATTTATGATGTAAATGATGCTGCGATGTTTTCTAATACATTAATACAATTAAGAAGGGGTCAGACAAAGCCCCTTTTTTGAATGTTGTAATTAATATTTACAGTGTTTTGCTTTAGACTTGAAGGTCACTTGTCATTAATTTAATGTACAGATAAGAAAGGCTGTGATATCATTAGATTAATTAGCCCCTCCTGGGAATTTGGGTTTGGAAGCAATCTTGTAAAACACCATAAATAAAATTTTACTTAAATTTAATTCTCAGATTTTTCCTATTATTTGTGACCAGGATTTTAAACAAGTCTCATTTTTTAAAAAAAGCAGTAATAAAGAATAAAAATAATTGTGTTGGGGTGCTGAGATTATGCATGTTTCCCCAACTTTTTATTTAATATTGTTGGTTTCTTTTTTCAATTAAAAAAAATCAAGGCTTTCCTATAACTATAAATGAAGGATAACGTTAATTGCAATTATCTTCCTTAATTTAGACTCATTGTATAATCAAATCCTGACTGGCTTGTTCTTCTCCGTAGATGGAGTACTGTGAAAAGAGCACTCTACGTGACACCATTGACCAGGGACTGTATCAAGACACCATCAGGCTCTGGAGGCTTTTTCGAGAGATTCTGGATGGATTAGCCTACATCCATGAGAAAGTAAACTTTACAACATTTCATATCTGAGAACTTATGTCTATGAAATACTTATAACTGAATAAAAAAATCAAATTGTAAGAATGGATTAAAAATCAGAAACAGAGGGAAAACTGGGTATATTGAAATAATCTATTTTTGTAGGGAATAGAATGAAGTGTCAAAAGACAAGAAAATAGTACAAAGTATCGGAGTTCAAAGAAACCATGGAGAGTTAAGACAGCAGTTGGCAAACTCAGGCCTGTGGGTCATATGCAATCTACCACCTATTTTATATGGCCTCTGAACTATTTATGACTTTTACATTTTTAAATAGTTGGAAAAAAATCAAAAGAAAAATAATATTTTGTAAGACATAACAATTATATGAAATTCAAAGTTCAGTGTCCCTAAGTATAAAATTTTACTGGAACACAGCCATGCTCATTAGTTTATGTATTGTCTGTGGCTACTTTCACACTACAGTGGTGGAGCCTAAAACTACTGAAGTGTGCCATCCCCTGGGTTAGGAGGAGATATTTCAACATGAATGAAATGTGAGGATGATTCGAAGATTGGCTTAGAAAAAAGTGAGGACATGATTAATACATGCCAATTTATTTGATTCTAACCAAGTTAGTGTTGCCCTTCCTAGGAAAATGGAGAAACCAGAAGTCATCTGGCAAGTATAAGAAGTAGGCTGTTTGAATAATGTAGTTTGTCACATGTATAAAATGTCACTTTAAAGCTAGAAATTGTCATTTCAATGTAAATGCTAATGGGCCTATCTTCAGAATGAAAACACTGCTTAAATTTTAACTGAGATTGTCTAGTGAATTAGCCAGCATAAATATATTAATTTTTTCCTTTGCCTCAATTTTCTTTAACCTTAAAACATTCGTACAGTACACATTTATACTGAAGATCGAGGGCTCTTATTTATATATATAGTTTATATATGATTGGGTAGAAGCAGAATTTGCAAGAGTGAAAATAAAAGTGATTTCACGAGGGCCAGCAGAACTCTATTACTGTACTATCACCATGGTGTCCTAGAACCAGGCCCTGTGTGCTCTCTTCCTTTCCATCTAATTTGTTCAGTATTTGCTAATCATTTGCTGGGTATCTAACACTGTCCCACACCTAGGAATACAGAGAAACATGAGTATATGACAAACTCCATGTTTTGAGAGGGACTTAGTTTTTGAAGGAGCCAAAACTTATCTTCATGTCATAGTAAAAAAAAAAAAAAACAACATACGATAAAGTGTTGTTTGTTTTTTTTTTTTCATTTTTATTGAGATTGTTCAGATACCATACAATTATCCAAAGATCCAAAGTGTACAATCACTTGCCCCTGGGTACCCTCATACAGCTGTGCATCCATCACACTTAATTTTTGTTCAATTTTTAGAAACTTTTCATTACTCCAGACAAGAAATAAAGTGAAAGATGAAAAAAGAAAAAAAGAAAAGGAAACTCTAAACCTCCCCTATCCCTAACCAACCCCCCTCAATTGTTGACTCCTAGTATTGATATAGTACGTTTGTTACTGTTTATGAAAAAATGTTGAAATACTACTAACTGTAGTATATAGTTTGTAATAGGTATATAGTTCTTCCCTATATGCCCCTCTTATTAACTACTAATTGTATTGTCATACATTTGTTCTGGTTCATGAAGTGATTTCTAGTATTTGTACAGTTGATCACGGACATTGCCCACCATAGGATTCAGTTTTATACATTTCCATCTTTTGACCTCCAACTTTCCTTCTGGTGACATATATGACTCTGAGCTTCCCCTTTCCACCTCATTCACACACCATTCGGCACTGTTAGTTATTCTCACATCTTGCTACCAACACCCCTGTTCATTTCCAAACATTTAAGTTCATCCTAATTGAACATTCTGCTCATACTAAGCAAGAGCATCTGCATTTCTTCCACAAGGCAGGAGGGAGAGTCAAAGAAGGTAGAGAGGCAAAAGAAAGAGGAAAAAAAAAATGACAGCTAGGAAGCAGCAAAAGGAAAAATAACCTTAAATCAAAGTAGAATAAAGAATCAGACAATACCACCAATGTCAAGTGTCTAACATGCCTCCCCTATCCCCCCCTCTTATCTGCATTCACCTTGGTATATCACCTTTGTTACATTAAAGGAAGCACAATACAATGATTCTATTAGTTACAGTCTCTAGTTTATGCTGATTGCATCCCTCCCCCAATGCCTCCCCATTTTTAACACCTTGCAAGGTTGACATTTGCTTGCTCTCCCTCGTAAAAGAACATATTTGTACATTTTATCACAATTGTTGAATACTCTAGATTTCACCAAGTTACACAGTCCCAGTCGTTATCTTTCCTCCTTTCTAGTGGTGTCTCACATGCTCCCCATCTTCCTCTCTCAACCGTATTCATAGTTACCTTTGTTCAGTGTACTTACATTGTTGTGCTACCATCTCCCAAAATTGTGTTCCAAACCACGCACTCCTGTCTTCTGTCACCCTGTAGTGCTCCCTTTAGTATTGCCTGTAGGGCAGGTGTCTTGTTCACAAAGTCTCTCATTGTCTGTTTGTCAGAAAATATTTTGAGCTCTCCCTCATATTTGAAGGACAGCTTTGCTGGATACAGGATTCTTGGTTGGTGGTTTTTCTCTTTCAGTATCTTAAATATATCACACCACTTCCTTCTTGCCTCCATGGTTTCTGCTGAGAGATCCACACATAGTCTTATTAAGCTTCCTTTGTATGTAATGGATTGCTTTTCTCTTGCTGCTTTCAGGATTCTCTCTTTGTCTTTTACATTTGATAATCTGATTATTAAGTGTCTTGGCATAGGCCTATTCATATCTCTTCTGTTTGGAGTACGCTGCGCTTCTTGGATCTGTAATTTTATGTCTTTCATAAGAGATGGGAAATTTTCATTAATTATTTCCTCTACTATTGCTTCTGCCCCCTTTCCCTTCTCTTCTCCTTCTGGGACACCAATGATACGTACATTATTGTACTTTGTTTCATCCTTGAGTTCCCGGAGACGTTGCTCATTATTTTTTCATTCTTTTCTCCATCTGCTCCTTTGCGTGTAGGCTTTCAGGTATTTTGTTCTCCAGTTCCTGAGTGTTTTCTTCTGCCTCTTGAGATCTGCTGCTGTATGTTTCCATTGTGTCTTTCATCTCTTGTGTTGTGCCTTTCATTTCCATAGATTCTACTAGTAGGTTTTTTGAACTTTTGATTTCTGCTGTATACATGTCCAGTGCTTCGTTTACAGCCTCTATCTCTTTTGCAATATTTTCTCTAAACTTTTTTAATTGATTTAGCATTAGTTGTTTAAATTCCTGTATCTCAGTTGAAGTGTACGTTTGTTCCTTTGACTGGGCCATAACTTTGTTTTTCTTAGTGTAGGTTGTAATTTTCTGTTGTCTAGGCATGGTTTCCTTGGTTATCCAAATCAGGTTTTCCCAGACCAGAACAGGCTCAGGTCCCAGAGGGAAGAAATATTCAGTATCTGGTTTCCCTGCGGGTGTGTCTTAGAAAATTGCTCCACCCTTTGATGCCTCAGGTCACTGTGCTTTTCTGCCCAGCAGGTGACGCCTGTTAGCCTATAATTCTTGTCTGGTATGAGGAGGTATGGCCGTGTTCCCCCAGGCTCTGGGGTCTGGTTCTGAATGGAAAGGGCCCCACCCCTTTCCTCCTAGAGAAGACAGACCCCTCAGGTGGAGGTCATTAGCATTTCAATGGTCTCACTCTGCTTGTGGTGTCTCCACCCTTCCCAGAGTCACAGCCCTGGAAACTAAAAATGACTGGGGCTTTCTCCACTGAGCCAAAAAAGAAACAGATAGTCCCCTTCAGACCCAGTCCAAGACAACCCTCCGGCTCTCCCAGGTCAGTCGTCACCCAAAGCCTCTGTCTGTTTTTGGGGGCTGCGTACCTGTAGTGAGCAGTTCACACTCGCTCCTTAAAACCCCAGTTGGAGCTCAGCTGAGCTGTATTCGCTTGCTGGGAGAGAGCTTCTCTGTGGCACCACGAGGCTCCGCAGCTCGGGCTATGGGGGAAGGGGTCTCCTGACCTGGTTCCGCAGGTTTTACTTACAGATTTTATGCTGTGTTCTCAGGCATTCCTCCCAATTCAGGTTGGTGTATGATGAATGGATGGTCTCGTTTGTCCCCCCGCAGTTATTCTGGATTATTTACTAGTTGTTTCTGGTTTTTTGTAGTTGTTCCAGGGGGACTACTTAGCTTCCACTCCTCTCTATGCCGCCATCTTGCCCGAGTCCACGATAAAGTGTTTTTATTACATTTTATAATTTCCCATGTTATAATATATGAAACAGTCAGCATTATGAGCTGTCGGGAAGGGGAGAAAGCCATGTTAGTGTAACAAATAATCATTGAGCACCTACCTTGTGTGCTGGGGATGCAAAGTAGAATTGTTAGAATTTCTGCAGAAGGCTTCTTGCATGAGTTGGCATTTGTAAATGTTGGTACAATTCAGATGAGTGGAGGAAAGCAAAAGAGTTTCCTAGGCAGAGGAAATGGTGTGAAGGAAGAGCTAGGAGAAGGAATGAAAGTGGTGTATGTCTTCCATACCAGTTTTTTGTGATGCAGCAAAGAAGGATAATTTGGTGAACCTGGCAGAGGGGGCCTTGGATGCCACCTTTGGGCTTAGATTTGACCTGATCAGGATCACCACCAGGTAGAAGTGGGAGATGGTAGAGAGGTCCCTGGTAGGACAGTCAGGAGACATCACAGAGGCCAGAAAGCCTGGCCCAGGGTGGTCTGTGGGAGAAGACCTTCAGATTTTCATCACTAGGTTGGCCTCTCAACTTAGGAAACAGATGTAACTATAAATTATGACTGAGAAACAAGTGCTGGTTTCTTTTGTGCCTTCCAACAGGGAATGATCCATCGGGATTTGAAGCCTGTCAACATTTTTTTGGATTCCGATGACCGTGTGAAAATAGGTGATTTTGGTTTGGCGACAGACCATCTAGCTTTTGCTGTGAGTATTTTTTAAATTGGACTGAAACTGAAAAGGGATTCAGGCCCTCATGATCATGAAAGTGTTAGAATTCAAGGTTGAGAGTTCAGTGAACTCTTGTATAATCCTCAGGATATTATATACATCCGAAGGCGCAAGCTGCAAATGACCTTTTAGGCTTTGAAATTGTGAATTCATGAATAGTGAGTGCATTGTTCTCCAGGGAAATGAAATGATTAGCTTGTGGATGATAATCAGGTCAAAGGCATATATTAGTTTATGAAATAATTTGATATTTTGGTCTACTGTGATTGGTACTGTGTTGGATGCTTTACATTTGAGGGGCTTTCAGTTGGTTTGGGAAAATGAGGCTCAAAAAAATAAAACATCAGGAAAACCAGTTCTAGACAGCATATAATTCAGGAGTTTGTTCTTCACAGCCTTGAAGAGTAGTTGTTTAACATACAAAGCTAAATAATGTAAGGTGAGAAAAATAGTGATATATTATTATATATTATTATAGTTATTCTGATTTCAGCATAATATTTTCACTCAGTCTTTCTTTAGAAATGGGTAAGCCATTCTCAGGGAATAATATAACATTTAATTTGATATTTGGTTTACTTGCATTTTTAGGCTGACGGCAAACAAGATGATCAGTCAGGAGATCAATTAATTAAATCAGACTCTTCAGGTAAATCCAGAAGACTGTATATTTAATTGGTATATTAAAATGCAGAGCAAAGAACTTAATAACCTCAAACCTATTTCTTATTTATAAAGATTATATTAAAGCAAATGGTGATTATTCATTAAATTAACAAAATCATGAAAATGCCTTAATTTTTTTCCTTTTCACTCTGTTAATTGTTCTTCAGAATTTTAAGAAATTAGACCTTAAGCTAGTTGAATAATGCCTCCCATATAAACAGTTATATTTCATTTAACCCCAAGTGGTAATGTGGGGCTCCTTTATGACCTGGTCTGTCTGGGGTCTTCATCTATGAGTGTCCCTCCTTTGCAACAGAAAGACATCCTTGTGTGGGACAGAGTGTGTGGACATATGTGACCTGTAGTTAATCATTTTTGTAAAATGCATGCCGTTTCTTCCTGTGAGGAGTGTGAACAGTTAACAGATTGTTACATGTCATGCTTCAGTCCTAATAATTTTTTTTTTCTTTTTGATAAAAATTTGCCTTAACCATCAGTTCTGTTATTGGAAAGCTTTCCCTCTGTCCTCCTTCACACAGGTCATTTGACTGGGATGGTTGGCACTGCCTTATATGTAAGCCCAGAGGTCCAAGGAAGCACTAAATCTGCATACAACCAGGTAAAGGGAAAGCCTTTGGGGGGGGTGGGGCAGCGGTAAAGGTTTGAAGAGTGAGGTAATAGTAAGACCATGAAGATCACAGCATTTGGTATTTAGTTACAGTGGAAATAGTAATGAGCATCCACTTATTCATTCAACATATATGCAGGGCCCATGGTGCCCAAAGATGGTGAAGGAAGCCACCATCGCTGTCAAGACGCTTACTGTCTATCCATTAAAAGAATATTTGAACTAACCCCTATCCCAGGAAGACCCTCAGTCAGGCATCAGGAACACAGAGAACATGTCAGCTAAAAGAATAAGAACGATGTGGCCCCTGTCCTCAGGGACCTCTTACAGTGGTGGATGAAACATGATAAACAAGTCAAAAACAAAAGAAATAATTGCAAATTGTGACAAGTACTAAGAAGAAAAGAAATGGGGTCCAGTGACAAGAGAGCAACAGGAGGGCATCTTCTTTAGATAGGCTGATGGGAGAAGGCTGCCCTGAGGATAAAGGATGAGAAGGACAGGCCATGCAAGGTTAGAGGTGGAGGTATACCTCGGAGGAAAGGAGGGTAATGCAGAGGAAGCAGCATGCATAAAGAGAAGATCCTGGGTGAGAGAGTGCTTGGCACATTTAAGAGACTCAAAGAAAGCCAGTGTAACTAGAGCATGGTAAGCAACAGGTGGAGAGAGGCAAAAGTGACGCTGGAAAAGAAGACAGGGGTCAGATCATGCAGGACCCGGTTACCCATGAAAGGAGTATGGATTTTATTTGAATTGCATAGGGAACCATTGAAGAATTTTGTACAAGAATTCACTCTAGCCACTCCCAGGAGGCTTTGCAGAAGTCCAGATGGAGAGGCTGGTACCTGGAACTAGAGTGGTAGCAGTTGAGATGGCTAGAAATATGATAATATGAGATACACTTTGGAGGGAAACTGATAGAATTTCCTGATGGAGTGGATAGCTGGTGATGATAAGGAAGGAAAAAAGTATGGTGCCCAGGTTTCTGCCTGGAGTCACAGAGTAAAGGGTTGTTTACTAAGATGAGGAAGCCTACGGGAAGGATATATGGAGTAGGAGGAGATGGCCAGAAAATTCAGTTTGAAACATATTAAGTTTGAAATGCCTGGTGAAAAATCCATTTAGAGATGTCCAGTGGGTTGTTTGAGACCCAGGACTTGAGTTTAGAGATAAAGGTCAGAGTCGGAAGTATAAATTTGAGAGTCATCAGCACACAGAAGGGATTTAAAGCCATAAGACTGGGTGAAATCATTTAGGGCAAGAGTGTAGAGCTAAAATTTTTTTAAAGTAGGAGGAAATTTACATCAAAGCCTATTTGTAGGCTTGCAGTAGAAACTCAAGCCTGGGTTTTGCTTCTGACAGGGTACACTGGGCAGTGACATAAAAGTAGCTAAAGCTGAAACAGATCTCCAAGTACTCATCGAGGGTAAGGGTGAGGTTCTGGGGAGACAGACGTGCACACACCATGTCAGGGCAGGCACATTTAGTGTCATTGTTCTGAGGTTTTTGTGGCAAAGTATCATGACATCCTTAGAAGTGCATTACTCTTTGGCTCTGCAGCTCTAACTTTAGAGAGTTATCCAAAGGAAACAGTGAGGGGCGTCCAAAAAGACATATGTAAAAGAGGCTCATCACAGCACTATTTATAATAGTGAAAAATAACCATGTGTTTAAAAATAGGGATCTGGTTAAATAAATTATGAAATACCCATATAATTGAATTCTATATATAGTCATTAAAATCATGTTTTAGAAGCCTCTATTAGAAAAATGACATACTAATATTGAAAAATATTCTTGCTATTTTAAGTGAATAGAAGTTGCAAACAATAGTTTTGTAAAACACACAACGTGGATATATCTTAAACATCAATAGTATATATCCCTCAGTGGTGTGATTATAGGTGATTTCTAGTTTACTCTTGGTGCTTTTCGTATGTTCTAATTTTTTTACCACCAATGTGGTCTAGAAGATGTCACAATGAATGTTTGTTTAAGACTTCAGAGATCACTGGTGATAACTTGATAAGCTCTCCTACTAATCCTTGAGTCATTTTTTCTTTTTTAGAGAAGTTATAAGTTTACAGAATAATCATTCATAAAATATGGGATTCCCATATACCACCCTATTATTAACACCTTGCATTGGTGTGGAACATTTGTTACAATTGATGATAGCACATTTTTATGATAGTACTATTAACTATAGTCCATGATGTAACTTAGGGTTCACAGTTTGCATATGGATTTTTTTAGAACTTTTATTGTTACCATATATACAATTTAATGTTTCCCTTTTTAATCACATTCAGATATATATATTTCAGTGCTGTTAATTACATTCACAATGTCATGCTACCATCACCACCACCATTACCAAAACATTTCCGTCATTCCAAATAGGAGCCCTGTACATTTTAAGACTTAACTTCCAATTCCCTTTCCCACCCTGGTAACCTTTATTCTAGATACTGATTCTATGAATTTGCTTATTCTAATTATTTCAAATCCATGGGATCATATAATATTTGTCCTTTTGTGTCTGCAAAATGCATTTTAAGGCTTTTCCTTGAAAGTGGCTTCTGGACTGCTTTGCAGTGTGATCCAGGGCAACTTACAATGAGCTGTCTTTCCCCGAGCTCAATTATGACCCTGGCTTCCTCAGACACACTGCCTTCCAAATGCCATCCTCCCCTCTGCAGCTCCACACCTTAGATTTTTCTCTGCACTGACCTGCCCATTTCCTCCTTTAATTGCACTTCCATATTTTGTTAGGACTAGTCACATGATCTTTCCAAACCTGTTATGTCATTTTTCAGTCCTCATTGGTTTGACTTTGCAATCAATAGCCAACCTTTGCTCTCAGCTACAGATGTAGGTCTGTGTTCCCCTTTTGAGAGGATTAGGTAAGATGCAAACAAACAAATTCAAATGACATCTCGGTTGTCCTGTCTCCTTAGCTGTCATTTTTAGTCCTCAGCCAGTGTTTATCCACCTCTGTGTATATAGCTAAACCAGTTAAATTAATTTTCACAGTAAATGTTGACCAAAATCAGTCCAAATATTTTAGCACATATAAATCTAAAATCTCTTATTTAGGCTTTATATCTGTAATTTTTAGAACAATCATCAAATTATTCTAGTGTGGCTTGTTTTTTCACTTATGCCAACTTTATTCCTTCCAGCTAACAGTGCTTATCCTACAGTTCCCTGGTAAATTATACTTTTATATCAAGGCTCTTAAATACGTTTTTCTCCCTTAGAAAGTGGATCTCTTCAGCCTGGGTATCATCTTCTTTGAGATGTCTTATCATCCCATGGTCACAGCCTCAGAAAGGATCTTTGTTCTCAACCAACTCAGAGATGTATGTATCAGATATTTCATTACATAAATTTCCAGTAACCTGAATCTTAGCATGAAAATCCAAATTCAAGGCAGGGTGGTTTTCTGGTATTTATAATATAGAAGAGGGTATCCTATTGTAAATGTAATGACTCGTTTGCTGAGGCATGCCAAGCTAACTAGTTCTCCTCTTTGCAAAGAAGCATTTGTCTAAGCAGGGGAAGTCACCTTGTTTGAGTTCTTAAAATAGCAGTGTTAGTGGCCAAAGGCTTTTTACCCTAGAAGGGATCTTACTGGTCTCTCTTCTCTATTTCTAGTGACAGGAAATCTACTTCTGCTTATGCACCTCCAGTGATGAAAAACTTTCCCAAGTTTTGCTTATTTTTGGAAATCTTACCTGTAGAAATTGCTAGTTATAGTTACTTTTTAAAAATTATTCTTGGAGAGATTTCACTCTTGCTATTAAAACAAAGGAAGAATTTTAAAAATTGTGTTTTACTAAAACAGTTACAGCAGTAGGAATGAATAATAAGAATTATGACAATTTAGTTCTAGAAATTAAAGATTCCTGCTGATTGGACCTGGTGTAGTAATGCTAAAAGAATATTACAATCCAGAATTAAAAAGGGACCTGAGAAAAATATCTACCACTTGAATTGAACTTACTTTTTTTCCTCCAGTGAAATCTCCATTTGGGTGCTGGGGTTAATCATTTGCCTCTTTTATTGCCCAAACTAAAAGAGACTAACATTATATTGTGTAAGATCAAGGATGTCTATTGGAAAATGGCAATAGGATTTCAGTCGAGAGTAATGTTTGGGTGAGGGTGATTTAGATTCACATATTCATGAGCAAGAGGTATGGAGAACTGTCCTCTTCCTTCCTGAGCAAAGCAAAATAGGTGGGTCCAGTAGGTGAAGTCTCACACACTGTAACCAAGAATACTCCTCTAGATATTTTGGAAAACAATTGAATTATTTTACTACAAATACAGCATGGACAACTGTGTTTATATAGTTATAGACTAAGTAAAGTGTCCTTGCCTTGACTTGAGAATGCTCTTAGATGATTGTCCTTGATGAAGTGCTTTTCTTTAAGTCTAAAATTCATGTTTGTTCCCTCAGTTCAAGAGTATCTAAATTGTCAAGTTAATATTATAATTGCTCTCCTAGTTTCCAGAAAGTTGAGAGCTTTTGGGAAAGAGGGCTTTTAGCGTTAATATTTTTCTCTTACCCCATGTTGGTGATTTGGTGTTTTGCCTTTTTTTTTTTTTTTTAATCTATGTATTTAATAAAGCTGCTTTGTCTTTCTCTGAAACACCAGACTTTAAAATACTTTGTCTCAGATGAAGTGATTTCCGTAAACCTAAACTGTCATTTGAGTAGTATTTGTATTAAACTGATATGTATGTATTTGGAAGCATGGGCATTGAGTTTCAAGAAGGTTATCATCTCAGGCTTCCCTTATTAGCAGATTTTTATTTCTGTATTTGATTTTCCTACCCCTGGTGAGTAAACACTTTCACTGTGGCAGTCTGCCAAGCATTTGCTAATTTGAATATAATATCCTTTTAGCCCACCTCCCCTAAGTTTCCAGAAGACTTCGATGATGGAGAGCATACAAAGCAGGTAATTTTCTGATGCTTTAATTACTATGTCTTCAGTCTTGGGTTTTAATTACTATTTCTCTTCTTTTTCAATTAGTAATCTACATTCTACTGCCACTCATTCTCTTGTGTCCTTGGAACAACGTGGGGAAAAAACTCAAGAGATGAAGTACTTAAAATGTTATTAGACTTGAAATACATGATAAAAATGTCAAGGGCTGGCATAGAAAATTAACAAACTACAGGGTTCTTTTGTGTGGTTCACTGTGCTTTTGAAACACTATTTGAACCCTGGGCTGAGCTATTGAAACAGGAAGAATACTTTTACAGCTCATTGTTTCAGATAAAGCTTGGAACTTTAAGAAAAGAAAAATGTCATTTAATAAAACCATACATTTGTGATTGAAGTAGCTCAGATTATAAATGGGGAGGGTTGAATTTTCTAGACAATTTGATGTTACAGTATTTTAAAGCAAAATAATTTCTCCTCCACACCATAAATATCTGAATGTATGTCTATATAAATCATGTCATAGGTTTATATTGGCTTCCAGATAATAAGAAAGAATAATTGTTAGTGAATTTGTGTGTTGTGTTTCTGATATGCCTTCTGTTCTCAGTGCTGAATGTTTGTCTTGATGAGACCTCCTTCTAAAGTGGTTAATTCTCTTGTCATGTGGAATTCTGTCCTTAAACTGTTTTTCTTCTTCCAATTTTACTGAGATATATTCACACACCACACAAACCATCCAAAGTATACAATCACTGGCTTACAGTATCATCACATAGTTGCACATACATCCCCAGGATTGATTTTAGAGCATTTCATTACTCCAGAAGAGAAATAAGAATGAAATCATAAAACCCAGATCCTCCCCTATCCCTTATCCCCTCTTCATTGTTTCTTTGACCTACAGTATTGATGTAGTACATTTGTTACTGTTGATAAAAGAATATTAAAATATTACTGTTAACTTGTAGTCCATAATTTGCAATAGCTATATTTTTTCCCATATATCCCTCTATTTTTTTTACATTTGTAGTGATTCATGCAAGAACTTATTTACATATATGACTTTAAGCAACCACTTTCAATCAAATTCACCTGTATTACTATTTCTTATAATCCCAAGAATGACCTACCATCATCTCTGTCCATTCCCAAACATTTAAGTTTAACCTTGTTATCAATTCTACCTAACATATTAGGTAACCACTCCCCCTTCTCTAGCTTCTATCTATCTCTGGGTACCCTATATTCTACATTTTTTTCCCCATGCATGTCTTTTTATATTACTCATCTAACCATAGACTGGATAAGAGAGGTATCAGTCACAGGTTTTTATAATCACACAATCACAAGATAAAAGCTATATAGTTATACAGTCATTATCAAAAATCAAGGCTACTGGATTGCAGTTCAGAAATTTCAGGTATTTCCTTCTGGCCATTCTAATACACTAGAAACTAAAAAGAAGTATCTTTATAATGATTCAGTGGTGATAATCATTTGTTAAACCCTAACTTCTCTGTTACAACTCCTCCCTCTCATTTAATCAATCTCTCAGTCTTCAGAGGTATTTGAGCCATGACCATTCTAGTTTCTTCATGCTGAAAAGGGGTATCGACATTATGGGGTAGAGGAATGCAACTGGCTTATGCTCTTGGGGAGACTGGTACCTCTGGATTTCAGGGCCTATCTGGGATAGGAACAATCTGGAGATATTAAGTTTCTATAAAAAATAAACTTAATAAGAGAAACTTTTTCATAGAGACTTAGAGCCAAGGGTATTCTTTAGGGTTTTCAGGAGTACTATTGGTTGGGGCTTGGCATACTGTGATAATTTGCAATATCTGGCTGAAGCTTGCATAGGAGTAACCTCCAGAATGACCTATTGACTCTATTTGAAATCTCTTAGCCACTGAAACTTTATTTTGTTTCATTTATTTTCCCCCTTTTGGTCAAGAAGGCATTGTCAGTCCCACGGTGCCAGGATCAGGCTCATTCCTGGGAGTCACGTCCCATGTTGTCAGGTTGACTAACACCCCTGGAAGTCATGTCCCACATAGGGGGGAGAGGAGTGAGTTTATTTGCAGACTGTCCTTAAACTGACTCTTATTCACAATTATAATCAAGGCAAATTTTCTTATTTAAATTACTAGCATTGAGATCAGAAGCCTAGCTATTCTTGCTTTTATTGGTTATGTGTCTGGATGGACATGTCACTTTACCTTTTTTAGAATTTAATTTTCATTACCTGTAAAATGAAAGAATTAAATAGCCCTTTTTTTTGTATTAGCACTACCATCCTGTAATTCAGTAGTGTTTAACAAGACATTTATTTATGGATCTAGATACCCATTCTGCCTCATATATTTAAATAATAAAGGACCATTAGAAAATACATTGTCATGTTTCTTGTTTGAATTAAATTGTTTGCTGTTTCTGGAGGTCATAAATAAATGTTCCTTTCATAACCTTTACCTATAACAAGTTCAGTCTTATTCTGTATTTCCATGTGTCAACAGCTGTCATGGCATAGGAACTTTATTAAACTACAAACTACAAACACAAGAGCAACTATACAAAGACAAGATCATGATAATGATTGTTCTCCTATCATCAGACACTTATTAGGTACCCTGGAGCACTTGGGTTTAGACTGTAAAAAAATCAGTGCCACAACCACCATCCACATAATCATTGATGCTTAGTGTCTGAAAGGAGGCAACATAGGAAGGGCTGGTAGTCTGAGTATACTACAGTCGTTGCCACACATCAAAAATAAGCAGTATAGCAAGCATCCATTTTGCTAAATAGGAATTTAATTGAAATAAACTGTTTTTATCGGTTTATTTCAACCTCAATTTTCATAGCAGTTATGTCAAGTCAGTTTCTTTCATTATAATATAAAACTGCCACATCACAAAAAAAACAATTAGCTGTATTTTTATCTCAGCCTAAGGCAGAGGTAGGAGGTAGAGGGGAGAAATTTTAAAGATGTATAATTAGAAAATGCTTGATATAAGCTTCATCTAGAAACTGAGGTTTTCTGGTCTCAAGTATTCCTCTAACTCCTTATAAACAAGAGAATTAAGAATCATTATAGAACTATTCAAAAGCTTAGATTGCCTTCAAATGATTCCCTGTTTAATGATGTTTTAGCTATGAAGGTATAACAAATGAGTAACATAAATCAAAAGGATTCAAGGGAATGGTGTCAATACAAATAATGGAGAAGAAAAAAATTAAAATGTTTTACATTGCCTTAAGGATTCCAGCAGCTAATATGCATCATGGTTTTTACCAAAATTATACATCTAAAGCTATTTGTTTTATGTTCTAACATCTTTTTTTACACAATTATTTGTGTTTATAAGGCCTAAGCTAGTAGTGCTTCTATATGTTTGTTGAGTTGAGGAATTTTTGGGCTGGTTGTGACAATAAAACATAAAAAGGGCCTCCATCTTTTAATAAATACTCATATTAAATTGCTACACAACTCTGTGGCTATCATAAAGTGAAGGAAAAAAAAAAAAGACAAATTCAGATATTTCAGAAATACCAGTTAAAATGCACCACTAAGTGCAAGAATTGTGGTCTCTTTCCTTTGGCCTGAACTAACCACTGAGTTGTCAGGAGAATTCTGAGTATAGCCCATTATATCCCCTCAGTGGTGTGCTGGGTTTCTTTACAGAAATCTGTCATCTCCTGGCTGCTGAACCATGACCCCGCAAAGCGGCCCACAGCCACAGAACTGCTCAAGAGTGAGCTGCTGCCCCCTCCGCAGATGCAGGAATCGGAGCTGCATGAAGTGCTGCACCACACCCTGGCCAACGTGGATGGGAAGGCCTATCGCACCATGATGGCCCAGATCTTCTCCCAGCGCATCTCCCCTGCCATCGATTACACCTACGACAGCGACATCCTAAAGGTGGGCTTCAGCCATGCTTCCCAGAGAGAGCTTAGGCTGTTCCACAGAAAGGAACTAGTCCATCCCTTGCAGATTCCTTTAATGCTTCCGATATATGCTCTTAGTCTGAGGTCTGTGAATCCCCAAAGAGGATATGCAAAATTTGTGTATAGTGTATATGGATTATTCTGGGAATAAGAGCCACATTGTTAATCACTTACTTGGAGTTCTTAACCCACTCCCCTTCCTCAACCACCCAAAAGATTAAGAAGCAGTACATGTAGGAACTAAGCCCTGGCCCAGCTGCCCAGAACCCACGATATCCAACCAGCTCAGGTGTAAAACCAATAGTATGTACAGTAGCACATCCAGATCACCCAGAAGGTGCCCAGCCCTAGATTCCAGTGACTCAGAATCTCCAGGTATGAGATACTTCAAGAATATAAAAATAAAAGTTTCCAGGTGGTTTCTGAGGCACAGCCATGTCAGGACACCTTCAACATTTTATTTATTGTTTCAAAAGTGTGGGGGGTGGGGGTGGGGGGTATGAAGCAATATAGCAAAACGTTAAAATTTGATAAAGCCTGTGGGTGGGCACACGGATATTTGTTATAGTCTCTATATGTTTCTGTATGCTTAAAATATAATATAATTTTAAAAGACACAGTAGGTATAGAAGATAGAGGTAAAATTTTGTGAAGGATCAGTATAGATTTTAAGAGCCAAATGGAGTTTTTGCTGCCCATTTGTAGGATTATAGGTGATGTTCTTTACTTTTGCCTTTTGCTCATCTGTTTCTGAATTTTGTATAGTAAAATGGGATTACTTTTATTAAAAGGAAAAAATGAAAAGGAAAGCTCTTTACAAACTATGTAAATGTCACATAGCTTTAAAGGGACCTGCTGTGAATCACGTGAATTATGTGGGAGTGGGCCTGATGCCATTAGATTATTTGATCTCTCCACCGTGTCCCTGAGACTGTCAGAGAGAACATTTATACTTGGTTAGCTCTCTCTGAAAGACATATGCTGGAGTGATTAAGAGCTTGGATGTTGAACTCAGGCAGTGTTCCCTTTTCTGGAAAGGTAAGGACATGCATTCTGAAGCAAGGCATGTGGTCTGTTCTCCCTGAATTTCTTCAAAGATGGACTGACATGTTGGCATCTCTTTTGTGATCCTGGGAATAAACAATGTAGAACATTCTGTGAGCCACATGTTATTATTTTAGGATATCTCTGATTATGCTTTGATACTGTCATTTTAATTGGTCATGTTTTAGGGCAGCTTCTCAATCCATACAGCCAAGATACAACAACATGTGTGTGAAACCATCATCCGCATCTTTAAAAGGCATGGTATGTCCTTTTAAAAAAATCTTATTCCTTCTCAAAAGGTGTTTGTTCATCATTAGAAATGGTGTGAGTGGATTTGAATACAACCATATTTTACTTTTAAATTCACTTACAAGCAATTGATATAACCTGAAATTTAAGCTTATTTTTATAGCTTAGCTTATGGAGAAACTGATTCGAAGATTGATAACCTTGCTTCTAAGATACAGCTGCTTTCTGGAGTCAGCAGTAGGACTTAACTGACAAACTTAATCTAGATGAGCTCTCCATTATTAGTCAGTTTAGACAATTGAAGGAAGATAAACTGATGATGATTTCAGTGGTCCCAGTAGCAGACTGCTTAACTATCAGATTTGTGTTCCTTTAAGTTGCCTCCTTGGAAGAATGGGAACCTAGCGATTAATTATGTTTTCTAATTTTATAGGAGCTGTCGAATTATGTACTCCACTACTGCTTCCCCGAAACAGGCAAATATATGAGCACAATGAAGCCGCCTTATTCATGGACCACAGTGGGATGCTGGTGATGCTTCCTTTCGACCTGCGGGTGAGGCTCCTCCAACAGTCTGGACACAGTGATGGTGTCCATGTTAAAGGATTACCCCTACAGATTATCTTTTTCTCTAGGCTTATCTTCTAAATGTCATCTGTAAGAACCTTATTCTTAAGGGAGTTATTAGGGTGAGAGCATAATTAGAATTTAGTAAACGTTTGACCCTGCACTTAGCAACGTTTGACCTTGCTAATAGCACAAGTGCTTATGGCCCTAGAACCCGGAACCTGCATTCCAGGTGCCACATCTGTCCTCGGTACTGAGCTCCGCCTAATGGCCCCAGCAGGTTAACCTGGACAACTCAGACAAATAAGTGTAGTTTTTTTCCTTTGCTTCCTGCCAGATCTTCAGTAACATCTTAACATGTTAATGTCTAGAATAATTAAACTCTTGTAACAGCAAATGTCTCTGCTAATTGGGCATGGTGAGTTTTTCTCATGCTTCCTTTCTTCTGACCTCCCAGGGCTCCCTGTGGCAGCAACATCCTTACCAATCATTCCTTACACATGCTATTGGCTGCTGGGAAGCACATCTGTAGCACCGCACAACTGACTGGAAGAAAACATGCAATTCATACATCAGACAGGCTTTCATACCTCAGCATACACAGAGCACTTAAAAATAGCTTTTTTCAATTATTTTTTAGGACAATAGCTTTGTAGAGAAATGAGGAATGGATATAACCAGCCAATTCTCAAAAGAGAACATGGACATGGCTGACAAACATCTGAAAAGATTTCAGCCTTGCTAATAATAAAGAAGTGCAAATCAAAGCTATATTAACTTCACCCAAAATGCTGGCAAAAATATTTAAATTATTATCATCCAGGGATGGCAAGAGCACAGAGAAATAGGTACTATCATACGTTAGTGATAGGAATGTAAATTGCTAATCTTTTGGAAAAGTAATCTGAAAGTATTTAATAAAATTTAAAAATTTTTAAATGCATATACTGTACACTTTGAATAACAATCCCACTTTGAAGGATTTATCCAAAGAAATAAAAACACATTACTATGTGAATGTTAAAAGGATGTTCATTGCACTATTTTTGTGGTGAACAAAAAGTGAAAACTCCATGTTCATCAGTAAGAAAATGATTGACTAATTTATAGTGCATCAATATTATGGCAATTATTAAAAATAAAATTTAGATTTATACTTTTATATGATCGAATGCACATGTATGTTATGTATGTATAAAGTCAAATATACAGATATATTTAGATATATCTACATTTGATCTGTAGAAATGTCTATGGTATACTGTTAGCTGAAAAAAACTTTCAAAGGGGCATCTAATTTCCCATTTTTGTTATAAAGAAAGTTTTTTTTTTAATGTGTGCATGCATAAGGTGCACTTTGTGTGTGTGCACATGGTATATGTAGGTATAAACATGCTCTTATATGTATGTGAATGACCCTCTTTGTATCACCATCGAGTAAGGTGTCAAAGAATACACTTAAACCTTTAACTTAATTTTTCATATCTATGTGGTGTGGCTTATTGCAAAAGCATGTTTTGCTTTTATTGTTTAAGAGAAAATTCCTTCCATATTGTTGGCCTCTGTTTTCCTTCAACAGTAAGTAAAGTGGTTTGGAATTATTTTAAGTTAGGAGTGAATAGATAGTATATTAGATGTTTTGTCTCTGCTAAAGAAGGGGTAAAAGTACCAACATTTACATAGCTATATTGTTGTATTTAAAATGGCTTCTTATTCTCTAAATGTTAGGAGACTAAAGTACAAATTTCTAATCATCAACTCCCTTTCTGTGAGCTGCTCAGATGCAAAAAATAAATAAAAAGTGATTACCCTTTGAGAATTTGACCCATTAATTAATGATACTACGTTAAGTCTCTTGGGGCGATCTGACAATAGTTTTATAAGTTGTGGTTACTAATTGTGAGTGGTTATTAAGAAATTCTCCTAAGAGATCTTTAGGAAAGTCAGGAATGTCACTGCAAGAGATAATACCCATTTTGAGTCTATTACTGTAAATGATGCTTTCAAAAAAATTTTGCAGGGGACCAAATAACTTGCACCAATTTTTTTTTTTTTTTTTACAGATCTTGATTACACTTGTATTTTTCTTACTGAGAAGGTGGTTGTAATGTCATTTATTAACTTGATGCCATAGGTTAAGCTAAGATGTTGCCTCTTGCCATCAAGGCATGGATCTACTAGGCTGAATCAGAAAGAAATCTCTTCAGCCCACCAACCTAGCTAGAATCTTCCTAACATAAATAAGAATTTTTATTGAGAAACAAATGGACTTGCACTGATTTTAATTTACATAATAAACATTTAGCAGAGTATATTTAACTAAAAGTGAATTTTTCTCAAAGTTAAAAACCTGAGAAATGCCCTATAAGACTGATGGTCTGTCTCACGGTGTAGTCTGTCGCTGACTTAAGCACCCAGGAACATTTTCAGGAAGGGTGTGAGTGGCAATCAGGGCACAACTGTATCAGTCACGGTTCTCCAGAGAAACAGGCCAATAGTATATAAATACAAAAGTATTTATTTTAAGGAATTTGCTCACGTGATTTTGGGGGCTGGCAAGTCTGAAATCTGTGCAGCAGCCTGGAAACTCAGGCAGTAGCTGATACCGTAGTCTTGACATTCCTCATGGGGAAACCTGGTTTTGCTCTCAAGGCCTTCAGCTTGATTGGATGAGGCCCACACACATCATCAGGGTTTTCTCCTTTACTTAAAGTCAACAAATTGTAGATATTAATCACATCTACAAATCCCTTCACAGCAACACCTAGCTTAGTGTTTGATGAAATAACTGAGTACTACAGCCTAGCTTTCCTAGCCATGTTCATGACACATAAAACTAACCTTCAAATAACCTTGTGAATACACTAAAAATAACAAATTGTACACTTTAAAAGGGTGAACCTTATGAATTTTATCTCAGTAAAGCTATTTTAAGAAAAAAGTGTGTGGTAATTAACACATCTTGACATTGATTTTTAAAACTTCATTTATCTTTCAGATTCCTTTTGCAAGATATGTGGCAAGAAATAATATATTGAATTTAAAAAGGTAAGAAACAATGGGAGTTTCCATTTGGTGGTTGTGGAAAGAGACGAAAGAGGATGTTTTATTACTGTGATCCTTTCACAGTAAAGCATTTTGGGTTCAAAGTAATGAGCTTGGAATGTCAGAAAGCCCAGCTGCAATACCACTTTCTGAAGTGATGAGGACTGTCAGCCTCCGCTTTAGGAGGAATGTAGCAGTGGGAAACCATGAAATTCCTGTAGTCTATGCTGTGCCTTTTAAATGTCCCCAAGCAACAACACTAATTATTTTCACAAATGGTTGCTTGAAAAAACATCTGGCTGTTCTCAATCACAGATGGCTGCTTTTAAAATTTAATTGGAGGGACAAGTGGCCAATGGTCTCTGCATGAAAACTGCCTACACAGGTAACTGAACAAAAGCTGCTTGTAGAGAAGCGGAGTAAGCCCAGCAGGAAGGCTGAATGCTGAGGACCTCCAGGCACTTAGTGTTGGAAAAAGGTTTTCTGTATGTTTAAATACCACAGGAGTCAAACACTGAGATCTTCATAAATTGGGGCAGTATTATTCTCAAGGAGGCACCCTCTTTTAAAGTTTCTGTCTTCAAATGAAATCAAAGCCCTTTATGTGTTTTTATTCTCAGCTGCAAGTGAGCAGTTAATAGTCATAGTCCTAAAGTGTGGGTAACCCTGTGTAAAAAGTCAGCACTTAACGTAGAATTGTTTTTATGTAATTTCATCTCTATTTCAGACATTTTAAAAAATAATAATAAGCCTCACAGTTTAATAGTGGCAAAACTAGGAATTGGAATGTAGATCACAAGGCAAGACTGTTCTGGCCCATTCTGTCCATAAGCCCTCTTGATCTTACCACCAATTAAATGTTTTTATTTGTTTCTTCTATTTTGTTCAACAGTTTCTTAAATATATTTGTTCTAATAAGGATGACCATAAAAACCTGGGTTTCTCTCTCCAGATACTGCATAGAACGTGTGTTCAGACCTCGCAAGTTAGACCGATTTCATCCCAAAGAACTTCTGGAATGTGCATTTGATATTGTTACTTCTACCACCAACAGCTCCCTGCCCATTGCTGAAATCATCTACACTATCTATGAAATCATCCAAGAGTTTCCAGTTCTTCAGGTTGCTTTCCCAATTTAACATTCTGAGATTACCCCTGCCTGAGCCCTTCACCAGATGTGAAGGGGAAGCAACAACTACAGAACTGCCCTTCTTAGTTTCTGCAGGCAATGAATCCCATCCTTACTAAAGTAACTGAAGAGTCTGATGATGTTGCTTTTGAGGTTAATCTTGATAGGAACTGGTTTCATTTTTGTCTGCTTTTTGTTGTTGTTGTTTTGTTTTGTTTGGAGGGGAAGGAGTGTTATTTCTCTTCCCATACCTCCAAAACACAAAAAAAGCAGGCTATGGGTCCTACTAGCATTAACTAGTCCTACTAGTTCACAGTCCTGAATCCTCAGTGGCTCCCTCCTCCACCCTCTCTCTTAACTCTCCAGCTTTACTTTTAAGTGTGTTTTACCCTGCCTAGCCAGTGTGACTCCCTGCAGCTTCCAGTACGTTTACCCTAGTCAGGCATCCCCATCCCTTCCCACAGGCATGCTCTGTGGGCTCCCGCCATCGTGCCCTCAGTCAGCCATCACAGTTCCTCATCTAGAAAGTCTTTTGTCTGCCCAGCTGTAGTTTGGGATCTTTTCTCCCCACAGAGCCTGCTCCTTCCTCACTAGTTGGTCCCCTTTTCTTCTCAATTCTTATAGCACTTACTATGAGACATCCATACACCACCTGGAGTTGTGGTAGTTGTTTTCTCCAATCTGAGTAAGTTGCAGAGCCCACGTGTCCACTTTTTCTGAACCCCATCACACCTCGTTCAGCGCACAGCTCACCACTGTGCAAATGCTTATGAACTGACTTATGTGGATAAAAGTAGCAATAACTTCCCACCAGCCTGTGCTTATAGGTCAATTACTGTTGAACCAGATCCTCTCTCTCTTTGATATCTGCATGAACTCTCACAGGCTTTTTTACATAACTGAAGGCCTATCAGAGCATTTTGGATCATAAAGTGTTAAGCTATGTTCTTTGAGTACGACTACGTAAAAAGAACGCATATGAAAAAATAAACAGAAAGAAATACACTAAAACTCAATCCTTCCATTGTGTTACAGTGGTTAGTTGATAGTAAGATTCCAGATTTGGTCATGTAGCTATATTGCTTTTATGATAAAAATAATTTTTTGTCCTGTATCCTAGGAAAGAAATTATAGTATTTACTTAAACCATACCACTATATTGAAAGCAATTCTCTTGCACTGTGGGATCCCAGAAGATAAACTCAGTCAAGTCTATGTTATTCTGTATGATGCTGTGGTAAGTATTTTGTTTCTATGACTTGATGTTGAAAGAAATAATTTAGGATATTTTCTTACTGATACAACAGAACTATTATAGTCAAGTCTAGACTTTTTATTCTTAAGGACAAAGGGAATCTGTCTGCATTGCACTGAAATTCAGGAAACAGATAAACTATGAGTTAGACATCAGTTCATAGTTACTTAGAAGCATTTTAAAATCTGGAATTCAACACAAGACTGCACTCATCACTATACCTCACAGTCCAACCCTCTCACCTGGTCACGTCTATTCTATTGCTTTAAAAGGAGCAAGAAATATAACATAATAACCCGCTGTATTAGTTTGTTCATGCAGAATTCAAAATGAACATCAGAAGTTGATGACTTGGGAGTTTTATCTCTTTCCCTCGTTGCTCTAAGTGAAAGAACCAATTGGCTTTGATTATATCACCATTTAACAAGGATTTTTTGAGCTCTTATTCTGTACTATGACACACACTACTACCATCCCCCAGTGTGCTTTTTTGAGAAGGGTAGCCTCTGATTTAAAATGATTGAATTATCTTATTTTATAGATAATAAAGTTCTTTTCTAACCTGCTTCTTAAAGCAAAAAGTCACTAAGTAATTGGTGCTGATAATGGCCAATAATAAAAAAAAATTTGTATAATTATTATATATGTTTTTTATAACATTTATTGAGCACCTGCCTGCATTGTTCTGAGCACTTTACATGGATTAACTCACTCCATCCTCACAACAAGTGCTCTTATTATCCTTATTTTACAGAGGCCAAGAGAGGGAGTGTTAGCATTGAGAATAAAAGGCTTATGCCCTGCCTTTAACTCTTCCAACTTGCCCATACTTATTGTAAGGTCATTTCTAGATTTTCATTGAATGAATTAGGGGAGAGTGGCTTGGAGCCCCATTTATCACCCTTTTCTTTGGTACCAGGGTTTTAGCATCTTTAGTTACTCTTCCCTAATTTAGCCACATCATAGTAATCATTATATTATAGTATGAATGCAGACATGGAGCCTGGAGCAGAAACATTGAAAAATTAAAATAGTGTTATTTTATGGTACGAGGAGAGAGGTGAATGTTATTTTTTCTAATTTCTTTTCATGATATATATATATAAAATAAAGGAAATAAGAAGCATCAAGGAGATTCAGTAACAGTGCCAGGCAGTCTGTGATTAAGGCAGAAATAATAGCGGAAGTCCACAATGACTTGTTGTTCTTTTTATATACCAAAAGGCTTTTCTTTCATCTGGCAAGTATAAATCAAAGACCTAAACTTTGTCTCTTAATGGTTCTTTTCTACCCACACAGTTTTGCTGCTGCTTTGGCAGTGACAGATACAAGAAAATCTGTCAGTCAGACCCTGGCAGAAATGCAAAGGATTGTGCAGAGGGGCTTCAGCTCATTCTTGTTCATATCCCAGAGCCACAATCCCATTTGCCAGTGTGTGATGAAATGCTCAGAGCTGATCAGTACTTAGCTTACATTAGGCGAGAACAGCTCCAACTGATTCCCTCCCCATTCAAACAGAAACCCCTGATGACACCTGTCCAGGTCTGCATTACCTCACCATTCAACAAGTACAACTTTCTCTTTTTTAATTCCTTTATGTCAGGATTTTCCAAATTTTAAAACAACTTTAGTTATGGTTTTATGTGAATTGAAAAACAATTTTTTTAATTACAGAATTAAACTCATCCTTCATCATTGGTAGTAGTTTGTCCAATAATGAAAGATATAATTGTCAGAATTAGCCTGGAAATTGTATCTTTACCCAGGGCCAAATTTGGGGGCTCTCATTGTTACTTTTTCTTCTACATTAGACAGAAAAACTGACGAGGAGAGAAGTGGAAGCCAAATTTTGTAATCTGTCTTTGTCTTCTAATAGAGTAAGTACTTTCTAACGGTGTTATTACAGCTTTCTCTGTAATTTTGTGATGCCAGAAAAATGTCACCAAATTCTTGCTGCAGTAAGGGAGCAGCACTTCCTGCTGCCTCACAGGCACAGTTTTCTCCTTTGAGGGTTAATAGGCAACCTCTGGGATTAGGAGAAGGAAGAAACTATGCTGTGATCAAAGAATGTCTCTCCATGGTTCTTCCTGATGTGCTTTACTCGCCCTGTTCTACTTGGTCACCAGATATTTTCTTTTACATCCCTCACAAAGGCTGTCCTGGGTACAGCCTCCCACTGAGCGGATCTAGTACTAGCTGTCACCCCCTGAAATAGACTAGCGTGAGGCACAGAGCTCAGCAAATTCATGTGGGCATCTCCCCAGGTCTTCTGACTCAACAGTGTTGAATTGGAGCACTTGTCTTCCTGGTACATTTTCTACTTCTAAAATCTTATATATGAGCCCATTGGCAACAAGGAAAATCTTATAAGGTAAACAGGTTCATCATATTCTCCCTACAGGCATCAAATCAAACCCAGATCTTTGGTACAGTAACCCACATTTAACCAAGCAGCTGAACAACAGAAGATAACAGGGATTTCTTACATCTTCTTGAATATTTATATAAGAAGAGATTTTTTTTTCTGAATATTCCCGGAACCTGTCTCGCTCCCAGTCTGACAGTCCATTACATGATCCTGTAGTGATCAGCAAAATTTCCTTATAGGATAGATCAAAATATAGTTCTATATAGGCACGTCACTCAACCTTTTGGACATCTGCAATGTGGCAGGCATAGTGCTGGAGATATAAAGAGGAATAAGTTGAAGAGCCCACAGTCTGAATTTGACTTCTTAATTCATGTGGGCATTAAAAAAGCCATGAGGGAATACAGGTAGCATATATCTGCTCTCAGCTCTTAGAACAACTTTTACAGGGTATGTGTAAGCCACTGTAAAGAAATTGCTCATACAGTATGCAAGCAGGGAAAGTAAACCAGATGCATAGCACTAGGAGTTCTGAAAATTGAGCCTGGTAGGGTTTCAAATATTTACATTTGAATATTTAATATTGGAGGAGATATTAATGAATGACCCAATGGCATAATATTCAA
This sequence comes from Choloepus didactylus, assembly GCF_015220235.1. Taxonomy (NCBI): domain Eukaryota; kingdom Metazoa; phylum Chordata; class Mammalia; order Pilosa; family Megalonychidae; genus Choloepus; species Choloepus didactylus. The sequence continues at coordinate 141,567,975 of NC_051310.1, read as the reverse complement.
ATATGAAGAACCTTATGTACATAATACCCTAGACATGTACAAAGCACACACCTACATGCAGAAATAGTCCCATTTATAAACAGCACAATTTGCTGAAGTACAAGGAAAGCTTGAACTTATAAATCATACAACTTTAACTTAAAAGACTGTCAAATTCAGGGCTTCCCTACCTGATGGTTCAAGCCCAAAAGGTTCTTTGAACTAATTTCATGTTTTAAAAATTCTCACAAATAGTTAACATTTGCACATGATAGAGCTGAATTGATTGCTAAAATGTCAACTTCTTTGCTTTTTGCTAAATCTCAACCCACTGGTTATCTTATGATGGGAACAAGTATTAATTAGAAGTTTTATGTTTGATTAGTTTAAAATGGGAGAATTAGTATCTAATAAAGGCATTTGGTATTTTCATTATTTCAAAATGGAACTCTAAGGATTATAGAAAGGGAAATAGAAATGTTGCAAAAGAGTTTCAAATATATGGCACGCTCTTCTTGTTTTACAGATGAGACTCCCTAAACTTGTTCATAGTCACACGGAGTAGTTGTTAGGGTGAGAACAAAAATCTGGGGAGACTGACTCCAGTACTTCTGGTAGTTTATTAATGGGTTAATTTTATGTTAAAATGTATTGAGAAGAAATAATTTTTTATTTCATTAGGAAGAAAAATAATTTTAAATCAGAGACTTCTATAGTTTCAAAATTTTATCTTTAATAAAAGTAAACTGATTATAAGAGACTTTAACCTTTTTTGGATTTTTAAAAATACGAGTGACTTATGATTATCTATTATAGTAAGCTATATTTAACTGCCTTCATTCAGCTCTTAGTTTCCATGTGCCAATTTATATTTGAACCAGGTTCTACTTGCCTGTAATCTTAGTATAGCTATAATTTTGTTTCTTAATAGTTTCCTCTTTAGCTCCTGGGACTTTTCTTTCCTGTTTTGTGATCATGATTATTTCCTTTTTTGCCTGTTATGTGCCAGGGACTATGCCTGGCCCACAGACAGATAATCTCTAAACCCAGCCCTCCTTTGGTAGATAAAATAGGTACAGCTGGTCAGAGCTGGATTCGAGGTCTGGGCCAAGGGAAAGATGGTTCGGGAGATGAAATCCGAGCTTCATCCCAAGGCTACATATAGAATTAATTCAAGCAAAGGGAGGAGAGGGAGTTTCTGGCTGAGTGTAGTATTAAAATGAGTCAGACTTTGTGCCTTTCTGTCCCCCACCCCCACCCCCATGTATGTACCCATAATAATGGGAATTCATGAGAATGAGAAAGGTAAAGAGGAACAATACTGGCTTGAAAATATATAATGGAGGTCTACTCTGCTGGGGTCAACATTAACTGTGCATGAGTAAAAACTGTAAATACATGTCTAAAGCACTTCTGCAAGAGGCCTTAGAGTTGTTGGAAAACATAATCCTTAGTCAAGAGTTGTGACAAAGGCTAAAATAACCCTTGACCACAAAAGCCCCCCTCTCATAGATGCAAAAGCTCTGCCTGTCCCACTCTGTGTATCAAACACAGTGCAGAGTGAGTCTTTTCCTGCCATGATTTGGAAGCTAACAATGCTTCTTTGCTTTCCAGCTGTGTCGCCTCTACAAATTTATTGAGCAGAAGGGAGATTTGCAAGATCTAACACCAACAATAAATTCTTTAATAAAACAGAAGACAGCTGTTGCCCAATTGGTGAAATATGGTTTAAAAGATTTGGAAGAGGTTGTTGGACTGTTGAAGAAACTTGGCATAAAGTTACAGGTTAGGCAACTCTCTGATTCTGGCAGTATACGTTTGTAGCATTAATAATAGTAGCGCAAGGGGGAAATGGATTTTATTTTATTATTGCTAATAAGTCATTTATTTTTCAGAAAAACTCTGCTTTCTGCTTTTTGGAGCATTTGATATCTAGTAATAATTTTGGCTTAAATCAGGATTTCTTTAAAGCATCACAATTCCTATTGTGCAGCAATTCCTGTATTGTTAATTAGCCATGGAGAGGTGGTTATTCCTGAAAGAGAGTTTCTCTTAGTTGGCAGGATATACAGTTAAACAGACTTTGTGCCAGATCTTACTGAATATTTTGTTTATGCTAAATAGATTGTTCTGATGTTGCTGATGGGAAACAGCATTTTCAGAGTTGTATTCCGCATCCTAAGTCTCGAGCCCACTCTAAATTTCTGTGGCATTTCACTTTACAGGTCCTAGTCAATTTGGGCTTGGTTTACAAGGTGCAACAACACAATGGCATTATCTTCCAGTTTGTGGCATTCATCAAACGAAGGCAACGGGCTGTACCAGAAATCCTTGCAGCTGGTGGCAGATATGACCTGCTGGTAAGGGCTTGCCTCTTATTTTTTTGTTCTGACTTAATTTTATTTCTTTCTCTTCTTGTTTAAATATTTTCAAATCTGCTGAAAAAATGAATCAGCAGTATAATTCAACACCTTCATATCTTTCATCTAGAAATAGAAATATAATGTGAGCCACATTATAATTTTTACTTTTATTTTTAAATAATCACAGATTCACAAGAAGTTATAAAGACAGTATAGAGAGGTTCCATGTACCCTTCACCCAGCTTCCCGCAGTGGTTAGATCTTGCATAACTATAGTAAAATATCAAAACCAGGAAATTGACATTCGTATAATGTATGTGTATAGTTCTGTGCCATTTTATCACATGGGTACATTCCTGTAACCACCACGCAATGAAGATACAGAACTATTCCATCTCCATAGAGATCTACTGGTGTCAGCATTTTACCAGTTCCAATGAAGTATGGAAACCTTACCTCCCTTTTCATCCCTTTACCCCATCCCCCATTTGTACTATTGTCTTATATATTTCCTCTACACACATTGAAATCTACAGCGGATAATGTTATACTTCTTGCTTTGACGGTCAAACACAATTTAGAAATGCAGGAGGAAAAGGAAAGTCTATTGTATTTATCAATAATTTTGCTCTTAGTATTCCTGTCTGAGAACGTCTTTATTTACCCTTCATTCCTGAAGGATTTTGCTGGATTTTGGATTTAGAGTTAATGGTTCTTTTCTTTCAGAACTTGAAAAATGTGATGCCACTTCCTGCTGGCCTCCATGGTTTCTGATGAGAAATCTGCTGCCACTGAGAGTGGTTTTGCCCCCTATAGGAAAGGTGTCATTTCTCTTGCTGCTTTTAAAATTTATTTTTTTATCTTTAGTGTTCTGAAATTTCATTGTGATATATCCTGGCATGTATTTCTTTGGGTTTATCTTGTCTGGGGTTTGCTCAGCTTCTGGAAACTGTAGGTTGACATCTTTTGCCATTTTGGGAAATTTTTCAGTCATTATTTCCTCAAATATTTTCCAGCCCTGCCTTCTTTCCCAACTCTCTTTCTTGACTCTGATGACAAAGATGTTAGATCTTTTATTATAGTCCACGTGTCCCTAAGGTTCCATTCATTTTGTTTTTCAGCCTATTTTCTATTTTTTTAGATGGAGTAATTTCTATTGTTTTATCTTCAATTTCACTAATTCTTTCCTCTCTCATCTCCATTCTGTTGTTGAGCCCTTCCAGTAAGCTTTTTAGCTTCTATTTGCTGAGACTTACTGTTTTTTCATTTGTCTCAAGCATACACATAAATGATTTTCAATGCATTTTTGATAGCTGCTTTAAAATTTTTGTCATATAATTCCAGCTTCTGTGTCATCTTGATATTGCTGATGATTCTCTTTTCTCATTCTGTTTGAGAGCTTCCAGGGTTTTGGTATAACATATGCTTTTCAGTTGTATCCTAGGTATTTGAGGTTTTATGTTATGACACTCTGAATCTTATTTAAATCTTCAGTTTTAGCAGGGCTCTTCTGACACCACACCAGTGGGGAAAAGGAGGCACTGCCTCTCTACTGCCAGGTGAGGGTGAAGGTCCTGGTTCCCCACTCAGCCTTGTTATTGCTAAGTACTGGTAGGAACTCAGGCTTCCCACTAGACTTCTGCTGTCACCAACCTTGTAGGAGGGGGTGGGGCTCCTCATTACTGCTTCCCACATGCCTCCTCTGACACCGTGGGGGCCATGGGCATTGTTACCACTGGTAATAGTGAAAGTTCCAGCTTTGTACTCAGCCTCCTCTGACTCTACCCCAGTGGGCAAAGATACCTTGGTACTGCTTGGACAGGGTGGAAGTCCAGGATCCCCAGGACAACTGACACTGTTTGGGGTGCTCATTACCTTGGGCAGAGATGAAAATTCCAGCTTCCTTCTTGGTCTTCTCTGATGCCACCCTGCTGGGAGTGGGGCAGGGAGAGGGTGGGGAAAAGGAGAACAGACATCATTACATCTGGGCAAGGGTAGATGTCTAGGATCCTCACTCAGGCTTTTCAGGTGGGAGAGGGCCTGTAGTTTTACTGTGATGTTTAGCTGAAGCAGGGCAGTTATTATATAAAAGTTTTCTGGCTTGTTACGTTATCCCTTTCCTAGTCCTTTAGCTAGAAGGAGCAGGCTTTTCTTGGAGCTTTTTTATCTGCACCCAGTGGCATTTCTGGGTTGCCACTTTCTCTAGCATCCAGTCCAAGATATATAAGGCAAAAAGAAAACCCAGGGAAAAAAATCCATTTACAATAGCAACTAAAAGAATCAATATTTAGGAATAAATGTAACCAAGGTTGTAAAGGACTTGTATACAGAAAACTACAAAACATTGCTAAAAGAAATCAAAGAAAACATAAATAAATGGAAGGACAGTCCATGTTCACGGATTGAAAGACTAAATATTGTTAAAATATCAATTCTACCCAAAGAGATTTACAGATTCAACACAATCCCAATCAAAATTCCAAGAATTTTTTTTTTTTTTATTTATCCTTATTTGCAGAAATGGAAAAGCCAAGGGCAGACATAGAGATCAATGGAATAGAATTGAGAGCTCAGAAATAACCCCTTACATTTATGGCCAACTGATTTTTGACAAGGGGGCAAAGACCACTCAATTGCAAAAGAATAGTCTCCTAAGCAAATGGTGCTAGAAAAACTGGACGACCATATGCAAAAGAATGAAGGTGGACCCCTACCTCACACCATATACAAAAATCAACTCAAAATGGATCAAAGACCTAAATATAAGTGCCAGAACCATAAAACTCCTAGAAGATAATGTAGAGAAGCATCTTCAGGACTTTGCATTAGGCAATGGTTTCTTAGACTTTATACCCAAAGTGCAAGCAACAAAATAAAAAAATAGATACATGGTACTCATCAAAATTAAAAACTTTTATTCCTTAAAGGGCTTTATCAGGAAAGTAAAATGACAGCCTACCCAATGGGAGAAAATATTTGGAAACCACATATCCAATAAAAGTTTAATATTCAGAATATATAAAGAACTTCTTCAACTCAACAATAAAAAGTCAGACAACCTAATTTTTACATGGGCAAAAAACTTGAATAGACATTTCTCCAGAGAAAATATACAGATGGCCAAAAGGGACATGAAAAGATGCTTAACATCATTAACTGTTAGGGAGATGCAAATCAAAACCACAATGAGATACCATTTCATATCCACTAGGATGGCTATTTTAAAAATTGAAAATAACTTTTGGCAAGGATGAAGAGAAATAAAAACCTTCATACATTTTTTGTGGGAATGTTAAATTGTACTCCTGTGGAAGACAGTTTGGCAGTTCCTCCAAAAGATAAGTATAAAATTACCATATGAGAGGAGGGGCAAGATGGCGGCATAGAGAGGAGTGGAAGCTAAGCAGTCCCCCTGGAACAACTACAAAAAACCAGAAACAACTAGTAAATAATCCAGAATAACTGCGGGGGGACAAACGAGACCATCCACTCATCATACACCAACCTGAATTGGGAGGAATGCCCGAGAACACAGCATAAAATCTGTAAGTAAAACCTGCGGAACCAGGTCGGGAGACCCCCTCCCCCATAGCCCGAGCTGCGGAGCCGAGTGGTGCCAGAGAGAAGCTCTCTCCCAGCAAGCGAATACAGCTCAGCTGAGCTCCAACTGGGGCTTTCAGTAGCGTGAACTGCTCACTACAGGTAGGCAGCCCCAAAAAACAGACAGAGGCTTTGGGTGACGACTGACCTGGGAGAGCCGGAGGGTCGCCTTGACTGGGTCTGAAGGGGACTATCTGTTTCTTTTTCGGCTCAGTGGAGAAAGCCCCAGTCATTTTAAGTTTCCAGGGCTGTGACTCAGGGAAGGGCGGAGACAGCACAAGCAGAGAGCGAGACCATTGAAATGCTAATGACCTCCACCTGGGGGCTCTGTCTTCTCTAGAAGGAAAGGGGTGGGGCCCTTTCCATTCAGAACCAGACCCCAGAGCCTGGGGGAACACGGCCACACCTCCTCACACCAGTCAAGAATTATAGGCTAACAGGCATCACCTGCTGGGCAGAAAAGCACAGTGACCCGAGGCATCAAAGGGTGGAGCAATTTTCTAAGACACACCCGCAGGGAAACCAGATACTGAATATTTCTTCCCTCTGTTCTGGTCTGGGAAAACCTGATTTGGATAAACAAGGAAACCATGCCTAGACAACAGAAAATTACAACCTACACTAAGAAAAACAAAGTTATGGCCCAGTCAAAGGAACAAACGTACACTTCAACTGAGATACAGGAATTTAAACAACTAATGCTAAATAAATTCAAAAAGTTTAGAGAAGATATTGCAAAAGAGATAGAGGCTGTAAAGGAAGCACTGGACATGTATACGGCAGAAATCAAAAGTTCAAAAAACCTACTAGTAGAATCTATGGAAATGAAAGGCACAACACAAGAGATGAAAGACACAATGGAAACATACAACAGCAGATCTCAAGAGGCAGAAGAAAACACTCAGGAACTGGAGAACAAAACACCTGAAAGCCTACACGCAAAGGAGCAGATGGAGAAAAGAATGAAAAAATATGAGCAACGTCTCCGGGAACTCAAAGATGAAACAAAGTACAATAATGTACGTATCACTGGTGTCCCAGAAGGAGAAGAGAGGGGAAAGGGTGCAGAAGCAATAATAGAGGAAATAATTAATGAAAATTTCCCATCTCTTAAGAAAGACATAAAATTACAGATCCAAGAAGCGCAGCGTACTCCAAACAGAAGAGATATGAATAGGCCTATGCCAAGACACTTAATAATCAGATTATCAAATGTCAAAGACAAAGAGAGAATCCTGAAAGCAGCAAGAGAAAAGCAATCCATTACATACAAAGGAAGCTTAATAAGACTATGTGCGGATCTCTCAGTAGAAACCATGGAGGCAAGAAGGAAGTGGTGTGATATGTTTAAGATACTGAAAGAGAAAAACCACCAACCAAGAATCCTGTATCCAGCAAAGCTGTCCTTCAAATATGAGGGAGAGCTCAAAATATTTTCTGACAAACAGACAATGAGAGACTTTGTGAACAAGACACCTGCCCTACAGGAAATACTAAAGGGAGCACTACAGGGTGATAGAAGACAGGAGTGTGTGGTTTGGAACACAATTTTGGGAGATGGTAGCACAACAATGTAAGTACACTGAACAAAGGTAACTATGAATACGGTTGAGAGAGGAAGATGGGGAGCACGTGAGACACCACAAGAAAGGAGTAAAGATAATGACTGGGACTGTGTAACTTGGTGAAATCTAGAGTGTTCAACAATTGTGATAAAATGTACAAATATGTTCTTTTACGAGGGAGAACAAGCAAATGTCAACCTTGCAAGGTGTTAAAAACGGGGAGGCATTGGGGGAGGGATGCAATCAGCATAAACTAGAGACTGTAACTAATAGAATCATTGTATTATGCTTCCTTTAATGTAACAAAGGTGATATACTAAGGTAAATGCAGATAAGAGGGGGGGATAGGAGAGGCATGTTAGACACTTGACATTGGTGGTATTGTCTGATTCTTTATGGTGGGCAATGTCCATGATCAACTGTACAAATACTAGAAATCACTTCATGAACCAGAACAAATGTATGACAATACAATTAGAAGTTAATAATAGAGGGGCATATAGGAAAGAACTATATACCTATTACAAACTATATACTACAGTTAGTAGTATTTCAACATTTTTTCATAAACAGTAACAAATGTACTATATCAATACTAGGAGTCAACAATTGAGGGGGGTTGGTTAGGGATAGGGGAGGATTAGAGTTTCCTTTTCTTTTTTTCTTTTTTCATCTTTCACTTTATTTCTTGTCTGGAGTAATGAAAAGTTTCTAAAAATTGAGCAAAAATTAAGTGTGATGGATGCACAGCTGTATGAGGGTACCCAGGGGCAAGTGATTGTACACTTTGGATCTTTGGATAATTGTATGGTATCTGAACAATCTCAATAAAAAAAAAAAAAAAAAAATAAAAAAAAAAAAAAAAAAAAAAAAAAAAAAAACCAAAAAAAAAAAAAAAAAAAAAAAAATAAAAAAAAAAAAAATACCATATGACCCAGCAACCTCACTTCTAGATATATATCCAAAAGAATTGAAAGTAGGGATTCAAACAGGTATTTGCATGTCAGTGTTTGTAGGGGCATTATTCACAATTGCCAAAAGATGGAAGTAACCCAGGTGTACATCAACTAATGGATGAATAAACAAAATGTGATATATACATGCAATGGAATATTATTCAGCTATAAAAAGGAGTGAAATTCTGATACATGCGACATGGATGAACCTTGAAGATATCATGCTGAGTGAAATAAGTCAGACATAAAAGGACAAATATTGTATGATCTCACAGACATGAAATAAGCAGAATAAACAAAATAAGAGTCAGAATCTAGAATATAGGTTACCAGGGGATGGGGTGGGGGTAGGAAATAGGGAGTTAAGGCTTAAAATGTACAGAATTCCTATTTAGGACAATGGAAACGTTCTGGTAATGGGTACTGGTGATGGTAGCACAATATTGTGAACATAATTAACAGCACTGAATTATATATTTGAATGTCATTAAAAGGGAACATTTTAGGTTGTATATATGGTACTAGAATAAAAATTGGGAAAAAAATCTATGGAACTGCACAACACAAACCCTAAGTTAAACCATAGACTACAGTTAATAGTACAATTATAAAAACATGCTTTCATCACTTGTAACAAATGTACCACAGCAATGCAGGATATTAATAATAGGGTGGCATATGGAAATCCTGTATTTTATGCCTGATTGTTCTGTAAACCCACAACTTCTCTAATAAAAAAGAAAAAGAAAACCCAGGGAACTCACCATATGTTGTTCCTTTGGTCCCAAGGTCCTTAGCAGGTCTGCCCTCTTCTCTCTGCTTTTCACAGTCTTTCTATGTTTGTTTTATATAGAATGTCCAGAATTTTTAGCTGTACTTAGAAAGAACAGAGAGAAATGTGCAAACTCCATCTTAGTCCAGGACTACAACCTATATATGTATTTTTAAATTTTCTAGTAACATTATAAATGTAAAGAGAAATAGGTAGAATTTTTAATATATTTTTTAACTTAATATATCCCAAATATTGTTTCAACATGTCTTCAAAATCTTTAAAATTATTGAGCTATTTTACATCCTTTTTTTCATACCAGGTCTTTGCAATCCCGAGTCTTTTTTACATGATCAACATATCTCAATTCAGATTAGCCACATTGATACTGGACAAAGGCAGTGAATTCTCTGCCCGATACGCTCAAATGCCCAATTCCCAAGTCACTGGGGTTTCAAAGAGAGAAAGACTTTATTGCTAGGCGCAAAGCAAGAGATCAGATGGCCTCTTGACCCAAAAATGTATCTCCTCAAACTGCAATAATTCTGATGGTTTTACAATATTAAAAGATGGGCAGGTTTTAGGATAATGAGCACAATGGCTCCAGATGATGTAATTAAAGGTGATCTAATTATTGAGATGCACAAATTGATTACATGCTTAGTCACAGAATGTGTTTAAGAAAATGGTGGCCTTAATATGATGATGGGAGTGATTTTTAGTATTATAATGAGGTATAGGAGGTATAGGATAAAGTCTAAGCTACTACATATTTTGGTTAGATCCAGCTTAGGTTATCAAGATAACTTTGGAATTGGGGTGGATTAGTTCCAGGCTGACCCAAGGCCCTTCATTAATAAACATTAGGGACTGACTTTAATGATCACAAGACTCCAAAGTCGAAAAACCAAACAAAATGGGTATAAGTGAGGGTCAGTCACAAAGTTTTTACAATCACAAGGACACAAGATAAAAGCTATACTGTCGTTATTAGAGATCAAGGCAGCTGAATTACAGTTCATTTTAGGTATCTCCCTCTGTTCACTCTAATATGCCAGAAAGTTAAAAAAGGAATATTTGTATAATGATTCATCATAATCATCCCTTAAATCCTAACTTCTCAGTTACAACATTTCAAGTGCTCAGTAGCCACGGGTGGCTAGTGGCTGACATACTGAACAGTGAAGATCTAGGTGCAGCATTTCCTAACATTTCCTAACATTACGTGTGTGCTTACTTCTCTCTCTACACACATGCACACACACATATGCACACACACACACTTCCTTTTGTTGAACTCGATACATTGCTGATAGAGTGGTTGCCCTAAAACCACTGTCTCCCCCATAATCAAAGTTTCTTCTCTATTTCCTAACCAGAAGTGTGTGTTTCTCCATAGATTCCTCAGTTTAGAGGACCACAGGCTCTAGGGCCAGTTCCCACTGCCATTGGAGTCAGTATAGCTATAGACAAGATATCTGCTGCTGTCATCAACATGGAAGAGCCTGTAAGTTCCAGCTCTGCTTTCCAGCATCCTTTGAGATGTCTTTCCTTTCTAAAGCATTATTTATCTTTTGTAGTAATTTACATGGAGCCTCAGATGTGGCAGCTACAGACTGAGGGTATTGGATATTATCTTTACTATGACAGGCAAACCTAAGCCTGGTGTCCTTGTGTTTCAGTCCTTACCCTCAGCTTTCTAGCTGCATGACCTGAGGCAACTCATTCATCCTTTTGTTGCCTTACTTGACTCATCTGCAGCATGCTATGTGGATGTGGATGTGATAGTTGTTAACAGGCTCGTATCAAAGCCCCTTGTTCAGAAATCCTGCTACAGTCTACAGCGCTAGAAATGGTTCTTTTTCTCTTGGGTTTCTGGTGTGATTAGTGCTCTCAGAGGAAAACAATATCCTTCTGATGGCTCAGAGTAGTTACAATAATTTCTATCTTGTGTCTGTGTCTGTGTCTTTGTATGCATGTGTGTGGTCCATCTGCTTCAACTGTTTTCCTTCTCCACCTACTCTGAGGCACATGCTTACTGAGCCTGATGTCTGTTATATTCTCTCTTTCTCTCTGCCAAGCCACAAATAATTTAATTTCTCTAAATTAAGTTCATGTATGGTCTGAACTTACTGTATCCAGACAATTGATGTGTTAATTTAAATATTGTATTTATATTGAGGTAGTTTAATTATTGAATGCGTAAAACTTCTTTTAAGCATTGAATAATAATTTCTCTAAAATGTATACTTTAATTCTATTTTTACCAATAAAGAATTACTTTCACTTCATCTTGTCCACATTAAGTGCTAATGCCTTCAATTCATTTTTAAATGTACTTGATTTTTAAGGGAAACTTCATGTTAGAGATGTCACCATGATTATTCTCTGTTGTCTTAGTAGAACCACTTTGAAAATATTCTCTCACTCTCTGTCCATTATTTCCTGACCAGTTGTGAACACTGGAGATCTGCCACCTAACAAATTCAGACTCTATTTTTAAACCAAAAAGAGTAAATTGGCAGCAAATATGGAATGTACTAGAGAATTACATGGCTACAGTAATTTCTATTTTAAAAGGCTAATATTTTTAGTTTAGCATGTCATTTTGGAGCAAAGACTTTTTTAACACTGTCTGTTTCTGATCCAGGTTACAGTCAGCTCTTGCGACCTCCTGGTGGTGAGTGTTGGCCAGATGTCCATGTCCAGGGCCATCAACCTCACCCAGAAACTCTGGACAGCAGGAATCACAGCAGAAATCATGTATGACTGGTCACAGGTAATGAGACAAAAAGCACCTGTGTACGAAGTACAGATAGACACGGCTTTAATAACAAATTGTCCTGTGCACCTTTTGGTTCCATCAAATTGTATCTCTGCGGTCCTAGTTGCTTTCTGTATTAGTTACGTATGGCTGCTGTAACAAATTACCACAAACTCAGTGGCTTAAAACAACACCAACTTATTATCTTACAATTCCAGAGATCAGAAGTCCAACATCAGTTACACTGAGTTAAAAATCAAGTTGTTGGCAGAGCTGGTTCCTCCTGGAGGGTCTAGGAAAGAATGGTTTCCTTGCCTTTTCCAGCTTTTAGAGACTGCCTACATTCCTTGTCTCATGGCCCCTTCCTCCATCTTCAAAGCCAGAAATGTAGCCTCTCCTCTCTGACCTCTGCTTCTGTCCTTACCCCTCTCTCTAACTCCGATCCTCCTGCCTCTCATAAGGGAGATTACACTTGACCTACCCAGATAATCCAGGATAATCTCCCCATCTCAAGCTCCTTATCATAATCACATCTGCAGAGTCCTTTCTACCATGCAAGGGAACATATTCACGGTCCTGGAGATTAGGACATGAACGTCCTTATGGGGCCATTATCTAGCCTCTGACACTTCCCAGGGGCATTCTGTGCTTAGTGTGTTTGTACCTTCATATCCCCAGGCCTCCCACAGTAATCAGGCCTGAAACCTGCCCTGAGTGTGGAAGCAAGGCAAGTGGCCCCCTGACCCCCTGCCTGCCCTTTAGCTGGGAGGCCTTTAGGTAACTAACATCTGTGCTGCCGCAAGAGGATCACAGAAGGGGCTGCATCCTCAGGTGATCATCCACGTTGTACCCACATCTACCTACGCTGCAGGTGGCCTAGAATATGAAGAGATGACATGGGGAACCCTCACAGCACCTGCCAAGGGACCTCTGAAGCTATTGCTGTCCATCTGTGTGTGTGTTGTATATAGTCCGTGTCAGAGATTGTGCTGAGCAACAAGTTTTAATCATTTAACAGAGAAACACCCTCTTCCATTTGTTTCCTAAGTTGTTCTGTCTTGAAGTAAAATATAAGACGGGCAACTTCAGTCCTGCATGATGGCATCCTCTGCAGGCTTCTCTGCCCTAGTGTTTATTTGCTTTATGCTTCAGTGCTACTTTTCTCTTCTTATCTTTTGTTGCCTTTGCTTCCTCAAAGGCTTTTTCTCTTTGTATGTGTGTGTATACCTGCATGTGTGTGTGTGTTTGCATGGGTGTAGTGATTTGGGGCAAACTACATTACGACTTGAAGCTTTTGCATACCTCTTACTGGATTCTGATCACATTGGTTGTCCATGGCAAAAGAGTTCTTATTCCTCCTTTGAATTCTGTGCTTTTCTTGCTTAATATTTATATCCCCTGGAGTCAACATGTTTAGTAATTCATTTTGAGAATACTATTGAAAGCGGTATTTTAATTCTCCATAATTATTTGAGGCTGCTCCAGGTGCTCTGTGTTTATTTTATACACTGTGTTTATTTATTTCAGTCCCAAGAGGAATTGCAAGAATACTGCAGACATCATGAAATCACCTATGTGGCTCTTGTCTCGGATAAAGAAGGAAGCCATGTCAAGGTAAAGATCACAGAAAGTTTTTCACAATTCAACAGTCACATTTTCCAAGCTATGTATTACTTCTGGAGCACCTGACTTCCCACTGAGGTGCAGCTCTTAGGTGCTGGTTGAAATCCATCACATCAGTTCTCTCTTTGAGTTGCTGGGCTTGTTATTGGAGAAAGGGCATAAAACCAGGAAAAGAATCTGAGTCGGAGTCCCTTTCATAGAATTAAAAAACAAACAAACAAACAAAAACCTACAGCTGTAGTTTTTTTTTCCTACTTTGCTGCTCCCCTTGTTCTCTTTTCCATTTAAGAAAATAATAATTAGAGCTGATAACTGCTGGCTTGTGTATCCTCTGGCTGCTTCCTAACCCTTTTTTTACTATGTTGCATTTAACTAAAAATGCTTATAAATATGCCACCTCATACCCTTTATGTCTAATTATTTTTAAAGGAAAAAATACATATATTTAGTTTTTTAAACTCGGTTTTACCGGTTCAGTTTAAATGGAATCCTAAAGCTGGTTTGTGTCCTAACATGGTTTTATACGTTCTGCAGCCTCTTTTCTCCGCCATTGGAGGCATTTAGTCTTATGAGGCAGCAAATCACTAAAGCATGTTCTGGATATGTTTCATAGATTGTTTCAGTTTTAATAAAATATAAACTAAATAAAGCAGTATGTACAGACCTATAGGTTCACATCCATGTTGACACTGTGTTAGGAGTGATGCCCTCCGTATATCCATAAACAAAAAGAGCCCCTGAACAGCAGTGCCCTGCAAGGGTCCACTTTTTCACATGTGAAGATACCCAGTGTTCCAGTGCTATATGTTGAAGACTGTCCTTATCCTCACTGAATTACTTTGGCACCTTGCTGCAAATCAGTTGACTCTATATTTGTGGATCTATTTCTTGATTCTCTGTTCCAGTCCTTTGAGCTAACAGCCTTGATTACTGTAGTTTGATAATAAGTTTTGAAATCTAGTAGTTTAAATCCTCTAATTTCATTCTTCTTTTTCAAAATTGCATTGGCTATTCTGAGGGATTTTTGTTTCCTTCTAAGTTTTAGAATCAGCTTATCAATTTCTGCAAAACGGCTTGCTGAGATTTTGATTGGCATTGCATTGTACCTGGGGAGAACTGACATCTTAACAATGTCAAGACTTCTAATCTCTGAACATGGTCTCTCTCTCTCTCCATTTATTGAAGTCTTTTTAAATTTCTTTCAGCACTGTTTTATAGTGTTCAGTGTATAAGCCTTACATGTACTTTGTTGAATTTATCCCTGAGTATCTCTCATTTATTGATACTGTTGTAAAGTGTATTGTGTTTTTAATTTCAGTTTCCAATTGTTCATTGTAGTATAGAGACATAGAATTGATTTTTGTATGTTGACTTTATATTCTGCAACCTTGCTAAACTCTCTTTATTAGTTCTGATAACTTTTTTGATAGATCATTTTAGGTTTTCTACATAGACAGTCATGTCTGTGAATTAATTAAAAGTTTTATTTATTCCCTCTAACCCATATACCTTTTATTTCTTTTTCTTGCCTTATTGCAATGGCTAAGGCCCAACAGTACAATGTTGAATAGAAGTGGTGACAGCTGACATCTTTGTTTCTGATCTTAGAAGAAAAACATTGTCTTTCAGTTATGCGTGATGTTGGCTTTAGAGTTTTTGTAGGGTTGAAAAGGTTTTTCAACCTTTATAGGTTTGAAAAAGTTCTGTTCTTATTTTGCTGGGAAATTTTTTCATGAATGGATATTGAATTATGTCAAATACTTTTTCTGTATCTATGGAGATGATTACTGTGCATAAGAGAGTTAACATAACTATTCTTAGAAGGGCCTGCTTGGAAGGTTGGCCCTTGACTGGAATCTGCTAACTTCAATTGCAGGAGGGTTCGTTCCCACCATTTCCTGATAACAGTGGCTCGCTATGCCTGAACTGTTTGTACAAAGTGGTTTCTGCGGAACACCTGTTTTCCTTCTGGGAATCTGAAATTTTTATATATGCTAGGCAGAGGTTGCCTCCATAACCAGCACCCAATAAAAACCCTGAGCACCACGTCTCTAAAGAGCTTCCCTGGTAGCCAACATTTCACACATATTGCCACAACTCGTTGCTGGGAGAATTAAGCATATCCTGTGTGGTTCCACTGGGAGACTACTCTTGGAAGCTTGCATCTAGTTTCCTCCAAACTTTACCCCATGTTCCTTTCCCATTTGCTGATTTGCTTTGTGTCCTTTCACTATAATAAATCATAGCCATGAGTATGACAATTTGCTGAATCCTGAGTCCTCTTAGTGAATCATTTAGCTTGGGAGTGGTCGTAGGGACCCCCCAGCACAATTACAGTGATTGATTTTCAAATATTAAAACAACCTTGCTTTCTTGGATAAACCCCTCTTAGTCATGAGATATTATCCTTTTATGTATTGCTGGATTCAGTTTGCTAAAGTTTTGTTCAGGGTTTTTGCATCTATCTTTGTGAGTGTTATTGGTCTATAGCTTTTACTTTTTCCCTCGTTTGTCTACTTTTGGTATTGGGGTTATGTTGGCCTCATAAAATGAGTTGGGCAATTCCCTCCTCCTCTGTTTTCTGGAAGAGTTTGTACAGAATTGGTATGATTTCATCCTCAAATATTTAGTAGAATTCACCAGTAAAGCCACTTGAGCTTAAATATAGAGGTATTCAAGCTGACCAGCTTCTTGAATGAGCTTTGGTAATTTGTATCTTTCCTAGAATTTGTCCATTTCATCTAAGTTTTCGAATATTCCCATATTATTATTCTGTAGGATCTATAGTGATATCCCTTCTCTCATTCTTGGTATTGATAATTTGTATTTTCCCTCTTTTTTCCTGATCATCCTGGCTAGAGGTTTATCAATTTTGTCTTTTCAGAGAACCATCTTTTGGTATCATTGATTTTTTGCTTTTTGTTTGTTTGTTTGTTTGTTTTTGGTTTCTGTTATTATTTTCTTCCTTCTGCTTACTTCGGATTTAGTTTACTCTTCTTTTTCCAGTTTCTTCAGATAAAACCTTAGATCAGGGGCCTTAGATCAGGGGGTGACCTGCAGGCTAATTCCAGCCCACAGGTGATCTTTTAATGGCCTATGAGGTAGGAATAGTTTTTATATTTTTAAAGGATTTTTTTAAAAAAAGCAAAACAAAAGTATGTGACAGCAACTGTTTGTGACCCATGAAGCCTAAAATAAAAATATTTACTATCAAGTGGGTCCTTGACAGAAAAATTTTGCCAGCACTTGGCTTAAATCACTGATTTTAGATTTTCTTCTTCTCTAATTTAAGTGTTTAATGCAATAAATTTTGCTCTAACTAATGCTTTAGTTGCATCCCACATTTTATATGTAGTATTGTTATTTTATTCAGTTCAGAATATTTTCTAATTTCCTTTATGATTATTTCTTCTTTGATCCATACGAAATTTAGAAGTATATGGTTTAATTTCAAAATATTTGGAGATTTTCCAGGTAGCTTTCTTTATTGATTTCTAGTTTAATTCCATTGTGATTGGAGAACATGCTCTATAATGTCAATCCTTTAAAATTATTGATACATGTTTTAGAGTTCCAAATATAGTCTATTTTAGTGGTGTTTCATATGCATTTGAAAAGAATGTGTATCCTGCTTTGTTGGGAGGAGTATTTGCTAAGTATCAGTTAGGTCAACTTAGTTGATAGTGTTAGCCAAGTCTTCTATATCTTTCCTTATTGTTTTGTCTACTTATTCTATCAGTTACTAAGAGAGGAGTATTGAAATCTCCAGCTATCAGTGTGGATCGATCTATTTTTCCTTTCAATTTTATCATTTTTTTTGCTTCAGGTATTTAGAAGTTCTGTTATTAGGTGAATACACATTTAGGATTTTATATCTTCCCAATGAACTCACCTCTTTATCATTATGAAATGTTCCTCTTTATCCCCAGTAATATTTTTTGTTCCGAAGTCTTTTGATTAGCATTCACATGACTTATCTTTATCCATCCTTTTTTTAACCTGTGTCTTTATATTTAAAAAGGGTTTCTTTTGGATAGTCACCAGATGTGTTTCACTTTTTTTATCCACTCTGATAATCCTTGCTTTTTAATTGGATTGTTTAGGCCATTTAAATGTGTAATGAAATTATTTAAATAACTGGGTTTAAGCCCACTATTTGCTACTAATTTTCTATTTGTTCCATCTGTTCTTTTTTCCTTTTTTTCCCCCTTTTCATGACTTCATTCAGATTGAGTAATTTTTACGATTCCGTTTTATCTTTACTGTTGGTTTTTTGACTCTCACTGTTTGGTGGGGGTTTTTTAGTGGCTCTTCTAGAGTTTATAGTATACATCTTTAACTTATCACATTCTACCAACAAGAAATATTATACCCCTTCAAATGTAGTATAAGAACCTTACAACAAAATATCCATTTGCCCGTTCATCCTTTGTGCGATTGTTGACATATATTTTTTCTACATGTTATAAACTCTACAATACATTATTAATATTTTTGTTTTAATTAGTAATTATCTTTTAAAGAGGTTTAAAAAATTAAGAAACAGGTGTGTCCTTTGCACAATGGATAGCACATTGGACTTCTAAGAAATGAGGAAAAAATGTCTTTTATATTTACCCACAACTTTACCATTTCGGCACTCTTTATTTTGTGTAAGAGCCAGATTCATTCTGGTCTCATTTTCCTTTTGCCTTTAAGATTTCTTTTAGTGCAGGTCTGCAGCTGATGAATTCTCTCAGCTTTTATTAGTCTGGAAAAGTCTTCATTTCTTCTTCATTTTTGAAAGATTTTTACTGGGCATACAATTCAGGATTGACATTTCTTTCTTTCTTTGTAGGGTAGGGTACCTAGGACATTCATGAATGATTATAAGGTAGAAAATGCTAAGTGCCATAAGAGTCCTATAGCTAAATTTCTTCGAGGGTTCTTCAGCCTGGGAGATACTTTAGGGGTAGCAGGAAAGTCATCAGGGTGAAATGAGATTGATGCTGGGCCCTCATGGATGGGCAGGATATAGATATATGCTGAAAAGACCTTTTAGGCAGAGGGAATAGCCAAGGTGATGGTAGTTCTTTCAGTAAATTTTCCCTAAGACAGAGGCCAGCAGAGAATTACTCTGACACTACTCTGAATTGTCTATTTTGGGTGTAGCCAGAAGGATTGAAAAGAATGGTACGTAGGCAGGAGAGAATGGACAGCCTAAATGCCCAACCAAGGAATTTGGACTTTATTAAGTAGCTAGTGGGAAGCCACTAAATGTTTTGGACAGAAGGGGATATCATCATTACAGTTAAAAAAAATTAATCTATGGCGATGTGTAGTAGTATGGTTTAGAGTGAGGAAAACTGAAGACAGGGATAGCAGTATGAAAAATATTATAGCCCAGGCCAAGGTCTTCATGGAATGAAGATTAAAGAGCATGTACCACAAAAGTGGGATGCCAACACTTGAGTTTAGAGAGCAGAGGGAAAACTTATAGATAATATCGAGGTTTCAGAAAACTTGCTGACTGACCAGAGGATGTTTAAGGGAAGAATATGTGAACAAATCAAATGAAATAGGAGGAGGATCATCTTGCCCCCCAGCCCCTTTTTTTATTCTATCGTCGGTAGTAAACTACTGTAGTCTAGACTTTAGACATTTTGGGTCAGATAATTCTTTGTTGTGGGGGATTTCCCTGTTCGTTGTAGTACGTTTAGCAGCATCGCTGGCTTCTATCCACTAGATGCCAGTAGCACGCCCCCACTCCACAGCTGTGACAACCAAAAATGTTTCTAAACGTTGCCAAATGTCCCCTGGGGCGGGGGCAGGGGGGCGCAAAATCACCCCAGATTGAGAACACTGGTATATACTGTTGATCTGTGGTACTCTGAGCCAGGTGTTTGGCTTCAGAAACCTCCTAATGATAGATCTGTTTCATTTCTTTTAAGGTTAAGTCTTTTGAGAAGGAAAGGCAAACAGAGAAACGGGTGCTGGAGTCTGATCTTGTAGACCACATGGTACAGAAACTGAGGACTAAAGTCAGTGACGAAAGGAATATTAGGTAAGTTAGTAAACAAAAGCCCAGAAAATCAGCTGTGAGCTATTCATATAGAAACTACACACATTTATTTGAAAAGTCAATCTGATCCTTCTGGAAAATAAAGATAAGTCAGGACAACTTTTAATGAACCATTGTATTTCTTCCAAATAATTCAATCAGCACTTTAATTTTATAACCCTTTATGTAAAAGTAGTCATATCTCCCTTTCAGCATTTGTTCTTCAAAACATTTCAAAGAATTTTCTAGCATTTGAAAGGACTGAGGAACCAAAGTCCACCTGCCATTATCTTATTCTGTCTGCTAATCAATGAATTTGAGTTAATCTTTTGTCAATGTAATTTGAAAGATACATTTCTGGGAAAAGTTCTTATATACTCATGCTGGGAGTGTAAATTAGTTCAACTACATGCTAGTAATTTAGCAAAAATAAGTTAAAAGACTTAAAATTAAAAATAAAAGTAAAAAAATAAAAATAAAAAATAAAAAAATAAAAGTAGACATTTGACCCAACAATTCTACTTTCGGGAATTTCTACTAAAAATTTTTCCATAGACATATCTACAAAGATGCCTATCAAGGCATTGCTTAAAACAGCAGTTCTCAAGTTTTTAAGTCTCAGAACCCCTTTATACTCTTAAAAATTAAGGACCCCAAAGAATTTTTGTTTATGTGAGTTATATCAATATTTTCTATATTAGAAATTGTAAAGTGAAACATTTTAAAAGTACTTATTTGTTTCGAAATAACAATAATCCCATTACATGTTAACCTAAATAATGTACTTTTAATGAGAAATAAATATATTTTCTCAAACAAAATAAATTTGATGAGAGCCATTGTTTCACATTTTTGTAAATCTCTTTCAAGCAGTGTTTTACATATTTGTAATCTTTTAATGCCTTAATAGAAGACTACTCAATTCTCATTTCTCCTTCTGCATTTAGTCTGTTGAGAGGTCACGTACCATGTAGTTTCTGGAAAGCTCCATTGCATACTTATGAGATGAGAGTAAAAAAGACAAAAATGTTTTAGGATTATTAAGAAAACAGTTTTGACTTTGAGGACCCCCTAGGGGTCCCTGGACCACACTTTGAGAATCTTTGGTTTACGATATCAAAATACGCATTGATAGAAGATTGTTCAAATTAGGATAAATACAGTAAAATACATGCAGCCTTTAAAAATGATGATTTTAGAAAGCTGAGTTTATTGACATGGAAAGATGTCCACAGATAGAATGTATGGTATTATCCCATTTTTTGTTTTAACCAAAATACACAGCCCAAACATAGAAAAATATCTGGAAGTTTGTACCAAATTTTTAGCTGTAGTTATTTCTGATCAGTGGGATTACAGGGGATCTTAATTTTCTTCTTTAAGCTTTTCTATATATTTGCAACGTGGGTATAAATGTTCATAATCATAAAATACAACACTAATTCTTTTTTACTTTTAACAGTGATTCTCAGTCAGTAGCAATTTTGCACCCCACCCCTAGATCATCTGGCAACGTCTGGAGACCTTTTTGGTTGTCACAGCTGGGGCGGGGTGGGATAGGGTGGGGTGAGTGGTATTGCTACTGGCTTCTAGGGGGTAGAGGCCAGGAATGTGGCTAAACATTCTACAGTGCACAGGACAGCCCCACCACAACAAAGAATTACCTGTTCCAAATGTCACTAGTGCCTGGATTGAGAAATCCTGACTAAAATAAAAGTATTTGCTTTCTTCTCCCTTCCCTGCCTCTTCCCATTTGCCCCTAGCTTGAATATATTCACCATCAGACTTTCTAAGGGAATGCAGTGTTCTAGAAGTCACCAGGAATTAGAACCACGGACCCAAATCAAAGACACAGGTCTAGGAAAGAATTTTAAAATAGACAACTAATCAATAGAGAGTACGGTGAACACTATTCAGACACTTAAAAGGCTGGATGGGAATTAGTTCTAGCAGGAAAAGTTTCAAAATCTTTCCTTGGTGTGAATGATTATTTCCCTGTGTGTCTCAAAGGCTATAAATTAAGTCACAGCATTTGGAAGAAATCCATCCACAGCTTTTGAAAGAATATCCTTATTTACCAAATGCTGTTCTGTGGGTGGTCCCAAGGCTGCCCGTAATGAAGGTGGGGCATGTGTTGCTAATGTTTCCTTGTACTGTGAGGAAAGAATACCAATTACATTTCATTGAAATTAGCTTGTTGTGTCAAGCCAGGATTTCAAACCCAGATGAATAAATCAGAGTATTTTCTTTAGGCAATTGTTCACTCGAAATGACATCTTTTATAACTTTTTTTTTTAACTTGCTCTTGACACAAATTTTAAGTGCAAAATTTTTAAGTCTTTTTCCCCTCACAATAACCAAGAGATACATATTTCTATATTTAATAGAAAAAGTAGCTCACTGTAAGTCTGAATCGCTGAAAGTTATGTGTTGCTTTTGCCCTACTGACTGTTTCCTAATTGTTTTTGTTTGCTTATTTTTAGAGAAGCTTCCGATAATCTTGCAGTGCAAAATCTGAAGGGGTCGTTTTCTAATGCTTCAGGTATAATTACTAATTGTAATCCAAACATAATAATGCCTTGTGTTACTTACGTATGTTTGCTGTAAGCAATTACTACTTTGGCTAACTTCCTGTTTCACTGGAAGGATTTTTTAAAGTACTAGTAATTAATCCAATAAATTGTACCAAATGGAATTTATCCTTATGCTTTGAAATCCACATCCTAAGAAGTGATAAAACAAATAGGAATTAAGCAACTCTTCTGAGCCTTGGTCTATCTCTGTCTTAATGTCCTATTTTTACAATTCTGGCTTAATCTTCCTTTGACTCAGTTTATTGTAAATATTTAATGTGGATAATTTTCCTGGAAATTTTTCCAATTTAAAAAAGATTAAAGATAAGTATTTTGAAATTCCTTGGAGAAAAAAGTATTAGAGTTTGGGAGAGAGTAAGTTTGATTTTCTTAGATCCATGAGGTTTTGGTGACTTGTATTGCCTGCCTGCACCTTCATCACCCCACACCCAGACCCAAGGAGAGAAGGCTGGTAGTTTTGACAGAGGCATCAAAATTCCTGGGAGTGGGGTTCTGGGCTCCTCCCTGGTGATATGCAGGTAGTTGCAGAGGTAGCAAACAGGGCCCAGATGTAATCTAGCCCTTAGAATCAAGGCAGTGTGATTCTGCCATCTCGCTATGGTGTGTTACAGAAAGCCTATAAATTCTGAAACTCTGTTTCAGGTTTGTTTGAAATCCATGGAGCAGCAGTCATTCCCAGCGTGAGTGTGATAGCCCCGGAGAAGCTGTCAGCCAGCACTAGGAGGCGATATGAAACTCAGGTACACGGGGGCAGGGTTTCTTTGGCTTCCTAATGTGAACTACATAGCAGAAAGAAAATGGGAAAGGAAAATAAGAAACATGGAATTTCCTGGAACTATTTTTCTTCCCACTACCCTAACTTGATGGTTTCTGAAAATTTCATCAACACAAAGCCTCTCTCTGGTGCCAAGATTCTGACCCATTGTCTTGCCAAGAGGCGCCAGTGCTTTGTGGGCAACAAGCAGCAGCTGTTGGTCAGAATGTAATGGATCTAAACAAAACTTGCTATTCTCGCTCTAATGGCAGATTGGATTTTCTGTGGTTTTATTTTAAATAACAACGCCGAAGCGGTTCATCACAAATACATGAGGCAAATTTCTCCTTCCATACATGTTTCTAGTATCTGCCATAGGGCTGATGCTGCTGTGCTGAATGCTGTGTAAAATATGAGAATTACGACATGGCTAGAGGTTTATGCATTATATAATTGGAGAACAGTAGAATAAAGTAAGTAATAGAATGCTAAATTAAATATATTGAATGTTTTAGACTGTGCTATGGACGTATGGGGAAGCTAGAGATCACTTCTTGAATGATCAAGAAAGGCTTCATGGAGGGACAGTAGGACAGGTGGCACAGACAGTGCTAATAAGCACGATCAGGAAACTGGCCTCATTTGGGAAGAAGGTGAATGTTAGACATTGGCCATTATTTAGAAATGTAATTAGATTGAAATACGAAAGATCAGGTACCTGATTTTTACAATCTCTCCTACATGTTCTCAGGATGTTAAGATGTTTCATGTCTTCCTACTGCTTTCATCACCTAACATATTTCATTTCCATGCTCTCATTTGCTGAGTCACCTGCCCCTTTTTCCAAATTTAGCTTAATACTAAAACCACCCTGCTTTGGAGTATACTATTTCACTGTACTAAGCCTTTATTAGATATGATTTCAAAATTATAAAGAAATAAGCAATAAGGAATATTAAATGATCAAGATAGGTTATAAAATCTTATTTCCCCTGAGATCTTAGTGGGGTGGATATCCATCTTTCTGAGATGGATAAAGAGCAAATCTTTAGATGATATTGGGAATACCTTCTGGACTTTGGTTTGTCACTCTGTGATTGTTTCGTGGAATACAAAATAAGAAAAATGGCATGGTTCAATGTGTTCTGAATTCTGTTTTCTTATTGTTAGGTACAAACCCGACTTCAGACCTCCCTTGCCAACTTACATCAGAAAAGCAGTGAAATTGAAATTTTGGCTGTAAGTCACTTTCTTTAATGTTTTGAGGATGGCTTCTGTCCACATTGTGAAAAGTGTCCTGAGAGTTTAGGTCTTTTTTGCTCAGTGTCAACAATATTTGATGCAGGCCTTGTTATAATGTAAACCACATGCAATCTAAACCTGTAAGGAACTGGGGAGAAAATTGGAGGGCCCTCCCCTTTTAGTGTCTCTTTTTTTCTTCCTGTAATAGATAGAGGGGAGGGAATGAAAACAAAAACCATCATTTTTCTAAATGTTTCAGGTCTTTGCCTTACTAAGCCTACACTGAGTACATGTAGCAGTGTCAAACTTGGGGCAGGGGGCACTGGGAGTAGTTTCCACTGCTTACAGTTCATCAGTGCTGAGATCTTATCACTGCATAGTTCAAGTTTGTTCTGTAGCACAATGGCATCTGAGACTCAGCCAGTCCTATTTATGTTGCACCATCCAAAGTGACACCATAGTCACAAGTCAGTATGTGCTGCCTAGAGCTGCCTGATAGATGATGCGCATTTCTGTGTATTGACAGGTGGATCTACCCAAAGAAGCAATCTTACAGTTTTTATCATTAGAGGTAAGCAACATGAACTCTTCTGTGCCATGGCCTTTAAAAATCCCAAAACTTTGCTGTTAACTTGCCAAAAGAAAATGAAAAAAGTATTAGATTTTCTTAGTGATAATAAGTGTTTTTCTGGCAATTCCATGAATTCATTAACCTTGTTCCTTTTATATGATATATATTACCAAATCATATGTTGAGGACATCATACTCCTGTAGTGTCTTTAATTTCAGAGATACATTATTTTTATTTTATTTAGCAAACACATAGTGCTTTTACTATGTGTCAGACTCTGGCAGACCCTGTTCTAGGTGTTTTACAAATACTATTTAATCATAACACCCCAAAAGATAGGTACTATTATTCCCATTTTACAGATAAAACAACAGGAGCACAGGGGTTAAATATTTTACCCAAGAACACCCAGCCAGTAGGTAGCAGAGCCAGGATTTGAACCTAGGCAGACTAGCAGAATCTATTCTTAACCACTGTACTATGCAGACTCTCAAGTCAACCTTCATTCTAGCTAGGGAAGCGCATTCATAGAATTACAAGTATACAGAAAATACTTTTGCAAAGATTAAAATTAATTTGGTCCTTTTTTATGTGCTTTTTTTTTTTTTAACAAATACATACCTTATCATCAAATAGCCAGATTAGAACTTTTATAATTTGAATTAATAGTTCCCTTTGCTATTCAGAATGTTTAACTGTAATCACAGCTACAGGTGATTTCTGCATGTCATAAAGAGTAACTTTTTTGTCCAGAGTGTTTAGTCTCAGATTAGATGAAAAATGAAATTTGCCACAGAACTAACATATACTGTTTTCTGTTGCTGTCTTGCAAATAAGCATACACACTATACTGGCAAATTACTGATTTACGATCCATTTCAAATGAATACATATCAAAGATGGTATCCGTTTTATACATAGGAAACCATACGAAGAAATAACTGGACTAAAGTCATATTAGCACACTGGGACTGCAGCATTATTAACCAAGCTTTAAAAAGGTAGTCTTGTTTTTAAAACGAAACAGTATGTCAAAGGAAGAACTACCAGCAGCAGTCTCCCCACAGTTCTCCTGGTTCCCGCTTTCTTATTTCTTGTAGTATTTTTTAAGGGGGAATGGCATTGGCATTTCACCAGTGATCCAGAAAAGGCCAGGTAATAAACTCTAGTGCCCAGCTGTTAAGACTTATCTATTTTTTCCCAGTGGGATGCTGATGAACAGGCATTTAATACAACTGTGAAGCAGCTGCTGTCACGCTTGCCAAAGCAGAGATACCTCAAATTAGTCTGTGATGAAATTTATAACATCAAAGTAGAAAAAAAGTAAGTAATCATTTAGGTGTAGTAGGTTTCACATGGGTTAGCCCTCTGGGAGGGGTTTTAGAGTAACATGTATTTTATTGCCTTGTTAAGGTTTGATGTCAGATAAGCCTGTTATGTTAGAACTACTACTGGCAACCAGTAAATCTTGCCCAGGACTGTCAATCACATGGCTGTGATTTTGTCACTGATGAAACACAGTGGTCCCAGGGATAGCTATTCCATTTGTAATTTGTTCACCCAGGTAACTCTCTTGAAGAAATATAGTTAAATGAAAGAAAATAGCTGTGACCACTTTGTGACCACATGTTATCCACTTAAAAGGCAGCAGTGAAGCCTGTGGAGGTGAATGGTGCTCTCCTCATATAGGACCTCATAGTGCAGGCCCTTCCCAGTAGTCACAGCTTCTGTAAAACACATGTGAGTTTTTAGTGACTAGCCTTCCATCTTGTTTTTGCTTGAACAAAGCTCCTACAGTTTAAGTGTTCTAAATATATACATCTTTTAAGTGTTCTAAATATATACATCTTTTATTAACTCTCTTCTTTACCCATTATGCTTACCTATAGTCTGTCCTTTTAATCAGCCTTTTCCCTTCTTTTGCAGGGTGTCTGTACTATTCCTGTATAGCTACAGAGATGACTACTACAGAATCTTATTTTAATCCTAAAGAACTGTCATTACATTGTTCAGGCAGGGGTTTATACTATGGAATGTTGTACATTCACTATAATTTTAAATTAAATTCTACGAGGCTGTCCTACAAAGTTGAGCTTTGTCAGTTTTACATGTGTAATATCATAAATATCCTTCTGAATATAATAAATGCTTTCATATATCTGCTGCTTTCTCATTGTTAATCTATTATTAACACCAAAGATTTCCTGGAGCTGGAACACAAGAAAATGGCTTTGTTCATCCCATTGCCCTAATGATTAGACGTGAAAATGCCAAACTAAAGAGCATTTTATAAAAAAAGTCATTACCTTGGGATCTTTTATTCTTGATGATTTTATAATATCCTTATTCTAAGGTGGTTAAGCAAACTCTCATTTGGCTGTGAGAACTCATTCAAACTTGCTAAAATCAAGGACCTATAATGATAAAATTATACAGCCAGGTGGCAAGAATGCCCACGAGATAACTTTTTATAAAATTGTTATCTTTTGGTTCCAACAACCTAGACAATTCCACTAAAGCCTATTCATTAATCACATCATTCCAGAATTAGTAGTTATTGTCAGCAACTATTAAATTGGGGTAGGGAAAAGGAATAAAAGGAATTCAGGCTGATAAACAGATGGGTTTAATGATACATTGCTCTTCACAGAGAATGCTAAAGGCCTTTAAACTGTAATCCAGGAATATACAACCATGCAACACAGACCAATTAGCCAGGTCTAAAATAGCGTGGCTTCTTACTACAACTACCTTATAAACATGGCAGCCCTGTTCTGCCTTTCTTCCCTCCAAAATGACCCTATATCTCACTTGAAAACAGCCACTGTGGGGAAACCAGAAACCTAGCTGGGTTGTGTGTGGCCAAAAGTAAAAACCCAAGGAAAAATAGCAATTCGGTGGTTAGTTGGTGAAAGCAGGAAGTCAGGTACCCTTCACTGTGCTGCTTTGCTCTTCTTGCTCTTGCTCTTTTTGTCCCTCTTCTTCAGCCCATCCATGTTGGCTCTCAATAGGCTTGAATAAGCCTAAAAAACAGAGCATGACCTTAATAGGAATGCTTACAAACTGGTAAAGCAGCTGCTTTCCATAATGAATTTAGGGTAGCCAAAATTGGAAAACCTACCTGATAAAAAATATAATACCATGGGACACTTGCATTTTAAGGAAAACAGTGTAAGACAAAAACACTATAGCAGCTTGTTGCCCACAACAAGTTACACATTTTTAGCTTAAAAAAAAAAAAAAGGAAAAACACAAGCAACAATTTTTATCAGAAACATAAAGCAACAAAATCTAGTCTTTTAAACTAGAAAGGAAGATGGTGTTGATGCTAGAAGCAGAATTAACAGCCTGGCAGCTTTTTACTTGTAAAATATTGGTAAAACTTATCAAGGGGGAACAGTGAACCCAAATATCAAATCTTAACCCAGTGTTCAATATTATGCCAACTCTTGCCCTGAAAGGCGGACATAGAAAACACTGGAAACTCACCATCTGAAACTTATTAACTTCTTTGGAGCTCACCTAGAAAAGAAGGCAAAAAGAGATTATAATCCCTGTTATCCATAAAGGAATCCTCTGCCTCAACCCAGACGATCTCAAAACCTTCATGAAGACAATACCCTAATCTTTAAAATTTGGAATTCTTCCCAACTTCAGCAGTCATAGTACACCAAAGGCTATTTTTTTCTCTACTTTCCTCTGTCTGAGAAACAAAGTTGCCTCTATACCTTTTCCCCACACAGTTGAGAATTGCACCCAAACACGAAGGAAGCAAAAATAAGTTCCTAAAGAAGCTACGTTTTTCACCCGTTGGAACCTCTTCCACATTTTGCATTGTGTTTTCTCCCTAGGTTCTGAGAGATGTCAAAGGAATTCTCAGTATTAATTTTTCATGCAAGATACATTTAAACCACTCCCTCCCAAATTATTTTAAATCTGCCTTCTATTCAGGCCAATTTTAAGCACAACACAAGCTACCACAATAAGAAAAATACTACTCTGAAGAAGACTCCTTAGATTTTTGTTATTTTGCAACACCCAACCTAATTTTTAAAACAACATAAGTTTGCTTCACTTTAAAAGTCTTTATCAAGATAACTTGTAAAGGGAGACTTATAAGCTAAGTCTCATAAATGTCCTATACTAATGTGACTGGAGGACAGTCTGGATCTGCCCCATCAGAATCTGGGGAATCTCTAACTGCCATATTCAGCCTCTGCCCTGAAAGGGAAGACTAGAGTTCTTGACTATACACATACTCTCCCGGCCTAACACATAGCTATATATTTGCTCCATGAACCACAAATACACAAATGATCAGCATAGTAAGGGGATAAGGAATTGAATATTTATGTCAAAGCCTCCTTGATATGTTACTAGGGGTAATAAGGACTAATATGCTAATTTTATTTCCATAAATATTTTAGCAGAACAAACAGTGATCTCTATCTTCCTTTTAATTTTGTGGGGGTTTTCTACCAAAGTGGTATAGGAAGGCCCTGGTTGAGTAGCTGAGAGCTACTCACTTAGTTCTTATTTGGGTGGAGTGGGGGGGAGGAAGCCTGGTCCAGACAAGTCCCTTCCTCAAAGTTAAGTCTTTAGACTCCAAAATTGTCGTGTTAAGAATCCAGCTCACCACAGTGCTGATCTTCTTCTTCCCATCAGTAGCTCTTAACAGACACTTGTTGTCAGAAGGCTCAAAGCCCTCCACAGTACCCTTCCTTGGAATGGGTTTAGTTCGACCGTCATCTGCATTAAAAATACATCCTGATGAACACAGCCACATTGACTGGTAGACAAAAAGTTAATAAAATAGTGGGGAAGGGATGCGAAGGGCTTACCTAATCCACCCCCTGCTCGAGTTCTATTAACCACATCATCCCCTATCACCGACGGTTTGGCCAAACCTTACAGAACTATATACTTCCACAACGGAAACACTGTAACGTCAAAACAGATTAAATCTAATAATAGCAGAACTTGGGATCCTTGACAAAAGAACAGCCCCGATATGCTTGGGGGCCACACCAATCACGACCTCCGTTATTCTCCATTTCCTCGGCCCTGAATGTGCCCAGAACAGGGTAGATGAAGGTAGGGGAAGGTGGGGATCTGCGGCAGATTCCGCCTGTGGCTCCCAGACACCGGATACCCGGGCGGGGGCAAGGTTCAGCGTCCAGGGCGCCCTCCCCCCAGCTTCCTTCCGGCCTTGCCGAGACGAGGGCTGCTTACACTTCTTCAGGGTGATGAATACGCTGCCAGACAACCGACACTTCTGGAAGAGCCTGGTCAGCTCCGTCAGGAACTGGAACACAACAAACCCGGCCCCGTTAGGCGGCCCCAAATCCCCGCCGCGCCAAGTCCCGGCCCCTCCCACAGAAAGAACAGAGGCCCCGAACCACATCCGCCCCTCATCAGACCAGATCTGACTACCTGCTCACTTTCCAACAGCACCATCACGGAGCTGCTGGCTCTACTCCCTCAACACAAGCAGTTGGGACCGGAAGTTTCTCCTGCCTGGGCGGGACTTCCTCTATTAGGTTTCAATTCTCCTCCGCCAATCCCTATCTCCGCCCTCTCCTCGCCCCACCCGAACGGCGCCTGCGCTCTGAGACGTTCAGTCCTGTCCTCTGGAAGGTACGGCTGGCAGAGCCCCAAGGCTGTCGGATCCGGAACTCCGAAGAAAATGACCGAGAGCGAATAAAAAAAATTGATAGAAACGTATAGCTGTGTTTATCCCGCTGTAGGCTGGACAAATTACCTAACAGTTTAGCGCCTCAGTTTCCTCATCCTTAAAGTCAAGATAATAATAGTATCTATTTCGCGGTGCGGTTGTGAAGATTAAATGATTATATTATTAAACACCTAGAACAGGGCCTGGCACATAGAAAATGTTCAATAAACATTACTGTTGTTTTATTGTTGTTGTTCTTATTATGAGTCATTATTATAATAAATTCTCATGAAGCTCCTGTGAACTCTCCTTTTCTGACCAAGCTGGATGGCCTCAAGGGCCACCACCTCAGCTGCTCCAGGGACTGCTGCTCCACCTCTAGACTAAATCAGGAGACCTGGGTTCTAGACCCTGCTCTCCATAGCCGGCTTAAACCTTAGACCCCCTGAAAAGTCAAGCGTTCAGTCCTCCCACAGGTTTTTACTGAGTGCCTGAGCCTGACACTGTTCTAGGAGTTGGGGATACAGCAGGATACAGGAAAGCTAAATCCTTGGTCTCCTAGAACTTGGACTAAAGGGATAGGTAGGAAGTAAACCATGAACAAACGATTAAGTGGTATGGCCTCAGATAATGAGAACTGTGATGACAACTAAACAGGGTGATACAATTGAGACTATCAAAGCAACTACTTTAGGTTGAGG
Source organism: Choloepus didactylus (assembly GCF_015220235.1). Taxonomy (NCBI): domain Eukaryota; kingdom Metazoa; phylum Chordata; class Mammalia; order Pilosa; family Megalonychidae; genus Choloepus; species Choloepus didactylus. Next base: position 141,536,776 of record NC_051310.1, on the reverse strand, counting down.
TCAGGGAAGTTCTCTTTGAGGAGAACTTTGAGCTGAGAGCTAAGGGGAGTCCAAAGATAGGAAGACAGTGTTTCAGACAGAGGAAATGGTTAGAGTAAAGGCTCCCAGATGGAAACAAATTGCCCCATGTCAGCAAGGCAAAGGTGGGATTGGGGGTTGGGGTGTAAGGGAGGCAGAGGAGAGGGGACTTGGGAAAGGAGAAGTGAAGAAAAAGTATGGAGAAACTAGAGATCTTGTAGGTTTTTATATAGGCCATAGTAAATTTGGAATTTGTTCAAGATTCAGAGATCTTCTTGATAAGAAGGCTTTAAGCATAACATTGACAATCTAATTTACATTTTTGAAAGATTCCACTGTCTGTGGTGTGAAGAATGGACTATAGAGAGGCAAGGCAGGAAATGGAGAGAGAGATTATTAGCTTCTTATTGCTGTTATAACAAATTATCATAAACTTAGTGCTTAAAACAACACAAATGTATTCTCTTACAGCTCTGGAAGCCAGAAGTCTAAAATCAAGGTGTCTGCAGGCTATATTCCATCTGGAGGCTTCAGGGAAAACTCTGTTTCCTTGCCTTTTCCAGCTTCTGGCAGCTTCCTGCTTTCCTTGGCTGGTGGTCTCCTTCCTTCCATCACTAAAACCTTTGCTTTCATCCTCACACCTCCTGTTAATGACACTGCTCATCCTGCTTCCCTCTTGGAAGGACGGTTGTGATTATATTGGGCCCTCTTGGGGAATAAAAAGTTTTGTAGAAAGATGAAAAATTTTGTTTCAGTCATGCCTATTTACATGTCCAAGTGGAATTTTCCAGTTAACAGCAGAATATACAAATTTGGAGTTCAGAGAAGAGGGAAGAGCTAAAATAAAAATCAAGGCATCATCTTCCCATGCCATAAGAGTAGCACCGACTGGAAAATTCTGGTGAAAACCTCTCCTATGGAGCTGCCAACATAAGAGCACTCTGCGATGGTCACTGCTATTAATAAGGTCTAAAGAGCCCTGGGTCTTGGTATCACTAGCTCAGAGGTCGAAGTCCTGATTGGGAGCATGAGATTGGCCAGGCCAAGGTCAAAGGCCTGAGCCCCAGTGGCTGAGAGTAGGTGAGGTGTAGGTAACCCCTTTATTTTCCTTGCTTCTCACCAAGACCCACCCAATTGGAAATTACAAATAGGTTCAGATCCTGGGAACCAAAAGCCAGCAAAGGTCTGCTACACAAGGTCATCAAAGGTGAAAAGTGGGCAGAGGGTAATGGAAGTTTGGAAAAAAAGTGTGAAATCATCAGAGAGCAAGCATATTTGGGATGTGTTATCTGATTGCCAGGCGTTGTGAGAGCCCATTTGATATTTGTGGTCATGAGTTTACGTGGAACCAGTTACCGTGGTTGTGCGATCTAAGGGTTGACCTAAACGATGACCATCAGGTTCTGAGAGTCTATCATTCATTGAATACTGAGTAATGTTCTTTGGAACCACAGGGTAAGTACAGGAGGCACCAGGATGAAGGAGATGGTCCTGCCCTTGAGGAGCTCACAGCCTGGAGCTTGTGATTCACCTGGAGCCCCATCAAGATTTGCCTTCAGTGTGAACACATCCCACCTGCTTGTTGTGGACTCAAGAATCAACACTCAAGAATCACAGTCATGCTGGCCACCCCAGGTGAAGTCTAAAGGCTACCGCCCACCGGATAAACCACTCTAGAAATAAAAATACCTAAGTCTGCCAGTTTTAGCATCACACTGGTGCCAGTACAATTCAACTATCGACAGAGTATTCTTCGGGCTGTGTTTTACTATTGGAAGTAATTAAGAACACCTGTTCTAAAGTTAGACCGGTCTGGGTTAAGATCCCATCTCTGCTACTTAGTAGTTACATGATCTCAGGCAACCTCTCAAGGCCTACATCTCTTCATTGGAAAATGACAATATTTAGTGCTTAGATGTTATGAGGATTTTCCTTAGACCTGCCCTGCCTAATTTGGTATATGTGTGTCCTAGTTTACTAAAGCTGGCAAAATGCAGATACCTTAAGATGGGTTGGCTTTTATAATGGGAACTTATTAGTTTACAAGCTTACAGTTCTGGGGCCATGAAAATGTCCAAATCAAGGCAATGATTTCTCCCTGAAAACTGGCTGCCAGTGATCCTGGGCCTCTCTGTCATTTGGCAAGGCACATGGCGGCATCTGTAGGTCTCTCCCTTATCTTCCAAGTTTCATTCTTTTTAGCTTCTTGGTTCTATGGCTTTCTGTCTGCTTCTGGTGCTTTCTCCCTGTATTCATCCCATCTATAAAGGACCCCAGTAAGAGGCTTAAGACCCACCCTGAATGAAGATGGTCACATCTTAACTTAAGATCCTACTCACCAAAAGATCCTACTTACAATGGGTCCACACCCACAGGAATGGATTAGCTTTAAAAAGAACATAGTTTTCTGGGGTCCATTTAGCTTCAAATCATCACAATGTAGACATTTAAATTTAAATGTAAATTAATTAATACTCAATAAAATTAAAACTTCAGTTCCTCTGCCACAGGAGCCCCATTTCAAGTGCTCAATAGCCACACGTGGCTTGGACAGTGCAGATACAGAATTTCTATTATCACAGAAAGCTTTATTGGATAGCACCTCCTTCAATGGGCCAGGCACATAATAAATGCTCAGTAAACACTACTGACCACAGTTATTATTTATAGACCATCCACCTTTGTCATGAGGACATCACCATCCTGATGTCTGCCGTCATCCTAATACACCTGTACTATCAGTTAATATTTTTCTTTAAGGTGACTCATTTCATACTTAAATATGTTTATTTAATATCATTATCTTAAATGGGAAACCATTATCATTTGCCATAAATAATAGCAATCATAAAAATAAGTACTCTGAAACAAAATAATGCTCATAAATTAAAATTTTTTAGATTAAAAAAATTAAACATGATAAACAAAAGCAATAATGAAGCCAATCCATTTATTAAAAATACAGATCTGAAAAAAAAATTCTCCATTGAGAAAAATGGAATTGTTTATGATCAGTCAGGAATGAAGGTAGCTCAGTGTACACTGACATTGAGAGTGTGTTTCAATAAGACAAGGTTGAGTTTTTATGTTATCCAGCAACCAAAATCCTAATTTGCAATTATGTATGGTCAGGGTAACATGTCATTAATCAAATTGTAATTTCAATGTATACTAACGGTTGGTTGCTTCTGGTCATTGGAGCAGAGAAATAAGTATGCAAGGCGGGAGGCTGAGTCACTGTTTCCAAGTCATGCAGACGGACACCTTCCCACTCCCTCTCCCTCACCCCAGGAGAACAGTGAAATGAAAATGGCTATCATATCTCCTCCCACATCACGCGGCCCTCAAAGGCCTCCTTAGCATGAAGAGCAAAATGAAGCCCCTCAGTGCAAAGCACCAGCATATCCATGTACTAGCTTCAGCTGCCTCCTCTGCGTGGGGCTACTATAAGAGCCCAGAGAGAAAACCACCCTGATCTTCTCAGCTGTCTGGGCAGGGGGCCTGGGTGAGGGTTCCTCCTTCTACCATCTAACATCCTCTCTCCTAAAGTGCTGTGGTCACACATATTCTTTTCTCAGACAGAGAGCAATTTCACTTATTAGGTTTTAACTAGGGTTGGGTTAGAATTAGGGTTAATATACTTGCTTAGGTGAAGGGGTGATTATTTTATAGCTACAGTTACACCAATGTAAGTAGGCTTTGCAGTTCCTGGAATGTATTATGGTGGTTCTAAACAGATGCTGGATTCTGGCTGCCTGGATTTAAATCCCAGCTCTTCTTCTTCTTGTCTAAATGCGTGGAGGCAAATTACGTGACCTCTGTTAAAAGATAATTTTCAAAAGAAAGGTGAAATCATGATTCTCAGAAACATATTAAAGTTTTTTAAACTTACTAAGAACAGGTGTGTTTATAGATCCAGAATATTGAAATAAATTTGCAAATGGAAGCAAAATTGGATTTTCCAAAAGAAAGGAGGGTTGTCCCTCCATTAAACAGAATCCAGTTGCATGCCCAAAGACGAGAATCATTTGCATTTCCGTTAGTTTTCTACAACCTACCAAGTCAAGTAGCTCAATGTACTGAAAGGCTAGACTCAGATAACCCAGAAGGGCGAGCTCTAGACATCATACAGTTTTCCACCGGAGACACCCACTTGTCTTTTTTGCTTATTCCAAAATTACTTCTACCCCTCTGTGCCTCCGTTTCCTCATCTATAAAATGGGGACATACTAAAATGCCTACCTCACTGAGTTGTGGGGAGGATTAAATGAGTTAGTATACGCATTATTACTTCCAGTCACCCACACGAGACTTGGCTGTTCCCATTTCCTACTTGTCAGGGTGGATTTGTTCAACAGAAGTGGACAGCAACACAACATGCCTGGATCAGTGCCCACCTTGCCAGACACGGTGCCGTCGGGATCTGTCATCTGTGCCAGGCTGACTGTTTCCAGTTTTGCCTTGAGGGAACTACACTTTGCGTTCTGAGCTGCCTCACGAAGCCCATTGTGTTGATGACAGGTCAACTCAGGGTGAAGGAAGAAGTTTAGCATCAAAACACAGCAGTGACTGGCACTGGAATGGGTTTAGGTTCAGGGTGACAGGAGTGGGTCACTGAGCACCTCGTGAGTCAGTGGAAGGTGATTAGCTCCAGTGGAGGCATCCTAGAGGAGACCAGAGGGGTGGCCAGAGGGAGAGGAGGCTGTGTCCTGGAAGTCTGGGTGCCCAGAGTGAGAGAAGAGCCACCCTGCAGCCACTGCTACACACTCCCTGGACTGAATCCACCCAGTCCTCTGAGAGGTCAATGCTTCTATTCTTTCCTTCTGTCAGTCAGTGGATCAACAAGAGTTCTTTGTGTGCCTACTCCAGGGACTTCGGCCTCCTCCCCCCATTCAGGATGAAGTCCTGAATTAGATCCCAGTCTCAATGACCTAAAGAGACAGCAGGAGTGCACTGGACTGGCGGTTAGCAGGGCCACTGGGTTTGCCACTGGTTCTGACTCCAGGACCTCGGCCATTATTCTGTGTGGGACTCTGAGCAAGATACTTAACTCTAGTTTCCTCATCATAGAACCTACTCCCCAAAGGTTGTTTCAGGGTTTAAATGGTATATTCTATGCAATATAGTAAGCACCCAATAGATAGTCATTGTTTTTCCTCTTTATGTTAAGGACTCAAACTAAATTGTAAAGTCACTTCCACTCCACAACTTCGAATTATGGCTTTTCTCCCCCAAACCCTTCCTGGGTTCCCTAGGGAAGTTTCCAGAGCCCACTAGTGTCAGTGATTAGCACTGAGACGCACCACCACGCGCGCGCGCACACACACAAACACACACCACTCCCACCACCACCTCCCCGCGCAGGGCGCCCTGTCTCCGGCGGGAGCGCCGCCCCGGGCCCGGCCTGCAGCGCTCCCCGGGGCCGGCAGGGGACGCCCTGACCTCGCCGCACGCGCGCCGCCGCCGGCAGTCCCAGCCGTGCCCGGAGCTTCTTGGTCCATCGCTTACCCGGTACCGTAAGACTATTCCAAGATTGTGGTCATTATTTTTCAAAATCACTGCTGCTGAGGCTTGAGCTTTCTGTGCAACAGATTACCATCCGCCCCTTCCTTCCTTCAACAAGGGCTACATGAGCGTGCGCTCACACTGGGCACTGCCGAGGGGCCGGGGCACAGCAGCAGGGGAGGCCCACGGCGTTCCTGACCTCCGGACTACCAGAGCCGTTTTTCTCCCCAGGGACCTGGAGACTTTTCTTGGGTAACAGCTAACCTACATTCATTGAGAATGTTTTAAGTGCAAAGCTCTTTTCCAGGTACTTTACATAACTTATCTCTTGAGTCTTCATAATAGTGCGGTGAGGTAAGTATTGGTTTGTGTCCATTTAAAGGATGGAGGCACTGAGACACCAAAACAGGAAATGACTTACCTTGGGTTCCACAGCTAGCAAGAGGTGGGATGGGGATATGAACCCGAGGTACTGCATCTCCACTGGGGAACATGCAAAGGCAGGCAGCCTGAGAGCAGCCAAGTGTGGAGATAGGGCGTATCAGATGTGCAAAGAGATGGTGGAAGGGGGTAGGAGTTGGTGACATGCGAGGGAGGGCAGAAAGCAGCCCTGGGTAGAGTAGAAAAAATTGGAGAAGAAAACTGAGACCCCACTTTCCACCTTTCATCTTTCCCTTCTTCCCTCTTCCCTGCACCTCCATTAAACCCCACCCGCAACCCCTCCACACACACTTATAGGCAAAATCCTACCTTCTGGGTGCTCAATCCTTGGATTCTGAGCCCTTCTCAGCACTTCCCGGCTGTGTCTCTGAAGGGAAGTCACTTTAACCTCTATGAGCCTCATTTCCTCAACTACTACAAGTGGGAATATCTCCCTCAGCTGTGGTGGAGTTAAATGAGATGATATATATAAAAAACACTTCATAAATGAGAAAGCATGGTAGAAAGGCCAGGTTCCACTGTTATCTGCCCTCCTACTCAAGCAGGGAAGGACCTTTGGTACAAATATCCAGTCCTCCAAACACCTTCCTCCCACCCCACCAAAGCCTCGGTGCCTCACTAGCCTCAGCAAGCTGGGCAGAGGCCACCCATCTGGTAGCTAAACCCTGCTAACATGTTCATGACATGGTTAATGTGTCACACACTCCATTTCTGGAGGAAATTTAACAATGTTAAACAATGAAAAGACTCTAATGGTGGGATTTCAGGTGCTAGGGGTTTGGGGGAGATGCTCAGAGGAATTCCCAGTATCCCATAAGCTATACCGATGGACAGCCCCTGGGAGACCAGCCTTCTACAAAATCGGATGGTGGCACTCATGAAAGGTTCCCCCCTGCTTGTCTAGAAGTTCCCTCCTTGTTGAGCCTGAGGGGCGGGGGGATCGTCACCACCCCCTATTAAATGAGGGGAAACCGAGGCTGAGAAAGGCAGGCAAGGTTCGTGTTCAAGCAGTCCCTGCCAGCCCGGAGGACTGGGGCGTGAAGAACCTTGTCCTCTTCCTGCTTGCACTTTCATGAGGAGAGGTTTTCTGGATCTAGTGGGTGGGAGGAGGGCCCCCTTTATCTTTGATGACTAAGGATCCCAAAATCTTAAATTTCCTGACTGGAAGTCAAGGACAGGAAATCATACAGTCAGAGTTTCAGCACAAATTATCCAGGTGTCCTAACTCCCAAGAGCAACAGATGCTGTTCATTTCTTGGCTTTTATGTTATCCTTCATCCCTGAATGTCCAGGGAAGCCCGTTCTACCCAAGAGACCAGCAGATGCAGCTTTATGTAGGGAAACCAAGACAGACACAATGAACAGAGGCTCCCCGTCAGATCAGAGCCTAAGTCTTGATGATAACATCAATGAATCACTGGCATTGGTGAGTCACAAAATCAAATTGGAAGGGGCCTCCAAGATCTTTCTAGTCCCATCTTTTTCCCTCTAGTTATTCACCAGTAAGAAAACTAATTGAGGCCCAGAGAGGGAAAGTGACTTGCCCAAGGTCACAAAGCTTGTTAATGGCAGAGGAGAAGCTGGAAGCCCTGAGCCCCAGGCCCACTCACTTTCCACTTCCTTCACACCCCTCCTAATGCCCCATGTGGCTGGAGGGAGGGAGGGCATAGGTCCCTCTTGATTAGCCAAGGGCAGCTCAGGCTGCTTCCTCAGTCTCCTTGTGTCAGCTTCAAGGGGAAGGGAAGAGCCTGGGGCTGTCCTCACACCCCAGGTGCCAGGCAACGCATTAGAAGCTATAGGAGGCAGCTTCCTGCTTGGCCGTCTTCCAGGGCCATTTCACAATGGAGGGAAGAGCGCTGGGCTGAGAGGCTGGGTTACTGCTCCGTCCACCCCCGGCCCCTCTCAGATGCCCTGGGGAGAGGGTGCCAGGCCCTGCCTGAGGTTTTGGGTGAAGAGAACCACAGGAAGGGAGACAGAGGCTGGACAGTCCCTACCAGGAGTGGTCCACGAGCCAGGCCCCTGGAGCTGGTATCCTGCAGACACCACCACTCTCCCCTTCCCCTGCTGTCCACCAGTAAGCACCCACACTGGAAGAATCCATTCTGTCACAGGAGGAGGTGGTCAACTCAGGCCAGCCCCATGACACCCTCACGTTAGTCAGAGGGGAATCCAGAAGCAGTGAGGGCCACAAACTTGGAGAGAGACAAGGCCTCAGACAGCTTCCTGAAATGAGGCAACGTGACCACCAGGCAGAAAATCCCGGGGAGGGGAACTGAAGTCACCCTTCCGCTCTCCTCCCAGCATGCCACAGGGTGCAGAGGGAAGTGCCGTTCGGCTGACTGAAATTCGGACAGGAACCCAGACAGACGCTGGGACATTCAGTTACAGTAGGGTCAGCTCTGAACTCTGCGCTGTGAGGGAATCTTGTTTGAAGTAGGAGGTAGTGCTTAGGAACCCAAATTCTCTTGTCTTGAAGTCTTGAGTCTTTAAGTCTTGAAGGGGAGACAAAACAAACCCAGGTGAAATGTTAAACCACTGAACAAGGCAGTGTGAAGCCGGGGGCCATACTCTCGTACTGGAGGTCCAGTACCTCTGGGGTGGGGGGTAGCCATTGTGAACAAGCCTTCAGGTAAGAGATGGAACTGAAGGGGCCCAGAGAATGGGGAGGATTTGGCTCTGCAGAGAGGAGGGGAAAGGTCTTCTGGATGGGGAAAGAAAGGTAAGTATGGAATGAACAGGCATATTCAGGGGGCAGGACCCCGTTAGCACAGGGAGTGGTGAGCACTGAGGCTGGAATTGTGGCCAACTCTGAAATACTTCCTCAGTCTGAGTTCTAACTCCGTGAACAGTCTTCCTCTGAGTCTATGGGAAGTCGCTGGCCCACTGAGGCAGGTGACCACCTGGAGAGCCAGGCAGGGGCGAGGGGGGCCAGTGAGCTCAGCCCCTGGGTGGAGGAGCCCTCTGACAACAGGAAGCAGCTGCAACAGGCTCCAGGGCTATACTGGCGTCTGTCACTCTCCTCCTACCCCGGCTGCAGCTCCTGCAGAACAAACTGTTCTTCGAGAAGCTCTAGGGACAGAGGGCCCACACCTGCTCCCCAGGATGGTTTGGACAAGCCCTTATCAGCCCAGGCTAAGACCCCCGCAATGCCATGATTCAGCTCAGCACCCTCCTGCACCCTCTATCCCCATCCCTGCTGCAGTTTACTCAGACAATAAAACACAAAACAAGAGCTTTGGTGTGTGTGTGGGGGGGGGTGGTGAGGATGGATGGAAATTGACTTTTCATAAATACCTCATCCTGGGACTTCCAATGATGTTTCTAAAAGTAGGACCTGAACTCCAGATCCCAAACCCTCAGCTGCGTGGGGATGCTAACTGATGTGGTTTTGCTGAAAGAGCACTAGATTGGAAATCAAAGTGCTCAGTTCTAATCTTAATTCTGCCACTAATTAGTCATTTCCTCTCACTAGAAGTCCTTCTCCTCATCCGTAACATGAGGGAGAGGAATTGATGAACTCTAGGGGCTCTTCCTGTTTTCAAATGTGAGACTCATGCTCTGGGGTGGCTTTAGAGTTGCTATAGTGACTGCAGCTGAGGTAGCTGGGAGAGAAATTAGGAGAGAATCCAATTGATGAGATGAAATTAGATTCAGTTTAGGTCCAGAGGCAGAATGGAGTTTTGTTTCCCCCAGAGCCTCATGATAAAGAGATTTGGATCTTTGGGACTGAGACTATCGCAAGAAGAGCTACTATGAAGGGCCCCCAGCACTTGGTGGAGAAGAGCTAGATTCCTTCCACATACCTTGAGGTCACTCCTTAGGCACAACCCCCTCTCCCTCAATTTGGAATGAGCTGGGTGGGGGGACCAATTAGAGAGGAGAGAGCGGGATGTGGGAATACCAGGAAGGAAAAATCCCAGCCCTCCCAACTCCTGACAGTTCCTTTAACTGGGGGCCGAGCCTTTCATTGCACAGTTACAGCTAAAATTCCCTCAGTGATATAAATGGCTAATATGCTACCCTTCTAGGACATAGGATGTGCTGGGAGAGGCTTTAAGGGGTGGGGGATACTGGAGGAGGGAGAGAAGCAGAAGGTCCAGATATCACAGGAGACATAGACTTGCTGAAGCCAGATTAGGCCTGGTGGCTCAGACCAGTCTCCCTTTGGGCAATGATAGGGGAGAAGTCTCTGGGCTTCCTAAATGCCTCATGTTTCACTTTCTGAAAACTTCCACCTTCGTCTCCCAGGGCCTCAGCAGCCCCTGGGAAGAAGAGCCTGGCTTTGGCCCTGGCTGGCTGCTCATCTCCCCCTCAGGGTTGGGTACCGTTGCCCACCGGCCCCTCACCAGATCATCCTTGTGGTTTAGGTCAAATAGACTCGCTGTTTACAAAAGGAGCCACAACCCCTAGCTCTCGGAGGCAGCTTCAGTACCCGCTGGGCTTTGGGGGTGGAAGGGTGGGTGAGAGGGTGTGGGAGAGAACGCGCTGGTCTCTTTTGGCCTTTAGTATACAGGGCTGCACCCTGCCAAGATCAATGTTGGCAAAAGGCAAAGGGAGAGAGGAGGGATGAGGCCAGACTAAGCCAGCATGTGGTGATTCACAGCAGCAGCCCCAAGCAATGCAAACGCAGGCTTGGCATGCTCCTGACCCTGCCCTGTACACGCGCGTGTGTGCACGCCCATGCGCAGCATCAGACAGAAAGAGGGAGTGTGTGTGTGTTGGCCTGGGTGAGCGCCGGCAGTCAGGGAAGAGAAGATGCCAAAACTCAGCATTTTCTGTCAAGGCCCTTGGTTGTGCACAGCTAGAGCTCCCACCCCTGCCCATCCCAAGACACTGTTTCTCATGACAGAGGAAGGGGAGTGGTGGAGCAGCCTGAAGTAGAAGCTGCATCTTCCTGGAGGGTTCGGCCAGGCCAGCAGCCTCACTCACCCCAGTGCACCCCTCCACTTCCTTCCACCAAGGAACGTTTAATGAGGAACTCCTTGGCCCAGCACACTTGGCAAGGTCCCTCTCCTCAAAACATATACTAGCTAACAGGAGGGGCAGATTTATGCCTATAAGGTAGGGCTTCCAGATGGCACTGCTGTATCCAGGTCACAAAAGAGGTAGACTTTGAAGAAAAGAAAACATTTGGAAAAACAGAGATGAGGCAGTGGATATGGGAGGCGAGAGAGACATTTCGGGCAGGTGAAGGGGTTAGGAGTGCATGCGATTGATTGGGAAGCTGTAAAGAGGCCTCTTCAGTTAGAGTGGATGGTTCCTGAAGAGAAAAGGAGTGGCTGAGGATGGGAAGGTCAGATGGGGCAAATTTAAAGAGTCAGAGATTGATGGTGGGAGGGGGGAGTCCTCATCCTCTCCCACTTAAGGGAATGGAGGCCGAGCAGGGGAAAGGTGGTGGAGACAACTCCCTCGCTTTTGGTGTCTTGGGGAATCTTTCACCTTTTTTATATGTTTGAGTCCAACTGCCCACTCACTTCCACCAGCGTTTTGTCCAAAAGGAGGCATATCCTGAGTCTCTGCTTCAGCACTGAGACCCCATGAGTCAAGTCCACCTCCCGGCCACTCAGCCTGCTGACATTCAAATACCACCTCTGGGAAGCCTTCCCTCATGACCCCAGTGGAAAGTGACCTTGTTCCCTACCGCCTGATGTTACTACTCATGTTCTTGTCCTATCTGTCCAATTTGACTCAAAGCTGCTTGTCTTACCCATTTTCCCATTTTACATCATTCAAAACAGAGCTCTAGACAGATGCCCATTATGATCATTGGCCCCTCTGCTGCCTCTGAGGAGCTTAGTGCCTTCCCTTCAGAGCTCTGTCTCGCTGAATGCAGGGTAAACGTCTCCTCCCTGCAGACAGGCACATTCACCCTGTATTCACACAGCACAGTCACCCTGTATTCACACGGCACAGTCACCCTGTATTCAGCGCCTACAAGGCTGAGACCTGGCTCTACATTCCAAGCCTTAGTGCAGCCTGTTGAGCACTGGGTGCTTAGACATGTGCAGAAAGAACTCAGTGCCTCCTAGAAATAGATTCGTCTTTCTCCCATTTAGGAAAGATCAAGGGTGGTGGTGGGGGCAGGGGGCAGGGACGGTTGAGTGATCCTAGGAGGAATGAGAAGGAAGAGTGATGAGAAAACCAAAATAAGGACAAGACGGGACTTTTCCCATTGGAGTCTGGGCCTCGAGGCCTCTTGCCAGAAGACTGTGCTCCTGGTGGGTGTCCCACCAGTGGGCAGGGTGACACTGTACAGGGGCCTGGCCTGATGAGAAGTCAGGAGAACCCAGGTGGCAGGGAGGCAGATGGGCAGCTTTAAGCCTCACGCTAACCTCTGGGGACCGGCAGCGCTGAAAGGAGCCATTCTGAGAACTGTGCGAAAGCTTTCCCTCTGAATGGCTTCCCACCTCCATGACAGTCCCAGAGCAGTACCCAGCCATGGTGGGCAGAGCTTTATTCGACACTGACGGTTACCACGCCAAGGCCCTGGGCTGAGTGGGAACAGGCCTGCTCGGCCCCCGGCCCCACCCCTGAGGCTGGCCTAGTGCTCACCTCGGCAGTCTCTGAGGGGTCCTCCCTGGGCAGGCCCAGGGTGGGGGTGAGTGCCACACCCTGAAGATGAGGCTCCCTTCCATCTTCCCCAGGGGCCAGGTCCCCTTACTGGAGGGAATCACTAGGCAAACAAGTAACCAGATAGGAAAAAGAACATAATACTCAAGGTGCCTCAGAGCTCTAGGCCTCCAAAGCCAGCCCCAGAGTCAACAAGGGTGCCTGGCTGTGCCTTAACCCTTCTCTGCAGGCTTTAGAATTCCCTGCTCCACCGGGGTAGTCTTGTATCCCTGGGTCCCAAGCCTTTTGACTTTGCTGTGCCTGTGCATCCACCCTACACTCCTCTCAAGCATGGGGTCCAGCATCTTTGGGAAGCCACAGTTTGGGAATGGAAGGGGCAGAGAAGGAGTGCTCCAAAGAAATAGTTAATCCTCTCCCCTTCCCCCAGGCCCCTTGCACCTGCAGCCTGCGGTGTGTGGTTTCCCACAGCTGCAGCTGGCTCTGCAGCAGCCCCCTCCCTCGGAGGGAGCCCAGGGAACCCGAGAGGCCCCATGGCCTGAGGCGGCTGGGAGGGGCTCCTCACCCTGCATCTGGCTGCTGGGGTGGCACGAAGAGGTCTCACAGCCCACTGGCCAGGACTTGCCACAGGAGTGCTTTGGTTGAATGACCAGTCCCAGGAGGGGTCTGCCTGCCTCCCGAGCTTTGAAGTCACAGGCAGAGATTCCAGTTTTGGGAGTGGGGAGGTTTCCTGAGAAGTGAAAATAGCCACAGACCCTCATGGGGCCTCTTGGCCCCTCCCTTGACTTGCCTCAACTTTTACTGACTTCTGGAAGAAACTGATGGCCTCTTTGCTGTGGGCTTGGTTGTGGGGGGCGGTTGCCTTCTGGGCCAGACAAATGTGCTCAAGGGATGCTTCTGAATACTACTGACTCTGAGGCAAGGAAGCAAAAGATGCTGGGAGCTTCCCTGCGGGGTCCCCAGGGAAGCTCAGCCCATCAGTCACAGGCCCACTCCCTACCCTAGGACTGCCAGCACGTGTCCAAATCCAGGGAAGCATCTAGCAGATGCCACACTGGTGCTCCACCCCAGGTCACAGCAGAGGGACATTCACTTGGGTCTGGAGCCAAGGCTTGGAGAGATGGAGGGATGGGAAGTTCGGAATCTGACAGGCCCAGCTGATGACAGGGCCCAGAGCCCTGGTTCATCTCACATACAGCTCCAGGCAAATTGCTCCAATTCAACACTTTCCCTGTTGGGTCCCGGGTCCTCAGGCTGGGTCTTTGGTGGCCTCCAGTCTGCAGAAAAAAGCATAGCTCCCCCTTGGAGACAACTCCCCTATCTAGGGTAGGAAGAGGGAGGGCGATTTGGCAGAGGAGGCTTGAAAGGAAACAGAGCTACCTATCTGCAGAAACCCCTGAGTCAGATGTGGGGAGGAGGAAGGGAGGGGGCCCAGCAGAGGCCTCAGTCCTTCCTCACCCCCTTGCCTCACTTGATGCCAGCTGCAAGGTGGCTGCCCGTGCCTGGGAGGAGGTGAGGGTACGTGCTGAGTAGGGCGCTAGGCAAATTCTGGTCTTGGCTCTGGCATCACTTACACTCCTGTCAGGGCCTATCAGATGCCAGCTACCCAGAGCCAGTGCCAGGAGCCCAGTGTGTGTTCCAGACTTGTGCTTGGCTCTTTCTCAGCAGTGCTACACAGCCCAGAGTGCGGAGTCCTGGTCAGAAGTGGGCCCCAGGCTTCAGTTTGCCTCCAGGTAGTAGGAAGTAAAACCAGTGAAAGAGAAGAGCTCTGAGCTCCTGAGAGCAGGGAGCTAGACAAGCAGGTCCAAGATGAGGTGACTCTGCCTTCACTGAGTTTTTATTATTTTTTCTTTATTACTCTTATTACACTATATTTGGCATTTACTCATTATGGTAGTCCAGACCCCAGGTGTCAAGAAAATTACAGGAAATCTGCTGTTGGGAGAGCTGTGGCACCACATCTGGAGTGCCACCTCCTGACCTCGGATTTAAACAGCATCACTATTTTCCTCCTTGCTCAGATTTGTCCATTTTGAAAATTTTACAACAGTGTGGATCCTTTTCCAAGACTGAAATGTTCCATTATTGAGTTAGGGACCTTCCCATCCATGCACTTTTTTTTTCCTTCAACAAATATTAAGTGAGTGCCCACTTGGTGCCATCCATTGATCCATTGCTGACATCGATGAATAGCACGAGACCCTGTCCTCAGTGGGCATCACAGCTAACATTGTCGGGGGGCTGCCATCTGCACCCAGCCACGGCTGCTGAATACTTTCACCTTCCTGAAAGAAAGATTCTAGATTCCTTCGAAAATAAGGACCCTCTCCCCAAATAGGACTGTGTGTTTGTTTTTTTTATATCTTTTTATTATTGTATTTTTAATATTTAGTGCATTCACATGGTTCAAATATATAAATGACATAAAAAGGTCAGTAGGGAAAACATTTTCCTCCTAAATTTCCCGAACAGTTCCCAATGCCTAATATAAATATTTTATATCTTTCCAGTATTTAGTTATGTAAATATATTTTCTTAGTTTCTCTTTTATTATACAAAAGGTAGTTTCCAAAAAAATTAATTAAATAAATAAAAAGGTAGTTTTTATAATCATGGTTTTTCTTGGCAATGTGTCCTGGAGACAGTTCCACATCTGCACATAGAGTTCTCCCCTCTTCCTTGCAGCTGCAGAGTATTCTGTGTCCTAAGCCAAGCCTCTGTTGATGGTGCTGGGTGGTCAGTCTCCAACCTTTGCTGTCACAGGCAGGGCCACATATGTCATTCCATATGTGTGCAGGGACATCTGTAGGATGGGTTCGATGGTTCATTCATTTGTGTTTTAGAGACAAATTGCACACCATCCTCCAGAGATTATGCCATTTTTGCTACCTTTTTGTATGAAAAGACCTATTTTCCCATCAAGCTGATATTTTTCAAGAGAAAAGGAGGAGGCAACATCAGGGCTCTAAAGAAGTGAGGTAATGAGAACCCATAGCCTGAACAGAAGCCAAGAGCACATGCAGCTTGGCAGATTACAGGACATGACTGGATGTCTTCAGGCCATGGTGTTTTGTGTGTGTTTGGAGCAGTACCTCGCATG
Organism: Choloepus didactylus; assembly: GCF_015220235.1. Classification (NCBI taxonomy): domain Eukaryota; kingdom Metazoa; phylum Chordata; class Mammalia; order Pilosa; family Megalonychidae; genus Choloepus; species Choloepus didactylus. The sequence continues at coordinate 141,521,145 of NC_051310.1, read as the reverse complement.
GCTGACAAATGGGACATTCTTTCCTGGGGGAGCAAGGACTCCAGGAAGAGACCCATTAAGAAAGTCTGAGGGAAGAGAGCTTAGCTGGTGTGTGGAGATGGGAGGTGGGGATGGTATAGAAGAGTGCAGACCCTAATACCCAGCAAAAAAAGAAAATGAGGGTAAACCATAATATGATGGGTCTTTATTAGACCACGGGAAGAACTTGTAACTTTGAAGGTGTCTTGTGCAGTTTTAAGGTGTGGAAGGAATTGTGGAAACGCTTCAACTGGGTTTCCAGAAGCATTACCTAATCATTCATTCAGCAAGTGCCAAATACCAACTGTGTGCCTGCGCTGGTCGAGGGGCTGAGGATACCAAAGGGAAAGGAGCAAAATCCTGCTCTCCTGGAGGTTTAAGGGAGGGAGAGATAGTAAACAAGTAAGTAAACAAATAAATTCTTCAGATAGTAAGAAGTGCCCTGAGGAAAATAAAGCAAGCATTGACGATAGAAATGGTGGAGAGTAGGAGGGAAAAGAAGGGAGACCTTGCTGAGGAGGTGACATTTGGGCAGACACCCGAATCCTGAGAAGGACTGGCCTTTTCCAGATATAGGAAAGAGGGGTCCAGGCAAAGGGACAAGTAAGGGCCAAGGCCCCAAGGGGTGGAGGAGTGGGGCCTCCTCAGGGCAGAGGCTTGGGGACAAAGGAAAAGAGGCCTTGGGGGAGGCTGGGAGTGGGCGCTAGACCATGGGGGGCCTTGAGGGTCATGGCAGAGAGTTTGGACTTTATTTTAAGAATAACGGGGAAAAGAAGGCCATCACAAAAGATCACATATTGTATGTTTCCATTTATGTGAAATATCCTGAGTAGGCAAATCTAGGGCTGGCAGTGGGGGTGGGGGGTTTGGGGGGGGGAACTGAGGAGTGACTACTAAAGGGTTTCTTTTGGGGGTGATGAAATGTTCTAAAATTGATTGTAGTGATGGTGGCACAACTCTGTGAAGATATTAAAAACGAATGAATTATACACTTTAAATGGGTGAATTATATCTCAATAAAGCTGTTTTTTTTTTGTTTTTAAAGGGTAAGGGGAAGCTGTTAGAGGGCTGCTTTAATGGGGGTGGGGGGAAGTAACATGATCCCTCAGGCTCTCTAGAAGAGGAAACTGTAGAGAGGCAGGAGTGGGGTCTGGAGACAGCTGGGAGGCTACCACAGTAGACAGGCAAGGGGCAGATGGTGAGTGGCACTGGGCTGGTCACTTTGGGATGGATGTGAATGAGGAAGTCAGTTCACCTATATTTTGAAGATAGAGTTTGATGATGGATTAGATGTGAGTAGTGGGGAAGAGATGAATCCAGGTTGGCTCCTAAGTTTTTGCCTATACCATGGGTATTGCCATATAACTGCAATGGAAAAGACTGGAGGAAGAGTTGGGTTGGGGGAGGAACAGGGAGTCAGGCTCTGTTTTGGATATGATGGGCCTCCGAGATGTAAAGTCGGCAGGAGAGATGTCAGAGCAGGAGTTACCAACATGTTGCACGTACATCATATGCTAAGGGCCAGGCACACTTTCAATGCTTACATGCACTAAATTATGTAGTTCTGTCAGGCATCTTGGGAGGTGAGCTCTATAATTATACCCATCTGCACTGGGCACGTCTTGTGCACCACTCCAAGTGCACTCAGCCTCACCTCTCCTTCCAGCCTCTGTTGTGGTGACCAGCCAAGCAGGCTGTGACATGGGTCATGCAAGTGCAACCTGACCGTGACTCATTTCCTGCCTCTCACCTCCTGCCATGGAGCTTTCCTGACCCTGGGAGGTGGGGACACCCACGGAACCCACTCAGCATTCAACAGGAGGCACCCAAAAGGGCAGGGGAATTAACGCTCCACGAGGTAATAATGAGAGACGGTAGCCAATTGATAAGTGCCTCTGTTCCAGTTTGCTAATGCTGCTGTTTTGCAAAACACCAGAAATGGATTGGTTTTTTAAAGGGGGTTTTTTGGTTAAAAAGTTAGTCTTAAGGCCATAAAATGTCCAAGGTAAGGTATCAACAATAGGGTACCTTCACCGAAAGAAGGCCAATGGCATCCAGAAAACCTCTGTTAGCTGGGAAGGCATGTGGCTGGCGTCTGCTTACTCCCAAGTTGCATTTCAAAATGGTGTTCTCCAAAATGTCAGCGTCAGCTTTCAATGGCTGTCTCCAAAATGTGTCTCAGCTGCAGCTGCAAGCTCCTTCTCTCTGAGCTGTTATATATGACTTCAGTGATTAAATCAAGACCCACCCTGAATACCTGGGGCCACACCTCCATGGAAATAATCTAATCAAAGGTATTACCATACTTGGGTAGGTCACATCTCCATGGAAACAACCTAATCCAAAGGTTCCAACCTAATCAGAACTAAATATGTCTGCCCCCACAAGATTGCATCAAAGAACACAGCATTTTGGGGGACATAATACATCCAAACTGGCACAGCCTCCCATTTCTTCTGGCAGGTTCTGAAGTGCATTTCATAAGGCTCCTCGGAAAGTCCTGTGGGATCAAGGAACAGTCACCCATAAAGCAGCCAATTTGTTGACACAGTTCACTCTCTATTCTTGTTTCAGTCTTCCTCTTTTTTGTTTCTGCTCTCTGGAATCAGGTTCCCAAATAAACTACTCATTCTTAAGCCTGCTTTTCAGAGATTCCATGTAAGATACCTTCTTACTGAGGCTCAGAGAAGTTAGATAATGTCACACAGCTACTTAGGGGCAGAGCAGGGATTCACACGCACCTGGGCAGTGGTTCTGAAGCTCCTGTTTTAGTCTCTCTTTCCCACATTGCCTCTCAAAGATTCCAGCCCCCAGTTGGCATTTACAGGCACAAGCCTAGATGAGATCCACCCAGGGAGAGACTGAAAATAGGAAAGAAGGCCCCACACCATGCTAATATTTAGAGATCGAGAAGAGGAGGAGTAGGAACATGTTGGAAGCAATGCAGTTATTTTAGGTTGTTTTTCTTATTCCTTTGTTCAGTTGTGGTTTGTTAATTTTATTGGGATATGGTAAGAACAAAAATAAAAAAATAAAATTAAAATTAAAAAAAGAAGAAGAGGAGGAGCCAGTGAAGAAGCAGAAGAAGGAAACCAGGTAAATGTGGAGCCCTGGGCACCAAATGAAGACAGTGTTTCAAGGGAGAGTGAGTTCTCTGCTGTGTCAAATGCTGCTGAGAGGCTGAACAAGATGAGGACAGGAGCTGACCTTTGGATGTGCCAGCAAGGAGGTCACTGGTGACTTAGACAAGTGTGGTTTCAACTGCATGGCAGAGACAGCAGAGTGGCTGGAGTGGGCTAAGAGGGAACAGGGTAAGGATGTGGAGACACAGCAGAGGAACCAATTTAAGGAGCTGTGCTACAAAAAGGAGGAAGGAAATGGGGCAGGCGCTGAAGGGCATATGGGTCAGGGCAGGGTTTTCTTTGAAGATAAGAGAGATTACAGCATGTTTACATGCCGAAGGGAATGATCTGATAGAGAGGAGGAATCAGATAGTGCAGGAGGGAGAAGGGATGGTTTGGGGAAAAGTCCTCCAGTGAGTGCAGGGATTGGGATGTGGTGCGCAGCTGGAGGGGTAGGCCCCAGTGGAATGCAGGAAGAGGCCATCATGTAAGAAAGAGAGGCAGGACTAGGACACACATGCAGGCATTTTTGGAAGATCTGACAATGAGAATGATACCGAACAAATGCTGGGTTCTCTGCCGGATGCACTTAACAGCCAATGCATCACACCGGGGTTGCAAAGGAAGACCGAGCTTACTGCTACATGCGAAGCAGAAGATCAGGTGGCCTCTCGGCCCCAAAATCTGTCTCCCTGAGTGTAAGGAGTTCAGGGTTTTTATGGATTCAAACAAGGAGAGATGGGGTTGCCACCATTACAATAACAAGTATAAACAGGGCAGAGCAGGCTAGAATAACCATTACAAGAGTATAAACAAGGCTGAGACTAGGTATTAACTTTTGGCAATTCTACAATATAGAAAGGAAAAAAAATCTATATAATGATTCAGTAATTGTAGTCATTTGTTAATTCCTAATTTCTCAGTTACAAGAAGACAAGGCAGTGTTCATCTGGTTCAATCTATATTCTTACTGAAACAAGAAGCAAAGTCATCAGCTAAGAGCGGGAACAGGGCGGGGGTGTTGAGGGTTGGAGAAGAGACGAGATGTTGTGAAACACTCATCTGGAAAGTGAGGCAGTGAATTTAGTAGAGAAACATGGTGAGATTACTGGGCAAGCTGAGTGCCCACTGGAGGTTTGTGGTCAGAGATGTATAAAGTGCGGCTAGTCAGCACGGCTGTGAATTTTCCCCCAGTGATGTTCAGCTACTCAGTGCAGGTGCAGAGTAGTCGGGGTGTTGGGTTTAAGCAAAGCTGAGGCTGTATCAGGAGAATCCAACAGAACAAACCAGGGGCAAGAGGGTTGAGGGTTTGGGCAAAGGGGTGATTGTTGTCATGGGCACAGAATCATGCTGAAGAAGGAGGTTAAGGAGGTGGTACATGGGCTGATGGAGCATGAAAGACGGGTGAGTTCGATGGAATGGAGAGCCCAAAGGGGTAAAGACTATTTAGAATGAAGGTGTAACCGAGAAATTAAGAATTAACGCATGATTATGATTACTGAATCATTATATAGATGTTTTTTATTTTCTATATTGTAGAAAGGCCAAAAGTTGATACCTGAAATTACTGACATTTCTCAGCCCTGTATATACTTAACTATTGTTGTGTTAACAACTCCATCTCCCCCTGTTTGAATCCATAAAAATCCTGAATGCCTTAGACTCGGTGAGACAGATTTTGGACCAATAGGCCTTTTGATCTCCCGCTTTGCACACCACAATAAGCTCTTTCTCTCTTTGAAACCCCAGTGTCATGGATTGGCTGCTATGTACGTCTGGCAGAGAACCCCACATTTGTTCGGTTTCAACGGTAACAGAGTAAACGAGTTGAAATCATAGGAAGTGGTGTTCAGGGAGTGGGGATTTCAGAGGCACTGGGTTATAAGGTGTGAGCTCGGGAATGAGCACCAGCAGTGGAAAGAATGGGGGACAGTGAGGACGTTAAAGGCAGAGAGTTGGAAGTGCTGGATGGCTCATCTACCTTCCTGCCCACCCTTTCTAAAATAGCTCCCCTGTCCCCTGCTGTTACGCCTCCATCTGCCTTTTTTCCTTTCCTAGTGTCTCTGCCTAACATTACATTATACTGTACTTGTTTGTTTGTTATCTTTGCTCCAATCTGAATGGAAGCACCTTGAAGGCTGGAATGGTTTCTCTCTAGTTGATTCCTATATCCTCAATTCCACAAAATATTTGTTGAATGAACAAATGAGTGAATGACTAGTAAAGTCTTGAGGAATAAAGAAGCAGTGGTGTTGGAGAGTGAATGGGGAGGAGTGGCCTGGAGCATGGTAAGTGTCTACAACGAGCAGGGGTGGTGGCTGGTGGTCTGAAGGCATGCCCTTCCAGGAAGCTAGAGTTTCAGAGTGAGGAGGGAAGAGAAACAAACCTAGAAATAGCCATAAGGAGCAAGGATGACAACTCCCTACCTCCAGGCCACATTAGTTTTGAGGTCTATAGTAGGAAAAATATTACCACTTGATGTGACCACAGGGAAACTGTGTTTTGAGATCAGGTATGTGTCCATTAGAGTAAGAGGGTGAAAGGAATGTTCAAAGAGAAGGTTGCATGTATGGGGAGATTTTTTTTTTTTTAATTCAGTTTTATTGAAATATATTCACATACTATCATCCATGATGTGCCAGTTTGAATGTATTGTGTCCCCCAAATGACATTATCTTTGTGGTCTTCTGGAACAGACGTTTTGGTGCTGGTTAGATTTGCTTGGAATGTGCCCCACCCAGCTGTGGGTGGTGACTTTGGTGGGATACTCCCATGGAGGTGTGACCCCACCCATTCAGGGTGGGCCTTGATCAGTGGAGCCATATAAACCATGCTGACTCAAAGAGACTGAACGCAGTGCAGCTGTGAGTGACGTTTTGAAGAAGAGCAAGCTTGCTAGAGAAGAATGTCCTGGGAGAAAGCCATTTTGAAACCAGAACTTTGGAGCAGACGCCAGCCACGTGCCTTCCCAGCTAACAGAGGTTTTCCGGACGCCATTTGCCATCCTCCAGTGAAGGTACCCGATTACTGATGTGTTACCTTGGACACTTTATGCCCTTAAGACTGTAACTGTGTAGCTAAATAAACTCCCTTGTTATAAAAGCCAATCCATCTCTGGTGTTTTGCATTCTGCAGCATTAGCAAACTAAGACACATGATATACAATCAACTGTTCACAGTACAATCATATAGTTATGCATTCATCACCACAATCTATTTCTAAACATTTTCCTTACATCGGAAAGAATCAGAATAAGAATAAAAAATAAAAGTAAAAAAAGAACACCCAAACCATCCCTCCCATCCCACCCTATTTGTCGTTTAGTTTTTGTCACCATATAGGGAGATTTTGCTGATGGCAAACCATGAGTTCCAGAGAGCAGAGTGGAAGGATTGGGGGGATTGGGTCAGATTAAGGGATTACGGAACTTTATGGGAATGACAGCCTGAGAGATGAGAGATGACCAGGAATCTCGGGCCTCTGGTGGTGCCTGGAAAAAGAGGGCTGCAAAGCATGATGGGATTACCCTGATGGTGTCTCCGGGGAAGTTGGGTAACTGTTCTCATCCCAGCCTCCTTCTCTAGCCTGGGCTCTTGGGTGGTGTGCAGCAGCAAGGCAGTTATATTAGGGTTCAGAGTGGTAGGCAAGGGCTGCAATGGGTGCTGGAAGGAAAGCTGAGCAGGCATTCAAGAGGCTTAGGTTATTGTTCCAAACCTTTCCAACAACCAGTTATATAACTTTAGGCAAATGCCTTCTCCCCTGTGGGCATTTTCCTTATCTGTAAAATGGAGAGGAGAGACATCCCTCCTAGCCCTGTAAACCTTGGGCCCTCTCCCTTTCCCCTTTCAAGGACCTCTTCTAGCTCCTGTCTCCTTGGCCTCCTCACCACTTAGCCAAGGTTTTATTCTCTCCAGGGCACTCGCTTTATATTAACCACACACCAGCTGTCAGGATAGCTGAGGGGGCAGAGCCAAGGCCTGCCCTCTTCTCCCTCTCTGGCTCTAAAATGCTTCTTCACTGTTTCATGCCATTTCTGATTTTCAACAACTAAGGGGATAGGCACCCCCTGTCTTGGGCATACAAGCGAACCTCCGGCATGAGTAGGGAGGGGAAGCTTCCCATAGGCAACAGGGCAGACTCCAGCAGGACAAGTGACAAGGCCATAGACTGACACAGAGAGGCTCCCCTGGCCCTCTACAACAGAGAAAAGCCAGCAGCTACAGCCCCTGGAGTGGGATATTCACTGTCCAGCAGCTCCGTGAGCTTCCTAGGCCCAGGGAACCAACCAGAACAAGGTCCAAGACTGTGACCAAGGGCTTGATTCTCAGCCCTGGACTAGGATATAAAGCTGGGTTCTCATCCAGACCTTACCAATAGCAAGCATGTGACCCTCCCCTGACCTTCTGGGCAGGGATAATAATTGCCTTGCTTACCTCACTTGGTGGAAAGATGAAATAATAAATGTCAACATTCACTGAATGGTCACCATGTATCAGCATTAAGTAATCCTCACACCAACCCTATAAATTAGCCACTACTATGATCTGCTCTTTAGGGATAAGGCAATGGAGGCCCAGAACATCGAAGTAACTTGTCTAATGTCCCATAGCTGGTAAGCGGCAGAACCAGCATCTTAACCCTAAGGGATTTATTGTCCTTCAGTACCCTCAACAACCTTGTGAAGCAGGTATCATTGACCATTTTACAAATATGGAAATGGGTCAAAATAATTATTTGTCCCAGGTCACTGGTGGCAGAATCAGGATTTGAACCCAGGTCTGACTCCAAAGCCTGTCCTCTTCTCATTGGGCCACAGTATACCCCCAGCATCAGCACCAGGTGACTCCTCAGGCTGCCCTGCACGGGGTAAGGGTGTGAAAACAGGAGAAGAAATAGCTTCTCCAGGCAGGGCCAGGGCTTGCAAGGAAGTGTGCAGGGTTGAGGAGGCAGCTGGCCTGGTAAAAGTATTTTGCTGAGATACCTTCAAGCAACAATGCCTTCCCCTCTTGAAACTCATCCAGAGGCGGTCGATGCATAAGGAGAGTAAGACTTGGCCAACGTCTCCATCTTCTTTGAGAATAATACCAGGTAAGTGGCTGTTTATATTCCAGCTTCTTTTGAGAATCTCTGAAGATTTTAATCCATTGCTAGCTAGCAAGGATTAGTCTCACCATTTCTCGGGTTGAGTAATTGAGACATGGAAGAGTAGAGTCCTTAAACTAATGCTTTTCTTTTCTATGTATATATACCACTTTTTTTTTAACAATTGTCCCTCAAGTTTTTTTTCTAATTAGATCAATTGTAGGTTTTACAGAAAGTCATGCAGAAAGTACAGAGTTCCGATAAACCTTTCCCACTGCCATACACATTTTCCTTATTATTAACATTTGCATTAGTGCAGTGCCTTTGTTACAATTGAGGAAAATTATTATTATAATTATGCTTTTAACTGAAGCCCATAGTTTACATTAGGGTTCACTCTTCTTGTTGTACAGTTTTATGTTGTTGTTTTTTATCTAGTAACTTCCATACAACGTAAAATTTCCCATTTTATCCACTTTTAAATAAACAATTCAGTGGTGTTGATTACATTCACAAAGTTATGCCTCCATGGCCATCATCCATGGCCAACACTTTTCCATTACCCCAAACAGAAATTCCATACCAACTAAGCATTAACTCCCCATCCCCAACCCCACCCCACCTCTGGTAACCAACATTCCAGTTTTTTACTTTATGAATTTGCATATTCTGTTTATTTCTTATAAATGGAATCATATAATATTTGTCTTTTTGTGTCTGCTTATTTCACTCAACACAATGTCTTCAAGGTTCAGCCATTGTTCTAGTTTGCTAATGCTGCGGAATGCAAAACACCAGAGATGGATTGGCTTTTATAAAAAGGGGGTTTATTTGGCTACACAGTTACAGTCTTAAGGCCATAAAGTGTCCAAGGTAACACATCAGTAATCGGGTACCTTCACGGGAGGATGGCCAATGGCATCCGGAAAACCTCTGTTAGCTGGGAAGGCACGTGGCTGGTGTCTGCTCCAAAGTTCTAGTTTCAAAATGGCTTTCTCCCAGGACGTTCCTCTCAAGCAAGCTCACTCCTCTTCAAAACGTCACTCACAGCTGCACTCCATTCAGTCTCTTTGAGTCAGCACATTTATATGGCTCCACTGATCAAGGCCCACCCCGAATGGGTGGGGCCACGCCTCCACGGGAGCATCCCACCAGAGTCACCACCCACAGCTGGGTGGGGCACATCTCCATGCAAACAACCTAATCCAAACGTTCCAACTTAATCCCCACTAATATGTCTGCCCCACAAGATTGCATCAAAGAATATGGCTTTTTCTGGGGGACATAATACATTCAAACCGGCACAGCCATGTTGTCACATGCATCAGAATTTCATTCCTTTTCATGGGTGAATAACATTACACTGTATGTATATTCCACATTTTGTTTAGCCATCTATCTGCTGATGAACACTTGGGTTTGGCAACTGGGAATAATGCTGCTATGAACATCATTGTGCAAATATCTGTTTGGATCCCCACTTTCAATTCTTTTGGGCATACACTTGGAAGTGGGATTGCCAGGTCATATGGTAATTTGATACTTCTGAGGAATTGCCAAATTGTTTTCCACAACAGCTGTGCCATTTTACATTCCCACCAACAATGTATGAGAGTTCCTGTTTCTTTGCATCTTCTCCAACACTTGTTCTTTTCTGTTTTTTAATCATAGCCATTCTAGTGGGTATAAGATGCTATCTCATTGTGGTTTTGATTTGCATTTCCCTGATGGTTAAAGTTGTTGAGCATTTTTTCATGCATTTATGGCCATTTGTGTATTTCTTTGGAAAAATTTCTATTCAAATCCTTGTCCCATTTTTAAATTGTCTGCCTTTTCATTGTGGAGTTATAGGGGTTCTTTATATATTCAATTAATACTTTTTTTGGTGTCATTTATGGGTGAGGTGAGGCAGGAAGTGGGACAAATATGTGTAAGGTAGTTACTAATCTCCAGAAGTTGCAGCCTGGGAGCAGAGAGTGTGCCGTGTCCAGGACTTTCCATTGCCTGATGAATGGGCGCGTGTGACGGTGAGGATACCATGACCGGGAAGGACCTAATGTGGTTAGAACTCAGAAGTTAGAACCACTCATACTGAAAGTCTCGGCCACAGTTTCTTCTTTTAGCCTCACCACTACACTCTGCAGCCCATGCCCACCAATAACAAAATGAAACGTGCTTAGTAAGTGCTAATTAGCCTCATAAAGGTGCTATGGAAAGGCTTTGAGGAGGAAAGATGTAGTCTTTTAGCTGAGCCTTGAAGGGAAGTTGGGAGATGCAGACATGGGGAAAGGACATAGGCTGAGAAAACATGGTGAGCAAGACCACATGGTGCTCTGGTACGAGACTGTAGTGGGAGATGATATTAGACCATTAACTCGGAGCCCCAAACCTTTTACTTGCAGGGACCTGGTATTTATGTTTCCTGTTCTCTAGACTGCGACTTCTCTTAGGCCCAGAGCTGCACTCTGCTCACTAAGCTTTGCCCCTGGCACACAACTACACCCACCCAGAGAGAAAACCTGTTTCAGATTGGCACATTGGCACTGCACAGGCTGACAAGGGCCCTACAGATGATCTGGCTCATCCCATCCATAGTGGTGACCACATCCAGTGCTATAGAACTGTCTGCAGTGATGGAAACGGTCTCTCTCTGCATTGTCCAATACGGTAGCACTAGCCACATGTGGCTATTGAGCACTCAAAATGCGGCTAGTGAGACTGGGGATCTGAATTTTTTTATTTTATTGAATTTTAATGAATTTACATTTAAACAGCCATGTGTGGCTAGTGGTTACTGCATTGGGCAGTGCAGGTATTCATCCCATATCTAGCCATGGACTATAAGCTCCATAAGGGGTTTACGGTGCCTGATTTTGCTTTTTGGCTTATCCCCAGCACCTACATTGGGCCTGATAGGCACTCCATAAAAAAAAGTTACTAGATAAATGAGTGAGTGTATTTTCTGCTTCCTCCACTACCTTATAACCTCCTTGAGAGCAGAGACTGTATCTTTTTTGTATTCTCAGAACCCAGCACAGTGCTTTGCCCATAATCTTAGTAAACATTGGCTGAAGACCTAGAGAACACTATGCCTCTGAGAAAGCCAGAACAAAGGTTCTGGGCCAATCTCTTGCCCTCACCACACATTCCCTGGGTCTCTCAGGACAATCTTTAGTGAAAGCTCTAGAATCTAGAGCAATGGGTTGAAAAGAAAGTCCACAAGACCATCTCCTGGGGGGTAGGGAATAAAATAAACTTAAATTTATGTTTTTTAATCTAAAATAAAAACAAATTAAGTTTAATACACAAGGTATGGATTGACAGTTGTACATGTATATAATTTATAAATATACAAATATTTGAGGGTTCTCCTCTTCAATTTTTTGCCCATTGGTTTATACTGATGCTTCTAACTCTGATGGGCAGGGTCTCCCCCAGCCTCCACCCACTTTCTTCTCTAGTTCAGGGGACCCTCAATACACAGAAATAATAAGCAACAGGTTGCAGGTATGAGCTTGAGAAATTCTAGCCTGAATGAAGGAAGACTAGCTCTGCTAAGGACAGTCTGAGGGTTGTGAAGAATTGGAACATTGATACAGACAACCCTCTATTTGAATCATATCCGTTTTTGAGCTAACCCCTAGAACAGGGATTGCACTTTATGTTTTGGCCCCCAAGTAAATTTCCAGTCTCTTAGTCATCAAATTGGGATATCGTACCCCAGGGGTCTGTGAATCAAAATAGCTTGAAGAGAATTCATTTTTTGGATCCTCAATTTCCTGTGCTTTCCTAAAAGGGATCTGTGTTAAAACATGTTATAATGATTTTAGTTGTTGTTACAACAATTAATAGTCAATTGATCAGAACAACATAAATAATAGTAAAATTTGACATAGAACTATTAAACATAAAAGTAAATTCATATTGAAAATGCATCTCTTTAAACGATTGGGGCAGGTTCATGTATATGTGGATGGCTATTACTTATTGCTAGGCTCAAACAGGGTTTAGCATCAATTCCATTCCTGTATCTTATTTTTATAGATTTAAATATGGAGAAATCTTGGTTCAAACAAATAAATAAGTAGATGGAACTGATGAGTTTTGTTATAGGAATGTCATTCAATTCTTTGAACTTCTTCCAAGTTGTAGGACTAACTTCATTATTGTCAAAATGTTTTTAACCATCTGCTGACAATGTGATTAGTTACTCCTTCAATTTTGTTGAAAGTAAAGAATTGGAAACCATCTGACTTGTCAAAAGACCTCATTACAGTCACTCACTTTCTTGTACCTACTCCACTGCCTCCAGCTGACACTTTGTTGGGTGCCCTAGAGGTTTCTACACCTAGAGGAGGGCACCACGGTGGGAGACAGCGTAAGTGAGAGGTTCAGCTTTCTCTTGTCAAGTCCCCACACCCCCATCCCCACTGTGAAAGGGGATGCCTTGTCCTAGGTGCCTTCTTAGGAAGATCAGTCACTGTGGAAAACAGTTTGGCAGTTCCTCAAAAAGCTAAACATAGAACTGTCATGTGGCCTGGCAATCCCACTCCTAGGGATACACCCCAAAGAATTGAAAGCAGGGACTCAGACAGATATTTGTACATCAGTGTTCATTGCAGCATTATTCACAATAGCCAAAAGATGGAAGCAGCCCACGTATCCAGAAAACAGCTGAATGGATAAAGAAAATGTGGTATATACATACAGTGGAATATATTCAGCCATAAAAGGGAATGAAGTTCTGATGCATGTGATATCATGGATGAACTCTGAAGATATCATGTTGAGTTGAAATAAACCAGGCACAAAAGGACAAATATTGTATGATTTCTTTTATATAAAATACTTAAGATGAGTAAATTCAAAGAAGCCAAAAGCAGAATAGTGGTTACCAGGGCTGGGAGGAGGAGGGAATGGGGAATTATTGATAAATGAGTATGAGTTTTGGTTTGGGATGATGAAAATAGTCTGGAAATAGATAGTGGTGAAAGTTACACAGTATTGTCAATATACTTAATGTCAAAGAATTGTCCACCTAAAATGGTAAAAATGATTTTTATGTTATGTATATTTTACCACAATTAAAAATAATCATTTAAAAATATTTATTACATGAGGATAAAATCTATAGCAAGAGTGAGATGGAAATACTAGTTCATGGAGGAAAAGGAACAATGTAAATTTCCAAATTGTTAAAGAAGAGTTTGTTCCCTTATTTTTTAAATTGATAATGGAAGAGATCAAATTGCTATGATCTTTATTCCAATGAACATTTAAAAGAGTGATATAACTTTAAAATGTCACTGTTCATAAAATACCAGAATAGCCTTTGGAACTATTTAAACTTGTGATGAAAAATTTTAAACTCCAGCTTTAAAAATACAAGAGGGTTTGTAATGTAAAACATTCTTTTAGATGATTTGAAGGTCACGCACGGTCTGGGGGTTGAGGACCCCTCATCTACGGAGCCTGCTCCCACCGATAAGGTACAGCATAGGACTCTGGAGGTGCATCTGCTCAGCTTATCTATACAGAGGGGATCTTTGATGTGGTTCCAAAAAAAAATCCAACCAGCACACCCCAGCCCTCGGGCTCTGTACACGGCTGCTGGAGCCCGGGCCCGTCCCAATCAGGGCCCAGCCTCATCGCAGCCCTGTCCCCACCCAGCAGCGAACCTTCCCCCACTGCCCTGCCTGCCCTGTCAGCCCGCAGTCCAGCCCAGCCGCCCCTCCTGGCCCGCCCGCCACCTCCCAGCCCCAGACCGTCCAGCACTGGGAGTAAATAAACCTCTGGGCAGGGACCCAGACAGTGAGCTTTAGCGAGGAGTTAATGGGCTGGGCTCTCGCGCTAGCTAGCCGAGTATGACCGGAGCTGGCAGGGGGCCTGGCCTGGTGCCAGTATCGATTACGACTAGACGGAGCCAGGGCAGACTTGGCACGGGCTAGCTCCACAGCTGGCAGATTCAGTAACCCTGACCACGAGGGCACGAGGCCTGCCCCGGGCGCCCACTGCTACATACCGGCCAGGCTCCTGCCAGCTGCCATCCCTGCAAGTGGGGAAGGGCTGCCCGTTGGGCCTCCTGACCCTTGACCCTGAACTTTGGTCCTCCTCAGGGAACTGTCCCTGATCAGGCCTCTTCTTGAGGGAGGCTGCCTTGGACTCTGACTGTGGCCCCTCAGATTCCGGGTGAGGGCCGGGGAGGATGGTACAAGGTATGAGAGCAGAGAGAGGTTGCTAAACTTGGCTGGTGTAGCTGTCAGTAGCAAGAGCAGGTGAAGCAGGCCTGACTCCTTGTCTCCAGATTGAGGACAGGACCTTTCTTCTCCTGTCCCTCAAAAACCCTGCTGGGCCATTTGGCTCTGCTCCCATCTCAGCCACAGGGCAGGCCCCAGGAGGGAATTAGGGGAGGAGAGCGGGTGGCAAGGGAGGGAAAGTGAGGGCCCTACTCCGCTAAGAAGTTGTTGGTCTTGCAGTTTCTAAGTGGGGCTTGGCAGGGGGGAAAGGGAATTGTCGTTTTAAGTTTACTTCTAGCTCCCAGCCCCTCCTTGGATGCTCTCCCCTTGGACACTATGCCATGAGGTATAGTATAACTCTTCACCACCCTGCAGATCTCCATATGAAGTTGGCTCCTCATCCTATTCCGAGGAGATCCATGGTAGCCGAGTCTTGCTGAGCAAAGATTTTGCTTCTCTGGCCTGACAGCAAGGAGGCAGATCATTCCAATGGACCGAGTCCCTTTAAGTTTCAGGAGATGGTCAGTATATCTTTCCCTTGAAAGGTCCAGAAAACCCCCACTGAGGAGAGAAAACACCCTGCCATGAACCCAGAGTGACAGTCCCTGTTCTCTGGGGCCTGAAATGGAGAGTAGGGAGGTCAGGGTTCTGAGGGCGAGTGGCTGCTAGAGCCAAATTGGCCGGGCCTGATTATCCTGCATCTTTAGAGCTGCTGATGGACACAGGCATCCCGGTGGGCAGTTACAGTCCCCTCTCCCCACCGCACCCCATACCCTTTACCCAGAGAAGGCAGCTGAAATGGAATGGGAGAGCATTTGAAACAAACCACCTGAGGGCAGAGGAAATGCAGCTGGGTCTCCTGCCTGCTCCCAGCCTGAGGGTTGGACTCAGTTTCCCCTGCTTCCCCCCTCAAGATCTAGGATCCTTTGCTTTTTTGTGAGCTCTCATCTCAGAGGGTTTGAAACATGTATTGACTGACTAGCTGAGGATGGGTTGGGGCTTGGGGAGTGGGGGGATGTGTTAGCAGCCAAACGACACCAACTCTTAAAATACTGGGGAATTGTTGGTCTCCACTGTGCAAGAAAACACAGTGATAAGTAAGAAATAAAACTGGGCTGGACTAGGGATGTGAAATAGCCAGACATTTTGGACAAAAGGGAGAGATGGCTGGAGGGCTAGGTTTCCTGTAAAAGAAATACAGAAATTTGGTGAAGAAATACAAACATATACAATTCTTTTTTTCTCCCACAGCATGTACTTTTTTAGTGTCCTCTAAGGACCTACAAAAATCACGCAGGTCGTTGAGGAACATAAAATGTGCTATGCATAACTTGGCTCATAAAATTGTCACCTATGTTAAATGGTTTTAGAGACATGATGGCCTGTTAAAAAGTTAGAAATGTGTTGTTGGTGGAGAGTCTTTATTTTCCCCTAATATTTTTAAAAACCAGAAGAATCCTCAGGGAGGATATTTTGGTTATTTTTCTTTTTTTCTTTTTTGGCCCTTGAGCTCCCCATTTACAGTGTGGACTCATCCTTTTCGCCTCTATTTACACAGGAGCTTCCAGACCCTTCACACTGGATAACCTCAGACCCAGGGCCAACTTCGTGGGCAGTTACACAGGATGCCACACTTGGTTCAATGCTCTGCTGTCACTGTCTTAAACTTCATAATTTTTAAACAAGGAACCCTGCATTTTCGTTTTGCACTGAGCCCCGAAAATGACATGGCCAATTCTGCACATACCCTGTCGGTCAGAGTCACCGTCCGCCTGCCTGAAGCCAACCAGCCTTCCCCTGTCCCTGGGGCCCTCACTGGCACAGTCTCTTCAAGATCCAGGATGGCTTTGCCCTTTCTTGACTCCTCTTAAGCCCCTGCACTCCTCGCCTTGAGCCTCCCCTGTCTAGCCAGCCAATGGCAACTACTTTTTACATCCTCCTTTACTCCAGCTCTGATGACCACTAGAAACAAACAACACGACAGGACTTCAAACCAAGCTTGTTTCCACTGTGGTTGTCAGTCTGAGCAGCCAGGCTTGCTCTTCACTCCAGCTGGTGTTCCGCCTCCAGAAGCCAAACTTCGTGTGTGTGTGTGTGTGTGCATGTGCGAGTGTGCATATGTGTGCGCCCATTGCAAAAGAGCCATACCTTCCTGGTTGCCCCATTGGCATCCTGATCCAGTCTGCTGGTGTTTTTGCAGTTTTCCTGTCAGCTCGGTGGGAGAAGTTCAAAGAGACTCTGGCTTCCTTTCTGGCTTCCTTTCCAGGGGCAGCAGCTTTCGCTCTGCTGCTCCCCTGCCCTACCTCTCTCGAGGAAATTGGTCTCTCCCCCCCCCAAAAAAAAAGTCCATTTCTGAAGGTTATCCTGAGAGCAGGAGAGAAGGGCATGCACATCTGAAGCACAGAGCAGGTCAGGAGTAAGGACAACCGCCTGGATCTGGGGCCTCAGGGAAACAGGGAACCCCTGGACTAGAAGAGCACTAGCACCTCTCATTAGAGCACCTGCCATCCCCAATTCTGAGAGAAGGGGACGGATTGTTCATAACTTGCCTCTCTTGCTCATGTTCCCCAGTGGCCCGGTGGCAAATGGGAATTTGCCCCACTCACTGCTCCCTGGAGATAGCTTAGCTGGTGAGGCTATTCCCTGGGAAGGGCCTTTGATCCCAGGCATCTTGGAAGGGGCCTGGAGCCCAGACTGTGTGGCAGTCACTTCTGGCCAAGGCTGTCCCTCTCCCAAATTGGGAGTTTGCCAGGTTCTCCCAAGGTATCAATGTTGCTTTGCATTGTACTTGATCAATTCTAACTGCCCCCAGGAAACCTAGTCTAGTGCTCAGGGAAGTGTGCAATTCTCAATTAATGTTGCTCCTTCATCCCTGCTCTCCCACCTTCCTCCTCTATTTAAAAAGAGTCTGCAGGGCTGGGAGTAGAAGTGCCTTAACCACTGTCCCCGTGCCCAGACATAAACCACTCACTGGAGGAGAAACTTCCACGTCCTTTCAAGATCAGCACTGAAGCCAACCAGAAACCAACTGGTACCCTTCCACCCATCAAATTATCAAAATAAAAAGATTTTAAATGATAATGCTGTAATCAGTTAGGGCTGATGTCATATTAGGAGGAAGTCTCATACACTGTAACAAGAGTGAAAAGTGGTATGAGCTTTCTGGAAGGAATACATGGTCAGGTATCAAGGGCTTTTGAAAAATCTGTATCCTTTGTGGCCAGAGATGGTTAGCTGTCCACCAGTTTGTGCTTCCTTTCCATAGTGTACAGGTGATGCTGGGAGTGGCTGCCCAGCCAGGGACTACATTCTCCAGTCCCCTTGCAGTCAGTGTGGCACCATGTGACTAGTTTGCATGAATGGAAAATGAATGGAGGTGGTATGTGTCACTTCCAAGCAGATGTGGCTTAGAAGTAGATGTGCCTTCAACACCATCTCCACTACAGAAAGGGAAAACCTTCTGCAGTGGCTTTTGAAGGTACATGTGGAAGATGATGGAGTGACAAGCTAGAAGGAACCTAGGTCCCTGAATCACCAGATGGAAGGTCACCCACCAAACACCCATATTAGACAGCTGGGTGAGTGAGAAATAAACTTTTATTAAGTCCCTGAGATTTGGGGGCTTATCTATTACAGCAGCTAGCATTCCTTATACCTCTGAGCCAGAAATTGCACTTCTAGGAATGTTTCCTAAAGAAACAATCAGAGATGCAAAGATTTGTTCCTCATGGTTCCTAAGAACAATGAGCAAAACCCTAATTGGTTAAAATCACAATAATTGCTGCATGGGGCCCTGAGACATGGAAATGGGAAGTGGCCATCAGGGGACAGAAAATAGACTGAGCAATTGCACAGCAGTATAAATACTAGTAGTTGTGATGGGAATAGGAAGAACAGCAGTCGAGAAGAAAATAATTTAACTGATCATCAAGCCTTGTATATAAACAGTATATAAACTGAACCATGTGTACAAACATTTCTGGAGAGGTCAGTGAATGGATCCTGACAAGGAAATACTTTGTCAATTATGATCAGAGAGGAATCAGCCCTTTTTCCTAAGAAATCCTGTGACATATGATTAAATTGCCAAGGTCTCTTTTATCTTTTATATTTAGATTTTTCCAGCCCAAGTTCCCTAATATGGTGTTTTCATAACTCTGAAGCCTTTTCTTTTCTTGACAACTGATCCTTCTCGCCATCCTCTCTGGCCCCAGGCAATGATAGTAGTATTGGTTGGATAAGTACTACTACTAGAATTTCTGTTAAAATTATATTTGTATATTGCTTATACTTTCAAATTACTTTCACATGCACTGCCACTATTTTGCAAAAATCGTAATTCCTACCTCAAACAGCATCTTCTGAACTGGGGACTGTCACATACATCAAAGGTGACTTGCAAGGTTCTGTGATTTCATTTTTTAAAACAGCAATCTCAAATATGAGCAAAAAGCAAAAAAACAAACAACAACAAAAAAACTGCTCCTACTTGATTACTACATTAGTCAAAATAGGATAGGTTATGCTGTACAAATAAAGTAATGCCCAAATCCCAGTGGATACAAATATATACATCTGCGACATATGCACCACATGTCAGCCAGAGGCTCTGCTCCACACAGACACTCAGGAACCCAGGGTGACAGAAGTGCCACCATTTTGTAGCTGCACTATCTGGAACAAGAGACTGTCTCAGTCACCAGGACAAGAGAAGAGAGAGTAAAGAATGGCACATTCTGCCTCAGTCATTTTCTGCCTCAATCTTTTTCTGCCTAAGTCCAGAAATGACACATAATTTTTGCATGTGGCCCATCTAGTATGCAGGGGTAAATACCATGTTTGGCAAGCACCTATCTCCAGCATAATTACTACTTCTCTTATTCCATCTACTATTGCCTCTCTGGTACTGCCTGTTTTCCACTTATCCTCGCATACGTACAATCATCTAACCTTCTGAGATTGCTCTGGGACCCTGTAAATGTGTGCTGCCACCTCCTCCTCTTATGCCCAGGAGACATTGTTTATTGATCCTGACTCTCTCTTCTGCTAAGCCCAGATGTAGCATCAGAATCCTCCTCAACACAGGTGGCTGACAATTTCTCGGCATCATTGAAGATGAAATTCATTTGCCATTCCTTGCATAAGGAATTTCACAGAACTCTGGGACATGGAGCCAGCTTGCTTGGCTCCATCTCCACTACTTCACTTCAAGAATGGATATGAAGCCAGTAAGCACTTGATAACTTCTGTTATCTGTACTGTGTTTACAAATACCTAATCTCAGGCCTCCAAAGCTACCAACATTTTCAGGCTCTGATATTTTCCCTTCAATTTCTGCCACTTTGGTCAGGGTAAGAACAATCAAAGGAAGCTTGACTTCCTTCACTGTTAACATGGGCTGCCACACATAGTCTGAAAGAAAAGGAATCTTTAGGGTAAAAACAGAAGCACAAGTCCTTCTGACCAGGGACTTTGAAACGGATCAGTTCTAGACGTCCCCTCCTGGACCCTCCTTAGTCTCACAGCTCACTCCCCAAAACTAAAGAAAGGGATCTTTCTTTCCTACCCTCAAAGACATGGAACAAAGAGAGTATGCCTCATTTTTAACAAGATTAAAGAAAAGATCCCTTTTCTTATGGGTTAAACAAAGTAGAATATCAATCGGAAAATCCAGAATGTTCTCCCTCTCAACCATTAAAACTCTGTTCACTGTTCTCTGTTTCTCGTAGGCTTTATCCAAAGCCTCTGGGGTCTCTGGTAAGAGACATTTTTGAAAATAGAGAAGTTGGGGCAGGCTGCTGGCTTCCTTGTGTTTTTTTCCTCTAAGCTGTTTCCCAAAACTTTCAAGTTCTTAACGCTATACAAAGTGAAGATTTGTTCTCCATACACCAATAGTCAAGAAGTCTCTCCCGACAGAAGTTTTCACTACTGTTGCTGTTTGGAATTGGCTCAGCAGACGTAAACAGGGTCATCTGAGGCCAAAGAGGGTGGGTGTTTAGTTTGAAAGCTCTGGGGTTAAGAGTGAAAGCATGTGACTCCAGCCCCGCCAGAAACAGAGAAGCCTTTGTGTGCAGCAAGTGGTAGTCCTGAGGCTAAACACAGGGGGAGCGGGAAAGAGAACGCTGACACAGGTTTCAGGGGTCTGATAGGATACCACTGGAGGGAGATTAACTCTTTGTTTCAGGCTCAGAGGCTTCCATAGGGAGAGTTTCTGTTTGTGGTTCATGATAGAGCAGAGAACTTAAAAAAGCAAGTGTCCAGAGGAGAAGCAGCCTGAAGCAACTGAAAGCAAGAGCAATGTCCAAGCAGTAGTTTTTCAGAGATTATCAGAGAGAACTTCCTTGGAGTCCTGACATCGAAACACTACAGCCTAATGCTCCTCCACCTCAGCCTCCTTCTCCCCTTGATGGCTGGGATGAACTGGAGAAGGGGACCACCCCTCCCCGCCATCTGCCCTCCTTGGGGGGCGGGAGGGATGGTGGTTGGCAGAGCACTGCCAGAGGGCAGCTGGCAGGCTGCTGACTCAGCCCACCCTCAGCCACTAACAGCCCATTTGTGGCATCACTCACCTAGGTGCTCGGTACCCACAGACCAGCACCCCCATCACCCATACTTGGTGAGCTCGAGCCCTGCCCACCATCCTACACTGCTTGGAGCCCACCCGCCCCAATGCCAGGGTGCCCTTCCCCCAGAAATTACTGCATTGAACCGTACTAGGGTGAGCAAATCTGCTGAATCTAACTGCCAGACTTTGGCAGAGGGCAAAAAGGAAACAAGGCTCATTTTGCCACTCACAGCCTAGCCCCAAGGACTCCTCAAGAAGGGGTTCAGAAGTAAACATAGCAGTGGATGGTATGCCTTGCAAGCAGCACAACAACGGTGCTCATCATTTCTCCCATCTTTATTCTCCTTCTTTCCACAAAGATCTTCACATGGCTTTCAAGTGGCAAGTTCTCTGCTGGATAGTGAGGAGACAGTGGTGAATGAGACAGACCGGTTCCTGCCCACCAAGAGCCTTTAGTCTTTCCAGATATGTAAGAAGACATTGATATAATAATGCCCATTGATGGTCAAGAAAATGGTGATAGTCGGACTGGGTAAATGGCGACTGCTGGTGGTAAGAGGCAAAGGGAATATTTGCTGGTCCTGATGATATAAAACACACTCTTACAGGTGGATTTCAATTTCCCCAGTTGATGAAATGTCACCAGCTCTTATCTCCATTTCAGGGAGAGATCACCACAATTATGTATCTGGAATGGCAATAAGCTCAGGCAAGATGCTAACTGACTCCTGCCTTGATCTACTAGACTCAGGAGAGGGAGGGGGAATGGATTTTTCTGTAGCTGCTGTTCATAACAGTACCCAGCCCACTTGGCGGGAGGGTGGGGTGGAGGTGGTTGCGTTCAGAACCTATGAAACTGGTGTCCATGTTCAAGGGCACTTGGCAAATGTAATGGTGTGTTAGAAATGAGGTTGCCACCAAGCACTGAACCCTCTCCACTTCAAAGATAGAGTCGCTGCGCAGAACCCTGGGCCCACTCAGGTGAAAAACAAGAACCTTTTATGAGGGCTGCCCAGAATTCCCAGGGCTTTGCTTGTGTCAGCTCCTGGGTCTCCCATGGCCACAGGCCACGTTCTCCTACACCTTCAACAACTGATTGCTTCACTCCAGCTCATTCGGCATGAACCTCTGAGACACCTTGATCAGGAAACCATTTCTTATATGAGTTTATAAGAAGGCACCCCAGGCTCATTGCCTCTCTTCAAGCTGGATCATATAGAAGAGCTGCAAAGACAATGGTGGCCACAGATTGCCTATCTGGACTGGGGTTGTGGTCTCCAGAAAGACCAGACTGTTATCACAGCTTCAGTCTCCAAGTGCGCTGATGGAGAAGTGTCTAAAATCAACAATAGAGTACAATAAACACAAGTGCTTCTTCAGATTGCGCCATCCTCCTTCACAGTGTATACAAGGGTGAAATGTATAGGAGATCAAGGAACTGTCTTTTGATCTGAGGAAAGTCAACAGCAGAATGAGGAAAGAACTTGCTTTGGTTTCTAAGCTTTTGCAGTACGTGTTCTTTTGTGTTTTTCTTTGCAATAAAACCATGGCCCTTAAACCTGGGGACTTTATGACAGATAGAGAGATTCAGTAAATTGCCTGAAATCTTATTTTAAAAAGTTCTCAAGTCATTGCATATTGCGTTCCTTTTCCTGAGAGAAGGATCTGTAGTTTGCTTCAGCAGAATCTCAAAAGAGGTCAAGATCCAACAAAGAAACTGCTGAATAAAATCTGGACAGGTCACAGGTAGGTAGTCTGGACCTATCCCATGTTACAGATGAGGACATCAAGGACCAGAAAGGTGAAGTCACTTCCTTGCTCAGAGTCATCCAGCCAGTTAGTGACAGTCAGCTTAGAAACCCAATCTCCTTAACCCTGGTCAGGTAGGTTTTCCCCTGCTCCATACCACCGGGGTTTCTTTTAATCGAAATTTTGTAATTTTGAGGACAGAGATCATGTGGCTTGTTTCTTTCAAATCTGTGTAGTTGGCCTAGGTGGATGCCTTGTTCATGGTGAGGGGCTCCGCCAGTGCCCAATGACTCTTTCAGTGGACCTCGTCTTTTCTGGGGACAGGGCTTGGTGCTAATTCCAATGTTAGTGACAGACCCTGCCCCCTGCAGGGTAGCTGGGGGCCAGGAGACTGCAGAATGGCAGCAAAAGCAGCAGCCATTCAGAAAATAACACTTACTCCCACCGTCCCTGCAGGGCAGTTCCAATTCCAATTCTCATTTCACACTGAGCATTCCCATTTAGGAAAGCAAAAACTTCTCCCGGGGAAACAATGCTTTAAGGCAGAGTGGCTGGGTTTAGTGGTGCAATGGGGTCTCACTTGCGATTGGTTCCAAGACCTCCCGTAAGGCAAAAATCACCTGAAGTAAGAACTACCCTTGAAAATCCCTTAAAACGCCCATGAAGAACAACGAGCAGACATATCACTTCTCAGTAAATCACAGACAGCTAGATTTTCATTCATGTTGGAAAGAGAGTTCTGTTGCCTCATTTGAGCAGCAGATGAAACCACTGGCGGGCATTTAGGGCCATACTGGACCAGAGAAACTTGTTGTTGAGTGTGATGAGATGCTGGTATGATGTGAGGCCAAACCAGGGAAATGCAGTCCCATTCCCTTATCACGCTCACTCCAGGCACATGTTCATTGAGTGGAGGAGCAGGAAACAAAACACAGTTCTCATGCTCGCTCTCTTTTTCTTGGCTGAGCTTGTACAGTCGACTTCATGTAAATTAAATGGGTGCTTCAGGCATCACCATAATACTAAACCTCTCATCATGCCGCCACCTTGGGCTGCTGCTCCTGAAGTCCTGACCCACAGAAACTGTGAGATAATAAATGTTTGTTGTCTTAAGCTGCTAAATTTGGGGATAATTTGTTATGTGGAATAGACAACGAACACAGTGGGTAGCTAGAGGGACAGGCTAAGGAATGTAGACTTGATCCAGTAGGGGTAGTTTTCCAGAGGGAGTGATGGAATTGGATCTCTTAGAAAGGTTCCCTGACAGCAGAGAAGAAAGCACTGTGGAAGGGGCAAGGTTGACAAGACCAGTTAGGAGGCTCTGCAGATATCCAGGCAAAAGGAAATACATTAGGATGATGCTGCAGAGATAGAAAGAAGATAGATACAAGAGACATTTCAGAGTCAGAATGGTCGGAACTTACTGGTTAATGCCTACAAATAATAATAATAATATCATTACTATTAATATTTATAGGTGCCATTTATTAAAAACTTAATAAGCACCTTATACATATTCACCCATTTAATCCTCACAGTGACCTTATGAGGTGGGTACCATTATCTCATTTTACAGATGATGAACCTGAGGCATAGAAAAGTTACTTGACCTGCCCAATGGCGAGCAGCAGAGCCTACTGCCTCTGGATGGATCAGAGAGAGAAAGGGAGGGATGACGGTCAAGAGCGAGCTGCTGGGTTTCAAAGCCTGGGCAAGTGGGTGCAGCCTTACCCAAGGTTGGGGTAGATGACTTGAAAGAAAGGTATTACTATTACCAATCACCTCCTAATTCCTCAGTGCCTCCTAGGAACTGTTTAATGGGCTCAACTAAAATCCAGCCTGTGAAATGTAGACTAACAACAGACATGGCACCAGGCCCCACTTTTACCACACTCCAGTAAAAATAAACCACTCTGTCCAAATAGAGAGTGGTTAGAAGTGCCATGTTTTACAGGGGAAAAGGCAGTTATTTGGCATTAAAAATAGACTAGTTTTGGCTGCCCTGCAGATCTGGGCAAGAGCATAGCAATTTCCAAATGGAAACACAGATGGATGGGTGAACCCCTTTCAGACTGACTCAGCTATTTAAATCACCCAAATAGAAAATTACACCCCCTTTATGGGCCTCAGTTTACTCATTTGTAAAATGAAGAGGTTAGACTAGATGATCCAATGTAGCTTCAAGCTGCAACACTGAGTGTAGGAAAGAGTCCCAGCTGTCCTAAATCACAGACAGCCTGGCACAGGCAAGAATACTTGGCCTTTCCACTCATGCCTTTTGCTGATAGGACTAGGAGTGGTTTTTCCCAAGGATTTTCTGAACTTTGTCGAGAGCTTGACACTACCCTCTTGAGTCAGACAAATTGTCAATCCACAAAGAAAGGCAAACCAGGAAGTTCCCCTACAACTAGCAATGCCTCCGGAAATGCTACCTTGATAAAAAGAAACCAAAGCCCAGCCTGACTGCAGGGTGGAGGAGTGTGTGCAAGGGCCACTCCAGCCTCTTCCATCACTGGGGGTCGTTACCGCGCCAGCAGTTGGTGGGCAGGTCCTTTTACATATTTCCTTTAATCCTGAGAGGCAGGCATAGCTGTATTTTACACATGAAAGAACTGAAGGCTCAGAGAGGTTACATAACTTGCCTAAGATCTTTGGCTGGTGAAAGCTGCAACAGGGATTCAAATCCTGATCTGACCAACCCCCAAGCCTGTGACTTTCTACTCCAAGGGTCCTCCCTGCTGTGCCACTTACAGTGTAGTCAGAATCGCACTTGTCAACTCCAAGAGGGGCAAGGAAGTCCTGACAAAGCCTGGAGGTCTCCAGGATAGCTCAGGATGGCAGCCGAGAAACAAGTTAGGCGTGTTTTATTCCCTAACTGATCCCCTTGCATTTTTATCACACCTTGAGAAAGAAAGAGCAGCTTTCTTTAAACAGTTTTATTAAAAATTGTACCAATTGACTGGGGAAAAAGATACACACATACACATACATGCATGTGAAGAATATAAATCCAAATACTCTGTACAGATTACAAAAAAAAAAAAAAAAAAAAAAGGTGAGGGGGAAGTCCTCTCTTTCCCTGTCCCTCTCCCAGAGGCAAAGTCCGGAGACTCCAGGGCAAGTAACCCAGGGGATGAACAAAATGCTACATTCTCACTGGGTCTCCCCCTGGACAGCTCCTGGGGACCCAGGGATCGGGCAGACTGCTGGGCACTAGCTCACAGAGCAGGGACAGCTCTGGCCACCTACAGACAGGGGCAGTGTAGGCCCAGGAGCTTGCAGCACCTGCGGCTCTGGACCACAGCGCATCCACGCAAGAGCTCAACTTTTTTTTTTCGCTGTTCTCTGAAGGCTACAAGTCCCCAGCAGCTCTAAGGCCACCCACTGCCTGCAGTGCTCCCGAGGCTTCCCAGGCTGATAGGTTAACCCCTCCCACAAAGGGACTCCACCTACACATGGAGGGACCCTGCAGCTTCCTCCAGCGCAGCACTGATTTGCAGGTCTCTGCTGCTCTCTACTCTCCCTGCCCCTCCCCCCCAAGTCTCCCGAAAAGAGACAAACGCCCCCTTCCTGGAGGAGCGTGCTCCCGGCTGAGCAGGACAGTCACGGTGGCTCCCCCACTCCTTTCCCAAAGGCCACGGCCCTGGCGGGATCACCCCAAACGCCCCCCACCGCCGGGCCCAGGCCGGAGCCATGCAGAGGGGAGGGCGAGACAGATCAGCCAAGCCCCTCTGAGCTCTCGGAACAGGCCACAGAAGCTCTAGACACTGACCCATTCCCCCAGGGGCTGAGGAAGGTCACCGAGAGGTGATCTTTTTCCACCTCGGATTGAGCAAGACAAGGTTGCCGCCGCGGCCCAGACTCGGGAACAGGCGGGGGCGACAGAGGCGCGGCAGAGCCGCTCCTCCAACCTCGACTGGGGAGCGAGAGGTGGGGCCCGGGGTGGGCCCAATCCCCCACCTCCCATCTGCCTCCCGGCTTCTAGAAACCCCTACTCTGGGGTTCTGAATTAGAAGGGCTGTTACGTGCATGTCAGGTCTCCCTTCCTCCAGGGCCTCTACAAAGAGGAGGGAGATTTTCAGTCCCCCTCCACCCCCGCCTCCCCACCCCCAGCAAGCCGCCCCACACGTCTTCAGCTGGCTACAGGTCAGGGCCCCAGTCAGCCGCTCCCTCCCTCCAAACCTGATCCCCCAACCCCTCTCTGGAGACAGCCAGGCTCCTGGGGGTGGAGAGGTGGGGAGTGGGGACCCCGGGGGAGGGGTGTCTCTCCTGAGGCTGGGCTTGAGGAATACTGAAGACAACTCGCCAGGCGAAGGGAAAAGGGGCCAGTCTAGATCATTAGGCCTATCAAAAACAAGCAGTCAGGAGGAACTTCTCTCCCTCCTGGAGCTACTCTGCTAGTTACCTCCTGGGTATTTTGGTTTTTGTCTTGTTTTGGGGATGGGGTGTGGGGGTGGGGTGAGTGTAGGTTATAAGGGGGTGGGTGTTGGATTTTGCCCTGGCTTGCCTAAGGATAGTGAGTTAGTTCCTGGCCTCTCATTAGATGGGAACAGTGCAGTCAGACAAACAGCTCTCCACCCAGCCCCAGGCTCGGTGCTCAGGTGGGCTTGCCAAACAGGACTCGGGTCTCAGGACAGGCCACGGGGAATACCCCCTGGGTCTAGCCAGGTCTCTGAAGCTAATGGCTTTGTCTCAGCACCAAGGCCTAGACCATTTGTTCTCTCACTCAGCTCAGGTGGAAAGTCTGCAAAAAGGGGTTGAAAGTGGCCAGTATACGTAATCCTGGTTTTCTTCCGTGTATCTGCCAACAGCCTGCTTCGGTCCAGGAAAAGGGAAAAGATACATTCCCTACACACGTCATAAAATGGTATGGAGACCCGCAGGGAAGGCTGGATTTCACAATGGTCAGTGTGTCCCAGAGCCAGTCTTCTTGCCTGTTCCCTGGGCTCCTGCTTCTTGTATGCCAGAACCCACCTTCTTAGTAGACAAACCATGGTACACACCCTGAGAATATAATTCTGGCCAACAAGAGGTAATACCTTCAGAATATCCAAGGGAAGCAAAATAAAGGGTTAGGCAAAGTTTGAGGTCCTTCTCCTCAGGGCCACTGTGAGCCCATGTGGCGGCACCTTTGTGCAAATTAGGAAAAGGCATCCCTTCCTCTGAGCAGGCGCAGCCCACACAAGGACACACAGCTCAGTGGGCAACGTACAGGCTGGATTTTAGCCTCCACCAGCTCCCTCTGCAGGTGTCCTTGTGCAGTGAACAACCTGTACAACTGTACATCCAGAAGATCAATTCCTCCTTCAACAGCACTTAAGACCTCTTCTCTGCAGAATCAGAGGAGCTTAGGCTCATTCAGACTTGAGAATCCATTCTGGTCTCCTCTTCCAGTTTCCTTGGATAGCCATCCCCCTCCACACACACCCTTCTCTGCCCAGGAAAGCCACTTTTTTTTGGATCTTGCTTTATCTTTAGCACCAATGCTGTCTTTTCTTAGATATACAAAAATTATTATTAAATTCCAGATGTCTGGTTAACCAGTTCCCTGTGTCTTTTCAGACAGGTCTGCTATCGGAGATGCCAGACCGGCTGCTTTAAATTCTCTCCATTAGTGCCACAGCAGGGAGAGAAGGGAAGAAGTTCAGAGGCAGTTGTGATCCTGCTGAGTTCCAGAGCATGTCTTTCTAGCCTAGCTGGAAAAAGACAGGAAACGTGTCCCCAGCTTTGATGGCTCCGTACTCTAATCACTGTCTGTTAGTCTAAAAGACACATTTTAGCTGACAAAACCACTGCCCTGGCTTCTTCCTGTATCCCACTAAGTGTGAAAAAGGAATGGGGCTAAGGAGGAGGAGGTACATTGTTTCCAAGGAAACCAAGGGGTCTGGGTTCCTCTAGGGCTGACTTTTATTTATAGGTGGGATGGCCGCCACATTTCCCAGCCCCACTGCAGACCTGTCCCTTTATGTCCTACAGTTCTGATGCTGGGGATGAAGTGCATTTTGGTGGCTGGGTCTTTTGAAAGGAGCTGACAAAGGCACAAAGCTGCTAGCTGCAGCACTTTGGTTATTCAGCTCATCCATGGTTGGCACCCAGCTGGTCCTAGGCAGTCAGAGGTGACAGTGGCTCTGTACCTCAGTACCAATTCTAGGGCCTCCAAATGGGACCAGGTCAGATTCGAGGCCTGCCCAGAAGTTTGGGTCACTTTGCGGCATGTTTGAGGGGTCCTTGGAGAAACCCAACCCTCCCTGAGGTCTGCTGGAGATGACAGGGTCTGGCAAGAATCCCTGAGCCCTTGGGGTGGGCACCGACTGGGCCAAATCAGAACCCAGACATGGAGCTGGCTGGCCAGCCTAGTGACGTTGCTGGAAGGTCCCTGACCGAGGCCCTGGGGGTAAAGCAGTGTTACCTTACCATCGAGATCATGGATGTGGAAGGCTGATAGGTGTGATGGAACGGGGAGTCTAACCCAGTCTCCATTCTCTTAACCAAGTTCCTGGGGGAAAAGCTACAGTCCACTCCCGGGAGAACATCACTAACTGGTCATCTTCGGCAACTGGTCAGACCCCTTGGGAGGTTCCACCATCACAGATACATCAGCTTTCCCCTCAGCAGTGTTTGACAAAGCCACCCCCCATCCCCCATTCCTGGGCAAGGCCCTGAATGGGGAAAGAAGGTCCCGTATGGGTATGTCTTATGTATGTACACAGGGAAAAATTTTAAAAATCAAAACACAAAACAATAACAAAAAACAACTTCACAAGACGCAGTGCCAGTCACCCCCGATGTCCTTGCTGATTCAGATCCTGCTCCTGGTGCCCCACATGGAGAGGGCAGCCCAGCCTCACCTAGGCCCTGCCCCGTTCCTGTTCTCTTCTCCGTTCTGAGCGACGTTGTGTAGGAAGAGGAGAACCTGCCACCACACACGATTTCGGTTCTGCTGGTGCTGAAAGGGAAAAACAGCAACATAACTCCCAAACACAGCTCCTTATCATTTCCAATAAAAGTTCAGATCTACAGCACTTTAATCCTATCAGTACAGCAAACTGGAGGTGGGGGGGGGATGGGGGGAAGGGGGAGAGAAGCAGCCAGGAGGAGGAGAAAGTTGGAGTTCTCCAAAAACAATTGCAGTTTTAACATTAAAAAGAAAAGACCAGGCTCTTTATGCACTGTACACAAGAGGATTAAACTTTTTCCCCTGCTTGCAGGATTTTCCAGAGTTTAGCCAAGTGCTGCTTTTAATCAGATTGGCTCCTGAGCCCCTCAGACCTCAGCTGCATGAACAACAAACTTTCTTCAGAAAGAGAAGAAGTGCTCCCCTCTCTCCCCCCACTCCAAAGTAACACAGAGAACAAGGGGGAAAAGGAGGGGGGCGCCTCCATCTGCAAGTGATTTGACACTGTGAAGGTCAAAGGGTTAATCTTCAATTTAAACCACACTGCTGAGGCAGCAAAAATCTGATTTCATCCAGTGCAAACACGCACACACACAGACGCGCGCACACACACACACACACACACACACTTGTGCGCCTGCCCCTCTCCTTTCCCAGCATCTCCAGCTCCGTGCTGCCCTTTTTATAGCTGCTCTTGACAGTAAGCCATAAATAATCCCTCTTGGAGCGCTTTCCTACCGACTGGAGCCAATTAAACGTTAAGCAAGAACATACTTGAAAACAAAACAAAAACAAAGAATGCACACTACACTCCGGAGGTTATCCCAGGTCCTACTGTCAAGCAGGGAGACTGGGGGCAAAGGTCAGGGGTCAGTGACTGACAGGACAGTGGCTGCTGCCTCGCCCACACAGGTACCATTTCTTAGGGGCTAGCGGAGGCCCAGAGGGGATTGAGGAGGATTGGGGAGGGAGCAGGCACTTCCCCAGCTCCAATCACCCCAGGCTGGAAGAGGCAGCTCTTTGTCTCTGTCTGCCAGGGCAGGAGGACTGGGCTGGGGCCCCCTCCACCAGTGGGCAGGGGAATAAAAGCGTAGTGAGCAGAAGGCAGCCTTCAGTGGCTTGGCCGGCAAGAAAGCTCATGAGAAGTGTCCCAGGGGAGCCAGAGCCTGCCCTCAACAGGCAACTCCTAGCCGGATGGGAAGAGGATCAAGTCAGTGGCTGGAAGGGAAAGGGAGCCCAGGTTTCCTGGACTCCCAGAGCTTGAGGGCTTCGTGGGGCTGCCAGCCTCCCTGGCCCGTCCCCAAGCCATCACGCAGGTTTCGTGGGGTCCCCTGCACCCTGCCTCAGGCCCGAAGAGCAAAGAGGTGTCTATTGAGGCTGACCTTAGGGCCCTGACAACCCAAATGAACACAGAACGCACTGTGTCCGTGGCTGTAGCTTCCCTCTTTCCCCTGAGGAAGGGAGACTGGAAAACAACCCAGAAAGTCGGAGGCACCACGACTGCCAGGTGGGGCAGGCAAAGCGGGGTGTGCCACAGAAAGAGGCCTGGCAGCCTGTGGCTGGGGAGACGGATGGCTTCCTTGTGTTTTGTAAACAAAGATGAGTAAAAAAGAGGAAACACACCCGGCTTAACAAAATCTGGGGAGAGTAAAGCAGCATGAAAATGGACTCAGCTGCAGACCTGAAGACGCAGGCTGCAGTAGCTGGGCAAACCCCCCCTTCTGCTCCCACCCCAGCCCACAGCTGCTGCTCAGGGCAGGTGCAGAGGTCATGTGGTGGAACGGAAGGAGAATCCAGGAAAAGCCTGATCCCTGGAGAGGCCAGTCTGCTAGAATTCAGAGTCCTCAGGTGCCTGTTTGAAAAGGTCAAGTAACAATAACAATCAGGATTATAGTAATAACAGCACCACTGAGTGTGCCAGGCTCTGTTCTGAGTGTTCTACATCCTTCTCAAAGTGTGGTCCACGAACCAGCAGCCTCAGCATCATTTGGAATCTTGCTGAAGTGCAGACCTACTGAATTGGAACTGCATTTTAACAAGATTCCCAGGTGGCCCTGAGGATCTCTCAGCAACCCTATGAGGTAGGTATTTATTTCCATCATCCCCATTTTACAGAAGAGAAAACAGAGAGGTTAGGTAACCTGGTCACAGAGCCACTAAGCGACAGGAACTGGATTTGCACTCAGACCCTTGGCTCTAGAGCAGCAGCTACCCGTACCATTGCACCACCATCCATCTTTATACCAAAGCAGGCCCTCCATCCTTCCCTTTCTCCAAAGCAGGAGCAAAGCACCTGAAAACAGCCCAAAGTCCAAGGAGGAGAGGTCACAAAATCTGTGGTTTGGGGCATGGGCCAATCTCATCTCTGTATGCCTGAGTTTCCCCCAGTTCCTATCATGGAGGCCGCCTGCTGCCTGGGTAACTTCCTGGACCCTGAGGTCTCTGGGATGAGGCAAGGTAGCACCTCACCCCCATCATCTGGGGATGCTGGAGGACCCAGAAGCAGCTGTGGCCAGAGAGTGTTGTCAGACAGGAAGGCCAATGTCTTGCTGGATGACAGGCCAGCAGGTCAAGGCTTAATGTCTGTTTTCTGGATACTGACTTCAAGGTGTATCACAGTCATTCTCAAACACACACCTCCCAGAACAGCTCCCCAGGGTGTCTGCGGGTGAGCTGCTGGGCTCAGGCCACGATGCCCTGGACGGAGCTCTGAGGCCCAGGTTCTAACTTGGTCTGCTCTTAACTCGCACATGACCTTCGAAAAACCATCTCAGAGCTCAGTTTCCTCAACTGAAAATTAGAAGGCTGGAATAGAAAACGCCTCAAGAACCTTCCAGCTCTAAGCTAAAGCTGAGCTACAATCTCTGCTGGCAGAAGGCAGCTGTGCCTGCAACAGTGTGTACTATGTTGTGGAAACAACCAAACGGCTGAGTTTGATTCAGGGAAAGAATCAGGAATCTCTAATCACTAAGAAGGAGGACAAGAAGAGCCAGACTCCTAAAAAGAGGTAGACCACAGCTTCCCTTTCCTAGCTGACCTGAGGCCAGGGGCTCTTCTATGTACAGGCAAGTCTTGGTGCAAGAGGCAGGGCACAGACGCAGGCCCTGGGGAGGACCCGGTTCCGGGCACCTGCCTGTGGCTCCACAGGGCTCACGAATCAGCTAGGAAGGTACTTTGGGTGGTGGACGGATCACTGGACCAGGAGTCAGAGGACCCTGCTGTTGGCTGGGATCTCCCATAACCTGCGGAAGTCCTCACTTTCATCACCAGTAAAATGAGGGTGTTGGACTCGATCAGTGGGTTCCAAACCTGACTTTGTCATTGAATCAAGTGAGGTGCTGTTGTAAATAGAGAGTCCTCAGGCCCCACCCACACCCATTTGACCAGAACCTCCAGGGGAAGCAGCCCAGGGATTTGCATTTTGAACAAGTTCCCTGTGCAACATTTTAAAATCAGAAATAGCATTTATTGTACTATTTTAATCATGAAAGTGATACATTTGAAGAAAATGGAAAATGAATATTACAGAGGAGAAAAATAAAATCACTCATAATCCTAAATATAGGCTAGGAGAAAACACTGGAATATTTAGTGTTTTCTTCCATCTCTTTCCATTTCTTCCCACCAAAGTAATGATTGATCCTAGTGGCCAAGCCAAAGGTAAATCCTGCCCTGGTGCTTCTGTGGCCACAGCCAGGCATTCGGAACCCACTGAGGTGCCCTCCAACCCTAAGGTTTGATGATTCAGAGTTCGTCACCTGCAGTTACCTTCAGGAGTACCGCTCAGGGCTCAGTGACTGAATCCTGTCCGCCTGGTGTAGGGCCTGGGTGGGCCTGGATTTCAGGCTGGCTGGCTGCAGTTACACTGGTTGCTGCGGCTGCGATAAATGCAGCACGAGCAGGGCCTGGGCATCCATCTACAGCCCCTCAGCCCCGGGTCTGGCACACACGGTGCCACCCATATGCCACAGTAGCCTTCTCCTGCCCCTGGGTGGCCCCCAAAGGCCCTTTCCCCAAAGGAAGCCAAGCTGCCTCAGACCAAGGGAATCAAAGAACGCCCTGGTTACGAGGAACAACAATAAATACCTTATTTAAAAAAAAAAAATTAAACAAAAGGGCCTGACAATAAAGAAAAGAAAAAGGACTTGAAGGGAGGCCAGTGAGAGAAACAGTAGGGAGGAAGGAAATCAACATTCACTTAAGGGGATGAAGTACACAAAGACGCCCAAACACCAGAAACCATGGATCCTTCCAGGAGAAGCTGTCGGGGAGAGAGGGAGAAGGAGGGACACCCGGGAAAGAGTGGGCCTGGCCCCAGACACGGCACCCAGCACATCACCAGAGAGCAGCAGGGGAAAGCCCAGGAGCAAGGCCCCGATCCCCCAGCCTCACAAAGCCTGGGTGTTCCCAAAATGCACGGTCAGGGTGCCTTCAGGGGTGGGGGACTGGGGTACAGGGGATGGAAGGCTGGTGGGAATTTACCTGCCCAGAGCCCTCAAATTCAGAGTCTAGAGGGTAGAGCCGAGGCATGGGGGGAAGGAAGGCAGGTGAGTACCCGAAGGGAGGAGGCCCTAACATGTGGGAACAAGTAGTCTCCTCAGTTAAGGGAGCACTGCCGGGCCTTAGAGACCCATGGCTCTTCTTGTCGCAAGTCTCACCTTCTTGCCTTGGTCAAAGGCATTCAGTTGACTGGGGCTGAAATCACTCCTACTGTGTGCAAGGCATCGTGACTGAACACACATCCATTCATCCTGTATAACAGGACACTTAGGGACACCCAGTAGGTGTTCAACAAGCACACCCTGGACTGACTACAGAAAAGCCAGCCTTGCAAGATAACCCACTTGTCTGAGGCCAGGAACAACTGATGTCTGGCCAGGTCTACAGATTTACTTTATGTGATTATATCAGCCTCTTGCTTGGGGAGAGGCCCAACTAGTAAAAGGCTTTTTTTTTTCTTTAAAGAGCTGGCTGCGGTGTCTGACAAGGTTGGATTACACAAATCAAACTCTGTTTCATCCCTCATGGTCTCTGCCCTAAGCACAAAGAGTGTTCCCTGCCCTCCCTAGATAAGAATCCCCCTCTGCCTCTCCCCACTTCGGATCCAGTTCACACCCTCTGGGGGCTCTGTATGTCACCAGTGTTCCAGATGCTCCAGCAAGAACTAATTTACCCCAAAGAATTAGAGAAAGAAGCAAAGCTATGCTGTGCCCTGCTTTGAAAGAGCCTGCCACATGAAATGCAAACTAAACAGATAATTTATAATATACTCAGAACACACAGCTCTTCATGCTTTACAAAGTGCTTTGCTATCTTCTCACTTGATCCCATCAAAGACCTGGGGAGGGCAGGTATTCTCGATCCCATTTTACAATGGGGAAGGAAAGGCTTAGGAAACGGATCCCAAGCAAGTTGGGTGGTGGTAGCGGTGATGGGGTGTCAGTATTCGAACTATTGAGTGTGTTTGTTCACTAAATATTATGGTGTGTTATTCACCTTATGAAAACAGTATTAACTTTTCAAAGAGACTCATCACGGAACTACTCCCTTAGTATGTTAAAGACATCGTTTCCAGATCATTTACTATTTAGTAAGGATGCTGTGGACCAGAAAAAAAAAAAAAAAACCTTTCAGAAGTGAACCTTTTGGAGCAAACTGAAGGTCAGACAGAAACAAACCTAAAACTAGTCTGAAATTATACAACTTTAGACTGTGTCCTGAAGCCGTGCTCAATTTCTTTAATATGCAGAATTGCATATGCCTTACTTTACAGGGAGACACAGACTCTAAAAAGTGAAGCTTTCCTACCTCTTTCCTTTCTCCCTTCATACTCTAAACTTAGCCAAGCCAAGACTGAAGAAAGCACCTTGCTGTTGAGGACAGGAACACTGATATAAGAGAGACTTAAGGAAAATTCCACTTGAAAGAAGTTGGGAAGACATTTTTGTTCAATTCAGCAAGTTTTTATCAGGCACCCAACTGAGTTACAAGGAATACAAAGATGATTAAGATGTAAGTCTTGTTTTCAATTACTTTACAATCTAATGGAGAGCCAAGCAAGACGACGCAACCAAGCATAATATGAGACAGAACCGGGTCGGGGCAATACGTTGAACTCCACTGTATTCTCGCTTTCTGGGATGTGCTTGCTGAGGAGCAGGTGTGGGGTAGTGGGGAGGCCATGGCTTTAGAATCGACTGAATCTGTATGACTCCCAGCCCAGACACTTATAGTACGACTTGTCCATCTTATGTCATTTGTCTGAGCCTTAGTTTCCTATCAAATAGGGATAATGGGGCCTAGAAGTACACAGTTGCTATAATTAAATGAGAAAAACATATATAAAGCGGGGGTGGGGGTGGGGGTAGGAGCAGCAGTTGAGTGCGCTCACTCTCTCTTCCCCTGGGAGAAAAATCAACGCCCACCCCTCTTTGCTGAGCACTTCCCTCTACACTCTGTTCACAGGGCCCACCCCAGAAGCACCATTTTCCCAGTAGGCTCATGAAGTCCTGGGGAAACCCCTGACTTCCCACTCTGAGACAGGCCATGGCAGCCAGAGATAGCTGGGCTCAGCATTCCAGGGATTCTGAAACCCACGGGGCAGCCCCTCAGTCAGTGGGTCCCCTGCCCCAGACTGCTTCTGACCCAGACACTCAAGCAACGAGTGACGCAGAAAAGCGGATAAGAAAAAAGAAAACTCTTTGCCAAGAGCTTCCTCAGCCCAGCCAGCAGCGCTAAGAGGACATTGAAGCCACTGGCCAGCACCAAGGTGACGGCACTCACTTCTCCAAGGAAGAAAGGGCAGCTTGCAGCGTAAGACAGCCGGCTCTCAGTGTAAGACAGCAGGCCTTCCTCCCGCACAACTGGAGGCCACTGGCTCCAGCCATCGGGGGTTGTTTAGGGGGAGAGAGGGACAGGGCTGTCCTAGTCCATCAGTGTCCCCAGAGTCTCACTCATCACCAGCTCTCTGCACCCCCATAGCCTGGAGGTAGGAAATTGAGGCCCTTGCCCAGTTTCCCCCAAGGATCAGTAGGTATTCCCATTTCCCTCAGTCTGAGAACAGCTCCATCAAACTCACGGGCAACTTCTTAAGAGCTCAAGAGGGAGCAGCGGTGTGTGCCCTGGTCAAAGGTGAGGGAGGGAGGGGAAGACAGGGCAGGTCTACTGTGGTTCTAAAAGCTGCAGTGAAGGAACTGCAAGGCTCTGACTCCAAACTGGAGGCCTTTGCAGCTGGCTGCTCTTGACCTTCCTGGGGCCAGTTGCCTGGATAGGACAAGGCAAAGTGGGCAAGAAAGAAGGTTCAAAACCTCCCCCTCAATGCACAGACTGACTGTTCTCGTTCTGGTCACGGAATGTGCCCTCTGGGCTGCCTGACATGGATCAAAAGGCAAACCAGACACTTTTCTTTATCCTTCTCTCTTCGTGCCACCCCAGCTCCTCTCTCCCCATCCACCTTCCTTAAAAATAAAACTCAAATGCTAACTCCCATCCCCACGGCATGCCTAGGTGGGGAGGGAATGAACTGTCCGGAATCAGAAGGCCCTTCTCCTGGAAGACAGAGTAGTCAGGTGCAGAGTGTGTGGGGAACTCGGCCTCCAGTCAGCCACGCTGATGACTCAGAAGCTAAATATAGCAAGTGATATAAACAGAGCCAGCCACAGAGCAAACACAGGGCCCCCAGCCCAGGCACTGGGCTCTCACACACACCCTCTCCCGACAGCCCCTCCCCTACTCCCACTTTCCCCCTGGCACTGTCCTAGGTGGACCTCCCACTCCTGGGACAGAGACTGGCTCCCGAGGGACCCTTCTAGCTCTAGGGCAAATCTCTAGGGCCCCGACCCAGGGCTGCCCCAACTAGAGCCTGAACAACCTCATTAGCCACCGCTGGAGTTTCAGAAAGCCACTCATCAACAAAGAGAGCACCCCAAGGTCAGGAAGCAGTCAGGGATTCCCTGAATAAAGGATCCAGGCTGCTGGGCAGAGAAGCTGCTAGTTAATAAGCCGAACAAATACCAACTAGTGGGTAGCTTCCAAAAGAGCTCCCCAAGAACAATAAAGCCAGGTCCAAGCAAAATCCTAAAGTCATCTTTTAACACATTTCCAAAAGTGTTAAAATGTCCATACCTTAATAGTTCCTTGTATTACAATTTACAAAGGGCTTTCACATCAGCTCTGCTTATGTGTAAGTATTGGAAACCGGGGCTCAGAAAGATTAAATGATTTGCCCGTGAACAAGTATAAGTGGCAGAGCTGGGATTTTAACCCAGATCTGCCTCTAAATCCAGGATCCTTTCTATTTTATTGCAACTGAAGATGATTTAAACTGAGCAGCTGAAATTTTTCTCAGATTTCATTCTCCAAAAAGTCTAATTACTATCGAGGGAATTTCCAAATCTGACTCTTCCAAATGGAGCCATTCCAATGGTCCGAGCAGAAGAGCCATTTCCAACATGGAGGATTCTAACCGTCTTGTAGCTTACTCACTCAGTGGTCTATCGTAGCTACTTTTATTTGAGGATTCTTGGCTTCTTATAGTTGCCCAGAAATACCGCCACAAATTTCAAGATGGTGCCACTGGGATAGGAGACTTTCTCAAGGGAGGGGACACCAGCTACTGCCCCTCTTTATGCCCATGCTGGCGGATACCACAGAAGGGAGGATGCAAAGAAGCTAGGACTCACACCTTCTGGCCAGGGCAGTCTGCAAGCATGGTTAGGAGGCCAGTCCCTTTCTCCTACTTCCATGAAGATGCTGGATGGACAGGGAAACACCAGGCCCCACTCTGACAGAGCCTGAGTTAAAGGTAAGGTACAGTCAGCACACCATGTCACCAGGGGCCACCTGCCATAGCCTGCCAGCTCAGGGAGCGGCAAAGAGGGAAGTCGTCCACTCGTGAGCCAGCCAAAGGAAGGGTGGGAAGTGCAATGAGATTTGGAAATGCTTTTACCTCCAGTCCCTCTGCCTCCAACTCGCCAGCTGCTCTGGAGATCCAAAGAGCTGACACTGAGCACCTCACTGACTCTAACCTGCTGTCTCCAGTGCCTTGCCTGTCGGCCCAGAGGAACCACTCTGAACTGATTACTTGGGCAACCAGGTAAGACCCCCACCCAGCAATGCTCTTACAGATATAAGGCAAAAGGGCTTCTGGCTTCATGAATTGACACCCTGGGCAATTTGGAACCTGTTGCATCTAGGGTCATGCTGATACACTCAGTTTGCCATATGCCATCCTTTAACATACTACCTCATGCCCCCTCCCTATGTTCCACATCTCCTTGGAAGAAAGTTTCCTCTGGTGCAGAAAAAGAATACTTGAGTTCTGTAACCAGAGACAAAAGGTGGGAGGGTTTACACTCCCTACAGAATTCACAGACCAGTGGCCACTGTCTGGCCTAGAGATGTGTCCCAGATCTCTAAGGAGAAAGGAGATGGCTGGGCCCCCTCAACTTTCTTACTGCTTCTTGGGTTGCCTCTATCAGCTCTTTAAAGTCAGCCCACAGTAATGGGGAATGATCATCATTGTCTGAGAAGAAATGGATACAGAAGGAACCCTCAGGGAGCCAAGACCCACAACTGAACAGCTTGCACACAGATTTCTCTGCACAGAGCAGGTGGAGTGGAGCCCAGGGCAAGCAGCCTTGCTCAGGGATCAGCTTGGCAGGTGGGGTGGGAAATGAATCGTGAACCAACAGGAATATATGTGGGAGGTGATCAGAATTACAGATGAAAAGAAGCAAGCATTAAGGAACACCTCCTGTACATCTGGAACTTTCATAGGTATTTTCTCACTTAATCTTCACAATAAAATTCTGTGGTATTGGCTCCAAGTTGCAGAAGAGGAAATAGGCTCAGTGATGTAAAGTGACTTCCCCATGCCTAGTAAGTGGCAGAGCTGGCATTCACACCTGGGCCTTCTGATTGTGTATCTGGAGCCCAGAAACTTAATCCCAAATCACTTCCTTTCCAGTGCCTCAGTTTCCTTGCCTGCAAAGATGAGGGAAGTGACTAGGGGAAGTAGAGCATGTAGGAATGGCAAAGTACTTTCTAGAAACAAAATATTATACTGTAGTTTATATGAGTCAAATTAAAAAAGCGACCCACCTCTTAAAACCCATTGCTAAAAGGTCCCAGGAGTGCCAGTGCTCTATCTGCTTATAGACATCACCCTTCCGGTAAAGGTCTGTAAAACCAGGGAAAGTGGGGAGGAGGGGGTCACAAGCAAGAGGACTCCAGACAAAAGCCAGGCCTGGCTCCTTATAGAGGAAAATTTGGGAAAAACAGCCCTTTGCGCGAGAAGGGCTCACTGGCTAGGTAGGAGGGTAGGAGAAGGAAGAGGATGCAAGATGCAGGGTAGGAGAAGGTGGAAAATAGCAGAAGAAGGGGGCACAGGGTGAGGAGAAAAAAGGGAAGATGCTCAGGCAGACCTCCTCACGCGCTGCCAGCTCTGTTCTTTCCTCTCCCCAGCTGGGGTGGCTCTGACTGAGAGGACAGCACCCCCTCTGGAAAACAACTGAGAGAGAGAGGGAGAGAGCTCAGATCCATTGTGAATGAAGAAGGGTGCCTTCCAGATAGCTGAGATGAATCTAGAGGACCCATCGCCAGTGTCCTCCCATCAGCTCCAGGACCAGGGCTGGACGCTCTGAGCTGGGCTCAGCTGCAGGTCTGAACAACCCGAGTGGAGTCAATGGGCAGGAAGGAGGCCAAGAGAATGAAACCAAGAATCAGAGTGAGTCCACACTTGGACTGAAGGGGAAACTCTAAGCCAAGTTTCCATATAATAATCAAAGGAGGGAAGGGGAACTAGAACTCTGGGCCAGAGGAGGCGGCCAGGCTGCCTTATTATCCCTTCCTGATCACCGAGGGAGCGGGAAATGCTCACCAGGTCGAAGTCTAGCCCCACTTCTTTGCCTCTGATTTCCCTCGGAACTCCTTGGCAGAGGGCACTAACCATATCTAACTTCTGATGTCCTGTTCTCAGGAAACCAAAATCAATTCCTCTTCCCCTTATTGCTGGCAATGGTTTGGCCCTTCAGTCAAGCCTACAAGAGACCAACAACTCTCCTCCAGTCACCTGAAGTTACCTATCTAACCTCAGGGTCTGCCTGTTAGGTTATTTATTCTCTTGATTTCCAGACAGACAGACAGACACACGCCCGTCCCATAGGTATGGTGCCAGGCCTTGGCTTCAGAGGTCCTAGCAAGGATCCAGTCTCGGGCTTTTCTCTCTGCCTTGGCAGCCATCCAGAAAGCCAGCCTGGAGGGGAAGGGTTAAGTGCCCAAAGGCCCAGCTCCCCAGTGGCTCCTGAGAGGGCAGCCTCCAGCCCGTGGCACGGAAGGCTCCTCCAGCACGAGCCTGCCAGCCGCCGCCTTTGTTGATGGACTCTGCCACATGCTCGACTGACACGCGAGGCTCCGCCCTGGCGGGGCTGGTGCCAGGCTGCCGGCCAAGCGGCCGGCCGCAGTCTGGAGAGACTCTCCGAGGTACACTCTCCAGAGTCCCAGGCCCCAGTTCCCAGACGAGGCAGCCAGAAGGGCCTCCCCAGCTGGAAAGTGTCAGATTACAACCGGTTCCACCACTTTCCCCCACTCAGGCCCCATCCCTGTGCCTGGTTGCCCTCAGCCAGGCACCCCCCCACCCACCTACCCACCCACCCGCTGGCCGGCCGGCCTCACTGCGGCACCCTGAATGTCTTTCCTTTGGGTCTTGTGAGTGACAATCCCCCAACGGTGGCCTGTCTGTCAAGCAAGTCTGCAGGAAGTCTGCAGGAAGCCATCCCATTCTCAGGAAGGGATCAAATGGAGTCTGAGCTGAGAGCAGACAGATAACCACCTTGGAACTCAGAGATGAGGGCAAGAGTGTTCATCTAGTTTGACCCACCCAGTCTGCAGGACTCACAGTAGCCAAGGCCAAGGGACCCTAGCCTTGTGGCCTGGTGGAGACATATTAGTTAACGACAAGAAGACAGGCATGGCCCACCCCCAACCCCCCCAGCCCCAATCGTCTCACCCCCCAGCCCCCAGGCCTACCCTCTGCATATGAAGCCGGTGGAACTGGTCTGCAATGCACTGAAGTTTTCGGGCAATCTGTACCTCTGCTCGATGTTGCCACTGCCCTTCAGGGGGCTGCTCCCCAAGAGGCAAGCCTGCAGGAAAACTGGCAGGGAGAGGGAGCCGGTAGCCAGCATTGCCTGCAAAGACAGAGCACCCACATCTCAGCATTCTGCAATACTGCCCCATGCTACCCTTGGCCTGCCTCTCCTGGTGGAGACTCAGGGCCCAGGGCAAACCCTAGTATGGGAAGTGACAGGAAGCCAGCCTGCCAAGTTTGGGCACTCTGCCAAGTTTAGACTGCCCGACTTGCCTACTGCCCTAAGTGTAGGAAAGTTGATGCTGGGAGAGAAGAGAATGATCCCACTCTTCCTTTCAGTTCTCCATTCACCACCAGTGCCACAACAGAGGGCAGGGTGGCAATATGCTTGGGTGAACTTGCCAATCTTCTGTCCATATTTGCCAGGCTACATTTGGCCACACTTTATTACTCATGTTGAAGGTTGAAGCTCTTTTCGGAAAAAGCACTGGGACGGCTCTCCAGAGTTCCTGGCTTGAACAATGCAAAGGACAGAGAAAGAGAAGACAAAAAAAGTCTCTTCACTTTTTCAGCGCAGCCAAGGAAGGCTGGTCTCAGCTCCTGAAGCTCTGGGCAGTGGCACAAAAACTAGGGAGAGAAAACCCTTCAGACCCACAGAACAGCCGAGTTCCTCTGGAGGCAGCCCCAGGCGAGACCTCCAGAACGAGCGTCTCCACACTCACCGAGCTGGCATCAGAGCCGCCGCTAGGGGCGCCTGCCGCCCGCCTGTCTTAGCCAACTTCTCAGACTCCCGCCAGTCACTTTGTCAGAACTGTCCTACAGGGCAGCTCCTCTGGGAAGAACTGCAGCGTCTCCTCAGTCTGCTCCGTCAGACACAAGCAAGATAGCCTCCGAACCTTTCCCCTCCCTCCCGGAGCTGCTGTACTAAAAGAAGAAAACAGCCTGAGCATCTAACCCTGCTCTTTTGTCAGAGGAGGGCATATTTCTCATAAAACAAGCCATTTAGGCCCACAAATGAAGGAGTCTTGTCTGATTTAGCCTTGGAAACAACCCTTCTGCTGGCACTGAGCCCAGGCAGGCCCAACCTCTTTCTCTAGTTCCCTTTCCAAGCCCAGAAAGTCCCAAGTGACAACTGAGGGCCACCTTCTGCCTTCAGGAACCTCCCCTCCCAGAAAGGTCTGGGTTTTCCCCTTCAGTGTCAACAGTGACTCACAGATCCCCCAGCCTTCTCCAGGGCAACATTAGCCACTTCATTGGAGGCTCATCACCACCAAAGTATGACAGGCTGGACCGCTCAAGGAGGCCCAGGTAGCCTCTCTTCAGACTAAGGAGACACACGGGCCCAAGGATCCCTCCAGCAAGGGAAAAAGAACAGAAAGAAGCAGGCCAATTTGCCCTTCCCGGGGCCTGTGGGGCAATAAAAAAGCAGAGAGGCAGAAGGGTGAAAAATTAACACTCCCTGTTGCTCAACTTGGGGAAAGAAATAGCAAAGGGCGGGTCTGAGGAGGAAAAGCCCTCTCTTTTTCCCCAGTCTTATGGGAGAAGTCCTGAGACTGAGAGCACTCACCATAAAAGAGTCGCTGAGGTTCCTCGGTCACCCCACAAGGCAGCATGACACCCTGGCTTGGGGAGGCTGGGCTCAGGGTCTGGGTGGCCTTGTCTTCCTGGCTGGTGGGTCGGAGCCCAGGGCCACAGCAGTGGGTGAGAGGGAAGAGCTGAAGGCGGCTGAGGGGGCAGTCCAGCTGTCTCTGGGCAAACAGGTCGGCAGAGAGCAAGTCCCCAGGCTGGGTCCCCGGCTCCCCATCCTCTGGTTGGAAAACATCATCCTCCAGCTCCTCCACACACTGAGGCGGCTCCATCATCTCCCCTGTCAGCGAGCAACGCAGGCATCTGGGGTGCTGCCCCCACCCAGGCCATACCTGGAAGGATCCCCTCCCCTTCCTTCTTCCCTGTTCCCCCTCTTATTTGGGGGAGCCCAGCCAGGTACAGATGACATGCTATACCAGTGATAAAGCACTGCCAAAGGTGTCACCCACCCTCAAGACCGCCTCCGTGATCAGAGACTCTCCACACTTTTTCCCTGGGCCGCCCCAAGCCCCCCTCTCCTCAGCCTTTTCTCATGACCAAGTTTGACTCTCAGTATTGTGAGTGATAGCAAGGTTAGGATCAGCTGATACAAGCATACGGGGTACCTGGGGACCAGGAAACAAGGTCAGGCTCTGCGAGCAGCTGTGGAAGGGCAGAAAGGGGCTGGGACTTTCTGACAGGCTGTACACACAATGCTTACAATACACACACACACACACACACACTATCACACACACTATCATCGCCACGAGGAGTAACCACCAAGCTCTCAATTCGGTCTGAGCTGAGCTCCAGGCTCAGCAGCAAAAACAAAAGCCAGCAATCCTTC
Source organism: Choloepus didactylus (assembly GCF_015220235.1). NCBI lineage: Eukaryota > Metazoa > Chordata > Mammalia > Pilosa > Megalonychidae > Choloepus > Choloepus didactylus. The sequence goes on along the minus strand of NC_051310.1, from coordinate 141,476,973 downwards.
TGCAGCCAGGTTCCCTCCAAACCTGCTAAGCCCTGCCCTGTGGCCCATCTACTCTAGGCTCCACCCCCTGCTTGCGCAACACAACAAACAGGCCCTGCTGTGTGGTTAGAGCGTGTCCTGGGAGAGAGAGAGGAGAGAAAGACCCACCAAATTAGTCACCTCAGCCACCCTCCCAGCTCTCTTTCCTGGAGCACAATAGAGCTGTCTGCCCACTACAGGTTGGCTTAGAAGGTAGGTCCAGCATCCGGAAAAGCACCCAGCCTCCCCCATCCCAGTTTACTCACTAGACTTCAGGACTTTAGATCCCTGTGCCCACAGCCTACCATTCCTGCCAGCGCTGAACCTGAGATTGGTGCAACCTGCCTCGAGAAGGAAGTGAAATTCAGCCCTCTCTGTGACCTCACTCACTGCCTGTACTATTCAGGTTGTTGATATGAGTTTCTTGGTGATAAAGAAGTTCCTCTTGTTCCAACTGATGGCTCATGGAAGTCTGAGCTTGGAGCCACCAAGAGCACCATCTTGAGCTCCCAATACACACACACACACACACACACGTACCAGGAACGCCTTAGGGCCCCAGGGCCAGAAGCAGCAACCACACTGATGGTTAAGGATATAGAGAGACAAAGTTTGTCATTGTCAGACTCAATTAAAGCTCCCTGGGAATTCTGTCCCCCAGTTTCCTGCCTTTGAAGAACAAGACAAATGGTCTGAGGGTTGGTGAAATACCTAGAGGAATCTCAGTTAAATTCAGAAACCCTAGCTATCCCTAATGCAGAATCTCTCTGAGGTGCTTGCCTCAACCCTTCCTCCACCCCATCCAGTCCCTGAACTCTCTATGGTCCTGTCTCTGCCTTCTTCCTTGGAGACAGAAGGCGGCCAGAATGGCAAAGCTGGCACATGGTGTTCTTAGGATGGTGTTTCCCAAAGGTGGGGATGGGGAGTAGGGTGGAAACCTAGCTTATTGGCACCAGGAAACTAAATTTCCCACTGAATGGACCAAGTGCCATCCTGCCAGTCATCTGGCAGCAGCTTTCCTCCTGCCCTTCAACCTCCTCCCTAAAGGCTGGCAATTCAAGTGATGGCCACAACCTAAGAAGGGACCCTCCAAAGACTAGCCACAAGCAGGAGTCATTGTCTGGTTTTCTCTTTGAAGTCTGTCACCTCCCCCTTCCCCTCCCCCTTCCAGCAAAGCCTCAAAGTTCAACCCTTGCCTAGGCTGGACAGTGGTGTGTGTGTGTGTGTGTGTGTGTGTGTGCATGCGCAGACAGAGGGTGTGGCTCAGCAAGTCCCAGGGACCCCTTCCCCTCTCCACAGGAATTGCAGGTGGCTCTCCAGTCAGTGGGAGCCTCTGGAGGAGTGCTGGGCAAGTTCAAGTTTAAGCTGGGATAGAATGTGGAAGACATCTCTCTTCCCTCTTCCCCTGAGCTGAAGAGGTGACGTCCAGACTGATAGGAGGAGGGCACTTCCTGAGAGCACTGCCAGGGAAGGCTTTATTCCTGGCAAGTGGAATTAAAGCCCGCTGGAGCCATCCCAGCACCTGAGGGCTCTGAAAGGGATTCTGAACTCAGACTCCTCCTCCTAGAAGAACGCAGTGGCCAGACACCCTGAGCCTCGACTATGACTAAAAGCTAGAAAACGCGCGCACACACACACACTGCAGACCTGGGTGACTCCAGGAGAGAGTTTCGGCCTCCGAGTCGTGATGCCAGGGCTCCGCGCCAGGGTCCAGCGTGACGAGCACTCGGGGGCTTGGCGCCCAGACTCGATTGGAAAGGAGGGGAAAAGCCCAGCTGTTAAGGAGAGGAGCCTTCAGACTCCGCAGGGAGGCAGACGCCCCACAACTCCCGTCGCTACCCCAAAGTAGACTGGGCCGTTCTCGGGGTTGCCCAGGTCCGTTCAGCAGTGCGCCCCAGAATTCCCTGCCCACCTGGATCCAACTCCTCTGAGTACCAAACTGCTACCCTCACCTTCCCTCTTGGAGCAGCGCACCCTGATGTGGGAATTGCACCCCGTTCCTGCACCCCAGCGTCCTAGTCCTGCATGGTCACCCTAGACACCAGCAGCCCAACCCCTCCCGGACCCCCACGCGCAGCGCGACTCCACTCCCCACTTCCCCGAGGAGGCGCGATCCAACTCCGCCCGGCCCCCTGCAGCCGGAGCGCTCACCGGGCTGCGGAGGGTGGCGGGAGCCGCGGGAAAGGGCTGCGGCGGCAGCGGGCGCGGGCTGGCGCGGGAGGAGGCCACTCGGCACCTCGCGGTATTGTTTCCAAAATACGCCCGCTCGGGGCATCCCGCAAACAGCTGATGAGGCCCCGCCTCTTAGCGCGTCACACCGAGGGCTGGCCAATGGTGAGTGGAGCCCCAAGTCCCGGGCTGGGCGGCTGCCAGGGACGGTCACGAATGTGCGAACCTTCCCATTGCAAGGGGCCGGGCAAAACTCCCACCCCAGCCAAGAAGCGCAGTTGGAGCGCCGTCGCCCGCGGGGATCGCGTTTCTAACTCAGGCTTCGGAAACACCAGAGAGTCCCTGAGTCCTTTCCATTAGGAGGGGGTGAGGCAGCGCCAAAGTGACTTTTGTCTTCTCTTTCTCGGGAAAGGGAAAATAGGCGGAATAATTAAGTCACGTCCAGAAAAGGAGGGGAGGAGGGGGTGGGGAGCTTTTAGAGGTGAGGGTCCTCCTGGATGCCGACCTGGTGCCCAGCGCTTTCTCGGCTGCGGGACCGGTCAGAAGAAAACGCCAGCCCCAATGCCGTAAGAAGCATGAGAACGTGTGTCTGGCGCTATTACTGAGTGACATTCGGATGAAATACCTCCGAAGAGGCTCTCATGTTCTCCTCTTGACTGGGTTTGGACAGTTGCATAAAAAACCCATCTGGCTGAGGAGAGGAAGGATCAAGAATGCAGGGGCTGTTTGCGCAGTTGACACATATCCTGTTTATGGCAGCATCCAGAGACGATGCTGGTGCTAGTGCTCGTGCTGCCGGGAAGGCAACACATCCTGCGGATCGTGCGTTATGGGCAAGGGAGTCTATAGGCTACATCACATACATTTATGGAGGACCTACTTTGTGCCAGGTACGGGGCTAGGTGCCAAAAAACCTGGTGCCCGCCCCGAAGGAGCTTACAATCTACTTGGAGGAGTAGACTTGAAAATAATGGAAAGCAGCATTAAATGTGGGGATTGGTGGCTATGCAGTTTCTCTGTCTGTGTTGTAAACTCAGACATGTTTGCACTGTGGGCCTGGAACATGCAGCCCAGTGGAGCCTGAAGTTTCCTGGCACCTTTTTTAAACCTCAGAGGGCATGGAAAAGAGACTGAGCCAGGTAGATTGGGGGCTGTGGTTGCTAGAATAGGAAATGCTGTCCCCAAAGGACAGAGAAGAGGGAAAAGGGAAAGAGAAGGTCAAGGTTGGCCAGCAGCCTGGTCCCCCAGGAGTTGATAGATGTCCAGCAAACGGTGCTGGAGCCAAAAGGAGGTATATTATTTTACCGGGAGGCTTGGCCAAGTGGGAAAGTCAGAGCTGGTCAGGGTGACCTCACACTCATGCTACCTGTGGCGAGGGGATGAGGAGATGGAGCCCAGCCTCCTTGCAGGGGTTGGGGGGGCCCTCTACCATTTGCCACACACATGACTCCTCCCCCTCCCTCCTTCCATCCTTCTCTGCTTATTGGATTTTCTCGTGAGCCCCTGTCTCAGGCTAGGCCTGTGGTGTCCTTGGGTATTACTTGGGGTCAAGAGTGGGACTGAAGGACAAAACAGCTCCAAATCTGCCCTCTAGGGCAGCACAGCCCTGCTGGGGAGATCATCCTTACTCTCCAGACCCACCCAAGCAGCTACAGCTCTATTTGCTTCAGCTCAGCACAGCCCAGCAAGGTGGAACTGGGTGCACAAGGCAGGGAAGCTGGGAGAGCAGAGTTTTTACCTGAGATCCATATAGTTACCAGGGTCCTCAACTTCAGGGTCTGCAAACCCTTGAAAATTGTGTTTGTGGGTACACACAAACATTTTACTGGAGGACAGGCTCCATAGCTTGTAACAGATTCCCCAAAGGATCTGTGACCCTGTAAAAGGTTAAGAATCACCATTGTTGGAGAACGAAGTCCCAGTGAGGCTGGGGAACACGAGGGGGTCATCTTCATGGGTCTGAGCAGTTTGCAAGATGCAGGGGAGGGTCACACCCTCTAATGACATTTCTTCTGAGCCCTCTCTCCCAGGCCTTCCCAGTCTGCTCCCTCAGGTTGGTTCTGAAAGACACCCTATAGCTTGGCCTCCAGTCTCTCAGCTTCTAAGGTCAAGCAGCAGGGGGCCCGGCCACAGGAGCTGGAAGGACCAGTGAAGACTGTCAGGGATAAAGGGGTCAGGGAGGTCAGGAGCCTCACCTCCCCCCATCCGCCATTGCCAGCAAAGCAGATCCCTTCCTCAGGGCCCCTTTCTCCCCTTCCAGCACACGGCTGACTCAGCAGTGCCAGGGCCTGCTGGGCTGGAGATCTGGGCTCTGAGCCCCTGACTAACAGCAGGGCCCTAAGGCAGCTGAACCCTGAGTTTCTGACTGGGCTCAGAGCAAACACGCATTGCAGCCGCAGCATTTCAAAGAATCTCCTCTATCTCTATCTCTATCTCTATCTCTATCTCTATCTCTGTCTCTGTCTCTATCTCCCCACAGTCTTCACCCCAATTTGTTTTCTCTTCTGCTGACTGATGCTGGCTCTGGAAGGAGAATCCCCAGGGAAAAGCAAAGTTGCTCTGAAAGGCATCAGCTTGGAGGCCTGAAAGGGAGACAGACCTTCCCTGGCAACCTGGGAGGGATGCAAAGAGTTAAGGGAAGACTGCTCTCAGTGGAGGGAAAAACCCAGCTCCCTGTAGAGAGCAGGCAGGAGCCCTCTCCATTGTTTCACCTGGCTATAGGATTTCTCTCTGAGACAAGGAATGGGCTCTAAAACTCTAGTAACTGGATCGCAGGGAAGGGAGGCTTTTAAAAAACCAGCTGACAGCTGAATAATAGGAATTACCAGGCAGGCTGCCCTGGGGTTACTGAGGTTTGTAACTCAACCCCCAGGGAGGGGGTAGATTGGAAACTGATTTATGGGTAAGGTGGGGGTCTTGGTGAGGAAGCCCACAGTGCTTGACCCCCTCCAGAAGGGATCTTGTACATAAGAAAGACCAGGGACCTGGGAAACTTGGGTGTCCTTCCCTCGCTGGATTTGCTCTAAGGGAACAAAATTCATGTCTCCATGCATCATTCCATCTGTGTGCAAAGGGTGGAGGGGGTAGTGGGAGGGATTGCTCCTCTCTTCTGAGTTGCACAGCATGTGTGTATGTGTGTGTCTGTTTCTCTATGTGTGTGTGTACCTGTGTTTCTGTATATGTGTGAGTACATGCCAGAACAGACAGATTGGCTCCTGCTCACCCACTTCTGTTAATTCGCGAATTTCCCAGTGAGGTGACTACTTGCCAATCACTGGTTCAGAAGGATTCAAGAAGAAGAAGCATGTACTAAAGAGAAAGCCTTCAGGAATTCAGAGATCTGAGCGTAAAGGGAAACCTAGAGACTAAAGCCACCACCCTAAAGGCCAGGAGAACCTAAAAGGTAAGATGAACTCAGAAAATCCTATGAATTATGATCTTTAGCATATGTTCAGTTTTGCTTGGAGAACACTCAATGAAATGTTTTTCATTAAAAATACGAAGGGCAAATATTGTATGGTCTCACCAATATGATTTAGAATAAGCAAAGTCATAGAGTAAGAAACTGGAATACAGGTTACCAGGGGCCTGGGCACAGGTAGGAATGGGGAGTTCATGCTTACTTGGTCCGGTGTTTCTATTTGGGGTGATGGAAAAGTTTTGGTAATGGATGGAGGTGGTGGCAGCACAACATTGTGAATGTAATCAACAGCACTGAACTATATATTTGAATGTGGTTAAAAGGGGAAATTTTAGGTTGTATATGTGTTACTGGAATACAATTTTTTTAAAAAACATAGGACTGTAAAACACAAAAAACCCAATGTAAACTATAGACTTTAGTTAATATTACAATTATATTAATACTGTTTCATCAGTTGTAACAAAGCTACCACACTAATGCAAGGTGTTAATAATAGGAAAAACTCTGTGGGGGAGGGGGGTATGAAAACTCTGTACTTTCTGCATGATTCTTCTGTAAACATGCAACTTCTCCATTTTAAAAAAAGTGAATTGATTAATTAATTAAAATAAAATTTTGAAACATATGAACAGCTCTGTATTGGGGAGGCAGAAGAAAGCTGCAGTGGGGAACTTTCAATGAACATCTTGTTGACGTTGTGCTTGCCACTTGGGACACCTGTCCTCATCTTAGTGTCTTCTCACCAGCAGAGACCCCTCCTAGAAGGCAAGGACGATGCTGTCTACTCCTTAGTACCTTCAGGGCACTCTCCTTCGGGCTTGGTGCTCACTAAGTCCATGGAGACAAATTTACAGGAAAACCACAGGCCAGGCCCTCAGGGTGGTATCTTCAGCTCCCCTCTCCCTCGGTCCCTGTGGAGCCCAGGGCTCAGCACGCCCAGCCCACAGAAGTTGGCTTTATCCTGCTGAAGAGGGAAGAAATCCAACCAAAATATAGTTCCTTTCTCTCTACTTCCCCTAGGATGGCAGCCTCTTTCCTGGGCACAGGTACATCAGTACATCAGTGCCTACTTCTCTTTGAGATTGGCAGGGAAATCTCAGAGATATCCTGCTGAGGCCAGAGATCAATCATGGTCAAGGAAACCACCTGGAAGAATTGAGGCCTGGGCTAGGTTTTGAACCTAGTGCTCAGGAGGCATCTGGGCCAAGAAGGCGAGTTGGATCAGCTGTTTCCATGCAGTCCCTCATGCCCCGTTGTTCCAGAGCAGGAGAGGGTCACTTTCTGGTAAGAAGGAGCTCAAGCACCAGATACAAGTTCATCAAACATTCACTGAGCACCTGCCATGTGCAGGCTCCACAACAGGGGCTGGAGATGCAGGTAAAATCCTGGGGAGGATCCTTCAACATATCAACACCCTTTCCTCCCAAACATGAATGCTCACATATATACTAACACACAAGCTCAAAGAGAACCCAAGGATGGGAGGAGGGTATACAGCAGGAAGAGGTTGGAACTGGACGAGCTAAGGGAAAACCACCTTCCCACAGAGGCTGAGCCATATGGGCTTGTCTTTCCTCTCACAGAGGGCTCCCAGAGATGTCTGATGCCCCACTTCTTCCCTGCACCCAAAGCCCATCTGTCATCAAGTTGAGTAGGAAAAAGCACTAGACCAGATCAGGAGACCTACTAGGTTTTGTTCCAGCTCTGCTACTGACAGGTGACCTTCCAATATTTACATTTTCCATTCCTCATCCTATAGATTCAGAGGTGGCATAAGCTTGAGAAAATAGACTGGCTCTGCAGGGAATAGGACTTTGGGGCAGCTCCAGCCTCTTATCCCAATCCCTGCTGGAGGTCCCTGGGCTATCATCAAAACAGCTCCATCTGTTGAGCACCTACTAAGTGTCAGACATGTTACAAAAGGCATTTAATCTTTAAGAACCCCCAAGAGAGAGCTATCACCATCATTCTCATTTTACAGTTGAAGAAACTAAGGTCACTTCTCAAGGGACAAACAACCACAGAACTATGATTTGAAGCCACATCTGTCTGGCATTAAAGCCCTACACATCCGCCACATCTACTGCCATAAAGGCACACCCAGTGAATCACTCCCTCCCACTTAAGTAACGCACTGTCCTCTCTGCCCCCAGAACAGGAAGACTGAGCCTGAGGCAGCCTAGAGAGGTAAATTCCAGTCTCTCTCAGTTGCAAACACTCCCACCACCACCACCACCTGTGGCGGAATCTATTGCATCACCCGCAGGAAGCGGTCCAGTGGCCCAGCATCAGCTCTGGGGTACATTTTCAGTTCCTACTTCTATCCTTGCCTGCGTTCAGCACGCTGCCCCATCTTCTAGCCTCTGCCCTGGTCCTGTGGGTTTAGGCTAACGTGCACGGCTGGACAAGGGACTATGATCTTGCTTTTCTGAACACTGCCAGATGGGGTTGGGGTAGGGGTGAGGATCAGGCTGAATGGTCCCTTTTCCAGCCAAGGGTCATTCAGAGATCCTATGGGCTCAGAGGAAAAGTCCTCAGCTGCAGGAGACAAGCAGAGGGAGGAGTTCCAGGCAGCCACTATTACCTCACATCTGCCTTTCAAGGATGAGTGCCCACGTGTCTGGGTGACAGGTGGGCCAGTGAGAAGTTGCCGAAAAGCCTTGCCACCACAGCCAGGATGTCTCTGGTCTGGTGTCTAGAGCTCATTGGATCGGCAGACATGCTGCACTGGGCTCTGTTTCCCACCCCACATCACCATGGAATCTTCTGGAACTGAGGATAGAGCTTTGCCCTTCTAATCCTTCTGCCCATCTGTAGACTTCCTTTCCCTCTCTGCCAACCTCTTTCTCCCCTCCCTAGTGCAGCACTCTTTCTTTTTCTCCTTACCTTCTCTCCCTACCCTGGTTTCCTTCTGCATTTGCCACCTCTTTCTCATCAGTTCATAAAACACTGACATTTCAGTGAAAGTCATCCCATGTTAGAGAGGCTGCTTTTTTTGACATTATAATCCCCATCTGAGAACGATTTGTTTGAAACCAAATGACCTTTGAAATGGCTCTGAGAGAGCTTATCACTGTCTCTTCCCACAGGGTCAGATCTGCCCTAAACCAGGGGCTGCTATATGGGTGTCTTCTAGCTCTCAGATTGCTCTTTGCACAGCTAACTTGCCTTACTCTCGGCAAGGGTTAGAGCACCTGAATCAGTGATTTGAATATATATCAAATTTTTATTTTAGAACCAGCCTTAAATTACCAATACTGTTTTTCTTGATAGGGCCATTTCAGGCTGTCTCCTAAGGCTTCAGGATCATTACGCCTGTTTTAGATGCAATAAACCCCTAAAGAATGAAGGGGCACCAGAAGGACTCTGAACTCCCCCCAGATCAGACAGAGTTATGGAGCTTATATCAGGTTTCTTGGCTTCCTCAGCTTCGTCTGAACCTATGTGAATTTGTGATGAAAAAATTAAATATCAGGACCAATTCTGAATTTCATAACTGGAGAAAAATATCAAGAATTCCTAGATGCTTCGGAATAGAATTTTCTGTTCAATCCTGACCCCTCTCACAATGAAGGTATTATAATCCCCTGGCACAACATTTTATTGACCTTAGAGTGAAACTACTTCCCGAACTTACATCAGCTCCAAGACAGAGTCGTCGACTATGCTTGTTACTGTGCCTTGAGCTAGGTAAGCTGTCAGAGCGAGGAGGGAAAAAGACTCTTGGAGCTGTGTGGAGTTCAAAATGTAGTTACTTAGAAAGCATTCCTGTAATTAACCAGTTTCCTTGTCCACAGGAAGGAAGTTTCTGCTTAAATGTTTATTGCTCAAATATTCCCTGTAGGCAGAAACCTTCTGCGCTCCATTTCTTTGGTACTGAAAACAAGTTTGGGTCACTATCTTTGAAAGGTGATTATTATCTAAATAATTGATTCTTCTGTTTGGGGGACCTTGTGTCATTTGATGTCTTTTGGTTCTTTGGCAATGGGCTTTCTTCCTATTTTTTGTACATGCCCAATAGGTTTAACTGAACCTATTACATCCTTTCTGAGAAAAAACTATTTCCTTTACATTAAAGGTGTATTTAACACCTACTATGGGCTTAAACCATATTAGGGACTTTAGGGAGCCCAGGAGATATAAGACACATCAGTCTGCCTTCCTGCTTGCTTGCCCGTATAGTCTTTACCTTTATTGGGATATAACTGAAATATAATTCACAAGCCATAAAAGTCACTCATTTAAGTATACAATTATTTGGATTTTAGTATAATCACAGATTATAGTATAATCACATCACTGCTATTTAATTCCAGAAGATTTTCATTCCCCCAACATACCCATTAGCAATCACTCCCCGTTTCCCCTCAATTCCTACCCGCCCTCCATCAACCATATGCAACCACTAATCTTTTGTCTCTATGGATTTACCTATTCTGGACATTTCATATAAATGGAATCATACAGTTGTGTCTTTTGTAACTGGCTTGTTTCACATAGCATGACATGCTAAAGGTTCATGCATGTTGTACCATGCATCAGTACTTCATTCCAATTCATGGCTGAATAACACTCCATTGTATGGCTATACCATGTTTTGTTTATCCAGTCATCAGTTGATGGACATGTGGATCATTTCCACTTTTTTGCTATTATAAATAATGCTTCTCTGAACATTCATGTACAAGTTTTTTTGTGGACATGTGTTTTTAATTCTCTTGGGTATATACCTAGGAGTGGAATTGTTGGATCGTATGGTAACTCTATGCTTACACTGTTGAGGAGTCACTGAAGTTTCAATTTGCATTTTCCTAATGACTAATGATATTAAGCATCTTTTCACATGCTTATTGGCCATTTGTATATCTCCTTTGGAGAAATATCTATTCTGCAAAAAAAAAAAAAAAAAAAAAAAAACTAACGGTGGCTGGACTTTGATAGGGATTGCATTGAGTCTGTAGGTCAAATTTTGGTAGTTAGCCATCTAAAAAGTATTAAGTCCTCCAATCCATAAATATGGGATGTCAATCCATTTATTTAGAGCTTTAATTTCTTTCAAAATTCTTCATAGTTTTCAGTGTGCAAGTCTTGCACATTTAAAAAAATTTTCCTAAGAATTTTATTCTTTTTGGCATGATTGTAAATGGAATATTTTTCTTAATTGCATTTTCCGATTGTTCATTGCTGGTATATAAAAATACAATTTTTTTTAGTACATTTATCTTGTATTCTGCAACTTCATGGAACTCATATATTAGTCCTAGTAGTGTGTGTGTGTGTGTGTGTGTGTGTGTGTGTGTGTGTGTGTATTCCTTAGGATATTCTATATACAAGATTATATCATCTGTAAACAGATATAGTTTTACTTCTTCCTTTCCAATCTGGATGCCTTTTATTTCTTTGTCTTTCCAGTTGCCTTGGTGGGAACCTCCAGTACAATGTTGAATAGACAAAGTGAGAGCAGACATCCTTGTCCATGATCTGAAGTATGATGTTAGCTGTGGATTTTTCCTAGATATCCTTTATCAGGTTGAGGATGTTTCCTCTATTCCTAGTTTATCAAGTGTTTTTATCATGAAAGGGTGTTGGATTTTATCAAATGTCTTTTCCACATTTATTGAAATGATCATGTGGCTTTGTCCTTTATTTTATTGATATTATTTATCACATTGATTGATTTTCATATGTTAATCCAAACTTGCAATTCTGGGATAAATTCTGGGATATATACTTGGTATATAATCCTTTTTATGCGTTGCTGGGTTCAGTTTGCTCAACAAATGTTAGAGATTACTGTATGTTCTACACCATGTGTATGAGATGAAAGGTAAAGAAAGTCCAGAAAAAAGCCATTGGCCCCGTTTTCAGAAGGTACATGTTTTAGTTGGGCAGTCAAACCTAGCACATATAAAATAACTGTACATCTTTAAAACAGCATATAACGTACCTATTAAATCATATTATATGGAATATAATTACTGTCAGAATAAACAAGACTAAATATGTAAAATACTTGAAAAGAAAGTGACTGGCAACTAGTTAGTACTAGATAAATGATAGTGGTTATTAGTAGTAACAGTTGCCTTCACCCTGAGAGTCTTTGGTTCAGCAGCATCAGCATCAACTGGGAACTTCTTAGAAATGCAAGTTCTTGAGCCCCTCCCACAGGTACTGAATCAGAAACTCTGAGGGTGAGGTCCAGCAATATGTTTTCATAAGCCCTACAAGGGAGCTTATAAACAACCTGATGTCCAGGCTGCACCCAGATGAATTAGATCCAGGCATTAGAATTTTTAAAATCTCCTCCTGTTATTTGAATGTGCGTCTGGGGTTTAGGAGTGTAATTCTAGGTAGAACTTTGTGTTAACAAGAAGAGAAGGAGAATCAAACTTTAAAATTAGTAAATTGGCTAATACAAGTTACAGAAGAGGACCTAACATAGCTCTTTCCCGTCTTGTCCCTCTCCCCTTCCATTTGCCCCACAAGAAGAAAGACACAGAAAGAAGAGCCTCCTTCCTAACCTGAGGCTGGCTTGGGGGTGATGGGAATATGCATCCTGCCCCCTCTTAGATGGATTACCATCTGTGCCAGTTTGAATGTATTATGTCCCCCAGAAAAAGCCATATTTGATACAATCTTGTGGGGCAGACATATTAGTGGGGATTAAGTTGGAACATTTGGATTAGGTTGTTTGCATGGAAATGCGCCCCATCCAACTGTAGGTGATAACTCTGATGAGACAATTTCCATGGAGGCATGGCCCCACCCATTCAGGCCTTGATCAGTGGAGCCATATAAATGAGCTGACAAACAGAAGGAACTCAGTGCAGCTGAGAGTGACATTTTGAAGAGGAGCTACAGCTGAGAGGGACACTTTGAAGAAAGCACAGGAATTGCAGATGAGAGACAGTTTGAAGACGGCCGTTGAAAGCCAACTCTTGCTCCAGAGAAGCTAAGAGAGGACAAATGCCCCAAGAGCAACTGAGAGACATTGTTGAGGAACTACAGCCTAGAGAGGAGCATCCTGGGAGAAAGCCATTTTGAAGCCAGAACTTTGGAGCAGACACTAGCCACATGCCTTCCCAACTAACAGAGGTTTTCCGGACACCATTGGCCACCCTCCAGTGAAGGTACCTGACTGTTGATGCATTACCTTGGACACCTTATGGCCTTAAGACTGCAACTGTGAAACCAAATAAACCCCCTTTTATAAAAGCCAATCCGTTTCTGGTGTTTTGCATTCTGGCAGCATTAGCAAACTAGAACACCATCCCCGGAAAAAGACACCAAAGCTTGAGCCTGATGTTCATTTATTTTTGTTTTGTTTTAAACAATGAACTTATTTTAATTTAATCATTTTAAATAAATAATTTATTTTTAATGTGTAAAATACACATAACATGAAAATAATTTAAACCATTTTAAAGGGACAATTATTTGACACTACGTATATTGACAATACTGTGTAACCTTCACCGTCACTTATTACCAGACTGTTTTCATCATTCAAAACGAAAACTCATACTCATTTGGCAATAACTCTCCATTCCCCTACACTCCCCACCCCTGGTAACCACTATTTTGTTTTCTGACTCTATGGTTTGCCTATTCTAAGTATTTCATACAAGAGCAATCATACAATATTTGTCCTTTTGTGCCTGGCTTATTTCACTCAACATGATGTCTTCAAGGTTTGACATTTGTTTTTAATAACTCAGTGTCATATTCCCTCAGGAGGACAAGGACATATCTGCTTTGGGGACAAGAGTGTCTCGTGTCACCCAGATCCTTTACTTATTCATGAAACAAGGAAGATTCTTTATCAGCCCCAATCTCGCACCCCAGGAGCCTGATCCAGGTCGTCCCAAGATACAGCCTATCCACAGCAGGCTGGCCACACCCTGCCCAACCCTGCAAATCCTTTGTGCACCCAGACTCCAGAACGACTTTCAGGCAGAAACAGAACTTGGCTTGGAGTTTAGCAGAGTAGGGGAGTGAGTGGAAGCCAGTGTAACCTAGGGTCCACGTGCCATCCTGGTATAAATGGTTGTGCAAGTTGAGGGTTTCTCCCCCAGCCTGGCCTTCAACTAGGAAGCTCAGCCACTGGCCCCTTGGTGGTGTTTGCTGGGAAAGCAGAAGCGTCCCCCTGCTACAGGCTGTTTTAGGGAGGCAGCTAGTAGGGAGATGTTGAGCCCTCAGACACCTGTAGAAATCCTGCCATATCATTGATAAGTTACATAACTTCTATGAGTCTCAGTTTCTTCACCTGTTTGTATAAAATGGGATTAAATACAATGACAAATGTACTAGTCCTTAGCATGGTGCCAGCCATGCTCAGGAAATGTTAGTTTCCCTTCCCTTCCAGAAAGGGGAAGGAGCAGTGGGGGTGTGATCGGTCAGCGGCCTGACCCCCGGGAACCACCAGTGTCCCTGCCATTTGGTGTCAGTGTCCTTCAGAGCTAGTGCTAATTTAAAACTGGATAAAATTTGCATGTTAAATTCCTCTTTGATAGCTCCACCGTCAGGGCTCCAGCAAGCCTGTGGTCAATCCACTTTCAGTTATAATCTTCAGTCCCAGTCCATAACCTTAGAAGCTCAAATAACGGAACATAAAGTTTATTTCAATTCTAAAATTATTATTGTATAAAATATATGAAAATTCCCTGACTCCTGTTTCTTCATAGGGTCAATAGTGTCCCACAGGCTGCACCCATTCCCACGAGGGCCTGGGGCTTTTTCCCAGGCTTTCATTTTGTTTCTTCATTCTCCCTCAGGGTTCAGAGCTGACTTTCTAAAAGAAAGAAGAAAGGGAAGTAGAGGGGAAATGACTGTTTTCTTAAAAAGGAAATGGTCCCATCCTTTAAATGCCACCAGCCATCTGGAATGCCCACTTGAACCCCACATTCCCAACCTGGGAGGCTGAACAAAAAGAATACCGGGCCTCTTGGGATAGGCACAGATTTGGGGATTTTGGGGTTTTTTTTTTTTGCATACATTTGTGTAGCATTAGAAGCAACCACATACAACAAATTACTTAGGGCACCCAGGGGTGATTGCATTCACCCCACAATATCTCCAGAATGGCCTGAGGGGAGCAGATGGCATGACAGAGGCCCAGTGCAGAGAGAGCTAGTATCCTCCCTTGCTCTCTCTACCCTCTCAATTCCTGCTTCCTCCCCCTCCAGATCCAGGGAAGTCTATGGCTTGGAGACTCCCTGTCGGAAAGCAGTGCTGAGTTAAGTTAGGCCTGAGCCCCTCAGGCTAGAGAGAGCCCTTCAGCCCAGGAGAGGGGACTTGCCTGGCACACAACGCCCTTGGCAGTGCACACCCACCTCACCCCATGAGAATTTGCACTGCAACTGCAGAGGGGCAAACATGCAAGAGTGTGTAGGCAGCATGGAGTGCTCCCTGGCCTTGCAAGAAAATCTCCAAGAGGGCAAGCAGAGGGGCAGACCTGAGAATGTGGGGGAACTTGGCCCTGATCCATTACACCTGCCTTTAAAGTACGCCATTAAAGTTTCCTTCCCCTGTCTCCAGACCCTTTGTTCCTGGCCATTGCTGACCTGCCTGACTCCCAGACAAAGCCAGACAGATTGTTCTAAAGTTTGGATTTCAGCCGGCTCTCTGCAGCTAATGAGCTCTGCCCCAGAGGCCAGTCAATGCCTGGAGGAAGTAGGGGGAGCCTCATAGGGCTCGAGGGAAGTCTGGGCTGCCCTGACTTCTGGCTCCAAATTCCACTCTCAGGGAGCTATTTGCCTCTTAACCTTTGAGTCACCTGCTCCCCCAAAGGCAGAGTTCAACTGTGGACAAAATCTCTGAATTCTGCACTGACCCTCAGACAAGAGCCACCCAGATGACACTGCTATAGTAAGCTTCTCTCTTAGCAGAATTGTCCACACTTAGGTCAAGATGGCAGTTGCCAATATGGAATGGCTTAAGAAGGGTCCTCAACTTCTGGGCTCCCACAGCCTGCCCTGGGCCTGTGGATCCAACACCAGGTAGGCCCTGTTAAGACGCAGTAGTTGCTAGAAGGGAGCCTTGGAGAAAGAGGCATCCCCAATAGGATGTGCTCCAGCATTTTCTGGGTTAATATTCAGTCATAAGTACACCCACAGACCAAGAGATTTTTCCTGCTGTGATCAAAGCCATGGACCAACGCCTCCCCCTTTTATTTCCCTCCATTCCCCTGTCCCACCATGGGGCATCAGCACAACACATGTTGAATAGGCCAATCATGGGACAAACTACTTTAATGCAGTGTGTATAACACATTTGGCATCAAAGCCTAATTCAAAATGATGTGAAATTATTTATGGTCTCTGTAACACTTAGGGTGAATATTACCACATTCTTTTTCTTTTCTTTTTTTTTTTTTTTTGCAGAATCATTTAAGTGTTTCTTTACAGGTACAAGCCCATACCCTCCTGGAGGTGGTATATGCACCATATTACCTAGCTCCAGGGATCAAATAAGGGATTGTAAATATGCATAGTATGCAATTACAGATGGAGAATAAGCTATATTAAATGACAAATGTCATCATTCAGGAGGCGATATAGAATAGTGGTTAAGAAAGTAGGCCGTGAATCAGGCCTACTAAACTCAAATCCTAGTTCTACTTTTTACTAGCCATACAGTCTTGTGAATATTGTCTAGTCTCACCATACTTCTCTTTGGTAGATGATACTAGAACCTACCTCTTAGATTGTTGTGAGAACTGAATGAATTAATTCATGTGAGGAACATAGAACAATGCCTGGCAAGGAGTAAGCACTCATAAATGTTAGCTATTATGATATAAAACCAGACTAGGCTTTTCTCCACTGAGCCAAAAAAGAAACAGACAGTCCCCTTCAGACCCAGTCCAAGGCAACCCTCCGGCTCTCCCAGTACGTGGCAAAGAGAACCAAGAGCAGGGAGCTTGGCAATGCGATGCGAAAGAGACTTTTTAATCCTCCAGAGGAATCTGAAAAGTAAATTACGTTTTCCTTGGAAGCCTTGACTGAGAGAAGACCTAAAGATTCTTGGTTGATAGCCAAAAGAATCCTGTTAGGTCTCCATGGCCCTATGACTAGAAAATCTGACCCATTTTCAAACCACGGAATAGTAAGGGGATCCTGGACTCTGAATACTTGTTGGGAGGAGCCTTTGGTTGTAATAGTATTTCTCCTGCTAACAGACCCAACTCCTAACACGTTCCTTCCCTTTGCTTTCAGCCAGTTCACCTCTAAATAACTTATCTCCCTTAATAAAATAATATTTTTTAATCATAAAAAAAAAACAGACTAAAGGAATAAATCAGATTCATTCAATCAGTCATACAAAAACAACACCAAAAATGTATAAGCCCTGCCAATTTCTCTTCCTAGACTGACATATGCAACTGAATACCTACTCAACACCTCTACTTGGAATGCCTAGAGTGTTTCCCACAAACCTACCCCTCCTCAATCCATACACACACACACACACACACACACACACACACACACACACACACACACACACATCGCAACCAGGCAACTCCTTCCTTCTGGTTGCTCAGGCACAAACTTTGGAGTCATCCTCAACTCTTCTCTTTGTCTCACACCCGGCATCCAGTCTGTCAGTAAACTCTGTTGGCTCTGCCTTCAACATGTATCCAGACTTTGACAGTTCTCCCCACCCCACCACTGCCACACAAGTCCAAGCCCCCATCATCCCTTGTCTGGATTGTGGCAATGACCGTCCCCCCATCCCTTCACCTCACCTTACAGTCTGTTCTCTTGACAGAAGCCAGAGTGATCCTGTTAGAACCCAAACCAGATTGTGTCATTCATTCCTCTGCTCGAAATGATCTAATGGCCTCCTGTCACACTCAAAGCAAAAGCCAAAGACTTCCCAATGGCCTGTGAGGCTGCACGGGAACTGTCTCTGGTTGTCTGTCGGACAGCCCCACCCACCCCCTGCCCCATGCGTTCCACTCCAGTCACATTCGTCTCCTCACTGCTCCTCTAACATCTGGACAGTCTGCTTCTGGTTGGGATGCAGAAAGACATGGAAATCCTTTGCTTCCATCATAGCAACAAGAAAAACCCAGGCAAAATAAATAATCATACTTTTCTATTGGGCTATTGGGCTAGTAAAGATCAGTGAATATATGGAAGCTTTGATGAACTGAATCCCAGGATTCAATTGCACACCTTAACAGGTGTGCGGGTCACAGCAGCTTCCATGCTTGGGGATGTGCTGGTCGGGGGATAGGCAGATGGCGGAGCAAGCCTTAGACAGAGAGTTTGTGAAGAGGAAGAGAACTCCTCTGTGTTGTGATGTGGGCTGGCAGGAAAGATTGAAATCTGGAAAAGCCCCAGCATAAAAATGACCATTTGGCCTAATAATTCTCACACATACACCCCCAGTCACCCCTTCTGAATCTTGCCACAGAAGTAGCAGTGGAGGAGAGACCTGAAAGAAGAGAGAAATGACATAGTTCTGCACATTTTTACAGCACTTAGATTCTGGAGCCCAGCTGGAGTTGAGTCCAAAGATGAAGCAAAAGTATCTGAATCCACAGCCCACCTCTTCCCAGCTCAAATATTGACAATACAAAGAAGAGGCAGAAGTTGTGGGGTTGGGCTAATCACAGGCAAACTCAATCTAATTAAAGTTGCAGCCCAGCCCCAGCTCCTACTCTAAGAGGAATCTGAATCATCAGCTTCTCAATCCAGCCACCAGACAGAGAAAAAGGATTGTACTTTCTTGGAGATATATAAAAATTTGTATTTTATTCTCTGTTGCTCTTTTATACACAATTTCTGGAATACAGTAAAAAAGCATAAGGTGATAAAAAAAGCAGAAAAATATGACCCACAATCAAGAGAAGTAGAGCCACAGTTGATCCAGTTATTCCAACTAACAGACAAGAGCTTTAAAACAATTATTATAAATATGTTAAAGTGTTCCCAGGAAAATATGACTAAATAGATGGGTTATTTCAGGAAAGAAATGTAAATTCTAAAAAAGAATCAAATGGAAATTCTAGACTTAATAAATACAATATATGATATAAAATGCATTGAATTAGATTAATAGCAGATTGGACATCAAAAAATAATTATCAGTGACCTTGGAGACAGTTCAATCAAAATTATCCAACTGAGACAAAGAGAGAGAAAAAATTAAAGGACAGAGCATCAGTAATCTGTGGGATACTATCAAGAAGTCTAACGTACATATAATTGGAGCCCCAGAAAGAGAGGAGAATAAATGGGACGTTTTTTAAAGAAATCATAGCCCCCCCCCCCCAAATTACAAATTTGATGAAAAGCATCAACCTACAGATTAAGAAGCTCAGAAACCCCAGCTAGGATAAATATAAAGGAAAACATACCTAGGCACATCATAGTCAAAATTGTCACACACACACACACACACACACACACACACACACACACAAGATAAAAAGAAAATCTTAAATGCAGCCATAGAAAAATGATGACTAACTTCTCTTTAGAAACAATGCAAGCAAGAAGACAATGGAATGCCATAGGTAAATGTGGAAAATCTAGAATTCTATATCCAGGAAAATAGCTTTTAAAAATGAAAGAGAAATAAAGACATTTTCAGATAAACAAAAGCTGAGAGAAATCGACAGCAGAACTGTACTTCCAGAAATACTAAAGGAAATTCTTCAGACTGAAGGGAAATGATACCACTTGGAAAATCAGATCTACAGGAAGAAATAAAGAACACTGGAAATAGTAAGTAAATACATAGGTAAATATAAAAGACTATTTTTTCTTAATTTATTTAAAAGTGCAATTGACTATTTAAAACCTAACAATAATAATAAACCATAGGGTTTATTTTATGTGCAGAAGTAAAATATATGATGGCAATAGCCAAAGGATAGGAAGGCATAAAAGTAAGTATGATATTGTAAGTTTTTTACATAATGTAGGAAGTGCTTTAACGGTAATTTAAGATAGACTGTGACAAGTTAAAGATGCTGTTTTAGTCAGGGTTGTCCGGGAAAGATTTATTATAGGAATTGACTCATGTGACTGGGGGGATGGGCAAGATTGAATTCTGTAGGCTGGGCCTCAAGCTGGGAACTCTGATGAAGATTTTCAGGGGATTCCCCAGGAGAAGCTGGCTGGCTGATGTAGATATGAAAATTCTTCCTTCTGACTGCTGAAATCATCAGCTCTCCTTTTAAGGCCTTCAACTGATTGGTTGAGACTTCTCTCATTGTTGTAGGAAATCTCCTTAGTTGATTATGGATATAATCAGCAATAGATGCAATCAATTTAGAATCAATTGATTACAATGCAATCAACTGTGGATGATGTAAATCCACAAAATATCCTCACAATAACGATCAGGCCAGTACTTGCTTGGCCAAACAAATGGACATCATAACCTAGCCAAGTTGACACGTGAACTTAACCATGGCAGATGCATATTGTAATCCCTAGAGCAATCACTAAAAGTAAAAAAAATATATAGCCAAAAAGGTGATAGAGGCAACAAAATGGGATATTAAGCAATCAATCCAGAAGAAGGCATAAAATAAGTAACAAAGAAACAAAGAACTTATGGGACCAATAGAAATCAATAGCAAAATGGGTGACTTGAACCCAATCACGTCAATAATTACATCAAAGTAAATGGAGTAAATATGCAAAATAAAAGTCAGAACTTGTCAGACTGGTTAGAAAAGTTAGACCTAGCTATGTTTGTTTATAAGAGATGTTCTTTAAATATTAAGACAAAGTAAAGGATGTAAAAGAAAAAGGATAGTAAAAGCTACACAGTGCAAACAAGGTCAGTGAGTATTATCAAAGGTAAAGAGGGACACACTTTATAAAGATAAAAGGGTCAATTCACCAAGATAAATAATCATCCTAAATGTGTATGCATCTAATAATTAGCTTCAAAATACATTAAGCAAAAGTTTACAGAAGTAAAGGGAGAAATAAACAAATCCGTAATTATTGGAGATTTTAACATTCCTATTTAGTAATTGATAGAACCAGTAGATAAAAAATCAGTCCAGATAGAGAAGATTTGAACAACACTATTGTGCCAGTTTGAATGTATTGTGTCCCCCCAAATGCCATTATCTTTGATGCAATCTTGTGTGGGCAGACCTATTAGTGCTGATTAGATTGTAATGCTTTGAATGTTTCCATGGAGATGTGACCTGGCCAACTGTAGGTGATAACTCTGATTGGATGATTTCCATGGAGGTGTGGCCCCGCGCATTCAGCCTGGGCCTTGTTTAGTTTACTGGAGCACTATATAAGCTCAGACAGAAGGATGGAGCTTACTACAGCCAAGAGGGACACTTTGAGGAATGCACAG
This sequence comes from Choloepus didactylus, assembly GCF_015220235.1. Taxonomy (NCBI): domain Eukaryota; kingdom Metazoa; phylum Chordata; class Mammalia; order Pilosa; family Megalonychidae; genus Choloepus; species Choloepus didactylus. Next base: position 141,456,017 of record NC_051310.1, on the reverse strand, counting down.
AAGCTGAGCAAGTAGCTGAAGCTGAGAGACAGACATTTTGAAGACAGCCATTGGAAGCTGATGCAGACATTCTGGAGAATGCCATTTTGAAACGCAACCTGGAAGCAGGCAAACGCCAGCCATGTGCCTTCCCAGCTAACAGAGGTTTTCCAGATGCCATTGGCCATCCCCCAGTGAAAGTACCTGATAGTTGATGCATTACCTTGGACACTCTATGGCCTTAAGACTGTAACTGTATAACCAAATAAACCCCCTTTTATAAAAGCCAGTCCATTTCTGGTGTTTTTGCATTCCAGCAGCATTAGCAAACTAAAACAAACTATCAACCAACCTAACCTAATTGACTTTTATAGAACTCTATGCCCCACAACTGCAGAAATTACATTCTTTCAAATGTGCATGGAACATGCTGGGCCTCTAATATCTATCTAGTCATGCTCCTACCTCAGGACCTTTGTACTTGCTGTTTCCTATTCCCAGAATAAATGTCCCTCAGCTATCCACATGGCTTATTTCCTCACCACTTTCATGTCTTTACTCAAATGTTACCTTTTCAGGGGACCTCCCTGGCTATCTTATTTTATTTTGTACCCCCTCACTCTCTCCCTATTTTTCTTTCTGTGGTCTCAGGGGATTGACTATCCTTGGAGAGCCAGATCTGGAATGCACTCACTCTTCCCTGGCTTAAGCCTAAGGCCTGAGACCTCTGAAAGGAATTGCTCAAACACTCTGCAATTTGTCAGCAATAACAAAACCAGGCACCAGGTTCCTTATCATGGCCCTTTCTGGTTGCTACAAAGCCACTGGGCAGTGGAGAATGTGTAATGATGGGCTCAGGTGTCCCTGAGGGCTTGACCATGTAACCAGGAGGGCTAGACGGTGAAAGGGGGGGAAGGAAAGCTGATGGGTAAGGGCTAGGAAAGAGAGAAGAAGGAACCACCAGCACTGAAAATTATTTTGCTTCTGGCCCAGGTTATCGAAAGCTCTTTCTGACCAAAGTCCCCTACCATTGGGGGCTGCTGGCCCTCCATGTCACCCACTCCTCTGCCTTCCTCTGCTGGCATATGCTCATCAGAGGCAGAAGATAAGATGCCTGGAACTAGAACTTCCCAATGCATCATACCAGCCCCTGCCTTCCCAGGCAATGGTAACTGAATATGAGCCAGGGAGAAATGTGTTAAGTCCACATAGTCCCTGATCTGAAGAGTTTATGGTTTACTAGAGATGGGAAAACCAATCCATATTACACGTCATTTCAAAGCTGTGTTGCCTGTACCTATATGTACAGTATACCCCACTTCCCCAGCTCAATCTAATATTTAAAGAGCACTGGGCTACGTGACTCAGACAGTGCCACTCAAAACTTATTGGGTACCCTACGTGGGACCTGACTCCCAGGGGCGTAAATCAACCTGGCAACGCAGGATATGGCTCCCGGGGATGAATCTGGACCCAGCATCATGGGATTGAGAACATCTTCTTGACCAAAAGGGGGATATGAATTGAAACAAAATAAAGCTTCAGTGGCTGAGAGGTTTCAAATGGAGTTGAGAGGTCACTCTGGTGGACAATCTTATGCACTATATAGATAACACTTTTTAGGTTTTAATGTACTGGAATAGATAGAAGTAAATACCTGAAACTACCAAACTCCAACCCAGTAGCCTTGACTCTTGAAGACAATTGTATAACAACGTAGATTACAAGGGATGACAGTATGATTGTGAAAACCTTGTGGATCACACTCCCTTTATCCAGCATATGGATGGATGAGTAGATAAATGGGGACAGAAACTATAATGAAAAATAGGGTGGAATGGGGGGGATGATATGGGTGTTCTTTTTTATTTTTGTTTTTTATTTTTATTCTGATTCTTTCTGGTATAAGGAGAATGTTCAAAGATAGATTGGGGTGATGAATGCACAGCTATACGATGGTACTGTGAACAGTTGATTGTACACCGTGGTATGTGAATATATCTCAATAAAACTGAATTAAAAAAAAAAAACAAAAAAAATTATTGGGTAAATGAATCTCCTAAGGATCTTTTACAGCGCAGACTACACTTTGGTTAGGCAATCTGTAGAGAATTCAAAGATGAAAATGGCAATCCCTGCCCTCACTTTGCTTAAAATCCAGACAATATAGCATGCGGGAAAGGGTGAGAAGTACCATAAGAGAGGCCCAAAGGTTTTTGGAAGGACAGTCGACAGAGGACTTCATCAGTTTCAATTAAAAACTGCTTGCCTTTGGTATTGTTAGATTTCAAACCTCAAGCCACTCAACAGATTTAGCGTCTAAGGGCATTTGACAAGAGAGAGAGCAGGGGTGGGGTGGGAATGCGTAAGCTCAGAAAAGTATCAGTGAAGCCAAACTCAAACCCAGGCCCACAGGGAAACACTCCAGTATGGCACTTGCCTCTTAAGGAGCCACATTTTCCCCCTTCCCTTGCAGATGACTGGGGCCTGGAGCCAACCCTCCTCTCCCCAACATCACACACAACTCCCGAAGGTGGGAGGCAAACTTCATTTCAAGCCCAGAATGTTCCTGGGATCCAGGTGCCCAGGGTGTACCAGTGCCAGATCCAAGGGGCTTAGTCTTGGGGCAAGGCCTGGGGCTGGTGCCTCTGCTCAGCTGAGGAGCCCTGCACTTGGGGAGGGTCTTGGCAGACAATGAAGGAGAGGGCTGAGGAGCAGCTGGAGGCCGAGCACCCGCAAGGCCTGTGCTCCTGAGGACCTCGTGAAGCAGAGCCACCATACTGGCTTACCCTGCCTACCTCCAGACATTCACTTAGGAGAGAAATAGCCTCTATCTCTTTTAGGCCATGCTTGAGTATCTGTCACCCACAGTCAAACAGAATCCCAACTGATGTAAGTATGTTAGGAGTTATTGTTCATACTCCACTTATTTCCAAAAATAATTTGAGACATCTTACAATAAATGACAATTGATAGAATCATTCAAACAAGGATAAACAAATAAATAAGAGGCATATAGTAACAATGGGGTGACAATTATGACATAAAATGTGGGTTAACTGAGTTTTGGTCCCAGGGCTACCACTGGCAAACTCACTGTTTTCAATAACATTATCCCAGAGCAAGGAAGTAAATTAGAAATGTGCATGAGATGGTGTGCTGGATATTCCCCATTTGCCCCTCCAGATTCCCTCTTCACTCTTTTCCAAACAGTGTCCTGGAAGGACTATCTCAACCAGGTTCTCATGCTCTTTGGCTTCCAGTTTGTTTGGCCAGTGGGAGACCCTGGCAGGAGATTCGAAGGTGGGAAGAGAGAGAGGTTGAAATATATATTCCTCTGTGATGCCTCGCTTGTCAGTGGCTGTGTTCATCTACCTTCAGTCACAGCTGAAGTGACTGCCAGGCAGTCCTTCTCCCATTGCTACATTCTCATTGCGATCCAGGAACCGCTCCCAACCCTTGCCCCATCAGAACTAGGGATTACAGCTTCCCACTATTGCTAGCCCCTAGGTATTTCACCACCTTTTATTGGTTCCCTTCAACCTTTCCCTTACCATTGTAAGTCACCCTTTCATTAAATTGCACTTTGATTGTGTCATTGGTTTCCTGCTTGGACCCTGACTGATATAGATGATGTCACCTTTAGGAATGATTTTGGCTTCAAGTAAGAGAAAACCTTATAATAAACAATGGCTTAAACAAATAGGATATTATTTTTTTTCACTTAACAAGAAGTCTGGGGGTAGTAGTTCCAGGCTAGTACAACAACTCCATGATGCTGTAATAAAGCCAAACTCTTTCTACCTTTCCATTCTGCTTTCCTTAACATATTGGCTTTTATCGTCCTGCTTTCACCTCATGGTCACAAAATATTGCCCAGCTCCAGACATCATTATCTATATCGAAGGTAAGAAGAGCAAGAGGGCTGTGACAACTGTGTCTCTCCCACCCTCACCCTCTCCAGACTTCTGTAAGGGTCAGAATTGGAACATATGGCCACTCCTAGCTGCATGGGAGGCTGAGAAATCAAGGAACAGAACTGTCATGACAGGGTTGATCCATTGCTTGAGACAGCACATTGCCATCCCAACAAATCATCCTGTTAGCAAAGGAGAGTAGGGGAATTGGTGTTGGGTAGGCCATGAATAGTGACGGCTGCAGCCAAGTTTCCTAAAGCCCGGAATGCAGCCTGGGCCCAAGGTGATTGTTAATGGTAACTGAGACAAGCTGGTGGAGAGTAGCGTCTGTGACCAGTGATGGGCGTGTGGTTAAAGACCCACTGTCCCTAAAACTGCCTGGCGTCCAGATACCCACTTCGGTGAATGTTATCAAGACTTTGACTTATAGAGAGAAACCCTAGACACAGTCAGGGGACTCTACTGCAGAGTCTTCTGCAGCAGCCTCAGGATTTCTCTCTCCTTCCTCCTTCATATGATCATTCTGGTAAATCCCTGGCCTCGCTTTACTGCAATTATTTTTCCACACTAGTCTGTCTTCATCCACCAGACTGGGGGCTACTTGGGTACAAAAGTCTTATCTCGTTTGTGTTTGTTTCCCCACTGCTTAGTTCATAAGCAGGTAATAACAAATGCTCAGTAAGGCTTTGTTGACTGAGTGACTGACTGACTGAAGGAAGGAATGGAAGTTGGGTTGTGCTTGCAACTCTGTCCCCAATATGCTATGTGACCTGGGGCAAATACCTTAACTTCTCTGAACCTCAGTTCCTTGTCTGTCAATCGAGAGACCCCAAGATCTCTAAGACTCCTTCTTGCTCTGACATTTGGTGACTTTATCTCCCACCAAAGACCATATAACTCTCACCATTGGAACTATTTCTTTGGATTGAGGCATTAGCTATTCAGAGATCCCCTGTTAAAATGCACATATACTATATGGGGAGGTTATCATAATTAAAAAATCAGCCTCACTAAAGATAATTCTCCAGATGTTTATAGAATACCTGGTCTCAGAGAGAAATGTCTTGAGGTAGTGGGACATAGGGAAGGTAAGTTTTATGTGGGTGGGAAGTAAAGAAAGTCTGAAGCAGAGTGTACCCTCCAGATACTCTGGGACTAATTGAGATTCTGCAAGAGATAGAGGGGAGGGAAGAGCCTGGGTAACTGGAGCCTACAGGGCATAAGGATGGTGGGGGGTTGTGGGGCAACAAGGAAGATGCCAAAGAAAGTGCTGTCAGTTTTCCGTGTCTGTCCGGCAGAACAGCCGAACATGAATGGAACGAAGCTGTGCATTGAAGTGGGGCAGTGGGACCAGGTTGCAGCAAGGGCTGATTCTTTGGTCCTGGCAGGGTAGCCAAAGACCTGATGACAACCCCCTCTAGGGAGCAGGTTGCCAGGTGTGGAACAGGAAAGCCAGGCCTGCAGCCATCGGTCCTCCACTGTGATAACCCCATGGGACAGTCTTTGGGGTCCCTGCAGGACTGAAACTGAAGGGAAGAAGGAAGAACTTGTCTGTCCTATGCCTTCCTGATTCCCCATGGCACACTGTATTAGTCAGGGTTCTCTAGGCTCTAGGGAAACAGAACCGACAGGAAATTGTGTGTGTGTGTGTGTGTGTGTGTGTGTGTGAGTGTGTGTAAATACTATGAGATTTATTATAGGAATTGGCTCACACAACTACTGTGCGGATGGGCAAGTCTGAATTTTGTAGGGCAGGCCACAAGCTAGGAACTCCAATGAAGATTTTCAATGAATTCCCCAGGAATAGCTGGCTGGCTGACATAGACATGGAAATTCTCCCCTCTGACTGCTGAAATCATGAGTTCTCCTTTTGAGGCCTTCAACTGATTGGATGAGCGTTCTCGCATTGTGAAAGGCAGTCTTCTCAGTTGATTGTAGATATAATCAGCCATAGATGCAATCAGCTGACTGATGATTTAAATCCATGAAATATCCTCACAGTAACAGGCCAGTGCTTGCTTGACCAATAACTAGACTGTAACCTAGACAAGTTGACACATGAACTTAACCATCACACATATGCAGGGAAAGTCATACCCTAGGTACATGGCATTCTTCCCAAGTTGCCTACCTTTGTCTTTTGCATAGCCTGTCACCTTCTCTCCCCTTCACAGACATTTTTGTAATGAGTACAATGGTATGAATTTATTATTAGTCACATACTGTAGGTGATAATTTTTTTTTAAACCCCAGGTGCACACAATTGGATTAGTCACCAACTTTGGTTTATAATGCTGTCTCTTCACTGATCTGAGCATGGCCCCCTTTGGTGTTTATTTATGTTTAATTATTTATTTATTTCAAAATAATATAAATAACACCCATGAACTACCACCCAGTGCTAGAAATGAAACATGGGAAATACCCACATCTACCTATGCGTTCCTCCTTCATCCTGTCCCTCTATCCCCTGCCCCACTACATGCCCCCCCATCCCATCCCATCCCAATCAATTTCTTAAAAAATGTAATCCCTAAGCATCATGAAGTATCACACCTATTACCACAGTTCATTCACTCAGACCATGGTCATGTTTGCAGTTCTAAATGGTTGAATTTGCTCAAGCTTAGTGGGGCCTGACCCTTGGTCCACGACTTGTGTTCACAGCACTGTGGGGCAGTCATCGTCACTGCTCACAAATCTATTTCACGTCAGTTTTTAATTTCATCTAAACCTGGGATTTCTTAACCTTAGCACTACCGACACTTTGGACCAGATAATCCTTTGTGGTGAGAGGCTGTCCTGTCCATTTAGGATGTTTCTAGCAGCATGCCTGGCCTCTCCCCACTAGATGCCAGTCGCACTCCCACGTTCCCACCCTCCCCCAAGTTGTGGCAATCCAAATATCTTTTCCAGTTGAAAACCACTGAACAACTATTTATCAATATTCAGTTTAACAAATTCTGCTGGTGAAATGTCCTGAAAATATAATGCCCCTCCCTCAATGAAAACAGCTAAAAACATGCATATTTCTGCTTTAGAGCCTTACTGTACAATGTGGTCCTCGAACCAGCAGCTGGAACAACTTCGGGAAACTCCTCAAAAATGCAGAATCTCAGGTCCCACCCTAAACTCAAACAGGAGCTGCATTTTAACAAGATCCCCAGGTGCCCCATCTGCACAATAAAGTTTGTAGAGATTACACAAACCGCACTTCTGTAAATAAAGTGGGTCCAACGTAGCGTTCCTGCCATTTTGGACAGAACAATCTGTTGTGTGGTGTTGTCCCTCCTCTTGCAGGACATCCCTGCTCCAACCCTACTGAATGCCCCCAGTGGTCTCCAGTCCGTAGAACATCCAGAAACACCCTTACATGTGTGTCCAGACCCATTTGTCTGCTCTGGGGAGCAAAACAGTGGGAATTGTGAATCCCTGGGAGGACTGTTTCTTGCAGTGCCGGGAGTCCCCTCCACTCCTAAGACATTGGGTGGATGCAGAGTTTGTCTGACAGCAGAGTTACCTCAGTCTGTAGATAGGTCCCCAGAGGCAAAGAAAGATGAGGAAATTAAAACATCCCAGTGATTCTCATCACACCCTCAGGGCTGGGGGTTGGGCTTGGGGAGGCATCAAGTGACCAGCACTGGCTACGGAGACAGGGCCAGGAGCTTGGCATATCCCAGCCAATGGGGACATGTCAGAGCTGGGGCAGCGAGGAATGGAACAGGAGCCCATAACCCCTCTGGGAGAGAAAGGAGCCCTAAAGCGCAGCCCAACCAGTCAGACTAGCCAGGGCAGTCTCCCTGCTCCTGGCAGCCTCTCTGGCTTAATCAGATGAGGCAAATACGTGAAAACAGCTTGGCATCCGAGGGCTGTGTCTGGGCTGAGGAAGGGAACGCAGCCAGGTGCCAGCCCCGCTCTGTGCCCCGCCCCGCCCCTTCTCACCTGGGCAGGGAGAGAGGGACCTGCAGGCCTTTTCTGGAGGCCAGAGGACTAGGTGACTCAATTAGGTAGGAAACTTGAGCGCTCTGTAGGAAGAGCGCCAGCTTCCTGGCCGACCAGCCATGGCTGGACACCTGCCCTGGACTGGGAAAGAGAAGAGGCTGGTTCGCCCCCTGACCTTGCTGCTTGCCAGACCCAGAGAGCCAGCAGCCTCTCCTGCCTGGTCCCCACACCTCCCCTAGGCTCCTACCATTATGACTACCTGAAGATCCCCAGACCCCTGTGCACTGTCTTTCTTCTGTGCATTTAAATGTTCTGTTCCTGCTGCCTGGAAAGCCCTTTCTCTCCTTCTAGCTAATTCCTACTCATTTGTCAAGGCCTCCTTGGCAGCACTTTCTGACTTCCCCTTCTCTCAGTCCCCAGGCTCAGTTGGAGGAGGGGGAGGGGTTGCATCCTCTTTTAAGTTCTTCTCACTCCAGACACACAACCAGGTTATAGCTCATAAGCTGCTATGTTGTACATGGATTTTTGTTTTGTTTTGAGCATTAGGCTCATGCCTTTTTCATATTTATATCCCTGGTGCCTGGTGCAGCACCTGACACAAAATAGATATTCAATAAATGTTCTTGAATGAATGAATGAATGAATGGCATCCTCAAGTGCATGGTCCAACAAGGTCATGTGCTGGCTATTCTCTTTCATTCATTCCCATCTGTCAGTCAGTTAACGAATACTGATCAAGCAACTTCCTTGGGCCAGGTCCTGGGAATTTAAAGAAGACCAGGAACTCATATGCCTAGCCTCTTCATTCTTGTACTCTAATGTGGAAAACATCATGGACCACAGAGACTTTGACCACCAGGAGGGAGTCAGCTGGTTCAGTTTCTTTGTTTGCAGGTGAGGAAACTGCAGCCCATGGGTGGAAGGGATAAACCTCTCTCCTGCCTGTCTGTGTGGCGGGGTCTTCCCCATGACAGCTGCCATAGATAATCTGTGTCCAGGGTCTGAGTCTGTTTCAGGCATATGTCTCACAATTGGCAGAAGCCAGCTTCTCAAATACGCTGGTGAAAACGCAGGGAACCAGATCCGGTGAACATCCTGCCTCTTTCTCTCGGAATGCCCACCCCCTTCTATAACTCCTTATAAGAGGAGTGGATAGGAAATTGGAAACAGGCCAAGATCGATCCAGCCAGGTTTGCACCCCTCCATGCTGCCTTCTGCTCTTAGGAGATGATGTTTCTCTGACTCTGAATGTGTCTGCATTATCTTCTCCCTGCTGTAGCCTGGAGATCCTGTATTGGAGGAAAGGCACTGACACTCCCCAAAGACACAGAGAAGAAGGGTGGTTTTGTCCTGGCTCAAGAGACAGTGTCTTAATTTTCATGTGTTCAAGCCCAGGGGTGAACCTGATATTCTGAGACGTGAAGAGTTCCTCCAAAGTTGCTCTAGAAGGGTCCCAGCCTTGGTTTCTCACTGGCCCTCAATCTCCCAAGGTTGTTTTAAGAAGGGAAGAATTTTGGTCAATCCTAGCTGGACCCATACCTCAAAGCAAGACCAAAATAGCCTCCACTAAAGAGCACAGAAGTGAGAACAGAGGCCAGATGGCTTGTCACCTTATTTCTTCTCTGAATCATCTCACACCTAGCTTAGTGGTCAGCCTCTCACTGGGCAACCCAAACATCTCCATGCTTGGTACCCACATTTGGCCAAACTAAATTGTTTCCAAATAGTCCTGGCCCTCCCAGCTGGGGGCCTCTGACCTCCAGCCCTTCCTGGGAAATGTGGTGCAGAGGCCAGATCTGCAGGAATGCCTCCCAAGGCTGGGCCCCTCAGAAGGTCAGAATCAAACTCCACAGTTTGCAGGGAGCCCCAGGAGGAGAGGAAGCACACCTGGCGAAGTGGCAGGAGTCCTGACATATCCACTCCCAGGACACTGCATCCTCTGCCAGCTTTCACACCTTGTGTGGCTCTGCCAGGAGCCATCCCACTACTATTTACCTATTGAGGGGCCATCACCTGCTTGAATCAGGACAGACCAGAATGTGACCCGTTTCCTCAGGCCTCAGCCCTGTGAAGTCGCACGTACACTAGCGATTGAAAATTCCACTGGCTCTTCTGTAGGACCTCCAGTCCCAAAGCCATGGCTAGCATACCAGTGCTTTGCGTGAATTAGAAAAGGGTGGCCCCTTTGGGAACATGAATTTTTTAAAGGTGCCCTTCTGAGTGGATAAAGCAGGGAAAGACATGCCTATTTGTGCCTGAGGCCAGGCTAATTTGCACAACCCTACATGCAACCCTGGATGAGCCTCCCTGCTAAAGCCTCCCCTAGGGTCGGGGTACTCACCAGGCAGTCCATCCTCTGTAGTTACCACCTGCATCTGCCATGCTCTTTCTCTCCTGCTCCTTCCCCTTGGTTGGTGGCTGCTGTCTCTGAGGCCACTAGAGGACAAGGACATCTGATCTTTCCTAGTGCCTGCAGCAAGAATGCTGAGGTCCAGGCCCAGGGTGGGGGGGGCAGTCACCTGATGCTCTCAGCATGGCCAGTCCTTGAGATGTTGGAGGTTGGGTTGTGCCCTCACACCTGGGCATGAAGGCAGTGCTGCTGGATGCCAGCACCTCACAGAGCTAGCCCCTGCAGCCTCTGCCAGCAGGCTATCTCCACAAGGCCTCGAGTTCTTGGGGCCAGGCCAAGGGTCACTGTCCAAGGTGGATATCTTGTTGGCCTCCCCGTTCCAGTTCCTACCAAGCCCATGTGCAAAATCCTCCCATCCTCACCATTCCTCTTCTGCAAAGGCAAACAAAACCACCACACCCATCAGTTCACAGGATATGCCTAACATGTTGGAGAATGGAAGCTCCCACTACAAACGATGCTGGGAGACCCTGAATTCACACATCCCCCAGAAAGAGGCTGAAGTTTATTAAACCTTAGAACTAGTCAAATCCCTTAATTTAGAATTGAGGTTTGTGCTATCCAGAGTACTGGGCTTAAATTAAGAAGGTGTCAGCATTCAGATCCTGCTCTGTTCTTCCTCAGTGGGTGACTCTCATCACCACTTGACTTCTTTGGGTGTGGTTTGCCATATGTATAAAATAAGCACAATGATGACTACCTGGGAATTCTCTATATTCTCTAAGACCTTCCTGGAGCACAAAACTCTGATCAGGATAATGCCAGGACAAACCAATCTACCTTTGCACTTCCTATTAGTTACATAGTGTATTTAGCTCTACATTTTGCCTTATTACTTAACAACCCTGCCTTATGACTGCTTCTTTCTCAGCTTTTGGTCCATTCTGAACTTTTGGTTCTTTTCTGCCAGAAGCAAGATGGTAACTAGTATCTCCTCATTCAGCACATGTATTTCTTGAATAAATCAATGTGAAAATTCTGGGTCAGGCTATTTCCAAAGTATTGAGAAGACCCATGGAAAACAGGGTAATTCTGCAAGAAATCAGAGGCATAGTTCAGAGAGAAGTTTCCATGGAATTGAAGAGAGGGGAAACCTAGCTCCTTGAAGAGTTCCCTGCTGCCTTGTCAGCAACAGCTACTGTCAGATGCAACTGGGCAGCAGCCAGCAGCCCCTAGCTCTAGGCTTAACGCATCTTTTCACCTTTCACCTCCCTTCCTCCTGGCAACACAAGTTGATATGGCTTATTATGCCTCTTCTCATTGGTTCTTTCACTTCAAGACACCTAATCACTGGTAAGTTTAAGATGCAGCTGCTGCTCTAATTGGCTGATTTGTTGCTGTGGTAAAGGCTAGCATGGCGATGCTACTTTCCCAGATGTGGTCTCCATCTGGCCCAGAAAATCCCCCACCCCCTGCCATTCTCTCCCCCCTTGACCTTCTTCCCACCCTCAGATAGTCCCTCCCTCGTCCTGTGGTGGTATAGTAAACAACTAGTCGGTTTAAGGGTTCCCTGGAGACCCAGAAGTTTTTATCTTGGGAGTGTCTGGTCTGCTAAAGCTTCATTTTATACAGTACATGAACTCAAAGTAGGGGAAAATAAGCTTCTGCACAATCAGGAACACACACATCTCTGCAAGGTCAAGTAAGAGATCCTAGACTCTGACACCTATATCTATCTAACAAGTCACCAAAGCAGGTAGAGATGACTTTTCATGTGAAGCAAAAAGATGAAATTTAAGGGCTTGCTAGAGCAGTCCCCTAAGCTACCAGTTGCCACTGTGCCTGAAATTCCACCATTAAGATTTATTCCTCAGTGAATTTTCTTCACCTGAAGCCTCCTGTTAAAATACAAAGAAAAAAAACAAAAACAAAACAAAACAAATACAAAGAGCCCTGGAGGCAGCAATACATTGAGTAGCACCTCCCAAATCTGTTCTAAAAGAAAATGCATGCATTGGGTATCTTTATAGTCCAATGAGTTTGGAAAGGCTAACATATTTTAGCACCCCCTATGTAAGCAGAATAATGACCCCCCAAACTGTCCTTGTCCTAATTCCTGGGACTCATGAATATGACTCTTACGGTAAAAGGCACTTTGCAAATGTGATTAAGGTTCAGGACCATGAGATGGAGAGGTTATCCCAGATTATCATAGTGGGCCCAATGGAATCACATGGGTCCTTAAAAGTCGAGAACTTTTCCTGACTTTGGTATGAGAAAGAGATGTGGTGACGGATGCGGGGTCAGAGAGGAGCTACACTGCTGGCTTTGAAGATGGAAAAGGCAAGGAAATGGATTCTCCCTTTGAGCCTTAAGACAGGAACACTGCCCAGCACTTTGATTTTAGTCCAGTAAGACCATGTCAAACTTCTGACCTACAAAACTGGAAGATAATAAAATTGTATTGTTTTAAGCCACTAAATTTGTGGTAGTTTATTATAGTAGCTATAGAAAACTAATAAGCCCTTCCCTTGGAGAGTCATGGTGCACTTTGGCACATTAAGAGCTCTAGGGAGACTTTCAGTAAAGATACCCACTTAATTCCACACCAGTGCAAGGTGTTAATAATAGGGTGGTGTACGAGAATCCTGTATTTTATGCATGATTGTTCTGTAAAGCCACAATTCTATAATAAAGAAAAAAAAAAGATGCCCACTTAACCCGGCATTTCTGAAACTTATTTCAACACCATGTTACCACATAACATCTATTAGTATCTCAGAACATGATAGGGAAAATACTGCATCAGAACATTAACTTATTAACATCATATTATGATTTCACTCATATGTTTTCAACATGACAGGTGAGTGACAACGGACACAGGACAAGTAAGTTTTGATGGTCAAGCATGGAGGTCTAAAGGGGTAAGACCTGGGGTGGGGGGAATTAACTGGAGAGACAAGGTGGACACATACTGTAGAGAACTTCAGCTCCTACACAACTTGTATCATTGTGCTCAATAGTTGGTGCCAAGACCTCTTTGCTCTTCAGGTTCATCATCTTCTCTAGGACAATTTCACTGACCCCCTTCTCTCCCCCAAGCCTGGTTTGAAACCTAGTCCTATGTGTTTCCATGGTCCCCTGCACTTACTTAACCTCTGGCTGTGGCAGCAATGTACCAAAATTGTCTGGGTTTTGTCTGCTTCTTCCACTAGCCTGAAGTTCCTTGAGGGCAAGAACTGTTTTCTAGTTCATTGTCCACATGATTTATGTCCTGCCCATACATGGCACACCATAGGCATTCAAGTTGAGCCTTTGTTTTGTCCTCTTGTAACATAAGTGTGTATGAGCTTTCTTCATCACTGGTGGGTGCTGTTGAAGCCACAATCCAGCCTAACAAGAGCTCATGTTCCAAATAAGACTACTGAGCACCTTCAGTCATATATTTTGTTTTTTAACTACCTCCCATTTTTGTTTTTGCTTTTTTTTTTTCCTGGTGAATCAAGCAAAAGTTTTAGCCCTCAACTTGTTCTGTTATATCACAGTTCATGGGGCATCTGATTAAGCTATAAGAGAGACTGAAATCAAAAGATCAAATGCCACAATTACAAGATGGTTTATAGGGAGAAGTAACAATTAAGAAGTTGTAGACATGAACAGGACACCCAAAGGGAAAGGAAATAAGGTACTAGGTAAGCACTGGTGAAAGGTAAGAGATAAAATGAGCCAAAGAGAGAATCCCACACACTACACCTCCCATAATCCAGGAAGGCTTCCTGGACATAGAGGACTTGGAAAGACAGAGTAACCAGAACTTCCTATGGGAACCACCCCTCTCTCAGTCTTGGGGTGAAACACATGATTTGGGCCAGGACAATCAGAGCCCTGAACCCACTAACTCCAGAGATTGTTTTGGAGGGGGTGGGGAAGGGAGAGGCCTAATCAGGGTGATTCCTGAATCTGACTCGAATCTAGGAGAATAAAGGCCTGAAGCTATTGCCTCATGGAGAATGACAACAAACCACCATGAAGGAGAGCAGAGGTAAGAAATGGAGGGAGGCCCAGTCCTGATGAGTACAAGGTGAGTGTCATTTGAAGTCTTTTATTTATAAGAACCAGTAAATTCCCTTTTCTGAGTAAGCCAGTTTGAGTTGGATTTCCAATCTTTGGCAATCCAGAGTCCTGATAATGTAGAGGAAGGAGGAGTTTACATAGCATGAACAAAGATGGAGAAAGTTGAGAACCAAGAGCCAGGGAGTAGTGGATACCTACTCTCAGCTCCATTCTGTGGGAATTGCAACCTTTCCCAGCACTCCCATAGTCATCGAGGAGGACTCTCATGTACATGGATGTTACAAAAGGCCTTCCCCTGGCCATAGCTGAATCCACCACAGTTCCTTCCCTGGGAAATGAGAATTGGGACCAAGAGTCCAGTTTTTCCTGAAGGGGAAAAGAGTAAATCCTTGGGACCCATGGCATGGCTATGTTTTCTGCCTGTGGACAACAGAGAAGAGAAAGCAAGGAAATATCATCCCCATTTTATAGATGAAGAAAATCGAGGGTCAGAGAGGTTATGTGCTTTCCCTAAGGTTGCACGTTTGGCAGGACTGTACAGAACTAGAATCCAGCTTTTCTGAATTAAAAAGTCAGGCAGGAAAAGGAGAAGCTAGGCCTCCCCGTATTTGTGCCTAAGAGTCTCCTCCCGAATGCCTCTTTGTTGCTCAGATGTGGCCCTCTCTCTCTGGCTAAGCCAACTTGAAAGGTGAAATCACTGCCCTCCCCCCTACGTGGGATCAGACACCCAGGGAAGTGAATCTCCCTGGCAACGTGGAATATGACTCCCGGGGAGGAATGTAGACCCGGCATCGTGGGATGGAGAACATCTTCTTGACCAAAAGGGGGATGTGAAAGGAAATGAAATAAGCTTCAGTGGCAGAGAGATTCCAAAACGAGCCGAGAGATCACTCTGGTGGGCACTCTTACGCACACTTTAGACAACCTTTTTTAGGTTCTAAAGAATTGGGGTAGCTGGTGGTGGATACCTGAAACTATTAAACTACAACCCACAACCCATGAATCTCGAAGACAGTTGTATAAAAATGTAGCTTATGAGGGGTGACAGTGGGATTGGGAATGCCATAAGGACCAAACTCCACTTTGTCTAGTTTATGGATGGATGTGTAGAAAAGTAGGGGAAGGAAACAAACAGACAAAGGTACCCAGTGTTCTTTTTTACTTCAATTGCTCTTTTTCACTCTAATTATTATTCTTGTTATTTGTGTGTGTGTGCTAATGAAGGTGTCAGGGATTGATTTAGGTGATGAATGTACAACTATGTAATGGTACTGTAAACAATCGAAAGTACAATTTGTTTTGTATGACTGCGTGGTATGTGAATATATCTCAATAAAATGATGATTAAAAAAAAAAAAAAAAAAAAAAAAAAGGCAGGAAACAACGGGTCCTAGAGGCCTGAGAACGTGGACGCGTGGAAGACTTGGGACAGACAGCCTGGGATGACAGAAGCCTGGCTAGCCATCCCAGAAAAAGATCAGGCCAAAAGCAAGGGCTCCTTACACTCCTTACACTCAAAACACCAAAGAAATTCCGGTGCTTAAAGCGTCCCTAGCTCTGCTCTGAGACTCGCTTCAGAGCCAGGACTCAAAGAGCACCTTACATTGGTGCCTTACACCAATGCCTACTGCACCTGGGCAACCATATACCCCCGAAACTACAACTCCCCTAAGCACCGCGACCGCGTGGGCTAAGCACGGGAAAAACTACAAGCCCCAGAATGCCTTGGGCGAGAGACGCAAGCACGGAGGAGCGGAGGGGCGTAGCTACGCCGTCCGCGCGGGACCGTTAAATTTGAAACTTGGCAGCTAGGGATGTGGGTTTGAGGTGACTGGATTGTGAGGGAGTGGGATGCGTGCTTTTGTTGGGGAATATCCTCTGGTCAATTCGGTACCTCTAAGGGCAGGTTGCAGAAGTCAGCCCAGACAGCCTGCGGTCCTGAGAAAAGGCCCGCAGCCCTGAGAAAAGGCCCGCTCTAAGACGAGGGCCTCGAGCCGGGTAAGCAGGATGGCGGCGAAGAAGAAGGAAGGGGGTGCTCTGAGGTAGGCATGGGAAGGGGACTGCTGGGAACTGGGCCTGTGAGACCCGAGGGTGCTTGGAGGTGAAAGAGGCTCCGCTCATAGCAGTTAGGGAAAGGACTGGCAAGGTCAGAAGAGCCAGTGGCGCCGGAATCTCCTTCCTGTTGGAGTCGGACGGAGAGGGCGGAGGTGAAGACGCTAGATGAGCTCTGACCTTAATGGGGTGAGGACACATGAGAATCCAGCTGCATCCAGCTTCAAGGCAAAGGGGGCTGTGGAACCCCCGTGGTATAAAGAGCATGGGATTTGGAGAGTGAGCTGTGTTTGTATCGCGTGAGTCTCAGCTGTTTGCTAGCCATTTGACCTTGGACTTTTTAATATAGAAAATGCTGGTATTAATGCTACCTTGCAGGCTCTTGGGAGAATTCAAAGCATTTGTATGTAAATGTCTCCAAATAAGTGTTCAAAAAATGGTAGGTGCTATCATGCCAATAGCGTAGAGGTCTGAAAAAGCCCTTCCCTGCATGTTTGCTGCTTTTCCTTACAAATACAAGTTCTTCTGGGTTGGAATTCTGTATTGCATTTTCATTGTGGAGTACACAATACCTACATAAGTGGCATATTTTGGGCGTTTTCTTTCATGCAATGAATGTTTATTGAGTGCCTACTAAGTGCTAGGTGCAGAAAATAAAAAGCCCAAAAATCTGTCCTCCTAAAGCTTAAGTTCTGGGATGGCATGATAGTGGGAGATACAGACAATAAACAAGATAAATAAAATAAAAGGTGATGGTACAGTAAGTACTAAAAAAATATAAAGCAAGGAAGGGGGATAGGGAGTGCGTGTGGGGGTGGTGCAATTTTAGGTAGGTTTTAACAGGGAAAGTGTCATTTAGATCAAGACTTGAAGGAAATGCAAGAGCTAGTCATGCATAAAGTCATGCATTTATCTTGGGGGAAGAACAGCAAATACAAACACCTGGTGTGGGATGGATCTGTATTTGGCCTGTCCAAGGTCGGTGTTGCTGGAGCAGAATAAACCAGCAGAGTGGAAAGAAATGAAGTGAAAAGGATGCAGATGCAGGGCAGGCTTTGTAACGACTTGGTTTTTACTCTGAGTGAGAACGAAAGTCATTGAAAGGTTTTGATCAAAGACATGATCTGACTTGAGTTTTAACATGATCATTTTGGCTGCAGTGTTGAGTAGACTGAAAGACAGGAAAGGATGGCAGTAGGGAAACCAGTTAACAGATTATTGAAATAACCTGGGCAAGAGATGATGGTGACTTGAGCAAGGCTGTAAGCAGTGGGGATAACGAGAAGAGATTAGTTTCTGGATATACTTTGAAGGTAGAACCCACAGGATTCACTGGCTAACGGGGGTGTGAGAGAGGCGCCAAAGTTGGCGCTAAGATTTTTTGTCTTGAGCAATTGCAGAAATGGAATTGCCATTATTTGAAAGGGGGGAAAGACAGGATCTGGGAGGAGGCAGTAAAGAACTGCTCAATGTGGGTCATTTAATTGAAATAGCTTAATTGGTACTTTAAAAGCCAGAGAAGAAATTCACATGCATTCAACAAACATTTATTCAGTGCTTACTGTGTGCCAGATCCTGCAGGTTCACACAATATGGTTAAAACCTAATTATTAATCACTTATGGTTACTTTCTTGAAGACCGTTTTCATCTCCTGTTTAGATTGAGGTCATATGTAATGTTCATTCTATTTTTTGAAGATTATGCCTTTCTGTCTCTCATCTTTTTTTTGTTTTAGTTACAGAGAAAATGTCTCTTGGTCAGAAATAGCTTCCATCTGATCATTGCAGAGCTCTGAAGTACAGAGCACGCAACCCATGATGGTGATTGCTCCACCAAAATTTGTGGGGATTCTCCGAGTGGTAGAATTTGGGGGGTCAGTTGTGACCAGTGAACTGTACATTTGTCTGCTTCTACTCTGGACTGCCTATATATTCAAACTTCAGTTTTAAGTCATCAGTTGAAACGTGGGCTGTTAGTCTGACAACACTGTGTGCTACTTTTAAAGTAAGCCACATGATGCTTTTAGTGGTAGGCATAGAACTGCTGCCTTTTCCCCTACTTTGCCAAATTTGTAATACTTTTTCCTTTTTTTCTTCCTAACTTAAACTTTAGTCTGATAGTATGGTCCATAATACCCCTGCTGAGTTCTGTCTTCCATCAAGCAATTCTCTCTCCACTAACTTGGAAAGCAGATGACAAAAAGGCTCGGAAGTTTAGGAGTGTAATAACCCACTAATTTGCCAGCCCATCCATATTCAACCCAAAGGTCATGAATAATCACCTATCTGAAACCATTTATAATAAGCTAGTGCCATAATAAATCATTGTTGGTATGAGATTTACTTTTGCTTCCCTCTTCACAGTGAAGCTATGTCCCTGGAGGGAGATGAATGGGAGCTGAGTAAAGAAAATGTACAACCCTTAAGGCAGGGGCGGATCATGTCCACACTTCAGGGAGCATTGGCACAACAAGAATCTGCTTGTAACACTACTCTTCAACAGCAGAAAAGGTGTGTAGAATGGCTGGGGTTCAAACTTTCAATGTTTGTCCCCAACTGTGGGAGAAGATGTGAATGTGTATACGTGCAGGATGGCACAAGGAACGTCCTCGAAAATGTGAATCTGTTGCCCACCTACTTTCTCGGCATACTAATAACTCTAAAGATCTTCTCAAGTGCGATTTAAGAACAAGGGCTATAGGATTTTATTTCATTGTGGAGCAACCAAACTCCTGGATCAGTTGAAATGCATCTTATGCAGGGGGTGATGAAAGCATAGTAAGACAGGTATCATACTATTTTTCCCAAAGTAGTATGTCATTCTGGACTCCTAAACAGACTTAATTCAGATGGTAATAAGTTGGACAGATTGTTTCCTTGGATTCTGAGTACTCAGAAAAAGTGAATCTGCTGTCTTTCATGTATAATCAATTATTAATTTTGTTGGAAAGTAGTTTTGAAATATGACTTCTAAAGATACAGTAAATCTCAGAGGAATTGGTTTTATACTAGGAATTTTCTCAATAATGATTTAACAGAATTTCTAGATAAAAAAGAAGGCTGAAATATACTCATTATTCAAATGGACCTATAGAACTTATTCTCCTTTGCCTAATACATGTTTTGATAAATATGCTTAAAAAATAAAAAATAAAAGTAGAACAAAATACTAGTTTCTACGCACAATCTGATGAAAACTCGGCCATCATAGGCAAATTATCGTAATTTTTTTAACATAATTTATCTCATTGGGTCTTTAGAAGCACTGGGTTTATTTTTTTATTTCAGAGACAGTAGCATTCTTTTTTTTTCTCTCTCTTTTTAACTTTCTTTGTCTTTTGGTTTTTTCCCCTACATTCTAGTCTTAACTCTTCTTGGCTTCTGTGACATTGTACTAGTTTTCACACATCTAACTACTCCTGTTTTTCTTGTTAGCTTCCTACTTTGTTTTACCTAAGTCTCTATTCTTTCCCCTCTGCTTTCCTTCCATAATCAAATTTTCCAGGATTGTTCAGCTACTATTTACATCTTCTTCTGGCTTTCTAAATGTCTTTTTATCTGCCCATGATATATAATTACTTAAATGTTTCACTTAATATACTAAGTACTGGATCTCTTTCATATATGACCTCCTTTTTGTACTTCTCATTTTTTTGGTTAATGGTAACAAAACTCACCTGAAATGATCTTACTCCCTGCTCTCTCACCCTAATTTTATTTAATCTATCACTAAGACTAATATGTGTGTGTGTTGTTTTGTTTTTTTTTAAAGTATAATTTACATGCAGTGAAAGCTTAAAAATTTTTAAAATTTTTATTGTAACATATATACAACATAAAATTTCTGATTTTAACCATTTTTTAGTATATATTTCAGTGGTGTTACATTCACAATATTGTACTACCTTCACCACCATCCATTACCAAAACTTTTCTATCATCCCAAACAGAAACTCTGTACCCATTGTACATTAACTCCACAGTCCCCACTATCCCCATCCTGTAATCTGCTTTTTGTCTATCAACTTGCATATTTTAGTTATTTCATATAAATGAGATCATCTAATATTTGTTCCTTTGTGTCTGGCCTGTTTTGCTCAACATGATGTCTTCAAGATTCATTATGTTACAGCAAGTATTAGAACTTCAATTCTTTTTACAATTGAATAATTTTCCATTATGTAGATAAGTCTAAGTTTTGTTTATCCTTTTATCCCTTGATGGACACTTGGGTTGCTTCTGCCTTTTGGCTATTGTGAATAATGTTGTTATGAACATTGATGTACGAATACTTGTTCGAATCCCTGCTTTCAGTTATTTTGGGTATATACCGAGGATTGATATTGCTGAGTTGTATGGTTATTCCATACTTAAATTTCTGAGAAACTGCTAATAATGTTAGCCACCTTTTAAGGCTGCTTCTATGATACGTCTTTTTGTTTTAACTTCTTAAAGCCTTCACTATCCATTCTTGGCATTTGTAATATTCTATGCTGTCTTGCATTGTTTGCTCAATTTTTCATTTGTGCATCTTGTTTTTCTTATCAAAGTATAAATTCCCTTGTGTCAGGGACTATTTTATTTTTCTTTATATCACATATGACCTCTTAATATAGCTTTTGTTGTTTGATATTTTATCCAAATTGTGATTTATTATCTAGTACATTCCCTCTAGTCTAACTGGTAAATCTTAACTTGGTTGTAGCCCTTTGCCTTTCAACATCATACTTTGGTCTGTAAGGCACTAATAACCAAAATACATGATCTTATTCTTCTCTGACTAATCTTACCTGTTACCCATGATATTTTTCCCTAACTTTAAGATTCTAATTATTTTTATATATTTGGGGTGTGTGTGTGCTATCATGTACATGTCTGATAATAGCTATTATTTACTGAGTACTTACTGTGTAACAGGCACTGTTGTAAACACTTTGCATTTAACACTAATCAACCTAATAAGATAGACACTATTTTCCCCATTTTCCAGATGAAGAAACTAAAAACTGAGAGTATAAATAAATTGTCAGTGTCATTCATTGGACTTTTAGAGCTGAGATTTGAACTTAGGGAGTCTTGTTCCAGATGTTTTAACTACTGTGTAAATCTGCTTTTCTGTATGTTGTCTTGGAATTGATTTCTCTAATTTTTATATGTTTTGTCGCTCGTTACGTTACCTAGTTTCTCAAGGAAAGAATGCAAATTATTGCTATTCTTTATCTTTCTGTTTAATAAACTCCACTGCATCTATCTAGATTGATATTAAATAAATGAATAAAAATGGAGGTAATCTTTGTACATTTGGCTATTGTTACTATTCCATATGCTAACATTTTCTGTTTAAATTTCAGGGCATTTGAATCTGAAATTAGATTTTACGCTGGAGATGACCCTCTGGATGTGTGGAATAAGTAGGTCTTTTTATTTAACAAGGGCAACAGAAACTTAACAAATGAATCCTTATAGCCAACAGAAACTTAACAAATGAATCCTTATAGCCATGCTTCTCAAACATGTACGAAGCGGCGTGTCAGAGTAGCAATTGGTGTCTCAGGTGCACCCAGAACTAGAAGAATCATAGTGTATCTTCCTAGGGTGTTCAAGATTGAGGAAATTCTAATTGGTGGCACACTCTCCCACCCCCATCCCCAGGCTTCCCCAGAGGCACATACTAGAGATACTTAAGAAAAGCTTGAGGGATACTGGTTTGGCATGTATCATTGAGGACCTAAATAAACATATTTTAAATATATTAGATATTTCTGCCTAGAGGAATCTAGAATGAGTCTTGGAGCAAAAACAAAATACATGTTCAACTTAAAAATATTCTTTCTCTTCCCTTTCAGATATATTAACTGGACAGAGCAGAACTATCCCCAGGGGGGGAAGGAGAGTAACATGTCAACATTATTAGAAAGAGCCGTAGAAGCACTACAAGGAGAAAAACGATACTACAGTGATCCTCGATTTCTCAGTCTCTGGCTTAAATTGGTGAGTCTTTCTCAAGTGCCCTATGAGTTTAAAATATTTTTCTCTAGAGGTTTGGTATACCAAAAAAGTAGCAAAATCTGAGCCCTTTAATAGATACTAAGCATTTAGTACATACTCATTATTTGTTACATTGGTTCAATTTAAGTATGAAATAAAATATTTTTTTTCACCCCTTTAAGACTGATCACAGACCTATATATCTTTCCATGGATTATGGGTTATTTATTTTAAGCATAATTGAGCCATACAACTGACTGGAAGAGGACATGCAGACACCAACAGATGGTAACAGTAGATTTTTGGGAAAAAGCCTCTGTAGGAGATTTTAGTATCCCTTTCTCCCCTTTTTTTTGAGAAATATCACCATTAAAAACTGACGTTTAGGTTCTTTATCAGTCTTTGGGTTTCTTTCACCTGAAATATTGCTAGACTGAAAAATATGTGTCTGACCACTTTGTATTGTCTTACTTGACATGAATTTCTTTTATTTCTAGAACATTCTTGTATTTTTCATGTAAACATATTTTTCATAAAATTAATGACCAGGGTTTCTTAGACATTAATTTTATTCTTTTATCCTAAAGGAGATTAGAAAAAAGTAAGCAATAAATATTTAGAATTGTTCACAACTGTGGTAATTTGACAAAATATTGGTATTTGAAATCCGTTGATAAATGTATTGGCTGAAATATATCTCTTGAGGAAGGCTTTTAAACTTCAGATAGTTTCTAGTCCAGGAAATCAGGTGAATTCTGAAGGCAAAACACATCTTGAGTTCAGGAAGGCATTTGATATATCAGTTTGGCATCCTTATTTATAGGTTGGAGAAATTACCTTAGAGATACTAGTTACAGAAATTTATAACAAAGGATGGAACCCAAAGACTGCTAAACAGATTTGTTAGCCAAGAAACTGAAATCCCTGGTGTCCTTCATTCTATCTTAGTCAACATTTTATAAGTGATTTATTAAAAGGTTCGACTAGATGAACCTCTGAAGTGACTTTTAATCCCATGATTATATTTAATTGGAGCTATTAAAAGTAACAATTAATTGAAATGATTTATCAGTTTACTTATGCTAACCTGGTTCTGGTACTGAAGAGCAACGAAATTATCATAAATTGAAAAGCATGGATTCTAAACCAGTGCCACTAAAAGGATGGTGTGCAGATTGCACAAGATAGGTACAAAAATTAAGAGTAAGCACTTAGAAACTTGGATAACAATTTGACATTACGCAACATCCAAACACATCATTTTTCTAGTAATTTGTATTTTTATTGTATTTTACAAAATATCAGTTTTTTAAAAAAGACCCTTTCACTGTAGATAATCTGAGATACACTGGTCAAGACAACCCTTAAATTGAAATGATCAGCAGTAATCTGTACATTTTAGATGGATAACCAGTATATTAAACTCTTTTGCTTTTAAGAAATAATTTTTGTATCAAATACAAATTGTTCTTGTCAAAGATGTAAATGGAGCATGCATTTATTCAATATTTATTGTACCAGACTCTGGCTAGGGACTGGAATATAGTAGACAGTAATGTTTCCTACCTTGTGGAGCTTAGTTTTATTGGGAAAGACAGAGATTAAGCAATTGATTGTTAATTGTTACAAAAGCGGAAGTACTGAGTTCCATGGGAACACATACAAAGACGTGTTAACCTAGGCTCAATCAGGAATAGATAGATCAGAAACAGATAGACATGAAAGAAAAATACATAAAGAAAAGGGAAGAAAATGTTCACCTCCTTAGTAGTAAAAGAACTAATTAGAACATTGAAATGCCGTTTTTCTATGAAATTAGAAATACTTGTCTTTTTAATAGTTTCTAATTCTGGTAAGGTTCTGGTGAAAATAGCATATTTGTTTGTTACTACTAGCATTTTAAATTTGTACAACCCTCTTTAGAGCGTTAGAAGCAATTCGTTACTTT
This sequence comes from Choloepus didactylus, assembly GCF_015220235.1. Taxonomy (NCBI): domain Eukaryota; kingdom Metazoa; phylum Chordata; class Mammalia; order Pilosa; family Megalonychidae; genus Choloepus; species Choloepus didactylus. Next base: position 141,431,764 of record NC_051310.1, on the reverse strand, counting down.
TTAACATAGTTCTGCTTCTAGGAATTTATCTTAAGGGAATAATATAAAATGTAAAATGTATTCATGAAGAAATTTATTATGGTATTATAACTGGGCAAAATTGTAAGTTGTTTAAATATCCAGAAATAGGGGAATAATTAAATTATGTAACATCTACCAGATGGAATGTTATGCAGCCATTTAAAAATAATAAAGAAGAGTATGCAACAGCATAGAAAAATGTATGATGCAATGTTAAGTGGAATAAAATCAAATTTTGGTCATTATGATTAAAACTGTTTAAAGTGAGATATATATATATATATATATATATATTTTATAATCTCCTGTATAAAAGGATAAATAGCCTTCTTTTCCTTAAGAAAATATATCAAAATATTTATTATGTGGGATTTTTTTATTTTTTCCCCTTTTTGCTGTCAGAATTCTCTACATGGTATCTGGTCTTATAAGGTCTCATATAAATTCCAGATTTAATCAAGTCATTTCTTTACTTATAGCTCTCCTACTCCAACACACATACATTGACTATCAGGTAAATTAAAAATTAATTAACTCAACATTCAAGACCTGTCGCAACTTTTTTTCTCCAGACTCGTATCTTACCTATACCCTCCATGTACTTTCAGTTGTCTTTGTCTTTGCTTATGCTATTTACTCTACCTAGAATGCCTTCCCTCCCCATTCTCCTAATTAAAACCTATTTTTCTTTCTTTCACAGCCAGTTCATGTATCACCCCTTCTTGAAGCTTTTCTTCTTCATCCCCTTTACTTCCAAATTAATTTCTCACTTTTGCTCTTTTTTAGGTCCTCCCACTATAGTTCTTATCACATATAATATAATATAATATATATATATATATATATATGTATTTTTTTTTTAATTTTTTTTTTATTTTTTTTGGTGCAGAAACTACATAGATACTATCTCCTGTGATTGTTTGGCACATAATTAGGCACTCAATAGTGAATTGAAATTGGTTAACTGTTAATGCTTTTAATTTGTTACAGGGGCATTTATGCAATGAGCCTTTGGATATGTACAGTTATTTACACAACCAAGAGATTGGAGTTTCACTTGCTCAGTTTTATATCTCATGGGCTGAAGAATATGAAGCTAGAGAAAACTTTAAGAAAGCAGATATGATATTTCAGGAAGGGATTCAACGGAAGGCCGAACCACTGGAAAGACTGCAGTCTCAGCACCGGTAAACCGCTTCTCTGGAGCACGTCTTAACTCTTACAATTAATAGAATAAAGTGATTTCCAATGGAATGGCAAGTTTACTTAGTTACTATTCAAATTAAGACATATATTTAAAAATTTGTATTTGGTACATAGTAAGGTTCCCTCTAGGGGGTAGGAGTTCTGACAAATGAATTGTCATGTAGCTATCTCCACCACAATCAACAATTCCATCATCCCCTAAAAGAATTCTGTTGTGCTGCCCATTTGTAGTCAACACCTACTTTCAGCACCAGCCCCTGACAAACACTGATCTATTCTCCAGCCCTAGAGTCTTGTCTTTTCCAGAATGTCATATAAATGGAATCAGACAGTATATATAGCCTTTCGAATCTGGCTTCTTTCTTTTAGCATGATGTATTTGAGATTCATTCATGTCTTTACATGTATCAATAGTTCAGTTTTATTGCTGAGAAATATTTCATTGTATAGATATACCAGATTTAGTTATTTGCATCCTTTTTTTTGTTTGTTTGTCGGTCTAGCTAAAGGTTTGTCAATTTTATTGATGTCTTCAAAGAACCAACTTTTGATTTTTGTCAATTTTATTATTTTATATTCTCTATTTCATTTATCTCCACTCTAATTTTTGTTATTTCCTTCCTTTTTCTTGTTTTGGGTTTAGTTTGTCATCTTTTTCTAGATCCTCCAATTGTGAGATTAGGTCTCTGATTTGAGATCTCTGTTGTTGTTGTTGTTTCAAAACAGTTTTATTCATCACCATACAATCCATCCAAAGTGTACAATCATTGGCTCTCAGTATAATCACAGAGCTGTGTTTTCATCACCACAGTCAATTTTAGAACTTTTTCATGGCTCCAAAAAGAAAAACCTCATGCCCCTTATACCCTTTTATTATTAACACTTAGTATCAGTGTGGTACATTTGTTATAAATGATGGAAGAACATTAAGATATTTCTGTTAACTATAGTTCATAGTTGGATTAGGTATATCTTTTCTTATATATCACCCTATTATTAACATCCTGTAATTGTGACATACGTTTGTTCTAATTCATACAGGAACATTCTTGTATTTGTACTGTTAACCACCATCATACACAACAGTTTGCTGCCATACAGTCCCTTGTTTCATCCTCTAGCTTTCCTTCTAGTGATAGCCATGATTCTAAACTTTCTCTTTCAACCACACTGACACACATGATTCAGTGCTTGTTTACACACACTATATTGTAGTTTACACACACAATAATGTGCTACCATCACCTCTATTCATTTCTAAACATTTACAATCAACCTTATTAAAAAATTTGCACAAGTTAAGCCTCAGTTCCCCTTTCTTTATCTTCATCCTATCTTATGGTAACCTATATTCTAGATAGTAACTCCATGAGTTGACTTATTATATTTAGTACATATTAGTGAGATCATACCATATTTGTCTTTTTGTGTCTGGCTTATTTCACTTAACATAATGTCCTCGGGGTTCATTCAAGTTGTCACATGCATCAGGACTTCATTCCTTCTTACAGCTGAATAATATTCCATCATATGTATATACCACAATTTGTTTGTCCATTCATGGATAATAATGGACACTTGGGTTGATGGACACTTGGGTTGCTTCCACAATTTGGCAATTGTGAATAATGCCACTATGAACATTGGTGTGCAAATGTCTGTTTGCGTCCCTGCTTTCAGTTCTTCTGAGTATATAACTAGTAGTGGGATTGTTGGATCATATTGCAGTTCTCTACTTAGCTTCCTGAGGAATCACCAAACTCTTTCACAGTGGCTGTGCCATCTTACGTTCCCACTAGCAGTGAATAAGTGTTCCTATTTTTTCAATCTTCTCTAACACTTGTAGTTTTCTGTTTTAATGGCCGTTCTAGTAGGTGTAAAATGATATCTCATTGTGGTTTTGATTTGCATTTCCCTAATAGTTAGTGTAGTTGAGCATCTTTTCATGTGCTTTTTATCCATTTGTATTTCCTCTTTGGAAAAATGTGTATTCATGTCTTTTGTCCATTTTATAATTGGGTTGTCTTTTTATCATTGAGTTGTAGGATCACTTTATATATCCTGAATATTAAACTCTTATCAGATATGTGGTTTCCAAATATTTTCTCCCATTGAGTAGGCTGCCTTTTTACCCTCTTGACAAAGTCCTTTGACATAAAAGTATCCAGTTTTGAGGCAGTCCCATTTATCTTTTCTTTCATTGCTTATGCTTTGGGTGTAAAGTCTAAGAAACCACCTCCTACCATAAGATCTTCAATATGCTTTCTACCTTTTCTTCTAGGAGTTTTATGGTCCTGGCTCTTATATTTAGATCTTTGATCTATTTTGAGGTAATAGTTTTTATGTAAGGTGTAAGATAGGGGTCCTCTTTCATTCTTTTGGATATGGATATTCAGTCTAAGTGCTCTGGCTAGAACTTACAGTACAGTGTTGAATAACATTGGTGACACTGGGCATCCTTATCTTGTCCCCTATCTTAAAGAGAAAGTTTTCAGTCTCTCACCATTGAGTACAATGTTAGTTGTGGGTTTTTCATATATGCCCTTTAACATTTTGAGGAAGTTACCTTCTGTTCCTGTCTTCGGATGTGTTTTTATCAAGAAAGGATGCTGGACTTGGTCAAATGCCTTTTCTTCATCAATTGGGGCGATTCCTTCGATTTTGTGGTTTTTTCCCCTTCGATCTGTTAATGTGGTATATTACATTAATTGATTTTCTGATGTAGAATCACCCTTGCATACCTGGAATAAAACCTACTTTATCATGGTGTATAATTATTTTAATGTGCTGTTGAATTCGATTTGCAAGTATTTTGTTCAGGATTTTTGCATCTATATTCATTAGAGAGATTGGTCTGTAATTTTCTTTTCTTGTGGTATCTTTACCTGGCTTTGGTATTAGGGTGATGTTGTCTTCATAGAATGAGTTAGGTAGCGTTCCCTCCTCTTCAGTATTCTGGAAGAGTTTGAGCAGGATTGTTAGTAATTCTTGAAATGATTGGTAGAATTCACCTACAGAGCCATCTGGTCCTGAGATTTTCTTTGTTGATGGATTTTGAAGACTGATTCAATCTCTTTACTTGAGATTGGTTTGTTGAGGTCTTCTGTTTTTTCTAGAGTCAGTGTAGGTTGTTCATGTGTTTCCAGGAAATTGTCCATTTCATCTAAGTTGGCTAATTTGTTGGCTAATTTGTTGGCATACAGTTGTTCATAATATCCTCTTACGATCTTTTTTGTTTCTATGGGGTCAGTAATAATGACCCCATTCTCATTTCTGATTTTATTTATTTGCTGCCTCTCTTTTTCTTTGCCAGTCTAGCTAAGGGTTTGTCAATTTTATTGATGTTCTTAAAAAACTAACTTTTGATTTTATTGATTCTCTCTACTGTTTACATGTTCTCAATTTCATTTGTTTCTGCTCTAATCGTTATTATTTCTTTCCTTCTGTTTGCTTTGGGATTAGTTTGCTGTACTTTCTCTAGTTCCTCCAGATATTCAGTTAGGTCTTTGATTTGAGATCTTTCTTCCTTTTTAATGTAGGCATTTAGGGCTATAAATTTCCCTCTTGGCACTGCCTCCACTCCTTGATATGTTGTGTTCTCCTTTCCTTTTGTCTCGAAATAGTTACTAATTTCTCTCGCAATTTCTTCCTTTACCCACTGATTGTTTAAGAGTGTGTTGTTTAATCTCCATATATTTATGAATTTTCCAGTTCTCTGCCTGTTGTTAATTCCCAGCTTCATTCCATTATGATCAGAGAAAGTGCATTTTGTATAATTTCAATCTTATTGAAATCTGTTTTGTGACTCAACATGTGCTCTATCCTGGAGAAGGATCCATGAACACTTGAGAAGAATGTATATCCTGCTGTTTTGGGGTACATTGTTCTATTTATGTCTATTAGGTTTAATTCATTTATTATATTATTCAGGTCATCTGTTTCCTTATTGATCTTCTGTTTAGATGTTCTATCTATTGATGACAGTGGTGTATTGAAGTCTCCCAACTATTATTGTAGAGATGTCTATTACTCCCTTTTTTTGGCCAGTGTTTGCCTCATATACTTTGGGGCACCTTGGTTAAATGCATGGATGTTTATTATTGCTATTTCTTCTTGGTAAATTGTCCCTTTTATTAGTATATAAAGTCTTTCTTTGTTTCATAAGTTTTGCACTTAAAGTCTATTTTGTTCAATATTAGTATAGCTACCCCAGCTCTTTTTTGGTTACTGTTTGCGTGGGATATCTTTTTCCAGCCTTTTACTTTCAATCTATTTTTATCTTTGGGTCTAGAATAAGTGTCTTGTAGACAACATATAGATGGATCATATTTTTTATCCATTCTGCCAATCTATGTCTTTTGATTGGGGAGTTTAATCCATTAACATTCAATGTTATTACTTGAATGTGTTAATATTCGGTACTTACTTCTACCATTTATCCTTTGACTTTTATTTATCCTATCTTATCTTTTTCTCTCTTTTTTATCCTTTTAGTTACCCTTACGTCTTCATTTCTGCACTCTCCTCCAAGCCTCTCTCGCCTGTCTTTTCTTTTCAACCTGTAGAACTTCCTTTAGTCTTTGTTCTTTTTTAATGTAAACATTTAGAGGTATAAATTTCCCTCTCATTACTGCCTTTGTTGCCTCCCATAAGTTTTGGTATGTTATGTTTTAGTTTTCATTTGCTTCTCAAGATATTTCCTAATTTCCCTTGTGATTTCTTCTTTGACCCATTTGCTGTTTAAGAGTGTGTTGTTCAGTTTCCACATTTTTGTGAATTTTCCATTTCTCCCTCTGTTATTGATTTCTCATATCATTGTGGTCAGAGAAAATACATTATATGATTTCACTGTTTTTCAATTTGAGACTTGTTTTGTGACCTAACATATGGTTTATCCTGGAGAATGTCCCATGAGCACTAAAGAAGAGTGTGTATTCTGCTGTTGTTGAGTGGTGATCTGTATATGTTTGTTAGGTTTAGTTGGTTTATAATATCATTCAAGTCTTCTATTTTCATATTGATTTTCTGTCTAGGGGTTTTATCCATTTTTGAAAGTGGTGTATTGAAGTGTCCTACTACTAAGGTAGAACTATCTATTTCTCTCTTCAAATCTGTCAGTATTTACTTCATATATTTTGGGCCTCTGCCATTAGAAGCATTTACAATTATTCTGTTGTCTTGTGAATTGACCCCTTTATCAGTATACAGTGACTTTTGTCCCTCATAATGGTTTTTGACTTAAAATCTATTTTATCTGATATTAGTATAGCTACCCCAGTTGTCTCTTGGTTACTCTTTGCATGACATGATTTTTTTTTCCCATTTTTTCATTTTCATCAACTTTGTGTGTTTGAATTTAAGGGGTGAGTCTCTTGTAAACAGGATATAGTTGGACATGGTTTTTTTTATCCATTCTGCCAGTCTCTGCCTTTTGACCAGAGTGTTTAATACATTTACAGTTTAAGTACCGATAAAGCAGGACTTTCCTCTGCCGTTTTGCTATTTTGTCTTTGTAAGTCTAACTCTTACATCCTTTTTGTCTCTCAGTTCTTCCCTTAATGCCAACTTTGATATTTGTTTGATTTTTGTAGTGTATCATTTTTGAGTCCCTTCTCATTTCCTTCTGTATATATTTTTCATATATTTTCTTTGTGGTTTCCATGGGGCTTAAATTTAACATCCTAAGTCTATAAAATCACATTTGATTTGATACTAACTTAACTTCAATAGCATACACTTTCACTATTCCTTTACCCCTTTGTCCTCCCCCCTATTTTTGTACTTGTTACCAATTACATTCTTTGTACCTAGGTTTGTCATTACTTTTTTTTTTCCTCTTTATAAACTATTTGTTTTACATTTTTCAATGTTCACATTAGTGATAGCATATAATATTTCTCTTTTTATGCCTGGCTTATTTCACTCAGCATTATGTCTTCAAGGTTCATCCATGTTGTCATATGTATCACGACATCGTTCCTTCTTACTGCCGCGTAGTATTCCATCATGTGTATATACCACATTTTATTTATCCACTCATCTGTTGAAGGACACTTGGGTTGTTTCCATCTCTTGGCAATTGTGAATAATGCTGCTATGAACACTGGCGTGCAGATATCTGTTCATGTCACTGCTTTTAGATCTTCCGGGTATATACCGTGAAGTGCAGTTGCTGAATTGAAGGGTAACTCTGTATCTAGTTTTCTAAGGAACTGCCAGGCTGACTTCCAGAGTGACTGAACCATTATATAGTCCCACCAACAATGAATAAGAGTTCCAATTTCCCCACATCCTCTCCAGCATTTGTAGTTTCCTGTTTGTTTAATGGCAGCCATTCTAATTGGTGTGAGATGGTATCTCATTGTGGTCTCACTTTGCATCTCTCTGATAGCTAGTGACGCTGAACATTTTTTCATATGTTCCTTGGCCATTTGTATATCCTCTTCAGAGAACTGTCTTTTCATATCTTTTGCCCATTTTATAATTGGGCTGTCTGTACTATCGTCATTGAGTTGTAGGATTTCTTTATATGTGCAAGATATCAGTCTTTTGTCAGATAGATGGTTTCCATGTCATTACTTTTTATGCATTTGTATTTTTGAATCCATAAGAAGTAAAAAGTGGAGTTACATACCAAAAAAGTATCATAAAATAGCACTGGCATTTATAATCTCCCATATGGTTACCTTTACTGGAGGTCTTTCTTTTTGTCAGTTCAGTCTACTGTCTAGTGTCCCTTCGTTTCAGTCTGAAGAATTTAGCATTATTTATCTGGGAATGTCTTCATCTCTCCCTCATTTTTGAAAGACAGCCTTGCCAGATATAAAATCTTGATTGGCAATTTTTTTTCTTTCAGCACTTTAAGTATTTCATTACACTGCCTTCTTGTCTCCATGGCTTCTGATGAGAAATCATCACTTAATCTTAGTGGGGCTCCCTTGTATATAACATGTTGCTTTTTTCTTGCAGCTTTCAGAACTCTTTCCTTTGTCCTTGGCATTTGATAGTTTGACTACCCTCTGTCTGGGTATGGTTCTCTTCGAGTTTATCTTCTTTGGGGTTCACTGGGCTTCTTGAATGTGCATATTCATGTCTTTCATTAAATTTGGGAAGTGTTCTGCCATTCTTTCTTTGAATATTTCTTCTACCCTTTTCTCTCTTCCTTCTCTTTCTAGAACTCCCATGGTGCATATATTGTTACACTTGATATTGTCCCCAGGTCTTTTAGGCTTTGTCACTTTTTTTTCATTCTTTTTCCTTTCTCCTCAGCTTGAATTATTTCAGTTGTCTTTCAGTTCGTGGATTATTTCTTCTGCCAGTTCCAATCTGCTGTTGAAATCTTCTTGGGAGTTTTTCATTTCTATTATTGTTGGCTTCAACTCCAGTACTTCTGTTTGGTTCCTTTTTAATGTCTTTCTATTTATTGAGATTCTCAGATTGTTTATCTTTTTCCTGATATTCTTTAGTTCTTTCTTCATGTTTACCTTTATCTTCTTGATCATAATGAGATTTTAAAAGTTTTTTTAAATGTTTTAAGTCTTTGTCTTGTATGTCCAAAGTCTGTTTTATTCATTGATGGTTTCTGGATTTTTATCTTGTTCCTTTGAATGGGTCATCATTTCCTGTTTCTTTGTATGTCTTGTAATCTTTTGTTACCCACAGTACATTTTAATATTTTAAAGTAGTAACCCTAGGATTTAGTTCCTAAACTGTCTGTTCCTTAAATCTGTAAACAGCAAATGATGTGACAGAGAGTTCCTTGAGTGCCAGGAGCTAATAAAAACAAACCATCTTTGCACAGTTTTCACAATCTTTGCAAATTGTGTGTTTGTTAGCTGGTGTGTTCCTTCAGAGTTCAGCCCTTCTGTCAAGAATATTAGCTCAAGGCAAACCCAAAGTGCAGGGGTCTTCTCTGTCTTTTCTGAGCCTTTGTCTTGTCCTGATTTTGTGCTTACTGGTGGCCTTGAGAATCCCCAGCCCCCAACCCGCTTACAGAATTTGGAAAGCCCATTCCACTCCCTTTGAAATAGATTTCCTCCCCCTTTTGGGTGTTCTAGTCTATGACTTAAGACAGTTAATCTTTGCTTTTTAAACTGGGACTTTATTTGAACAAAGATACTTCTATAATATTTTTTTTTCCATTTTTAATTTTTAAAATTTATCTTATGTTTTTTATGGTAGAATATAACATATATGCATAGAAGCGATAGCTTTCCAAGTACAATCTAACAAATAGCAAATTTCAAAGAATACTATAAGTTACAATTCCACAGTTTCAGTTATTTCCTTATTATGAAATATAGCATATATACAAAAAGGTAATATCTTTCAAGGTATGATTTAACAAGTAGATATACAGGAAACTTCCAAAGTTATTATGAGTTATAGTACCATAGTTTCATTATTTCCTTATTGTGAAATATAACATATATACAAAAAGTTATAGGTTTCAAATTACAATTTAATAAGTAGCTATAGAACAAATTTCAAAGGATGTTATGGGTTCCAGTTCCACCATTTCAATTCTTTCCTTCTAACTATTCTAATACCCTAGCAACTAAGAAAAAGAAAATTATATAAAGATTCAATATTCATAATCCATCTTGTCTATTGCTACCCCTTCCTCTAGTTTAATCACTCTCCCACTTTTCATGGATATCTAGGCAGTGTCTACCCTAACCTCTTCATGTTGAAAAGGAGTGTCAACTTTATGAGCAAGGGGGACACATATAGTTGATGTTCTTGAAGAAGCTATTGCCTCTGGGTTTTGGGACTTAGCTGGCATAGGAGCGCTCTGACGGATTTAAGTTTCTGAAGAATAAACTTAGTAAGTGAAACTCTTATGGAGTCTCAGATAGGGATCCGGGTATTCTTTAAGGTTTTTGGGACTACTATTGACTTGGGCCTATCATATTGTGTTCGTTTGGCATATCTAGGTGAAGCTTGCATAGGAGTAACCTCCAGTACAACCTTTTTTTTTTTTTTTTTTTTTAATTTTATTTTATTTTCTTTTATTGGGATTGTTCACATACCATAAAATTATCCAAAGATCCAAAGTGTACAATCAGAACAACCTTTTTTTTTATTTAATTTAATTTAATTATTGTTTGTTTTATTGAGATTGTTCACATACCATACAGTTATCCAAAGATCCAAAGTGTACAATCAATTGCCCAGGGTACCATCATACAGCTGTGCATCCATCACCACAATTAATTTTTTTTTCAATTTTTAGAACATTTTCATTACTCCGGAAAAGAAATAAAGACAAAAAAAGGAAACTCAAATCCTCTCATACTCCTAACCACCCCCACCTCCATTATTGACTCATAGTATTGGTATAGTACATTTGGTACTCTTGATGAAAGAATGTTAAAATACTACTAACTGTAGTATATAGTTTGCAATAGGTATATATATTTTTCCTTTGTGCCCCTCTATTATTAACTTCTAGTTATTGTGTCATACATTTGTTCTAGCTCATGAGAGAGACTTCTAATATTTATACAGTTAATCACGGCCATTGTCCACCACAAGATTCATTGTTTTATAAATTCCCATCTTTTAACCTCCACCTTTCCTTCTGGTGACATACGTGACTCTGAGCTTACCCTTTCCACCACATTCACAGACCATTTAGCACTGTTAGTTATTCTCACAACATGCTACCATTACCTCTGTCCATTTCCAAACATTTAAGTTCACCCTAGTTGAATATTCTATTCATAGTAAGCAACCACTCCCCATTCTTTAGCCTTGTTCTATATCCTGGTGACTTGTATTTCATGTCTGTGAGTTTACATACTATAATTAGTTCCTATCAGTGAGACCCTGCAATATCTGTCCTTTTGTCTCTGTCTTATGGCATTCAATATAGTGCCCTCAAGGTTCCTCCATCAACTCATTTTTTTAAAGATGGTTTTGTTCACACACCATACATTCCATCCTAAGTAAACAGTCAATGGTTCCCTGTATCGTCACTTATTGATGTATTCACCACCATCACCTCTATCTATATAAGGACATCTCCACATTTCTTCACAAAGGAGGAGGAAGAGTCAAAGAAGGTAGAGAGACAAAAGAAAAAGAAAAAAGAAAAGAACAAAACAAAACAACAACAACAAAAATAAAACATGACAGCTAGGAAGCAACAAAAGGAAAGATAGCATTAAACTAAAGTAGAATAAAGAGTCAAACAATATCACCCATGCCAAGAGTCCCAATACCCCTCCCTTATGTTCCCCTCTTGTATGCATTTAGCTTTGGTATATTGCCTTTGTTAGATTAAGGGAAGCATAATACAATGTTTCTGTTAATTACTGTCTCTGGGTTTGTATTGACTGTATTTTTCCCCAAAACCCACCCTATTTTTTTTTAATTCAGTTTTATTGAAATATATTCACATACCGTACAATCATCCATGGTATACAATCAGCTGTTCACAGTACAATCATATACTTATGCATTCATCACCACAATCTATTTCTGAACATTTTTCTTAGATCAGAAAGAATCAGAATAAGAGTAAAAAAAAATAAAAGTAAAAAAAGAACACCCAAACCATCCCCCCCATCCCATCCTATTTGTCATTTAGTTTTTATCCCCATTTTTCTACTCATCCATCCATACACTAGATAAAGGGAGTGTGATCTACAAGGTTTTCACAATCACACTGTCACCACTTGTAATCTACATTATTATATAATTGTCTTCAGGAGTCCAGACTACTGGGTTGGAGTTTGGTAGTTTCAGGTATTTACTTCTAGCTATTACAATACATTAAAACCTAAGAGGTGTTATCTATATAGTGCATACGAATGTCCACCAGAGTGACCTCTCGATTCCATTTGAAATCTCTCAGCCACTGAAACTATTTCATCTCATTTTGCATCCCCCTTTTGGTCAAGAAGATATTCTCAATCCCATGATGCCGGGTCCAGATTCATCCCCAGGAGTCATATCCTGCGTTGCCAGGGACATTTACACCCCTGGGAGTCGGGTCCCACATAGTGGGGAGGGCAGTGAGTTCACCTGCCGAGGTGGCTTAGTTAGAGAGAGAGAGGCCACATCTGAGCAACAAAGAGGCACTCAGGGGGAGACTCTTAGGCACAATTATATGCAAGTTTAGCCTCTCCTTTGCAGTAACAAGCTTCGTAAGGGCACATCCCATGATCGAGGGCTCAGCACATCAAACCGCCAGTCCCAATGTTTGTGACATTGACACCAGTCCAGGTGAGGAAGTCCAACACTTCTGCACCTTCCCCCACCCAGCTCCTCAGGGCGGGGGGTGGGGGGAGGCTGTAAATATGTTTTTTATTCTCTGCCCAAATTACTTTGGGATGTGTCACTATTTCACTCTAACCTATACTAACCTATCGTATCTCACTTCCTATTCAAAGTTCCATGTAATTAAACCCACCCTATTTTTAACACCTTGCAATGTTGACATTCGTTTGTTTTCTCTCATATAAAAACATATTTGTACCCTTTATCACAATTGCTGAGCACTCTAGGTTTCACTGAGTTATATAGTCCCAGCCTTTATCTTTCCTCTTTCCTTCTGGTGTCCCACATGCTCCTAGCCTTCCTCTTTCAACCATCCTCACAGTCATCTTTGTTCAGTGTTCGTACATTGCTGTGCTACCGTCACCCAAAATTGTGTTCCCCATCTCTCGCTCCTGTCTTTTCCTATCTATCTGTAGTGCTCCCTTTAGTATTTCGTGTAGAGCAGGTATCTTGTTCACAAACTCTGTCATTGTCTATTTGTCAGAGAATATTTTAAGCTCTCCCTCATATTTGAAGGACTATTTTGCCAGATATAGGATTCTTGGTTGGTGGTTTTTCTCTTTCAGTATCTTAAATATATCACCTCACTTCCATCTTGCCTCCATGGTTTCTACTGAGAAATCCAGAAATTGTCTTATCAGGCTTCCTTTGTATGTAATGGATCACTTTTCTCTTGCTGCTTTCAGGATTCTCGTTTTTATCTTTGAGTTTGATAATCTGATTATTAAGTGTCTTGGCATAGGCCTATTCAGATCTATTCTGTTTGGGGTACGCTGCGCTTCTTGGATCTGTAATTTTATGTCTTTCATAATAGATGGGAAATTTTTATTGATTATTTCCTCTATTATTGTTTCTGCCCCTTTTCCCTTCTCTTCTTCTCTGGGACACCCATGACACATACACTCATGCGTTTCATGTTGTCATTCAATTCCCTGAGATGTTGCTCATATTTGTCCATTCTTTTCTCTGTCCTTTTGTGTGTAGGATTTCAGGTGCCTTGTTCTCCAGTTCCTGAGTGTTTTCTTCTTCCTTTTGAGATCTGTTGTTTTATGTCTCCATTGTGTCTTTCATTTCTTGTGTTGTGCCTTTAATTTCCATAGATTCTGCCAGTTGGTTTTTTGAACTTTCAATTTCTACCTTATGTACGCCCAGTATTTTCATTATATGCTTCATTTCTTTTTCCATATCTTCCCTAAACTTTTTGAATTGATTTAGCATTAGTTGTTTAAATTCTTGTATCTCAGTTGAAGTGTAAGTTTGTTCCTTTGACTGGGCCATAACTTCATTTTTCTTAGTGTAGGTTGTAGTTTACTGTTTTCTAGGCATCTTGTTTCCTTGGTTACCCCAATCAGGTTTTCCCAGACCAGAATGGGTTCTGGTCTCAGAAGGAGGCAATAGTATCAGGTTTCCCTGAGGGTGTGCCTTAGAAGATTGACACACCCTGTGAAGCTCAAGCCACTGTGTTTTTCTGCCCAGCAGATGGCTCCTGTCAGCCTGTCACTCCCGACTGGTGTAAAGAGGTATGTCCCGTGGCTGTTTTCCCCACAGGCTCTGGGGTCTGGTTCTGAATGGAAGGCAGGTAGTAGAGCTTGGCACCACCTCCTTCCTCTTAGGGAAGATATACCCTCTAGGGAGATATCATCTGCTTTTGAATAGTCTCTCTGACTCTGCTATCTCCACCCTTGCCTGGGTCAGAGCACTGGGAACTGAAAATGGCTGAGGCTTTCTCCACTGAGCCAAAAAAGGGACAGAAAGCCTCCCCACTTCAGGGTCAGTCCACAGCTGCCCTCAGTTTCACCCATTAGCCAGAGATAGCACCTGGTCCTCTGGGCTCCCCCTCCTTCCCAGAGAGGTCCTCTGGCTCGCCAAGATCAGTCGTCACCAAAAGCTTCTGTCTGCTTGTTGTGGGTTCATACCTTATATTGAACAGTCCACGCTTGTTAATTAAAACCCAAGTTGGGGCTGGACTGAGCTATATTTGCTCGCTCCAGGAATGCTGCTTTCTTCCACAGGAAGGTTTTGCAGTTCGGGCTGCCATAGAGGGAGGGGGCTCCTGGCTCAAGTCTGCAGTTTTTACTTACAGATTTTATGCTGTGATCTTGGGTATTCCTCCCAATCTAAATTGGTGTACAACATGTGGACAGTCACGGTTATCCCCCACCATTAATTCCAGATTATTTACTAGTTGTTCCTGGTTGTTTATTAGTTGTTCTGGGGGACTAACTAACTCCCACTCCTCTCTATGCCACCATCTTCTTCCCCTCCCTAAGACATTCAGGACAACCTTTTGACTCTATTTGAATTCTCTTAGCCACTAAAACCTTATTTTGTTGCCTTTCTTTTCCCCCTTTTGGTCAAAAAGGCATTCTCAATCCCTCAATGCCAGGATCAGGCTTATTCCAGGAATCCATGTCCCATGTTGCCAGGAAGGCTCATTCATATTGGGGGTCCTGTCCCACTTCGGGGGGGAGGGTGATTAATTTATTTGCAGAGTTAGGCTTAGAGTCCACATTTGACCAACAAAAGAGGTTCTCTGGAGGTGGTCCTAGGCATAATTACAGGTGGGCTTAGCCTCCTCTTTACAGCTATAAGTTTCACCAGAGCAAGCCTCAATATCAAGGACTTATAAAATAGGGGGTTCCTAAGTTCACATAGCATATGTTATATCCACTATAATCCATCCATATCTCACATTATCATCACTTAGTTGTGTAATACCCATCACTCCATTTTAAACAATTCTTATGACCCAAAACATCTCGTAGCTCTTGTCAGCCCTTAATTATTTGTCCCTAGTATTTATGTAATACCAGTATGGTTTTCCTATTAATTGTAGTCCCTAGTAAGCAATGTGTAGATTTTTCCCATACACCCTTCTGTTGTCACCTCTCTGTGCTAGTGTCATAACTTACAGGTATATCATGCAAGCTCATATCTTTATTTGTGGTGCTGATCTGTGGGAAACATGCCTTTAAACAACCCCTTTCATTCCTATTCACCTTCAGTACAGCTCTGATACTTATAATTCCATTAACAAAAAGTTGTCACCCCTATCCATTGTCACATCTGTGAATTCACCATCATTAACATATCTGAGCATATTAGATTATCATTCTCCCTCATTAACTACAATCTATTACTAGGTCCCCAATATTCTTACATTATACGACATTGATTTTTACATTGTTTGGAGAGTTCATAGAAGTGGTAACATACAATATCTCTCCTTTTGTGTCTGCATTATTTCACTCAGAATTATATCTTCAGGGTTCATCCATGTTGCCATATGTTTCAGGACCTTGTTGCTTCTTAGTGCTGCATAGTATTCCATCATATGTATATACCACATTTTGTTTATCCACTATTCTGTTGAGGAATACTTGGATTGTTTCCATCTCTTGGCAATTATGAACAATGCTGCTATGAACATTGGTGTTAATTGTTTCTTTATACTGTTTTAGCTATCTCCAAGCTGCTGCTACCTGCAGGGCAAGTTCTGGGAGGGCAAGTCTAAGACAAGTTTCCTGGTTCAGTCTTTCATTTGATTGACGCTGACATACAGGCATGCCAGTATGTGCATAGAGGTTCCTGTGCACCCTCTGGAACAGGACCCATTGTGAAAAGACTACAGACCCACATTGGGAACACAGACTGGCTCCACATGTGCTGGAGATTGGGAGAGAGGGGCTTGCAAAGACAGCACAAACTTCTATTGTTTCTCAAGCTACATTTTCCTGATTCAGCATTCCCTCTGGTACTGCAACCATTTAACTGTTTTCTGGAGTTTTGTGGACGATGACTCTGCTAGTTTCTGCTAGTTGTTCAAAGATTCTATGGAGGAATGGCACCCTAGAGCATCTTAGGCCACCATCTTGTTCCACTGGATGTCCTCATTGTGGTTTTAATTTGCATTTCCCTGGTGGCTAATGATGTTGAGCATCTTCTCATGTGCTTTTTGACCATTTGTATATCTTCTTTGGAGAAATGTCTATTGAAGTCCTTAGTCCTTTTTTAATTGGGTTGTTTGTCTTTTTTACTTGAGTTTTAGAAATAGTTTATGTAGTCTGGATATTAAAGCCTTATCAGAAATATGGTTTCCAAATATTTTCTTCCATTCTCTAGGAAGAAAATGTCTTTTTACTTTCTTAATAATGCCCTTTGCACAAAAGTTTTTAATTTTGATGAGTCACATTTATCTGTTTTTTCTGTTGTTGCTCATGTTTTTGGTATACAGTCTGAGACTCCATTCCCTAACACAAGGTCTTGGAGATTTTCTAAGTTTGTTTTTTTTTTGTTTTTTTTTTTAATTAAATTCCATTTTATTGAGAGATTCACATACCATACAGTCATCCATGGTGTACAATCAGTTGTTCATAGCACCATCATATAGTTATGCATCCATCACCACAATCTATTTTCGAACATTTCCCTTACACCAGAAAGAATCAGAATAAGAATAAAATGTAAAAGTATAAAAACACCCAAATCATCCCCCCCCATCCCACCCTATTTTTCATTCAGTTTTTGGCCCCATTTTTCTACTCCTCCATCCATACACTGGATAAAGGGAGTGCTATCCACAAGGTCTTCACAATCTCACTGTCACCCCTTGTAAGCTACATTGTTCCACAATCGTCTTCAAGAGTCAAGGCTACTGGGCTGGAGTCTAATAGTTTCAGGTATTTACTTTTAGCTATTCCAGTACATTAAAACCTATAAAGTGTTATCCATGTAGTGCACAAGAATGTCCACCAGAGTGACCTCTTGACTCCATTTGAAATCTCTCAACCACTGAAACTTTATTACGTTTCATTTCGTATCTCGCTTTTGGTCAAGAAGAGGTTCTCAATCCCACAATGCCGGGTCCAGATTGATCCTCAGGAGTCATATCCTGTGTTGGCAGGGAGATTTACACCCCTGGGAGTCAGGTTCTATAGTGGGGAGGGCAGTGAGTTCACCTGCTGAGTTGGCTCAGCTAGAGAGAGAGGGCCACAACTGAGCAACAAAGAGACACTTAGGGGGAGACTCTTATGCACAATTATAAGCAGGTTTAGCCTCTCCTTTGTGGTTAAGGAGCTTCACAAGGGCAAGCCCCAAGATACAGGGCTCAGCATACCAAACCGTCAGTCCTCAGTGTTTATGAGAACATCAGCAACAATCCAGGTGAGGAAGTCCAACATTTCTGCTTTTTCCCCCAGCTCTTCAGGGAACCCTGCATGTATACTTTTATTCTCTGCCCAAATTACTTTGGGATGTGTCGCTATTTCACTCTAACCTATACAAACCTACCATATCTCACTTCCTATTCAATGTTCCATGTAATTGTAGTGTTTGAACAAACTGACTGTAGAAGTTATATTGTTTAGAAAATATAGATCTTGTACCAAATAAACATCTCTTCCCTTGGTCTCACATGGAAGTTGAAGTTTTAAAACACAGTGTCAACCTTGACCCTTTGGCCTGATTTGCCCTAGTCTTAACCAGATCTGCTTCATTTATATTGCCAATTGAAGTCTGGGCTTTTTTTCACCTTTTTTTTTTTTTAACAGTTGCTGTATGTGCTAATACTGATAGTCATATCAGCCAAACTCTAACTCTGAGTTTCAGGTGTCACACAGATACCCAATGTTCCAGAGACCGATCAGGTTAGACACAAAGGGATCAGCATCTCAGACTTTGGAGATACGAAAAGTTTTATGGTTTTATCTCTTATAAGTAGTTCTTTGATCCATTTTGAGTTAATTTTTGAGTAATGGTGTGAGATAGGGGTCCTCCTTAACTCTTTTGCATATGGATTCCAGTTTTCCCAGCACTATTTGTTGAAGAGATTATTCTTTTCCCATTGAGTGGATTTGGCAGTCTTGTCAAAATTCAGTTGGCCATAGAGGTGTGGATTTATTTTTGAACTGCAATTCTATCTTGGTGGCCTACTTGTCTTTCCTTATGCCAGTATAAACCTCTTTTGATTACTGTAGCTTTAAGTTTTCAAATTGGGAAGTATGAGTCCTCCAACATTATTCTCCTTTTCCAAAATTGTTGGGCCCTTTATAGATTTGCCAGTTTTTATTGACCTGTCTTCAAGTTCACTCACTCTTGCCTCTGTCATCTCTGTTCTGTAATTGAGTCCATCCAGTGAGCTTTTTATTTCATATATATATTTTCTAAACTAAATTTTCCACTTGATTGTTTTTTATAGTTTCTATTTCTCTGTTGAGAACCTCTGTCTTTCCCTTTGCCTGGAACTTGGGCAGTGGTTTATATCAAGCGTATTGTATGCTGCTTTGTGTGATCTGGGTACATGCACAGCTCATGAGTGAGCCTAGCACTTGTGCCAATTCACACACACAATTAGGAGAGCCCCTTCTTCAGTTCATTCCTATGTAGTGTTCCTCCTATACTTTTTGGCCCTCAGAATCCCTTTTTCCAGTCCTTTGGCCAGAAAGAATCGGCTTTTTCTAAGAGTTTTAGCTTCCCACACCACCACTGCAGCAGTTCAAAGCTGTGAGAGAAAAAACAAAAAAACAAGAAACAGGAAATTCAACCCTGTGCAGGTTGCTTCTTCAAATTTGGACTCTTCTCCACAGTCCACCTGCTTTTGTTTACTTGTCAGTGTCCTTAGTTAGTTGCTTCTATTTTCATTTTGCCACAGAATTTAAATTCTAATCAGTTAAGGAAAGGCTGTAGTGAGGTTACTCCAGCAACTGCAATTTATTCCATCTTTTTATCCTTCTGATAATACTTACAAGTATGGCAGTAGCAGAGAATGCAGTATTTCAGTCTTCCTACTTCTGCCAGCTTTGCCAAAGTAAAATGTCATGTATGCAACCTCATTTCACATGGTTAAGCAAAAAACAGTGTGTCGTGTGTATATGGAGAGAGAGTCATGCAGACGGTAATAAAATAGACATGGCAGGATGTTAATAATTGGTGCATGTAAGTGAGGGATAAATGGATATTAGGTGAACTCTTTCAACTATTCTGCAAGTTTTAAAAGTTTTATAATAAAACGTTGATGGGGGAGATATCTGTCCTCAATAAATTTTATAAACTTTATAACCTCAGTCCTTAGTCACCCTAATGATGATCTTCTGAGTATTTTTAATTGGTTATTAAGTCAAACTGGGACATATAAAGGGAGAACTGAATCATTCTAGCTAAAACCTTCTCTGATCTCAAAGTGCTTCTCTTTATTCCTGAGAGAATCTTTAAGGGCAATTCTGTACTTCTTCCCTTTCTTACTCTTCTCCTATTTGTTTATATTAACAAATTAGAAATTTAAAATCTGGTCCATTCAAAAGTCACCAAAAGTTAGTTATCCATTCTCTTACTTCAGACAATTCCAAGCTCGAGTATCTCGACAAACTCTGTTGGCACTTGAGAAAGAAGAAGAGGAGGAAGTTTTTGGATCTTCTGTACCACAGCGAAGCACACTGGCTGATCTAAAAAGCAAAGGGAAAAAGACAGCAAGAGCTCCAATCAGCCGCATAGGAGGTGCTCTCAAGGGTAATTTTGTTAAATGTTTTTGTGGAAAATTCTATGGCTTGGGTGGTAGACAAATTATGCAAGGAGATAATACATGAATATATATGTGGACAATGTAGTTTTCTGCATGCTGGGTAACAAACAAAAGGAAGTCTAATGAGAGCTGGGATCACAGTGTGCAATAAAACCAAAAGGTATCAGCAATTTTGTCTTAATTAAAGAAAAAGCCTGATGTTCAGGAAGCCATCAGGATTTTTCTGAGTTTAAGGGTTGTTAGTTGAAAGAAGATTTGCAATAATATGGCTGGTATTGTCAGAGGAAAGTTTAGGCCTACCAAAGCCTCAGAGAAAGGTATTAACATGATGAAGAATCTCGTTTTCAGCCTTTTCACGCCAGAGATTAGACTCTTGGTATATCCGGAGATAATCAACAATAAGCTTTTATTAACTAAATTTATAGCAATTAGACATACAAACCAGAATGTTTTTTGTCTCCTATTCTTTTCCTGATATCAGTTTATCTGAAAACTAAATTTATTAGTCAGAATGTTGCTTGGAGATTCTAGAACCAAGGCAGAGAGGGCATATAATTCTAAAGGATATTTTATACAGATCATGATGATATTTGATATAAGCAATAACCTGCCCCACAACAAAAAAACACCCCTAATAAATGGATTGATTTGTGTTCTTTAGATTGGGTATATCTCAGCTGCCTTCCATCTTCACTGAAAGAAAATTTGAAATGAAAGGGTGAAGATTTAGGTTAGGTTAGTTTGTGTTAAGACTACAGTGTTAGAATTGTAACTGGAAGGATGTAGAATTTCTTTTTGGAAGTCTATGAATAAGAGATTGGAGAGACAGAGGGATGGGGGAGGGGAGGAAGGAGAGGGAGAGTATAAGTAACAAATACAGAATGGATAAAAGTTACTCTGTGAAGTTTTTTTAATTATTGTTTTTTTAAATCTCTTTGATTCTATAGTAGTAGAAGTGATCTCCTTGATTTGGGGAAGAATAGGGTACATTATCTGGCATCTAAGTTGATAAAGGTTTTATATGAAGTTTTAATATTTTTTTCTAGCTCCAAGCCAGAACAGAGGACTCCAAAATCCAGTTCCTCTACAGATGATTAGTAATTCTAGAATTACCGTTTTTGATGAAAATGCTGATGAGTCTTCTAGAACAGAATTGTTTAAGCCTGCAGTCCAGCCCTGGATAGCACCCCCTGTGCCTAGGGCTAAAGAGAATGAGCTGAAAGCAGGTCCTTGGAACACAGGCAGGCCTCTGGAATACAGGGTAAGAACTCTTAGATCTTGTCAGCATGCCTAAGACTTCAGATTTGGGAGAGTATTCTTAGCATCTCTTTTAATTCCTCTTGAATATTTAGGCATAGTCTGCATATGTTGTATTAGAATGTAAAACCATGGTGATTTTAGTTTTCTTTTTCATTGCCAGCCTCGTGGTAATACAGCTTCTGTGACAGCTGCACTCCCTATGCTTCCTAGTTTTACTCCATATGTGGAAGAGACTGTGCAGCAGCCAGTTATGTGAGTTTGAATTCAAGATAATTTTGAAAAGGGAATTATTATGAGTGGGCATAAACACCTATCTTAGTCTCCAAAGGTATTTTCTTTTTTATGGGGATGAAAGTAACCAAAGTTTCATGTTTCTTTTATGTCTGTATTCCTTTGAGTATGTTAGGGATAAAAGACCATTTGGTAATTTATTAAGGAATAAACTTATTAGTTAGGTTTATATCTACAATGCTTTAGTTAAAGACTAATTTTAGTGAGATGCTCTGCTTTTGTTCTTTTTTAATGAAATTTTATTGAGATATCACATAACATACAGTCATTCAAAGTGTACAGTTCACAGTATCGTCATATATTGTGGCTTCGTTACCACAATCAAACTTTGAAAATTTTCATTACTCCAAAAAAGAAAATTAAAATTAAAATTGAAAAGAACATCCAAAACATCCCATTCCTCTCCTCCCCCTATTGTTCATTTACTGTTTTTTAATATAGTTTTATTGGGATATATTCACATACCCTGCAGTCATCCATGGTATAAAATTATTCACAGCACCGTCATACATTTGTGCATTCATCACCAGAATCAAGTTTTGAACCTTTTCCTTACTCCAAAATAAAAATAAAAGCAAAAAAGAACACCCAAAACTTTCCATCCCCTCCATCCCACACTATTCTTCATCTAATTTTTGTCTCCATTTTTCCACTCTTCTGTCCATACATGGGATAAAGGCAGCGCAAGCCACAAGGTTTTCACAGTCACACAGTCACACTGCAAGCTACATAATTATATGTCTTTAAGAATCAGGGTCACTGGGTTGCAGTTTGATAGCCTCAGGTATTTCCCTCTAGCCATTCCAATACACTAAAACCTAAAAAGTGATATCTATATAGCACATAAGAATACCCTCCAGAGTGACCTCTCCACTCCATTTGAAATCTCAGCCACTGGAACATTATTTTGTTTCATCTCTCTTCCCCATTTTGGTCAAGAAGATCCTCTCAATCCCACAGTGCTGGATCCAGGCTCATCTCCAGGAGTCACATCGCATGCCGGTGGGGGGGAGGGCAGTGAGTTCACCTGCCAAGTGGGCTTAGAGAAAGAAGGGGCCACATATGAGCAACAAAGAGGGTCCCTGGGGGGGGACTCCTAGGCACAATTATAAGTGGGCTTAGCCTCTCCCTTGCAGCAACTAGCCTCACAAGTGAAAGCCCCCAGATCGAGGGCTTTGCCCACTAAATTGGCAGTCCTCAATGTTTGTGGGAAAATCAGCAATAACCCAGGTGGGGAAGTCCAACATTTCCACATTTCTCCCCAGTTCCTCGTAGGACCCCGCAAATACTCTTTCACTCTCTGCCCATATCACTCTGGGATGTATCAGGATTTCACTCCAGCCTGGACAAACTCACCAAATCCCACTTCCCATTCAGCACTCCATGCAACTATGATTTTCAAACTGATCGTACAAGTTAAATTGTCTAGTGTGCTACAGAAAATATAGATCCAGCACCAAATAAACATCTCCCTTGGTCTCGCACAAAAATCATAGTTTTAAAACCCAGTCAGTATCATCCTTTACCCTTGGGCCTGATTTGCCTTAGTCCCAACCAGATCCTCTTCATTCATATCCCTAATTGAAGTTTGAATTCTTTTTCAGCTCTTTCACCTGTTGCTGTATGGGTTAATATTGACATTCATAGCTGCCAAGTTCTAGCTCTGAGTTACAGGTTTCACACAGATGCCCAAAGTCCCAAAGACTGACCAGGTTATACACAAGGAGCTCAGCATCTCAGGATTTAGAGATAACCATTACAACTCAGGGATAGATGTGACTGCTATAAGAGCTTGCAATCTAGGGACCATTACAATAAGCATTCCCCTGATAAGCTGTGCTCTAAGATTCAGTTCTCAGAGTTTACACATTATAGTTAGTCCATATTAGTGAGGCATTATAATGTTTGTCCTCTCATTTCTGGCATACGTCACTCAAAATGCTGTATTGAAGATCCATTCACCTAGTTCATTCCTTCTTGTAGCCGCTCAATATTCTATTATATGCATACGCCACTGTTTACCATTCTGTTCATCAGTCAGTGTACTCTTAGGCCACCTCCATCCATTGCAAATAGTGAATACTGCCACCATCTATTCTGGTGTGTAAATGTCCATTCATGTCCCTGGTCTCAGTTCTTCCAAGTATACACCCCATACTGAGGTTTCTGCCTTTGTTCTTGACAGTAATTAGAAATTTTGGTAGTTTTCCTTCTCATCCTGCTCATTCCTTTTGGATGTCTTTTTCCCCTTCTTCCTAATCATTAGCATTTCTATGTGTAAGAAAAAGTAGGGTGGTAGGTGATGGTTAGATAATCAGGCCCCCCTGTAGATTTAGTCTGATACATATACCATTGCTGAGTTCTAGTACTAGACTGAATTCTGTGTCACAGTGCAGAGTTTCCTTGTAACTAATCTACAACTCCGCTTAATGGTAGGTACTATGGAAGTGCGAAAATATATAATATTTTGAGCAAAAATTATTTCTGATAAGAGCTATTTTTAAGCAAATCATGTAGCCTTTCACCAAGAATTATTAGAAGTAACTGATGGGCACACATTTATGGATGTTTAATTTTTCTAATGTTTCAAATTACTTTGTAGATTCAAATCATTATGGATTATATAAATATGGTATAGAAAATGTTGAACTTTATTTTTATTTTATTTAAACTCTTTTTCAAGGGTGTCTTGTTTGACCTCTCTGTAGCATTTTTCTTTAGATTATGTTTTCTTAGTGATATGTGGGTTGTCTTCATAGATTAAGAAAATTAGTTCTATAAGTTGCAAATATTTTCCCCTACTAGTTTGTCATTTGTTTTTTGACCTTGCATAGCAGTAACTATTATAAATGTATTTTTAATTAATGTAAAAATTTAACAATCTTCTTTATGGCTTCTGTGTCTCTGTCATTCTTTGCTAGAATTACTGCAACCTAACTAATCTTTCTGCTTACAGTCTTAACCCTCCCCATCCATATCCCAAACTGTTACAGTTCTAAAATGCAAATCTGCTCGTGTCATTTCCCTGCTCAGAATTCCTTGCTAGATCCCCCTAGCCTTTGGGATAAAAGCCAACTCCTTAGCACTAACTATAAAATCCTTCAGGATTTAGCCTCTGCCAATATGTAGGGACAGTTTTCTCCGTACTGTGTGGTCACACTAGACTGTTTGCAAGTTCCTGAACTTGTCTGAAATAGCCCTGTGGCTACCTTATCCCTCTTCCTCCACCTAACTAATTCTTATTCCTCCTTTAGGACTCTGCTCAGATGTTATCCTTTCTGGGAAGTCTTTTTCTTATTTCTTATTTGTCCTATATCCCTATTCTTCTATACCAGTGGTTTATAGCCCTAGCTGTGCATTTAGAATAACCTGGGAAGTTTTTTATTGAGATATAATTTATTTACCATACAATCCACCCATTTAAAGTGTACAATTCCTTGATTTTGAGTATATTCTTGGAATCATATAATCATCACCACAGTCCATTTTAGAGTATTTTTATTACCCCAAAGAGAACCCTGTACTAATTAATGGTCATACCCCATTCTCTACCACTATCACCCTAGCACTAGGCAACTGTTAATCTATTTTCTGTCTATGGATTTACCTATTCTGGACATTTAATATAAATATAAATAGAAACCTACAATATATGGTCTTTTGTAACTGGCTGTTTTCACTTAGCATGTTTCTAAGGTTTATCCATATTGTAGATGTATCAGTACTTCATTCCCCCTTAATTTATGAAATCCCTGTATCTACTTGAGCATCCTCTTAACCACCCCAGTTCCTTCTATCTTATCCTTTGAAGGTATAAAATGCCCCCCTCCCCTCATCCAGGGCATTCCGGAGTGCTCAGATCTGCCTCCCATGGTCTGCGCAAGCCCTGTTTGTCCTGGAGGGAAATTTGGACATTGTTACATAGATCAGGAGACCAAAGTACTGAAAGGTTAAATGGCTTGCCCAGAGTTGTTTGCCTAATTGGTACAGAACTGTGATTATAACCCAGTTTACTGGGCCTAGTCCGATGAGGATGATAATTACCATAACAACAGTAATACAGTATTTACTATTCATTGAGCCCTTGGGACTTAAAATGTGCCAGGCAATATAAGTTCTATTCATACATTACCTTACTTTTTGTTTTGTTTTCTTTTAAACTTATTTTTGCAAGCACTCCCTCTTCATTTCTTTCTATTG
Organism: Choloepus didactylus; assembly: GCF_015220235.1. Taxonomy (NCBI): domain Eukaryota; kingdom Metazoa; phylum Chordata; class Mammalia; order Pilosa; family Megalonychidae; genus Choloepus; species Choloepus didactylus. The sequence goes on along the minus strand of NC_051310.1, from coordinate 141,405,984 downwards.
CCAAGTAATACTCCATTGTATGAATATACCACATTTTATTTATTATCCATTCATCAGTTATTGGACTTTTTGGGTTGTTTGCACTTTTTGGTATTATGAATAATGCAGCTATCAATGTTTGCATACATGTTTTTCGTAGCCTTATATTTTCATTTCTCTTGGGCATATATCTAGATGGAGAATTGCTGGGTCATATGATGATCTTACATTTAACATTTTGAGGAACTGCAAAACTTTTCCAAAGAGGCTGTACCATTTTACACCAGTAATCTACGGGATTTCCAATTTCTCCACATCCTTCTTAACACTTGATTTTATCTTTTTTGTTATAGCCACTGAGGAGGTTTGAAGTGGTATCTCATTGTGGTTTTGATTTGCATTTCCCTAATAACTAATGTATCTTTTCATGAATTTATTGGTCATTTGTATATCTTCAGAGATATGTCTGTTCTAATCCTTTGCCTCCTTTTCAGTTGGGTTATTTTTTATATTCTAGATGCAAGTCCCTTAACAGATACATGATTTGCAAATATTTCCTCCCATTCAGTGAGTTGTCCTTTCACTTTCTTGATGGTGTCCTTTAAAGCACAGAATTTCTTAATTTTGTTGAAGTCCAACTTATCTGTTTTTTTCCTTTGTCCTTTGTGCCTAACCCAAGTTCATGAAGATTTATTCCTATGTTTTCTTTGAAGAGTTTTTTAATTTTAGCTCTTACGTTTAGATCTTTGATCCACTTCAAGTTGCCTTTTTATATATGATGTGAGATTAGGGTCCAACTACATTCTTTTGCATGTAGATATTCAGGTTTCCCAGAACCATTTGTTGAAAAGACTATTTCCCCATTGAATTATCTTGGCACATTTGTTGGAAATCAATTGACTACAAATGTATGGGCTTGTTAATGAATTTTTAATTCTGTTCCATTGATCTATATGTCTATTCTTATGTAATATCACACAGTCTTGATTACGGTACCTTTGCAGTAACTTGGAATAATTAGGATGTGTGAGTCCTCTAACTTTGTTTTTCTTTTTCAAGATTGCTTGGACTAGTCTAGGTTCCTTGCATTTCCTTATGAATTTTAGGATCAGCTAGTCAATTTCTGTAAAATAAAAAGAAAAAAAAGAGAAGAAAGAAAGAAAAGAAAAAGGCAGCTGGGATTTTAACAGGAATTGTGTTGAACCTGTAGACCAATTTAAGGACTATTGCTATCTTAATAGTATTAAATCTTCTGAACCATGAATATGGGATGCCTTTCCATTTATTTAGATCTTCTTCAGTTTTTCTCAACAGTGTTTTGTGGTTTTTAGGGTATAAGTTTGGCACTTCTGTTAAATTTATTCATAAGTATTTTATTCTTTTTGGTGCTATTTTAAATGGAATTGTTTTCTAATTTCATTAGCAGATTGTTCGTTGTACGTGTATAGAAATACAATTGATTTTTTTTTTTAAATCATCATTTTATTGAGATATATTCACATACCACGCAGTCATACAAAACAAATTGTACTTTCGATTGTTTACAGTACCATTACATAGTTGTACATTCATCACCTAAATCAATCCCTGACACCTTCATTAGCACACACACAAAAATAACAAGAATAATAATTAGAGTGAAAAAGAGCAATTGAAGTAAAAAAGAACACTAGGTACCTTTGTCTGTTTGTTTGCTTCCCCTACTTTTCTACACATCGATCCATAAACTAGACAAAGTGGAGTTTGGTCCTTATGGCATTCCCAATCCCACTGTCACCCCTCATAAGCTACATTTTTATACAACTGTCTTCGAGATTCATGGGTTCTGGGTTGTAGTTTAATAGTTTCAGGTATCCACCACCAGCTACCCCAATTCTTTAGAACCTAAAAAAGGTTGTCTAAAGTGTGCGTAAGAGTGCCCACCAGAGTGATCTCTCGGCTCGTTTTGGAATCTCTCTGCCACTGAAGCTTATTTCATTTCCTTTCACATCCCCCTTTTGGTCAAGAAGATGTTCTCCATCCCACGATGCCGGGTCTACATTCCTCCCCGGGAGTCATATTCCACGTTGCCAGGGAGATTCACTTCCCTGGGTGTCTGATCCCACGTAGGGGGGAGGGCAGTGATTTCACCTTTCAAGTTGGCTTAGCCAGAGAGAGAGGGCCACATCTGAGCAACAAAGAGGCATTCAGGAGGAGACTCTTAGGCACAAATACAGGGAGGCCTAGCCTCTCCTTTGCAGCAACCGTCTTCCCAAGGGTAAAACTTATGGTAGAGGGCTCAACCCATCAAACCACCAGTCCCCTATGTCTGTGGTCATGTTAGCAACCATGGAGGTGGGGTAGGCGAATACCCCTGCATTCTCCACAGGCTCCTCAAGGGGGCACTACATCATTTTTTTTTGTTTGTTTTTTGTTTTTTTCCTTGTTTGTCTTTTTTCTTTTTTTTTTTTTTTTTAACTTTCCCTTCTTTTTTCAAATCAACTGTATGAAAAAAAAAGTTAAAAAGAAAACAAACATACAATAAAAGAACATTTCAAAGAGACCATAGCAAGGGAGTAAGAAAAAGACAACTAACCTAAGATAACTGCTTAACTTCCAACATGTTCCTACTTTACCCCAAGAAAGTTACATACTATAGCAACATTTCAGTGAACTTGTTCCTACTACATCCATCAGAAATTAACAGACCATAGTCATTTCTGGGCATCCCCAGAACGTTAAATAGCTTATCTGTTCTTCTTGGATTATTGTTCCCCCTTCCTTAATTGCTCTCTACTGCTAGTTCCCCTACATTCTACATTATAAACCATTTGTTTTACATTTTTCAAAGTTCACATTAGTGGTAGCATATAATATTTCTCTTTTTGTGCCTGGCTTATTTCACTCAGCATTATGTCTTCAAGGTTCATCCATGTTGTCATATGTTTCACCAGATCGTTCCTTCTTACTGCCGCGTAGTATTCCATCGTGTGTATATACCACATTTTATTTATCCACTCATCTGTTGATGGACATTTGGGTTGTTTCCATCTCTTGGCAATTGTGAATAATGCTGCTATGAACATTGGCGTGCAGATATCTGTTCGTGTCACTGCTTTCCGATCTTCCGGGTATATCCCGAGAAGTGCAATCGCTGGATCGAATGGTAGCTCTATCTCTAGTTTTCTAAGGAACTGCCAGACTGACTTCCAGAGTGGCTGAACCATTATACAGTCCCACCAACAATGAATAAGAGTTCCAATTTCTCCACATCCCCTCCAGCATTTGTAGTTTCCTGTTTGTTTAATGGCAGCCATTCTAACCGGTGTTAGATGGTATCTCATTGTGGTCTTAATTTGCATCTCTCTAATAGCTAGTGAAGCTGAACATTTTTTCATGTGTTTCTTGGCCATTTGTATTTCCTCTTCAGAGAACTGTCTTTTCATATCTTTTGCCCATTTTATAATTGGGCTGTCTGTACTATTGTCATTGAGTTGTAGGATTTCTTTGTATATGCAAGATATCAGTCTTTTGTCAGATACATGGTTTCCAAAAATTTTTTCCCATTGAGTTGGCTGCCTCTTTACCTTTTTGAGAAATTCCTTTGAGGTGCAGAAACTTCTAAGCTTGAGGAGTTCCCATTTATCTATTTTCTCTTTTGTTGCTTGTGCTTTGGGTGTAAAGTCTAGGAAGTGGCCTCCTAATACAAGGTCTTGAAGATGTTTTCCTACATTATCTTCTAGGAGTTTAATGGTACTTTCTTTTATATTGAGATCTTTGGTCCATTTTGAGTTAATTTTTGTGTAGGGGGTGAGGTAGGGGTCCTCTTTCATTCTTTTGGATATGGATATCCAACTCTCCCAGCCCCATTTGTTGAAAAGACCATTATGGCTCAGTTCGGTGACTTTGGGGGCCTTATCAAAGATCAGTCGGCCATAGATCTGAGGGTCTATCTCTGAATTCTCAATTCGATTCCATTGATCTATATGTCTATCTTTGTGCCAGTACCATGCTGTTTTGGCAACTGTGGCTTTATAATAAGCTTCAAAGTCAGGGAGTGTAAGTCCTCCCACTTCGTTTTTCTTTTTTAAAGTGTCTTTAGCAATTCGAGGCATCTTCCCTTTCCAAATAAATTTGATAACTAGCTTTTCCAAGTCTGCAAAGTAGGTTGTTGGAATTTTGATTGGGATTGCATTGAATCTGTAGATGAGTTTGGGTAGAATTGACATCTTAATGACATTTAGCCTTCCTATCCATGAACATGGAATATTTTTCCATCTTTTAAGGTCCCCTTCTATTTCTTTTAGTAGAGTTATGTAGTTTTCTTTGTATAGGTCTTTTACATCTTTGGTTAAGTTTATTCCTAGGTACTTGATTTTTTTAGTTGCTATTGAAAATGGTATCTTTTTCTTGAGTGTCTCTTCAGTTTGTTCATTTCTAGCATATAGAAACATTACTGACTTATGTGCATTAATCTTGTATCCCGCTACTTTGCTAAATTTGTTTATTAGCTCTAGTAGGTGTATCGTTGATTTCTCAGGGTTTTCTAGATATAAGATCATATCATCTGCAAACAATGACAGTTTTACTTCTTCTTTTCCAATTTGGATGCCTTTTATTTCTTTGTCTTGCCGGATTGCCCTGGCTAGCACTTCCAGCACAATGTTGAATAACAGTGGTGACAGCGGGCATCCTTGTCTTGTTCCTGATCTTAGAGGGAAGGCTTTCAGTCTCTCACCATTGAGTACTATGCTGGCTGTGGGTTTTTCATATATGCTCTTTATCATGTTGAGGAAGTTTCCTTCAATTCCTACCTTTTGAAGTGTTTTTATCAAAAACGGATGTTGGATTTTGTCAAATGCTTTTTCAGCATCTATTGAGATGATCAATTGATTTTTCCCTTTCGAGTTTTTAATGTGTTGTAATACATTGATTGTTTTTCTTATGTTGAACCATCCTTGCATGCCTGGAATGAACCCCACTTGGTCATGGTGTATGATTTTTTTAATGTGTCTTTGGATTCGATTTGCAAGTATTTTGTTGAGGATTTTTGCATCTATATTCATTAGGGAGATTGGCCGGTAGTTTTCCTTTTTTGTAGCATCTTTGCCTGGTTTTGGTATTAGATTGATGTTAGCTTCATAAAATGAGTTAGGTAGTGTTCCATTTTTTTCAATGTTTTGAAAGAGTTTGAGTAAGATTGGTGTCAGTTCTTTCTGGAAAGTTTGGTAGAATTCCCCTGTGAAGCCATCTGGCCCTGGGCATTTATTTGTGGGCAGATTTTTGATGACTGATTGGATCTCTTTGCTTGTGATGGGTTGGTTGAGGTCTTCTATTTCTTCTCTGGTCAGTCTAGGTTGTTCATATGTTTCCAGGAAATTGTCCATTTCTTCTACATTATCCAGTTTGTTGCCATACAGTTGTTCATAATATCCTCTTATAATTTTTTTAATTTCTTCAGGATCTGCAGTTATGTCACCTTTTTCATTCATTATTTTGTTTATATGGGTCTTCTCTCTTTTTGATTTTGTCAGTCTAGCTAGGGGCTTGTCAATCTTGTTGATCTTCTCAAAGAACCAACTTTTGGTGATATTTATCCTTTCTATTGTTTTTTTGTTCTCTATGTCATTTATTTCTGCTTTAATCCTTGTTATTTCTTTTCTTGTACTTGGTTTAGGATTGGTTTGCTGTTCATTTTCTAGCTTCTTCAGTTGATCCATTAGTTCTTTGATTTTGGCTCTTTCTTCCTTTTTAATATATGCATTTAGTGCTATAAATTTCCCCCTTAGCACTGCTTTTGCTGCATCCCATAGGTTTTGGTATGTTGTGTTCTCATTTTCATTCGTCTCTATATATTTAGCAATTTCTCTTGCTATTTCTTCTTTAACCCACTGATTGTTTAGGAGTGTGTTGTTTAACCTCCAGGTATTTGTGAATTTTCTAAGTCTCTGATGGTTATTGACTTCTAATTGTATTCCATTGTGGTCAGAGAATGTGCTTTGAATAATTTCAATCTTTTTAAATTTATTGAGGCTTGTTTTATGTCCCTGCATATGATCTATTCTGGAGAAAGTTCCGTGAGCACTAGAAAAGTATGTGTATCCTGGTGATTTGGGATGTAATGTCCTGTAGATGTCTGTTAAATCTAATTCATTTATCAGATTGTTTAGGTTTTCAATTTCCTTATTGGTCTTCTGTCTGGTTGATCTATCTATAGGAGAGAGTGATGTGTTGAAGTCTCCCACAATTATTGTGGAAACATCAATTGCTTCCTTTAGTTTTGCCAATGTTTCTCTCATGTATTTTGTGGCACCTTGATTGGGTGCATAGACATTTACGATTGTTATTTCTTCTTGCTGAATTGCCCCTTTTATTAGTATGTAGTGGCCTTCTTTGTCTCTCAAAACATCCCTGCATTTGAAGTCTATTTTATCTGAGATTAATATTGCTACACCTGCTTTCTTTTGGCTGTAGCTTGCATGAAATATTTTTTTCCATCCTTTCACTTTCAATTTCTTTGTGTCCCTGTGTCTAAGATGAGTCTCTTGTATGCAACATATTGATGGTTCATTTTTTTTGATCCATTCTGCGAATCTATATCTTTTAATTGGGGAGTTTAATCCATTTACATTCAACGTTAAAACCGTGAAGGCATTTCTTGAATCGGCCATCTTATCCTTTGGATTATGTTTGCCATATTTTTCCCTCTCTCTATTAATATCCTTTATTGTACCCATACCGAATCTCTTTAGTACTGAACCTTTCTCCAAGTCTCTCTGTCCTGTCTTTGTTTCTCTGTCTGTAGGGCTCCCTTTAGTATCTCCAGTAGGGCAGGTCTCTTGTTAGCAAATTCTCTCAGCATTTCTTTGTCTGTGAAAAATTTAAGCTCTCCCTCAAATTTGAAGGAGAGCTTTGCTGGATAAAGTATTCTTGGCTGGAAATTCCTCTCACTCAGAATTTTAAATATATCGTGCCACTGCCTTCTCGCCTCCATGGTGGCTGCTGAGTAGTCACTACTTAGTCTTATGCTGTTTCCTTTGTATGTGGTGAATTGCTTTTCTCTTGCTGCTTTCAGAACTTGCTCCTTCTCTTCTATGTTTGACAGTGTGATCAGTATATGTCTCGGAGTGGGTTTTTTTGGATTTATTCTATTTGGAGTTCGCTGAGCATTTATGATTTGTGTATTTATGTTGTTTAGAAGATTTGGGAAGTTTTCCCCAACAATTTCTTTGAATACTCTTCCTAGAGCTTTACCCTTTTCTTCCCCTTCTGGGACACCAATGAGTCTTATATTCGGACGTTTCATATTATCTATCATATCCCTGAGGTCCATTTCGAGTTTTTCAATTTTTTTCCCCATTCTTTCTTTTATGCTTTCATTTTCCATTCTGTCATCTTCCAGGTCACTGATTCGTTGTTCAACTTCCTCTAGTCTTGTACTATGAGTGTCCAGAATCTTTTTAATTTGGTCAACAGTTTCTTTAATTTCCATAAGATCATCCATTTTTTTATTTAGTCTTGCAATGTCTTCTTTATGCTCTTCTAGGGTCTTCTTGATTTCCTTCATATCCCGTACTAGGGTCTCATTGTTCATCTTTAGTTCTTTGAGTAGCTGCTCTAGGTGTGTCTCTTCTGGTCTTTTGATTTGGGTGCTTGGGCTTGGGTTATCCATATCGTCTGGTTTTTTCATATGCTTTATAATTTTCTGTTGTTTTTGGCCTCGTGGCATTTGCTGACCTTGATAGGGTTCTTTTAGGGTTTGTAGACCAGTTGAAGTCCTTATCTCTAATTTATCAGATCTACAGCTTCGTGGAGTACACTTTCTCTAACTAACCAGCAGGTGGCGTCCACGAGCCACCTGTTCTCCACAAGCCAGATCTCCCCTGCTTAGCCTTTTTGGTGAGTGGGGGAGTGAGTCTTGTGGGGCCCAATTGGTGTCCCAAGCTTGCGTGTGTAGTTGGTGTTGCCTGCCCTGTATGTGGGGCGTGTTTCTGGGCAGTCGGGGAGGGGGGGTGGCCCTAACAATCAAATCTCCCTGATGATCCTAGAGTTTTAAAGCTACTGCAATAGTCTAATCCTTCAGTTCAGTCCTGCCACAGTTTGTCTCTGCCACTGACCCACAAGTCTTTGGTATTGGCGTATGGCTCCTGAGACTTGCAAGTGGGCCCCTCTTCCAGGCTGTGCACCCCGGGTCCTCTGTTGAGGGATGACTGTGCTATGTCGCAGGTGAGTGCCGTCCCCCCAGGGCAGTTCTGGGCTGCTGGGCTGTGTTGGGAGGCTCCCAGTCTGCTCAAATGATGGCTGAATAGGGCTCTGTTAATTCACACTGCTCCCCCTTCCCAGCTCTGGGACATTCAGCTGAGGTTGCAGGGAAGGCTAATGTCCACGCCCAGTTTTGTGGTGTGTGCCTGTTATTTGAAGCACTTCCGTCACACTGGGTTGTCTGGGGCAGCTCTGGGCTATGGGGCTGGCGATGGGCAGGAGTGTTTCCTGTCCACCAGGATGGTGGTTGTGAGCGGACACCCCCCTTTTCTTGGGAAGTTGTGTTGTTTAGTGAATTTTCTCAGCCACTGGATTATTGCCTTTTGTCTCAGAGCTCTCTTAGTTCTGCTCTTGACTTGACGTGCCCAAATTTCAATTCTTTGAAGCTTTCTGTATTGAGCTTCTTAGAGTAATTGTTTTAGAAAAAGCAAAAAGGATTTAAAAAAAAAAAAAAAAACGGCCCTCCTCAGAGATCTAATGGGTTATTGAAATGCTAATAGACAAAGCAACCAGGGCCATTAAGGAAAGGTGCCCAGGGCAGAGAGATCAGCCTTGCTTCGGGATTTGCATATGCGCCTCAAGGCCTGATCTCCGCCCTTTCCTTTCTGTGTTCACCAGAACTCCAAAAATCCTCTGCTTTTATTTTGGAGTTTTTCGTGTTGTTTTTTTTCTATGCCTGTCTCCTCTCTGCTGGGCTGGCTGCTCTCAGAGTCTCTGGTGTCTGGCCTCAGTCTATCTATGGTTGGAGTTTGAATCAGTAGAATGAGTTTCCGGTAAGAGCAGCCACTGCAATTCTCCCTTCTCCTTCCTGGAGCTGACAGCCCCTCCTCCCCCGGGACTGAGCCTGGCAGGGAGGGGCGCGGGTCCCCTGGCCGCAAAAACTTACAGATTTCGCTGATCTCAGCAGTTCCACGTTTTCATGAGTGTTGTATGAAGTATGCCCAAAGACAGATTGCTCTGTGGTGTCCAGTCCACGCAGTTCCTGGCTTTTTACCTACTTTCCTGGAGGAGTAACTAAAACATACAGCTCACCAGTCTGCCATCTTGCCCCGCCTACACAATTGATTTTTATATATTGATCTTTTATCCTGTCACTTTGGTCAACTCGTTTATTTAGTTCTAATAGATTTTTAGCAGATCCTTAGGATTTTCTAAATATAAGATCATGTCGTTTGCAATAAACATTGTTTTACTTGTTCCTTTCCAATATGGATGGCTTTTATTTCTTTTTCTTGCCTAATTGCTCTGGCTAGAACTTCCAGTACAATGTTGAATAGAAGTGGCAAGAACAGACATCCTTGTCTTGTTCCTGATCTTAGAGGGAAAGCTTTTAGTCTTTCACCATTGAGTATGATGTTAGCTGTAGGGTTTTTGTAGATGCCCTTTATCAGGCTGAGGAAGCTTGGGAATCTTTTTAAATATATGATGCTTGGACCCTGTCAGTAAAGGTTCTGATTCAGTAAATCTGGGGTGAGGATCTGGTATCTGTAGTTGTAAAAAGGCACATAAGATTCTGATCTATAGCCATTGTTGAGAACATCTGCCTTTTCCTGATTGAGGTATCTTATGCTTCATGCTCTGCAGACCTATACTACTGTTCTCATTTTCCGCCTCACCTGAGAGCCTTGAGGTTAACATCATCAGTTCCTTTAATTTAATATTCCTAGCTAGTTCTTTTGGGTGTTAACAGAATTTCATACACTATTTTGTGAAGTATTAAGTTTAAGATGCGATATTAAGATTTATTTTCATCTATAAGGAGTATAAGCTACTTGAGATCCTAACCTTGCTAATTTCCTTCCTCATCATAGCAAAGTAGTGCTCAACATAACTGTAGATGTCCCTTATAAGTTATTTTTAGCCTCTTTTCCCAATGTCATTTTTTTAAAATCAATCACTTTATAGTCTTGCTATTGGTATTGTTCCTGTATTTTGTCAAAACATGTAATAAATAACTCATTTTGACCCATATAGTGAACAATATTTATTTTGCTTCTTTTAGGACACCATGTAAAATTGAACCTAGTATAAACCACATTCTAAGCACCAGAAAGCCTGGAAAGGAAGAAGGAGATCCCCTGCAAAGAGTTCAAAACCATCAGCAAGAGTCTCAGGAGAATAAAGAGAAGATGATGTATTGTAAGGAGAAGATTTATGCAGGAGTAGGAGAGTTCTCTTTTGAAGAAATCCGGGCTGAAGTTTTCCGGAAGAAATTAAAAGAGCAAAGGGAAGGTATGTATACTGACCTATTTCAAGTTTGTGACAGTAACTTAATTGTAGGAAGATTAAGTCCCAGGAAAATTGCTCCATTGTTTGTACCTTTGTGATGCTTCTATATTTGTACTATTTCTATCTGTATTTTAACTGTAACTCCCTTTTCTGCTTTCCTTGAAAACCCCTGGGGGAAAAAACTGAGTCTGTGTTCAGGTATAAAGGAGGACCTACAACTTCTCTATTTAAAAAAAAAAAAAGGAAATAAAGGAGAAGAAGCTATGAACAGTAGGAACACTTCATATCCCCCAGTGCAATAGGCAGACAGTGATGATCCCTGACATGCACGTATGTGCATGCCGTGCCTCCCCCATTAGATGCTTTCCCTAATGTTGCTTGACATATTTCACTTGGCCTTTGATACACTGCCTTAAGTTTCTCCAGGAGCTCATTTAGGTTAACATACTCAGTCACATCTCGATTTCAGTCACTTAGGTGATAGTTATTTGTATTGTTTGTTAAAAACATCATCTTCTTTCTAAATGAAGGTAAGCTTTACTATAAATTGAGAAACTTGGAATTTTGGGAGGATGCTTCTGGAGCCTGGAGTACTTGGGGGCAAATAATAAGAAAGTGAGGCATATGGAGAGGATTGAAAAAGAAGGTGCAGAAATAAATTCTATCTATTTAGACATTTTAGCTAGGACCTATATCAAGAAAGAAGGAAGAAATGTCTCTTGATTATTCAGAATAACCTACTATTGTAGCTCAGCTCTCTTAAAGGATGAAACATTTGTTGGGCTAGCTGAGAAATGTAATCATTATTTCTGAGGAAAATTATTTCGGAGGTATAATTATTTCTGAGAAATTATTTCTGAGGAAAAAATCATTTCTGAGCTCCAAGTGACCAGTTAGTTGGAAGCAAACTTTTGTAAAACACACTTTTAGTAAGTTTGGGATTGCCTCCATTTGTTACATCAACTAGTAATGGTAAACAAGTACCTACCAAGATTGACAAAAGTACTCTAGGCTCAAATAATATATTGGAATAAGAAACCTGTGTGTCTAGGTAGGAGAGAGGAATGGATGGAAAGGAAGGAAGGAGTTGAATGACGCTTTTAAAAATTGGAAACCACCCCAGCAAAGACATAGACTGGAAGTATAGTTAAATATGGGCTGGAAAAGGAACTCAGTACCTAGATAAACAGCTGGCCTATACCCAATGGAAATAAAAGTAAGATGAAGATGCATTTTGTTCTCAGCTAGCCGAAGAAGAGCATCTATTTCTATTGGAGTTATATTGGATTTGAATACGTAAAACAGGTATTGACTTCTGAGGATTTTTTTTTAATACGCGTATCCTAAGCTGGCCTCTGAATCTAGTTCACGAGCCTGTAGCTTCCCACCTGTGTATAGTTTGTATCCTTGAAAATCCTCCTGCCTGTAACAAAGTGGGTTCTTGCTGCTGTTGAAAACTGGCTTCAAAGACTATTGTTGATTACTACCCTCATTCAGGGTCTTAGAAGATTGACAGACTTTCCTGTGAGGCCTTTAGCCGCTGTGCTTTTCCTAACCTGCCCAGCATGTGGTGCCTGTCAGCCTGTCACTCCCAGCTGGTGTAAAGAGGTGTGGTCCCTTTAGGTTGTTTCTGTTTTGACTGTTTCTCCCCAGGCCCTGGGGTCTGAGTTCTGAAGTCCTCTTAGGGAAGAAACACCCCCTAGGGAGTTATCTTCTGCATTTGAATTACTCCTTTGTCTAACACTGTTAACTCCACCCCTGTCTGGGTCAAAGTGCTGCAAACTGAAAATGGTTAAGGCTTTCTCTACTGAGCCATTCAGGTTGAGAGAGAAAAAAAGGGAAAGAAAGCCCATTCTCAGAGCCAGTCCACAGCTCCCCACTCTTGCTTGTCGGTCAGAAAGCACACCCACCCTTCTGGGCTCCCTTTTCTGGGGTACAGGCTCCCTTTCCTGGGGTAAGGTCAGTCATCTCTAAAAGCCTTCGTATTTTTTTTAATTATTATTATTAATTTTTTTTTCCCTGTCATCCCTACCTCCTCTCCACTAGGAACAACCTCAGGGTACTTTGCTGCTTGTTAGGGATTTGTCTATGTTTGTAGCTTGTATTCAGCAGTCCACATTTGTTAATTAAAACCCCAGTTGGAGCTAGGTTGAGCTATATCTGCTTGCTCCAGGAATGCTGTTTTCTACCACAGCAAGGTCTTGCAGCTCAGCCTGCCATGGGGGGAGGAGGTTCCCAGTGCAGTTCTACAGTTTTTACTTACAGTTTTTATGCTGCTATCTCGGCCATTTCACCCAATCCAGGTTGGTATATGATGTGTGGACAGTCACAGTTGTCCCCCAGCTGTTGTTCTGGATTATTTGCTAGTTCCTGGTTGTTGCTCCAGGGGACTAACTAAATTCCACACCTCTCTATGCCACCATCTTGCCCCTCCCCATGTCCTCCAATTTTTTTTTCCTACCTCCCGACCCTCCTTAGTTTTCTCACTTGAGACTTTCCTGTCACTCTGCATTATTCATTAATTAAGCTCCTGGGTCAGTGTCTTTCCTTCCACGCCTACTCTATCCATTACAATGACTTCTCAATTCTTTGACCACATTACCTCCAGTGATTTCTTCCTCAGCCCTATTCATAACCTCCTCCCATGGTCTTATTATTGATCTTATCATCCAATAACTGTACCATTGCAGAAATTTCAAAGATCTATTTGTTGACTACTACCTTCTCTTCTATCTAGCTCATTTGCTTTAGGACTCTACTCCTGGAATTCTTTGACCTCTTTGAAATCTCGAATTCATCCCTATAGCTTTGTGTTTGCTTGTTTGTTTGTTTGTTTACTGTTCCTTACCATGCTTATGACCTGCCATCCTTCTCAGCTTAGAATCCATGATCTCTTATTACAATCACTGCAAATGTCCTTAACCCCTTTATCCCTGTTTTATACACCTAAATACAACCTCAACCCTGGTTAAATCCAACTACTTGTTTATTCTGTACCTGTATCCAAGCGTTTTAAATGTGCTTGGAGAAAAATGCAACTGTGGTTTGGTCTCACTTTGAATTCATGACCACAAATCTCAAATGCCTGGCAGTCTTATTACAGTTCCCCAGTGGTTAATTTCTGTCTACCAAACAACTAATTTCATTTTCTCTCATCTTTTCAAATATTCTATACTCTTTACCCCTCCTCAGCTGATTGTTTCATACTTCATTGAGAAAAGAGAAGCAATCTAGTGGTAATTCCATTTACTGTCACCAAATCTATCATCTTATCTGCAGCCTTTATCCCATTTTTTTTACTCCCTTTCACAGCAAAATTTCTTGAGATTTGTAATCAGTTATATTTTCTTCACTGTCCATTATTTTTTCAACCTTCCTTTCCATCTGTTCCAGTGAAAGAGCCCTGGTCATGGTCACCGGAAACTTTCCATTTTGCCAAACCTAGTGGCCATTTCTCAGTCCTGATCTTACTTGACCTCTTGACAACATTTGGCATGTTGATGCCTCTCTTTATGAAATGCTTCTCCTGGCTTCCTCCTTGGTGTGTATTCCGTCTCAACTTCTTTTACTGCTGTTCTTCTCATCCAGGACAGAGTCCTAGACTATTCAAATTCTATTCACTTTCTACACCTATCTCTAGGTAATCCCATTGGATTAACTATTCTTTACAAGTCACGGACCTTCAGGACATTTCACCTGAACTCCAGGCTCCTATTTAGTTGCCTGCATTTGTTTGTTCTAATAGACATTTCAAACACAACATAACCTAAACAGAATTATTTCTGACACATACCATATTCCAACACACCCATGTACTTTTTCCCCCCAGGCTCACCCATCTCCATAAAAGGCATCACCATGCACCCAGTTGTTCAAGCCAAAAAAATCTAAAATTCACACTTGATCCCTCTTTCCTTTCTGTTCCCCCACATCTAATGAATAATAAACCTATGTAGCACCACCACCAAAATATATCCCAAATCTTTCATTTATCACCATTTCCACTATTACCTTATTCTAAACAACAATCTCTTAGGTGGACTCCTCCAACTAGACTTTCTGCCCTCATTCTTGTTCTACCACAAATCTATTTTCCTCATAGCAACCAAAATGATCTTTTAAAAAAGTAAGCTGGTCATGTCACTCCTTTATATAAAATTATCCAATGATATTTCATTGTCTTAGAACACAGTACAAATTCTTTATTCATATTTTCAAAGCTCTACATGAGCTGGCCTCTGCTTACCTCTCCAACTTCATCTTTTTACTGTTTTCCTTCTTTCTATGCTGCAACTTTGCTGGATCCTTGAACACACCTAGGGCCTTTGTGCTAGCTACTCCCTTAGCTTAAAATCTTTCCCCATATTTTTATATGATTGCCCCCTTGTCATTGAGGTGAGAGCTTTAACATCACTTCATCAGAATGTGCTTCACTGATCACTCAGTTTTAATATCCCCTGACCTCATCCCCTTACTCAGTCATACATTCTCACATCACTTATGTTATTCTGTTGACACTGATTATCCTAATTTGTGTGCACGTTCTTTTGGGTGGTGTACGTATGTGTTTGTCTTCCCCCAAGTAAAATGTTAGTGTCTCATGGACCTTCCTTCTAGTATGCACCATTGAAACCTAAGAATTCAGAGCTGTGCCTCGTGTATTTTATTTTTTGTTGACTGAATATATAAAAGAATAGAGACCTAGACTGCATGTTAAGGTCTTTGCTCCACTTGTTCCACTGAATAAATTGCTATGAGGAATAACCCCTCAACCAACTTACTTTCTAGCGGAGCTTCTGACCAGTGCAAAGAAGAGAGAAGAAATGCAGAAACAGATTGAAGAGATGGAAAAAAAGCTAAAAGAAATCCAAACTATTCAGCAGGAAAGAATGGGTGATCAGGTAATTCTTCTTTTTTTATTCCACAAAACCAAAAAATTTTGAAACAAATGAAAACAAAATAAACATATAGAAGGTAAAAGTCCTACCAACCCCTATTCAGAGTTTCTGGTAGCTTCTTACCCATTGGTAGCAGCAAAGTTGAACAGGAAAGTAATTTGACAGGTGACTTCAAATGCAATTTATGGCATGTGACAGAAGTGATACAATTTATTGTCTTAACTATATTCAAAATATATTATTTTGTTACTTATGACTTTAGCTTTTTATTCTAGTTACTTTCCATTAAAATGGGGTTAATCCCTTGTTTTGGTTTGTTTGAAATGTTTTTTTATTGTATGTTTTAAAAAATTTTTTTTATATAGTTAATAGTTAATTAAAAGAAAACAATGAAAAAAATGGGGTTAACTGAAGAAATTCAGCGTGTCTTTGGTACTGCTCACTTGAGTACAACAGTACCAGTTTATACTAGAAACATTTTCAGAAAGCACTTTATATGGTTAGTGGGTATCTATGGAAAGAGTCTGGTAAAGCTAATATTGAAGCTAGAGCTTGAGAGTAGGTAGCATTTTCTAGATGGGAGGGACATGCTGATTTTGTTTATTTAATGCAAACAGCAAGAAGAGAGGGCACCCACAAAGGAAATGGCTGAACTGAGAAATGCTTCTGAATCTCGGGAAACGAGAGGAATGGCTCTGTCTAATTCTGTTTGTCCAGTGAACTCTTGTGCCAGGTAGGACCACATTGGTTGAAGGGATAATACTTACAGAAGGCATTTACAACCAGCCTTTGACTGTCTTGGTGACTTGAAATTTCCTTGATTTTTTTGTCTTTGAGACATGATTTTTGTAAGTCTCTGTCACAACACAAGCTTTGATACTGATAAGGAATACAGGGTACTGACTTTTTTCCACTAAAAAAAAAAATGTTTCTTGTAGAACAATCAAATATAAGTAATTTTTAAAAGGTAAAATTCATCCCATTTCTAACACCAAGAGATGACTTCTGTTAACATTTTGGTATAGCTCTTCTTTTGTGTTCAGTTTTTGTTTTTTAAAAATGACAGTCTAACATTTTGCAGCCTACTTATACTGTTAATGTAACTTAACATCTATTTTCAAATATACTTCTACAACATTTTTAATGACTGAAGTTTCCACTTCTTAAAGAATTTGGGTTGACACTACTAGAATTTAATGAAAAAGCCTCTTGAGGTCTTTTGAGGATTAAACCATTCTTTGTGTGGGTACTGGGTACTTGTTTTAAAACAAGTTTCTTCACAGGGAAACTTCACTTGCAGAAGACATTTGGCAAGAACAACCTCACTCTAAAGGTGAGTTGGATGAAGAACTTTGCTGATCAAGTGGAAAATGCATGCTGTTGTAATAAACACATTGTGTGACAAATGATAAATACTTTTCTTACTTATGGTACAGGGAGCTGTAAGAAGGCAGAAAGAGGGAGAGTATTTCCATAAGATTTCTTCAGTGCTTTGAAATATTCAGTATAAATGTAATTGTAAATTTATACTAACTACCAAATAATTTTCCACAATAGCTACTGTCCACTAAGTTATTGTTAGTATCCTGCAGCCGAAGGAAAGTGTTTTTTGTTTTGTTGTTTTGTTTTACTTTGTTTTTTAGAAAAAGTTTAGAACAGGAACTATATCATATTCAACTTGGTTCTCTTTCCATTCAGAAACATGCTAAAAGTGATATAAACATAAATAGCCACTTATAAGTAGTCTTGCAAAAAAAAAAAAAAAAATTGAAACCAAATCTAGTTAACCTCTAATTCTAACCACCAGTTCATAGAAAATACAAAGCCTAGAGGAACATATTAAGTAACAGAGGAGCTTTTAGAGGCATTTCCACTAATCACAGTATATAATCTTAACTCTACATCCCCAATTCAAACAAACTTAAGGGAAAAAAAATTGTTTAAGAATTGGTAAAAAGTGAAAGCTCTGACTGGATATTTGATACTAAGACATTATGTTAAAGGTATGATCATGGTATTGAGATTATGCTTCTTCTAAAGAGCCTCTCAGAAATATGTATTGAAATATTTACAGTTGAAATTATATGATGTCTTGGATTCACTTCAAAGTAATCTGGGTTGGGGCAGGATTGGGGAGGAATGGCAGTGGTGGGTTGGTTGGGGGTATAGATGAGACAAGATTATCCATTGTTAAATTATTAAAAGCTCTCTACTTCTCTCTGTTTGAACATTTCATTATTTTCTAAAAGCAGATTGCCTTCCTGCTTTTAAACAGAAAGACCAACAACATAAAATATTAATTTATCTAGTAGTGTTGAAGAGTAGAACGTTTACTTAGAGTATGATTCTAGTCTCTTTTTTTATAGGTCCCAGTATACCTTTCTCTATTTTTGATGAGTTTCTTCATTCAGAAAAAAAGAATATCAGGTTTGATTTTATTTATTTATTTTTAATGCATTTTTTAAATTGTGAACTTCAACATATATACATAACAGTGATAACTTTCAAAGTACAATTTAACAAGTAGTTAGAGAACAAATTTCAAAGAATGTCATGAGTTACAATAGCTTTCTGTAACTTCAGCTATTTCCATTATTGTAAAATATAACATACATACAGAAAGGTTAACTTTCAACGTATAGCTCAGCAAGCAGTTATATAGGTAGTTTGAAAAACTGTTGTGGGTTATAGTTCCACAGTTTCAGTTCTTTCCTTGTTATGCAATATAGAGTATATAAAGAAAGATGAAGACTTTCAAAGCACAATTCAGTGAGTAGCTATAGAACAAATTTCAAAAGATGTTATAGGTTACAGTATTACCATGTCATTTACCTACTTCCAGTTATTCCAACACCTCAACATCTAAATATGTATATATTTATATAAAGTTTCCATATTCATAGACCTTGTTAAATCTTATCTTGTTTGTTGCTACCCCTTCCTCTCACTTAGTCTTTCTCCATCTTCAGGGATGTCTAGGCAGTGAGCACCCTAACTTGTTCATATTGAAAGGGGGTGTCAACAATATGGGGAAGGGCGCTGCATCTGATTGTTCTTAAAGAGGCTGTTGCCTCTGGGTTTTAGGACTTGTCTGGCTTAGGAACACTCTGGTGGATTTAAGTTTCTGAGAGAGAAAACTTAGTGATTGAATCTTTTATAGAATCTCGGACAGGGACGTAGGTATTTTAGGGACTACTTTTGGTAAGGGCATGGCTTACTGTGGCCATTTGGGATGTCTAGCTGGAGCTTGCATAACAGAAATCTGCAGGATAGCCTTTCAACTCTATTTGGATGATTTTATTTATTTTTGCTTAAAAGATTTTCTATTATAAATGAAGATAAATTAGATTTTTTTTTTAAGTAATTAAAAAGTGCTGATTAGAGCATATTTTTTTCCAGTCCTCCTGCAGATCCCCCACAGTTGTTAGCCCAACGAAGACCCCTTGCAATTCTCAAAACCTCAGAAAGCATCGCCTCAAATGAAGATGTGTCTCCAGATGTTTGTGTAAGGACCAGTATCCCTAAGTTAATATACCTGGGCTAGTGGATTGTTTCATTCAATTCTCACATAAGTTTAGGATTAGAATTAAAATCACTGACTTGAAAGAAGCACCTAAAGTGATGCGCAGCATCATTAGTCATTACAGAAATGCTCATACAGAACCACAATACAATGCCATTTCACACCTACTAGGATGGCTATAGTCAAAAAGATGGACATTAACAAGTGTTGACGAGGATGTGGAGAAATTGGGACCCTCATAATTGCTGGTGGGAACTGAAAATGGTACAGTTGCTTTGGAAAATAGTTTAGCAGTTCCTCAAAATATTCAACATAGAATTACCATATGATCCAGCAATTCCCCTCTTAGGTATATATTCAAGGGAATTCAAGACATGTTCATTAAAAAAAAAAAAAAAAAAACTTATACGCAAATATTCATAGCTTTACTCAAAATAGCTAAAAAGTAGAAACAACCCAAATCTACATCAACTGATGAATGGATAAACCATGTGGTATATCCCTACAATGAAATATTATTTGGCAATAGAAGGGAATTAGAGTACTGATACATATTAAAACACGGATGGACCTTGAAAACATCATGCAAAGCAAAAGAAGCCAGACACAAAAGACCACATACAGTGTATGATTCCATTTATATGAAATGTTCAGAATGGGCAAACCCGTAGAGAGGGGAAATCAATTAGAGATTGCCAGAGAGTAAGAGAAAGAAAGTTAGATTAAAGCTGACTCCTGTAATAATTTAGCCTGTCCCTGATCAACTGAACCGAGAATCACTGCTTCCAAATCCAGACTGTCTGTATTCCCTGGTGTGGTATTCTCCACAACAGTATGTAATTAATTACTCTTCTACATCATTGTCTTTTCATAGCAGTCAGTATCAGTAGACTAACTATCAGAATTTCCTAGGGAAGTATTTAAAACAATGTGCTTGGGCTTCATCCCTGGAAATTCCACTTCAGTATAGCTGGAATGGGGCTTGAGCACCTTTAGTCATAAACTTTTCTGGGTTGCTGAAATTTATGCCTAATAGCATATGTGCTATAATTTCACTTGTTTAAAAAACTCCATTGTTAAATGCTTGTGCATATATCCTTCCAGATATATATGACAACGGTGGTTGCCTCTAGGCAGTAGGATTGGCGAGGGCCAGAATTGAGGGCAAAAGGGAGACCTTTTCACTATATATCCCTTTTTTTTAAATTCTATTTTATTGAAATATATTCACATACCATAGTCATCCATGGTATACAATCAACTGTTCGCAGTACCATCATATAGTTGTACTTTCGTCACCCCAATCAATTTTTGAAATTTTCCTTACACCAGAAAGAATAAAAATAAGAATAAAAAATAAAAGTAAAAAAGAACACCCAAATCATCTCCCCCCATCCCACCCTATTTTTCATTTAGTTTTGGTCCCCATTTTTCTACTCATCCATACACTGGATAAAGGGAGTGTGAGCCACAAGGTCTTCACAATCACACCATCACTCCATTTAAGCTACATAGTTAAACAATCATCTTCAAGGGTCATGGCTACTGGGTTGCAGTTTGATAGTTTCAGGTATTTCTTCTAGATATTCCAATGTACTAAAACCTAAAAAGGGAATATAGTGCATAAGAATGCCCACCAGAGTGACCTCTCAACTCCATTTGGAATCTCTCAGCCACTGAAACTTTATTTTGTTTCATTTTGCTTCCCCCTTTTGGTCAAGAAGATGTTCTCAATCCCACGATGCCATGTCCAAACTAGTTGACTTTTAAAACCATGTACATATATTACTTTTGAAGACAAAGTGATATTTTAAATGCATAGTAAAAGTATTAGATTAGGTAATAGTATTTCAGGTGATTTTTTTTCTTATTAATACTTTGTATTTTCCGTATGTTTTAGGATGATCATGAATTACCTTTAAAAATATTTTTAAAAATTATGTGGCATAGAGGAGGAAGGCTTGAAAACTAGGAAGACAGCAGATTATCAGAACATTTTCTAGGCCAAAGGCAAAAGAAAACTAGTATTGGTACTCTAGTTCTTAGGTGAAATTGGTTGGGGAAAAACATCCAATGTTTTTTCTCATGTGGAAAAATCCCACACAAGACTTTCCTCACAGTGTACTTTTTGATAAAATATAGTTTGCTGTTTTCAAGAGACTGAAAGTGAAAGGATGGAAAAAAATATTCTACACAAGCTGCAACCAAAAGACAGCAGGGGTAGCTACACTAATATCAGACAAAATAGACTTTAAATGCAAAGATGTCATAAGAGACGAAGGACGCTATATATTAATAAAAGGGACAATTCACCGAGAAGAAATAACAATCATAAATGCACCCAATCAAGAATCTCCAAAATACATGAGACAAACATTGGCTAAACTGAAGGGAGCAATAGACATGTCTACAATAATAGTGGGAGACTTTAATACACCGCTCTCTTCTATAGATAGAACAAATAGACAAAGGGACAATAAGGAAATTGAGAGCATGAACAATATGATAAATGAATCAGACTTTCTGTTTTTTGTATATAGGGCATATTCGGAATTAAAAGGGTGTATAATGCCCCCCCTCCCAAAAAAATAGTTTACATTTTGTCTCAAGTGTTTATAATTTGCCCTTTTAAATTATCTTCCCCTAGAGATACTGATATACTCTTCCTGTGCTCTATGTTGGAAGTCACTGATCTGATGTGTGTCTCTAAGTAAAAAATAAGGTCTGTTTATATGATTATTGAAATAGTTCAGCAATACTTTATATGGTCTTTATTTCAGGATGAATTCACAGGAATTGAGCCTTTGAGTGAGGATGCCATTATCACAGGTTTCAGAAATGTAACTATTTGTCCCAACCCAGAAGATACTTGTGACTTCGCTAGAGCGGCTCATTTTGCATCCACTCCTTTTCATGAGATAATATCTTCAAAGGATCTCCCTTCTGATCCTGAGAGACTCTTACAAGAAGAGGATCTAGATGTAAAGACCTCTGAGGAGCAGCAGACTGCTTGTGGCATTGTCTACAGTCAAACTCTAAGCATTAAGAAGCTGAGGTGATTGGGTATTACAGATCTCACAAACCATATTGTTTCATTGCTTCCTTATTCTGTGTGTGCTTGTCAGTTATAGCAATCACTTACCAAGCTCTTAATATCTGCCATACACTGTGCTAAGTGCTTTGCATAACAGTAGGGCCTAATAGGCAGGGGCAGACATTCTGAGCAAAGA
Source organism: Choloepus didactylus (assembly GCF_015220235.1). Taxonomy (NCBI): domain Eukaryota; kingdom Metazoa; phylum Chordata; class Mammalia; order Pilosa; family Megalonychidae; genus Choloepus; species Choloepus didactylus. The sequence goes on along the minus strand of NC_051310.1, from coordinate 141,383,884 downwards.
CTTGTGATAGAATGAGCAGGTAGTGAATAAAGGGTTTCTGACTAATTCATATTTTATTTTATAGTCTATAAAATCATTTTTCTTTCCTAGACACATTTTTTATATTGGCTTTGTTCAAAATTTACTACTATAAAGAAGACCCATAATTTTGATAACCTATGAGGTTGCAATGATTAGGGCCTAAATAACTAGAGAAGTGGTAGATAGGCAAAAGGCTTTTTTCCCCAGATAAAGAGTCATTGGGATTTAGTGATTGATTTGGATGTGAGGGTTAGAAAAAAGTAAATTTGATGGTTATGAGACTAAGAGGTCTGGGAGGATTATGGTACTTTCAAGGAAACTGAGCAAAGTGTAGATGATTGAGAAAGAGAATGCATTCATTTTTTTTTCTTTACTATTGAGTTTAAAATAATGACAAAATTTTTCCTTGACCAACTTTTTATCCTATTTACTGTCATGTATCCACCTTTGGTTCCCATTTTCCTCTCTCAGCCTTTTCTTAAGTAAAATGTCCAGAAAAGGGATGAAGAGGAAGAAAGTTAGTGTCTTAGTCAATGTTCCTCAATAGTCTAGAATAGATATAGAATAAACATTTACTATAGATTAGGTAATTAAATGTAAATCCAGAAATCTGATGCTGGGCATTTTTTATTAACCAGGATAAATGAAGTTACCTAGATTCTGATTATGAACCTATTTTGTTTTCAGGTTTCTGTTCAGGAAAATAATGGACTTTAAAAATGATACTACTGAATACCAATTAAAATTATAACAAAAATAAGTTGGTATATGTTATCCCTGTTAGGGCTGACTCATTTGTGGTTTTTTCAGCCCAATTATTGAAGATAGTCATGAAGCAACTCACTCTTCTGGGTTCTCTGGATCTTCTGCCTCAGTTACAAGCACCTCTTCCATCAAATGTCTTCAAATTCCTGAGAAACTGGAGCTTACTAATGAGAATACAGGTAGGATTAGTTGTATGTATGACTTGCGAGCAAACATCTGCATCCATGCTTATTGAACATTTGTTTATATCAGCAAATTGAACTATATGTTTTCTTCCCTAGAGAAGTTGCCATAAATTGTGAAATTTCTAGAATAAATTAGTACCACTGAACTCAGTATCATAAAGACCTATAACAGAATACTATAGTTAGACTAGCGGTATTGATCATGTAATTTTATTTTTTTCATCTCCTCTATTATAGTATCCATTTTAAATGTTACATTTCTGGGTGATGTTTTTTCAACTTTTTCCCTTCCCCCAGAAAACCCTACTCAGTCACCCTGGTGTTCACAGCATCGCACACAGCTACTTAAATCCCTACCAGAGTTAAGTGCCTCTGCAGAAATTTTTGTAGAAGATAGACCAATGCCTAAGTTGGAAATAGGGAAGGAAGTTGAATTAGGTAAGTACTATTGAATGCTTGTCCTTTTGTATACGACAGTATACAAATAAGTGTTTAGATGCTTGAGCACTGTAAATATTCCATGAGCATAAGAAACAGCATAATTGAACTTTACACTGATAAATTCATGTTCCAGTAACAATAGGAATTATGTATTCCCTTCTTTAAATTTTTAACAGATGATTTTGAAAAGCATTCTTCTAGAATCCACTGATTGGTGAATCTAACAGTGGTCTAGCCCTTAAAACAGGAGGTAAAGTCTAGGGGGGTATAAATGTTCACAGTGATTTTTAAATGGAATTAAACCTTTCAACAGATAATGAGGATTATTACATTAAACAAGAATGCCTAATATGTGAAGATTACAAGTTATTCTGGGTGGCACCAAGAAACTCTGCAGAGTTAACCATAATAAAGGTGGGACCAGTTCTTTGTAATTTCAACTACCTTGTAAATAATGTGGGTTTAGGCAGTTACTTTGGCAACAGGGTACCATCAGATCCTTCTAATAGTCTGTAAGCTTCATTGTAGGAAAGTCAATGAGCCATCAAAACAGCAGTCATCATTATAGGCTGGGTTCATAGATAAAAAATGGGACTATTCTGTAAATCTCTCCATATGTTTAAATACATAAAGTATTTTATCAATTTTATCTATTTGAGGAAATCTCTACTGAAATTTTCTGGCCTGCTCTAATCTGGACAAGTGACATTCCAGGCTTTGACATACAACAGTGTTACCTTGAAATTTCTACTCACCATCATCCAAGGGATTCATTTTACTTTTTTCTTATATTGGATGCCCAGCTTCCTAGATCCCAAATTTTCTTTTCTCTTGGTTTAATTCCTCATATTTTGGGGAGCACATCCTTTAGTAGCTTCCTGAGAAAAGATACATGGAATGTAAAATGTTTGAGATCTTGTATGTCAGAAAATTCTTTATTCCACATATTTATTTGATTGATAGTTTGGCTGGATATAGAATTCTAGGTTTGAATTTTTTTCTTAGAATTTTGGAAATGAACTCTATTTTAGCATTTTTAACTTCTAATGTTGCTTTTGAAATCTTTTATCACTCTAAGTTTTGAACCTTAACGTGAAACTTTTCTTCCCTATCTCTGGATCCTTGTAAGATATATTCTTTGCCCCCAGTATTCTGAAATTTCATAATCCCATGCATAGGTGTAAGTCTGTTACTACCCATGTGGGAGGTGCTCAATGGCCATTTCAATCTAAAAGCTCCTTCAGTTCTGGGAAATTTTCTTCAAGGAAAAAAATTACTTTCTTCCCTAGTTTTCTCTATTCTCTCATTTTAGAATTCTTTTTATTAGGATTTGGGGTCTCCTGGACAGGTCTTCTAAATTCTTCTCTCTCCTCTCCTATTTTCCATCTCTTTGTCCCTTTGCTTTATCTCTCTGAGGATATTAATGATGCTTTAAAAATTTTTTTCTGTCAACATCATCTCTTTCCTCCTAGTTTCTTTGTCTGTTTTGATCTCTTTCGTTTTTGAGTCTTTCTTTAATTTTTGTCTATAATGTTTAAGTTTGAGACACTAAAAGCTAGTTGAGAGCTCTGTGCATGTGGCTGGGCCTTGACAGCTGTCAACCTCACTGTAGGATGATCTAACTTGGCTGTTCGGTTGGAGAACCCCCCAATCCTTTGATCTTCTCTCTTGGGCTGCTCAGATCCCTCAGAGAAGACTTCTGATTTCTTGCCTAGAGTGTATAAGTCTGACTGCTAACTTTTTGAAAGCTGAGTAGGGAAATTGTTTGGAGAGGTGGGGGTAGAATACATCTTAGGATTTGATATGTACACTTTCTCCTCTTTTCCATATGATATTTCTATCCTCAAACATGCCTGATGTCCTTTAGTCCAGAGTCCCTCTATTATATACTCTCTAGGAAATAAGCTTATGGTCTTCTAGAATAGGAGAGAGGCAGTTGCTATTCTGGGCCACACAGAGCAGGAGAGAGAACCTGGGGTCTAACTTCTTCTTAAACAGTGTTCATTATTCCTTTTTTAACTCTACTACCCTCATTCTAACTTCCAGAAATAATTGAATATATACTATAGGGAGATGATCTTGCAGGGTAAATTTGGTTCTCCTCAGCTTTCTTCACTGCTAGAATTTGCTTTCCTTGGGTCTACTAAGTGAACTATTTCCTCTTGTTATTCTATTTCCATCTTCCAGAATTTGTTCCTATGGTATCCTCTTTAATATAGATTTATGCCTTTTAAAACATCTCTTTATTATTTCTGTTGAGATATCAGAAGGGCTGGAGAAGTGTGTTTTTTAATCTGCCAACCATACCCATAGATCCTAATTACTCTTATTTTAAAAATATGTCTTACAGGTATCTTCTCTACCTGTCCCATGGGACTTTTATATCAACCTCAAGTTAAAGGAACGTTTAAATGAGGACTGTGATCATTTGTGCAGCTGTTATCAATATCAAGATGGCTATATTGTTTGGCACCAATATATAAATTGCTTTACTCTTCAGGTTTGCAATAATACTTGAAACATATAATTTAAAGTTGTTCAGTAGAGTTGTGCTCCATTTAGCAAAGAAATTTAGTACAAAATTCCTGTCCATCTTCTAGAAATAGACCAATTAAATTGGAAATTAAAAGCCTAGATCAGTTTCTTTCCCCAACTAATTTTGACCAAGAATTGACCTCTTTGGTACGTTTTTAACTTTTTATTATGTCAATCTTCAAACATATACAAAAGTAAACATAATTGTGCAACAAATTCCTGTGAACCATTCATCTAACTATGATGATCATCAGCTCATGGACACTCTTGTTTTATCTATACTATCTCCACTGGATTATTTTTAAAAACCCAGACACAGTATTTCATCTTATTCTTTGGTATGTTGATGCTGATATGAATTCTCTAAAGTTGTTGAAGTGAGGGTATTTTTAAACTACCATCTGTAGAGTACCTATTGTGGGCCAGACTCATCCTTGGTGCTCTTCTTCTATTATCTCATTAAATCCTTACAGACAAGCTTATGGAACCATCACAGTGTTGTTAAAACTGGGACATGGACCCAACCTACAAGACCTTACATTTTCATACAGAATAAGGAAGAGTGCAAAGTAGTAGTTATCAAAATATTAAATAGAAATACAATAGACAAGAGGTACAAACATTTTTGTCTTTTTTTTTTTTTTTACATTTTCATGTGAAACATACATACTAAAAAGTATAGTTTGTATGAAATTTTAAAAATAACAATAAAACATATACGTGTATCCTTTCCACCCAACTTAAGAAATAGTCATTGAGTTTCTATCCTTTTATTTCCAGGATCTTCTCCAACACAGTGAATTTATTACCCAAGAAGTAATAATATTGATTATATATAATCTTTTGGCAATAGTGGAGAAACTACACAAAGCAGATATAGTTCATGGTGACTTGAGTCCAAGGAGCCTGATTCTCAGGAACAGGTTGGTCCTTCTCCTTCTTTTATAATCCTGTCTGCTTTGTCCAAAAGCATGGATACTTGCCGTTTTCTTATGCCTTTTGATAAATATTATAGTGATGAACACATTGCATTAAGAGAATATTTGGTACCTAAAAGTCAATAATCATTGGAAACACTTTGAAAAAATTCAGAGAAAAAATACACAATGAGAAAACACATTCAGATTAAAGAATTAACCAGTCAGAGTATTGTCAAGATACTTGTCAAGAAGAAAAATACAGTGTGAATATTTTGTAAAACGTGGATTTATCTAATCCTTTGGGGCCACTGCAGATCCAGCAATGATACCACCAAAACTGAGAGACTGCTCAGTTTCATAGACCAAAGCTTAAGTCAGGCCAAATTGAGGAATTGCCAAGGGAAAGGGTAAAACCAGAGTGAAAATTCAGACTATGCCTCGGACATAAAGAAAACAGTTTGGCCATCAGGTTCAAAGGGTGAGCACAGAGCAGGAAATAAGAAAGGAAGTCAAATAACTGAAAAAATTATAGAAACACATTAGCAAGGCAAAAGTTCATCAATATTTTTGTTTTGTGAAAAGGACTTAGAGGACCAGCACACCTTTTTTTTGATCACTAGTCTCATTGGGTATGTGAGTAAAGCTGTCTGGTTTAAAGATGCTTTGTCTGCCCTGAACCTGTAACTTGGGTAAGCAGTTAATTAGCTTTTTCCCTGTGTTGTTAGGGTACACTAATAGCTAGAATCATTTTTTATGTTTTCCCTGACTATTTAATATGTAGAAGACAATGAATTAGACTCTAAATCACAGCTGGCATGGAAAGTAAGAGAACTCTCAATGTATTTCTGGATTTATAAACAAAATAACTAGAAAATCTCACTGTTTCCTTTTCCTTTTCCTTTAGAGTCCTGAAGGCTTCCCCAGATATAATGTAGCAGCACTTCACATCCAGGGCATTATTTACATTTTGGATGAGACAGTTCTTTGTATAGATCTGCCCATACAAGGATTGTAGGATATTTTAGATCCCTCACTGCCCCCCTTCCCCCAATTAAATGCAAGTAGCATTCCCCCATCCACAGGGACCATAAAAAATCTCTGTGTTTCCAAGTGCAGGTGGTACCACCCCAAATGAGATCCCCTGGTATAGTTTGTTTTTGTTTTTGTTTTCACTCTGTTCCACAATGCTGAAAGTTCAGGAGGATAGTGTTACAGTTCTTAAGAATGTAAAAATTAGAAGCAAAAGTTTTTCTCAGCTTTTTTTAGAATTGAGCATTTGAGCTCTGTGTGTTCAGATATTCCTTCTCTCAGCCACCAGTGGATCCCAGGAAAGCACATAGTATTAAAGGGAAGTTATCCAATTTGATAGGAAATTTCGTATAGAGTCATAAGCCAGAAAGAGCCTTATGAAATCATTTAATTCTATCTCTACATATTATTTGTGAGGAAATTGAAGAGTCAAAGAAGTGGAATGTCTTACCCATGGTAACAGTGAGTTAGTGGCCACAGAAAGAGGTCGGATACTTGGCTTGTTTCTTTTTATTAATCTTTCCTACCTCTCCCAAGTTTGGAGGAATTATAGTTCTATGATGACCAAGAAAGAAGTTGGATCTTGTGTCAAGGGCAAAAAACGGAGCAATTGTAAATTTTGAACTAAAATAGGTTGTTCTGGGCTATGAGAATACATGTTTGAATTAAAGCCTTTATTTAAGCATGTATGGTTTGCCACCAATATAAATCATTGGTTTGAGGGAACTAATTGAGACAAGTAGAGACAAAAGGACATGAAAATTATCCATTCTTTTCTCTGAGATAAATTGTTCCTATGTTTGAAGAGTACCTTTACTGGATTTAATAGCTAAAACCAGGGAAATATTATTAATTGGTAGAGAATTCATGTTCTAAAACTTTCTCTTTTTTTGTAGGCAAGTACAGATAACTTGAGTAAAATAGAATGTTAGTTTAATGCAAACAGGAAATTTTGTAATGTAGGTGGCACTTTACACAAAAATAACCTTGTATTATTTTCATTTAAACTCTGGAAAGGAAAAATCTGAATGATATTTGGGAAAGCCTAATCTATAATAGTAAAAAAGAAAGTCTATGATATCTATAAAAGTTTAATTTCCTCCATCATAATTCCCATCAGTGTATAAATTATTGCTGTTGTGCATGTTAATGTGTTCACTACAGGGCAAAGGTCTACACTCTACTCACTTCGTATAATGTGGAAACTTAAATGTTCTGTGGTGGCCATGCGCTGTGGTTTAGGTATACTTCTTTGTGTCACTGAACTAATTTTTTTTTTTTTAATTAAATTCAGTTTTATTGGAATACATTCACACACCATACGATCATCCATGATATACAATCCACTGTCCACAGTATGATAACATAGTTATGCGTTCATCACCACAATCTATCTCTGAACATTTTCCTTACATCAGAAAGAACCAGAACAAGAATAAAAAATAAAAGTGAAAAAAACCTCCCAAATCATCCCCCCATCCCACCCCATTTGTCCTTTAGTTTTTATCCCCATTCCTCCACTCATCCATACACTAGATAAAGGGGGTGTGATCCACAAGGTCTCCACAATCACACTGCCACCCCTTGTAATCTACATTATTATATAATTGTCTTCAGGAGTCCAGACTGCTGGGTTGGAGTTTGGTAGCTTCAGGTATTTACTTCTAGCTATTCCAATACATTAAAGCCTAAGAGGTGTTATCTATATAGTGCATAAGAATGTCCACCAGAGTGACCTCTCGACTCCATTTGAAATCTCTCAGCCACTGAAACTATTTCGTCTCATTTTACATCCCCCTTTTGGTCAAGAAGATACTCTCAGTCCCACGATGTCAGGTCCACATTCATCCCCGGGAGTCATATTCTGCATTGCCAGGGAGATTTACACCCCTGGGAGTTGGGTCCCACGTAGAGGGGAGGGCAGCGAGTTCACCTGTCGAGATGGCTCAGTTAGAGAGAGAGAGGGCCACATCTGAGCAACAAAGAGGTACTCAGGGGGAGACTCTTAGGCACCATTACATACAACTTTAGACTCTCCTTTGTGGTAATGAGCTTCATAAGGGCAAGTCCCATGCTCGAGGGCTCAGCACATCAAACCGCCAGTCCCAATGTTTGTGACAACATATGCTAGGGGATCAGCATCTCAAAGTTTAGAGATAGGCCTTACAACTCAAGGATAGAGTTAACTGCTGTAAGAGCTTACAATCTAGGGACTATTACAATTATTGTGTCCACGTTAGGCTATGTTCTAAGATTCAATTCTGAGTTTACACATTGTAGTTAGTCCATCTTGGTGAGGCATCATCCCTCTCACCATGTTTTCTCCAACACTTTTACTCCTATATATATATTTTCCTACAATTTTATAGAGTTATATTCACATACCATACATTTATCCACAGTGTACAATCAGTTGTTCATGGTATCATCATGAAGTTGTACATTTATCACCACAATCAGCATTTGAACATACTGATTACTACAAGAAAAATTGTTTGTTTTTTTTTTTAGCAATAAGAAAAAATGATAAAAAGAAAAATAACATGTCATACAATACAATATACTACTAAGGACAGCAAATAACACCACTACCAAGAATCCCATATTACTCCCCTGTGTCCCCTTCTCATATACATTTAGCATTGGCGTATTGCCTTTGTTACATTTAATGGAGGTATATTACAATGTTACTGTTGACCATAGACTCCAGTTTGCTTTGATTATGTTTTTTCCTGAATACCATCCCTTTTTCAAATTTCTACATGTTTGACATTCATTTGCTTTCCCACATGCAAAAACATTTTTATATTTGTATATTTAGTAACATTCCCCATTTGGGTGGATACTGCCCCTGCTCTTACGGGTTCAGTTTTCATAACTATCCACTGGAGGGAGCCATTGGCATAGCTAAGACACACCTGCAGTACCTTTAAAAAAAAAAAAAAAGCACAGCTATGCAGCTTCTTTCATGTCCTGTTTTTATTATCTCTTTCTGTTAAATCTGGGCCCAGAATCCACGATCCTGATGATTGTAATAAGAACAGTGAGGCTTTGAAGATAGTGGACTTTTCCTACAGCGTCGATCTTAGGGTGCAGCTAGACATTTTTACCCTGGGCGGCTTTCGGACTGTACAGATCCTGGAAGGACAAAAGATCCTGGCTAACTGTTCTTCTCCCTACCAGGTAAGTGTAAAACAAGCTTGGGCAAATATGGAGAGGGTTTCTTAACATCTTTCTTTATGTAGATAAGCTATGAAAGCCAGTGTTTACTGGTATTGTCTCCTGGAATAGATGACCTACTTTTCAAATATCACCAAGTCAAGCAAAATGTACTATTTTTCTGTCACAACATTGAAGAATATACACATACACATGCAGACACATGACTAACTCAGTAACCTAAGTGCCTGGGGCATTTCTACCACTTGCCATCCATGTAGTCTTTTATAGTGATCTTTTTTGTAAAATAAGAATAACAACCTCTGTCTGTGTACATCAGGATTTTTGTGAGAATTAGATGAAATAATGTATATAAAAAGAAAAATAGGACAAACATAAAGTGTTTATACAGTGGCATTACATGAAAAAAAATCCCTTCTGCCTTAGCCCTTGACAAATGGCATGAACTTGAACTAGTTCTGTAGACCACATTTAGAACATGGCTAGAGTACATGCAGATTCAATAGGCTTACAAATTTGGATTTTCTACTCCGGATATTTCTGTCATCTTTTGTTCCAAGGATAATTCCTAGAGTTGGCTCTATTGATCACTTCTTTGGGGAACGTCTCCCTTTACTGTAAGGGTAAGGAATAGTCTTATTAAAATTTATGTCATGAAATCAACTTAGTTAAGCACTATAATACCTTTCAATTTCCCACATGAATAGACTACCATGATAACAGCAGAGAATTATTTTAGCTGATGGTGCTTTTTGTGATTTCAGGTAGACCTGTTTGGTATAGCAGATTTAGCACATTTACTATTGTTCAAGGAACACCTACAGGTCTTCTGGGATGGGTCCCTCTGGAAACTTAGCCAGAATATTTCTGAGTAAGTATTGGTGATATCAGGGTCTTTGCCTATCCAAATAATTCTCTTTCTCTTGGATGCCCTCTCTGCTTTGGCAGCCATAATTTTCTTAATCCAAATGCCATGAATCCAGTAATTTCACTTTTCATTAGAGTACATGGAGGACACCACCTTCAAGTTAAAGGGATTGATAAGTAAATATAAGACTCCAACTGTTCCAATTTCAGGATATTGTTCTGGACTTGGGTGTATCACATAGACTGTGACTTTAATATGGAAGCCTCTCAGTTTAGATGTGTTAATAGAAACATTTCATGAGAATAATTTTCTAACCAATTGGTTTTAATCTTAAACCCATTTTTAATAACTCTTGTGATCAAACATTAATAAACATCTCTTGGGAAAGTTAAATTTCTAAATTATATGCTAATTTTAGGCTATTATTTATTTAATGAGTGGGTAGAACTGAGTCAGGAAACCAAATCTCCTTAGTGAAGAAAATAAATGATCCCTTAATAAGAGCTGCTTGGTCTCAGAACCTCTTACTCCCTCAAGCCTGCTCATAAAACTTACTAAATATCCCATGTTCCATATCAGCTTATCATAGCTAATAACTTCCCAGCATACACTTGCCAATCTATCACTTATTGGTACATCCTTAGGTTAAAACAAAGTCACTATTAAAGATTTAACGCCCCTTCTCCATTCCCTTCTCTCGACAATTGAATCATGTGTTTCTTTGGCTAATCTTATTTGTCTCTTACATGTACTTTAAAAAGTAGGCGTGAACTATAATGTAAGACATGTAGGATAGAGCTAGGCATCTCCAGCTGGCTATGGTCTCAGGTAGGTCCAGTTACACAAGCAAAAACAGGTGGAGTCAGGCGGGGTTTCCTAACAGCCCTGCCTTAAACAATGATTGAAGTTTCTCTGATTAAAAAAATAAATAAAAAAATAAAAGTAAAAGTACAGCTATCATAGATTTAAGCCATAGTTATTTCTGTCAGGTTTAGAATTCTCACAGGATTGCAAAGATAATAAACCACTGATGGGGGGTTAGGGAAAAGACTCAGGTCTTTTTAATGACCTAGGCTCTAGGAAAGTTAAACAAAATTCATTTTTCTTCTAAATCATTTTGTATAAACATACCACTTAGTTAATACAAAAAGAATTCTAATTTTCATGTGCTTAATCTTGATGGAAATGGTTTTGTATAATTTTAGGCTAAAAGATGGTGAATTGTGGAATAAGTTCTTTGTGCGGATTCTGAACGCCAGTGATGAGTCCACAGTGTCTGTTCTGAGGGAACTTGCAGCAGAAATGAATGGGGTGTTTGGCACCGCATTCCAGAGTCAACTGAACAAAGCCTTATGGAAGGTGGGAATGTTAATCAGTCCTGGGGCTTTGCTTTTCCATCAGGATAGGCAGTCAAGTCTCTCAAAGATTCCTGCCTAAAATAAATGGTTGTATTGTGGAACACTGTATCTGTATATTGCTATACTTTAACTTAGGACACTTTTAGATACACTACCAACACTTTTCTACTTTTTGGTAAAGGTATGTTTCTAGGTTAACTGGCATTTTTTACACATCACTACTCTTGGCCTTGTTTGACTTTAATACAGATAACTGTTTTATTCTAAACAGACTCCATAAGGATGGCTGGCTACCTTCCCATTTAACACATTTGTCTCTATTTTTTCCCCTTTTATAATTTGTGATATGTATCCTTATCACCATGTATTTTGTAAATAATAAAATAGTATTTGTTAAATTTGTGTTTCTAACATTTCATCTACTTTTTGCAAACTAAGATAATAAATGGTTTAATTGTGCAGATGAGTATTTTGCCATGGGAATTTATATATCCTAAACTTAGAGGTGTTACGATAGGATTGTAACAAGACAAGAATTGTTGCCCATTCCTTTAGGTGTCCCTGAACTTCTGAAATGTGACTGGAAAGTAGGTAAAATTATTTACACAAGGGCTAATTTAAATTTCAAGTGGCAAAATTGTCTGTGTGGCTCATATTTTAATGTGTTCACCCTGTAACCCAGCAAGCCCCTTGATCTATCTTTATAATCTATTGGTTATACTGCTACTGGGTCTCTTGATTAGGAATGTAGCTGTTAGAAATGAAAATAGATTTCAAACAAGGTTCAGCAACCTTTCCAAAATGAAATAATTTCAATTTTATTACGTACAGAATGACTTGGAGTTGGCAAGAATCAATGAAGGTAATAGAGGGGATTTTGTTGTTGTGAAGATTTGGAGGAGGCAGGAGGTCAGAATAAAGAGATAACTTTGAAGCATGGAATAACTTGGGAGAAACTTCTAGGTCTAGAAGAAGTATTGAATACCCAAAGAGAAACATGAATTATACCTGGCCACTTGGGATAGAGAAGGAAACTGGTAGCAAAAGGAAAAGAAAAAGACCCTTAACACAATCAGCTAATGTGTCCCCATGCTAGTGCTGGATTATTTATTTATTTTGGCTCTAGTCACTGTTAGCTCTCTGGGGTTGTTAGAAAGCAGAAAATCTTCTAAGTGTATCTCAACTAAAAATATTTAAGCATATATAGTTGAAGCACTGAACCATACTTGTATCTGAAAGATAATCAATTTAGAAATCTTTGCTTTTAACCAAAATAGAGCTCTTCCAAGATTCTAACATTTGATTCTTGTGCTGATACTGTAGAGTGATATATGTCTATCTTTTATATCTACTTCTCTGTTCTCCTAATTTCTCAATCCACTGCATTGACAGATAAAAGTCATTACTCTGAGACTGGACAGTAAATTTAGATTCTTAACAAGTTTAGCTACCATCTAGTGAATTCTTCAGCATCTCGCTTTTGACAGCAAGGCTGACAAACCACTTCCTATGGATGAAGCTTTGTTTCTGAAAGTATGCTCTGAAGCAAGGGTGGAGAATCTGAGCAGTCTACTTTATTAGAGAACCTACAATGTTTTGCCGTTCCTCTCTCCATTTACCATCCCTAAACTCCAAGCGTTCTTTGCAAAGGGGAGAAAAGAGTATTTGACCACTTTAGAGCCTATGGGATATCTTAGGTTTTCCTTTCGCCTAAGCATAAAACTAAGCTGTATTCTTTAAGCAAAGACAGCAAGGAAGTACTTCTTTTCTGTTGCATCTAAAAATGAGGAATTCCTCCTCCAGTTGTACAATTAGTGCCAAAATTTGCTTCCAATCTGGCTCCTAAAATTAAGGCTTGTGTGAGGACGATGTATTTTTTTAATATGGCAAACTTCAACCTTAATGGGGTCCTTGATTCCATCAAAGACCCAAAAACTATGAATATTTAATACAATGAAGGTGATATTTCAAATTAGTATGGAAAAAGATAAATCATTTAATAACTGGTGTTGAAGCAACCAGTTAGAACTTGATCTCTATCTCTAGAGCCACCTTAAGTTAAATATAGCAACTTTTTGCAAATCAGAAAAAAGGCCACTTCCCCTAGTGGATTCACTGCCTTGCCAGTGCATCATAGTTTGATTGGATTTCAGCCCCAGTTGCTCCCTAAGCCTTGTGCAGTGAGTATATTGTACACTATATGTGATGGTCTTGCCTATTTGCTTACCCCTAAAACAATTTTGCATAGGTCAAAATTTTTAATTAAACTTTTTACATGTAAAAATATGAAACTATAAAGTGCTAGATGACTTTGTAATCTTTTGTCTAAATGTGACATGAAACCAAGATATAAACAAGAAGATTGCTATTGGTTACCATAGTAGATAAAAAACTAAATCCAACATGGCCACCTCCCTTTTCTTTTAAAAAATAAAAATGCCCATAAAGTCACACTAGGAAAAATTGCAACAGATTTTTGCATCATCTTTCACTTGTACTATCTCAAGGCCTCATAACTTGGTGCCTATGCTTCCTCCACCTGCCTTGAGCCGTTATGTCACTCCCCTGCTCAGAACCCTCCAGTGACTTCCCATCTCACACAGCACGTGGTCTACAAGACTCTGCAAGATCTGACTCCCACTATATCTTTGACCTCTTCCCTATTTTCCTTGCTCACTCACTCCACTGTGGTCCATCTGCCTCCTTGCTGCTCCTCAAACTTGTCAACTAATTTTCTTTATGGCCTTTTCACTGGCCATTTTTTTCTGCTTAGAATGCTCTTTTCCAGATCTTCACATGGCTTACTCCCTTACTTCCTTCAGGTATCTTCTCAAATCTCCGTTTTATTAGAGAGGCCTTCCCAGACCATTCTGTATAAACCAGTGTCCCACACACACACTACTGTTACTTCCTGTCCTTCTTTACCTTGCTTTATTTTTTTCATCACCTCACGTGTATGTGTGTTTGTGTTTTTCTTTCCTGAATCCACTCCTTAAGGGCAGGGATTTACCTTATTATTTTATCCCCATTGCCTAGAACAGTGCCTGAATGAGTAAAACATGATAGAGGACTATTTTACCTAACATGCAAAGAACTCTTTAAAAATAAAAGAAGTTTTAAATAGCATAGAAAACCAATAGAAATAGAGGACATGAGCAATCCACTAAAGAAAAAAGTTTAGTGACTAATATACATGAGATGTCCAAACTCGTTCCTCATTAAATAGAATGCAAAATAAACCAGAAGTTTCCATCATTCACATAGTAAATGGTTGAAAATTGTTTTTGTGGAGATGAGGGAAAACAGACGCTCTAATATATTATCAGTTGGAGTGCAAAGGGTACATTATAAAGTAATTTGGCAATATGTATTAAATTTAAGTATTCATTCCCTTAGAAAAATTTTTCTAAGAATTTATCTTATAGAAATGTTGGCACAAGTTTTCAAATATAAAGCACTGTTTGTAAGAGTTGTCCTCCCCACTTCCAAGGCTCATTAGTTTCAAAAGGGATAATCAATATGGCAGTTGGGAAAATAGGAGGCCTGGAACTAACACAGAGAGGTGATGTCAAACCATTCCTGTAGACTGCTGGGATACCTTGCTATTGATTGTGAAGGCTAGTCTTCCAATCAGACATGAGCCCCTGTTACAGATGGCAGAACCCAAGTTAGGCTCTGAAAGATGAATTCCAGACATTTTAATGTAAATTAAAACAAAACCAAAAAAGACTAGGGGAAAAAGTGATTACCTTTGGGGAGAGTATATAGGGGTGAAGAGGAAAGAATGAAAGCTTTTACTTTCCAGTTTGTACATTTATGAAAATTTTGAATTATCTATGTTCATATATTACTTTTTAAAAAATGTTTCCTGGGATAATATAGGTAAAGAAATGATAAGCTATGTTTTTATCTTTACCATTCTCTAGATTTTAAAAAATAAAAAACCTAAGAAGTGTTAGTTAAAAATGAAAAACTAGGAAATTTAAGAAGCTTTAGCATCCAAATATAAAAGCAAGGGTGATTTGGAATTTAAAAAGTGAAAATCTTAAATCATGGAAGGTAATATATCTAAACTTCTGTCTTTGGTGTACTGAAAATTCATTTGTGTTTAAATGCTTTATAATGTTCCTATTAGAGATATACTTCCTAAAATTTCCATCTTCCTATTCTATGATGTTTTTGAACAGGTATTGAATTACATAAAATTCAACTTTTTCCAAGCAAAATACATTTTATGGCTTTTGTATAGAAACTCAAGTGTCCACAAACTGATGTTCTGTGATTAAGAAAGGAATAAATAATAATAGACTTAGGCTCAACTTCTATAAATATATATATTTTTCCATCAAAGCATACTACTTCCAATAATTTTGCTTCTTAAAGGTTCATGTGGCAAATTTTTAGCTTCTGGGCAGCATTGTCCCATAAGTTCACATTGGTCTCCATGGGAAATAATGGTTATCCAATCAAACTGCTAGTTTTTAAACCCCTTATGAGCAAGAGACTGTTCTATTAATTTTACGTACTCACAGAGATTAGCACCTAGTGTTCAAAAGTAAGTACTGAATTAGAATATTGGAAAAGAACAGCCACAGGTTCAAAAGCTAGTTATATTGGAGCCTTGATGAGGGGAAAAATATCTGTCATGGGCTCTAAATGTAGCTGGAATCATAATCTCACATTCTTCTTCAGTGTGTCACTTTGTACGTGTTTCTTTAACTTGCTGTAATTGACTGCTGGGCTTACATTGTGATACACTTGATTGTCTTATTTACTCCATTCAAAATTGAATGTTATATTCACAGTTGTATTTATTCCATCAAAATATGTACTTCTTTATTTCCTGTATGTGTTTAATTCAGCCTCACATTCAGTTTAAACAGTTATATGAGCCAGTTTGCTATGCAATACAAAGTAGTTTAATCTTAATGGCCTGGTCTTGGGATGCATTTTATTTAATTGCTTCAGTCCTGGAATTAGCAAAGTGAGGATGGCAGTACATAAAAACAAATACCCATTAAAATATGTGATCAAAAAGATATATATTTATTTGTTTGCTTTTGCATTTTAAGCAAAATTGAAAAAAAAATCTTGTAGCACAAGAATAATGTGATTTAAAAAAATAACTCAGAAGAATGATATGTAATGCTCCAAAGAGATCGGCTTATTCAAGGAAATGAGATAGGTAAGGGTGAGTTAGGGTGTGGTACAGAAAATCAAGGAGTCCCAGCAAATCTAGGGTCTCAGAAGGGCAGAAATGAGCTAGGCAGAGTAGACAAAAGTTAACCAGCATTGCTAGGAAGGGCCTTCTAGATCAAGTGTACCCATTACTAACAGATAAGAACTTGCCCAGGGCCCAGCCAGACAGGCCTGTCCAATATCCTATCATGTGGACCAATGATCGAGGTTTTATGATGTAGGCCAGTGGAGGACAGCCCCATAGCTCCTATCTGAACCATATTTGTTGACTTGTATTTGTGCATGTACATGCCTTACGTCTCCAGCTTAGGTGAGCTCTTTGGGGGCTTGATCTGTGTCTTTTTATACCCTAGTTATGACTTACATGTAGTGCTTAAATTGTGGGGGAGTCATTTGCTTTTCTTCAAGAATCTGACCAGTCAGACCCTCTCAAAGACTTAATGTAGTTACAAAGTAGTTACTGCATTCACAAATTGGAGAGGGTAAGCCTCACCTCCCCACATTCCTGGGAAAAATGAAGGCTCTTTGGGATTAAAATGTTAGAAGAGTCATAATAACAGCTTGTATTTATTTCACACAGGAAAAAAAAATTGAATCTTCAAATCTAAGCATCAGAAAGTAACAGACTTTGAACTGCAACCCAGTAGCCTTGGAAATAATTGCATAACTAGGTAGCTTATATGGTGTGACTGTGATTGTGAAAATCTTGTGGCTCACAGTCCCTTTATCCAGTGTATGGACATATGAGTAGAAAAATGGGGACAAAAATTAAATGAGTAATGGGGGGAATGGAATGTTTGGGGTGTTCTTTTTTACCTTTTTTTTTTTTTTTTTTTGGAGTAAGGAAAATGTTCAGAAATTGATTGTAGTGATGAATGCACAACTATATGATGGTGCTGTGAACAACTGATAGTATACCATGGATGATTGTAGGGTATTTGAATATATCTCACTAAAACTGTATTTAAAAATAAAAATTAAAAAATAAGTCACAGGAAAAAAAAATTATGGGGGGTCAACTACACAGGCCCAAGGCCCACTAGCACCTCCTCAGTATTGAAGTGGCTCCCTGCCTATACTGCCAAACCAAATACTAGCATGGTGCTTAGAAACACTGCTTGTGGAGCCAAAGTGCCTTGGCTTAAGTCCTTGCTACTAGCTGCATGGTACTGACAAGTTACTTAACTCTTGGAGCCAGTGTCCTCCTTTTTATAAAAAGAGGATAATTAAAGTGAACCTACATTACAGACTATTGAGAACTAAAGATACTTACGTGGATTTGGTTCTGTTGTTTAATGGCTCTGAGGTTCTCTGGAAATCTCTCAAATAGATGGAATTCAGCAAGTTGATTGGCACCTTACTATCTTTGGACTTAATAGTACACAATTTAAGTAAACCAGTAATATAAAGGTAGGTAAAAGAAACGTGTTCTGTAATCTAAAGATAGGAAAAATCAGTTGTTTCTATTGGGTACTACCTTCTGAGAATGAAATTATATGTAAAGAAGACAGTCTCAAGATCAGCCACTGATGTACTCAAGGTATCAGGAGGGTCCATTTGGTCCCCAGTCTTCAATCCAAAGGGCCTTCTCTGACTCACAGCTCTGCTGTTTTTGTGCCATGTTCAGGGCACAGGAATCTTGAAAATGCTGCCTATGGTTCCATTTGCTGTGGTGCACGAGGTGAGGTCTTGTTACCCTCAGTGGTGGAAGCAGAAGACAATTATTCTCTAGCCACTTGCAAGTGCATTTCACTCCTCCTCTCCCCCACCAGGAGAAATGGCTTTCTGGTTTAGGGAGCAGGACTTAGCCCATTTAAGGCCGAGATACTAGTCTCTTCTGAGACTTCCTGTTAGAGCTTAGGCCTTTGGAACTATTTCTATTTTATGCCCTATTACATTCCCCTCCTGAGTCAATGAATAAGAGGTGACCACCTGTTGGAAAGGGAAAGGAGGAATATGGAGGAGAGAAACCCTTGGGTTAATATCTGCAAGTATTATTTTACTATATAAATGTACCATAGTTTTTGAAGTCACTCAGATCTGGTTTTGAATCCAGGCTTTGCCACTTATTAGCTGTGTACTCTTGAGCAATTTGTTTAGCCAATTGAACTGAAGAGAGTAATTTTGTTTGCCTTTCCTTCCTTCCTTGCTCCTCCATTTTCTCTATGGTGAGCTCTGTACATTAATTAAACCAGGGGTCAGAGCTGGCCAAATCTGGCCCACTGCCTGTTTTTGTACAGTCACTGAGCTAAGAATGGTTTTTATATTTTTAAGAGTTGTGACAAAAAAAAATTTATGTGACCACATGTGGCCCATAAAGCCTAAAATATTTACTATCTGGCCTTTATCAGAAAAAGTTTGCTGCCTTGCATTAAAAAATGCAATGAAGAATCCAGAAATAGCATTTGATCCACTTTTGCCCTTGGCCATGTTTGCCTTCTAAATGACAAGTGCCTGCTCTTTGGCACAGGGAAGCACGGGACCACAGCCCACAGGAATTGTCCAAGCCCCTGCCTTCTACTTCAGTAGTGGTTGAGTGGCACTGGTGTTATTTGAGGATTTAATTCTTAATAGGCCTTTCATTCCATGAAATGAATGACCAACACCCCTCCAGAGAAATGCACCTTTTCTCTTTCCCACCTTTAAACTCTGAACCACATGCACATAGCCACAAATGATGAAAAGCCTTGAAATGGGCTCTCAGCAGGAGATAATTTGCCAAATACGTATTCCAAGCAAGCCCTGATGCAGGAAGCTTGCCACATTGTCCAGGGTACTAAGGAACACTGTGGGGGGCTAACAAGATTTTCCCAAATATTAGTGCAGACACCAGCTGATCTGAGTAACAAGAAGGTGATCTTTTGTTGCTATGTCCTTGACCCCTCAAAAGATTGTTTTCTCTGTTTTCTTATTTTTAAGATAGTTGACTTAATCTAACAAGGAAGCCCTATGAACTCAGTTAAGGAACTGGAAAACCTGAGCTCAAATCCCAAATCTGCTCCTTCCCAGCTGCTTGGTCAGGGCAGGTCAATCTGCCTTTGCTTTCCCTTCTATAAACTAGGGCTGATGGCTCTTACCTCAAAGGACTGTTGTGAGAACTAAACAACATAATGTGGTGAACATGAAGTTCCTTGGCTCATAGGAAGCACTGGATTCATCTCCATCTCCCTAGCTCCTAGCCCAGAGTTGGGCACATAGGAGCAGTAGAAGCTGGTGTAATCCAGTGTTGAATCTAAGCCACAACTGAGGTGCCTGGCATTTTTATTCATATAGGCCGCCAGCTGCTACCCATTGACTCCTGTTTACTCTTAGTTGAAGCATGTTTATTTACCCATCCAGGGCAACAAATAATTCTTGGAATGTGGCAAGAAGATTAGCCAACAAATATTTTTAAACTCAACTCTGGGATCCACATTAATGTTAGGCATCATGAAAGATATGAATATCAAACATGGTCACTCCCTTTAGGGAGTTTATAATTTAGTTAGGAAGAGAGAGCATAACAGTTGGAAAGCAAAGAAATATATGAGAAGTTAGTCAAAAACATCTCAAGCCATGACCAAGAGCCAAAGGAATGGAGTCAATAATGTGTTAGAGTACTCAGAGGAAAAGAGGACCCCGTGTGGATTGGGATGTCCCTGGAAGCCATCGTGGAGTGCAGGGTTTGGAACTGGCTTGTAAAAGATAGGCAGTTTTCAGCTACAAAAATCAGAAAAACACCCCAAAATATCTTTAAGGGGTAAGGACATCTGTTATTTCACATAATGACCAGCCTGGAGCTTCGTAATTTGTCAAGGACCCAAGCTATTTCCTTTTTTTTTTTCTGCAATCCTCAGCATGTTGGCTTTTGTCCTCCGGCTGGTCCTTTTGTGAGCCCCAGTTGGCTACCACAGTTCTGCAGGTTCAATAACTGGGAGCAACAGAAAAACTCTTCCCAGAAACCCTCCCAGCAGACTTCTCATGTCTCTTGGCCAGATTGTTGTCACTTGCCAGCGGCCTAAACTAATCACTGGCAAAAAAAGTGGAATTACCAAAATTAGCTTAGACTAATCAAGATTCACCCTGTAGGTATATGCCCAAAAGAAGTGAAAGCAGAGACTTGAACAGATGCTTGCACACTGATGTTCACAGCAGCATTATTCACAGTGGCCAAAAGGTGAAGGCAACCCAAGTGTCTATCAACAGATGAATGGATAAACAAAATGTGGTATATACATACACAAGGAACATTATTGAGCTTTAAAAAGGAAAAGTTCTGATACATGCGACAATATGGATGAACCCTGAAGACATCAGGTTGAGTGAAATAAGCCATACACAAAAGCACAATTATAGTGTGATCTCATTGATATAAAATAATTAGAATATGCAAATTCATAGAGTTAGAAACTAGAATATAGGTTACCAGGGGCTGGGGTGAGGGTAGGGAATGCGGAGGTCATCTATTTGGGATGATGGAAAAGTTTTGGCAATGGATGGTGCTAATGGTAGAACATCGTTATGAATATAATCAACAGCACTGAATTATATATTTGAATGTGGTTAAAAAAAATTTTTAGGTTGTATAAATGTTATTAGAATAAAATTTTTATTAAAAAAAAAGATTCACCCCCTAGGGCTGGGGCTGGGAAGGCGCTCCTTCCCTGAGCGTTCAGGTAGAGTGGTAAATGTCCAAATAAATTGGGTTTCTTCCAGCAGTAAGACAAGAAATGAGACGGATTTAAAAAGGCAACTAACAGTGACCGCCACACGGGTAGTGTTTGGAAGAAAAAAAGGATTTTCCACCAGAGTGTTCCTATGCCAGACAAGTCCTAAAGCCCAAAGGCAACAGCCTCTTTAAGATCAACAATCAGATGCAGCGCCCTTCCCCATACTGTTGACATCCCCTTTCAATATGAACAAGTTAGGGTGCTCACTGCCTAGACACCCCTGAAGATGGAGAAAGAGATTGAGAGGACGGGGTAGCAACAAACAAGATAAGATTTAACAAAGGTCTATGAATACTAAATACATCCATATATAAATACTTGGATTCTGGGGTGTTGGAATGGCTGGAGGGAGGTAGATGATACGGTGGAACTGTAACCTGTGGCATCCTTTGAAGTTTGCTGTATAGCTACTTGTTGAATTGTGCTTTGAAGGTCTTCACCTTTCCATATATACCTTATATTGCTTAATGGGGAAAGAACTGAAACTGTAGAACTGTAGCCCATGGCAATTTTTGCAATTACCTATATAAATGCTTGTTGAGCTGTACATTCAAAGTTAACATCTTTTTCTATGTATGACATGTTTTACAGTAATGGAAATAGCTGAGGTTGTGGAATTGACCCATGACATTCTTTGAAATTTGCTCTCTAACTACTTGATGAATCATACTTTGAAAGTTATCACTATTATGTATATATGTTAAAGATCACAATAAAAAGTGCATTAAAAAAAAAAGGGAGGATTTTTAAGGAGGCAAAATCAGATTGTGTGGATTCAAACCCCTGCCCTGCCACTTAGTGACATGGGCAAGTCAGCTAACCTCAAGAGACCTTAGTTTCCTCCTCTCTGAAGTGGGTTAATAATAGTTCCTCCCTAGATTGTAAATTTCGTGAGGACAGGGGTTGTCTTGTTCTTCAAGTTATCCCCAGTCTAGCACAGTGTCATAACTAGTAGGTACTCAATAAATATCCATTGGATGTATTATTAATTGGATTGTTATGAGTATTAAATGAGTTAATGTACAGCAAGAGCTTAGCGTGTGTTGAAAAAAGAATTGCTTTTAGCCACATAATTGTAGAGACATTGGGAACTTTCTAAATGTGTTCGTTTGCTCCCTTTGAGTCACCTATGTGTCAGATTTATCAGTCACCCTTGCTCATCACAAAAGCTGAAATGGGACAAGAAGGCTCTGCTCCTGGTGGACTGGGGCTAGTGCAGGAAAGGCCCATCACAGCCTCTGCTGAAAAGAGGACATACTTGGGATTCTGGTACTTGGGATTCTGCAGTTTGCAACGCTGGTCTGACCAGTTTCTTAGCAGGCCATCATATTGCCCTGTTATTTCCTCAGGGTCAAACCAGAGGCCTTCTCTGGACGAGCCTAATTCACTTCTAAGGCTGGGTGGCCAGAGTCTGGAGGAGGCACCATTTCTCTCTGACTTTAAAAGGCTTTTCTTTTTTCACCCCGTCCCTAGTGAAGTGCAAGCCAGTTTCCACTAGCCCTTCCTTTTCCCTGCTCTGACAGGAATGGCCCAGTCTCTCTTACAGAGGTTGCTGTCAGGAAAGGTTCATAGATAGGAAATGCCTCTGCTGGGCCTGCTGCGGGTCACTGACCTTCTGGGGGTTGACAGCTGACTCCCTCCTGAGAGTTAATGGCCCCCATCCTTGCCATTCCACGGGCATGAAACCTCTAGCTGCACAGGCAGGCACATCCCTTCCAGCAGCACTCACAGCCCCCTGTCAAAGCAGGTTGGGGCCAGGCCCTGACTGAGTGGCTCCCATTCAGCCGTCTGTGGAGAGTCACCCAGAAACAGTCAAGCAGAGCTCCTAGTGAATTCCAGCCTCAGCCATGGGGCAGCACAATGAAAGCCAGGGCTTTGGAGTGACATGCTGATTGGGGACAAGTTTTTAAAACACCTTCAGCCTCAGATTCCTCATCTATCCAGATTGAGATAATACTGAAACTATTTTCACAAGTCCACGCACCTTCCTAGGAGGTCCTGGAAAAAGAATGCCATTCCCTATTCACTTGAGAAATCCCATTTCTCCTAAGAGAAAACTCTGGAGGTCACCAGCAGAGTCCCTTGCCAGGTGTCTCCTGATCCTGATGAGATTCTGGCCTATGCTCCCCTCCCTCACCTTACCCCACCCCCACTCCAGCACTGTGACCAGGGATTGGGCAAGAAGGGAAGACCATACACATTGGTGCAGCCTTCTGCCCTCTCAGATCATCTGCCCATCTCTAGACACTGCGCTCTTCCCCGGATCTATCTCCCCACTCACATGCCCCATCACCCTTTCTTCTTGCCTCCCCTTGTTGCATCAGAGACAGGGGCACTGCGGGGATGGAGGTAAGGAGGAAGCTAAACCAGCTTCTCAGAATAATCTCTGTGTTCTCTCAGACTGTGCTATGATCCTCTCCCCTCCTGGCCCCATCCCCTGCCCATCAGGATCCAGGCAGGTTCTGCAGCCCAGACTGGGAGATTGGAAGACCTCCTTTTTCCATCTTTGTTTTTAGGCAGAGGGCCAGCATTGGGCCTTCTGATCAAGGCCAGAGGGGCAATGACCATGCAGCAAGGCTGTTGGTCAGCAGCAGCAGTAACTCCTCCTGGGCTTCTCCACATTGTTGCTTTTGTTGAGGAAAAAAGTTCTCAGAGAAATTCCCTAATCTGCAGCAGGCAGGCCCTCCTATTCCAAGGGAGCCTGGGAGAGAGAATGCCATCCATGATGCCCTCAGCACCCTGCCTCCACACACCCTTCCTATCCCAGGAAGGAAGAAGGATCAGAGCCGGGGAAGAGGGCACAGCTGGGGCCTGGAGCCATGGCCCCAAAGCTTCCTTCCCATAGAACACTCCCAGGACTTGACCTGACCATCCTCCTCTCTGCTGCCAACACCTGGGAGGCCGGTGGGTGCCCCGGAGGCATCCAGCCACACCACCATGTGGAAAACCCTTTGGGAAGTCCTCACAAGGGGTGGCCCTGTGCCTCTGGCCTATCCCTCCCTGAGGCCAGGGCTCAGGGGCACCTCCGATGGAGTGCCAACTCTGGAGAGCAGGACTCATAGACCTCCAGGGCCAACACGTGTTCATTAATCCAAGCCCTTCCTTTCCGGATCCTGCCCTGGCTTGTGAGGTGTGGTGGAGGTAAGCAGAATCTGTTCCTCCCTCTTGGCCCAGCAGTGAGAGTGCTGACGTGTTTAGGCAGGTGGAGACAGGCCCCACACAGCCATCAGGCAGGCCGCGTAGAGCACCCTCTATATATGCAGGACAGAGGGGTGGGGAGTGTGGGGAAGAATCTGAAGACCTAGACAAATTTGACAGTAACAGGGACGTTTCCCCACACACTAGAAACCTAGGCTTTGTTCCTGATAGTTTTTATTCTTTGAAAAACACTTGGTAATCATGAGTTTATGAATATTCTAGGACTTCATTGTCAGATGGCCTGTTCAAACAACCCCAAATGATTTTTTTAAAAACTATGCAATTGGTACCACATTGATGTAAGCAATTGTTCCAGCTAATCCCGACTCACCAAAATGGTGTAGATGAAAAGAGTAAGGTGAAAGGGAATTATTAGCTGACTCACATTGCCCCAACTCCCTGGGAGCCAAGATTTACTGGCAGAACCATCCACAATGGCAGCACCACCAGGGCCTTTGATGGAACTGCAGGCACATCACACTCAGGGGAGAACATGGGCCTGTGAGGAAGCAAGCTGAGTTCCAGTCCCAGTTTTGCCTCTAATTTCCTCTGTGGCTTTGCTGAGTCAATCTCTCGGGGCTGCAGTTTTCTCACCTGCAGGAGAGGTGGGGCTGATGATTGTATAGTCCCTTTCAGCTCTGTGATTCACTGCATTCTGAAGGCGGGTAGAGCCCAGAGCCTCTTCAGGTGTTTATTTATTCATTCAACAAACTTTGCATGAGCATCTACCATGTGCCAAGCACCATGCTGGATTTCTTGCCCTGGAGAGCCCATGGCCTACTGGGGTTTGCAGAGAGGTGACTCCCATGGAGATAAAGGAGGGCATAGGGCACACCATCAGCCCTGGAACACAGGCATCCAAAGCCAAACCTTTGTCGGGTTTCCCATGGCCAGCAGATCCCCTCTTTCTACAACCAGTGATCTAAACTTGCGGATATCTCACCAGATCAAGAAGCCATGCAACAGGATAGATTTTGTACAGGCCATCTGTTTTCAGATGTCCACGAAGAGAATAAGAATATAAGAATCAGCAATTGCCGATTATCACACTTGGGAATTGAAATGATAAGAAAAAAGTGGCAAAGATGCCATGGGGAACATTAGCTGGGATTTTGGTCTGCAGCATCCATTCCTCTTTCCTTTAGTATCAGCACCATAATTTTCTTCCCCGTATCATGTGTTAAGGGAAGCACTGGCCCCAGGATACACTCCCCTCTGCCAAAGCGGGAGGTAGTGAGCACATGAGCTGAGCCAGTCAGTCAGACTCTTTCCTTGGTCTTTGACTTGTGTGCATCTTCCACCCAGAATCAGGAAAGTCCTGATGCATAGAGACCCTGGGATTCTCCAGGCTTCTTATCAGTTCTAGGAGTTACCTGATGGCTATCAATAAATTCCTTTCCTCCTCAAGAGAGAGCCGGGGTGGGCTCCTGTGGCTGGTAGGTAGAGGACGTGACTGATATACAAAGACTAGCCTGCAAAGTGGGGGTGGGTTTGTTTTGTTCTCAGTTCCTCTCATGAAACGACTAACTTTATCGGCTAGATACTGCAGCAGAAATCTAAAAACCATGTAATTTTTCTTGATGTATGACATTATTGATGGTTTCTTCTGGAATTTCTGCCTGCTTCTCAGAAACTGGCAAAAACTTAGAAATATTACATTTCTTAAAGAAAATAATTGTAATTATTATCTGAACAAGTTATGGTTCAAAATTTAATAGAATAAACTATGTACTGCCTTAGGTCCTTCACATCTTCATGATGATGCCCATCCCTCTAAGATATAACATTTATGGAGATTTGGAAGCCATGAGCAAAGAAGAAAGGGTTTTCCTTATCCCCACTGTCCCTTAAAGTGGAATTTGTGGAAAAAATATTCAAATGTAAAAGTTTTAAGTATTTTTCACCAGTATTGATTTTATTAATTTTAAAAACTTGCATTCTGCCATTTATTTGGGAGGGGGGTACCAAATTACTTTATTTGAAGGAATGGTACAAATGAAAGAACTTGGTGGATGTTGGTACAACTTACAGAAAAGGTAAAGGTAAACCCAACATGCATGCAACTGCCATGGTGACCACGGAAGTCACCCTGTGGTTCTGGGGAAGACGGTGTAAGGCTTAGCTCTCATCATCACTGTTTCCCAGAGTGTGCTTGTCAAAGAGATACTCTGCCAAACCAGAATCCAGAGCCCCCATCCGGCGCAAGTTGGTTACATAGTCACCCACCCAATTCTTTGATGGACTTCACCTGCTCATTCAGGTAATGGGACTTGATGAAGTCACATAAGTGAGGGTCATTTTTGTCAGTGGCCAGATTGTACAGTTCCAGTAGTGACTGATTCACCCTTTTTTCCAAGTGTAATTCACACTCCATTGCATTCAGCCCGCTCCCCCAGTGGTCTCATTCTGGTTTCTTGATATCCTGAAGGAAGATTCGGCCACCACATTGGTTTTGCAGCTTCATAAGTTTCTCAGCATGTTCCCTCTCCTCATGAGACTGGTGAAGAAAATATTTGGCAAAGTTCTTCAATGCCACATCATCACCGCCAAAGTAGTAGGACATCGACAGGTAGACGTAAGAGACATAGAGCTGCAGGTTGATCTGGCGGTTGATGGCGGCCTCTGGGTCCTGGTTGTGGTTCTGGTGCACCTGCGATGGGAACGTGGTCTCCATGGTGTGTGGGTGAGGAGAGGAGGAGGCAGTGGCTGTGCAATGCTGGAACAGTGGCGGAGGGCTGCTCAGAGTGGCGGGCCAGTAGAGGGCATCCGTTCAAGCACTGTTGAAGCAGGAAACCATGGCTTCTCTCCACGAAGACGTCTGGCCTGCCATTTATTTTAAATTTTGTGTTCTTTAAATTACAAAAGCCATGCGTGTCCGCTGAAAATTTCAAAGAAGGCAAAAGTGTAGAAACTAGAAGTCAAAGTCCCCCCTCACCATTCCCATTCCCCAGGGGCAACCATTGTTAACAGTTTGGCAGTAAACAGAGATATAGAAATATCTTTTATTTTGTAACAGATATGGGATAATGCTGTGCACATTGTTCAGCAACTTGTTCTTTTCCCTCAACTATTGCAACCATGCTTCCACGTGCATACACACTGCTCAATCTCATTCTTTTTAATGCTTCAGAATGTTCCATTGCATGGGAATGTGCCATTATGTATTAATCAGCCCCCTATTGATGGACATTTTGGTGGCTTCCAATTTTTGCAGTTATAAACAATGCTGCAATGAATAGTCTCATGCAAAGATCTTTGGACCCATGTGCAACTATATCTTAGGATGGATTCCTAGAAGCTCATTTGCATGATGAAATGTATGCATATTTTAAATTTTTGATCAAGACTGTGAAATTGCCCTCCAAGTACATTGTACCAATTCACTCTCCCACCTGCCATAGTTTTCTCTTCCCATATAATGGGAGAAGCCATATCTTTTTTGTTTTAGTTTGTATTTCCTAGATCCCAAGTGAGACTGAGCAAACATGGATTATTTATAACTAAGTTTACTCACAAAATAATGTTGAGAAACAAAAAGAGAAAGCAGAGTTCCTTTCCAAAAAGAACCAATAACCAAGTTAAGGGGAAAATATTTCCTCTTGGCTGCTAATTCAAGTTGTTATTCTTAATGCCATGTGATCTGACGCTGTGTAATTCATAAAAATTTCTAGCTGTGCAACCTGAGACTTTTGCATAGGACATGATGGAGGCTATGGTTTTGGAAGGTTAAACTGACAGTTGTTGGTGGGTGGACAACAATGAGCAACAAACAACACAGTCATGAAAGCTGAGAAGAAAAGGAACATATTGGGCTCTCAGGATGTCCAGTCCCCTATGCCAGGAGCTTTATATAATTTAGCTGATCTAATTCTCACACTCCTGTGAAGCAGGTGAAACCATCCCCATTTTATGGATGAGGAAACTGAGCTTCCATTAGTTAAATAGTATGCCACAGGTCACAACAGCTGATCTGGGCTAAGGACTGTGAGAACTCAGAGCCTGGGTTTTTAACCACGACACCACATCGCTTCACTATAGAAGAAAACCTAAGAAAGAATTTTAAAAAGAATATAGAGAGCCTAGTGCCACTTTAGATGTGAGGGGCTGGCAGGTGGGAAGAGTCGAGGAGAATGTCTTAGTTTGCCAGCCTGTTATGGCAAATACCGCACGATGGGTTGGCTTAAAGTGCAGGAATTTATTGGCTCATGGTTTTGGAGGCTAGAAGTCCCAAATCAAGGCATCAGTAAGGCATGCTTCTCCAACGCCTGTACCATTCTGGTGATGGCACTCCTCCATCACACGGTGGGCTTTTTCTCTCTAGCTTCTCCTACTGCTTACTAACTGCATCTGCATTTCCTCTCTCTATAAGGCTTCCAGTCTTATGGACTAAAGTCCATCCTGATTCAATCTGGCCTCATCTAAAAAGGATCTTTGAAGTTCCTACAAACAAATGAGTCCACATCTTAATTAATCATAACATCCTCAAAGGTCCTATTACAAATGGGTTCACCACCACAAGATCGCGGACTAAGACTTGCTCACGTCTGTAGTGGGAGACGTGATTCAATCCCCAACAGTGAACTGCCCACCGCAGCAGGCAGTGGGAGTGGGCGCTGGCCAACCAGGGGTGGGGCCTGCGTGTGGGGCCAGTGGGGCAGCCACACCATGGGCTTTGGGACAAGCATTTGCCAGGTTGTTGGTCAAAGCCATGAAAAGGACAGTGCTTCAACAGGAGTGATGGGGGAGTGTGGCAAGAGCGAGCAGGGGCCAAGACGTGGGCTTGGCCATCCCAAAGTTTGGATGCTGGGAGAAGAAAGAGAGCCAGTGAAGGAGTCGGGTGGGGCATTGTGCAAACGCCAGGCTCCAGCTGCAGCTCCCAGAGCATCAACTGGGAGCTCAAGTTACTTAACTGCAAATGCCCCTACTTCTGACCAGGGGCTGTGAATCTAAGGGGCTGGCTTCTGGTCCCTGCCAGCCTAGGATGCTGGCACCAGCCCTGCCTAGCACTCCTGTGCCCATTGTCTCTCTGTCCCTCAGCAAAACCAGGTGAGACCGCAAAAGGGGAGCTCAGCCCAACTGAGACCAGAGACACACCACCCCCAACCAGGTCCGAATCTGGCAGCTCCGGGAATGTAGGCGGTGGGTGGGAGGGGAGCCCTGGCTTCTAGGGTGAAGGGTGGGGTGGGATGGGGAGGAGGCTTGGACTGAGCAGGGCAGGCAGCCCCTCCTCTCCCTCCCCCTCAGTACAGGAAGGCAGAGAAAAACGTGTTTTTATAAATAGCTCCAGCCCCAGCTGATTTGTAAATTCAGTGGGTTTTTTTGTGTCAATGACATCACCCTCCTCCCCATGGCAACTCCCGACGATATAGAAATTGCCAAGCAACGTTGGAGCAGTTCAGCGCTCCAAACGAGCAGGTCGCTGCCGGAGGATTCAATTGAGAAATCAAAAAAAGTGAGCCGGTGTGCGCGGCGGAGGAGGGGCCCCGGGCGAGCCGGAGCCAGCGGGCCCCCCGCCAGGCAGCCTGCGCCGAGCTGTCTTCTGCGGCCACGCTTCCCTTTATAGCCGCCGCTGCCGGCAGCAGGGTGGGGGAGGGCCCCTTCGCTCCCTTCCTGACGTGCCAGGAGCTGGGAGAAGCCATCCAGGTGACTAAGCCGCCCCCTGGCACTGAGTCACTCGCTCGTCCAGAGGTTGTCTTCCTTCGCGTTGGCATTTGACTATTTTGGGGATCTGGGAACTTGGAGCTGCACCTGAGTTCCGCCCCTTTAGCGCTCCCGGCCCCACCCCCACCTTGGGCTCCGAGGAAAATGGGACTTGGGAGTCCACTGTCACCCCCTAAGGATATGGAAGACGCCGTCCGGGCCAGCGGTGCCTTGTGCAAGGGGCCCGCTGGTGGAGTGCAATATCAGATGTGGTGATGCCGGCTGCCCGCGGGTGTGCTGTCCTCCGGAGGGGTCCACAAAGAAGGGGCGCCAACTGGAGTCCTCCTGGGCTGGCTTTGAACTCACTTCCCACAGGGATGTTTCTGTAAATGAGTGGCTTCTAGGAGCAGAGTGGCATTTGGAGAGAGAGGCTGGGTCAGCTTAGGCTGGCTGGGCAGGTAGGTGTCCCTGTGCTGGGTGTGCAGGCACATGTGATAACGTGAATGTGTGTGTGTGCACGTGAGAGGGAAGTGTGTGTGTCACTATGTGTACGTGTACGGGAGAGAGAATGTGTGTGTGTTGTGTAAGTGTGTGTGTGTGTGGCCCCCTGCTGAGGAGAGCAGGTGGGTGCGTTGCAGAGCTGGGTGGGGGATTTGGCAGCAGTTCAACCTGGGAGCTGCTGGCCCGGCCCAGGCCCTGAGATGGGTGCTGGGGGGAGAGGACACCAAGCACAGGGGCCTGAGCAGGGTGAGGAACAGCCGCCAGCGTGGCAGGCCCCGGCACACTCTGGGTCCCCAGGACACAGACACAGCAAGATGCCAAGGTGGGGGGTGGTCCAGAGGGCCTGGCTAGGCATGGGGGCCCATGGCCAGCTTGTCAGGGGGCCGCCCATCTGCCAGCCCTATTCCTGACCACCCTGGGCACAAAAGAAACAGCTTCCTACGGAGGAATTCCATTGCTCTCCCATGCAGTGCCAATCAGCACCTAACTGGGTCCTCGGCTGAGCTCACGGGGGTGCGGGCAGTGAGAAGGGTGCTGGCTGGAGGACAGCCTCCTCATGCTCGGCCAGACCCTCCGGCCTCTGGCCCCACAGGGCATGCCCCAGTGTGTATGAGGCTCAGCAGTGTGGGCTCCCGCCTCCCCCATCCGGCTGGCAGCTTCACGGGCACACCGGTGAGTAAGCTGCTGGAGAGAGGGAGGGAGGGATGTTGTGTGCTCACACAGGAGCACGACACCAACCAGGAGTCTTCCGGAGAAGTGGCTGGGAGTGAAAAGCACTGAAGTTCTCTCTTTTTTTTAATTTTCTTTTTTGCCTGAAGGGAGCACCACTTCCTGGGTCAGAGTCAAGCACCAACCTGCAGTGAGAGAGTGTGAGGCCCCAGCCAAGCCCAGGGAGAGCCAAGGTAAGGTCCCCACTGCCCCCGCTACAGGCTCTGGCTTCCTGGGCTGGGGCTGGCAGTGCCCAGATGTCGAGGCCACCCCCAACCTGGGGACAGGTGAGGCCTACTCCGTATTCCCAGCCTTTGCTGTGGGTTCCCTGGCTAAGGCGCCTCATGCCCCGCCCAACCTGCCACTCCCTTTCCAGATCAATTTTGAAATAGCCCAGACAGAGGTGGCTTCTGCTCCCTGGCTGGAGGGAGAAATGCTTGTTTCTGTTGTTTCTGGGTTTACCTGCTGTTCTGGGTTTACCTGCCCCTTCTCCTGGGCCAGGCCAGTGCCACTAGGATGCCCCTACAGGAGCCCCCTCTCACCCCCACTGCCTCTGGGACACTCCCTCATGAATTCATCTTGCAAATATTTATGGAGTATCTGCTCAGCCCTGGTGCTGAGTGTGATCTGGTGCAGATTCTGACTCTCAAACTCAGTATCAAGCCAGTTTCAGGGGGCTGCCTGGCCGAGCCCATTCCATCCTCCCAGGCTCTGGACTCCCCACCTCTACTGTGGGGTTCATGACCCTGGCCAGCTCCCAGGGACTCCAGGCCCAGAGAGCTCAGGTTTAGAAAGTGCTGGGCCCCGAGGAGAAGCCAGGCTAATGCCATGCCGTCTGGTGTTTGTTCTCTTGCTGGCATTACACAGCAAGGCCTGAGGTGCCTGCATTTCTGCTTGGGGTCTTTCCCTAAACTGGTTCTGGTGAGAGCTGGGTTCCAGGAGTAGAGGATGAACTCTGGGCTGCCCCCACGGAAGCCCATTTATCTGGGAATGAGGCCTTTGGGCCAAGCAAGGGGTCCCTCCTTCAGAGAGGCTTCCCTGGCAGTGATTCTAGTGCCAGCCTGGGAAGTGGCAAAACTGGGTACCCTAGTGACAAGGGCACCTACTCAGGAGAGGCCTGGCACCAGGAGCAGCCTCTTCTGGAAGCATGTGGTTTGGGAGCGCAGGGACTGCATGGACCTGCCTGGAGCCCCGAGCCAGACCGATTCTTTGCGAGCTCTCTAGGGCAGGCTGGGCACAGGAAAGGGAGCAGGCAGACCCAGGGTCTCTAGATCCAAGGCCAAGTCCACACTGTACCCAACTCTCAGGGATGATGAGGAATGCCCCCTGGTGAGTAAGCCTGGAGGAGCCCATGGGACCAGTCGGGATGAGCCCATAATATCTCCCACTCAAATTCAGTCCCACACTTGGCTCCAGGAGAAAGGAAATGACCCACTGTGGAGACACCTCCTGCTTCCTCTCAAGAGGAGACCCCAAGCCTGGGAGTCCTCCAGGTACGCAGGGCTGAGCAGCCGCTGGTTCCAGCTGGGCCAGAGTGGCAGAGGCTACTGAGCCCCAGGCAAAGAGCAGGGCAGCGGCTGGCTGGGACAGGAGGGAGCAGAGGGCAGAGGGCTCATCGGCTGAGGACCAGGCCAGGGCATAGGGGGCAGGAGAAGAAAAGGCTGCCTGGGTTTTAAGAGGGTTTGGGGAGGGCGCAGAGAGGGTTCTGGAGTACTGGCTTTCTTGCACATACCCGCCTCTGTGGGAGGGCCCCTCTGCACAGGGGGCAGGGCCAGATGGGGGAGAGTGGAGATGCTGCAAGACTGCATTCCTTACCCAAACGGGCCCAGGATGCCTCCAGCGCACACTTGTCCTGGGTGCAGAAGGCAGGAAGGACTCACAGGAAGCTGTCCTGGGGCCAGAAGCAGACAGCCCTTCCCGTAGGATGCCCTCCATACCAGAGTCCTAAGTGAAAAGTCCCAGGATTCAGGAGCAGCTCCCGGTAGGACAGATGCTAGCAGCTGTCCCTCATAAACAGTCATTGCACAGCCTGCCCTGATGGCGGCTTCAAGAAGAGAGCTCGTTTCTGTGAGCCAGGCATAGTGGAAGGAAGGGAGTTAGCTGGAGTAGAGCATGGACAGTGGAAGCTTCTGGGCAGAGAGAGTTCTCAACTTCCTGAAGCCAAGGCTGGCCCTCAGGCCAGAGTGGGCAGTCGACTGGCCTTGGGAAGCTGCCTTCTTCTGAGGAGACAACCTCTCCCCGCATCAGAGCTCAGCCCAGGGCTCATTAAGGGCTGAGGTGAGAAGTGTGAGGTGTGAGATAAAGGGGATCATGTCTTTTCCTGGCAAGATGTGGGACCCAGGCAGCCCTTGGAGAGAGCAGTTGGCAACTTGTTCTGGCTCACTCCCTTCTAGGCTGGGGACATGGATAGCCTGCCTAATAAGTACACAGCACTGGTGATGGGGACAGGGGGTGGGGAAAAGGGCTGATAAATAAAGAGGACACAGCCTTTGCCCTTGGGGAGCTTACAGCCCTTCAACAGAGAAATGGAAAAGAGAGCTGAGCATGTGGGGCCAACCCAGCCAGAAACAAGCTGAGCTGCAGAGCCATTCTCAGCAGTAGGGTGGCTTCGTCCTTTTGCCCACTCTGAGCTCCAGACTCATGACTGACGTTGTCAGCCAGGATCCATCCAGTCCAGAGAATTTATAAATATAGACCAGTCCTGGGAGGTGCCTCTTAACATGGAATTTTATAAAGATGTCCAAAAATAATTAATTGCCAATGAAAAACAAAGGGAGAAGCAGCTTGTATCTTCTGTTATGACAGAAGACAAGTGCATGGGAAGATGTGTAAGTGCAAGGAGAGGCAGGGTGGTGGGGTGGCTAATAGGGTGGAGTCATCAGGGCAAGTGTCAGGTTCAGCTCTGCCTCTTCTGGGCTGGGTGACTTTGGATACGTTACTTTGTCTCTCCAGGTCTCAGCCTCCTCTCCAGTCCAGTGGAGATAATTGTGGTCCTTATCAGGTAAGGTTGTTGGTAGGATTAAATAAGGCAATACGTGAACATGCTTAGCAGGATGGCTGGCACATAAGTACTTGGGAAAAGATAACTGTGATGCTTATTAGTGTTAGAGGAACAAAGCACCGGGAGGAAGAGACAGTACCAGATTTAGGAGAATCAGAAAGGGCTTCATGGAGAAGGTGGCTTTGGAAGAACCCTCCCCTGAATAGAAGCTAAAACTCTCAGATTGCTGATAGATACATCTCCAATAAAGCTGGGAAGGAATGCAAACCCAGATCCACTTTTTCTCAAATAGCAAATTGTTTGTTTGGTGACCTTCTCTAAGGAATTTCTCAGACCTATTAATAGTTTATTTTCCTAGCGTTTGAGGTCTTGAGGACTTGAGTTGGGCTGCACAAAGTGACGGAGTTAAGAGGCCAGGTTCTGGTTCCACTCCCCTTTGGGCCTGGAGTCTTGCCATCTGGTGGCCCTGGTTCCTTGAGGAACTATGTATTAATGATCGCCATCTAAAGCACAAACCTGGAGATGCTGCATGTAGGGGTCCCAGACTGGGGATCCCACCAGTTCCTTGACCACTCTGGCAAGTGACATGGATATGTCCAGAAACCATAAGGCTCAGTCCCAGGGACTTTTGGCTTTTCCTACCAAAGTTGTCTGTGCTCTGAATTTCGGAAAGGCAATCCCAGGTCCTGTTCATGCCAGAAGATGACAGGCTTTCATATGCTGGGGAATCGGCGTGCAAAAAATGGGTTCCCTCATAACTAGATGAGCAGCCAAATCAGCCCTGGTAAAGGGACACATGTGAGGCAATATTTTCCATAAAACCTAATTATGACACATCGGGTGGATGTAGTGACCCCAGGATTCACAGACGGACAATGATGACCTTGTTTGTATATCTCGTGGGTTCTCTGAGCAACCTTTTCACTCAAAGAGCTGCCTTGGTCAGCAAATCCCAGCATCCCTCTGCCCAGGCGACAGTCTGCTGGGCTCTGGTTTGCATTTCAGCTCTCTGGGCCTCAGGCTAAGGGGTAGAAGCAGGGCTGTGTTCTTCTTGCACACCCAGGCTGCCCAGGACCTGAAAAGGGGTCCTCTGGTCCTCAGAAAGGCAGGTCCAGAGAGCTCCGTCAGCTGGCAGCTTCTGGTCTCTGCTGCCAGGGCAGTGAGGACCAGCCCACTCACCCCAGGGCAAATAGCAACGCACCAGCCACCCTGCTCAGGGCCTCCTGCTGCCTGCCCTGTGACCCGTGCTCCTGAAGGCTGCAGTGGCGACGGCCGGTTAGAACTGGGAGGACAGGTTCTTCCTGGCCTGGAGCACCTCGTGCCTCCATTTGCTTTTATTCAGCTTCAGATGAGGCTCCATGTAGAATTGTGCAAGAAGGCATAGAGGGCAGAGGGAGCTAGGCAGCCAGTTATGCCGCAGCCTCCCTGGATGTCCACAGCACCATCCCAGGTCAGGCAGGAGGAGCTCCGGGGAGGACTTGGCTGCCCCAGAAAGGGAGCCACCGACTTAGAGCGCTGGGGCCCATTCGAACCAAAGGGAGTCCTCGGAATGTTCCATCCGAATTTGCCCAGTCCACCCAAGCCACTCCCGGGGACCCGGCACCCTGATGAACAGATCCAACTAACCTGTAAATGGGTTGACTCAAATTCTGCATATCCCAGGGAGCATTTTACACTTTAACCATAAGGTGACAGTATCTAGGAACGAGAGAGACTTTACCTCAGGGGTCTTTTCACTGGTATATACTTCTGGCCCCAGGCAGGAATCTAAATGTCCAATGATGACCATCAGAGGTCAGATCCCCAAAGCAGGTGGCCTGTCACCTGTCACCCTGTCACCAGGCCTGAGCTGGACAAGAAGATTTTTATATTCCACTCTAGTGGGTCTTGCTGGAAGATGATGTGTCTGGGCTCCATAAAGGTGGAGGAAGGTGGAGGTCTCAGACCCTGGGGAAGGTTGGAGCCATACCGTGGGGCAAAAATGCAAGGCCAGGAGTGAGCAAGAATGCAGGTTTCCTGTGGAGGAGAGAACAGGCCCCACAGGAGGAGGAACTGCTTCTGGGGCATTCCATCATCCCTGGAGGGGCAGGGGTCCCAAGACCCAACAGGTGGCCTGCAGGGCAGCATTCCTATGACTTCCCAGCAGGCTGGTCACCCCTGGAGCAGTCCAAGGGGCTCTGTCAGGTGTGGGCCAGAGACCTGGGGAAGGACGGGCCCCAAGAAGGGATAGCCATAGCTGCCCAGGACCCTCTAAGCATAGCACAGACCAGCCAAGTGGCAAT
The DNA here is from genome assembly GCF_015220235.1 of Choloepus didactylus. NCBI lineage: Eukaryota > Metazoa > Chordata > Mammalia > Pilosa > Megalonychidae > Choloepus > Choloepus didactylus. The sequence goes on along the minus strand of NC_051310.1, from coordinate 141,347,344 downwards.
TAGGTGGGTCATACCTTCTAATGCTGACCCAGGGCCGCTGGTCAGTGCTCCCAGGACCAGCCCGGAGCCTGTGAACTTTTTGCATTTAAAGGTAAGGTGTCCTGCACAAGGGGTAGTAGATAGGGCACGGGCAGCCAACATCAGGCTTCCTCAGAGTCTTTCCATCCCTGGGGCTCTGGCCTAGCCCTTGCCTGGTGACACACAGGACTTCTCCCCCACACTCACCTGTCTGTCCTTCCTGAAAGTCAGGTCCTGGAGTCCAGAGCTTGGGGGCCATGATCACAACCCCGGCTCACCCTAAGGCCTTGGGTGGCAGCTAGAGGCTCAGAAGAGAGAGGAAAAGACCATCCATGAAGGGCTTCCATTCAAGGAGGCTTGCAGCTGTTTTGTCGGCAAATGCCAGCAAAACACAATTGGATGGAACTTTGGAGGCCATTAAGAGCAGGGGCTGCAAAGCAGGCATGGCTAAAAGATATTAAACGAATTCATCATGTCTCTAAAATGAGTGTCCTTAGTGCAGAGGTGGCTTTTTCAGTTCCCCGGACCTTCCCAGAGCAGCTCAGCCTGCGCCCCCGAGTACCCAGGAAGGGTGCCCCAGCCTGCCCTGCCGCCTGCTTCAGGCCCTTGAGGTGGATGGACGATGGTCCCTGCATCTAAGCAGCTCGTCCCAGGTCACCAGGCCCCTTTGGCACTGTCAGGCAGGCTGAGCCCCCAGTGTCAGTTTGTGTCTGGGGAGGACAGACCTACATATTCCCATTGGCACAGGAAGCCTAGTAGAAGTGCAGAACTAGAGAAGAATGCAGACAGAGAGAGGCTTGAGGTTTCTGAGTGTGGTAGTTTCCCTCTGCTGAGACCCCAGGTGGCAGCAGGGCACATCTCTGTGCAGCAGCCAGGCTGGGGAAGCCCATGGACTTTTCCTAAGCCCCTAATTGGGCTCCAGATCATGCTAGCCGCTAGGGCTGAGGTTCTCTCTCCTGGATCTGGAGTTGGGTTGACTTATCAAGTTGCAGCCTTATCTCCTGGAAGAATTGGAGGATTCTCCTGCTGTGACACACCCAGCTGGGCTCTGCTGCTTCCCAGGACACCTGTATGCTGCATGGGGTGGGGCTGGGGGCAGTTTTCTCCTTGGTCCCTTCAGCAAATACGAGGGCCAAGGGTTAGGAACTTTCTCTCTATCTGGGGGGTGCTGGTCCTCAGGGTCTCTGTACCCCTAATGCCCTAGGCCACAGAACTCCACCACCTTCCCAAGGGAGAGGGACACTCTTTTCCCCATTATACACACCGAGAAACTGAGGCTGAGGACATGCTGAAAGTCTGGAGAGGCAAGAGGGCTCCAGTCTTGCAGTAATCTATGGGCACTGCAGCAAGACTCTGTCTACGTCCCTCCTCCCTGAGGACCCCACGGGCTTGGCAATGTCAGTTTCCTCAATTCACACCCCCCATTCCCTCTGGAGCTTTGCACCTGCCTCTTGGTCCCATTGGCAGAAAGAGATGGACGGTCCCACTGGGGCGGGGCGGGGGGGCATTGGCCCAGGTCAACCCCAGAGCAGGAAGGGACAGTGTTGGGCAGCCTGGAAGAGAAGAGGAGGAAGAGATCTTCTCCAAAGACTGTCTCTCTCTTGGGGCTGGGGGCTACAAGTGAGTGGGTAGCTGCCGCTCCTGGAGTCCAGACTCCAAGGGGATTCCTCCAGCCGGCGGTGAGCAGGCGTGCCATCCCCCCACCTCTCCAGCAGACCCTGCATGTTGCCTGCTCTTACTGGGCCCATTCTGGGTTCCTGAAGGACAAGATGGCTCGATGGGGGTGGGGGTTCAGGTAGGGTGCTGGCTCATCACCAGGGAATCCCAGCACCTGGTTCCTAGCAGGTGACATAGGAACAGGGTGGGGGAACCTGAGGAGCCCTCTGTCCCTCACATCCAGTGCCCTGTGGGTGTCCTGAGGCCGTGGTCTGAAACGGGGGAGGGCCCCCCCCACATACACTTCTGTGTCTCTGTGTCTCCCCTGGTTCACCCTTCCTGGGGAGTGGTCTGAGTTGGCACAAGGAGGCAAATTACCTCCCCCCATCGACTCTTCCAGGGACTTAACCCCACACAAGCCAACTCATATCAGACAGTCTTTGGGACCGGGGACCTCTAAGCAGTACAGAGTTAGAAGAACAGGCTTTGGGGTCAGATACACTAGAGCTCACATTCTGGCTCCACCACTGAGTAACTGTGAGACCTTCAGCTACTTCCTTTACCTCTCTGAGCCTCAGTTTCCTGATCATAAAATGAGAATAAGACCAGTACTCTGTCCCATGGTGGTTGTGAAGACTAAGTGAGATGATATCTGTAAACAGCTTTGCATTCCCATAGGAAGCATTCAGTAATTGACAGGTATTATTACAACTGTTGTTTGAGAAGGGCAGAATGATCCAGAGAAAGGAGCCCTGGAAGCAGTAAATGAGCTTGTCAGCAGGGTTCTTGAATGCCAGGAAGCTTTTCAAGTCACCTAGCACAAAGGTGCAGAGGAAAGGATAATATGTTTGTGTTTCTAAACCACAAGTCGATGCGTATCTTTCCTCTTTGGCCCTGCCCTGGGCTCTCAGCCCTGGCTGTTGGCGCTCAGATGTTACAACAGGCCCCGGCAGCCACAGGCAGAGACTGCCGGGAAGTGCCCACACCACCCGGCGAGCACCTCAGGCCGTCCCAGGCCATCCAGATGGGCCAGTGCCTGGAGCTGGCAGGGCCCCAAGAGCCTTTTTCTGTGGTGAGGTGTCGGTTCTCGGCGCGCCTGTCCAGAGCTCATACCCAATTTGTAGAAGGGCAGTACCTGGACAACCCCCGCGGGCAGACGGCCTGTGCCAGCGGCCAGGGCTCATCAAAGGAAGGTGTGTCTGGTGCCCCTCCCTGCGCTCAGCTCTGCAACCTGGGACTAGGCCAGCGGGAGGCACAGGGACGCTGGAGGGGAGGGTGTTCCCCAGCCTGCCCAGCTACCTCCTGTGCCATCATCCTGCCCTCTCCTCTCTGGGCAGGGCCGAGCCAGGCACGGATCAGAGGAGGATAGAGAAGAGGAGAGGCACACACAGCAATTAGCCACTCAGGTCCCACGTCCCAGCTATCCCAACAGGGAGTCATCCAGCCCGGTGCAGCTGAACCATGAATAAGTGTGGCTAGAACTGCAGAAACTTGGGTTGTCATGGGGCTGAGAGGTTTCCTAGTGTATGTAGCCTTGTATCTAGCATGGGAATCTTTCCTCTGGCATGCCTGACAGTTATCTGACTTCTGGAATACCTCCAGTGATGGGGAATTCATTACTTCCTTGGTCAGTCTTGTTTGGGAGCTTCTGCCTTTCTCAAGGTCCCAAACCCCACTGCAGCTCCCAAAGTGGGGACAAACCCAAGGCTTCCTAGGCTCACTCCCTACTGGGTGGGGAGGGGACTTGGCCAGTAGCCTTTCTGGGATACCCAAGCTTAGACTCAAACCAAATTCAATACCAGTTCATTTCTGATAAAATTCTACAGACTTTATTATAGTTCAACATTCAAAAGTACTGCTCGGAGCTGTGGTTTTGATATATAAGGCATTTGCTTAAAAGAAAATAATTTACATGTGCATTTGTGAATCAGTAGAAAATAATTAAAAAATAATTCAGGTATTGATCTAGTTTCAGGAAAGTAACGCATTTCATTCTAGCTTTGGTACATGGATCATTTCAAATGCTCAGCAACCCCACCACCCTCACACACACACAGCCTGCTTCCTGTAGCCAGCATTCCAGCCAGGGCCCCCAAGTCCCCAGGTAACTAATCTGGTGGGGGGAGAGTCATACTTGCATCACCCACATTGCCCAGCATGATCCCCATGTCCAAGATTCAGCAGTCAGTGTCTAAGGGGACCAGAGGACGTGGGGGATTGGCTAAGAGGGTGAGACCTAAAGTATTGTCTGGCCAGAGGAAAGAGAAAGAATCGGCTAAGGAGAGACAGAGGAGGAGGGAGAGCAGAGGGTAAGGAGAGGGGAGCAGAGACCACCCATAACTAGGTGTATATGGAGGGAGGCAGTGGGGAGGACCCAGCTTCAGTACCCACCCACCCAGGGCACACAGGGCCAGCGTCCCCACCTACCACATGCCTCCCCCAAAGGGGACTGAGGACATCGGGGCTGTGGTACAGCCAGACAGAGCACAGGCCTGCTTGGGGCAGGCACCTTCCCAGTGGCCACCTTATGCCTCTGTTTGGTGGGAGCCTTAGAATAAACTGTATGAGTGACAGAGCCCATAATGCAAATGATTTATTCATAAATGATATAAGTCTGAAGAATCAGTGAACAAAAAGGCGATGTGGCAACAGTGTCCTACAATTAATAACTAAAGTCAGAGGTGCCCAGCAATGATAAAAATCCCAGCACTGCCCTTGGCCCCTGCTCTGTGACACCGGCAGACACCCCACCATAGCACGAGGGCAGCCGTTTAGGGTCCGGATGTACTGAGTCTCCAAGCCAGGGTCCCCTCAGCACTCAGCTGGGACACAGCCTTCTCTGGGGCCCAAGTCCAAGACAGCAGGGTCTTCATGCTTCCTTGTTTGGGGAAGGGACAGACAGGTGGCACCTAACTATCCACTACCCACCACATGTACATGTGGAAACCCACCCTCTCAGCCAAGGGGAGCAGGGCAAAAGCAGCCAGGCCTGAGCCACTCTGAACGGCCACCCTCATCCTAGGCTAGGCCAGCACCCTGCCGGTGAGAACCAGGGGATGCAGGCTCCAGAAACAACACAGGAAAACCCAGGTTCACGGCTCAGGAGCAGGGCCTTATCCTCTGGGGGTGCAGAGCTCCTGGAAGCTTCCTTTCCCCCAGAATCCCCCCACCCTGGAATCCGGAGACCAGAGGGCTCTCCCGACAGAGCACGGTCTGACAAAGGAATTGGAGTCCCTTTAAATCCCGCTCTCCGGCCTGCACAAGAGGCGGGTACCCCAGGACGTTTTCCGGCCTTGTTCAGACTGGACACAGGCCAAGGTGCCAGGTTTTACAATTCCAGCTGGGGCTCTCCGCGTGGGTGGGTGGGCGCAGCACCTCCCAGCGCTGGGAGAAGCCGGCCGGCGGCCTCCAAAGCGTGCCTCTGCGATGTCAATTAGTGACTTAATTACACCCTGACTGCGCTGTGGGGGTTAATCCAGGTCCGGCCGGCGCCGCGGCCATCCGAGGGGCTGTGGGGCTGCAGGCCGGTCGCAGCAGGGCCCACCGGGTCGGGGGTCCGAAGGCGAAACGCCGGCCCGAGGGATTGGGGGAAAGGATTGTCGTGGGGACGGACGGAGGCGACGCCCCACGAGCAGAGCGGCCCCTCGCCGCGGCCCCTGCGCCGCTGGGCGACTTTTCCCAGGTACTTCTCCCAGGCTCTGTGCTCGCCGGGTCCTACCTGAGGCCACACCTTGAAATCAAACTCGCGGCCAGGTGAAGCCGGCGCTGTGCAAACATGTAAGCGCGGCCTCTCCTGGCCGCTCCCCGCGCCGAGCCCCTCCCGCGGAGGGCGGACCCGGCTCCCGCGGCCTATCCGCGCTCTCCAGGGGCTTCCCGCGCGGCAGGTGGGTCCCCAACGCGCCCGGCCGCCCCGGGGAGGCCGGACAACCTCCTCTGAGTTTTCCTTCCCCGAAGTTCGCGGCCGCCCGGGCGCCCCGGGAGCTGCCCTAGGCGGAGGGGCCTGGGGCGCAGGGACGGAGATCTTGGCGCCCCTGGGAGCGGGACGCGCCCCGCACGGGTGCCTGGCGCCCCCACTACCTGGGGCTGCAGCCGCGGCCGACTGGGGCGACTGCCCCGTGGGGTGCGCCCGGCGCGGGAGGTGGGGGCTCTCCGGTCTGCGAGGAGGGGGCCCCGGGGCCGCTCGGGGGGGGACAGCGGGGAGAGGGGCGGCCCCGGAAGTGGTGCTGCGCCCACTGTCGCCGCCACCCCGGGCGCCCCGCGGGGAGCGGCCACCTCCCCTTCCACCTGAGATGGGGGGTCGCTCAGTCGCCAGGAGGGAGTGGGGCGGTTCCGAACGCCCTGGATTCCCGCCAGTCCCAAGATCCGCGGAGATACTACATCTGTCACATTGTATTTCTGATCTGATTCAACCCAGGCCTGCGGAGGGCAGGCCCGGAAAGGTCCTCGGTCTTCCCACTCCTGGGTTGCCTGGGAGTTCTGCCCGCTGAAGAGTGAGGAGAAGCGAGGAAGAGGAGGCGACGAAGGCGGCCCCCAGTCGGTGAGTGGGGGACGTCCGGCACTGGTAGGGTGTGGGGGAGTCCCCTTGAGATCTTCTCGAGGGACAGTCTGGGAGGGACAGCAGGCAGGCAGGTGACCCTCGGGAGCTGGCTGGGAGCTGGTGCTGTGGGGCAGCATCACTCCAGGTGCTATTTCTGAATCCTTAGTGAGTGCTCACTGATTCACTCCCAGGGCTTCAAATGACCTGCCTGCCCACCACCCAGGCTCTGCTTTCCACCAGGTCTGATGCCTGGCTGAGGTTAGGTGGTGTCACCCCGGCCAGTGTGTGTTGAATTCATGCTTCCAGAACAGGAAGGGCTGCGTGGCAGGGCCGGCATCTGTGTTGAGCGAGGCAGGAGGAGGCAGCAGGTCCTGGGGGAGCCAGAGGCAAACGTGCCCGCTCAGCGCAGCCCAGCCTGCCAGCCCAGACCTCCAGACCTGCTAGAATCACTTCCCACACTCAGAGAGTAGCATTGGATCTGGGATGTAGCTGCTTCTGGGGACACCACGGGCTGGGCCCGCAAGAGTCCTCAGGGTGTATGGAGGCTGCATTTTCTATACCTTGCCCCCATTCTGGTGTTTGTTTAGGCCCCTCTTGCTTGTTTTACTGGGAGGGGCGGAAGCTCAGGTCTATGTCTGGGCTTATTTGTGTGGCTGCTGCAGCATACATTACAATGCTGTGAGTTCTCCTCAGTCTGTATATAGGACAGTGGCTGAGAACACAGCACTGGGATCCAGAGAGAGCTGCATTCGAATCCTGACTTTGCCTTTGACTCCTTAGGCAAGTTACTCCTCTCCAAACTTTGAAATGTCCTCATCCATAAAATGGGGATGATGATACCTTCCTTATAGGTTAGTTGTAAGGCGTCGCTGTAATAATAAATTATTACCACCCTGTCATTGGGACACTGCACCAGCCTCCAGTTATTATTGGAAAAGGTTAAGCTGCACTGAGCCCTCCTCTCCTGGAGAACTTTGAGAATGCTCTGGCTGTTTGGCAGGAGGTTATTGCAAGGAGTTAGAGCAAAGCAATGGGAATAAATACAGGCAGAAGGGTCCATGGAGAGTGGGTCATGGAAGACCCGACTTAAGGTCTGTGGATCTCATGGAAGCCTGGGAAGGGGCCATTTCTGGAAAGGGATCCAGCTTTGGCGGCAGATGAGCAGCACCTCTGGTACATCTCACACATGTCCACGTGTCCACGGGGACCCTGGGGACACCATTAGCACAGGCACTTCCTAGGCAGAGGGAGCCTCTGGCCGGAGGCTTCTAGTCCTTTCTCTGTGTGATCTGGGGCAAGCCATTTGACATCTCTGGGCCCTGGGCATGGTAGATGAGCACACAGAGCTTGGAGTCAGTGAGATCTGGGTTCGAATCCCAGCGCCACACTTAACCGTCTGTTATAATTCCTTATCCTCTCTGAGCCTCGGTTTGTTCACCTGTAAAATGGAGCTCATGATACCTACCTCATAGAGTTGTGACCATTAAGTGAACTAATAAAAAGCACAGTATCTGACCCAGGATGGGTACTTTATATGTGCATATTCCCTTTCTCTTCTTCCTGCCATCTTTAAAAGGGGCACAGTAAAGCAGGTTTGGCCCATCTCACAGAGGTGTTGTGAGCAAAAAGTGTGGCGGTGAACAAAACAGAGATATGAACAGGTATGGGCTATGAAAACATCAGGCCATCTTGTGATTAGGGGACTCTAGAGGTCCTTTCTGGCTCTAGACAGACATGGCTTTAGAAGGCATGGATGACTCAGGGGACGCAGGCCTCTGGGATAGCGACAGAGGTTCCCAGCCTGCATCCCTCCTGGAAAGGTCATTCTTCAGACTCTTTGCTTGGTGCTAACCCCATGCCCAGGAAAGCCCAGGGCCATGGACCAGGGAGGGGAGGGGGGCAAAGGTTAAAGTTCTAAGTGCAGCGAACAGAGGTCAGAGGGTTGTCTGGCTGAGTCTGGGGCTTGTGGGCTGGCCCGCAGCACTGCCACTGCAGGCTGGGACTGGGCCAGAGACATGGCCTGAGTCAATATTGACCTTCAGCGGCTGGTCATCCTGGCTCTCCTGCCTCTCATTCAGCTGGAGTGTTGACACAAGTGATTGAACAAGCTTTATTATCATATTCTTTTAAACAGTAGCCACATTAGCTCTCCCCTGGGGATCCACTGGGATCTGGAGCATGGGACTGGCCAGAAGGTCAGGGAGCCTGGACATTTGGCTTGGTCTGTGCTCACTGCCCTCTGCCTCTGGCATGCTCAGCGTCTCTCTGGGCCACTCCAGTGGGACAGCAGAACCTTAGGGGACTGCTTGACCTTCTGGGGACTTTCCACACTTCAGCTCAGTGGCCCTGGGCAGACCTTACAAAGGCTGTGGGCAATGGGGGCGAGGGCCATGGCCTAGGAGGTGACAGCCGGTCAGAAAAGCAGATGAAATTCTCACCAGGCCCCTCCCCCTGGTATATTTCCTGGGCCAGGAAAGGGTGCTGGGTGCCGCCCCTCCTGACTCTCATGTCACATGAAGAGGGGCAGATGGCAAGCCTGGCCACCTGGGTGGAGGCTGAGAGGAGGTGGCCTTCAGCTCTCCACGGAGAACTTCCTAACGGTGAGCAGCAAGGAGGCAGAAGGCAGAGGCCCCAGGAAGGGGGTGCAGCACCCCATCTCTGAGTGTGTTTACACAGAGCAAGGACAGGCTCCTGTTGGGAGTGCCACAGGGGCACTGACATTTGGGTGGGAGAGGGGGGTGGTTAGACCACCTCAGTGAGCCCCTCAGGCGTGCACCACAATCTCCTCTGGCGGTGAGGGTGGAGCAACGTCTATTTTGAAGAAGCAAACCAGACTGCCTGAGAACAAAGATTTCACCTGTTCCTCATGGTCCCCCAGAGCCCAAAACAGAGTAGGCGTGCAAAAATTATTTTTGAATTAATGAATGAATAATATACTTTTATATCTAAATGGACTTCAGAAAGTAAAGTTGGAGGAAAATCTTCCTGGCCCCCTGAAATGCTGTCTTCTGTTCACAGTAGTTCTCAGCCAGGGAGAGGCCTTATCGCTCTTCATAGAGGGGCGTGTGGGATGATGTTTTCCCAAAGGGGTTACAAAGAGGTCACTGCAGGGCAGAAGGCCCAACTCTGGAGGTGACGGGCTCCTTCTGCTGTAGGCTGCTCTGTGAATGGATGAAGGATGGCGGTAGTGGGACCACTTTCCCAAGCTCTTTAGAACTTGGCCCGGTGAATCTAGAAGGGTCCCAAACTGTCTTGGGGTGCCTGAGAATGGCCTGGGACAGCGTGCTGGGAGCTGACAGCAGAGTGCAGGGTGTTCGCTTCGTGGTCCAGATCGGGCAGACTTGAGTTGCTGCTCAACTTGGGCAAATCACATAATCTCTCTGAACATCGGTTTTCTCATCTGCACAACGGGGACAACCATAATCCTACCTCACAGGCTTGTGGTGAGGGTTAAATGAGATCGTGAGTATAAAATGCTCACCCCAGAGCCTGGTGCATAAACGAAGCACCCCCTGAGTGATGATTATTAAAAATACCCAAAATTGGTCCTCAAGCTGGACCCGCTGCTGTCTCTCCCACTCACTGTGCCTGGAGAAGCTAGCAGAGGTCACTGAGTCCATTATCTTGTCACCAGTGGAAATGTGGAGTCCCTAAGAAGAAGAGTAGGCCAAGGTCACAAGCCAAAGCGTAGGAGTACGGAGCCCCAAGTTCACACTGAGCCGGCACTTAGCCTGGCAGCCCTGGACGTAAGCGCTGATAAACAAGGGGGGGCTCCCTTCGAGGCGCCCTCCCCTCGCTCCTCTCTGGTGCCTCCAGCTGGGTGTGCTCCAAGGCTCTGGGAACCAGGAGCCGGCCTGGCGCAGCTGCCTCCTCCCTTCCCCATGGGCTGGCAATAGAGGAGAATCTGCCCCCCATTTACAGCTCAGTGCCTTATTCCTAGTAAACAGCTTACTGAGATCCCAGAACTTACGCAATCAACCAGATTCTGCCCCCCTTCAGAGTAGCTGCAAACACATTTGGACTCTCTTTCTGGAAACCACCTTCCAGCCAGCCACGCATTCTTGTGAATCCCTGCAAGGGGCTAAGTGACCCTTCCTCGAAAGAGATGCAGTTTGTGGAAACAGCCCAAAAAGCACTCAAAGCCAGGTCTGGAGGGTAAGGTGGGGTGACCAGGACAGCTACTACCACTTAGGGTGAAAAGCAGGGAGGACATTCAGATTAGGAGACACTTGATGTTGACTCAAGGTGGGCCCCAAAGGTGATTCCCAAGGAGGAATTTTGGAAATACTAGAGCATGTTTGGAACAAGCAGATACACTCCCAAGGGGACAGCACTCATTTGCATGTCTAAGCTCTGGTTTGAGGATTAAAGGCAGACTTGTGTGCTATAGCTCTGCCTTGGTCTGTGGGGCCCTTTTTAGGGTGGACTGGGTGGCCCTGGCATCCCAAGCCCCAGCAGTCAGATGTCTCTCCCAGAGGAGAGTAGTTGGGGAGAGCAGCTCCCCATGCTGCAGCTTCTTTGCTCACCTGGGCTCCAGAGACCCCACCTGACAGCTCTAGGACCACCACCCCAACCCTTTGTCACTGTGGAAAAATAGCATCAGCACAAAGCCCCTGCCCTCCACTCCTCCAGCCAAGCCCTGCACGTTGCCTGGTTCCAGGCCGAGATCCTGCAGAGGAGACCTGAACTCTTCCTGGGCTGGAGAGAACACACCCCTGCTGTTTCTGCAGCTTTCCTCATATGCCAGTCCTTGGCCACCTCAGCCCCCAGCATGGCCTTTTTGAAACATTTCACCCACCCCATCTGGTTCCAAACCAGGAAAGGGTCAGCCTGCGAGTCAGGACAGCCCCACTTCCCCCCTACTGGGCCTCTGACTCACAGAGCAACTCAGGAAAGAATCTAGCAGTCCTGGTTGAGGGAGCTGGCCCTGCCTGGCCCACACCTGCAGACATGCCACCCCCACTGCCACCACCCCCATGACTCTACATCAGGTCGCTCAGGCCCCATGCTGTTCGTGGAGAGCTCCAGAGAAGGAGCAAACAACAGCCCAACTCCCTCCAGAGCCAGGCATAGTGGATGGAGCGAGGGCTCTGGAATCAAATCTGGGTTCAGCCCCCAATGCAGTCATTTCCTCGTTCGGTGACTTTGCGCAAGTTATTTAATCTCTCTGACTCCTGTGTGGATTTGTGGATAATGATATATTAACTCCTTCCTCCCAGAGTTGTTTGTTGTGAGATGTAAATGAGATAATCCTCAGTAAAGGCCTAGCCTGTAGTAGGTCCTCAAGAAAGTTCCTTCACCCCAGTGCCACCCTTCAGTGACCCCAGGCCGGCGGCTCCCTTAACTCTCCTACCAGCTCGACCCTCGGGTTCACTGGGTGGGGCCGCCTGTCCAGAAAGCTTCTGCCCCGAACTAACCGTCCCCATCTGGCCAGGATCTGGCAGGAGGAAGCAGCCAAGGCGGGAGCTGAGCCAGGCGGAGCTTTCTTCTCAAACTGGTTTGGGCTGGGCTTTCCCCTGGTCCCTGTGCTGGGCGGGCCGGTGGCTGAAGGGTGATATCTGCAGACATTCAGAAGAGGAAAGCTCAAAGCATTCGTCAACCACAGCTGTGCATCCCTCCCTCGTGCGTGTCCCGTGTTGGGGTAAGGTGTCATCACCCTGCACCTCGGCTCGTGCCCCCTCTCTGCCCAGTTCTACCTCAGGGTCTTAGGCCTGCCTCATTTCTTTCAGGCTAGGCAGAAGGAAAGGCAGGGACTGGCTGTCTGAGGGAAAATAATCTTTCTCCCTCCCCTTGGGTGTCTTCCTGGAAGAGGAATTGAGTGTGGACGCAGAGAGAGGGTGATATTAGCAATGACAACTTTAAAGGCTGACTCGGCCTGATTTGATTGAACTGGCTCTCAGCTAGGTGGTGGGCCACACTCCCTCGCCCCCGGGGCTCCTTGGGCTTGGGTCAGAGGGTAGGAAACTGGAGTGGAAAATGGAGACCTTGGGCTGGTATATTGGGAGCCCCTGTCTGAGCAGAAGGGTGTGCTTCTGGGACATGGGCCCATCACTGGAGGGATGAAGTAGGTCGGTTTGCATCTCTGGGGTTCACATCCAATGTCTTGGCTAACACTGGACACTTGAGCGAGTGAGTGTCTCTTAGGAACTCAGTCTTCATGAACCCCTTCTTCTTTACTTAAAAAAAAATTTTTTGTCTTCTTTAGAAAAGCAGTAGGGGGAATCACCTGTAGCCCCACCAGTCGAACACAGCCACAATGAGTTTTTTGATATTTGTATATTTGTTGTCTTCCTACTCCATTTGCAAATTAGTGTAGATGAAATCATTAAAAATAATCCCCTTCTCTTAGCCTATACCGTCAGGAATTCTGCTTCAGACAAAGAAAACTTTACTGATAAAGCTTAATTTGACTCTGGGACCTATGAGTATGGACAGGTTTGGGCCTCAGCAGGACATGGTGGGCATCAGGGGCTCCGGGAAAGCCACCAAACTGTCCCCCACACCTTGGGTCACCGACGTAACCCCTCAGGGCAAGACTACACCACCCCCACCACCCCCACCCAGCACTCCCACCTGAAGCCTGTTCTTTTACCTCTCACTTTGAGGTCTATGATCTATCTCAAATTTAGTTTTGAATATGGTATGAATTGGAGGTCAAGAGTCACCTTTTTCCCATATGGATATCTAATTGTTTCGGGGGCACTTATTGAAAAGATGATTACATTCCCACCACACTGCATTGTCATTTTTGTCATAAATCCAGTGACCTTATACTAGTGGGGCTATTTCTAGACTTCTCTTTTGTTCCGTTGGTCAAGTTGTCAATCCTTCTACCAACTCCACACTATATTAATTGTTGTAGCTTTATAATAAATCTTGATATCTAATGATGTAATCCTCCAGCTTTGTTCTTCAAGATAGTCTTAGCTATTCCTGGTTCTTATGTTTCCCTGTACATTTTAGAATTGGCTTACCAATTTCTACAAAAATAAATGTGCTGGGATTTTGATTAAGACTGAAAGACATCTGTAGGTTAATTTAGGATAAGTGACATCTTTACAATACCAAACCTTCCATCTATGAATATTCATTAATATCTTTAATGGTTTTCACTATTCAGTGTAGAGATTTTGCACATCCTTCTTTAGATTTATTCCTAGATATTTGATATTTTTGATATTACCATAAGTGACATCTTTAAAATTTTTCACTTTCTATGTTTCTTGCTGGTATGCAGAAATACAATTTTTTTTTAATTCACCTTGTATCAGGGACTTTCTAAATTCAGTTAATAATCCCAATAGTTTGTAGTAGATTCTTCTGGATTTTCTCTGTGCACAATCATGTTGTTCCAGGTAGCAACACATTTCAGATGAGTGTCAGCCGACTTCCTTTAGGCTGGCTACCTATTACCTAAATGACTGGCTTTGATTTCTAAATCTCTGCTCCCCCAACCCAAAAGCCTGGGCTCTGTCCATTGCTTCTGCGAGCTCCTACCCTCACTACCACACACCCCTAACCCTAGGGCTCTAGGCTGTCCTTCTCTTCAGGCTTTTCCTGCTGCCTCTGGGATGGATTTGTTCTGAAATTGCTGTTGGAGTGGACTCAGGAGGAAGATCCCAGAGTCATTTAGACCATTAGTGAGAGATGTGCTCACAGTACATTCATGAAGCAGAAGCTGGGCACTGAGGGTGAGGGGTGAGGGGTGGCAGGGTGGGGGAGGCAGGAGTTGGGGAGAGGGATGTTCTGGGGGGAGACGTATTGGCCAGCTCTTCCTCAACTCTAGAGTGTGTCCCTGCTGCTCCAGAAGAATTCACAGAGCTGGGGAGGAGGCTGGAACAGTCAGCTACTAATCCAGAGACCGAGGGTCTGTCCCAGGCTGTGAGGACAGGGCTGCTGAGTCAAGACTCCTCTGGAGCAAAAGGAAAAGACTGAGAGGGAGGAGATCAAATTTTACCAAACCATGAAGAATCTACATAAGTGAAACATGGTGATCCCTAGATCCCCAAACCCAGAAATTAGACCTAATCCCTCAACAGGTAAATCTGAAAGGAAAAGAGTTCCGTGTCCTCCCCGACGTGTCCCCTCCCTGGGTCCCAGCGTCTGCAGAGCCCTGCCCTTAGAGACAGGGAGGCAAAGAGAGGTAAGATAGCAAGAGAAACTGCCACAATTTACTGGGAAATTGCTTGCTTCATACCCTGTAAACCTCCTTTTATGGGTGAAAGAATACTGAGGTTTGAATTGTTTAAGTAACTTGCTCAAAGTCTCCCATGTCAGTGGTGAAAATGCAACAAGGTGTATTTCATTCCGAAGTCCTTGGTCTTCAGGAGTCCTGTAATGGGGCTTTGCCTCCAGGGAGTCTTTAGCAGCCCCTGAACCTCAAAGTCCTGAGAAGGGGACGGCATTCCAAGAAGTATGAAATGGAATCTGGTTGATTGGCGCATGGTAAATTCCTCATGGCTTCTTAGAGAAGCAGTGACTTTGCTGGGGTCTGCTTCCTTTCTGAGTGGGTACTGACAGCCTCCAAATCCGTCACCTACTCCAGAACCTGCTAAAGTAACCAGAGAAACATGGCTTCCAGAGCAGGAGCTCAGCCCTGCACTCCAGATCAGTAGAAAGTTTCCCTACAATATTTGAGTTTTTTTTAAAACCTGGTAGTGACCTTTCCAAGTGACATGAGAATGCACTGAACTGTTTTGAGCCACTTCAGATGCAAAGGCTTTCGAGTGGGCATCTCTGACCCTGTCCTCCATCAACACATGGTCCCAGGCCCAGGGCTTCCCCAAAGGCCAGGCTAGGGCAGCCCTTTGCCTGCCAGGTTTCCAGTTTCCCACTCTCACATCTAGTCACTTTAACCTCTGCACTCCTGTGTCGGCCCTAACCGTTGATGGAGCTCAGTAATGGGACCTTAGGTAAACCCAAAATCGGCAAGGTGAGGATGGAGGCTCCCCTACAAGTGATGCTTTGTACAGTCAGGACTTCTGAGACCTGAGAGAAAGTGTCCCTCTCTCTTCCCTGGAGAGCTTTAACCCTGTTGCTTTGTCTCAGGGCCTTTCTGAAGTTAGGGCAGAGCTCCCAGTGAGTATGAAGACTATTTCGGGATTCCTGGACCCCAGAGCAGGCAACATGTCTCTAAGTCAGCTGGTCGACTTTTCATTAATGTTGTGTATCATGTTAACTGGTTTGCAGTTGTAGAAACTTCCTGGGACAAATTCGAGTTGATTGTGATTTAAAAAAACAAAAAACAAAAAACAAAACCTTTATTAATGTATTGTTGGATTCAGTTTGCTGGTTTAGTTTAGAATTTTCACATTTATGCTCATCATGTTCACATTTTCGTTTTCTGTGCTGCTCTTATCTGGTTTAAGGATTAAGGTCATAATAGCTTCATAAAGTGAGTTAGCTAGCTTTCCTCCTTCATTCCCCCTGTTTTTAAAATTCTTCAACAGTGAGATGCTATTTGTAATGGGCTTTGGATTTTATAAAAACACACCCACCCCCAGAGTCTGCCTCCTCCGCAGGGGATTTGGCACAGACAAGGAGACAGACACCTCTTTTCCTTGTTTACAATCTGCATTGGCTTATTTATGGTGCTTTTTGTTGTTTCTGGGGCCGTGCTGCTGAGAGCCAGCCATTTCCCTGAGGAAATAGTGATGGGAAGGGGAAGGAAAGCCCAGGCCGGGGCAGAGGACAGGGAGGGAGCCCCAAGCCTGGTGGCTCCCGCACCCACGGCAGCCACTCCCGGCTCCTGGGCCCGGTCTGCGCAGACCCCCCGCCCACCCCGCTCAGCCTGATCCTCCCCACGCAGACACCATGTTCCGCAAGAAAAAGAAGAAACGCCCCGAGATCTCCGCGCCACAGAACTTCCAGCACCGCGTCCACACCTCCTTCGACCCCAAAGAAGGCAAGTTCGTGGGTCTCCCCCCACAATGGCAGAACATCGTGGACACGCTGCGGCGCCCCAAGCCCGTGGTGGACCCTTCGCGCATCACGCGGGTGCAGCTCCAGCCCATGAAGGTACGGCGGGCGGTGGGGGGCCGGGGGGTGGGTCAGCCTCTCCCACTCCTCAGAAAACTGTGCCTGGTGAGACCACAAAGCCACCCCGAGGAACCACTTGTCTGCTATCAGTTAGCTGCTTGTTTAAATTCCTGCTAATCGTCCTTGTTCTGTCCCCGCCTGACCCAGGGAAGAGCAGTCTGGAGTGTCCCTTTCTGCTGGGTGATAGGGACACCAGATTTAGCAAGTAACAGTCAGGACATCAATTACATTCGTGTTTCAGATAACGACAAATGATCTTCTAGTATAAGTAGGTCCCATACGGTTTGGGGAATATACTTATACTAAAAAAGTTTTCATTGTTTATCTGAAATTCAAATGTAATTGGGCGTTGTGTATTTTATTGGGCAACCCTACTGGGTGGCCCAAGGTAAAGCTGATTTCCCTCTCTCGCCATAGAGGATCAAAGCAGATGGCATCTGTGGTGCCAAGTCCTGCAGGAGAGGAGACCTGGAGCCCAAAAGGGGCTGGGGGCTTTCCCAGACCAGGGGAATTTAGTTGCGTGGATCCAGAAGGGTAGGTCCAAGAGCCTGGGGAGGGGTTGGGGTCAGGAGCCCTGTCAGGGTCTGGAAGCCACAAGGAAGCCACGTGTGTGTGCAGGAGAGCCCTGGGCAAGTCCCTGCCTCCTCAGAGAGCTCAGGACATCTCTGGGAAGGCTGCAGGTCCTGCTGGAGGATGGCAGCCAGCCCCAGGCTATGTCTGGAGCCCCTACCCCCTCTCCAGAGCTCCCTCAGCTCCCCAAGTTCCACTGACCACCCCACTTGGCATGCTGGATTGTGACCCCGTCATTACTACCCTGTCTGCCCTGCTGGCCTGTGAACCCCATGAAAATGGGCCTTCAATTCACTCTTGTGTCCCTGTACCAGCACAGGCCCAACTGTAGGCCCCAGTGAATGGCTGAAGGAGGAAGGACGGGATGGATGACACAGTAAGGGAGGTCCTCAGAGGCCGGGCAGCGGGCCTTCCAAAGCCCCATGGCCCCAACCCCACTTGCCCAGGGGTGCTCTCTGACCCTCGGTCTCCATGCCTCCCCTCCCTGACACTAGCAGCCTGCTCACCCTCGCTCTTCTCTCTCCCACTACAGACAGTAGTGCGGGGCAGCTCCGTGCCCACAGATGGCTACATCTCGGGACTGCTCAACGACATCCAGAAGTTGTCGGTCATCAGCTCCAACACCCTGCGCGGCCGCAGCCCCACCAGCCGGCGGCGAGCCCAGTCCCTGGGGCTGCTGGGGGATGAGCAGTGGGAGGTCGACCCGGACATGTACCTGCAGAGCCCCCAGTCCGAGCACACCGACCCCCATGGCCTCTACCTCAGCTGCAACGGGGGCACCCCAGCAGGCCACAAGCAGGTGCCGTGGCCCGAGCCGCAGAGCCCACGGGTGCTGCCCAATGGGCTGGCCACGAAGGCACAGTCCCTGGGCCCCACTGAGTTCCAGGGTGCCACGCAGCGCTGCCTGCAGCTGGGTGCCTGCCTGCAGGGTTCTCCACTGGGAGCCTCGTCCCCCATGGCCTCCAGCCGGCGTGGGGCCAAGGTTGCCAGGCACGGCTCTGAGGAGACCCGGCCACAGTCCTGCCTAGTGGGCTCGGCCACAGGCAGGCCAGGTGGGGAGGGCAGCCCCAGCCCCAAGAGCCAGGAGAGCAGCCTGAAGCGCAGGCTGTTCCGAAGCATGTTCCTGTCCACTCCTGCCACCGCCACAGCCCCTCCAGGCAGCGGCAAGCCAGGCCCTCCACCACCGAGCAAGGTAGGTCAGGCTGGGGCTTCGCTCCGGGCCACTTGCAGGAAGGCAGGGAGCTGGGCTGGCAGGATGTCCACTGGGGAGTGGGTGTCAGGGAACCAAGCACTGCCTGGCCGTCCCCACTCAAGGGTCAGGGGTAGTGGTCTAGTTTGCTAATGCTGCCGGGATGCAAAACACCAGAAATGGATTGGCTTTTATAAAGGGGGTTTATTTGGTTACACAGTTACAGTCTTAAGGCCATAAAATGTCCAAGGTAAGGCATCAACAGTTGGGTACCTTCACTGGGGGATGGCCAATGTCATCTGGAAAACCCCTGTTAGCTGGGAAGGCACGTGGCTGGCATCTGCTCCAAGTTCTGGTTTCAAAATGGCTTTCTCCCAGGACGTTCCTCTCAGGCTGCAGTGCCTCAAAAATGTCAATCTTAGCTGCTCTTGGGTTATTTGTCCTCTCTTAGCTTCCCCGGGGCAAGAGTCTGCTTTCAACAGCCGTCTTCAAACTGTCTCTCATCTACAGCTCCTCTCTCAGCTCCTGTGCATCCTTCAAAGTGTCCCTCTTGGCTGTAGCAAGCTTGCTCCTTCTTTCTGAGCTTATATAGTGCTCCAGTAAACTAATCAAGGCCCAAGCTGAATGGGCGGGGCCACATCTCCATGGAAGTTATCCAATCAGAGTCATCACCCACAACTGGGTGGGGCACATCTCCATGGAAACACTCAAAGAATTACAGTCTGATCAACATTGATCCATCTGCCCACACAAGATTACATCAAAGATAATGGCATTTTGGGGTACACAATACATTCAAACCGGCACAGGTGGGGAGAGCCTGTGGGGCCAAAATGATCAAGGAACTAGCTCAGCTGAGGGGTTCTACTCTTAGCATGTGTGAGTCAGAGGTTGCGAGGAGGCCACTTTCCAGGGAACTTTCCCCTCAGAGGGGCTTGTGGCATGTGCCAGCCTACACTCCTACCCTTGGGGTGTGTCTGGTTGGATCACAGTGGAGGAGACACACCCCTGAGAAAGCAGCACCTTTCATCACTAGCCCAGAGCAGACCTTCCCCCTGTCCCCAAGGTCCAGCAGCCCCCACCAGGCCCTGTGGAGGGGCAGGGTCTCTCTATGACCCCCTATTTTCAGAGCTCCTTCTCATCCCACCCCTTGCTTGCCACTATGCTCTCTTAAGGAACTGCAGAGAGGCTCCCAGGGACTCCTGCCTGCTAAGGCGTCCCAAATTTTCTCCTTAACCCTCTTTTCTAGTGAGGAATGTCTCCTTCCTTCCTTCCTTCCCTTCCCTTTCCTTTTTTATGGTTGTTTTGTTCAACATTTACTGACTTATTCTCAAGTGTGTGTGCCATGGGGAAAGCTAGAAGACCGAATTTGCCTGGGCCCCAGAGCAGCAGGAGACTGACTTTTGGCACATGTCATGGCTTCAATGCACGTATTTTTCTTGTAAAAAAACAAAAGGAAATGGAACAGAGCCCGAATGGTGGCATTTCTGCACCTTGGCGGGCAGATTGGAGATTGTTATTCTTTTCATACTTCGTGACATCCTGTCCACAGTGACACATTCTTTCTTCCCATTTGGCAGATGAGAGGACTGACTCAGAGAGGGCAAGACAACTCCAGGTATTGTGAGTGAGTCAGGGAGGAGAGAGGGAGCAGGCACTCCTTTTGCTAACTAAGGTTTCATGACTATGGCAGCCAGTTGTCAGCTCCTTCTGGAGTGTCAGGCAGAAATGAGCTTAGACTGCAGCATGAGGGCTTTAAGTCAGACTTAAGGAGCAGCTGCTGACAGTGTTAGGGGTTATCAAGCCTCCCCTGCCCTGGAGGGCTTGAAGGGCATGCCTGGGTCCTCTCCGATGGGTGATGGCGTGAGTGTGGTCTAGCCCATAGGAGGAGGCAGGGGGACGTAAGGACCTTCCCAGGTCTCCGCCAGCTCGAGGCTTCAGGCACTGATCGGAGCCTGAGGGCCACACCCAGGGTGGGCACCCACCAAGGCTCTGGGCTGCGTGCACTCTGGCTGGCTCTGAGACCCCCACTGGGGCCAGAGGACAGTGGGCTGGGCCCTCCCGTGGGGTGGGGAGCTGGGCAAAGAAAGATGAGACGTGGCTTGATGTGTCAGTGTGATGAACACAAGTGTCTGGGAGCTGAGAGGTCTCTAAACGTTGTGCTCATGGGGGGACATTTCCCAGAAAACTCAGGTGGGAGCAAGACAATGCACCCAGCTAGGAAGATGAGAACCGGACACTGATCCCTCTCTGAGGAGTCCTGCTGAGTTGGCTTCAAGGATTTTGAGAGAGGGGGTGTCCACACCAGGCTGGGTACTGACATGTGTCCTGGGATCAGGGAGTAGGCTCATCCACCCAGCCTCTGTCTGCCTGTCCATCCCTCCAGTTTACTGAGTACCCATAATGGGCCCCTGCTGCTGGGTGTGCTGGCATGTCCCCATGTCTGTGGAAGCAGGTAGTGGTGGTCTTGTGCTTGTAGAGACTACAGTTCCAAATCCAGGTGTTCTGGTTTGCTAATGCTGCCATTATGCAAAATACCAGAAATGGATTGGCTTTTATAAAGGGGGTTTATTTGTTTTACAAATTTATAGTCTAAAGTCCATGAAAATTCCAAATTAAGGCATCAACATGAGTATACCTTCACCGAAGGAAGGCCAGTGGCGTCTGGAAAACCTCTGTTAGCTGGGAAGGCGCAGGCTGGCATCTGCTGATCCTGGGTTGAGTTCTAGCTCCTCTCTCAGCTCCTGTGCGTTCTTCAAAATGTTGCTCTTGGGGTGTTTAGTCCTTTCTTAGCTTCTGAAAAGCAAAGTGTTAGCACAAGTCTGCTTTCACTGGCCATCTCCAAAATGTCTCTCTTGGCTGCAGCAGCTCCTTCTGTCTGTGAACACTTTTATAGGACTCCAGTAATTCAATTAAGACCCACCCTGAATGGGTGGGATAACACCTCCATGGAAATTATCCAATCAAAGTTCTCGACCATAGTTGATCGAGTCACATCTCCATGGAAACACTCAGACAATTCCAACCTAATCAACACTAATATATCTGCCCCCACAAGATTGCCTCAAAGAACATGGCGTGTTGGGGGACATAATACATCCAAACTGGCACACCAGGAGAGTGGTTTCCTTCTAGGCGCCTTGCACATGCCTTTCTAAATAAATACTCGCAGTCCCAAAAGACAGGACTGGGCATCCCCTGAGCTGCTCTGGGGCAGGGATCCCCCTCAGCACTACTGACATGTTGGGCTGAATAATTCTTTGTCATTGGGGGCTCTCCTGTGCATTGTAGGATATCTAGCAACACCTCTGGCCCCTAAACACTAGATGTCAGTAGCTTCCCCAAATTTGACAACCAGAAACATCCCCAGACATTGCCAAAATCACCCCTGGTTGAGAACCACTGCTTTTGGCAGATCCCAGCCCAGTCGGAGAGTATTGGGCTTCCTTCCTCCTCCTCCTCCTCCTCCTCCTTCTTCTCCTCCTCCTCCTCCTCCTCATCCCCCCAATTCCCCAAGGACCCCTGGGCCATACCGGCAGCCCCCTGCACCCCAAAACATCCCAGAGGGGTTGGCTGTGGGCACCCGTGGCAACTCCCATAGCAGCGGTCAGTGCCCTGGTGCCCTGGGAGGTGTAGCCTCCGATGGCTGGGGTGGGCCACGCAGGGCTGCAGGGGGTCTGTGGCTCCAGGTTCTCTTGAACTCAGCCCCTCAACTACAAATGGGGATCATAATAGTCCCCATCCCATAGGGCTGTCGTGAGAATTAAATCAGATCATGAACTTAAGGTACTTGCCAAAGTAGTAAACCCTCAATGAATGGCAATTTTTTAAAACACTTTGTGGTTGGTCTCTGCTGCCAGGACGCCTGCAGTACAGCCTGCCCTGTCCCCATGGCCCGGGAGGAAAATGGGGCATCCTGGTAACCCCACACCTGACCCTCCTAGCGGCATCCTTCACAAAAAGAGGTCTCAGTCACACGAGTCATTCCATAATTAATCCAGAGCCTGTAGCAATTAATTAACTCCACTTTTACATTCTCCCTTTCCCTTGCTTGGAATGGTTTAACAAGTTTCATGTGGTCCTTTCTTGCAGTTATCTATTCAGTAAAAACTCCCTGCTTGTGGAGACAGACAGCAAGGTCAACCAAGGGACACTTGGGACCAGACCCTGCTGGGGTGAAGCTGGAACCAGCTCCCCGCCCCGTGTCCCAGGCTGCTGGGCTCCTGGCTGGGTGCCTGCCTTTTGCCACTTCCATCCACTCACCCCCTCCCCGCCCCCAGGGACGGGCTCTGTCCCTGAGCTCAGCCAACCCCAGTGGCAGCGTCACCACAGGGCCTTGATAGGAAGGAGGGCTCTCCCACCTCAGCCCTCCGGGTGGCATCCCCATCCCCACCCCCAGGCCCACACATCCCCAAAGCAGAGAGAGCCTGTCCAGAAGGCCGGGAGCCCTGAAACTGCAGGAAATCATTGCAGCCCTCCTTAGAAACTTCTGGGTGGAGAAAGGCCCAGGGGCCATTACAGCAACCTCAAGAGCAGCTTCAGGTGGTCAGAGAGCACCTTTTTGGGGCTAATTCCACACATTGCAAGGCAGCAGGCAGCCACTGCAGAGCCCTGAGCCTTCTGACAGGGGTCGGGGTGGCTTCGGTGACTGTGCCATGCAGCAAGCCCTGCCCCACCTCCCTCCCAGTAACTCTTCGGTGCTCCCTCCACCCCCAGCCCCAGCCCTCTCAGAGGCATCCTGAGGTCAAGATTCACTGCACCTGTTTGTCCAGAGCAGTTCAGAGTGGACTCTGTGGTCCTCCTACATCAGAAGCCAGAGACCCTGTTAAAATGCAGAGACCCTACTCTAAGGACCTACCAAACCATCCCTGGAGCCCAGGATGTTGCATTTTATCCATCATCTCCCAAGCTCACCCTGCACACAAGCATTTTGCAGAGGAGACTGAGGCTCCGAGAGGGCAACTTGTCTCAGGTTCATCACAGTTCAGAGCAGAAGCAGGACGGGAATCCAGGTCCTGACCCACTGCACAGAAAAGGAAAAGATGAGGGTGTGGTGCTGGTGAAGACACGGGAGAATCTGTTTACCATCTACATCTGCCCACCAGGGATGGATCAGAGTGGCAGCAGTCCTGGAGGCTTGCCTGCCTCCTTCCCTGCAAAGGTGGAGCCTGAGCCCGGCACAGCCTGCCCGTCCTGGCTCTCTGCAGGCAGGGGCACCTCCACAGCCTCGACCCCAGGCGAGGCCAGGGCCAGGGATGGAGGGTGGGAGCCCTGAAGACTTGGGGGAACGTTGAAGAGGTCAAAAGGCTCTGGCTGAGCCTGGAGGGCCCGAGGCCCAGACCTGGGATCCCTGAGCAAGCAGCCCAAACCAAGAGGACTACCTGAGATTTCCTGCACGTCGGTTCAGCTCTGGGCATCAGGACCAGCTCCCATGGGGCACCTAGACCACCGCCCGTGGGCAGATTCTGGAGAAGTTCTGAGAAGGCCTCTCCTTCTGCAGCCCCTGATGTCCTGCCCTTGTAGTGTCACCCATGAGGTTGTGTGGGCCCCCTCCAAGTACCCCCTTAAAAACACATAATCCCCAGGAGGGGTGATGTGGTACATCAGCAACACCTTGGGGAGAACTGAAGATGGGATCCTTTCCTGCCAGGGTAGCAGGAGGGCTGGGGAGGCTTCCAGGGCTGGGCCTAAGTAGGGCTCATGGGGGTCCTGGGCTCTGATGTGTGCTGGGACCCCACCCTCCCCACTTCTGGCTCCAAGACTTGGGTTTGGCTGGGCCTCCCCTCCTGATGCCAGATCCCTACAAACCCCTGGATGGGAACATGGCTCTGTGGTACTCTGTTGGGGACATACCCTCACAGCCCAGACACGCAGCACTGGCTCCCTGCTCTCAGACCCCGGCTGTGGTACAGCTGCCCACCAGCTCCCCCCACCCCACTGCCCAGGGCCCCTTCCACATGCCCTGGGCTGCCTTGGGCTGGGTGGGGTGGGCAAGCTGCCAGAGTGTAGACACTGACCCAGATTCCCAGTGCAGCCCTGTAGCTCAGAGGGAAGACGCTGCCTCACGGCGGCCTCCCTGGGGTCTGGCTGCCAATTACCAAGGAAGAAATACCCAGTGTGAGGACACCCCAGGAACTCGGCTTTCTTTGTTTTCCTCGGAGCAGCAGGGTGGATGTAAAGAGCTCTTGTTTGGCCTGCTCACCTTGGAGCAGGAGGAGCTGGTTTCCCAGCAGGACTATGGTTTGCCTTCAGCTCTTTTTGGCAATCTTTGCTCACAGCATCTCCCCAATTTGGTCTGACCCTGCCAGATGCTGTCATCTGAGGTCACCACTGGGCAGGTGGCTCCAAATGCTTCCAAAGGCAACCCCCTTCCCATTGCTTTCTTTCTCCCTGCAGCTCAACTCCTCGTTCAGACCACCGCAGAAAGACTCCCCCCACAAGCTGGTGGCCAAGGCCCAGTCCTTGCCCGCGGACCAGTCCGTGGGGACCTTCGGCCCTCTGTCCACCTTGGATACCAGCAGCCCCCAGAAATCCCCCCGCACAGCCCCCGCCGCGGGCCCGCCCCCAGGCCGGTCTTCCCCGGCGGGCTCCCCCCGCACCCGGCACGCCCAGATCAGCAGCAGCAACCTGTACCTGCCCCAGGACCCTGCGGTGGCCAAGGGTGCCCTGGCTGGCGAGGATGCGGGCATCGTGACCCACGAGCAGTTCAAGGCTGCGCTCAGGATGGTGGTGGACCAGGGCGACCCCCGGCTGCTGCTGGACAGCTACGTGAAGATCGGCGAGGGCTCCACGGGCATTGTCTGCCTGGCCCGGGAGAAGCACTCGGGCCGCCAGGTGGCCGTCAAGATGATGGACCTCCGGAAGCAGCAGCGCCGGGAGCTGCTCTTTAATGAGGTGGGCAGAGGGGGTGAGCTGTGGGTGGAAGGGGGCGTTTGGGGTGGGCAGGGAGCACGGAACCAGGCCAGCCATCTGAGAGCAGGGGCGGTGGGGTGGTCAGGACTTCTGGACACTTCCCACACCAGGCATCCCCACCTGCCCTCCAGGTAGTGATCATGCGGGACTACCAGCACCTCAACGTGGTGGAGATGTACAAGAGCTACCTGGTGGGTGAGGAGCTGTGGGTGCTTATGGAGTTCCTGCAAGGCGGCGCGCTCACAGACATTGTCTCCCAAGTCAGGTGAGCAGCTGGGAGGGCTGGGCCCCGAGTCCCGGCTGCCCCCACCATTGCCCTGGCAGGGATACCAAGCCTGTCAGATGGTCCTGAGCCCCCCTGCCTGTTTGGGGCAACTGAGACCTGGAGGTCTCAGGGGAGTCAGGGAGAGAAGGGTGGTCTCCACCAGGGCTCTGGCCTGACTGGGCTGCTGAGCATGCTACCCAGGGGCCGTGAGGTCCAGCACCAGGGACCCACACCCTGCCCAGCCCAGCTGCCCTGCGGCCCTGCCGAAGCTAACATTCTCTTCTGCCTGTGGCCCTGCCTTTGTCCTCCAGGCTGAATGAGGAGCAGATTGCCACCGTGTGCGAGGCCGTGCTGCAGGCCCTGGCTTACCTGCATGCCCAGGGAGTCATCCACCGGGACATCAAGAGCGACTCCATCCTGCTGACCCTCGACGGCAGGGTAGACCCCTCCCCACCCCTGGCACACCTGTCCCCCACTTCCATGCCCCCAGCAGCACTTGCTCCTCCTGGTTCAACACTCACCCCCCTTTCTCCCTCTCACCCCAACCTCCAGGTGAAGCTCTCAGACTTTGGATTCTGTGCTCAAATCAGCAAAGATGTTCCTAAGAGGAAGTCCTTGGTAGGAACCCCCTACTGGATGGCTCCTGAAGTGATCTCCAGGTCTCTGTATGCAACTGAGGTAACTGTTCCCCCCATCCCTCAGCCCGAATGGGCTTAGGAACCCACAGCTTTTCCTCTGTGGCCCCTTCCAGAGCACCTCACCAAAAACAGCCCTGGTTCTCAGCTCTCCGCTTGTTTAATACCCTATCCCACTGCCCCCTGCCCCCTGCCCCCTCTTGGATGGGGCTGCTCTCACCTGTGATTCTGCTGCCAAGAGCAGGTCTCAAAAGTGCTCCCCCCAGCTCAAGGACAGAGTGGGGGCATGGCCAGGCCTTTCTCAGAGAGTGGCTGACAGTCAGTGGTCACTCAGGCAGGAAGTAACTGGCCACAGAAGAGAAAGGAGATGGACTCACCGAGGAGAGCTGGGCCCTGCTCCCTCCAGCCAGTGGGGTCAGGGACATTCTCCTCCTGCAGGTGGATATCTGGTCTCTGGGCATCATGGTGATCGAGATGGTGGATGGGGAGCCGCCCTACTTCAGCGACTCCCCTGTGCAAGCCATGAAGAGGCTCCGGGACAGCCCCCCACCCAAGCTGAAAAACTCTCACAAGGTCAGTTGGTGCATAAGGTGTGATCCCCACAGATCCTATGCTTCCTGAGTCTGAGCGGGCAGGAGCCTGGGCTCCAGGGCCTCAGCCTCTCCCTTCCGCAGAGCAGGGGGGACTGGGCTCCTGGAAAATGCTCCTCTTCTCCACTCAAAACCTGTCCCTGGCAGTGGCCTCACATCTACCGCACACACCCATGTTCACTCCAACAAGTTTCCCACCTGTGGCTGCACTCCTCAGCAGACACTCAGCAATTGACAGGAGCCTAGAACCCAGTAAGGAGCCCAGAGAGACCAATCAGAAGGGAAAGCATGGGTACCAGGGATCCCTGATGTCCTAGGGAGGAATCTAAAGAAACCTAATTGAACACAAACCACCCCACCGCATTTGCCAGAGGGCATAGTGGCATAGTGTTCAGTCTATCACAGTGAGGGCAGTTTGTCCTCCATCACTGCACATTCTGACCACATCCAAGCCTCAATTTCCCCTTAAAACTATATGTGTGTACACACACACACACACACACACACACACACACACACACACACCAGGTGTAAAAAATCCTTTTCTGCCAAATCTACCCCAGACCCGCAGACCTTACCTGTGGACTGTGGGCGCCCCCTGCTGGCAGCCAGGTCAGCATGGGGAGGGGGGAAGGGCTGCAGAATAGCACTGTCATCTAGTGGCCAGAGTGAGAAACGTCCCCGGGGTTGGGTCCTAGTCACGCAACAGCAACCTCCGGAGACAAAGGAAGCACCCAGGCCCTTGGAGCCTGCGCTGCTGACCCCAAGATTAACAGATAGGGAAATTTCCAATTGGCTAACTCCAGTTGCCTTCCGTGGCAGCCCAAGACTCAGCCAAGATATTGGCTCAAAATGAACCAAGATAAACCCTTGCCTTAGACTCTAAAGATAAGAGCAACAAAGAAATCTCCCTTTTCATGTCCCACCTGGTTCTTTTCTGTTTTTCAAAGCACCTCCTCATTCCTGATCTCTTTTTTTAATCCTCACTAAAGCCCTATGTGGCAGACGGGGCAAGTACTTTATCATTAGCCCATTTTGCAGATGAGAAAATCGAGGCCTAGAGAACATTGCAACGTGTCCAAGATCAGAGATAGACCCAGGACTGGATCACCTGATGGCACTCCATGCCCCTTTCACAGGCCCACAGAGCCTGAATGCTGAGAGGCTTGAGAAGCAGGGGTGGGGAGCAGACTGGATTTGGAGCCCAGGTCCCCAGAGCTCTAGGCATCTTAATTCCCCTGCTCAGCACCTCCCCCTAGAGGCAGACTGCACACCTTTCCTGGAATGATGCTGACCTTTTTTTACCTCCCCGTTAATCCAAAAAGCACAGATCCTGGGAGGAGCCAGGAAATAAGAAACCAGAGAACTAAAGACTTGCAAACAATGGCGGGACCAAGTCGACAGGTCACCCCAACCAACATAAAAGCTAACAACTGTGGCTTCCTCTCGCTGCCCTGCCTCCACAGGTCTCCCCAGTGCTGCGAGACTTCTTGGAGCGGATGCTGGTGCGGGACCCCCAGGAGAGAGCCACGGCCCAGGAGCTCCTGGACCACCCCTTCCTGCTGCAGACGGGGCTGCCCGAGTGCCTGGTGCCCCTAATCCAGCTCTACCGCAAGCAGACCTCCACCTGCTGAGCCCACCCCCAGGGTGTGCCTGCCACCTGTGCTCACGGGCAGGGGACACTGGGCAGCCAGCCCGCTGGCAGGGCCCGCCTGCCTCATCCACTCAGTATTCTCTCCAAAGATTGAATGTGAAGCCCCACGCCAGCCTCCTGCCCCTCAGTCCTCTGGGCCAGGCCGGACCTGCCCCCTTGGCCTCTCTCCCTCCCAAGAGAGGCCCCCATTGCCTTTGGGATGATGGAGACCCCTCCTGCAGGAAGACCCCTTGTTATTTGCACAGGGATATTTCTAAGAAATGTGGCAACCAGCACTCTCGGCCACTGAGGCCCAAGCAGCAGAAAGAACTGCTGTTGTTTTTTAAAGGTAGCTGTACCCTAGCATCCCAGGCCACCCAAGCAGGCAGACTGCCTTGTCTTCAGTCTGTTCTCAGCTCCAATGCCAAACTTTGGGGTCTCTTGAGAGGGACACAGGGAAGGTTTTTTTTCTTATTGCCCAAATCCCTCTCCCTCCCTTGTGTCTGACTTCCTGAAGGCCCAGTCTCACCTGAATTCATTTCCTGGCCCATCTGCACTGACATACACCCTCCTTATTCAGCGGGCTCAGAACTGTAAACAGCCTGCTCCTAGGGGGCATTTTCTGGGGAAAGAGAAAGAATGGGGTTGGTGGTAAAGGTGGTCTCACTTTACAGGATGTAGGAAACATCGTGTATGTGTGTGTGTGTAAGTTTTTAAGTGTGTGTTTAAGGGGAAGAAGGTCACTGCAGCAGCCTGGGTCCCTTCAGGTCACCCACAGGCAGCTTCAGTAAGGCTGCCCCGTCTTCTCTCCCGCTAAGTTCTGCTCTGAAGGGACCTGCTTTCTTGGCCTGGCTTCCCGCCTCTTACATCCCCTGTTACTACCTGACCAGTGAAGAGGTCCGTGTTGAGTCTAGTACATCCTGGGAGCTCGGGAGTGGCTTCCAGCATTGTTTCTGAGTTTCTCCTACACTGTGGAGTCTGAGAGTCAGAGCCAGGAATGGTAAGGAAGTGGAAACTTTGTTTTACCTGTGAACTTCATCTCTATAACCAGCTCATCAGGGAACCATTCTTCTCTTCAGAATCCTGGCTGGGGGTGGGGTGAGGGAGAGGGTCAACCAGCTTCTGGGGTTCCATCTTGTCAAAAGAATGGGCACCCCACTTGTGCAAGCTGTCTGCCCCTAGCTGCCTCCTCAGACACCTGTCCCCTTGTCTCCCTTCCTTCCCCACTTCAGAGCTGCTGTGAGACAGGGAATTCCAGGGAAGAACTTCAGGAGTCTGGACCCTAGCTAGATAATATTTTTAGATTCCTCTGCTCCCTAGTGGCCTGCTTTGGGGCAAAAAAAAAAAAAAAAAATTTCAAGGACTTTTTTTAAGGGTCAGAGTTTTAAAAACAAACGCATCTTCCCTAGAAATTTGTGAATTGTTTGCACTTGTGCCTGTTTTAAATTAAACTGGGTGTCTGAAAACCTCTGGGCTTCCTGTTGTCTCTGGGAGTGACGCCAGGCTGCCGCGGAGCTGGGTGCCCTGCAGTGGGTGCGGAGTGCGGCCCTTCCCCCTCTCCCACGTGAGCTCCCCAATGTCACTGTGGCCTGCAGAAAACCCAACTTCCGGGTCGGGGGGGTGGGGGTCCGAAATGAGGGCAGAGGAGGGAAACAGGAAGTGAAAAGGCTCTCGGGACTGAAGGAGATGAGAAATAGGACTACTTCCCAGGGGAAGAAGACACTGGTCAGAAAAGCCTGGGACCTGTGCTGCCCTTGCCAGGGCCACAGGGAGGCTCTGGGGGTCATCGCAGTGGCTGATGACCACTTTCACCACCAGCCTCTCCCTTCCCCCATTTGCTCCTCACTCCCTGGAAAGCCAGTGGCCGCCCTCCTCAAGCTGTCCATAAGAAGTGGCCTGAGGCGGCTTCCAAGGAGAAAAGTTTCTGTTTCAGTTCTCAGAACTGAGGATGACAGCCTAGAATTGTGAAAGAACAGTGCAGCGACTAGAAAACAAGAAACCTGGGTTCTAGTCCTGGGGGTGGAGGGAGGTGGGTGAAAATATCTTTAAATTTCTGGTTCTGGCATGGATTCCATGACTCCCTGCCCTGAGATCTCCTCCTACCTCCCAACCCAGTGTGCACTGAAACATCTCAGCCAGGAGCAAAGAGCCCTTCAGACCTGCTCAGCACAGCATCCGCAGGTAGACAGCTCCCCAGTCCCAGCAGCTCAGTGGGAAGCAGCACCTGTGACTTAACTTCAGGAAACAGCCACAGTAGGAAGGGCAGGGCCCTCTCCAGGAAGCAAGGCAGCCTTCCAGCTCTCCAAAGGTAGCCAAGTGTCAGGAGTGGTTGGTAAGGCAAAGAGAGACCAGTTCTCTCACCTGAATAATACTGGATTTATTAACTGTTCTCTTGTTCTAATAGTCTTTCCACCAAACAGTGTCATTCTAAAAGGGTGTGCGTACGTCGAGTGTCGCACGCAGACCACTTGTGAACTTGATCTCAGAACTTGACTCTTCACAAGTACGAAAGCAGGAAGAGTTGGAAAAGCAAAATGTTTAGAAAAGTCTCTTCTAAGGAGGGAGGAGCCCAGCCTCAATGCCCTTGGACCCACAATGAGGAAATCCAGGAGAGGGAAGTAGGGGTGAAATTTACAAGTTCTGCCCAGAGCAGAGGTTGGTAAGAAATCTAGATCAGCAAATCAGTCAAACACACAATTCAGCTCAGACAGGAAAGATCTGCTGCGGTTTTTAAGAAACATTACTTTCAACCACCAAGCTCTTGACAACTCCACTAAGAGGAGTCCTCATGATTGTTTACCCAACAAAGGGGAGCCAAGGTGACTTTCAGTCAGAAAGCCACATGTCAACAACACTGGAAAGATGACAGCACCCACCACACAATGTGCAACCCAGACCTCGTGGTGTTTCTTAAGAAGCCAAAATACTTGTATTCTTACACAATTTGAAACTCCATGAAAATTAAACACAGTTGAAAAGGGAATAAGTGAGCAAGCAAGGATCAGAAAAAAGCAGTTTGCACTTGGAGTATCCAATTATTCCCCACCCCACTCCAGACCCACTGCCTCTGACTTTTCAGGCACTTACCGTTGTTCACGCTCCCACCCACCCACCTAATAACAGTGGAACTGAAGAAAGGCAGATGTTTTGGGAGAAGGGGGTGGGGAAACGATGAAACACCTCAGAAACGAAAGCAAGTATCATCAGACGAAAACAGTACAAGATCAGCAAGTCCCGAGGTTCAGAAATCATAAGCGAGGGGTTGGCAGCTCCAGTTTTCCATAAGAAGGCAGGGGCTCTCTGAACTGCAGAGCCGGACCTTGGAAGATCTTGGGATCCTTGGTGAAGGGTCTGGCGCCTGCTACTTGGAATGCGAGATTCATTGTTCCTCACTTCACTGCTGTTAAATGAATTCAAGTATTCGGATTTAATATTCTACAAAAGGAAGAGGGATCCGTGAATAAATACGGAGGCAGAAGTACACAGAGGCGATCCCAAACTCCGAAAGAGAGCGCAGAGGTGAAAGCACAGCGTTACCACCAGGGGGCACCAGAGATCGCGTCCAGCGTGCAGGTCCGCGTGGCCTGGCCCACTCTCGGGGAGGTGTGACACCCGCATAAGGTCTACTCCCGGCCTCCCACCCTCCACCCTCCACCCTCAGGCCCAATTTCTCAGCTTGGGTCATTCTCACTCTGAGCAATTTCCTCGGAATTACTGGCCAGAAACCTTGCGTTCTGCAAAAACGAACAAACCCCACCGCAAGCATGTGAGGGGCTGCAGGCTCAACCTTTGGGGTTCACAAAAAGAGACCCCACCAGCTGCCACCCCGCGGGCTGGGCGCACAAACACGTGTGCAAGCGCTTCCGCTGGGTCCTAGCGCCCGTTAGCGCCCGTTCCACTCCTAACCTCCCTCACCAGGCAAGCACAAAGTGAAGGCCGGTGGGGAGGGGAGGAAGAGGACCAAGGCCGAGGCCGAGAAACGGCCTCTAACCACTTCTCCGCGGTTGCCTCTGACTCATTAATCTGCCCACAATGAAGCTGGGCCGCGCTTGCGACCCACGCGGTGAGGCAGAGGCAAGAGTCCCTGGTCTCCACCTCAAGCATCCATCATCCGCCCAGCCCTCCATTCACGGCCCAGCGAGAAGCAGGAGCCCCTTAACAGGCCCCTTCCTGCTCTCGCCGGAGTTTGATGTAATTTAAACCCAGACCTGCGGCTCGTGTGGGCTCCCGCCTCCCGCGCGCCGCCGTTTAACGCAGCAAACACTTCAGTCAATTATCCCCCTCGCGGAGCTTCTATTTAAAGAGACATTGTCAGGTTCTTAAGCCTCGGATCAGACCCGCTGCTTTTTGCTTCATATACAAAGGCTCAAAACACGACTTCTTTGGGGATTGGAAGAAATACAATTAAGCAAAGCCTTCGCAACCGTTCCACCCTGCGGGAGCACCCACGTGCAGGGCCTGGGAGCTGGGAGGCGGTGGGGGCAGGCAGGCGAAGAGCTAAGTCCTTTCCGTTTCTGAAAGTGAGCGGAAATAAGGCCAGGCCACGGGCGGATAGGGCCTGTGGCTGGTGAGGCCTTGAGTACTGAACCTCAAAGATGGAACTTAAATCCAGCCTAGCTGAGGAGAAGGCTGGGGCAGGAGCCAGGAATTGAGCTAGGGGTTGGAGCGGAGGGATGACTTGCAGCTTGTGGTCCCACATAAGTCAATGAAGAAGATGAATGCTAAAATCATCCAGAAGCTGGCTAAAGGGACAACAGGCATTCAAAACCAGGGGTTCCGCCCACCCCAAATCTGTTTTCATTGTCTCAAGGCAGGAGTGTTTCTCCTCCAGAAAAACTTAAGCTCCAGATTCCCTCCTAACCAGCCTCGCTGTCCAGAAAGGCGCTGGGGCCCCTCTCTGTGCTCCTTCTCTAACACTTCAAGGGAAGGGAGATTTAGTGGCATTATTGTCAGCACATCTCTAGACAGACAGTGATGTTCCCTGGGGAGGCCCACATTTGTTCCACAGAACTAACTTTTCTGCCTGCCTGGCTGCCCAGGTCCAGAGGCAGCCAAGGACTGACCCTTAGGGCTAGAGGAGAGCAGCCCGTCTTCCTGGCTGGAAGACTAGCTACAGAAACTGCTTTCTGTCCTTTGTCTTCCAAGGACAGGAAAGGCAGGCCATAGGGAAGGGAAGAGACCTAGGCAGGGAACCCCAACCAACACAAAGAAATAAGATGGGGGTCACTCTCAGAGACAGAGGTGATGGCGGAGTCGCTGTGGCAGCACAGGAAATTTCTGGAGTCCGGTCAGGAAGCTGCCGGGAAGTGAGGGACCTGGACAAAAGGGAGAAATCCCAGTAGAGTGAAGGTGGAGAGATGGAAGAGGGAGGAGAGGCAAAGCGGGGCTCAAGACTCGGGCTTCAGCGCGGTTTACTGCTGAGCGTGCAGCACCACGGCCTCCGTGCCAGCCTGCCAAGGCTGTGGCCCAGGCACCGAGAGAGGCAGAGCGTTGGCCTCAGGCTCCGGACCGCTCTCGGACCCCAGTGCATCCCCCACCAGGCTAGGGATGTCTGGGGCTGTAGAGCGTCGTCGCAAACCCAGGCGGCCAGAGCCGGGGCCGCCCTCTGGGTGGGGGCTAAGGCCCATGGGGGCTTGTACTAAGGTCGGAGGCGCTCCCTCCAACACCTCTTGCGAGCGCCACCGCCCGGTCCCCGAAGACTGAGGCGAGTGTGGTAGGGCCATGAGGGCCCCCGCTCGCAGGCGAGCCGCCTCCTCCTCGGTCACGGCACCCAGCGCCAGGCTCATACTCCGGCCCAGCTCGGGCCGCTCGCTGCCCTGAGCCCGATGCCGGCCCGAGCCCTTGCCCCCTGGGCCTGCCTCGCCGCTGTGACCGCCGTGACCGCCGTGGCTGCCATGGCCACCATGACCGCCAGCCGCTCGCGCAAAGCGCGCCAGGAGAGGCCGCGGAAGGCGGCGGGGGCTGGGTCGTCGGCGCTCGGGGCTGGGCGCGGGAGCCGAGCGGCCGGGGGGACTGTCGGAGCTGGAGCCCCGAGCCGCGGCAGCGGCTGCGGCTCGGCCCCAGGGTCCGGTGAGGGCCTGTACGCAGGTCCCGTGGCCGCGAGCGGCGGCAAGCTGCAGCGCAGTGAGGCCCGCACGGTTGGTGCGGTCAAGGCGCAGGCCGAGGCGGCGGAAAGAGCGCACCAGGAACTCGAGCACCGCCCCGTGGCCGCACGCCGCCGCCCACATCACGGGGCTGTTACCCGCCGCGTCAGCCGCCTCGGGGTCGCCGCTGAACTGCACCAGCAGCTGCACGGCGTCCAGGTGGCCGCGCTCGCACGCCAGGCTGAGCGCCGTGCGGCCGCGCTCGTCCCGCAGGTTCACCGCCGCACCCTGCTCGAGCAGCAGCCTCACGAAGCGCGCTCGCAGCGCGGGGTCCGGCAACCCCACGGCCACCATGAGCGGTGTGCGGCCCTGCTCAGCGCGGCAGTCGATGATGCTGCGGTCCAGGGCGTCCAGCACAAAGCGGGCCAAGTGCACTTTGCCCGCCTGCATGGCCTCCAGGAAGGTGCGCGTGCCCGCTCGGGGGCACAGGTCCTTGGGCTTGAGCATGGCCCTTGCAGCGACCGGGCGGCCCGGCAGCTCCGCACGGGGGCGCCCCTGTTCACGTGCCCCGCGGGGCTCCGGCCTCTGCCTGCGCTCTGGTGCTGCTCCCTCTGCGCGTGGGCGGCGGCGGCCGAGGGTCCTGAGGCTCCACTCGAGTTGTCCCCGCGGCTCCGGCGGCCTCGCTACTCCTGGCCGCGCGCCCGGCGTCTCGCTTCTCCTTCCCTGGGCTTCCCGCCTGGAGGTGTTGGTTGCTCGCTACTCCCAGCTCCGCCTGGCCCGCCACAAGACGACGGAGGTCGAAGCTCTGTCCCCTCCTGAGTCTCCCGCTGCTGTCCCCGTGTCCGATGCCCCTCAGTCCCTAGTGGCCTGGAGCCGCGCCACTCACCCGCACCCGGGGCAGCCCCCGCTCCCCTGCTGAGACGGTGGCGCCCGCCGAACGCGCCTGCCTCCAGCCCTGGCGGGGCGCGCCGCTCCTCAAGCTGCTGGCGCCGTTCCTCCGCCTCCTCCCTTCTCGCGGGGGCCGGGCCGCACCGGGGCGCTTGCTCCCTACTTGGGGGGCTCAGTGGCGCGGGAGCCGCCGCCCGCCTGGATACCTGGCTTTATAGCCTCAGGGGTCTCCATGGCAATAGCTGTCCTAGAAGCGGGCTGAGCCGTCAAGGCAGAGATGAACCGGGCGCGGGAGACAGCCTCTGACCCCCACCTCTGCACGGGCCACGGAGTCGGGGAGCGGCTCCTCCTCCGCGCTCCCCAGGGGCTGCGACGGCGGTTGCGGGGCGGAGGCGGGGGCTGCTCGCCGGGGGCCACATGCACCCCACCGGGCCAATCCCAAAGTCGCAGTCTTCTCCCCGCCCTCCGCCCCCAACCGAGTCTGTGCCCTCGGTTCCTTAGAAACTGGCGGGACCTCGGGCCCGTCGGAGAAGACCGAGAGCTGTCCCCAGGGTCCAGGGTGGGAGGAAATGAGACCCCATGAGAGACCATATGCGAGCTGAGGGTGGCGGCGAAGGCGGGCGAGGGCCGTTGGGGAGGGGGGCATGAGCTGCGCGCGAAGCGAGGCGGGGGGGCGCTCCGTCTGGCTGGGAACTGCCACTCGAGATGCTGCGAATCACGCATTCACGCACGATTGTTCCTCCCGCACAGACTCAATCGGAGCGGGTGTAGGGGGAGGGTACGCTCTCCAACCTCAGAAGTCTCCAAACCCGGCAACGCGCCCCCCACGCCAGCTCCCAGCGGCTGCGGAGCAGGAGGAGCAGAGATGCGGCTGTCGCCGCGACCCGGAGCAGGCGCCTGAGGACCCGGGAGTGCGGCGGCACGTTAGCAACTCCCGGGAGCCGCCTCTCCGTTACTCCAGGACCTACTGCCATCCTGGAAAAAGCAAGGGGCACACGCAAATCTCCCCACGCTCCCCGTCTTTCTCTCTTGAGCACAAAACCTACCTCAGGCCATCTGGTTGTGACCGTCCACTAGCTGACCCTTAAGGAGAGGGAGAGAGTTAATAGGACAGGGGGGAAACCCCACTGACCCCTCAGCTGCCGCCTCTATGTGTGAGTGTGATGGGGGTGGGGAGCCGTAGAGGGCGGTGTG
Source organism: Choloepus didactylus (assembly GCF_015220235.1). Lineage (NCBI taxonomy): Eukaryota > Metazoa > Chordata > Mammalia > Pilosa > Megalonychidae > Choloepus > Choloepus didactylus. The sequence continues at coordinate 141,311,136 of NC_051310.1, read as the reverse complement.
CAAATCTGGGTTGCGGAGTCAAGGCTTCTGGGGTGGGGGTTGGGATGAGGGTGGGTGAATATGGGAGGGCTGGACTGGGAATTTATAAAGTAAGAAGAAAACCAGGTATGAACTTCAGAATTTGCTGAGACTTTTCATGAGCCAGGCACTGGGTCCCTGGCTGTGGGTAATACAGAGGCAGATGCTGGGTTCTGGACGGAAAGATACCCACTCTCTCAGGCAGAAGGGAAGACCAGGACATTAAAAAGCGAGATCATCACCCGGGGACTGAATACATCTGCTAAATACCAAAGCAAGACAGTCCTTGAAAGAAAAGATGGAGTTATGAGAAGGGGAGGGCTCTGGAGTCTTCTGAGGATAGGTCTTCTGAGTTGGTCCTTCCAGGATGTGCAGGAGATACATGGCCCTGCACCCTGAGCAGGATCTGGATAAGAAATATTCAGGACAGGAAGGTATGGAAGCAGGAAAAACAGGACCCCTTTAGAGGAAAGTGTTGATGGGCTGCTTTACAGGGTTCCCTCCTATTAAGGGAGAAAGGAAGATGTCCTTAGCCTAGGCAGAGCAGTGGTAAGATACTTTATAGCAGGAGACACCTGTGAAAGGGTATGGGAGAAGGAGAGAATTTACTGCTGAGAAGATAGTGGACTCAGGTTGGTGAGTGACAAAGTGGGTACCCAGCCCTGCAGCTTAAGCCTGCCACCTCTCTCCAGCTCCCAGGCTCCAGGGATGCCCACATGGGATCAGGAACCCAGGCCATGGAGCAGGGACTCCCACTTCCCTCCTGCCATGTGGGGAGCATGTGATGCATACCTACACATGCTGTGAAGCCCCTTTTTTGTTTTCTTTCTCTCTTTTTTTTTTTGTATTTTTTAAGCCCTTGGTCAGGGCTGTGCTAATTTTCTCTCATGGTGTCATAGAAAGGGCACAATATTTGATGTCAAAGTTAAGTCCCAGCTTGAAAGCATTTGCTAGTCTGCTTAGTGTCATCTGCAAAATGAAACTGATAATACCAACTCTGCTTGCTTCATGCGGGATCAAGAGAGTGTCAGAGAAAGGACTGCACTTACTCAGAGTGCAGCCCCCAAAGCCCCATCCTATCCCCAGACCAGGGGAGAGTGCCACTTGGAGACTCTTTCAGGGCTCCTGTGACAGCTAAGCCTGGTGGACCAGAGGGGCCTGCTGCTCCCATCTGTCCACCCCTCCCCATAAAGCCCCCCCACTGGGGCATAGTGCAGGAATGGGTATAAACTCTCCAGTAACCAACCTTTTGCCCCCAGTAAGGGAGCAGGAATGTTCTCCCTCTTTACTACGATAGCAGAAGAAAGGCTTTTATTCCTTTTATGACTCAATTTCTCTTTTCTGCAGCATGAGGGAAATTGCTTCCTTCTCTTCTTTCTCTGTTTCCAGGGCTGGGGGAATCTGACAAGCCAGGCTGTGACCCCCCACCCCTCCTCCTCTTCTCAGGCTGTAGAGAAGCAGCCTGAACCCATGTTGGTTCAAGACCTCCTTGGTCCTGAAGAGCCAGGCCCCCTCATCCTTGAGCCCACCTAGGATGACTCAGCCTTATTTATGTCCCTGTTCTGTGGGGTGGATGGAGACATTCCCAGGGAAGAAGAGGAGCTGAGGTGGGTCCCCTTCCAGGGCCTTGCCCTGGCCTGGCAGAGAGTGCCATGCTGGGTGCCCTTTGGAAGGAGCAGCTGATTCCATTTGCCCCAGATGGCATCCCCAACTTGGCCAGGTCTGTGACAGGATAAGGTGGTGGCGTGGTACCAGGTCTCAGGCCCTGGAGCCTTTGCTCTGACTTCCCTGTGGGCTCAGTATGTTCTGAACAGAAAAGAAATAGCAATGCTGAAAAAAAAAAAAAAAAAAAAAAACCCTGCGGCTTTGCTGCAGAGCACAGAGGCACCAACAGCCGGAATTAGAAGCTTCAGGAGCTGAAGGCTGACAGGAGATGGAGCCGAGGCAGGCAGGGGGCAGGCAGGCACGCCACACTCCCCCTCCCCTCCCACCTGCTGAGCCTCTTCCCCTGCAGGCCTTAGGCTGGCAAAAGGGCTTCTTTCCAGAGCCACCTCTGGTCTACAGTCTGTCACGCCTGTCTGTCTGCACCTGCCTCCCCACCACCATTTCTTCCCTCTTCAAGTGTCACCAGCCCCCTCACCCTGTCACGTTGCACGGGCTCGGCAGAGTTAGGCCTGGTGGCACGTGGCTGGGAGATCCAGGGAGCAGCTGGGGGGTGGGGTGGGGGGGTGAGTCAGCAGGGGATTCTAGCATCTGAGTCAGCAATGGGATTGGGAAGGAAGTAGGGACCCTTTTCTTTGTGTAAAAGATGGAACTGAGGCATGATGAGTGGAAAGGAAACCCTGCCCCAGCCCCAGAGAAATGCAGTGGGAATGGAACCCAGGTGCCCTTCACCAGCCCCAGTGCCCCCAGGGATGGCATCACCTCTTCCTCTGCACATCCCCTGCAGCCAGAGATTAATTCATCTCCAGAGCTCAGGCTGACACAATGGCATTTGTCCAGGGAGTACCTTGCCCCGGTCTGGCAAGGCACAAGGGGAAGGCAGCCTCTCTTTCCCCTGAGCAATTGGTGGCAAAACCTAGGGGGCTGCCCAGTGAGCTCCTTTTGGCTCTGCTATGGCTTACACCCACCTGCCCGGGTCAACAAGTGCCTCTAGGCTGGGATCCTCATCCCTGCAGGTTTCTACCCAGAGGTGAGAAAGGTGGGGCGGCTGAGTGCCCAGCTGCTGGAGGACCACAGACAGTGCACCGGCCTCGGGTGCATGTGTACCCCACCCCCAGCTGTATCCATTGGGTTCCTGGGGGGAGAGGGGAGCACGCTGACCAATGATAGGCCTTACTCCTATGAATGAGCAGCCCCGGGCCCCACCCTGCAGCTGGAGACTGGTAAAATCCCACAAGTCAGGCCCCCAGAGGGCTGAGGGCTGTTTATTTTCTGAAGCCACAGGTGCTCATAGCTAATGGCATCTGCTGTAACACTGATAAGAAAACAACCTCTTCCCAGAATCAACCTCCACCCGGCCTCTCCCAAGCCAGTGCCTGTCCCCATTTGAGATCCCTAAGGGGGTGGGGCCCCCTTTGCACTAGGTTCTCCTCCTACCTTGAGGGTAGAGACAAGGAAGGGCCACATCCAGGTGGGGGGTGGGAGAGAGGAGGTGACATCTTTTTCCAGTATTATGGCATTAGAGGCTGAAAGAAGGGGAAGCAAATCCTTTTTAAGCCCAGAGACAGGGCCATTCCACTGCACCGGAAGGGACCTTACCCCAAGTTCAGCTCTCAAGGGTTTTACTTTTATCCCCCAGCCCACTTCATCTTGGGGGTGCTCCACTCCCTTGCCCCCCATTTCCTAACTATAGAACAGAGGCCAAGCATGGGCAGAAAATATTGGGACAACGTTCTTTACTAGAAATAGGAAAGAGAAAAATAAATAAATCTCACATATTCAGAAGAGAAAACTACCCGGACTTTGTCAGGCAGCCTGAGTGGGGGTACATGCTAGGGAGTGCCCCCCAGGCCTAGGAGAATGGGTGAGCCAGGCTCAGTGTCGGGCAGTGCCTGTGAGGCCATCCTACTCTCCCACCATCGGCCTCAGTCCCACAGTTCTCAGAGGCCTAAGGGCCAGACAGCTGAGGCAGCTTTTCCATGTCAGCCTTCGGTCAGTGCCCCACTGGCAGGAGGCAAGTGAGGGACCTCAGCCTGGGATCCTGGGAGCCACCAGCCCCCAGGGAGCTCGGAGGTAGTGACAGGCCCTGCCTCAGGAAGTTGACCAAAAGGCCAACTCAGGGCAGGCCTGAGATGGGGCCTAGAAGCTTCGATGAGCCACCCCCAGTGCAGCAAGGGGGTTAGGGATTTGGTCCTGCTTGAACCACAAGTGCTAAAGTGGAGAGCTAGAGGGTGCTAAGAGGCCAGGTCCAGCCCTCAGGTGGGGAACCAGACCAGAGTGGGACACCACTAATTGCACCACTGGGAAAGGCACAATGGGGCCAGGAACCCCATTTCCTGCCTCCCAGTTCATGTTCTTTTGCCCTCAACAAATACATGACACTTGTTTAGAGATGGGGAAGAGGGCTGGGGAGCAGAAAGTCCATTTGGGGAGGAACTTGAGGCCCCAATGGGTGCCTGGTTCCTGCCTCTTTTTCTAGCTAGGCCATTGAGGAGGGGGCTCTCGAGTCCAAAAGTGCCCCATCTTCCTGCAGCCCCAGAGTGCTGGGAGCCTTTCCTGTTGGAGCGATGGAGCCACATCCCAGAGAAGGATCCAAATGTCCTTGCTGAATGTCTCAGTGGGATGGTGGCATCAGAGGTGGCTCTTCTGGGTGTCCGCAGCTGCTGCTGGTGGGTCCTCCTCACACAGCACCCTGGAGGCCTCACACGGCCTTTCAGATCTTTCGTCTTCCTGGGAGGGGAAGCCAGCCCTGAGGCAGGTCCTCACCGACTCCTTCACCTCGGCCTCCAGGCCCTTCATCTTGCTCTCGTATGCTGCCAGCACCTCCTGCTGGAACTGTAGGGACAGCAGGGACCACCGCCTGACTCAGGAAGGGCCACTGCCCACTCTCCCTCCCCAGAGAGTGGAACAAGGAGATGCCCAGTCTGTTCCGGGTACCCAAGAGGCTGGGGCGAGGGATAGGGAAGCCGGCAGGAGAGTGGCTGCCGACAAGGCGCATAGATATGCAGAGCTACCTCATTTGGAAGGGCCCTGGGACCTCATGGGAACCAGCATAATGGGGGAGGGCCCCCGACCCCTTGAGTGGTGGCTCCCTGAAGCAGGGCCCCTTCATACCCTGGAGCCAGGCCAGCTCTGCTGGGAGGCCTGTTACCTGCTTTTCCATCCCCCGGATCTGTTCCAGGCAGGCTGCCTGCTTCTCTTCCAGCTTTTCCTGGTGCCTCTCCAGGGTCTCTGTCATCTAGATGGGGTTGAGAGGCAGAAAGTCAAGGCCACAAAGACCAAGGCACCCACACTGGAATCCCAGCCCTCAGCCCCAGCTAACCAGATGTAGGACCTTGGACAAATTCCTTAACCTCACTGAACAGTTGTTTGTTTAATCTGTAAAATGAGGAAAATATTACCCATCTCACCGTCTCACTGGATTGTGAGGGATTAAATGAAACAATACATATAAATCACCTGGCACAGTGCCCGGCACAAAGTCAGGACTCAGCAGTAGCTCCATCACTGTTGGGACGGGGTTTTTATTATTGTTAATAATCCCCAGGGGGGAGATTTAGGTCCATTCCCAGCAGGGCTTTCCTCCTCTTCTGACCCCTTGGAGCCTCAGGAAGCCCCCCTCACTACCTCTTCACCCACCCACCCAATCCCATCCTCCCCTAGCCAGCTAGCCCACATGATTTCCATTCAGGGCAGCTGGCCAGAGAGTGATCCTTTCTGCCACCCCAACCTCAGCACACAGGCCAGAACCCTGGGATGGTCTAGGGGCTCCCCCTCCCCTGCACTGCCTCTTCCCATCCCTGGTGGTCTGGGCAACTCTGGGCAGTGTGTCTCCTAAGAGCAAAGTAAGGGCTTGGGGCCACCCCTTCCCTCCTATGGAGAGAGTCTGTGTGTGTGTGTGTGTGTGTGTGTGTGTGTGTGTGCATGTCTCTGGGAAGGACTCACAGCCCTTACATACCTGCTTGATGACCTGCACCACTTCCTGGATGTGGGAGCTGTTAATCTCCCTCTTCAACCTGTTGGGGTAATCAGAGCTTCAGCAAGGGCAGAAAGGAGTTGGGTGAAACTGAATCACCTAAGGTTGTAGGCAAAAAGGAAAACCCATCATAGGGGTGGGAACGAGTTGGGGGATAAGCAGGGGGGCCCCAAGAGAGTGTGGAGGACCACTGGAGGCCCTGGGGACCCTTCCGCACTTAAAACACAATGTCCTTCCAGGCTTACATGGGAAGTTGGGAAACACAACGGTCAAGGTTTCACCGGCCCCAGGTTTCACCTCCCTCTTTGCATGCTTGATTTTCCCTCAAATGCCCTTCTCTGCTCAAATAGTGTTGGTATCTGTGTTTGACCTAAAGAGGAAGTTCTCCCACCACAGGTGGCAGAGGTGGGATCGATGTGTGAGAGGCAGGGCAGAGGCACATGTCTGGGAGAGAGTCAGGACCCACTTGTGGGAGGGCCCCATCCCACCCAGGGTGGGCTCTGCTCAGCACTGGGCCTGGTGTTTGAGTCCTGGGCCTCCCCTCCAGGGCTCACCTCTCCTGGGCCATCTTGTCTGGGGTGACCTTGATCATGGCCTGGATGCGCTCCAGCCTCTTGGCCTCCAGCTTTTTCTTCATCTCTTTGGTGTCACTGCAGAAAGACAGGCATCAGGCATCGGGATTTTGCGGGGCCTGAGCCCTTGCTGGGAGGTGAAAGTCAGGGATGAGAGGGAAGCAGTCATACTTCTCAGAGGTCTCCTTGAGGGCCTTCATCTCTGCCACCTGTTTCTCTCGGGCGAGCTCCATCATCTTGGTGATTTGCTGAGCGCAGAGGGAGGAGGGGCTTAGCGAGAAGCCCTTTGTTGTGCGAAGGGTGTGGGTGTGGCCCCGCACATCCTCCTTGGGCCCTCTTTCTTACCCCTCTGGCTGGTTCCCGCCCCTATGGTGGCTATCCCACTTGGGTTGAGGTGTCTGCGAGGAGCCTAGGGGTTAGGTGGGCGGTGGGGGGACGGTTATCGGCTCAGGGCCCCGCCCAGGCACCTCAGCCACGTGCTGCTCCTTGCGTTTCAGGATGCACTGGTACAGCTCCTCGCCCTGCTGCAGCAGCTCCAGCTCCAGCCTCTCCTTCAGCTCCCGCACCCGCGCGTCCGCTCCCTCGGGACACTCGCCGGGCACGGCCACGAGGGACTCCTCGCAGGGCAGGACTCTGCGGAGGCTACGGCGGGGACAGGCCCTGAGCCCTCGGCCTCCCGCGCCCGCACTGGAGAGGGCAAGGGGTCCGCCGCGGCCTTTACCTCTTCCTGCGGGAACCCTTGCCCGGGCCGACCTTGCGGCCTCGGCAGCCGCCCCCGCCGCCGCCGCCGGGCGGCCAGAGCTCTCCCAGCTGAGCGGCGCCCCGTTGCAGCACCTCCTCCCAGCGCCGCGCGCCGCGCCGCTCCAGCTCCCGCAGCTCCCTCTCCTGCCGCAGCTGCAGCTTCACAATGCCTTTGAGCTCCCGCAGCTCCTCCGGGCTGGCGGTCTGCGGCTCTGTGGAGGCCGGGATGAGGCGCGCCGCCGTCCAGGCCAGCCCCTCCCCGCGCTCCGTCGCTCCCCAACTCCAGGAGTCCCGGACCCTCCCCAGGCTCATCCCCAAGATCAGCGGGGCTCAGCAGGCCTTACCCGCGAGTTCTTTCGTGGACTCCTCTCTGGCCCTGGTCCCCGCAGCTGCAAGAGCCACAGAATAGGCTGACAGGTGCCTTAGGGCCTCTTTGGCTCAGCTAAGCTCCTTCCTGCCCCCGGTGAAAGTCCTTTTTTTTTTTTTTAAGAGCTACTGTCAGGCTGCGATGCGCCTATGGGTGCAGCCAGAGAACTCGAGGCCCTTTCCACTGGGTGGGAGGGCCCAAAGGTGCATACCTGCTGACCCGTTGCTCCTTAAGGACGATGCCCCATTGACCTGTCCCGCAGCAGGACTCTTGGATGGGAAGGGCTTCTGTGTAGGGAGAACAGGTCAGGATGGTGGCTCTCCGGGCCATGCCCTCTGTCCCTGCTCCCCCCTCCCCCATCTTCCCACAGAGAGGAGGACATAGGTTTGGTGGGCCCCTGGCAGTGATCCAAACGGCACAGACCTCCGGCAGACCTCCCATGGCCTCCTTGAGCTTCACAGACTTCTTATCATGGGCGCTGAAGAACTTGATGGGGTTGGCAAGGGCCACGGTGAGATCTGGGTGCATAGGGGTATCACAGGCCTGATATGGAGACTTACCTGGAAGCCTCTCCCTGTCCTTACCCTCCCCAGGATACCCTGCCCTGCCCCCCTCTAGAGACTGTGGGCCAGGGAGCGGGGAGCCAGCCTGGGGCTCCCAGGGTGTTAGGGACTTCCTACCTGCCCAGGTGTCAGGTACGTAGTCCTTCATCTCCAGGAAGACAAAGAGTGCAGGCATGGTGAGGGGCATGTTACTCTCATTGTGCAAGCACAGATGGTGGTATCCTGGCAGACATGAAGGGATGGCCTGATGAGTCAGAGCCCATCCCGCCTAGCCCTGCACTCGCACTGAGCAGCCCAGTACTCAAGACTTCTGGCTTTAGAGTCAAAGAGGCCAGAATCTGACTCTGGTTCTGCATCTTCCTGACTATGTGACCTTGGCAGGGTATTTTAGGTCTCCAAGACTGTTCCCCCATCTGTTGATAGTGTTGACCTCGTGTGGTTATGGGAAAAATTAAATGAGTTTGTATTGTAAGCTCTTGGTATACCCAATAAATGTCAGTTACTTGGGACACTGCTCCAGCAGTTCCAGAAAATTAGACATTCCTGAAGCTGATAACCTGAGAGAGGCAGGCAAGGCCTCAGGAACCCCTCCCTGAAGCTGTCTCACCCTCTGGACAACCTCCCATGCTGGCCTTTGTCCCAGACCCCCTAGGAACAGCAAGGAGGACCCCCTCTGCTTACCAGAGTTCAGGGCGTTTATGGGGATAATGCGGTGTCCGAGAAACTTGCTGCCTTCCTCCATCACGGCCACCCTGAGGGAAGCCAGCTCTGGCATCATGATCTGGGGAGAGTTCAGGACAGGACAGGCTGGGGAGGAGAGAGGGAGCTCAGCTGTCCCCCGCCCTGGCTCCAAAGGTCTCAGGGTCAGTGTGAGAACATGGCAGGTGTTGCCAGGTTTGGTGAGGACAAGCAGAGGGCACATTCCAGGCCACATACATAGACATCCTCCCAGCTCGTGCTGCGGCTGGTCTCACAGAGAGGAGAGGAGCTAGATATGCAGCTCAGAGCTCTGGGAACTCTGGTGCCAACAGCTCTTGGCAGTTTTGCCAACCTTGTCCAGCATGGGCAAAAGACCCCCATGATGCCACGGGACCTTGCACTGGGCTGGGAGATCACGTTTCTGCCTCTAATCAATCATATTATGAACCCACACACGTGCACACATACACTTGCGTGCGCACACACACACACACACACAAACCTGCCCACCAAGTAAACTTCTGTAAACTTGGTGTTTGAACTCTTGAAACTCAGGAGGACACAGATGAGGAGTGGAAGAGGAGAAGGATCAAGAACTCCCTTTATTTTCTCTTTTCTCTGAGTAGAAGCTGAAACCTAGGGACAAACAACCCAGCACCTGCCCTGCCCTAGCCCCCCACCTTCTCAAAGACAAAGGGCTCCTCCTTCCAGACAGGATTGATGGAGTTGGTACTGGGTGACAGCTTGGTGCGATAGCGCCTCTTAGGATCTCCGGGAAGGCCAAACAGCTCCACTTCCACGTAGGTGCGCACGCTGCGTTCAGAGAGGAACTGCCCCGAGATCACCTGGGGGTGGCGCCCGCGGGAGCCCAGCATCAGCTCCCCGGTCCAGGCCTCTTCCCCAAGTCCCTATAGCTAAAGCATCCACCCCTGGGTATCCTGATGAGCCACAGTGAGCTCTGGCCACCGAGAAGAGGCCATGTGGTTCAGGGGTTACAGCCAAGCACTAGCATCCGGGCTGATTCCAGCATTCGGGGAAGAGCTGCAGGCCTCCCCACCTCCCTCCCAGGCAAGGGCCTGGGGCTCCTGCTGCCCCCCGCTCTGACCACTCTTCCTCCCCTCCCCCATCCCAGCCTCAGCCCTTCCCCCTTGGTTTCCATGGGGACCAAGAGGCAGCCTCCAGTGCTGAGGAGGAGGCAGTTTCCAAGGCAACTTGCTACTGCACGAAAGAGGCTGGGGCTGAAGTTTTCAGGATATCAGGGGAGGGGGTTGGGAGTGGAGGGGTGGGCTCTTCCTGCATCCTTCTCGTCGAGACCCCAGCCCTCCCAGCCGCTTGTCCGCCCCAGGGCCTTGCCGTAATGGAAAGCGTGGTGGCGACCACCACGTCGATGCGGTCCACCGAGAAGGGGTTGAACTGCTTGTCCGGCCGGCGCATGGACTCGTGCTTGAGGAGGTAGCCGCTCTGCCCGTTGAACTCAAACAGGGCCATGTTCTGCTGCATGGGCAGGTCTGGGGATGAGGGCACTCGGTGAGGAAGGCCCAGCCCTGGGCCTGCACCCAGTCTCTACTTCCTATGTTTCCCAGCCTTTCTTGTCTTGAAACGGGGTGGTTGGGGGTGTTTCTCATGGTTCCTTAGGGGTTCTCCTCTCTCAAGAGGGGTCCACAGCCTGCAGTCAGCACGGAGCAAAGCCACGACCTGGCTGTAGGCTCATAGTGGGGACTGAGGCAGGTGGAGAAGGCAAAGTGGCCAGCACCCACGCCAGCACCTTGGCACCTTCATGTACATACTCATAAATGTGCAGTCATCTAGGTGTGAGCTGATGCACTCACTCCCCCAACCGCTCATACTCACAAACAGCAGGACACCCCAGTCTGTTTTAAGGACCCACCCACTCACTCCACCCCCAGAGATGGGATGAAGGTGGGAGGAGGGCAGGGGAGGGTTTTTAGGGGCCCGGGAGGGCCCTCACCCATGGTCTGGAAGTTGAGGGCAACCATCTGGCAGCCAGCGTTCCAGAACATCTGGGGCATGTAGTTGGAGGAGTCCACGCGGGTGCCCTTGGGGTAGATGCGGCTCATCTGGCGTTTGTTGTAGCTGCGTGGGTATAGGAACCTGGCCCGAGGCCGCCAGCACTAGGAGGACCCAGCAGCCCACCCTGGGAGCTCTGTCCTCCGGCCTTCCTCACCCCCCACCCCAAACAGGGACCCTGGCAATCGAGGCCTCAAGGATACTCCACAAACTGCACCGAGGCTTTGGAGAGCAGGTCATAAGCCTTGAGCTCAGTGAAGGAGGAGATGACGTAGCTGCGGTTCTTCTCTGTACAGGGAGGGAAAGAAATGGGTTCCATGTCAGCCTGTCCCCTCCCTCAGCCCAGCCCTCCCCTTCAAGACAGCTCTCTCCAGCGTAGGGGTGCCTGTGACCCAGCATTTACACTGAGGGTTTGGGGGCTAATCCCTGAAGGAATGTGCTGATCCGGGCAGGTTGACAGCATTGCTCCCCAGCACAGGGGTGCTGTGGTCACAGAGAGTGAGGGGTGCGTGCCACGGGGTGGGCAGAGAGGGTGTGGGGAGCCTGCTGAGGATGAGCCCAGGGGGTCAGGTACGTGCTGTGACGTGCACAGCGAGTGAAGTTGAGGCTGAGCACCTGGGTCGAGAGGGAAGCACCAAGGATAGGACACTCCATGGGTGTGTCTAGGTGGGGCACGGGCTACAGGTGCAGGGCTGAGAGGGTTAGTGGTCCAACTGTGCAGAAGTGGGGCAGGAAGAGGGGTTCATGTCAGGGACACGCATTGGGGAGGAGGGATGCACTGTCCATACATCCAGAGCAGATCCCAGTAAAGAGCACAGGTGTGCACAGGAGGTGAAGGGCATAAGGGGGCAAATGTGCACAGGTGATTCCTCGCCTTCCACCCCTTCCCAGGAGGTCTCATTCCCTGGAGCCAGGGATTCTGGGCTCGGGCCAGCACAGGGCACAGTTCAACCTCAGAACCGCGGGAGGCTGCAGGAGCCCCAGGCCAGCCCAGTTGGGATGGCCTGTCATCAGCAGCCTGCCTGTCACCGACACACTCCAGAGCACGCTGCTTGGTGCCAAGTTCTTCAGCAGCGTGCCAGGAATCTGGGACCCACTGCCACTTAAACAAGCCCTTTGCCTGACTCCTCTGCTGGGTATTTATAGACAGGGCCTCAAGTCCGAGGAAAGGGGAGATCCCTCTTTCCCTCATCCCCACCCACTGAGCTGCTCCTGGTGTCAGGACACACTTCTTGGGAGACTTGCCCTGAATCCAGCCTAATCCCCCAACCCCCAATCCATGCTAACTTACGGGCAGAGAGCTCAAAGGAAACGAACTTGGTGGGTTGGATGTAATTGACCAGGCCAGACATCTCCTCATAGGCTGTCACCTCCAGGCCGGCTGTGCCCTGGGGAGGACGGAGAGGGGTAGAGAAGAGGACAGTACCGAGCCCAGGAACCCAGCCCCGGGGGCTCCACAGCGGAGGGCAGTCACCAAAGGGCCTCGGGACTGCGCACACGCACCTCATCCGACTGCATCTTCTTCATTCTTTCTTCATCCAGGCTCCCTGATTCCTCTTCCTCTTCCTCCTCCTCCTCTTCCTCCAGCTTAGCCCCCTCCTCACCAGCCCTCTCTGCCACACACAACTCAGTCAGCACAAGCTGGCTCCCCAGCAGGGCTCCTCCGGGTCCAGCCCCCTCTCCTCTTCCAGACCACCCCCTTCAGGCTGACTCACCTGTTTCCTCGTCCACAGGGGCACTGGGTGGGCAACTGCCCCCCTCAGCCTCCCCACCGGGCTCCTTGCTGGGGGCCGCTGAGCCAGAAAACTGGTTCTTCTTGTTCTTGATGAGGATCTTGCCCCGGAGGTCCTGGGGGCTGGGCAGGGAGACGCCGGGTTCCAGCTGTGGGGTGAGAGAGAGAGGGTCAGCCCCATCTCGGTGCCTTCGGGGTGTAGCCTAAACTCCTCAGGACCGAGGCATGCTCAGGCTGCCCACCCCCCACACCACACCCCTCCCTGCCTACTTTTCTAGCCTCTTCTCGCATCACTCCCCACTCACAAGTTAACTCCCACCTGACCAATGTTGTTCTCTCTCACATGTGTTCCGTCTGTATAGAGACTTTTACCATTCTCACCGAGATAAACCCACTTCATTCCTCAGGTTTCAGCTTGGATGTCAGTTCCTCCAGGAAGCCTTCCCTGATGCCCCAGGACCAGGTTAGGACTCCCCAAGTGTCCCCTAGCAAACACTAGGTTATAACAGCCTGGTTACTTGTCTGCCTCCTTGCTAGAGGGTCTGCAGCCTGAGGGCAGGGATGTGTCCTCATCACTGACATACCCCAAAACCCAGCACAGTGCCTAACACAGTAGGTGACAGTGCCCTAGCCCTACAACCCTCCCAAAGGTAACCCCGGCATCCTCCGGGGACATCTGCCTCCCTAGCCTGGCCCCCACCTGTCCCGGGTCCCCAGTCCCCAGGCTCAGATGCCCCACAGAGAAGCTCCCTCCACTCACGGGGAACTTTTCCAGGGGCTCTGTAAGCAGCATATCCCCAAACATGGTCCGGCAGTACTCAGCCATCTTAGCCTGTTGGCGGGGTCTGCAGGGAGCAGAAGTGGGAGTGGGGCTCAGCAGCTCAGCCCCCACCCCCTTATCCATCTTTTGTGCCCTTAATAACCCAGATCAGGGGCTCAGGAGGTCAAGGAGGCAGGAGAACTCGGAAGTCCCAAAGAGATTGTTTTGAGACCTGGGAGAGTGCTGAGGGGACAGCCAGAGGCTGGGGTCAGTTGAAGGGAAGGCAGGTACATGCACGAGGTTGGGGACAGGATGGAGAATGAGGCTGGGGGCTGGATACGCACGAGTCCACGTGGTTTTCAAAGGACAGGATGACAGGATAAGGGGAGGTCTTAAAGGCACTTTCTGCAATAGCTTCAATTGCTTCCTGGGGGAAAAGGGGATTCCGCAGAGAGGGGTCAGTGCTCCAGGCCCCCACCCCTGATGGCTCCCTACCCAGCTTCAAGGCCCACATATAACTGGACTGCCATGGTGGACCCCTGTCCCCACTGGTTCCCGAGGACCTCCGGCCATTCCTCCTCTCCAGCCTCACACACACACACACACACACGCACACACCAAACAAAAGCTTCTGGCCCACAGCCCTTGCTGGTGCTACTGCCACCAGCCCTTCCACACCCCGAGCCTCACCTTGAGGAAGATGTCTGTGGTCATGGTGAAACCATGAGTGATGATGGGCTCCTCATCCGGGGGCTTCCCCTTCCAGCAGTCCAGCTCCACACAGCGGCAGCCAGACAGCAGCACTTGGCGGTACATCTCGGCCGAGGAAAGGCCTGAGAACTGGCCACCTGTGCCACGGGACAGGGAAAGGGCATCACTGCCGGGCAGCCCGGCCCTGCCCCCTCCTCGCTCCATCACGGTCTGTCCTGTTGGCGCAGTCGGCAGCAGGTGGGCAACCCCACGTGGAGGATCCAGGGAACAGGAGCAGACCCCCTGAAAGGAGAGGTCAGCGATGAGGTCGCCAGGACCCACCTGTCAGGTAGGTGTTGTGTGACGAGTTGATGAAGTAATGATTGAGTGGCTGTGTCATGTCGTGGTGGAGCAGCAGCTTGTCTTGGGCCACCACGCTGTTCTCTGGCCCACAGAGAAACCAGACCATGCCCTCCGGTGACAGCTGGCCTGCAGGACGGGGGATGGCTGTCAGGGCTGCAGCCCAGTTGCCAGGGCAGGACAGGACAGAGGGAGGTGAGGGGTTCCCCTGCTCACCCCTCTGCACGTTGATGCCTCTGGGCTCGTACTTGTCGATGAGGCCCTGCACCTGGTCTGGCCGAGCGGGTGGGAACAATAGGGAGTTAAGTCGTGGGTCCCGCTGTTTCTGGTTGATGAACTTGGTCAGGTGCTCCTTGGTCATGTAGGGTTTGGCCTTGGCGTGGCTGCAGACCAGAAAGAGGAGCACAGGTCTGCATCGCCCGGGCCTGGGGGCTCAGACAACCCGCCTCCTCTGGTGAAACATGCTACCCAGCACGGCAGGTGGAGGGGGGAATTGCTAGGGAGCATGCCCAGCGCAGCCCAAGAAGCTCACTAGGAAGTGAAGATCTCATCTATTTCTGGCCGAGGACAGAGGTTCATCAGGAAGCTCTTGTAGACAGATTCTGGGAAGTCCTCAGGGTTGATGGCATCATTCTAGGGAATAGAGAGTCACCTTATCACCCTGCTCCCACCTCATCAGAGGGAAAAACTACAAGCCAGTCCCAGCCCTGGGTGAGGGGACGTGGTCAGAGAGAGCTCAAAGCAGACAGAGAAGCTTCCGAGGCATCCTGAGCATGCAATTTTCAAGGCCCTGGTTGTTGAGCAGAGAGCACGCTTGGCTGGTTTGCTTCACTCCTGAATTTGGACAGTGGTTGATCCCTTGGCTGAAGGGTAAGATTAGAACTCAGACTGACCAGAACAAGGAGGAAAAGAAGTCAGGAGTTATTGGTGCTGCATGCCAGGGCAGTGAAGTTTTTGGTTTTTGTTTTTTAAAGCTGAATACAAATTTTCAGAAGAAGCCATTTAAATATAAACATGCACACATCCAACAACAGAACCTCAAAATACATAAGCAAAAAGTGATAGAACCAAAAGGAGAAATAGAATAGACAATTCAACAATACAGTTGGAGACTTCAAAACCCCATTTTCAATAATGGATAAAACTCAGCAGATAGTCACGAGGAAATAGAAGACTTGAACAACACTATAAACCAACTAGACCTAACAGACATAAAACACTCTACCCAACAACAGCAAAATACACATTCTTCTCAAGTGCATATGGAACATTCTCCAGGACGGACCATATGTTAGGTTTTACAACAAGTCTCAATAAATTTAAAAGAAATGAAATTGTACAAACTATGTTCCCTGACCTCGCTGGAATGAAATTCAAAATCAATAACAGAAAGAAATTTGAGAAATTCACAAATATGTGGAAATTAAATAACTGGTCAAAGAAGAAATCACAAGGGATATTAGAAAATACACCATGATCAAGTAGAATTTATTCCGGGAATTCATGGCTGGTCCAACTTTAAAAATACCAATCAATCTAATACACCATATTAATAGAATAAAGAACAAAAACTACACCATTTTCTCAATAGAGACAGTAAAAGGCATTTGAAAAATCCAACACTCTTTCATGATAAAAACACTTAACAGACTAGAAATAGAAGGGTACTTCCCCAACCTGATAAAGGACATCTGTGAAAAACCCACACTAACCTCAAGCTTAATGGTGAAAGATCTTTCCCCGTAAGATCAGGAACAAGACAAAGACATACACTCTCGCCACTTCTGTACTGGAGATTCTAGCCAGTGCAATAGGCAAGAAAAGGAAATAAAAGGCAGCCATATTGAGAAGGAAAAAATAAAACGATCTCTATTTACAGATGATATGATCTTATATAGAGAAAATCTGAAGGAATACACACACAACTATTAAATTAATGAGATCAGCAAAGTCGAAGGATACAAACACAATATCCAAAAATCAATTGTATTTCTATACCCTAGCAACAAACAATCAGAAAATGAAATTAAGAAAATAATTTCATTTACAATAATATCAAAAAGAATACAAGTCTTAGGAATAAATTTAACAAAAGAAATGTAAAACATATACACTGAAAACTACAAAACATGGTTGAAAGAAATTAAATAAGATTTAAGTAAATGGAAAGATATTCCATATTCGTGGATCAGAAGACTTAACGTGTTAAGATAGCATTACTGCCCAAGTCTACCTACCACAATACCTATGCCAGCTGACATTTTTTACAGAAATTGACAAGCTTATCCTAAAATTCATATGGAAATGCAAAAGAGCCAGAATAGTCAAAGTAATCTTGAAAAAGGATGATAGTGGAGTATTCACTCTTCCCAATTTCAAAACTTACTACAAAGCTACAGTAATCAAGACAGTGTGATATTGGCATAAGAACAGACATTTAGATCAATGGAATGGAATTGAGAGTCCAGAAATAAACCCTCATATTTATGGTCAATTGTTTTTCAACAAAGGTGCCAAGACTATTCAGTGGGGGAAAGAAGTGTCTTTTCAACAAATGATGCTAGGAAAACCGGATATCCACACTCAAAGGAACAAGTTGGACCCCTATCTCATACCATGTGCAAAAATTAATTCAAAGTGCATCAAAGGTCTAAATGTAAAAGCGAAAACTGTAAAACGCGTAGGAAAAAACATAGGAGTAAATCTTCGTGAACTTGGATTAAGCCGTGGTTTCTTAGATATGACACAAAAGCACAAGTGACAAAAGAAAATATAGATAAATTGAAATTCATCAAAGTTAAAACTTTTGTGCTTCAAAGGACACCATGAAGGATGTGAAAAGACAGCCCATGGAATGGAATAAAGTGTTTGCAAATCAAATATCTAAAGGGAGTTGTATCCAGAATATATACAAAACTCTTCCAACTCAACAATAAAAAAACAAATGACCCAATTGGAAGAATGGTCAAATGATTTGAATAGACATTTCTCCAAAAAAGATATACAAATGGCCAATAAGCACATGAAAAGATGGTTAACATCATTAGTCATCAGAGAAATGCAAATGAAAACCACAATGAGATACCACTTCACACCCACTAGGATGGCTAAAATTTAAAAAAAAAAAAAAAAGACAATAACAAATGTTGGTAACAACATGGAGAAATTAGAACCCTAATACATTGCTGATGAGATTGTAAAATGATGCAGCTACATTGGAAGACAGTTTGACAGTTCCTCAAAATGCTAAAAACAGAGCTGCCATATGACCTAACAATTAATTCCACTCCAAGGAAAATGAAAACATACGTCCACCAAAAATTTGTGCATGAAGATTCATAGCAGCATTATTCAGAAGAGCCAAAAAAAGGAAACAACCCAAATATCCATCAACTGATTAATAGATTAACAAAATGTGCTATATCCATTGTATGATTCATCAATAAAAAGGAATGAAGCATGGGTACATGCTACCACAAGGATGAAAACATCATGCTAGTGAAAAGAAGCCAGAAACAAAAGACACAGATTGCATGATTCCATTTATATTTATGTCCAGAATAGGCAAATCCGTAGAAACAGAAACAGAAAGTAGATAAGCGGCATTTGGGGATTCTGTGCCTTTGCATTTTGTCCCAGAAAAACCCATTAAATATCTTTCAGGGTCACACTAGAAGGCCAACATCTGTTTTAGTTTGGAGCAGAGGGTCTGAGTATGAGAAGAGCTTGACCAGGTCTCAAACCCAAACCTAAGATTGGTCAGTGGCCTCAACTAGGATAAGAAGTGAGCTGATAAATAAGGAGAACTTAGCCAAGGTGGGAGCTCCAGAGGCAGGAGAAAAGGAAGGGGAATGTGTATTGATGGCAGGCAATGCTGGTTGTAGGCACTCAGCAGGAGCCCATTCCAAGCTTGGATCTGACTGCACAAACAGGTCACCAACTCCAGAGAGCTGTGACTTCCTCCTGGGATTTGTGCAGACAGGCGATCAAAGGGGTCTTCATTTTATTTATTGGTAACATTCCAAATTCTTACCAGGAAAAAAATATTCTAAGGGGTGCAGGTTGGGCCTACACAAGGGTGCTGCCGATGGGGAAAGCGGGCCCGGGACTCACTCCACTGGCCTAGACTCAAACTCTGGCTTAAGGCCACATCTGCCCAGAGGGCTCCTTTTTGTAATTCTCATAGGTATTTTATGGGATGACCCTACATACAACTGTTGTAATTAAAAAATAATTACCTAATTAAAAAGAAAGGAAAAAATGTTTTCCTGTTGGAGCTGAATTCTGTAACCTGGCTGCTTCTCTGCCTGGTTCCACTTCTCTCCCCTTCCTGCAGGGTTTCAGATCCCAGAAGATTGCCTCCTGTCACTGCTGAGCCTTATCTTGCTCCTCCAGGCTAAAAACATTCACTCTCAATTTCCATTCCCAAGGCTAGAAGTCTGCATCCATCCGTACTGCTTGCCCTGAACACACTCCACCAACCCCCTTCCCCTCCCATCACTGCCACCGCCACTCAGCAGTGGGGGTGGGGTGTAGACCGACCTACCTGCTCTGAACCCGGGCGTCTCTCCTACCTTGCCCTGGTTCCACCTCTGCCTGGTATCAGTAACCAGCGGCTCTAGGATCCATTGGCTTTCCAGGCTGCTGACTGGGACCGCCACATCATTTCTGCCCTCCCCTCTCCCCCCACCCCATTCCTGGCCAAGCTGCCCTCTGGTGAGAGCCAGCTCAGGGCAGGGGGAGTGAGAATACTGGGGGTGGGTCTGAGGAGGTCACCACTCACCTTGCCTTTGGGGAGGTGGCAGGCACTGAGGGCAGCTTCCACCCGCTTCCGGTCAGCAGGAAACATCTGGAAAAAACTGAAGGAGCAGAGAAAGGCACCAGGTGGAGAGAGAGGTCAGGCCTGGGGAGGGAAGGCTTTGGGGAGCTGGATGGGAGTGTAGGGTGGGAGTTGGGGAGACTCACTTCTTCACAGGAATCTTCCCTTCAGGGCTGAGCTGCATCTTGAGCTTCACCAGGCTGTGGGGAAGAAAGCAGTCTGTCACAGCGCTGGGGCTGGTAGCACTCAGCCCTGCCAACCAAGGCCTGGCAGGCAAGCACTTACATCTTGTCAAGGAAGGTGCTGCGGGGGGCATTGGTTGTCATCGGGTGCTTGACCAGGGCCAGCACATCCTCAGCCCATACCTGGGAGGCCACAGATCACAGCAGTCAAGCCCCTGATCTCAAAGGTGCCCCCCAGCACCCACAGCCCGGGCCTGTGTCTCTCGGGAAGTCCAGGCTATCCCAGGTGGCAAGCCTCAGGCCAGGTGCACCACACCTTGCCTACACTCTCCTTGTAGGAGACGAAGTTATGGAAGGTCAGGTCCACCATGTCGGGGCCAGACACCACAGTGAGTGTCTTCAGCAGGAAGTTGTTGTCAGGAAAGTCCATGTTGAAGACTTCCCGGAGCTTCTGGCTCTGCAGCAAGAGACCAAAACAGATAGGATTGGGGTGTGCTCCCATCCCTGCCCCAACTTGGCTCTCCCTGTCCCTCCCTCTTGGCCACTTTATTTCCCACTGGGGCAGAATCCCATCTCCCATCCTAGGACCCATGGACCTCAGCATCTTCCCATTCCTGATTCCAGGGGGTGGAGTGAGGAGAGAAAGGTCCAAAGGAAGAGATTAACCAAGGCATTGGGGCCTGGGAGTCCTCTGTATTTTGTTTGCCAGTCTTTGTTTGAAGATGAACTGGAGTCTTAGCTTCCAGGCTCAGAAAATCCTCCTCCCCACCAATTCCTTCCTCCAATTTTCCTACCAGCATCAGGCAAATATAGGCAAACCAGTTCAGGGATTGGGGGTGGGGGGGAGTGGGAGGGATTGAGCAGCACCTCCCAGACAGTCCGGGGCACTCTAGGGGCAGGAGCTGGGCCTCCTTCCAGACCCTCAACATCTCTACCCCCTGGGCACTGGTTCTGAAGCTCAGAGCCCAGGCAGGCCCTGGAGCAGTCACCCCTTCCTTTGCTCAGGGCTGGGGTCTTTGGTGACACCTACCTTGGGTATCTTGGCAAACTTTCCAAAGCGGGTATCCCGGATGTTGGTGATATCCAGAAACTCCATCTCCTGAAGGGGAACCCCAGAGGAAGCAAAGAAAGAGTGTGGGGCAAAAAGGCCAGGTAAAGGATGAATGAAGAACGGGGAAGAGAGTTCTCCCATACCCCTTTGTATCTTGGCCAACTGCCACCTCTGGATTCTAAGATAGTCTGGGGCTGCCCAGACCCCAGTCCTTCCCTTCTCACCAATCAGGTTTTCCCTACTCACGGTGACCCTCCTCCCTTCCTCTCTGTCCCATCCTTCACTGGCTGGGTGTTACTCTGGAGCCGTGGCCTGAAGTCTCTCCTCCACTATTCTGGACTCTTCTCCCCCTCAGCTCCCCCTTCCCTTCTCTGATCTCTCTGAGCCCTCAAGTTTACCTGGAACCACAGGCAGAAAATAACCCGCCAGTAGCAGACCTTTTCCTTTCTGTCTCTCTCCAAGGGATGCTCAGGCCAGAGCATCTGGACGGGCAGCCATGGGTTGGAGTGACCGCATCCTCCCTCCCAGTTGTGGGACCTAACGTCAAGCCCAAAGCAGAGTTCCTGGAGCCACCCTTCCAGGACATTTTATAGTCCCCAGCATCCATTCCTTCACCTCCGCATCATCGAGGTGCTGCCTTGACTTGACAGAGTGGTGCCCAGAGGCCCAGGGCCGTGATAAGGAGGGGCTGCCTCACCTTACTCTGGTATGTCCAGTACAAGTAATAGCCCTTGTGATCCACGCGGAGTATAACCGGGGAGGCAACTGTAGTATCCTGCAGAGAGAAGGGGTCAGCTCTCTGCTCCAAGACCTCAGGCCAAGCCTTCCTGGTCCAGGCCAGTGGTTTCAGAGCTTATCACCCACCCACCACCCACTCCCCAGGAATCTGAGGGCATTTCACTTTCCTCCGGGGCTAAGGCCTGGGCATGAGCTTTGAAAGCTCTGAACCAGGGGTGGGGAGGGCAGAGGACTGTGATGGCATTTCTGGAAGATCAGAGGTTTCTCCTCTAAACCCCAAATGGAGGTTCCCCCTCTAGACCCGAAATAGGGTCTTGCCTCCCTTCTCAGCCTGTTTTGAAGGGCCACAGCTTGACTAAAGGGGTAGGATATCTCGCCCCAACATCCCACTGCTCCCACCCAGGAGAACTCAGCACAGTGAGAGCCTGAACTCCTGCACCTGTACCCACAGCCCTGCACAATCCAGCTGCAGCCTGACTTCCTGCATGCCGGTCCCGCCCTCCTTGAACCACCCCCTCCCCATCCATCCACCTGCCCTTTGGGCTGTCACACAGACTCCAAGTGAGCTCCCACCTCCAAGCCTAAGCACCCAACTGTCCCCTGCCTGAAATACTCAAGGACCAGCCCAAGTCTCTCCTCTTCTGAAAGCTTTCCCTGAAATAGGCTGTAACAATTGAGTTGGGGGCTGGTTTACAGACCCCAGAAGGCCACTGGGAAATCTGCAGGAACCTACGGTCTCCAGGGAAACAGTCTGTGCTAGACCATGAGCTTGGTGCTCCATGTTTGCTGAATGAATGACTTCTTCTAAATTGCTGTTCCACTCCCAGAGCACATATGCTACCCTTGGTCTTAATAGTCTTTGCATGTATAAATAACCAGATATTAAAAGCAAAGTTTTCACCAAGGCAACAAGGCATAATAGTTGCTGCATACCAAACCAGACAAATGCAGAATTTACAAAAACAGGTTTTCAGTCAGGTCAGCAGTGGTGAGAGTATACATTTTATAGAGGCCAAATTTGGAGAAAGCTTGTATAGCGAAAGTTGGGGGTAACTGACCCCTCACCTCAAGCCTAGTGAGGGGGTTCCAACTTGACTTAAAGAGATTATGTGACTTGTGGTGGTTTGGAACTCAATATACCCCCAGAAAAACATGCTTTTAAATCTAATCCATTCCTGTGGATGTGAACCCATTGTAAGCAGGATCTTTTGTTGAAGCTACTTCAGTTAAGGTGTGACCCACCTCATTAATAGGCTCTTAATTCTATTACAGAGTCTTTCATAAAGGGAAGGAATACAAAGAAAGTGAGCCATGGAATCAAGAAGCTGAATGCAATGAAATTCAGAAGAGAAGGGAGAGACCAGCAGATGCTGCCATGTGCCTTGCTACGTGGCAGAGGAGCCAAGGATCACCAGCAGCTGGTCTTCAGAAGAAAGCATCCCCTTGAGGATGCCTTGATTTGGACATTTTCACAGCCTCAAAACTGTAAGCTAATAAATTCCCGTTGTTTAAGCCTACCCATTAAATGGTATTTGCTTGGAGCAGCCTAGAAAACTAAAACATGACCCTTACAGTTGTGGGGCAGAGCAGACAGGGATCTGACTCCTGCCCAGGAAACTGAGTGGGTATCAATGGGCTGGTTCTGTTGGTGGCAGAGCCAGAAAAATGCTGGTGCATTGGATGAGCCTGCACCCCTGTGTGTGCTGTGGCAATGGATGCATGAATATTTGCTGGGGATCAGAGTGGGCCCATGGGAGAGAGGTGGGGTGGAGCTGGTGTGGGCTCCTAGAGGGGCAAAGGGTGCAAAGCCACAGGAAGCTGAGGTGGTAACTAAATTCCAAGGGGCTGAAGAACTAGGATCAGCGACCCCCTGAAATAGAGAGGTCACGAGGACCTCAAGTAAGAGATTCTCAGCTCAGCAGGGAGGATCTCCCAAGGATGCTCAGAAATGCCCCCCACCCCCAGAGGAGAAAAAATAAGCTTTAACCTTCCACCAGCATCAAAGAACATGAGCCATTTTATCATAGGACCTATTCAGTTAAGAACTTTCCCACCTCCCTCCATGGACCCCAGCCTTAGAGAGGCCCAACCACAGGGGCTGGAGAAGGAGGTCAGGGAAGCACACGACAGGCCCTTTCTAGAAGGCCTGCAGCCTGCCGGAAACCATTCCTAGAGGGAGACAGGGAGAAAACATCATTCTAAATTAAAGTTGGAATTTCTGAAATAAGACTAGGTTTGGGGACAAAAAGTGACCGTAGGACTGTCTATTACCCAAGATCGAATGGAACATCTTGTGGCATGCTGAGTTTTCTTCCAGGGGCAAGAAGAAAACTTCTCCCACCAAAATACATTTTAAAGAGGCAGTCGGTTTGATTCCACCCTGTGCACTGTGCTCACTCAACATGGTACCGTGTCATCTGCTAGTGGGGTGAAGGCAGTCTAGGAGCAAAGCCCTGTCTCATGGGGTCATGTTCCCAGAGATGAGGCTCGGGAGGTGCCTACTCATGCAAACCAAATTCCAGGGACTGTGCAGTGCCCTACTCTGGAAGGGGAGGGGGGCAGCCAGGTTCATAGGTGCTGGCTTGGGGAGAAGGCCACATAGCATATCCCCACCCCTGAAGACCCTCTGCCCAGTCGGGTTTTGTTAGCCACCCTCCCCAGAGGAACTGAGAGAGACCACTTCACTTTTTATTCTGAGCCACTTCCCTCATTCCATAGGCTCTGGGGACATGCTTATATCACCAATGCCACCACCACACCACCTCAAGCACACCACTCCTAAGAAAGCAGGAAGTGTCTCACCACGGGGGCCCCCTTCCACAGACTTATAACAACCAGATTCCTCAGCCAAGCCCAGAGCTGCAGGGCCTAGAGCCCCAGTCTCCTCTAATACAGACCCAGTGCCCCCTTATCCCACCCCGTCAGAGGCACGAGCCAGCCCCATCAGAAAGCCTTCACTTTCTCTTTCGGGGTCAGCCCAGCACCCTGACTCTCCGGCCAGGCCAGCCCACAGCCCCCGCTTCCTGTAGGAGGCTCCCCGCATTGTTCCCCTTACCCACCCAAGAGAACCCCAGACCTGTGGCAGCATTTTCAGAGTCCAGGAGGACCAGTGGCTGGGAAGCGGGCCCCACTTGGGAAGGAGTGGACACGGCGGCAGCATGGAGGCAGGGTGAAGCAGTGCCTTCCCTCCTCCACTGCAGAAGGCAAGGCTGAGCCCAGCAAGGGGAAGCAAAAGTCACTCCGTTCCCTTCCAGGCCCCCGGGAGTACGAGTGCCTCTGTTCTGATTTGGGGCACAGTGGGGTTTGTTAGGGCAGAGCGGGGCTTCTCCAGGGCAGGGCCGGTGCAAGGTGGGGAGGAGGGCAGGGCTCCAGCCTGGGCCCCCCGCCAAAGCCAGAGTGGGTGTCCGCACTGAGAGTGGGGGTCTGGCTCACCTTTGCTTCTGGCTCTGTCTCAGTTTTGGGGCACGCTCTCCTCCTACTAATGCACAGACTAGGAGAAGCAAGCCCGGCCCTTCTTGGGGACTTTGGGGGAGGACAGACCCTGACCCAAAGAAATTACCTCCCCTGACCCCACCAGGTGGCCGACCCCTTCTCACACAGAGCCACAGCTACACCTCCCCATAGCTGCAGCCCCAGGGCCCAGGGACGCACCCTCGGGGCGCACGTTCACACCCCCAGGTTTGTTTATGCAGTCAGTTGTGGCAGCGCCTGGCTCACCCACGCCGGCGCCTGGGTCCTGGCGAATATAAACCAACCCACCAACCCCAGCAAAGCCCCTACGGTGGCCTGGGTCCCGTGCCCCAGCAGCCGGCAGCCTGCAGCCCCTGCCCCACTCACGTCGTCCCATTTGATGAAGCGCTCCCCTTGGATCAGATAGGCCTTCACCTCGGGGGGCAGCAGGACAGGGTTGAGCAGAGACATGGTGTCAAGTGGTTCCTCTTCAGAGAGGCTGGGCATACGCGAGCAGGCAGGAGGAGGGAAGGAAGGAGGGCGGGCAGGAGGGGGAGCCAAGCTGGTCTCACATGGCACCCGCCCCAGACGGCCAGGAAGTCTGGGTGCTCTTATAGCCCACGGGGAAGCAGTGGCTGGGTGTGGGGCTGAGGGCTCCAGCCAGAGGCCCATCTGCCTTGTAAATCAGCCTCTGCCGGCCCTGCCTGCCATGGGGGCTGTGGTCACCTCTCCTGCCCAGGGTGGCCCGGCTCCCCTCCTGGAAGCCCCCGCCTTCACCCCTGCCTCAGCACTTCCTGCTCAGGGTTTCCTTCTCTGTGCTGTTCAAAGCTGAGAGGCGGGTCATGAGGCCTGGTCGCCTGGGAACGGGGGAGTTGCTCAGTCCCACGGGTGGTGCGTGGTCTGGCGGGGCCAGAGGGCTGGAGGAGGATCAACATGGGACAGTGTTGCCCAGCCTCGGCCTGAGGGGAGGATGCAAGGAGCATACCAGGGGAAGGGGCCTCCAAGCAGAAGGGTCCAGAGTGGAAAGGGGTGTGTGTTCTTTCCAGAGGCTGTCAGGGGCCTGGGACCACCCAGCAGATGGGGTCAGGGCTCTGCTGGGGTTGAGTGTTTTGAATAAGCAAAGCTTGCTGGACACCCAGCTCCTCTTTCTCAATGCTTCCTCCCTATGAAAATGAGGTGCAAGTGAGGCAATCACCCCCTCACCACCACATGTGATGCCCTTCTCTCTGCCCTCTGGGCCTGGCCTGGGCCTGGCACCGCCACTGACCAGCCACTGCTCCACACACAGGGTTGCTGTGAGCAACCCATTGCTGCCTGCCGCCACTGAGCTCTCTTCGGGCCCCTCCCTCTGCTCACCCCCGGGCCAGGCGTGAGAACACCTGGGGCAAGATGGGTGCTCCAGAGGCCCCAGCTCAGGGCCCCTGCTCAGCGTGGATACCCCAACACTGTGCCTGTCCCTCTGTCCCTGCTGAGTTCAGCCCGGGCCCAGCTCAGCCCCAGCCCACTTCCTCTTGCCTAACCTGCTCCTCTTATCTCCCTTCCTAGCCCAGCTGTGGAAATATGGAGCTGGGCCCATGGTTTCCTTCCCCTCTCAGGGCCTGGCTTTCTGCCCCAGGTCCTACCACGGGCCCCTGCACACCTCCATCAACAGTGTGATCATCATCCAGGCCCTAGAACTGCCTCTGCTGGTCAGCCTTGGCCAGGGCAGGAGTATGGGGGACAGAAGAGGGACATCCTGTGAAAATAGACTTAGTAAATGGTCCAGTGGAAGCTGGAGCTAAGGAGGTTCCTAGCACAAAAATAATCCCCAGGAAAGCAATCTAAGACCAGTGTTGTGGAGCCTGGAGCAAGGCCTGAGCCTCGTGGAATGAGTAGTGGCCTCCCGCCCTCAGGACTCACTCCTCCCCTCCCGTGGACCCCTCCCATCCCCCTCTTCCCCTCTCTCCAGCCTTGGGCCCCTCTAGGGGCCCCTTTAGTAGTCCCTGCAGTTCCCATTCCCTTCCTGGGATCAGGTTCCCTCTCTCTCTGTTTGAATGGATTTTGCAAGGGAAATCCCTGCCCCTTTCCAAAGCCTCTGCACCTGTCACCTGCAGCCCTCCCCAGCTCCCTGCACCCATCAGCACCCTGTCGCCACTTTGGGCCTGGAAAGACAGTCCCCTCTCTCTCTTCTCAGCCCGGGGAGTGAGAAGGGGCAGGCTCCTCTCCTCACTTCACAGGGTCAGGGGCTCCATGGGGAAGGCAGGGATTTCAAGACTCTTCACTCTGGTCCTTTCCACCTCAGCCGTCCAGGAATGCTGAGGCTCTGAATCCCATGGAACAAAGCCTCGCCCATCTTTATCTGGTGAGGGCAGTGCCTGGGCCCTGTTCTGGAGACCCCAACTGAGACCCCCGCTCTCCTGCAGGCATCTGCAAATCCAGCTCTAAGGATGCAGGAAATCTAGCAGCAAGGAGAAACAAGAAAACCTACAAGGAGGGCTTATTTTTCCTTTTAAAAATACATTGTTTTTTTTAAATGTGAATTGACACAGAAGAATATGTAAATAATAGTAGAGTGGATATGGAGACAATCATGGAGGTTACACGAACGCCCAGTTTGAGAAAGGAGGCTTTGGGGTGCCAGGCTGAGCTGGGCGAGTCTGCCGATCTCACCCCCCATGGTGACGGTGGAAGGGCGAGGATGCCCCCTGCTGGACGCACTGGAGAGCACGTGCCTCCTGGGGAAAGGCTAGGGGATCCACGCAGGGCAAACACTCCCGGAAGTTGCAGATAGGTCTGTATCATTCGTGATCTGCGGAGACATGTATACTGGAGAGCCTGGCATGTGTGAGTTGGGGCCGTAAGAAATTATATTCAACCCAGGGAGATGCTGGTGGCCTGGTACTCAAGAGGCAGTTCCCAAGATCACTTGCTCACTTGGCAGTTTTGTGTGGCAACGCTACCCTTTGTTTTCCCCACCCATGTGTCAGAGAAGTTAGTGGTGGAAGCTGGACTCAGATCTTTGGGTGACGCATTTACCAGCCAAACAACGGAGTCAGATTAGGTCGGCTTCGTACCTGAGGCCATGACTTACCTGATGAAGCAGTGGGGTTCAGGAGCCTAGAGGTCTGGGTTGTGCACCTTGGGCCGATGGCTAGCTAACTTTTGGAATGAAGATGGCTCAGTTGTTGCATCCTCCGGGCTCTATTTCCCAGTCTGACACAGGAAACTGCACTCACTACTCTACGGGCCAGCCCCTTACTAGCTGGTTTATCTTGTCATATTTAACTTTTCTGTGCTTCAGCTTCCTCACCTGTAAAATGGGGGTGATAATGCTTCACAGGGATGTTGTAAGGATTCAGTGATATGATGGATAATTCAAGTGCTCTGTTTCATTATCATTGTAACTGTTATTATTAGCAGACAATGGCAGGAGAAATGCAGTGTTTCTTATTACCTCCTCCCAGCATATATGCTGTTCCTTACACAAGTGTCTTCGCTAACATTCTCTTTGGATTTTTTTTTTTTTCAGTTTATGTGGCCCAGGGGCTGGACGTACCTTCCCAGAGTGGGCTGTTAGGAGTGCCCCTGGCTGTGGATTTGAGGCAGACTGTCACCCAAGTGGTCTTAACTCATGAATTCATGAGCACAGGGTCTCAAGTCACTGACAAATGCCACCTTTTGCCCCCACAGCTGATAAGGCAAGTCTGAGAGGGGGGACCAGGAGCCATCCAGCTGTCCAGCTATATCTACAGCTGTGGCTCCAGACTCAGCTATTCTCTGAGCTCTGAGAGGTGAGCATAAGTGGAGGCAGGGACAAAGCTGGGTAGCAGGTGCTGAGGTTCCAATCCCTTGGGTAGGAGAAGAGAGGCAATCAAGAGTTCCCTGTACAAGCCCAGGAGGAAGATGTTGCTTGTCCTCCTAGCCAAAGCCCCTCTAGAACTTAGAAATGGAAAAGAATCAGTCATGTGTATGTTTCCCTTTGAAGAGCTATTTTGGATCCCACTCACCTGGAAGTATAGCTGAATGAGCACTGGATCCATCCTCAAGAAATCCAGATTTTAGTTCTAACCTGAGCAAAAATTTGCTGTGTGATCTTGGTAAGTTGCCTCAGCTCTCTGGTCTGTTAAGCTTTTGGTCACTTCTAAGATTCCTTCCAGCTCTAAAAGTCTCTCTCTTTCCAATCAAAAGGGCCAAACTTGTCACCTTAAGCCACCACCTTTCCTCTGCAAGGTAGCAAACCTGGAGATGACAGCTGTAGATGGCAGGA
The DNA here is from genome assembly GCF_015220235.1 of Choloepus didactylus. NCBI lineage: Eukaryota > Metazoa > Chordata > Mammalia > Pilosa > Megalonychidae > Choloepus > Choloepus didactylus. Next base: position 141,282,482 of record NC_051310.1, on the reverse strand, counting down.
AAGGTTTGGCTCCTACCCCAGAAAGATGTCCTTGGACAGATTGCTCATCCTGTCTTCCTCTGTTTATCCGTCTGTGAAATAGACCAGTTTTTGTAAATTAGATGGCGTCTTTCTCTGGGTGGGCATGGTGCATCGCTCACAGGAAATGCTCCCAGTATTGACCAATTGCTTTTGTCTTTACCTCTGTCTTGGTCCACCATTCACCATTTTATTGGGACCTGGGCAGAGCCACAGAGCATAAGCCTTTCAATTTTGTCAACAGCAGGAGGTGAGTGAGGATAGGGAATATGTCGGGAGACAGACTACAGATGAACACCATCTTGACCCGCTGGAGGAATGGCCTGAACCTCACAAGGTAAAATGAACATGGCTTAACTGAGAGATCTGGGCTTGGTTCCAAGGCACCAACTGTACAAGGGCCAGGTGGGGAAGCAACGGCTTAGCAGAAGCATGCATGAATAAAACTGTGGGTTTTCGCTGAGAGCCAGCTCCATATGAGTCCAATGACAAGGCTGCCAAAAAAAAAAAAAAAGACAAAAAAGTAGATGGGCTCTTAGGCTGTTGAATTGAAGTCAAGTACCGAGCCCAGTGATTCTTTGTCTCTATATCACATCAGAATCACCTGGGAAGCTCTGGTTGCACTGCATATTCCTTGCTGCACCTAGATCCTCTGAAACAGCAATATGGGATGGGTCAGTGAGGAAGGAGGGAGGAAGGTGAGGAATTTAGATTTCTAAAAAGCTTCACCCATGGTTCCAGTGTGCAGTGAGGGCTCTAGAACCAAGGAAGTCTCAAGGCCCTTATTCTCAGTATGTCAGATGGCACCTGAAGTACTCAGGGAATTCAGTTTAGGCTGCTTTATCACGGAGACACACACAAGCTGGAGGACATTTGGTGGAGGGTGGCCAGGATGTAGGTTGCACACAACACTGTGTGAGGATCAGTGGAGCATAGAACACACAAAAGGGGGTCCACTTTCAGATCGTTAAGACTTGTTCTCTTGGGTCCCAAAGGTTAGAATCTGGGCCTGTTTCCAGGGCCTGTTTTAGGTTGGGTTCCTCAAGAAACATTCTGGGACAGATTTGCATGCAGGTAGTTTATGATGGGGGGTGGGGTGCTCTCAGAAACAACAGCTTTGAGAGAGTGAAGGATCCGAAATTGGGTAGAGGAAGAAATTGATCAGTGATGCAGTTACAACAAAGGACTCCTCCACAGGGGGTGCTCGGGTTAGGATGATCAGAGTTAGCCCCAGTTGAAGCTAGAGGCTGGAACTTTGACCCCCACATTGACTGGACAAACTACCCCTGTGGAGTGGGGGGGTGTGTCATGAAGTGGTGGCTGAAGGAAATGCCCGGGAGAGACTCAGCTGGGAGCCATCATCAGCCAACACTCCTGGCAACTTGAGGGATAAGTACCTCAGTCCTAAAGGCGGTATCTGGGTGGTGCAACAACAGTCCTCTCCTTACACCACTCAGATCTACTTGCTTCATCAAGTACGTTTACTCTACCTGGGAAGAACTCCTGCAGGATTCTCTTTCTCTAGGAAACTTACAAGAAGGTAAGTGGGATGAACTACATCCCCCACTGCTGCAGCTAGTCTTGGTGTCTATTACCCAGACTAGATTCTCTTATGTCCATCTTGCACTTCTGCTAGTCTGGTGGCTTACTCGGATTAGTCCTCGTCACCCCATGCTGCTGAACTTGTCCATTTACTATCAAAATTCGGCAAGGCCTTCCCCTCTACGTGGGACCTGACTCCCAGGGATGTAAATCTCCCTGGCAATGCAGGATATGACTCCTGGGGATGAATCTGGACCCGGCATCATGGGATTGAGAACATCTTCTTGACCAAAAGGGGGATGCGAAATGAAACAAAATAAAGCTTCAGTGGCTGAGGGATTTCAAATGGAGTCAAGAGGTTGCTCTGGTGGACGTTCTTACGCACTATATAGATAACACTTCTTATGTTTTAATATATTGGAATAGCTAGAAGTAAATATCTGAAACTACCAAACTCCAACCCAGTAGCCTTGACTCTTGAAGATGATTGTAAAACAATGTAGCTTACAAGGGGTGACAGTGTGATTGTGAAAACCCTGTGGGTCACACTCCCTTTATCCAGTGTATGGATGGATGAGTAGAAAAATGGGGACAAAACCTAAATGAAAAATAGGGTGGGATGGGGAGGGCGATTTGGGTGTTTGTATTTCTATTTTTTATTCTTATTCTGATTCTTTCTAGTGTAAGGAAAATTTTCAAAAATAGATTGGGGTGATGAATGCACAACCATATGATGGTACAGTTGTTAGAAACAAGCATTATGCCTTAAAAACACTCACCTGGTTATGGAGGAGAAAAGAATTTATTCATGATCTTGCAAGAACGGATGTACAGCCAGAAACATGACAGGCATGCCGAACAATAGAACATGGCAAAAATTTATATCCTAGGCCTAAACGCAATTCTCTCCCCTGTTTCTCCATTGGCTGGATACTCCAGAGGGTACAGTCTAACTGAGAGAGCTAACTAGCTCGCCTTTGGGATTTTGAATTGTACAGCCTATCCAAGAGAGCTCATCTAGTTTAAATTTCCCGCTGAGAGTCCCTGCCTTTGACCATATCCCCACATTCTTTTATATTCCAGTAACCCTGGTGATCTTTCCCACATAAGGAACTGGCACTGATTCTAGACTTACATCACGGCACTCTCTCTCTTTTTCCTTCCCCTCACTATGGGGCTAGTTTAAGCCAGCTCTTCTGCCCAATCTCCATTTTCTCTATTCCATGTGGTCTTTATGTGAAAGCTAAACTTAACCCTTTCTTACACTGTGAACAGTTGATTGTACACCATGGATGATTGTATGGTATGAGAATATATCTCAATAAAACTGAATTAAAAAAAAAAGAAAAAAAAATGGGCAAGGGAGTACCAGTGGATCACCTGGGTGCCAAACATATTCTATCCTGCCCCCACTGTGTAATAGCAGCCCAATATCTTCCAAAGGGTCATAATCAACCACCCCGCCAGGGTAGTTACTCCTTTTCTTGCCTGCTGGTCTCTCAGCACAAAGAGTCTGAAGGACTGAAGGCAGCCATAATTTAAAGTTCAGTGGGATTCTAGTTCTGTCCCCTGTGCTGTGTTTCTCTCTGGAAACCAGATCCTCTAAAACCAGAGCACCTGAAATTGTGAGGATAGGAAGCACAAATTCTCCCAAAAGACTCACTAGAGTGATGGTAAGTGGGACCATTCCTCCTTCCACCCTTTGATTCCTAGACCTATGTGTTCTACAGATTGGGGCATAGCACTATATTATGGTTATTAATTAGGGTACATACTTCATCCTGGAGTGTGGTGTCCCATCTTCTCTAGAAGGGTGCTTCATATGTACCTTTGAAAGTCTATTCTACCACTCTATCAGCTCCATTCTACTGGCAGCTTTGAGTGGGGAAGTATATGATTGGATCATTGGATCCCATGATCATATGCCCACTCTTTTGCTGTAAAGTGGGACTTTGGGTCTGATGCAATGCTATGTGCGATCCCATGTCAGCAAATCAAACACTCTTTAAGCCCTCAGAGAGTGGTACTGGTTGAGACCTTTGAGCAGAGACAATAAACCCATATCCAGACTATCTGTCAATTCAACTCATGATGAGTCTTTGCCCCTTCCAGAGTAGGATAGGATCCAATGTCAACCTGTTACCAACTGAGTGGTCTTCTTGAGGGATGCTGTCATATCAGGGACTCAGCCTTGGTCTCTGTTGCTGGCAGGTTAGACATCTGACAGCAACAGTAGCTGTAACAGCCTTGGTGAGTGGGAGCCCACTCTGTTGGGCCTATCCCCACCACCATATGGCATGTGTGTCTATGTGTAGCTTCTGTGGTCATTTCATTCATGTGCTCCTTATGCCAGCACTGGGTGGTGGATGACAAAGGCTAGCTAACATCAACTGGCCAAGTTACTCTATTTACTTGGTGTTCAGTGCCACCTCCGTGATGGATACGCTCTGGTTGCCATTAACATGCAATATATAGATCTTCACTCCCATAGATACATCCACATGCCCCTTCTTAAGACCTTCTTGTTCCCAATTCTCCAATATTTCTCTTTCTAGGCCCTTAACTAACCAACCAAGTCATTTGCTACTGCCCATGAGCCTGTATATATTTTTACCTTGGGCCACCCAACCCAGGGGTCATGATGATTCGCATCCCCAGGTATCAATGTTAACTGAGACCCTACATCCAGCAGACCTGAAAATGTTTGGCTATTCCACTTTCCCCAAGTAAATGGCCATAGGCCCCTTTGGGAAAGGACTAGGGGAATCATTACTACACTGTCATAGTATTGAAGGATCCTTCCTCCTGGGGGCCTGACCACTCTTTGAGTCAGTGGATTCCAGATCTGAAAATTGACTTGGGTCTGGAAATTGGACATGATATTGTCACTTTTTATTGGAGAAACTGCCATCAACCTGGCCCACAGCAGACAGCCAAAACCGAGCTTCTCAGTGATGCTGGTGCCCCTCTCACCAGTGCGTACCTTTTTGCTTTGATAACCAGAGTGTCCTCGGGACCTTCCCACAGAATGTAAGTGGGGCTTTTGGCTCTATGTAAAATACCCTATAGCATGCCCACTTCTCTGAGCTCTTTGAAACTTTCTCCCACCTTCTGCCATCACTGTTCCATTTCCATTTCACTTTGGTGGGCCATTACCTTTCTCCTGTCTGTCAGGATCCCTGTCAGAGCATTAAATCCTGTATCATGGGAAAGTTCTACCATTTCAATAAACTCTCCCATATTTGACTTAGTTCAGCCCCCCATGAACCAGCTGATATGTACTCAGGATTCAGTTCCATACATCCTCTCCCAGCTCCTATGCTACGTGTCGGCTACTCTTGCAGCTTCTTCAGGGTATAACCCTCTTCCTTCCCTGGCAGGCCCAGTAGATCCCTGGCTGGGTTTTGATGTAACTTGCCCTGAAGTATTGGTCTGGTAGGCCAGGAAGGACAGGCAGCTCCCTTTGGCACCTGAGGGCAATCCCCAGGGACAGACTCAGCTGTGAGCCACCAGGAGCCAACACTCCTGGCACTGGAGGTGTTAAGTGCATCCGTCCTGAGGATGATCTGGGTGGTACCCCCCAGCATCCACTACAGAGACAGAGTTCAGCTCCCCCTGTGAGGCAGAGTAGAGCAGGGATCAAGAACCTAGTGCCTTGGAGTCTGAAAGACTCCGGTGTGAATTCTATCTAGCTCTGTGACCTTGGGCAAGTTACTTAACTTTTTGGAGGCGATTTCCTCATCTATAAAACAAAGATGCATAGTAACTACATGATAGTTGTTGTGAGACTTAAGACAGGGAATGTAAGTGTTTAGTACATGGTGCTTCGCATATCATAAGGACATGGTTCCTGCTGCTGTTATAACTGCTCAGAACTTCCCACAGCCTAAAAAAGCTACCTCGGGTAGCAGACAATAAGGTCTGACATCATGGATGGTCTTTTAGCTGATATTGGCGAGTGCCCCACAGGGATGCCATGGAGGGGACTCGAGGGTCCTTGGCAGTATTTACAAAAGAAGTCCTTTGTGGCCCCTTCCATTGCCAAGCTGTCTTGGTTCTCTAGACTCCTGCCTACCCTTTATGGGGGAGAGGCACTTAGAGAGGTATATTCAGTTTCAGGCCACTAGGGGGCCATTTAGTTGCCTGCAACAGGAATATATTAATGGTTTCTTAATGGTTCAGGCACCAAGGAGATCATGCTCAATTATATCTGAAAGCATTTTGAGTTCCTGGGGTAAAAGTCACTATGTAAATCCAGAAAATAAATAGGCTCTATTGATGACAGGTTAAAGAATCTGGCACTGTTTAGCTTGGAGAAGAACAGGAAAAAGGAGCCAAATAAAGGCTTCAAGTATATTATTACTTGTTAGTATAGAAAAGAGCAACATGCTGTTTTCCTACTCCAGTGGGAACCAAACAAGAAGAAAGAAGTTTAATTTTCAACAGAAGAAATATGGAATGCATTCAAGAAAGAGGATTTAAGGAGGCTATAGGTTGGTCTCACCTGGAATCTTTAAGAATAATTCTCCTTGGTATGGTTTTATGATCAGTCCTGCCAAGAAGCCCAGAGAGCAGGGGAGAGGAGTCATGAAAACTTCCAGAGACCATTCAGGGAGTTTAACTCTTGACTCAGCAGGCCATCCTGCTAGACCAACTGTGGCCCACCTGGGAGCAGGGTGGGGAAGGAGTGGGTTGTTTTTTCCCCATCAGCCCACAGAAAGCAAAAAACACTGCAAGCTTCCAATGTCCTTGAAATTTCTCAGAAGGTGAAAAGGCAGGCATTGTTTTGAAATAGCATCCCATTGGCCATTGCTGGGCCTCTGACAGGAACAGGACTGAGGGGCTGGTTTATAGGCCTGTGGTTCCACCATTCAGTCAGCACACTCAGCTCTGGTGGCCACGTGACCTGTGTCTCTGAGAAGGCAGATGCCCAAGTGAGGAAGGGGCTTCCTCTTATGGGGGAGGGGGAGAGGAGGGGTAATTTGTGTCTGGAAACCAGAGGTTTCTGTGAAGGAGAAGAAGTGGGAAGGGTAGAGGGGTCCTGCCCTACAGGGTCAGCAGCCAGGGAGTTATTCTCACACATGCAGGGGCAGGAGGGAGGGCTCATCCACGGAACCCCCATTGTGACTACAGTCCTCTCCCCACACCAATTCAGACACCTGGCCTGTCCACATATGCAGTTCTCAGAACACAGGAACTGGGATTCAGGGAGGAGGGAAGCAGAAATACTGGACAGCCTTACAAAGAGTGAATGGGGAGGAGAGAAGAAGAGAGGGGAAGGCAGATAGAGAGAGAGGTGGCACAGGGAGAACCCCTACAGAGAGTCCACTGGTAGAGGGTCCTTAGCCCAGACTGATAGAACCCAAAGACCAAGCACAAAACCCACTCACTGCCTGGCTTCTGGCCTGAAGCCAAGTGAGGACAGATCTCACTTGGGAAGGAGGGTGGGCAGCAACTGCCCAGGCCCTGAGAGCCAGCGAGGATCAAACTGAGGAAAAGCTGGGAGCCTCCCTCCACCGGGTCAGTGCAGCCCCAACCTGGAAGTCGGGAGCAAAAAAAAAAAAAAGGAACCTAGGACCTGTCGCAAACTTTTGGACCGAGGCGGGAGAACCAGCTCTGCCTGGGTCTTTGTCCAGGAAGCTCCGGGAGCCTGCGCAGCCGGACTCCGGGGCTCTAAGAGGACAGGGAATCGGGAAGATTCCAGAAGAGCCCCGAAGACCAGCCCAAGGGGATGAAGATGGGGAGGGGCGCGACCCGCCGCGCTTACAGTGCGAGCTCCAGGCTTCTTGGCTGCCTACGCGGGACGCAGACCAAGCTGGCTAGGTGTGTAAGGACCCGAGAAACCTCCTGCAGGGCACGTGGAGCGGGACGCCAGCCGTGGGAATGAGCGTGGTATCATCTCCAGTCGGGGTAAACTGAGGCCCGGGGAGCCGAAGCCGTAGCTATTCCACCTGTCACTACTATCGGCGCCGAGAAAGGCGGAGAGAGGAGGTGCCAGAGTTGACAGCTCCACGCTCCGTCCGCCTCTCCCCGCCCCCAGACCAGTTCCACACTCCGCCCCGCGTGACGCCGTTCCCCTTTTAAAGAAGCGCGGGGGGCTCCCATTCTCACCCAGCAAGCGCGCGAGGGGCTGCGGCGGCATTGCCCTTTTAAGAAACGGCCGCCTTTAACTGTCTTTTAATGGGGCGTCCCGGCGGGGCTCCCAGCACCCGATAGCAGCCCGCCTCTCAGCCTGGCACTTCCGGACCTCGGCGTCGCCCTTTTAAGAGGGAGCCCCCAGCAGCGCTCTCCGCCGCCCCCTGTTGCCGGCGCGCGAGGCGGGGGAGCCCGGCTGGAGCGGAGCGCGCGCTATCCGCGCGGCCACTGGAGACCGGGCGGCTGGCGGCCGGGCAGGCGGCGGCGGCGGATGGGGACGCGGAGTCGGGCGGCTGTGGCGGCTGTGGCTGTGGCGGCGGCGGGGAAGCAGCTGACGGGCCGGCGGCGGCGGCGGCGCTGGCGACAGTGACTGGCCCAGGCCCCGGCAGCGGCGGCGGCGGCGGCGGCAGCGACGCGGTGGCGGGCCGCGGACGGGCGGCGTGAGGAGCGGCGGCGGAGAGCGGAGCCGCCGGGAACCGAGGGCGCCGGGCCGCCCCCTGCCCAGTCCTTGCAGGCCGCCAGGCCCCCTCCAGCTGGGGCCGTGGAGCACCGGGGCAAAGGCCGGGGGCCCCCCATGAAGGAGCGCGACGCGGCCCCGGCCGAGCGGGGCAAGCCGGCCACCTACACCGGGGACAAGAAGGCGAAGATGGCGGCCAAGACCAACAAGAAGTGGGTCCGGCTCGCCACCGTGTTCGCCTACGTGCTCTCGGTGTCTCTGGCCGCCATCGTGCTCGCCGTCTACTACAGCCTCATCTGGCAGCCGGTCGGCGCCGGGACCTCGGGGGGAGCCGCCGGGCTGCACCCGGGCGGTTCCAACGCCACCGGCCCGTCCGGGACTTCGGGGGCGGCGGCGGGGCCCAACGCCACGGGGTCGTCCCGCCGCGAGGCGCCGCGCGACGCACCCCCGCTGCAGGCGGTGCGACCCGCGCCTCCGGAGCCCTCTGCCGACAGCCCCCCGGCCGGGCCACTAGAGCGGCCGCAGGGGCCGGACGCCGACGAGGAGGAAGCGGCGGCGGCGCCCGGGAGCCGCTGAGCCCCCTCTGCTCCCCCGAGCTGGGGGCGGCCGGGTACCATCCTCCCCAGCCCCAGAGACAGGACTTTGCAGCGGGACGGGCCGGGGACCTCGCGGGAGTGACCCCCACAAGAGTGAACGCCCCTTCCACGACCGCCGGCTCGCCCCGGAAGCGGATGACCCCCAGCCCGATCTTCAGTCAAGGGACTGCGATTTGCTGGGGGTCTCGGGGGTTTGGTCTTCCCCGGACTGTGATGCGCTAGGGCCCTGAGCCCTAAGGGAGATGGGGGGAGGGGTGGGGAGATCCCTTCTGCTTTGCTCGCTCTTGTGTAGCTTACATGCAGGGGTGACTCGGGCTTTCCCCCAAGACTCAGAGGAAGGAGGGAGCTGTAGGGGCTCTTTTTTAAATAAGCTGAAGCTCTCGCAAGGAGGAAGGCACCAAAAGTAGTGGAGCTCAGGTATGTCAACCTATTGCAGTGGCCACAGATGCATTTAATTTATAGATCCGTGTATATAGTTGTTGACATATGCACCAGAAGCTATAATTACATAGAACTATATGTATCTTCCCACACTCTGGGTAGCTGCCAACTGATGGGGTCAAGCAAGGGGTATTTGCTGGCCCCCAAAGTGCAGCTAGCCAGAAAGGCACAAACACGGTTTTTTTGTTTCGTTTTGTTTTGTTTTCATCACCCACTTTTCCCCCATTCCCCTCCTATTTCAGAAAAAAAAAGGTTTTTGACGTTCTTGCACAAAAGAGCATAACCATTCTTAGACTTGTTGAAATGACTGTGTAAAACCTTAGGAGAAGCAGAAGCAGTGGGGAGGGTGGGGAATGTACTGATCCCCTCCTCTTCCCACCCCAGTGTTCCTCCTAAAGAGGCTTCCTGTTGCAGCCCTAAGTATCTGGATTTGGGCCAGGAAGAAGGAAAGGAAAGAGCAATGCCTCTGTGCTTCAATCCTTGGCCTTCCCTCACAGAGTTCATTTAGGAATAGCAAGCTTTTTTTTTCTGCTCCTCAAGATCTTGTCTTGTTCCTGTAATCACCCTTGCCTTCCTCTCTTTCCTGAGCCTGTAGTGACAAAGTAGCCTGGACACTGGGGAAAAATCAGTTGTGAAACCAGAGTTTTGATCACCATCCTCTGGTTTTGAGATGTAGTAGAGAATAAAAAGGGGTAGAAGATGGGCTTGGAACTCAGGATTGTGCTTGAGTACAAATAGCTTTGATAGCCAGTGAATAAACCAACCAGGGACCACAGGAAGGTTAAATTGACTTCTCTTTATCTCTCCCAATAAGCCCCACTTATTATATGCAGCCTATACTTTTGTTGAGGAGATAAGAAACATAAAGGGAATGACATATGTATAGGTCTGGGACAGCAAAAATTTTACTTCGTCAATTTGGATTCCATTTCCTTCTGCCACTTGCTTTTAGACAGTTGAGTGTGGGTAGTGACAAGATATCAAGCCCCTTAGTATTTCCTTTTGGGGAATGAGGCACTTTTAAAAGAAAGACAAAAATCTTATCCACCTGAGTCCTGAACCAGTTTGTCTCTCCAGTTTTCTGGAATTAGCTCTAATCCAAGTTTACAGGACAACAGCCTTGCTGTAAGCCATGTCCTGTTGTGGACAAGATAATAGCAATTGAGCTGTCATAGCCTACAGCAGGCTAGTAGCATCCCCAAGGTCTCTTGACTAGAGATTTCTTAGCACCTGATCCAGACTTTAGTCATTAGGAAGCCTATGAGGCCTTTTTAAATTTTTGGTGGGGAGGACTGGGGAAAATACATAAAATGCCACCTTTATAACTTCAGTAATAACCTGTAATTTATATTTACTGTGTGAATTTTTAGTCCTATATTTTAATAATTTGTAAATTGATCCCTTATTTCAAGAATCCTTTAAACTTGCAGGAGACCATCTGGAGTCCACTCCCCTGCCCGCATCCTGACCCCTGCATCCTGGACTGTTTAAATCCACCTTGGGATGGATCAGAGAGTCCAGAGAAACCACTTGTAGGTCCACCTGCTGGCCTCCTGACTCTCTAAAGCCTTCACTGGAATTGAGACATTAACTCCAGCTCTGGCTGTGAAAATGACCAGAGACATTATTTATAATTCAGCCATTTAAGATATACCTGTACTCAAAAAGTCCTGTATATTTTTTAAAAGTTTTATTTTTCAGGTGAACACAAATACAAGAACTCTGTCTAAGCCTGTGTAAGTTGATCATTTCTCTTTTATTAGTTCTTGGGGAAAGAATAGAGGTTGGAAGCATAAATGGTTTGAGATGTGATGGATGGATGGTGGTGAATAAGTTTAGGAGAAAAAGCAATTGCCTTGGTGTACTCTGGGCCTGATGGCTTGACCAAACTGATTAGTGAGGATGGCATGAATCCATCTTAGTCAAGAAGCAATCATGGGGTATGAAGAAGAGTGGTATCTAGCTCAGCCAGTTTTTGCCAACCTTACAAGAGTTGAAAAAAAGTTCTGCATTACCGGCACTCTGAGCAGATGCTTAGCTAATGAAGCTAAGGGACTAGTGAGCATGAATATTAAGATATACTGCATACATTTCACTGACTGAGAGCTGAGGTAAGGATAAAATGCCAGACAGCATCAGTGTTCTCACTTTTAAACCCTTGGCCCTTAGATCGCTCAAGAAGAGCTAACAGTGGCAGAAAAACCTATGCGTCTGCAGTGGCTTGGTCAGAGCTTCGCCTACAACAAAGGAGATGAGAGAGCCAAGTGACTGAGAGGTGTAGATTGCTTCAAAGGTGAGGCTTTTTTTCCCCTTCAAGCAAACAATAAAAGACATGTGGGTGAAAAGCACAGATACAAGGTGTTAGTTATGCTGCAAAATACATGGTAAGCAATTGAGCTCAGCTCATTATTAGACAATACTGCCCACTACAAATCCGGAGTGGGAAGCCAATGTTGTGTGGGACCCCCTGAGGCCTGCACTTCACCAGAGCTGTTGGAGGTTAGCCACTGTGCTTTTACATCACCTTGTAGTCCGTAGGGAAGCATGGAAAAAGTCCACCCTTCTTTTATTTCCCTCCTCAGCCTACACAATGGCTTTCTGTGAAGAGGGCTTGATAAGGCAGAGCAGAACGGGAGTGGAGAGTTTCCGAGGTTCTTTCAGTCAGCCCCACCTTTCTGTAGACGGTGGCATGTCACGCAGTTTCACACATTGGGCACATACAGCAGCGTGTACAGCAGGAGCCTGCTGGATGATTAGAAGGGCACTGTTTCACCAGGACGGGACCCAGTTGGCTGGGGAGCAGTGGTTGGCATAGCTTATTTTCGGCATTTAGGAATTATGCAAAATTGCCCATCAAGTTTTGAACCTGGAAGGAGAGATCTGTGCCAAGGCAGGTTACTTTCCTTAAACTTCTTTGCACCTGGACTACCAGGATCATTTCTGGGTGTTTGCTTATATTAGAAATGACTGTATGATTTTATTCTCTGACAGCCTGAATTTGAAGGAAGAGAGGATCCTCTCTTTTGAGTGAACTTTTGGAGTGTGGGGTCTCAGGGAGTAGATAAACCATCTAGACTGAGTTTGTGTGGGTATCCTTTCTTTCTTCCATTGGTGCTGAAGTGGAAAAAGGAGTGTTTCTCCAAAGTTTCAGGCATAAATTTCTTTCTAACAGCTCTAGATTACTACATGGTAAGAGACAATAGCTTTGGAAGCTTTTCTGTCTACCTTGTTTTTCAGTTTCCACTGGGGAATTCTAAGATAGTATGTTCTTTAGTTGAGTATTTATATCCTGTTTTGAAATGCTGAGTGGAGAGCATCTACTTGTTTCTACATGTTTCTTCAAGGAGAACTGAAAGGTCAGGTCCCGAGCTTTAGGGCTACCACAGCTATTTAAAAGGAGTAATAATTGTCCTTCCTGTCCTCATTGCAGAGTCTGGAGGTATTTCTGGAATTTCTATTCAGAAACAGAAGAGTACTTTTCTTTCTTTTTTTTTTCTAATGCCTCCCTCAACAGAGAGAGGACCCACAATGGCTTTGCTTTCTTCACGAAACCAGCATTAAGGCCAGTGCCTGGCACATAGTTATGGGGACTCAGTGTTTGTTGATCACTTGGTTGACTGTGTTGAATGGAATTGGCCTTAGTGTCATAGTGGTGTCTCAGTCACGTTCCACCTCTGTACCCATATCCACAGCCCATAAACTGGTTCAAGGGGTTGGATTGCTAAACAGAACCCCTTGCTGTGACCTCTCTTGGCCCCAGTTTCTTTATTTCCAAGGGGAGGGATTTGGACTTGGCCTTCCTGTTCTTTTCAGGGGCCAGAATTCCACAGCCATATTCCATGTGGTACTTAATGGAAGCAATGTATGATACTTGACCCACTCATCGTCTTCTCTGTCGCAGCCCTACAACCTCTTGTTGAGCTATAAAAATACCTGCTCTGTTGGCAGTTTTGTTGTTCACATTTGTTTTGCTTGCTGACGGAGCCTGTGGTTTTCTGCTGCCAATGGTGTTATGCTGTTTATTTCCTCCAGTAGCTAATTTTTTTAAAAAATACTTTTTTTTTTAGCCATGCATTCAGACTTACCAGTCTCTCCACTCTAAGTGCCAAAACAGCCAAGGCTCCCAGAGGCTCACCGTGCTTGTGGGTCACCTCATCCATAAGGAGCACTCTGGCCAAATCAGTTTCCCAGGGCCCCATTCAATTCTGAAATTAAGCTACTACTAAGGGATCAGAAAATTGTCACACAGTTCTTGCCTTCAAGGATTTACGCTCATGCCAGACAAGAGTCTCTCAGTCACTACTCTGTTTTCTTAACTTCAGTAATCTGTTTTTGCAGTAGCTTATTGGTTAAATAGCAATAAGATTTTTAATTTCCTTAGGAATAGTTTCCAGAAACCACTACCATTAATTCAACAATTATTGATTTAATGCCTATAATATGCCAACAGCTTCACGTATCAGCCTCAGTAATCTGTACTATGAAAATCATTTTCCTCAACTAATTGCCTATAAACCAGTAACTAAGTTCTGTTGAGAAAACCTCCTCTGTTTCACGTATGCCACTCTGAGGCTCAGATTCTTTGTAGCATTTATGAACCAGAATGTAAGGATGACATTTAAAGTCTCAAAACCAACTTGTCCAAAAAGAAATTACATTGATACTGAGGACTTTCTTCCAAATACATCTCTCTGCTACCTCAGTGTTGAGATGCATTAGTTTAGGGCCCCCCTACTTGTGTCCCAGAGGCCACTTGCCCCCTCAGTTCCCTGTTGGTAGTCTGGTCAGTGTCACAGCAACAAGTTTGAGCTGTAGGCAGCTCAGGGTGTCATGAGGACCTGGGTGGGAGGTTGTGTGTTCTTGGGAGAGAACCCTGAATCTGCAAGGAAAGGGAAAAAGCCTACATTGTTATTTTGATAGTTGCATGAGAACTAGTCCTGGAGAGCTTGTTAAGGAGGAGGCTGGCCTGAAAGAGCCCCCCTTCTCCTTCCCACAAAGGTACTGATGTGTTTGCCTCACCTCCTGCCCTAGGGCCTGCTGCTCCTCCAGCCAGTCCTTAAAAGGAGCAGTGGGTGCCACGTTTGTTCTTTCTGGTGCCAGGTCTGCGCTATTTCACTTTCCCAGGCGTCAAGTGAATGCTTAATGAGGGGCTGTGACGTAAGGCCCAGCAGCCTTGTTGAGAGAAAGCAGCCTGAGTCCATGCTTCATGCTTACGCTTTAAAGGCTCCTCTCGTTCCCTTTCCCAGCCTTAGATCTCCCCGTCAGGAAGGTTGTGGTCACCCTGTATGGAGCCTTCCTCATAAGTCCCGAAAACCCTTGCTCAGAAGGAGGTGTGGTGCCAGGGTCTGTGAACACTGATAAATGACTCGATGAGAGGCAGAAGGAAATGGTGTCTTTAGTTTCTCCTATTCCCTTGACCTCCCTGATTTAGTCCCCAAAATAAGAAGATATGGCTTTGTGGGGATTTTCACCATTTCCTTTGTTCCTTTTTGGGCTAGAGCCATCTTTTCCTGTTCCTCCTATCGCTGTGGCCAGAGTTGGGGCTGAAGTTGATTAGTGGCCAAACCTTCCAACTTGTGTCTTGGTAGATAGCTGGGACCTTTCCTCTGCTTCCAGAGAGCTCCAATTATCTGTTCTCTGACCAGAAGAAAATGCCATCGTTCTGCTCCCTTAAGTGACAAAATTTAACTCTAGGAGGCAAGGAGCAAACTCCACAAGGGCATTGGTTCCTGGGGGAAATATTAAACAAAAACTGTGGTACAAGTTCATACAATCACTACTGCTGTAAATAGAAGAGAAGAGGAACCACTCTGAACTGTGACAGCCAATGTGTGAAGTTAAGGGCAAAATGATTAGGACTTCCTTGTGGTGGAGCCAGTAGATTGGGGCAAAGAACACTCCTGGTACAAGCAGGGTGACTTCCTGAGGCTTTGAACTAGACCAGACCACCCAGCAGGATTAAAAGAAGCTCACTGTTCTATAGGGTCTGCATAACTTTACAAACCATACCTCAAAGTTCCCCTGAGAGTATATTGACCCCTGGTGAAAATGAGGCTAATAGAAAAGATAAAGGAAAGCATAAAAAACAAAGCTGACAGAGATCACATGAGAAGCTACTTCATTTATTCAACAAATATTTACTGAGTGCCCTTTTTGTGCCAGGCTGCTGTTATTAGAGTGCCTGCTGCAGGCTGGGTATATTTTGCCTAGTTTTATCTCTACTTTTCCCAACAACCCTTCAGGGTAGGTATTATTAATTCTGTTGTGCAGATAAAGAAACTGAGGCTTATAGAGGTTAAAATTGACCGAGGTTACCCAGCTAGCAGATGGCAGACCTGGGTATCCGATTCAATCTGCCAGACTCCAATGCCTCTGCTTGTTCCACTCCACCATGCTTCCTGTCATCAAAAAACACTCCTCCCTTGAAATCTGGTCTACTGCATTTCCCTTCTGTCCAGTGAGATGGGCCCAGGATGCAGACACCTTCTGCCTCTTTTGCCCTCCTCATTTCAAGACCTTAGGTAAAGCTGTCATCTCTCTGCTGGACCCTCACTATACTGTACTTGTTTGCCCTTCTTTCCCTAGCTCTGTGCCTGGGTTTCTGATAGCCTAATCAAAGGAACAACTTCCCGTAAGCTTTAATGAGTAGTCTTGTCTGTTGGTTGGAGGGAAGGGCATCTGAAAGAAAGACTCCCAGCCAGACCTTTAAAGAAAGGAACCAGGAAGAGAGATAACCAGACTTTCATGACACTGAGGTTTGTGGAGGTGTCTGACTACACTTCCCTCTTGCTCCATAGCAGGTTCCACCATGGGGGGTGGGTAGGGGCACAATCTGGGTGGACAGCTGGGGGTCGCTATTGCTTAAGGGTACCCAAGAAGAGCTGAGAAAAGCTCAGTGTTATTTGCCCACAGTTATCTTCCTACAATAAAGATGCTCTGTATCCAGTCTTCATTCTGTCCAACCTGTAGTGACTCCCATGACACCCTTTCTCCTATAACGTCTTTCTGGATGTTTCCCCTCAGGAGAGACGCCGTGCTTCCCCATAGCCCTTCTGTCCAGCTTTCCCTCCTGCTTAGGTCCTGTTGTGAGGACTGAACCAGAGCTCCACCCAATTTCTACATCCCCCATCCCATCAAATGTGCCTTGGCATATGTCTTTTAATGAAGGCACAGCTATCCAGTCAGCAGCACTGGGGATTTGGGAGTAGTTGGAGTGACTCTTAGAATTCTGACTGTTGATCAGAATAGTTTTTGGAGACATCCAAATTCAAGGGCTCTGCCTGAACCTGCTCTACCCTAGAACCATCTTTTGGGAGTCATGGGTTCCAGGGCTTGTGCCACCCTCTAAATCCATGTATGTGTGACTGGAAGGCAAGAGGAAAACGTGAGTTTGGAGTTTTTCACCCTGAGCTAGGCATATCTCACAGGGGTCTTCTTCCCCCACGCATAGTAACATCCCCAAGCCTTTCCAAAATTCCTGTTCAGTGTCATGCCAACCTCTTCCACTCCCCTTCACCCCATCCCATTCCCCACCAGCCTCCTCACTCTCCTACAGGAAGTTGGCACCACCCATTCATTGCCCTCTTTAGCTTCTTCCCCAGGAGCCTCAGCATCACACCCAACTCTGAGGCCAGGAAGCCCTCTCCCTCCCCTGCCCCTTGCAGGGGCAGCCTTCACCCCATCCCCTACACAGTCAGCAACCAGCTGACTGTATTTGTCCTCCAGCCCTCCATAAATTCTGGTTCATTACTCTTACTACTCAAAAAGTATGGTCCAGGAACCCAGTAGCATAGACATCACCTGGGAGCCTATGAGAAATGCAGTCTCTGGCCCATCCCAGATGTACTGATAGAATTCACATTAGTCTGCACATTAAAGTCGAGAAGCACTGCTCAAGCAGTCTGATCCCCTGGTAGAGCCAAGAGCAGTGAGCCCTGGGGGAGAGGAACTCCTGGCTGGGGTCCCACGGTTTAGGCCTCACACTGAAATCCTGGGGATGATCTGCACATGCCATCGATCCCGTTGCGGGGGTGGGGGGGTGGACATGTGAGGCCCAGGACCCTCAGCAGAGAGGAGGCAAGCAGAGGGGACCACATGACAAGATCCATACAAGGGCATGTGAAACGAGAAAGAGAGGAGCACCTGCCTTTGCCAAGCTGAGGTGAGATGGTTTCCTTTGGGATCCTACCACCATCCTGCCCCCAACCACTGCTGAGTACCCACAGCCAAAACGCCTGTTCAGCAACCACTGTTCAGACTAGATCTGTTGCATGACTGGGTTTCTTTCCTCCCTCTTGCTGGCAAAGTCCCCATCGCCCACCGGCTGGATTACTCGTAGTGGGTGCTCAGGAAATGTTTGTTGAATTGAGAGGAAGCCACAGCTTGTGCGGAGTCTGGATAATTCACCAGACGTGGGCTCCAGGGGAGGGGTGGGAACGGAGACTTAAGTAGGAAAGACAAGTCCTGTTGTCGCACTTAGCTGGAGGCATTGCTTCTCTGTCTCACTAGGTCCCTGTCAGTCTGTGGTTTTGCATGGCCATAGTTGGAGAGGTGGTAAGGGAAAAGGAAGTAGGAATGGGTGGAAGGTGGCCAGGGCCTTACTTCCACTCAGGGCTCAGGTGGGAGCTGGAAGGGGTTCCTGGTGGTGAGTTTTCCCTTCCCGCTGTGGTGAGAGGAGGTTGTCCCCAACCCCACCACACCCCATTTCAGAGAAGACTCCTTTCCAGAGACCCCTCCTTTTGCAGAGCAGACCTTACCTCTACTTTTCTTTTCCCAACCCCATCCCTCCAAGCTGTTTGGCCTTCCTTTCTCTGGACCTCAGCCTCCTCTTCAAGAAAGGCAGGAGGCTGGCAAGTGGCTGCTGAGATTCCCCGGGTTCTGCCATTCTGTGCGTCTGGGACTGTAAGTCACTAGGTGCAAGGCTGGGACATGGGAAAGGACCCAGGTCATGACTGCCCTGCCAGCCACTGAAGCTTCCTGGACCAAAGAGCCCAAAGCTGGCAGCTGAAGAGGGAGCCCAGGCCCCAGCAGATGATGGGGTGCCAGGAACCCCAGGTGCTGAGTGTTCCCAAGCCTTTTTCTCATGCCATGGCGGTGAAAGCTTGTGGTCCGGGCAGTGGTAGGCCATGCCAGGGCTCACCAACCTCAGAGACCAGGTGGCAGCCTGGGAATATACCAGGGGTTGGGCCTGCACACAAAAACACACATGTGCACAGGGACACATGCAGGGAAGGAGACAGCTTGCTCTCGCAACATCGCTTTGCCGGAGAGTTTGCCAAACTGCTCAGCCAGCCTGGCACAAGCCACTGGCAACAGAAGACTCCTGAGTTCCCTCCTCCTCTCCCCATCCTGGCTCCCCAGCTCCAGGAACTTTATTCAGCATCTTCCTGCAGGGCTAGGGCCCCCTGTCCTGCTCCTCATACCCCCTGTGCCTCTGGCTCTTTGGCCGGTTCCTCTGGGGGGCCTGCTTCTCGGCGCCAAGCCCTGCCGGGCCCCAGCCTTGCCAGACCTATCTTCTCTGGGCTCTAGGGGCCCTGCTCCTCTCTGTGGCTCAGGACAAGTCTGGGCTTCTGGCTCAGTCTGGTGGTCGTTCCACCCCAGGGGCTGCTCAGAGCCATCCGGCCAGGACTCAGGGCTCTCCTGGGGCCCAGGCCTTGGACTAAACCTGCATATACCCTCCCTGGGCCCGGGGCTGCTGGCCCCTCCTAGAGAGAGGTCAAGGGGAGCCAAGTCAGTCTTTTGTGGAGAGCCAGGAGCCAAACTGGCTGTGGAAGCTTCTGACACCCCTCTTTGCTCCTCTGAGGATGCCAGGGCTGGGCTAGTTGCCGGGGCACTCTCAAGCCTGCCCGGCTCCAGCTTCTGTGCCTGTTCCTCCTCATTTGGGGTCTTTCCGGCACTTTGGCTTCCCTGAAATGAGACAGGTTCTGCTGGCTGCTGAATTTCAGGCTCAAGTCTGCAGCCCTCCCCATCGTATGCCCAAATACCCACCTCCTGTCTCTCCAGCTCCTCCTTGTCTTCCTTTGCATCCCACCTATAGAAAAAGCACGTGGCAGGCCCTACCCCTACCTCACCCCCACTTCACCGCACCCCCTCCATAGCCAGTGGCCCTTGTCCCCAGGCGAGAAGTAAAGCCCAAGGGTCTCAGAGTGGATCAGAGCCAGCAAGAGGCTCCAGGATGTTTCCTGCCCAGCCTGACCTTGTTCCAAAAATCCACCCCTTACTTCTGAACACCCCCCCATCCTGCTCCCACCCCAGACCCCAGCTGCTGTTTATGGCCAAGCCTGCAGCACCTGGAGTTCTGTGGGGACATCAGGCATGTCCCTGCCTGCACTGCCTGGGAAAGGCCTGCCTGGCTTCCCTGGGGGTAGGTAAATGCTGTAATTACTGACAGCCTCCCTGGGCACCAGGATCTCACTGCTGCTGCCTCTGCTGATGGCCTCTCCCGGCATCTCATTAACTGCCATCAGGCAGCAGGCAGCCAGGGCAGGGAAGAGCCAGAAAATCAGAAACCCCAGATGCCCCCCTTGATTCTGCCCCCACCTGTTACCTGCGAGCTCTGCCAGTCAGTCTCTCCTTCCCCCGGGCTTTGCTGCCCATGGCCAGTGCCTGTGAGAGTCTGCCAGAGTGCCCACCCTGTGTGGCATCACCTGCAAGAGATGTCAAGGAAAAGAGAGAGACCTCGCAGCCTGACTCCCCCACCAGCTGACAGGACCCTGCTCCTCCTCCATCCCCAACTCACCTTTTCCATCAGAGGGCAATAGTGGGGGCTGCAGCTTCCCATGGCTCCTGGGACCTTAGGGGGCAAAGGAAATGGGGATAGGGTGGATGACAAAAGATCCAAAGCAGAAACACCAGTTCTTCCAGGAGCAGGAAGCTGCCAGTCCTTCTCTTGGTCCAGTTGTGGGTTTTCTGTCTCCTGAAAAGAGCCCTGGCCTTGGGATCAGGAAAGCTGGGTCCCTGTGCTTGCTTTGCCTCTCCCTGGCTCAATGACTCACATCTCCAACCCCTGTTTCCTCTTACACAAAATAAGGGCACCAGCAATGCCACAGACCTCTGTTCCTGGCAGTGGGGCAAGGGCAGGGAATCTAGGACTCCCACCCATGAGAGGCCAACCCCCCAAAAGCCCTCCAGGGCAGACTTCTGCATGAGCTTCCTCCCGAGACATTCCAGGGTCAGAAACTGGCGCAAGAATTGGGGGTTTGGAGGGTGGGAGGGGAGGTCACGGTGCCCATCTCTGATAGTGAGAAAGGAAGGAAGATGTTCTTCAATGATTCTTTCCAGCTCTGAAAATAAGTGAGAAACCAACAGACAGGGAAAAGAGAGGAAGAAAGGGGTGAGGGAGGAAAACAAGCCAAGGCGGGGAATGAGACTGAAGGGGGTGATGACTCACCCCTTCTGCCGCCCCCCCCTGGCCAGACCCTCTTCCCTGGACTTGCTGGAGTCCTGTAGCCTGTACAGACACAGAGAGGGAGTTGGGTTGTAGGGTGGCAGGGCAGACAGAGGCTGCAGCAGGACCCACACCCTCACCACCTCCCCCCAAACCCCCCACCCCAGCCCCAGAACTGAAGCAGAAGGGAGACTGGGGCCCAAGAGAAGCGGGGGGACCCAGCACCCACAAAAATCCCTGAGCCCTGGGCCCAACCAGAGAGCCAAGGCAGAGCCATACCATGCCAGGGAGGGCCCCACCAGCCCTCTGAGCACACCCACAGTTAGCTCTACCCCCAGTTTCCCATGTGGCATCCCAGCAAGTGCCCAGCTCTGCCACACACATGGGCTTGGCCTTATCCATGTCCCACGGGCGGCGCCAGTCACCCCGTGCATCTCTGTGCCGGGCAAGGCGGGCCAGGTCAATCTGCTCCCGCTCCTGCTTCCACTGGGCATAGTCCCAGCCCACCTCCGAGGGGCCCCACGCCGGCCGCCGGGGAGCTGGGCCTGGGACCCAGCCTGGACTCCGGGACTCTCGGCCACCCTGTGAGATACAAACAGGAAGAGCCCTGGGCTTGGAATGGAGATCCAGAGCTTTTACCACCCTCTTTCCTTCTCAAGGCTTGACTCCTCCAACTAAAAATTAAGTCCATTCCATCTCTGAGGAGCTGTGTTTGCCCTGGGCATGGTTTCCACCCACTTATTAGCTGTGTGTTTGGAGGCAAGTTACTTGACCTCTCTGTGTTTCATGTCCCCATCTGTAAAATCCCAGTGGGTTATTGTGAGGGCTGTGTGGACAAGCCCAGGGTGGGAGGGGCACCTAGAGGCTGTGAGCAAGACCAAGGACTAGGGGCTGCTGCCACCTAGAGGTCATGACTGGCCTGTGGCTAGGCCCCCACCCACCCACCCAAGCAGTCCAGGAAGGGGCCTGTTTCAGATCCATCTGGGCTAGGTGGAGTAGGGGCTGGATCACATCTCTGCCTCCACTGTCTCTTACTGCTGCCTCTGCAAGGCCACCCTGAGCAGAGATTGGTCAGGTAAAGGATGGTGGGAATTCTTGGGGGTGCTGCTGGAGCCATCCGATGGGAGACATATCTGACAGCTTCTCTGCCTCCCCCAAATGGGGACCTCCACAGTCATGTCCCCATCCCTTCTTGAAGATTACCTTCCGTGCAGAATCCGAGATAATGGCTTGCATGGGGGGGCTCTGGCCCAAGCCCCCTGCAGGTGACCCATCTGCCCCCTGGTTCCTTGCTCTGGTGGTTTTTTCACTTACCATCCGCTTGGCCTGGGGGAGACGAGAGACCAGCAGGGTCAGTAGAGCCAGGCAAGAAAGTGCTGCCCTGCCCAGTGCCTGGATGCCCCCTGCCCACCCTGCTCACCTCAGCTTTGTTTTCCATGGTTACGGCCAGCTCCACCCACTCCCCCAAGCAGAAAGCAGTGTGATCCTCCTCATCCTCGTCCTCCAGCCCTTCAATGGCTGCACCAGGTCCGAGGGTGCTCCTTGCCCAGTGCCTGCTGACCACTCGCTTCTCCTGCAGAGTGAGGTGCCTGCACCTTCAGGCCACCTGGGCAGAGCTGGGCAGGAGCTGGGTGCTGGGTCCTCTGGGTGGTTCCCCAGGCCCAGGTTCCAGCCCTGGCCCTCCCTGGAATGCCCACAGAGAAGCTGACTCTCGCTGGCACTCACATGCCAATGGCATTAGGTTATTCGAGGCCCAGGGCCCCCCACCCGAGGGCGTAAGATGCCACAGTGGCCCGTCATCTCTGAGCTGGGAAATCCAGGGCTCTTGGACAATGGGGCTTTGTCCCTCAGACATTGTCGCTGGCATTCAGCCTCAGCTTCTCTGTCCCCCACTTCCCACAGGGGATTTTAGCCCCTGAAATTTGGGATTTAGGAGCAGCCTGTGCTTTGGGGCCTAGGTATAGGGCAGAGGGGCTGGAAAAGGGCGTGAGGAGACTTCTATCTGGTGACCTTTCAGCTGTGGCCTGGGGTGGCAGTGGCCTGGGCTGCATGGAGTTGGGAGCTAGGATACACCCCAGAACGGTAAGTGGGCATAGAAGAGGAGCTGGGGTTGTCATCCCCGACCCGAGCTGGGCGTCCACCTCCGTGCCACCCCTCCCCATCTCCCAGGTGAGGCTTACGCCGGGAACCTGGCTGATGGTGACCGTGAGGCCGTCAGGTCGCAGGAGCTGCGGCGGGGTCACAGCCATGCTCCCCTGCTCCGCCTGCCGACGGTCTTCCTGGATCTCCTGTGGGAGGGCCCGGGGTCAGCACAGGCCACGGCCCCCCAGACGCACAGAGACACAGACGCCGACAGGCCTACACAGAGAGACACCAGTGGGACGCCAGGGGGCAGAGGCACCCAGACGCAGAGTCCCCAGACCCTGACCAAGCCCCTGAAGGGACCACACCCACCCACCTGGCCTCAGGCCCAGAGGCACGTTCCTGAGCCTGGTGCTGACGCACAGGGAGGGACGCCAGGCCGGGACCTGTGGGCTGGCCAGAGGGTGCCAGGCCAGTCAGTCTCCAGCCACCCACGTCACAGCCCACTCACCTGGTACCTGCGGAGTAAGGCCTGGTTCTTCTTGCGCAGGGCAATTATCCTCTGGTCCAGTTCTGCATCCTTCCCCTCCTGCCTGCTCTCTGGGGGCTCAGCCCCGGGAGGCCCCTGTGAGGGCAGGGGAGCCAAGCTCCTGACTGCTGTGAACACCCCTTGCCAGTTCCCCAACTTTCTCACCCAGGAGCAGACCCCATGCAGGAAGGAAGAGGGCTTCTCGGGGAGGTGGTACAGGGAAGGCCCAAGCCCCCACTCTAGCTAGCCTGCCCTCTTGTCTCTCTGCCTCGTCAGGGGGCTCAGGTCTGGGGCTTGTGCCCAGGCCCGTGGCTCCCAGCAGTGGGCCGCCCCTCCTCCCAGCCCTCCTCCCAGCCCTCCTGGGAGCTCCACTGCCAAGCAGGGCCTGAAATGGGAGTTATAAATGGCTCTGGCAGCGGAACCTGCCGTGACTGGGAAGCTGCCAGGGGATTCGGGAGGTCGAGAGGGGAGCTGTTTGGCAACCAAGCCCAGAACCACAGAAAGAAGAGAGGCCTCTGTTCCACCCTGGGCTCCCAGGCCCTGGATCCCACTCCCCAGGCCTTGGCTCAGCCGGTGGGCAAGAGCTGCTCCCACGGGCCCAGCCTCTCCAGGCGTGATCTGCTGGTAGTCGGGGCAGGAGAGAGAAAGCTCAGTCGGTAGGCCCAGCCGGGGGTCACCCTAGGGCAACCTGTGCCTCTGCAGGGAGATTCCGGGTGTCCCCCTGGTGGGCTGCAGGGTCTCTGTATGGCCAATGCCTCTGACCAGCCCTTTAACCCCCACCCCACCCAGCACAGCCCTCTTCCTCCCAGGCCCAGCTGTCCCCAGCTGCCTCCCGAGTGTGGCTCCCAGATATCCCAGCCCTCTCCCAGCCCCAAGAAGCCCCCCACCAAAGGCAAGGCAAGGTGCCACTCACAGCTGAGTGCATGGCAACAGCGGGCACCGAGAGAATTCCAGAGCAGCCCCGGGGGGAGCCAGAGAGGGAAGAAAGCCGGAGCCACAGGAGCCAGGCCTCTGCCGGCCTCTCCCTGCCGGCTTCGCTGCTCAGCACACGAGATCATGTTGTGATTACAAAAGACTCCTCTGGGCTCCCAGCCAGGAGCGCTGCTGCTGCTGCCTCCACCCATCCACTCTCAGAGGGCGAGGACCAGGCCACCAGCAGCCAGCTGGCCCTGCCCCGCACCTCTCCCTGCCCTGCCCCAGCACCCCAGACGGACTGGCAGGGACTTCTCCCTGGCGGCTCAGGCCCACACAGGAGGCCCTGGCTGCCCCAGACCTGGCCTTGACCCGAGACCCTGTGTCCCAGCAGGACCCCAGCCTGGGCCAGCCTGCAGACAAGATGGGCAGCCAGCGGCAGCACCATCCCTCCCATCTGGTACATCTGGTAGAGGAGAGTCTGCAGGATGCAGCCCAGCCCCGCTGGCACCCTGGTCTGAGGGCCCCCAGCCCAAATGTGTCTGCTGCTCCCGCTCACTCTCATCAGTGTTGGCTTAAGTCATTGGAAGTGATCAAGAAACTCACCCCTCTAGATCACCAACTACCTACAGTAACACCGTTCATTAGTCATTTGTTCTTTTAGGCTGAACATCGTCCTCTCTGTCTTTTAAAACACAGCCACTCCTGGGAACCTCACTGTTCAGTTTTGGTCCCCTGGGTATGGGGAAGCTGGGCCTTCCTCCAGGGCCCTTGCCACCACCACTCGGAGCTGGCCAACACCTTCCACCCTCGGACTCCCTAACTCCAGGCTCTTCCTGGCCTTGCACTCCAGGGAGGGGCCCTTTCCGCCTCTCTGGATTTGGCCCACCTGCTATGGCCTCTGCCCTCTCTCAAGCAGCCCTCCTCCCCTTGGGAAAGCCTCTGCCCTAACCTTCCCCATGTGGCTAAAGCCGATCTCCCCACCCAGGGGGGCAGCTTGCCTGCCAGTCCTGCCCTAGAGCCTCGGGAACATAGAGCTTGCAGGTTCTGGGGGATGGGGAGGGAGGGTCTCTCTGTGTTAGGAGTTTAGTAGTTACAGGGCCCCGGCACCCAGTCCCTGAGATGAGTGTCAGAAGCCTCTGCATTCTCCAAATCCTCATCGACCAGGCCTCAATTTCCCTAACTCCTTACCACCATTTGTGCCCTTCTGTCTCCCAGGCAGAAAACCCAGCTGTCTCCTCTGTCTTCCCCAGACCAGCCCAGGCAGCCAAAAGTCCAGCCTCTGCTCCCCTCAAACTGCCCCTTCTTCCCCACCATGATCTGCCCCTCTTCCCTTCCAGGCCTTCACACAGCACCCTTGACCTCACACCCAAGCTCCACCGCCCCAGAGTTCCCATCCTGCTCGGAAATGTCACTGCTCTCTCTCTTCCTTCCTGCCGGATGTTCCCACTGAGTCAGACTCCTCTGCTTTCCCAGCGACAGTGACGCACCCAGGCTCCTCACCCTGTTCCTCTTTCTCACACACACACTCCCTCGTTCTCCCACCCTCTCCTCATCCTGCTGCACACAGGCCGCTGAGTCCCAGCCTGGCCTCAGAAGGGCCAGAGGCAGGGACTTTGGCAGGGTGGCAGCCAAGCCTCTCATCACATCGTTCCCACACCCAGTCACTGGGGCTGGGAGGCCCACAGGACACTGGCCTGGGAGGGGGAGATGGCAGCCCAGACCTAGTGTCCCCACCCTCTTTGGAACCCAGGTCCCCAGACCAGTTCTGGGCAGGAAGGGCCACAGACTGAGGAGGTTGCAGGGGTGTGAGACGAAGTCTGCTGTCCCTTAGCTACTGTTCCCAGCCAAGGTGGGGACGGAGAGAGCAGCAGGGGGAAGGTAGACCACCAGGCCCGGGTGACCCAGCTCTTCTGGAAGGACCTGCAGAGACCGTCGCTTCTAACCCAGAGGCAAAGGCCTCTGGGCCCAGCAGGCTGGAAGCCCATGCACCCAGGACAGAACAACAGTGAGGACAGGCAGGGACCGGCAGGTGCTGGACGTGTGCTTCCTCAGGAGCCCCCGCACTTCTCCCACTTCCTCCAGTGTCTGAGGTTGGCCTGTCTGCGCCCACTTTGGGCGGGGACTCCCTGAGGGCGGGAATAGTGCTCCAAGCGCCTCCGGATCCCCAGCACCTGGCACACTTTCCTTCCAGACTATAGACTCTCCATCAGCGCTTGCAGAATGAATAGGTGAGTGAATAACCGACGTTATCCTGCGCATTAATGTGGGTATCCTATGCATAGGCTGTGGCTCCCTTTTCCACCCACAACGCACGCTGCCCTGAGGGAGGCGGTGGATAGTGAAGGACCTAAGCGTGCCCTCCACTCCCCTGGAGGAAGTCCTCCCGGAGGCAGGCACGGGTGGCCGGCATGATGTTCCCGGTGAGACCGTCCTGTTATATTCTTACCGCAGCCAGGGGGCAGCCGAGTTACAGAAGCCGGGCTGGTGGGCGGGGGAGGGAGGGCGCGAGGGCGAGGCGGGAGAATTCCTCCTCACCGTGCTCCCCAGCTCCTGTCTTTCAAGTTCTCGAAACTTTCCAACTCTCCCAGAATAGAGAAACCACCCAGCGGTAGAATCCTTATTTTATTGATGAGGAAACTGAGACCCCGGAGAGGTGGCAACGACCCCCAGGACTTCCCAGGTCTTTGCTGCACCCCTGAGGTCCACGAGCCAGCGAGGGGGGTGTTGGGGTGTGGGATTGACCCCCGGTCCAGTGTTCTTTTCATCGGCTGCCCCGCCAACCCAGTTTCTGCTGATCTTTCACTCTCTCCCCTCCCTCTCCTGGCTAAGGGATGGGCACCTCGGGGCAAGACCGGGGTCTCCTTCCTTCCCTGACAGGTCCCCCACCCTCCTGGCCACCAGCCAGTTCAGGCCGGCAGCACAGAGCACATGGCCCAGAGAACACACATCAGAGCCCCTCCTGAGGCAAAGCTGGCTGGAGTATGGGGGTTCTCACTGCAGAGAAAACGGGAGAGAAGTCTGCAGAGGAGGAAGGGCACGGAACTGGCGGACCCCCACCCAGTGGAGGGGGAAAGGCCCAGGCACTCAGGCCTCACTGTCTGTTTCCAGAATGGCTGCCCCTGCAGATGGCTGTTGAATAAAATATAAGCACTCTGGCCCTTGGCCTTCTCCTCCACCTTGTCATAAGAGGAAGCAGAATGGGATGGTGGATTCCAAATGAACTTCACCTCTCCCTGGCTGTGAGACTTTAGAAAAGTCCCTTCTGTGGTCCTCAGCAGTAAAATGAGGGTGTCCCTACTTGGTGGAGCCATGGAGAGATGAAATGAAATAACATAGGCAAGTCCTGTATCTAGAACAATGTATGACCCAGACTAAGGCTCAAAATAGTTTTCTTCTTGCCTCAGCTATTTCTGTGATAGTCATCGTCCAAGTGGATGGACACTGCTCCCATGGCTGCCACAAAGGCTGCCTCCCGCCAGTTCCCTGGGGCCTGACACAGTGAAGACTCTGGATTCTGGGGATCATTTGTGACCTGGAGGGGTGATCCTGAGGCACCCACAGCACCCTTTCTGGGTCCCCTGTCCAGCAAAACCTCCAAGACCCAGCTCCTGCCCTGCACCCCCGGGGAGTGCACCCTGCCTGTTCCCCGCCCCAGCTCTGGCCACCGTCTCTCCCCCCTAGTGTCGGGGCTCCTGGAAGCAGGCACTGTGCCTCCCCCACCTCTGGACCCCACCAGCCCCAGCCCCAGGCTCTCACCCCGTTGCTCAGGAGCTGGCGGCTGAGCCCTTTGAGACCTCGGCTCCACTTGTCAGCTCTGAGTGTGGGGGTGAGTGTTGAGGGAGAGGGTGGGCAAGGCTGGGTTGCATGAGAGCCTGGCTGCTAGGCAGGTGACCCCTCCTAGTGGGAAGGGGCAGGGCCAGGGGAAAGAGGTGGCCTAAAGCACAGTGTTCCTTTCCTACAAACCCTCTGCCTCTCCCTGCCCCCAAGACCACTCCCATCTCAAGAAACTGCTGTCCTGACTCTGACTGCAAGCCTCTCAAGTCAGGCCAGGCCTCTGCAGCCTCCCTAGAAGGGAGACCCCCAATGCGTGGGGGAGGTGGGGAGGCTGAGGGAGCGAGCCCTGGGTGGGTTGCCACCTGCCAGGGACAAATTCTGGGCCATACTCCTCCTAAGAACACCCACACCAGATCAGGGTGGGGCCTGGGTCATGGCCCTTTGAGACACCAGGAGGCAGACAGAAGGTTGGTTTGGAAACCTGCTCCTCCACCCTGCTCTCCAGGGCACACCCAGGGCTGGGGCATGGTGGGCTTACAATCTCCAGGCCCAGCAGTGGGAGGTGGACCCAGGTGTGAAGCTGGGGTCTCCCCTGGGGCCTCCTTTGTTCAGGGCTCTGATCTCTATGGTGGGTACATAGGGGACTCACAGTGTTTTCCCAGAAACCCCCATCTTGACTCCCAGTCCAGAGCTCCCCACAACTAGAAGCTGGGTGCTGCCCCACCAGGGCTTGCCCTCAGCATATAGCAGGGCACCTACTGTGTGCTTCCCCTGGCAGAGGCAGTGAGGAAACAAAGAGGTAAAGGTCCAGGCTCCATCTCAGAGGCACTCGCCAGTAGCTGGCAGTGTCAGCCTTCAGCCAGGGCCACCTAAGGACTCAGGACTCAGGCCAGCCGAGGAGTTTCCCAGGAGATGAGCTTCAAGGGGATGAGCAAGATTTGGGCAGGGGGAGGGTAGTGAAGAAGGCATTCCATAAATGCAGGCGCACAGCATGGGAAGAGGCGGGGAAGTAGCCGTGGCATTTGGCAGCACCAGAACATCAGATTAGGAAGGTAGAGACCATATTGGGGAGGTCACTGAAGGGCAAACTGAGGGAGTGAACCTTATCCTGTAGTTCAGAGGAGCTGGCTGACGAGGCCCCAAAGTGGTTTAGGAAGCTGCAGCTGGCGTGGATCCAAAGGGGGCAGAGAGCGCACAGTTAGGAGGCAGTGTTCAGGAGCAGGAGAGAGGGGTCTGGGCCAGGCAGGGCAGTGGGGGGCCGAGGGGAGGAGTGACAGGGTGGTCTGAGGAAGGAGTATCCTGGGGACATGCAGGTGTGGCTGTTCTGCAGCCCACATCTGGAGCTGTACTGGCTTAATGCTGGTCGGCTCCTCCCCTACCCACTGTGACCCCCCCAACCGTGCAGTCATGCTTGCCTGAATGTCCCCGGGATACTCCTTTCTCTGGGCCAGAGGGAAGGGGTGCCAACAGGGCAAGCAGAGAGGCTGGAAGGCTCACATGGGACAGACAGGGCTTGCCCCATCTTGAAGCTCTTCCCAGGGGCCCCTCATGGGAGTGAGGTGTGGGTGGGTCACATCCTTTAGAGGTAGCTTCGAGGGATGGAGGGGAGGACAGGAGCCCTACGGGAGGCCGAGGGATGGGTGAGAGCTGGATGGGCCCCACTGAGAAGAGGGATGTCCTTTGGTGTGGCCATGAGCACCCAACTGGGTGGCTTTCACCAGGTCTAGAGGCTTCAAGACAGAAGAGAGCAGCCAGGTGTGAGGCAGCACTGGAAGGCCCAGCCAGGGGCGCGGTGGCTGCCATGGGGCAGGGCAGGGTGGGGAGGGAAGTAGGTGACCAGTCGTCCTGGTCTGCCTGGCACTGTCCCCATTTTAGCCCAGAACACCCCCAGTCTCCGGCAAAGCTGGATGTTCGGTCACCCTGTGGGGAGGAAGAGTGTGGGGACAGACAGGGAACTGTCAGGGCCAACACCACGGGTGATGCCAGAGGCCAAGGCTGCTGACAGGCGGTGGGGTCGTTTCTCCAGGGTTGAGCATGAGGCCAGGAAAGCAAATAGGTCATCGATTGTTTATCCTGATTACAATATCATAGTCCCCTGGCACCTATTGCTGACACTTCCAAAACCTTCTCACACATGTGATGTCATTTGATCTCTTTAAGCTTTGAAAGCTGTGAATTAGCCTAGGCAGGTGTGAATAGCTTCTGCCTGGAGATCAGGTCAGCAACCTGCCAGGGAGGGGCAGGGGGCAGGGTGGGCCCTGAATTGCCGAGGCCACATTCGCTCCAGCCCACGGCCAGGGCGGGGACACTTTCTGCGTGAGGAACCTGTCCACCCACATGGTGAAAGGCACCTAGCTGCCCTGCCTCCCTCCCCACCCTGCAGGGCAGCCCCGGAGGCAGGGGGGTGGGAGGGGCTTGCTGGCTCTTCTGGGAAGTGACTGAGGGGCACAGAGAAAGCCAATATCCTGCTTTCTGGTCTTCCCTGTAAGTCGTTACCCACCCAAAGCCCCCCACTGCTGCAGGAGATGCCCCCCAGCCTCTCCTCTCCCTGATTCCAGCCTTTCACCTGGAAATGTTTCTTCGTGCTCCGCAACACTCCTTTCTTTCCCACTCTGTGACTTTTTTGGCAGGGAATGTGTCTCTTCTATCAGCAAGGCAGTAAGTCCTAGCAACTTGGTGGCACCATCTGCGAGGCACAGCGCTGAAGGGTAGGGGGGACATACAAGGAGTTAAAGTTACGCTTGTCCTCAAAATCTCAGGATTGGGCGGAGGAAAGAGTCCAGGAGTCCCATAGATTGACTGCAGCAGGCCCATCACTGCTATGGGCATCGGCCTCACCTCCAGGTGGCTCTCCCAGCCCTGCCCGGGTTGCTCGGACTGCGGGTCCCCCCACCAGGGCCGACTCTACTCCTCCCCCCACCAAGGTCGCCTCTCTGACGGCCTGACTGTAACCCAGACCCTCACTCCAGAGCTGCTGAGAACTGAGGTCCTGAACACTGAGCCCACAGTGGGGAGCCCCCACCCCACTTATTAGCCCTGCAGCTCTGCTTTCCTCCTTGGGGGTCTGGGAGGCCCTGAGCCTCTCCTGTTGGTTTCCTGCCAAAGGCGGGGATTTGGTTGTAGGGAGGACACGTTGCTGGGCTTCTTAAGTAGAAAAGGAGATTCCTGAAAGAAGAGGGTTTGGGGGGCTGGTGAGGGCAGGGTGTGGAGGGCCATCACCTGCTGTGGGCAGTGGGCGAGAGGCACTGAAGGCCCCACAGCTACGGAAACCTGCCCTGGACCTCGGCCCCCTGCAGGCTCTGCCCACCATCCGTGCTCTGGTTCCAGGCTACCCCAGGCCTGCAAGCAGGTATTTGCCTGAACAAGTTTTAATAACTCCTGGCCTAGTTATGAACTAAAGTCCTTTGCCCATAATGTTACCAAAGTGGGCTGGAATTCGTCAAAAGAGCATTAAAGGAGATGACGTGATGTGGGAAAGAAAGGGCCCAGGCTTCGGACTCAGACAGACCCCAGCCAGGGACCCACTAAACCCCTGACAACCTCAGGCCAGGTTCTTAACTTCTCTGAACCACAGTTTTGTTTTGTTTTGTTTTGTTTTTTATCTACAAAATAGGGAATGATGTTAACACCTGCCTCCAATTGCTGATATGAGGTCATCGATAGTGTAAAAAGTACCTGGCACACAGAAATATCCTCCTTTCTTGCCCATCATGGAAATAGCAGAGAATCCTCTTTTTCTTTCTCTTTATTTTTCAGACAGTTTTCAGAACTGGTTATGTTATTTTTGTTTTTACATCCCTCATTGAGATAAAAATTGACATACAACAAACTGCACATATTTAAAATGTACGATTTGGTAAGTCTTGGTATATGTATACTTTCGTGAAACCACCGTCACAATCAAGGTAGTGGCTATATGCAATACCCGTTTTAGTTTCCTGGGCTGCTGAAGCACATGCCATACAAGAGGTTAACTTAAACATGGAGATTTATCAGCTCACCGTTTTGAGCCTAAGAGAAAGTTCAAATCAAGGCTTCATCAAGGCAATGCTTTCTTCCTGAAGACTGGAGTTTGGGGCTGGCTGCAGGCAATACGGGGTCCTTCTCTGTTTCATGGCAATGCACGTGGCGGCCTCACCTGGCCTCTACATTCTTTTCCAGATTCTGTTGAATTCAGCTTCTTGCTTCCCCAAGTCTTTCTCTTTCTTTCAGATGCCATTTATAAAGGACTCCAGTAATAGGATTAAGACCCAACCTGATTGAGGTGGGTCACACCTTAACTGAAGTAGCCTCATTAAAAGGTCCTACTTACAATGCGTCCATGCCCACAGGAATGGATTAAGTTTAAGAAAATGTTTTTCTGGGATACATACAGCTTCAAACCACCACACCTCCATACACAGAGTTTCCTTCTGACCCTTTTTAATCCTTCCTTTCATCCCTTTCCAACCTCAGCACCCTGTCCCCAGGCAACCACTGCTCTGCTTTCTATCAGTATAGAATTAGTTTGCATTTTTTAGAATTTTATAAAATCCTGGAGCTCTATAAACAGAATCATATGGCATATATTATGTCTATCTTTTTTCACTCTGGATAATTATTTTGAGATCTAGCCATGTTGTAGCGAGTATCATTCTATTGAATGTATGTACCACATTTGTTTATCCATTCACACTATTGTGGAGATTTGAGAAGTTATCAGATTTGAGCTAATTCAAATAAGCTGCTATGAACATTCATGTATAAGTCTTTGTGAGGACTTAGGTTTTAATTTTTCTTGGGTATATATTGTTATATTTTAATAGCCATTTATTTTTAGAACAGTTTTAGGAGTACAGAAAAATTACCCAGGAAGCACAAAGTTCCCATATACCTCCCCCACATTTCCTGCTATTATTAACATCTTGCATTAGTGTGGTACATTGATTGAACCAATATTGATGCATTTATTATTAACTAAAGTCCATATTTATGTTACAGTTTGCTCTCTGTGTTGTGCAGCTCTATGGGTTTTTAGCAATGCATAATGTCATATATCCACATTTACAGTATCATACATAACAGTTTCACTGTCCTAAAATGCCATATGCTCCACCTATTCATCCCTCCCCTTCTCCCCTAAATCTCTGGCAACAACTGATCATTTTATTTGCTTTATAGTTTTTGCCTTTTCCAAATGTCATGCAGTTGGAATCAAACAGTATGTAGCCATTTCAGACTGGCTTCTTGCACTTAGCAATATGCATTTAAGTTTCCTTCACGTCTTTTCGTGGCTTGATAGCTCATTTCTTTTTATCAGTGAATAATATCTATTGTGTTGATTGTTTATACATCACTTTTAGAAGGATTCTTGGGTGCTTCCAATTTGGGGCAATTATAAATAAAGTCACTATAAACATTACATGTTACTTTTATAAAATGAATTTAATACAATTCATATATAGCTTATTTCATCAGGCTCTTTACAGGCAAACTGGAAATGGTGGCTGTTGTTAACTTCCCTTCTTCCTCTTTCATGCTTTGGATCTCACATGGTTCTCGTTCAGCTGGAGCCCCTCGGTGCGGCTGAGGGTGGGGATCTCAGATGGCCTGTTTTGCACAGCATTGTGAGCCAAAGATCAGCAGCCATGCTTCCACTGCTGCTTCTTTCTTTTCCAGAAAAAAAAAAAATTTTTTTAAGGATACTTTAAAAATAGAAATTCAACACAGAAAATATAAACACAGAAATGGAGGCCGGTTTTTCTCCAACCATAGCTATAATCCAAATCTTCATTCATTCACTAAGGATTTATTGGGCAGCTACTATGTGCCCAACACTGGGCCAGTCTCTGGGAATCCAACAGTGACTAAGCGCCATCATGTTCCCTGCAGTGGAGGAGCATACAGTGCAGTGGGGGCAAGAGGCATTAGAAGAAAAGATATGGGGAGACGGGAAAGGAAACAGGGTCACCTGGCCTGTGTGCAAGCCAGAAAGGAAGTCAGTGGCCGGAGTACATGGAACAAGCCGTAGAAGCCCACAGCGGAGGCCAGAGGGGACACTGGGGACCAGGCCGTGGGGGCTTGCAGAGTGTAGAGCAAGCTGGCAGCCCGGACACCAAAACCCTAAGCTCCCTTCCTGCTCATCTAGACCCCATCCCAAACGCTCCCATTTCTGACCTGTGCAACTTCCACTCCTAGGCAAGCACCCTGGGCTGGGGGAACATATTTGAGAACTCAGGCCTGAGATTCCACCAGATCCCTCCATCAAGGTCACCATTTCCTCCTCCACCTGGTAGAAGGAGGTGATAATCCCATCTGTTTTGTAGGAGTCGGTGGGTTAACTCATGTGGGTAAAGCACCTAATGCCTGGCCCAGCATTCAGTGGGAGCTCCACAAATGTTTAGAGTGGCCCCTGCCTTGGTTCTAGGGCATCTCATTACGAGGTCAATCTGTTCCCCATCCCCCTTCCAACCTCCACCTCCATCCCTCCCCCCACCCATCCTGCTTCCAGCTGTTCTTTGCCCGGCTAAGAATTAGCCCATCTCTCACCATCCCCCCACACCCTCTGCCCATGATCCTCCCAGTGCACCTGACCCATCTCGGCCCCTCCCTACACTATACAAATACACCTGAGGACAGACAGAGCCTCAGACTTCCTCTTGCCCATTGTTCTGCACTCTCAGGTAAGGGTCTGGCTCTGCTTGCTATGGGCAGGAGGCAGGAGGGTCTCTGTGAGAGGGCATTTGTGTCTGTGTGGTTGTGCTCATGCTGGGGGCTTTGTGCCTCTCTGTAATTGTGTATGCATAGTGACCTGGGATCTATGCCTTTGCATGTCTTTAGATGGATGTTGTGTATCCATGTGCACTGGTCTCTCTCAAGAACGCACTGTGTGTCTGGGTCTCTGCCTGCCCACCTGTCCTGCCCCCATCCTGTGCTGGGCCTCTGCACCTCTGCTCTCAACTTATAATTGAATTTACAGCCTCTGCCATACACTGGCAGAGGGGCTGAGCTGAGTGTTGATGGGATTGCTTTGCGTCCCTTCCAAAGCAGCCACCTCCTGTCCCTCACATACCTTGGCCTGAAGTTGGGAAGGGGGCGGGGGGAAGCTCTCACTTCTAGGCCTGAGCCAAGAACCCCTCCCTGCCTGAGGCCTGTCACCTCTTTTCTCCTTCTTCCAACCCAGATCCTGACTGGCCATAGGTTTTTCTTTACTGTTCCCTCTCCCAAGCCCAGGCCCTTGGGTGTCTTCCCATCCCCTCACTCACTAGGGGAGGGGCAAGGGGCAGGAGGGACTATGGGTACAACTCAGAGGCTGCCCTCAGCTGAACATCTGTGGCACAAGTAGAAGGCAATGGAAAGGGGCGGCTCTGGAGGTGCTGCAGGGGAATGTCTTACACGGCGCTGGGACTATTGAATTAGGGCTTTGTGTGTGTGTGTGTGACCATTTATGCTTGTGTGTTCAGCAAACATATGAGTTCCAGAGAGCCGTGAGGTCACATTCTATATTCTGATTTGTGGGTCAGAAACAAACAAATGTCCTTTGTTTGCACTGGGTCCATTCTAGGGTTGTCAGTTGTGACCTGAACACCAGTCCCAAGCAAGGTGAAGCCAGCCTTGGCACCCGGGCACCTCAGCAGCCCCATCCGATGACAGCTTGACTTATTGACAGATAACCAAGTGGCTCAGATTCAAGCCTGGTGGGAGGAGTGAGGACGAGGCAGCCAGGGCCCTGGACTGCTTGCCATTAACATGTGCCACGAGGGCAAAGGTCAAAGGCTCCCCTGAGCCCCCCAGTGGCCCTTTCCACCAACCCTCTGTGCCCTTCCTGCCCCTGGGAACACTGATCTCTCCATGCCTCCCTCTCCCACCCCTCTGCCCGGTGTTTACTCTGGCTGGAGGGATAGGGACACGATAACCCGGCACGTGACAGGCAAACAACATGAGTAAGTCCCGTGACTGAAACGAACCCAAATGGAATTGAATTAACACGTGCTTGTGCGTCTGGGAGTGGATCTGAGTGTCAAGTGTGAGAGTGTGGTGTTCAGGGGCTGGTGCACGGTGCTCTCCAGCGTCTCCCTTTACATTCCGTGAGGGTTGAACCTGCTGTATCCATCCAATGCCCATGCCTGGGACCTACTGATTGTACAGATTCCTGCCAGAGGGAGCAGTTTTATCCCTTTCATCCCTTGAAGAGGTGGTGCCTGGGCTTCCCTGGGAGAGAAGGAGGAAGGAAGTTAGATTTAGATTATAGTAAACTAAACTTTACCTGGTAAACGTCAGGTGTTCTTTATATCACTCCTTGCTCTTGCCTGGTAGAGATGGAGTCAGGTAAGCACCATGGCTGGGAGGCTGCGGCATGAAAGACCTGGAGAAGGAAGGAGGTGGTGAAGGCAGGGGCAACCAGGCTGCCACATCTACTACACACCAACCAGTGTGTGTGTGTGTGTGTG
This sequence comes from Choloepus didactylus, assembly GCF_015220235.1. Lineage (NCBI taxonomy): Eukaryota > Metazoa > Chordata > Mammalia > Pilosa > Megalonychidae > Choloepus > Choloepus didactylus. Next base: position 141,246,178 of record NC_051310.1, on the reverse strand, counting down.
TGTGAAAGAAGGTGTGTGCATGTGTGTGTGTGTGCGTGTGTGTGTGTGATGGTGGCAGGCTTCCAAAAGATAAACAGGCCCTTATTTTTGAAGAACACTTTACAGTTTAAGAAGCATGCCCACACATCCGTCACCTCACTAGATCCTCAACCTCAGGAGTAAAAGAGGCAGGTGCTTGTCCCACTGCACCTGGGAGGCCCAGGGAAATTAGTGGGTTGAGCTCACAGTAAGGCCATGGAGGTATGGCTGGGTCTGGAGCCCAGAGTCCAGCTCTTGGCAGCTGCACCACTGGGTCCCCTCAAAAGGAACAAAAGACCATGCTGGCCTGCAAGAAATAGAAATCTCATCAAGCAGATGATTCCCACCAAGCAAAGAGCCTATTACAGAAAGAGTCCACTGGGCCCGGAGCTGGGCAGGCAGGATGGCCCAACCTAAGTGGATTTCCTGCAGGATGGCCACGGGGAACTGAGCAAGAGGGATTTCCACGTGGCAGGAAAGCATGAGCAAAGGCCAAAAGGTCACAAGTAGGGGTCAAAAAATAGCTCAGAGGGGCTGAGCAGAGATTGGGCTGAGATAAATGGGGCATGAGGAGGGCCTGCCTGCAGGCGGAGACAGAAAAATCAGGGTTTGCCACTGTAAAGTGCCTCACTCAGTGTCAGGGCGTTGGGCCCAGTTGGAGGGCAGACAGAGTGGGGACAACAGCCCACACCTCCTAACTGACCCCATCCCACCTCGGGGGTGGGGGCGGGTTCGGCCAGCACCTGGGCACACAGGGATGTGCAACTGAACTTTGTTTTGGCCTTCAGTATATAGCTGCTGTTGGGTGAATGAGTGTCAGGCAAGTGACCAAGTCTGAGGAGCCTTGTTGGGGGTGGGGGTGGGGATGCGGGCACAAAATCAGCACCAGGGAGAGGACAGTTTTCTTGCTGCAGAACCAGCGGATCAAAGGTGCTGCTTTTTTTCCCTTCCTCTCCCACAGGTCCAAAGGTAGGAAAGTTCCCCAGCCCTCTCCCCACTTCTCCCCCCAACTTCCATGACCTCCAGGCCTCTGGCCTCCTTCCTAGTGCCTCAGGGAGCAGCCACCACTCCCCCCAAAGGAGGAGAAGGAAACAGGCTCAGCCTTAGGTAACACAGGGTGGGGCCTTATCCACCCCCCTGCCTGCTGCAGCCCTCTCCTTGGCGTTCTCTCTTCTGTTTTCCCATCTGTCTCTCCCTTTTCTCCACACCCCCTCCCTGCCCCAGCAGCCCATCCTCTCTCCTGCTGCTTCCCCGCCTGTTCCATGTTTCTCTGATTTCCTGGCTGTCCCCCCCCCAGCCTAGCTGGCTGGCTGACTCCCAAACCCCTATGGCCCTATGGGGCCTCTGGGCCTACTTCTGCCAGAGAAGAGAGGCTGCCCACCTTCCACCCTACTTCCTCCCATGGGCTACCACCAGCAGACCAAGCTTCTAGGCCTGGGACTGTTCTCAGTGCAGCACCCCCAACCCCACCCACCCACCTCCCACCCCCAGGAAGAGCAACATAGAAGAAGAGGCAGGCAGGTGGGAAATGGCTGTTTCCAGGCACTGCTGAGCCCCTATGGGGCAGGGGCTGCTAGAAAATGGTCACAGGAAGGCCCCCAGCTCTGCAGCCGTCAGGCCTGCCTCTTCCCCACCAGTGCCAAGCCTTTATCAGGCTTAGGAGAACAGAAGCAGACTGAGGAGTTATCCAACCCCTCCGGTGAAGACACAGCCCCACCCTTTTCCCCCAGGGCCCCAGGCCTCCATGTCCTAGTCCCCTAGCACCAGAAGCAAGGTGGTTTCTCTCTCCTCCCATGTGGGCCTGTGGGAGAGGCAAAGAAAATCCTCTGACCTCAATGCCTCAGGAGTGGTTACAGGCAAGATAGAAGGTTAAACCACACTATTTCCAGCCTCTTCAGGCTGAGTCAGGAAAGCCTTGACTTCACTTTTTGTTCCTCCTGGTTTCTTATGTCTGGCGTCTCCTCAGGGACAGGCATGGGCTCACACACACTCCCATTCACACACTCCCAACCATGCACATGCACCCCGTATGCATAGATATATGCACACAGCAGGCATGTTTACATATCCACCCACTCACACATACGCAGATATAGATGGCTATTTGTATGTAAAAGCAGCACACACCCCTTTACATACACACAGGCACTGCCTGTAGGTACAGTACTACCTGTATGGAGAACACACCCGTACTCACCTTACCACCTCCTACCCTCAGTCTCCTCCCACCCTTCAGCTGTCCCCTCCTCCTTCCCCTCCTCACCTCCTGCTTCCCCCACCTCACCCCACCCCCCACCTTCTGCCTCCCTGCCCTGCCTCTATAAGCCCCCCACAGCCTCTTCTTATTTCTAAGTACAGTCTGCCTGCAGTCCCTAGCATGGCAAAATCTCTAATCATTCTTCAAGGGTCCCTGAGTGAGGGAAGGGAGATGAGATCATTTTGCCTCTTAGATAAAATAAACCAAGGGCCAGGGGGTAGGAGACATATCTCAGCTCAAGGAATTGGGAATCAGCAAATCTATGTTCCTCCCCTTTTGTCTGCTCAGAGCTTTGGCTTCATGAAAGCCAGAGGCCCAGGGCTAGGAGCAGTAGTCATGTGCTGTGCTTGCCACCCAGCCCTCACCATGACCCTCTGCTGATGCCCAAGAGTCCTGAGTTCTCTCCAGTCCCGGAGAGGATGGGAGTTGATCTTGGGTAAGATGGCACAGACCTCTGACTGACATTGTTCATTTGGTTTTCCACAGGGCACTGCCATGGGAAAGGGCATGGCCCCGGGCACTGTTCTGGGGGGAACCACCCCCCAAGGCTCTATGGGCAGCTCCTTTGTCCCCATCACTGAGAAGGCAGAAGAAAGAAACAGGACACAAGATAGGGAGTATCAGGGGCCAGCCACACTGACCAGGCATGAGCCTGAATCTTCTCTTTCTAATAAACAGCCTCCTGGAGGCCATGCTCTAATGCTCAGAGTCTATCTTCCTTCACATCCAGCCTGGCACTCAGGGGACCATGTGGTCTCTGGGTTCTCTAGCTGTGAAAATGAGGCACCCAGCTAGCCTTCTCAGAAGTTTGGCTCACTGGTGCCCACTGAGCATGGTTGTATAAGGCCACTCTCCTTTCCTTTTCACTTCTGCCCCCACCCATCAAAGTCTGGCCTCTTCAGCTGTACCCCATCCTGTACACCCTAGCCTGGTGGACCTTCCAAGATCCATCTCACATGCCTCAGTCTACAGATCAGAAGCCTTCAGTAACTCCTTATTGTCCAGATGGATTTCTCACCATTCCCTGAATATGCATAGAACTTTCCAGCTTCCTTAACTTTCTTTCCACTGTTCCTCCCCAGTTCAACCAGAAATGCATTCCCTCTCCCCCTACATCCATATTTTCAAAGCCTACCCTTCCAAGCCAGCTGAAGCTCCATCATCGCCATGAAGCCTTCCCTAAGTCTCATTCGGAAGAGAGAGGTCCTCCCTCTTTGCTCACTGCCCACTTCTCTGCAGTTTATATCAACCATCACATGGGCCTGACCACACTCTGCCCAGTAGGTACCAACTTATGGGCTGGGCTCCTATCTCTCCAGTCAGCCTATAAGCTATTCACGGCTGACTCACCACTTCTACACCTCTAGATTCTCTCACTCCCATCCCCACTGTGCCTCACATAGACTGGCGTTTGCACACATCTTAAGAGTTACCAACATTCTAAATACTCCTGGGTTCCGACTCTCCCCAGGCCCACTCTTTCAGCCTGCTTGCTCTGAAACTATTTCTGCCTATCCAAATCCCACACCTGGGATCCTCTCTCCCCAGCCAGGATTCTAGCCAGGCTTGCCCACAGCTCATCACCCACACCAGCCTCCCCTCCCTCAAACTTCACAGCCTTTCCCTCCCTGATAGGGGAGGCAGCCAGTGCTGTGGGTGAGTGGTTATTGGCTACCTCCCAGACTGATATGGGGGATAGGGGTGACCTTAAGAAAAGGAGCTGGGGATACTCTAAGTGTCTCCCTTCCCTTTCCCCACTCCCCCCATACTTCGCGACTTGGAGTCAGGGCTCCGAGTCTGAGGGGCGCAGACCCAGGACCGGGTCCAGACGAACGTGAAGAAAGCCCTAGCCTGAGCAGGTGCTCAGCCTCAGCGAGGAGGAGAGGGAGGCGCGCTGATGAGCCGAGAGAAACGTGGACCCAAAGTCGCCCGGCCTCTCGACTTCTCGGAGTCCTGAGCTGTGAAGCGCGGGCACTGAGCTGCTCGCTCTTGACCCCTGGAAGGGTCTGTTTTTCCGGCTCTGCGAAACCACGCTCCCTGGTTCCTCACGGGAAGACCGAAGCCCCCGGAAGGGCCGGTGGAGGACCTAGCCAGATGGCCGGATTCCTACAGCAGCTCTGGACCACAACATCAGACCCGGGGCTCTTCAGGCGGAGTCCGACGCAGGGCTGCGGCGCGGCAGGGAGCCTAGGTCCCCGCCCTCGGCGCCGCACCCAGCAGCCGGGCTCCTCCTCGGCCCTGCCCACCACGGGCCCGCCTGGAACTGGCGCATGCGCATGGAGCCTGCCACCGCCGCTTCAGCACCACCGCGCCCGGACAGCGGCGCCGCCACGGGCATGGACGGTGGTAGAGCAGCAGGCGGGGCAGCGGTCCGGCGCCAGGCCGGGTCCAGAAGAGGAACAGCGGACCGAGGGGGAGCCCTTGGCCCCAACGGCAGCTCCCTGAAAGGTAGGGCGGACCGCTCCGCCGCCCCAGCTCGCAAACCCTTCCCCGCACCCCGCCCCGCCCAGGTATCCCATTAGCCGCCCCATATGTCTCCCCCCATTCATTCCTCAGCCCCTCCCAGAGCTCCTCCCGGGTCTCCTCGCTCCGAGTCCCTCTGCCACGCCCTCATTCTGCTGAGTTAATTTCCCCGCTTCCTGACAGTCCCTAATGGACACCCCCATCGCCCGGAGGGACCTGCCCCACCCACTGCTCCTATCTTCTCTCTTAGGCCCTGGGGTCCTCCAGCGCTGCGACCTCCCAAGTCCCTCGCCCAGCCCCTCTCTCTGGGCCCTGCCCCAGCGATCTCAGGAAGCCCCAAGCCCGCAGGGACCTCAGTCCGGGTTCCAGCGTGTCAGTGTACCCAAGGGTGCGTGTGTGTCGTGGACGACAGGCTCGCAAAGGCGGGTGTTTGAAGAGGGCAGATGCTGGGCCGCCACATCAGGAACTGTCTCTGTCCATCACTGTCAGTCGCCTGCCTGCCCCCGGCTGTACACATGTGGGTTTGAGCCCCTGCGTGTGGCAGCCACCAGCACTCGCTTGAGCTGCTAGCGTGGGCAGGCTCTGAGGTTCAGGCCAACGGTTGTGCTGCCCCTGAAGGAGCCCCCAGGCTGTTGGGGCAGGAGGGACACCTTCCTACTGAGGGCCCAGGTGTGGGGCCTCTCCTCACCCTTCCTCCACCATTCGTGTGAGGGAACAGCCCGACCAGGTAACAAAATGGTGCAATTTCTGTGCCCTGCTTGGCTTTGCCACTCCCAGAATCCCTCCCCTGACATAGCACTGCCTCTCTCCCCTGCCTGGACTGAAACAAAAGACATCCTTGGGGGGCAAAAAGTGATGGCTACATTAATGACAGACTGTCCCAGTTAAAATACACCTCAGAGGCAAGAGAAGGCCCCACAAGTGGGAAGAAATGTTTTCTTCCCTCTATTGTTAACACATGAGCCTGGATAGATCTAGCCGCTTTTCAATCTGAGAAGCACAGAGCCTTCTTCAAGGGGGTGAGACGCAGGGTGAGTGTACTCTGTGGTCCAGGAGGTTGCCTGGGACAATGGCCTGACAGGGCACGGTCCTGGGACCAGGAGCATCCCTAGAAGGGACTGGAAAGTCATTTGCTGCCTGGGCTTTTCTGCCAAGGGTCAGCTCCACCTGATGTGCTCACTTCCCCTGCACATGGGGCTCATTCCTGGGCACAGGAACCACTTGTTCTCTTCCAGCCGCTCCTTGAGACCTCTGGCCTCTCTCTGCACTTCCCCAGAGACCTTACACACTAATCAGGCATAGGGACTCAATTCAATACAAGTCAAGAAACACAAATATGTTCCTGAGCTAAGTAGCATGTTCCAGGAATGGTTCTGAACAAGACGGTGCACATACACACAGTCCTTTTTACTTTACAAATGCATTGACCACAGAGAATTTTGAAATAGTTAATTTGCTATGTTTTGAAATTATTTTGTTTTTTTCCTTAATGGTGCAAGCTGTTCCACCACCTGTCCTGCTCACATGGCAGGCTCACCTGGATGTCCACGTGGCTGTGTTTCTGTGGGCCTGGGCACATAGTTAACGCACATGCACTCAGCCTTACAGGTCTGAGTGGGGGGCTCTGTGTCTGGGGCCCTGTCAGGCAGGCCCTGACGCCATGACACTGGCCTCTTGAGGGTGGCCTGCACCACCACTTTCTACCCCCCACCTGCCTGCTCCAGTCACTTGGCTTCCAGGACAGCAGCCCCAGGCAGCCCAGGCTGTTCTACATCCCAGCCAGGGCCATGGAACTGAGAGGGTGAGAATGAAAGACCCCTTGCGAGATGAGGCCTAGGGGCTTAACTTATATTATTACTGGGTCTTCTGAGGACAGAGATACCCCAGGCAGGAGAAAGCTTTTATTCCAAGAAGAGTGTAGTTTGCTCTCCTCATTTGGGAGGGTTGAGACAAAGGCTCAACTCTATTACAGGCTGAATGTGGGGGGGTTCAAACTCTGCCACACTGACAAAGGCAGGCACAGTGAGGAAGGGTGAGATCTGGGGGCAACTGATCCTTGGTTCCTGGAGAGGGATAAAAGGGTTGAAGGGAAGGAGCTGTAGCTGGGGAGACCCCAGGCTGGAATCCCCCTTGAGAAGGAGCCAGCTAAAGTAGAGGTGGGCTCAGCATGCCTGGCAGACTGGTTAAGGGGAGTGCTCCCCTTCTCCTCCAACTTCCTGGAGTGCGATTTCTCTTAAATCAAAGGAACTGACACCCCAAGTAGGGTCCTGGCCCCTAGGACAAGCCCAGGGCAGCTGGAACAGACCCTTCACCTCCACCCCAGCTGCCCAGGAAGGCAGGTCCTGTTCCAAAGAGAGAGAACATAGGTCTCTATGCCTTCAGGTCCCAATCCAGACCAAGCACAGTGGCCAGTACATGACAGTTGCTCAAAAAAGACCTGCAGGGAAAAAGAATATCTTGAAGTAGATATCTACACTTATATGCATAATCCCAGGCCATTTATTCAGCTTGTCTTTGGTCCATAGGGATTGGTCTGTAGGGTCTTTTATCAACCAGGACACAGGCTGCATATGTCGTTAAAATTACAGAGTCTTCTAAGGCCTTGCTTTACAAAAACTTTGGTCAGATTCCTATTTCTCAAAACGTGGAGTTAGTAAAAAATAAGTATCAGTAATTTAAATCATGAGATCAAATGTCAATGCAGCTTTGGTTACAAAAAATGTAAGTATTTATAATTATATATGTAGTGAGATTCTCAAGGTGTCAGAAGTCCTAAAATGGAGATATATTATCCGAGGTACCTAAAGAGGTCAAATTGCAAATACAAATATACTTCTCAAAGTACACGCTCCCTGCAGCACTGAGTGTGGGAAGGGGAAGGAATGCAAAAGTGTTTCCCACATGCCAGGCTCTGTGCCAGGCATCACACATGTATCATTTAATTCCCATACCAACTCTGAGAGGCAGGCATTATCATCTTACCCTCTCTTCACAGACAAAGATGCCAATGCTGCAAGAATTATGTGTCTTGCCAAGGCCTCAGAGCTAAAGAGTGGTGGAGCCAGAAGCCCACCTCACTGCTCCTCTATTTTACCCTCAGAATGAAGGGCATTCCCTCCCAGACTTCTATGCTAGCTGTACATCTTCCTGGGAGGAAGAGGAAGGGCTTGCCTCTTCTTCCCAGTTCCTCTATTTGGTCTCTGAGCAGAACCTGACCTCCGTGGGCAATGTCCACCTGCTACCACGGCTGGGACAAGGGCCCACAGCCCCTCCAGCAGGGCAGCAGGCAGGACTGGAAACCAAGGCTGGCTTGGTGGAGATCTGGGTCTCCCATGAGCTGTGCAAGCTCAGGCTGGCTGGGTGAAACAGGCGAGGTTGGTGGGGAGGGGGTCTAGGGGGTTAGGCGACAGGCCTCACTCAAGGTAGCCTAGTCCTGAATCCGTCTGGGCACCTCCCAGGGTCCCCCAGGCACTCTGTTTTGTAGCTGTCTTCTGTCCTGGGTCTGGCATTCTGGCTGGGTATCCTGCCACTGAGGTGGCAGCCAACCCTCACGCCTCCACTGCCACTACCACCAAAGGAATGAGGCTGGGATGGAGCTGGGTCCATGCACAGTGTGCTGCCTTCCTGAGGAATTCTGGGAGAGGCAGATACTGCTGACTACTCCCTAGCAAGTTCCTCAGGGGTCCCAACCCCTCCCCCTACTGAGCACGCCCTTACAAAGCAAACCTCCTACCCCATGCCTAGCCTGTGACAGGGTTGGTGGAGGGATGGCAGTCACCTCTGCAAACCTTTCCCTGACTATCCACACCCCCATCAAAATTGGGTGCCCCTCTGGGCTCCCTCAGGGCTTCTCAGCCCTCTGTGATTCCCCTTCTCACAGTACTCAACAGGTTGGCCTGTGCACATCTCCCATCTACTGTGAGTGCCTAGTGGGCAAGGACTGGGTCTTATTCATCCCCGCACCACCACCAGCAGCCTGGCCGGCACTCAGTATTCATTCAACAAACATTCCCTGGGCACCCTCTGTGTGCAAGGCACTGTTCAAGGCACGGGTGAAACAGCGATGAACAAATGGACCAGGTTCCTGCTCTCCTGGAGCTCATATTCCATATGAGAGACAGGCAGTAAACACGACAGCCCTATAAGATAATGTCCAGTGGCAGAAACATAAAGCAGTGTGAGGGGATGGTGAAGTTGGTGGGTGACTATTTTAGAGAGGGTGGTCAGGGAAGGCTTTTTTGAAGAAGAAATCAATGAACCAGAGATCCAGATAAAGAAAGAGTGTGAGTCATGCCTTTATCTAGGGGAGGAGCATTTCAGGCAGAAGAAAGAGAAAGTGCAAAGGCCCTAAGGTGGCAACAAGAGTGCAGCAGGGACTCAAGGAATGCCTGACAAGAGACTGAACAGATGATGGTAGCAGAAAGAGCAGAGGACAACAAGTCAGAAGAACTGGGTTCAAGTTCCAGTCCTTCCTCTCGCCAGTCAAGTCACCCTCTCTGGGTTTCAGTTTCAAATCTAGAAAATGAGGAAAACACTTCACTTGTAGGGTTTTTGTAAAGGACTGAATAGATGACATATGTGAAAACACTTTCAGATAGCAGGCTGCCAATAATGTTTTTTCAGTGCGTGGATGGATGAGTGAATGAGAGAAGGGACTCCAAGAAGTAGGCTGGGGATGTAGACCCTGAGCTCCCACCCACCTTGCTCCTCCCCAAGGACAACTAATAGAACGATCCTGAGCCCATGTTTCCTTGTTGGGGCTTCCTGGGGCAGAAGGGGCCAATCCCTCCTAACCTTGGGATGGCCTAACAGCATCCCCTTCCCTAGTTTTCTCCGCCTCCTCTCTCCACAGGTCCCAGACCAAGGCTGTGGCCCCTGCAGCCAGCCCGGAGAGAAGCTGCTCCCTCCACAGCTGCCCCCTTGAGGACCCTTCCAGCTCTTTGGGACCCCCACCAGCAACTGGCACCCTCCAGCCTGTGGGGCTGTCCAGCCCCTTGGCCCCTGCCCACTTCACCTATCCCCAAGCACCACAGGAATACCGGGGGGGCAGTTCCCTGCCAGGACTTGGGGACCGGGCCGCTCTGTGCTCCCACGGCTCCAGCCTCAGCCCTTCCCCAGCCCCCTCACAGCGCGATGGGGCCTGGAAGCCACGGCCTGCGCAGCACCATGTGGTCAGCGTCAGGTAAGGAGGGGTCCAGCAGCCTGCCAGCTGCCCCTGGAAGGTGGGACAGGGTTCAAAAGCAGACAGACCCTCATGGTTCTGATCTCCTTCATTAGGGGGCAGCCTCCTCTGGTGGTGGAGGCGGCCCAGACGGAATAAGAAGTAAGGTTTGGAGCCTGGGAGTGGGAAAGCCACCTCCACCCTGCCCACAGAGGACTCAAACACATGTCTCTTCTTCCCTCCCACAGGCAGGAACAGGCCTTCCGGATGCCAAAGAGGTAGGCCTGGGCCTTCCCTGGGTCCCTTGGGGTGACCAAGTTGCTGTCAGAGGCAGTCCCACTCTGGAGTTTAGCAGTGTTCTCGGCTCTACCATTCCTTCTTGGCAGCCCCCTGCTTCCACACTCAACACCAATTCACGTGGGTTCCCTCCCTCTTCCCCAGCTATTCCCAGCTGATTGCTGAGTGGCCGGTGGCTGTGCTGCTGCTGTGTCTGGCTGTCATCCTCCTCTGCACCCTGGCTGGACTGCTGGGGAGCCAGCTGCCCGACTTCTCCAAGCCCTTGCTGGTGAGAGGACAGGGGTGGGTGAGTGGGACCCAGATCTGACCACCCCAGCTCAATCCAGGGCAGAAAGCTGGAGTGGCCCGGCTGAGCGTGGCATGGCAATGGTGGGCTCTCAACCTCCAGAGAGAGTTTGGAAGCTGGAGTACTCATATCCAACAATCCAGGCAGGCAGGCCCTCCCTGCCCCTGGGAACCAATGGGGAGGACTGAGAAGGACTCGGATGGAGAACTCTCTCCCTGCCTGCCTACCCATTCTCTGCCCCTCTCCATGCAGGGCTTTGAACCTCGGGACACAGACATTGGGCACAAGCTAATGGTCTGGAGAGCACTGCAGGCCCTCACAGGCCCCAAGAAGCTGCTTTCCCTTTCCTCAGACTCTGAGCTGAACAGGTAGCAGGTTTCCATCTTTTTACTGTGGGCAGGAGAGGGAGGGAGAATGAAGTCCCCAGGGAGGGGCCACTGGGAGACCTCCAGAGAGGCAGGTCACAGGGGCCTGATAGGGTCCCCTTGGGAGAGTGCTCTCTGGCCTTCTCTGTACCCTCCACCCTTCAATGGCCCCTGGCATAGATATTCTCTCTACCTCAGCTCCCACACGACTCTGAGCCCTGCACCCTGGGGCAGTGCCCAGGAAGGAATGGTCCGGCCTCAGAGGATGGTTGAGTCCCGGGAGGACAGAGGGCAGGAGAGCTTCTTCTGTGGGCCCCCTGGTAAGCTGCAGTCTAGCCATTTCTGGCTAGTCCCCACCATACCTACTAGAACAGGAGGGCCTAGGAGAATAAACTTGGGCAGACAGAAAGGGAAGGTGCTGGCTGGCCATGTTGAAGCCAAGGAAGGGGGGTTAGGGGGTTAGAAGGACAAGGCAGGTCTCAGATGCTCCAGCCAGGAAGGGTCAAACCAAGTGGGGGGTGGGGCCCAGGGGCAAGGATGCTGGTCCAGGATCAGACAACCAGGCACAGGCTCCTGGCTCTTGAGAGTCTAGACCTTATATGGTCCTGGGTAAGCAGGGCTGAGCTCCAGGTGGTGTATTGCAGAGAAGAGCTACGCACAGCTGGTGTTCATGTCCACCTCGGCGGGCAGCCTGTGGAACCTGCATGCCATCCATTCCATGTGCCACATGGAGCAGGACCGGGTGAGTTGGCTGGGGAGGTGCCAGGGGTTGGGGGGAACCAGGGACACCAGAGACCTGATCCCAAGGAAATACAGCTGAGCCAGGCCTGCCAGGGTGAACTGGAAAACAGCATCTCCTGCCTGGCAAATGATTCCAACCCTGCTGAATGGCTGCAGGTTCAGTGGGAAAGGAAGAATGAGCTGTTTGGGGAAGAGTCAAAATACAGGTGCTAGAAGAAGAGACCAGACAGTCGTTAGCCTGGGGAATTTCAAAAGGTCCTGAAGAGGAGCCCCAGCCCAGGGAGCTAAGACCATGGGCTTCAAGCCCCAGCTCCCACCAACCCAAGAAGTGCCAATCCAATCAGGCTAACTGGAGAATCATACACAGTACCATGTGAAGAAAGGTTTGCTGCTAAAAGCAGTGTGAAAACCACTAAGTAGCCCAACCCCCTCACTTTACACAAGGGTATCTGAAGTGTCCAGAGACTTATGTTAAAAACATGTACTCTGGAGTCTGATGCTGGAATTCAGCTCTAGAACTTCCTAGCTGTGTGACTTCAGGCAGGTTCCTTAACCTCTCAGGGCCTCAGTCTTCATACATATAAAATGGGGATGATAATGGTACTTTGCTCATAGGGATGTTATGACTATTGAGCAAAGCAGAACTTGTAAAAATATAGCATCATGACTGGCAATAGTAAGGTCTCAACAAATGTTACTATTGTCACCATCATCTCAGGCTCAAGGCCACACAGCCAATTGGTAGCAGAACAGGGCCCCTGATTCCCAGGCCAGTGCTCTCTACACTACACCAGCTGTTGTGAAATCACCAACAGACTGGGAGAGAAAAAGAGGCCCAAGATCTGAAACAACCCTGGCCCTAAGATGGTTTAAGCAGCTCAGTGGACAGAAGTAGGGCCCCTGATCCTGGGATCTGTTGGCTTCCACCTCTCCCACTGCTTGCCTCTGGCCCCCTGTCCCATCTGTGGCTGTCACCTCCCCTCCCACTCCTGGCTCAGGCAGTGCAGAGTTGGAGGGTGTGTGACCTACAGGGGCCCTTAGAGCAGGGCCTTTCAGGCAGCAGCCCTGAGATTCTTTTTTGATGGAGTCAGGACATAACTGCTGGCATCTGGCCAGGAGCCAAAGGCAGCTCTGGGACAAACCAGTTCCGCTGGACTGTCAAGCTACCTTTCTGAAAACGAGGCAAGAGGGTCTCGAGCATGACTGGGCTCTGGGGCTGTCCCTGAGCTCTCTCCTGCCGTATGCACCCTACAGATCCGCTCCCATATCCACTTTGGGGCCTTGTGCCAGCGTACAGCAGCCAACGAGTGCTGCCCCAGCTGGTCCCTGGGCAACTATGTGGCCGTGCTCTCCAATCGTTCCTCCTGCCTGGACACTACTCAGGCTGATGCTGCCCGCACCCTGGCCCTGCTGCGGGCCTGTGCCCTCTACTACCACCATGGCATCCTGGTGCCCTCCTGCCTGGGAACCAGGAAGGACAAGCCCCCGCGCTGTGCCCAGGTTCCCACCAAGTGTTCCCGGAGCAGTGCAGTCTACCACCTCCTCCACTTTCTGCTGGACCGGGACTTCCTGAGCCCCCAGACTGCGGACTACCAGGTGCCCTCCCTCAAGTACAGTCTGCTCTTCCTTCCCACCCCAAAGGGTGCCTCCATGATGGGCATCTATCTGGACCGCCTCGTCGCCCCCTGGGGGCTTTCTGACAACTACACCTCCATCACTGGCATGGACCTGGGCCTCAAGCAAGAGCTGCTGAGGCACTACCTGGCCCAGGACACGGTGTATCCCGTGCTGGCCCTGGCGGCCATCTTCCTTAGCATCGCCCTCTACCTGCGCTCGCTCTTCCTCACGCTCATGGTGCTGCTGGGGGTGCTGGGCTCCCTGCTTGTAGCCTTCTTTCTCTACCGAGTAGCCTTCCGCATGGCCTACTTCCCCTTCGTCAACCTGGCGGCCCTGGTTCTGCTCAGCAGCGTCTGCGCCAACCACACGCTCATCTTCTTCGACCTGTGGCGCCTCAGCAAGAGCCAGCTGCCCTCTGGGGAGCTGGCACAGCGCGTGGGGCGCACTATGCACCACTTCGGCTACCTGCTACTGGTTTCAGGCCTCACCACGGGCGTGGCCTTCTACGCCAGCTACCTGAGCCGTCTCCCGGCAGTGCGCTGCTTCGCCCTCTACATGGGCACGGCCGTGCTGACGCACCTGGCGCTCACGCTCGCCTGGCTGCCCTCGTCCGCGGTGCTCCACGAGCGCTACCTGGCCCGCGGCTGTGCGCCCGGGGCGCAGGGCCCGTGGGGTGGCAGCGCACCCAGGCGGCTGGCGCTGGCGCTGCACCGACGGCTCCGCGGCGTGCGGAGGGCGGCCGCCGGCACCTCGCACCTGCTCTTCCAGCGCCTGCTGCCCTGCGGCGTCATCAAGTTCCGCTACATCTGGATCTGCTGGTTCGCGGCGCTGGCGGCAGGGGGCGCCTACATCGCCGGCGTCAGCCCCCGCCTACGGCTGCCCACCCTGCCGCCGCCCCGCGGCCAGGTCTTCCGGCCCAGCCACCCCTTCGAGCGCTTCGACGCCGAGTACCGCCAGCAGTTCCTGTTCGAGCGGCTGCCTCAGGGCGAGGGCGGCCACATGCCGGTGGTTTTGGTGTGGGGCGTCCTACCCGTGGACACCGGCGACCCCTTGGACCCTCGCAGTAACAGCTCAGTGGTGCGCGACCCTGCCTTCTCGGCCAGCAGCCCCAATGCCCAGCGCTGGCTGCTGGCGCTCTGCCACCGGGCCCGGAATCAGAGCTTCTTTGGCGCCCAGCCAGAGGGCTGGCCCACTCTGTGCTTTGTGGAGGCCCTCCAGCGTTGGATGGAGAGCCCCCGCTGCGCCAGTCTGGGGTCTGGTCTCTGCTGTGGCCACTCAGGCTTCCCCTGGGCCCCCCAGTTCTTCCTGCACTGCCTCAAGATGATGGCTCTGGAGCAAGGCTCCAATGGCACCCGCGACCTGGGGCCCCGCTTCGATGCCCATGGCAGCTTGGCCGCCCTGGTCCTGCAGTTCCAAACCAACTTCCAGTACAGTTCAGACTACAGCCAGGCCCACCACTTCTACTCTGAGGTCAGCCGCTGGCTGGCAGTGGAGCTGGGCACCGCCCCTGCGGGCCTCCACCGGGGCTGGTTCACCAGCCATCTGGAGCTGTACAGCCTGCAGCACAGCCTGAGCACCGAGCCTGCCATGGTGCTGGGCCTGGCTCTGGCACTGGCCTTTGCCACACTGCTGCTGGGCACCTGGAACGTTCCGCTCAGCCTGTTCTCTGTGGCAACTGTGGCAGGCACCGTCCTGCTCACCGTGGGACTCCTGGTCCTGCTCGAGTGGCAGCTCAACACTGCCGAGGCACTCTTCCTCTCTGCCTCAGTGGGCCTCTCCGTAGACTTCACTGTCAACTACTGCATCTCCTATCACCTGTGCCCACACCCTGACCGCCTGAGTCGTGTGGCCTTCTCGCTGCGCCAGACCAGCTGTGCCACGGCAGTGGGGGCTGCAGCCCTCTTTGCAGCTGGTGTGCTCATGCTGCCCGCCACGGTGCTGCTCTATCGCAAGCTGGGCATCGTCCTCATGATGGTCAAGTGCGTCAGCTGCGGCTTCGCCAGCTTCTTCTTCCAATCCCTGTGCTGCTTCTTTGGGCCAGAGAAGAACTGTGGGCAGATCCTCTGGCCCTGTGCCCACCTGCCATGGGATGCTGGAACTGGGGAGCCCAGTGGGGAGAAGGCAGGCCGCCCACGACCAGGGCCAGTGGGAGGGGCGCCTGGGTCCTGTTCAGAGCAGTATGAGCTACAGCCCCTGGCACGGCGCCGGAGCCCCAGCTTTGACACCAGCACAGCCACCAGCAAACTGTCCCACCGGCCCTCTGTACTCTCTGAGGATCTGCAGCTGCACGACGGCCCCTGCTGCTCCCGACCCCCACTGGCCCCTGCCTCCCCAAGGGAGCTGCTCCTGGACCACCAAGCAGTCTTTAGCCAGTGCCCGGCCCTGCAGACCTCCTCACCCTATAAGCAGCCTGGCACTAGCCCTAAACCCCGGGTCAGGCAGGACTCCCAAGGGCGGAAGGCTGAGCCCCCGCGGGCCTCACCAGAAGCCTCAACCCACTCCCCCAAGCCCAAGACCACAGAGCCTCCTGACTGCCTCTGCTCCTCAGCCAGCACCCTGGAGGGGCTCAGCGTCTCCGATGAAACCTGCCTAAGCGCCTCTGAGCCCAGTGCCCGTGTACCCGATTCAGTGACTGCCTCCCCGGAGGCCCTGGACGAAACTGGGCAGCCAGTAACTGAGCGGGGCCAGCTGAACGAGAAGCGGGACACCTTGTGGCTTGCGCTGAGAGAGACAGTGTACGACCCGTCACTGCCCACCTCCCACCAGAGCAGCTCCTCCTGGAAGGGCCGCGGGGGTCCAGGAGCAGGGCCGGGGGATGGCAGCCCTGTCGTGCTGCCCAACAGCCAGCCAGATCTGCCAGACGTTTGGCTGCGCAGGCCCAGCACCCACACCTCGGGCTACAGCAGCTGAGGGAGGCCTGAGGAGGCTGGGCTGGGGCGTGGAGCCCTGTCAGGGATGGGAAGGGGGGGTGCAGCACCAGGTTGGAGTCTGAAGGTGTTTCCCCGAATCAACATGGAGAGGTCTTACCCTCCAGCTGTGGACTTAAAACTGTCTCATATGCCCCAGCCTTGGCCTGGGCTGCCCTCACTCCCCATATCTGGAGGTTTCAGTGGGGAGGGTCTTTGGAGGAGAACACTGAGCTCCCCATGTGACCTGCAGGGAGCCCTTCTGCACCCACAGTGCCAACCAGGGCCCACCCTCTGGAAGGGGAAAGCCAGAGGAGCTCCAGTGATCAAGGGAAGGCTGATCTGGTCCCCTTCCCATGTGGCAGGAGGTTCAGTGGGACTAAGGATCCCAGTCACTGGGATGCTGTCAGGGAACCTCACAAGCAGAAGAGCCCACGGGAACCTTGGAGCCTTTTATGGGCTCTTTATCAGGACACATCCCTCTCTTTGGGGGAGCTTCTCTGGGCCAGAATTGACTTGGGGCCTCTATCCTAAACCGCCCCTGCTCCCCTCACACATGCCAGTCTGGCCAGAAATTTTTCAAGGCCAAGTAGAGATGGCTGCTGGGAATGAAGGAGAAAAAGGAAGTATGGTCAACCTCAGAGCATCCCAAAATTGCAGGATGGTCCCTTTTTGGAAGCAGGTTCTGGTGCTCTCCCCTGTCAATAATCAATAAAGAATAATAATCCTTTATATCCCAGCACCTTTAATTTAGTTCACCCATTTTCTCCTTGGAATCTCACTACTTCACTATGGGGAAGCCTGCACTTAGCCAGGTTTTTTGGCTCCCAATTTCCAGGTAAAGCCATTGAAACTGAGTAAGGTTAAGTGGTTTACCCAAAGTCACAAAGCTAGTAAGTGGCAGAGCTGTTTTTCCTGGCTCCCAGTACAGTGATCACTCCACCAATATGCCTCCTGATCTCCTCCTAGACAGCTGCCTCAGGGAAACTAGCTTTTGACTGTAAACTCCCCCCATGTAGGCTTCTATCTCCAGAGGGAGCTGAGCTGTACTCTGAACAAACCCCAGACTTCCTCCCCCTTTTCTCTGTGCAAAGGCTTCCCTCCAGCATCTGGCTGAGACACCTACCAGCCCCTGGGCATGGTGGCATTGCCAGGCCTCAGGGGTCAGAGCGTGCCTCTCCCATGGCCACGGTGTATGGAGAGCCCCTGCCAGAGAGGCACAGAGGGGCAGTGGAGGTTGAGCAGAGTTCAAGTCAGGCAGTAACTCAGGCCTACCCTTTTTGGGAGTGTGTGAGACTGAAACTGTTCCCCAAGTTGGGATCCCCAGCTTCCCTTTGGGGAGCACCCAGCAGGCCATAGGCTGGCTCCCCCTCCTCAAAGCAAAAAGCCTCATGGGATTTTATCCCCCACGAGCGCTCACAACACTTGGTAGCATCAATAAATTTACTGAACGCCTACTTTGCCTATGGTACTAAAAGGAAACAGAGACACAAAAGGAAACCTGAACTCCTGCCTTCAAAGGGTTCACCTTCTAGCTGGGGAAACAGCTCCCATACACACACATGTGTTGGATGGGTCACCGATATACAGTATTGCTGGAGCTCAAATAGGCCGGACAAGGTAGCCAGGAAGGCTTCCTGGAGGAGGAATAACTTGAGCTGGACTTCAGAAGACCATGTATCTCAGACCGGAAGATCATCTAGTCCAGCAGTTTTCTAACTTTGCAGCCTCAGGACCCTTGCTTCAAAGAACCCTGCTATGGAAACACAATACTTACAACAGATAAAAAGCAGCTGCTCGGGTGGAAACCAGGTGGGGTAGTAGAGAGCCAGCCCAGCCTCCCTTTCTACGGCAGCCTCTCAGGGGGCTCTGGGGAACCCTCGGCTCCATGGACTATGGGGTGAAAACCACAATGCAGGCTATTTTACAAATGACTCTCAGAGAGGGGAAGGAACTTTTCCAGGGCCAAACAGACTGTCTACGGTAGAGCTGGAAGCAAGTCAAAGTTGGTTTGTTTGGGTTTTGTTTTGTTTTGTTTTTTTCCTTTATCTTCAGGACCTATCCCCTCTCTCCCACCGAAGTAGCCCAGGAGAAGTAGAACAGAAATCCAAGTCAGACATGGGAGTTGTGGAAGATACAAAAGACTGCATGTAGGAAATGACAGGAAGTGTCAGCACCTTGGCAAGATAGGTGACTCCAACCCATCCTGCTTCCTGACACCAGGAAGGAGAGGCAGGGGACAAGGACGTAATTTAGGCGTGTCCCCCTCGGGTTCTGCTGGGACCTCGTCTCTCTTTGTGCCCAGGTGGAATTCAGCCTCTGGTTGAAGGCTGCCCTTTGGGTTCCATGGCCTCCATCCCCAGAGCCCCGTGTTGTGGGAGGGTAGCAGGTACCAGGAACAAAAAGAACCTGCTCCCTCACATCCTCTTTTGTGTCTTGCAAAGGATGACAGTGGTATCTGGGACAGGAGCTTCAAAAACTGTGCCTGAAAACAGCCACTGAATGTTAGAGTATGGAGGGGTGGGTGGAATGGGCACCAGAGTTTGGGTATACCCCAAGGTCCTACATGGAGATTTCTGGGTTCCATTCATGGACCACCAGACCATGGCCATACAATCCCTCCAGAAGGCAGATGGGCCAGAACAGCTGATGCACCAACTGGATTTGTTTTTGTCACTGGGCCCAAGGGACTAGAAGAACCCAACGGTAATCTAAAATTTCACCTTACGCCTAGAGTGGCCCAAACCAATATCAGGCAACTCACAGCAGTGCGTAATCCAGCAGGCCACTCTGGCCCTGATTTTGGAATGTGGGACTTAAAGTATTTTCAATTTCCTTTGAGTTTCAGCGGACTGTTCAATTTATTATTATGGGTGATTACAATGAGTGTATAGCCCTGGACACATGTTGGGGAGACTTAAAAGCATGCTGCGAGGTAGAGGAAAACCAGTCAAAGCATCTGTGTTTGTCCTGGAAAGTTCAAGAAATGGTTACTCTCCTCCATGACACTTTAAAATAAAACTACATTAACACTTATGTGGGACTTGAGGTCATTTCTTCTAACTGTTGCACAGAACCCTGAACTCACACTCAGAGTATGAATATGTGTGTTGTATATTTTAAAAATATAATTTGTATAGTTTGTCACTGTGGGAAAACCCATCCTCTCCTTGTCTGTGGCCCTTGGAGGATTTTAGGGTGACAGAGTTAGAGAGAAATTGATTTGACTGGCAAAATCTTAGATTTTATCAGCACAAGGCACATCCCATGCCGTGGTACTCTGGCAAGATCCCAGCTTGAGTCTGACTCCAGAAGAGACATTTCACAAGAAATTTATAAGCCCAACTCCCCAGCCCTCTTCTACTCATTCCATTCTTTTCTTGATGCATAACAAGAAGAGGAGGTAGGTGAGGGGTATCAGGAAAGAAGATAAATTTGGTTTACAACTTTTACCCCTTATCCAGTGAGTTTCTGATCTTTTCTTCTCTGGTGGCTTTATTTCATTCATTGATAATATACATGGGCAATGGCAAGCTCTCTGGTACCCCATGCCATGCATCAAAATCTCAAAATACGATTTACCTGGTGTTCTGGTTTGCTAATGCGGCCTTTAAGCAAAATACCAGAAGTGGATTGGCTTTTATAAAGAGGGTTTATTTGGCTACAACAGTCTGAAGGCCATGAAAATGTCCAAATTAAGGCATTGATATGCGTATACCTGCACTGAAAGACAGCCAATGGCATATGGAAAAACCTCTGTTAGCTGGGAAGGCACGTGGCTGGCATCTACTGATCCCAGGTTGTGTTCCAGCTCCTCTCTCAGCTCTTGTGTGTTCTTCAGAATGTTGCTCGTGGGGTGTTTTGTCCTCTCTTAGCTTCTCTGGAGCAAACTCTGGGCTAGCGTCTCCAAATTTCAGCAGAAGTCTGCTTTCAGCAGTTGTCTCCAAAATGTCTCTCTCAGCTCCTCTCCAAAATGTACTTGTCAGCTTCTCTGAGCTCCTTCTGTCTATGAACTCTTCTGTAGGACTCCAGTGATTTAATTAAGACCCCACCCTGAATGGGTGAGGTAACACCTCCACAGAAATTGTCTAATCAAAGTCTTGCCCACAGTTGATTGAGTCGTATCTCCATGGAAACACTCAATCAGTAGGTTCCAACCTAATCAACACTAATACATCTGCCCCCACAAGATTGCATTAAGGAACATGGCGTTTTGGGTGACATAATACATCCAAACTGGCAAACCTGGGTATAGGAAAAACACACATGCCTCACCCTTCCTACCCTCATCCTTGTTCAGAAGGGAGACTGTAACTCTGGGTCTGGGGGTGTTTATGCTTAAGAGACAAAATTGTAACACAACTGGCTAGAAAAAGGAGAAACAAAAGGAAGCCATTATGCAAATGTCTAGCCATCCAAAGCCAGAAGAGCCCCTGAAAGACCTTGATAAATTTTTCTTATAAGTATCATCAGGCCTCTGTGTGATTATTCACATTATATCTCAACATAGGGAAACGATCAGCATTTTACCAAATTCACAAACATCAAACACACAAGACCTTCATCATAGCTCCAGAAAATCACAACTGGGCAGATTGGTGTAGACTTAAATTAATGACCACCAACTTCAACTGGGCCCTCAGCCCTGCCCCACTAGCTTCTATTCTAGTTACTAGTTTCCATGCTTTGTAATGACCCTTTCACATTTTGCCCACCTTCCTCACCCACTATTTTCCCTACCTTCAACCCCTTACCCCCTCTTTTCAGTGGACCAAAAATTCATTCTTCACAAAGAAATGTGAAGCTCTCAGAGATTTCCTTACCTTCAAGGCATCAAATCCCCAATTTACCTACCCCTACTCCTGCCTACTTCTCTCCTCATCCTTCTATCACAATGAAGGAAGCAGTAATCACTCAATCAGTGGCTTCATACACCCCACATCAGTGGCCTTCAGACTAGGGCCTGCATTCCTCTGCAGTGACATGAAGACTTTCTAGAAGGTAGGGGGTCATAGATCACTTTAAAAAAAAAAAGAAAAGCAGTTGTAGGTTTACAGAAAAAGCATGCAGAAAATACAGAGTTCCCATATACTTCTGCAACCCCCCATCCCCCAGTTTTCCCTAGTCTTACATATCGCATTAGTGTGGTACAATTGTTACAATCAATGAACCAATATTATTATATTATTAACTAAAGTCCATACTTTACATTAAGGTTCACCCTTTGTGTTGTTTATTCTATGGGTAACAGACAACACAAAATTTCCCATTTTAACTATTTTCGAATATAGAATTCAAGGGTGTTAGTTACATTCATTATGTTGTGCTACCATCAACACATTCTGTTACCAAAACTTTTCTGTCACCCCAGAAATTCTGTACCACTTAAGCCTTAACTCCCCATTCCCCACCCCCACCTTGCTCCATAACCTGTATTCTAATTTCTCACTCTGTGAATTTGCCTATTCTAATTATTTCACAGATAGCTTTAAGGGAATCAGTTTCCAGAGCTTCATTCTTCATATGCTCCCTCTCCTCCTACTGATCTGCCTAGAAGGGGTCTTAAGTCTGCCAGTTCTGCTTCCTGACCTCCAGTTTCCCAGTTGCTCCCTCCTCCTCATTTGGAATCCTACTCCGAATCCCTTGCTCTGATGTATGCAAGACAAATACAAGGACTACTTGAGGATGCCCTGCTTGAGGAAGGCCTCAAGAGAGAGAAAATCCTGGAGAGTTTCTTTCAGAAGTTTCAAAGGGGGCAGCCCTGTGGCTCAGTTCTGTGCATTCTTCATCTACAGGTCAGGCACAAAAGTGAGATGGCCAACATGGGATGCATATTAACCCCATATATTTGACTTGTAAACTGAAATCAGAGTTTTTCTAAGAGAATGTCACTCTGATTTGGCTGATGAGTTTGACAAACCGGACTAGCTTTGAATATAGGATATATGTTGAACAATTTCCAGAAGTTGAATGATCTGAATCTGCAGCTCCATAGTTTTAACAACAGTATATTTAAAACTTCCCCTTTGAGCCAAGACTGAGTAGCAGGGACCAGATTTATCCTCCTGCTTGAAACAGCCAACCAAACAAAATTATATGAAACAACAGTTTTCAAGACACTGGGCATTAGGCTGCAAAGTCCAGAAATCCCTGAGAGACAACAAACAAATGAAGTGAGCTCTGTGCTTGCCCCAGCTTTCTACCCAGGAGAGCCCTGTGGACTCCATGAGCTGAAGAGATAGCTGAGTGTCAGGGACAACCAAGGTGGCTTGAGTGCTCAGGGCAAAGCACTGGAGAACAGAAAGGAACACAGAGAGAATTCCGGAGATGCAAAGGACCCCTCAAGTATCCAGCAGAGTACTGCTCCACACATGAGTGTGAGGAAACTAATTGAGGCCAAGGAAAGGACTACTCAAAAGGATTGGAGGGAACAGTAGATTGTGTTCACACAGGGCTGGAAACAGTACCTGTTCCCATCAGCCAGACTAGTAAACCTCATAATTTACAGGGCATCAGTTAGAGTTTTGTCTCAGTAGTTGGGATTAATTGGCCCTAGACACTAATAAACTTAAATTAACTTAAAAAGTCTCTATTCCACCCAGCAGAGGAGAGATTCTCTGAAACGAAGCAACTCAATTAAAAAATGGGCAAGAGACTCAGATATTTCTCCAAAGAAAATATACAAATGGCCAAAAAAGCACATGAAAAGATACTCAGCATCATTGCCATTAGGGAAATGCAAATCAAAACCACAATGAAATACCATTTCACACCCACTAGAATGGCTACTATTTAAAAAATGGAAAAATAAGTGCTGGAGAGGATGTGGAGAAATACAGACACTTGTTCATTGTTGGAGGGAACGTAAAATGGTGCAGCTGCTGTGGAAGACAGTGGACGGTTTTCAGAAAGCTAAGTACAGAATTACCATATGACCTGGCAATCCCACTTCTAGGCCTGTACCCAAAAGAATTGAAAGCAGGGACTCAAACATATATTTGCACACTGATGTTCATAACAGCATTATTCGCAATTTCCAAAAGATGGAAGCAACCCATGTGTTCATCAACTGATTAATAGGAAAACAAGATATGTTATATACACACAATGGAATATTGTTCAGCTGAAAGAGGGAATGAAGTCCTAATGCATGTAACAACCTGAATGAACCCTGAGGACATTATGCTGAGTGAAATAAGCCAGACACAAAAGGACAAATACGGTATGATCTCACTAATATGAACTAAATATAATGAGCAAACTCATGGCATTAATATCTAGAATATAGGTTACCAGAAGAAGAATGAGGGTAAAAAATGGGGAACTGAAGCTTAATTTGTGCAGAATTTTTAAGTAAGTTTGACTGTAAATATTCTGAAATGGATAGTGGTGATGTTCATATATTGTCATCTGTGTAATTAACAGTGCCAAATCATACATGTGAGTGTGGTTGAAATGGGAAGTTTAGGGTTGTGTATATCACTAGAAGGAAAGCTAGAAAATGAAACAAGGGACTTTATAACATAGTGAACCCTGTTGTGGATGATGACGGTGGTTAAAAGTACAAATATAAGAATGTTCTTCCATGAACTAGAACAAATGTAAGTCACTATATTACAAGGTGTTAATAGGGTGGTATATGGGGGAAAATAACCTAATGCAAACTATGGACCATGCTAACAGTAATATCTTAATGTTCTTCCATCAAAGGTAACAAATGTACCACATTGATGCTAAGTGTCAATAAGAGAGCTATTAGGGATATGGGGTTTTTCATTTTTGGAGCTATGAAAGTGTTCTAAAATTTATTATAGTTATGAATGCATTGTACTTATGTGCAATGATTGTACACTTTGGATGGATTGTATGGTGGGTGAGTAAAACTGGTTTTTTTTAAAGTAGTATATATACATAGAATAGAATATTTTTCAGCCCTAAAAAGGAATGAAGTTCTGATATGTGTCAACATGGATGAACCTTGAAGAAATCATGTTGAGTGAAACAAGTCAGACACAAAAAGACACAAGTCATGTGGAGTGAAACAAGTCAGACACAAAAAGACACAAAAAGACACATCGTATGATCTCACTGATATGAAATAATTAGAATAAGCAAACTCATAGAGTCGGAATCTAAATTATAGGTTACCAGGGGCCAGGTTGGGGGTAGGGAATGGGGATAATGCTTAAATTTTACAGAGTCTCTATTTGAGCTGATTGTAAAGTTTTGTAAATGGATGGATGGTGGTGATGGTAGCACAACATTGTGACTGTAATAAACAGCACTGAATTATATATGTGAATGTGATTAAAGAGTGGAATTTTAGGTTGTATGTTACTAGAATAAAAAATTTTTTTAAAAAACATAGATCTGTACAACATAAATAGAGAACCCTATTGTAAATGATGGATTCTAGTTAATAGTACAATTATAAAAATCTCTTTTCATGAATTGTAAAAAATGTACCTCATTAATGCAAGGTGTTAATTAATAGTGTGGTTTGGGGGGAACTTTGTATTTTATGTATTTTAGGCATGATTTTTCTGTAAACTTACAACTTCTCTAATTTTAAAAAAAAAGGGTGAGCACATACACTGTTTTTAAAATTATATTGTAGGGAGGCGGGGCAAGATGGCAGACTGGTGAGCTGTATGTTTTAGTTACTCCTCCAGGAAAGTAGGTAAAAAGCCAGGAACTGCGTGGACTGGACACCACAGAGCAATCTGTCTTTGGGCATACTTCATACAACACTCATGAAAACGTGGAACTGCTGAGATCACCGAAATCTGTAAGTTTTTGCGGCCAGGGGACCCGCGCCCCTCCCTGCCAGGCTCAGTCCCGGGGGAGGAGGGGCTGTCAGCTCCAGGAAGGAGAAGGGAGAATTGCAGTGGCTGCTCTCATCGGAAACTCATTCTACTGATTCAAACTCCAACCATAGATAGACTGAGGCCAGACACCAGAGACTCTGAGAGCAGCCAGCCCAGCAGAGAGGAGACGGGCATAGAAGGAAAACAACACGAGAAGCTCCAAAGTAAAAGCAGAGGATTTTTGGAGTTCTGGTGAACACAGAAAGGGGAAGGGCGGAGATCAGGCCTTGAGGCGCATATGCAAATCCCGAAGCAAGGCTGATCTCTCTGCCCAGGGCACCTTTCCTTAATGGCCCTGGTTGCTTTGTCTATTAGCATTTCAATAACCCATTAGATCTCTGAGGAGGGCCGTTTTTTTTTTTTTTTTTTTTTTTTTTTTTTAAATCCTTTTTGCTTTTTCTAAAACAATTACTCTAAGAAGCTCAATACAGAAACCTTCAAAGAATTGAAATTTGGGCACGTCAAGTCAAGAGCAGAAATAAGAGAGCTCTGAGACAAAAGGCAATAATCCAGTGGCTGAGAAAATTCACTAAACAACACAACTTCCCAAGAAAAGGGGGGTGTCCGCTCACAGCCACCATCCTGGTGGACAGGAAACACTCCTGCCCATCGCCAGCCCCATAGCCCAGAGCTGCCCCAGACAACCCAGTGTGACGGAAGTGCTTCAAATAACAGGCACACACCACAAAACTGGGCGTGGACATTAGCCTTCCCTGCAACCTCAGCTGAATGTCCCAGAGCTGGGAAGGGGGAGCAGTGTGAATTAACAGAGCCCCATTCAGCCATCATTTGAGCAGACTGGGAGCCTCCCAACACAGCCCAGCAGCCCAGAACTGCCCTGGGGGGACGGCACTCACCTGTGACATAGCACAGTCATCCCTCAACAGAGGACCCGGGGTGCACAGCCTGGAAGAGGGGCCCACTTGCAAGTCTCAGGAGCCATACGCCAATACCAAAGACTTGTGGGTCAGTGGCAGAGACAAACTGTGGCAGGACTGAACTGAAGGATTAGACTATTGCAGTAGCTTTAAAACTCTAGGATCATCAGGGAGATTTGATTGTTAGGGCCACCCCCCCTCCCCGACTGCCCAGAAACACGCCCCACATACAGGGCAGGCAACACCAACTACACACGCAAGCTTGGGACACCAATTGGGCCCCACAAGACTCACTCCCCCACTCACCAAAAAGGCTAAGCAGGGGAGATCTGGCTTGTGGAGAACAGGTGGCTCGTGGACGCCACCTGCTGGTTAGTTAGAGAAAGTGTACTCCACGAAGCTGTAGATCTGATAAATTAGAGATAAGGACTTCAACTGGTCTACAAACCCTAAAAGAACCCTATCAAGGACAGCAAATGCCACGAGGCCAAAAACAACAGAAAATTATAAAGCATATGAAAAAACCAGACGATATGGATAACCCAAGCCCAAGCACCCAAATCAAAAGACCAGAAGAGACACACCTAGAGCAGCTACTCAAAGAACTAAAGATGAACAATGAGACCCTAGTACGGGATATGAAGGAAATCAAGAAGACCCTAGAAGAGCATAAAGAAGACATTGCAAGACTAAATAAAAAAATGGATGATCTTATGGAAATTAAAGAAACTGTTGACCAAATTAAAAAGATTCTGGACACTCATAGTACAAGACTAGAGGAAGTTGAACAACGAATCAGTGACCTGGAAGATGACAGAATGGAAAATGAAAGCATAAAAGAAAGAATGGGGAAAAAAATTGAAAAACTCGAAATGGACCTCAGGGATATGATAGATAATATGAAGCGTCCGAATATAAGACTCATTGGTGTCCCAGAAGGGGAAGAAAAGGGTAAAGGTCTAGGAAGAGTATTCAAAGAAATTGTTGGGGGAAAACTTCCCAAATCTTCTAAACAACATAAATACACAAATCATAAATGCTCAGCGAACTCCAAATAGAATAAATCCAAAAAAACCCACTCCGAGACATATACTGATCACACTGTCAAACATAGAAGAGAAGGAGCAAGTTCTGAAAGCAGCAAGAGAAAAGCAATTCACCACATACAAAGGAAACAGCATAAGACTAAGTAGTGACTACTCAGCAGCCACCATGGAGGCGAGAAGGCAATGGCACGATATATTTAAAATTCTGAGTGAGAGGAATTTCCAGCCAAGAATACTTTATCCAGCAAAGCTCTCCTTCAAATTTGAGGGAGAGCTTAAATTTTTCACAGACAAAGAAATGCTGAGAGAATTTGCTAACAAGAGACCTGCCCTACTGGAGATACTAAAGGGAGCCCTACAGACAGAGAAACAAAGACAGGACAGAGAGACTTGGAGAAAGGTTCAGTACTAAAGAGATTCGGTATGGGTACAATAAAGGATATTAATAGAGAGAGGGAAAAATATGGCAAACATAATCCAAAGGATAAGATGGCCGATTCAAGAAATGCCTTCACGGTTTTAACGTTGAATGTAAATGGATTAAACTCCCCAATTAAAAGATATAGATTCGCAGAATGGATCAAAAAAAATGAACCATCAATATGTTGCATACAAGAGACTCATCTTAGACACAGGGACACAAAGAAATTGAAAGTGAAAGGATGGAAAAAAATATTTCATGCAAGCTACAGCCAAAAGAAAGCAGGTGTAGCAATATTAATCTCAGATAAAATAGACTTCAAATGCAGGGATGTTTTGAGAGACAAAGAAGGCCACTACATACTAATAAAAGGGGCAATTCAGCAAGAAGAAATAACAATCGTAAATGTCTATGCACCCAATCAAGGTGCCACAAAATACATGAGAGAAACATTGGCAAAACTAAAGGAAGCAATTGATGTTTCCACAATAATTGTGGGAGACTTCAACACATCACTCTCTCCTATAGATAGATCAACCAGACAGAAGACCAATAAGGAAATTGAAAACCTAAACAATCTGATAAATGAATTAGATTTAACAGACATCTACAGGACATTACATCCCAAATCACCAGGATACACATACTTTTCTAGTGCTCACGGAACTTTCTCCAGAATAGATCATATGCTGGGACATAAAACAAGCCTCAATAAATTTAAAAAGATTGAAATCATTCAAAGCACATTCTCTGACCACAATGGAATACAATTAGAAGTCAATAACCATCAGAGACTTAGAAAATTCACAAATACCTGGAGGTTAAACAACACACTCCTAAACAATCAGTGGGTTAAAGAAGAAATAGCAAGAGAAATTGCTAAATATATAGAGACGAACGAAAATGAGAACACATCATACCAAAACCTATGGGATGCAGCAAAAGCAGTGCTAAGGGGGAAATTTATAGCACTAAATGCATATATTAAAAAGGAAGAAAGAGCCAAAATCAAAGAACTAATGGATCAACTGAAGAAGCTAGAAAATGAACAGCAAACCAATCCTAAACCAAGTAGAAGAAAAGAAATAACAAGGATTAAAGCAGAAATAAATGACATAGAGAACAAAAAAACAATAGAAAGGATAAATATCACCAAAAGTTGGTTCTTTGAGAAGATCAACAAGATTGACAAGCCCCTAGCTAGACTGACAAAATCAAAAAGAGAGAAGACCCATATAAACAAAATAATGAATGAAAAAGGTGACATAACTGCAGATCCTGAAGAAATTAAAAAAATTATAAGAGGATATTATGAACAACTGTATGGCAACAAACTGGATAATGTAGAAGAAATGGACAATTTCCTGGAAACATATGAACAACCTAGACTGACCAGAGAAGAAATAGAAGACCTCAACCAACCCATCACAAGCAAAGAGATCCAATCAGTCATCAAAAATCTTCCCACAAATAAATGCCCAGGGCCAGATGGCTTCACAGGGGAATTCTACCAAACTTTCCAGAAAGAACTGACACCAATCTTACTCAAACTCTTTCAAAACATTGAAAAAAATGGAACACTACCTAACTCATTTTATGAAGCTAACATCAATCTAATACCAAAACCAGGCAAAGATGCTACAAAAAAGGAAAACTACCGGCCAATCTCCCTAATGAATATAGATGCAAAAATCCTCAACAAAATACTTGCAAATCGAATCCAAAGACACATTAAAAAAATCATACACCATGACCAAGTGGGGTTCATTCCAGGCATGCAAGGATGGTTCAACATCAGAAAAACAATCAATGTATTACAACACATTAAAAACTCGAAAGGGAAAAATCAATTGATCATCTCAATAGATGCTGAAAAAGCATTTGACAAAATCCAACATCCCTTTTTGATAAAAACACTTCAAAAGGTAGGAATTGAAGGAAACTTCCTCAACATGATAAAGAGCATATATGAAAAACCCACAGCCAGCATAGTACTCAATGGTGAGAGACTGAAAGCCTTCCCTCTAGGATCAGGAACAAGACAAGGATGCCCGCTGTCACCACTGTTATTCAACATTGTGATGGAAGTGCTAGCCAGGGCAATCCGGCAAGACAAAGAAATAAAAGGCATCCAAATTGGAAAAGAAGAAGTAAAACTCTCATTGTTTGCAGATGATATGATCTTATATCTAGAAAACCCTGAGAAATCAACGATACACCTACTAGAGCTAATAAACAAATTTAGCAAAGTAGCGGGATACAAGATTAATGCACATAAGTCAGTAATGTTTCTATATGCTAGAAATGAACAAACTGAAGAGACACTCAAGAAAAAGATACCATTTTCAATAGCAACTAAAAAAATCAAGTACCTAGGAATCAACTTAACCAAAGATGTAAAAGACCTATACAAAGAAAACTACATAACTCTACTAAAAGAAATAGAAGGGGACCTGAAAAGATGGAAAAATATTCCATGTTCATGGATAGGAAGGCTAAATGTCATTAAGATGTCAATTCTACCCAAACTCATCTACAGATTCAATGCAATCCCAATCAAAATTCCAACAACCTACTTTGCAGACTTGGAAAAGCTAGTTATCAAATTTATTTGGAAAGGGAAGATGCCTCGAATTGCTAAAGACACTCTAAAAAAGAAAAACGAAGTGGGAGGACTTACACTCCCTGACTTTGAAGCTTATTATAAAGCCACAGTTGCCAAGACAGCATGGTACTGGCACAAAGATAGACATATAGATCAATGGAATCGAATTGAGAATTCAGAGATAGACCCTCAGATCTATGGCCGACTGATCTTTGATAAGGCCCCCAAAGTCACCGAACTGAGCCATAATGGTCTTTTCAACAAATGGGGCTGGGAGAGTTGGATATCCATATCCAAAAGAATGAAAGAGGACCCCCACCTCACCCCCTACACAAAAATTAACTCAAAATGGACCAAAGATCTCAATATAAAAGAAAGTACCATAAAACTCCTAGAAGATAATGTAGGAAAACATCTTCAAGACCTTGTATTAGGAGGCCACTTCCTAGACTTTACACCCAAAGCACAAGCAACAAAAGAGAAAATAGATAAATGGGAACTCCTCAAGCTTAGAAGTTTCTGCACCTCAAAGGAATTTCTCAAAAAGGTAAAGAGGCAGCCAACTCAATGGGAAAAAATTTTTGGAAACCATGTATCTGACAAAAGACTGATATCTTGCATATACAAAGAAATCCTACAACTCAATGACAATAGTACAGACAGCCCAATTATAAAATGGGCAAAAGATATGAAAAGACAGTTCTCTGAAGAGGAAATACAAATGACCAAGAAACACATGAAAAAATGTTCAGCTTCACTAGCTATTAGAGAGATGCAAATTAAGACCACAATGAGATACCATCTAACACCGGTTAGAATGGCTGCCATTAAACAAACAGGAAACTACAAATGCTGGAGGGGATGTGGAGAAATTGGAACTCTTATTCATTGTTGGTGGGACTGTATAATGGTTCAGCCACTCTGGAAGTCAGTCTGGCAGTTCCTTAGAAAACTAGATATAGAGCTACCATTCGATCCAGCGATTGCACTCCTCGGTATATACCCGGAAGATCGGAAAGCAGTGACACGAACAGATATCTGCACGCCAATGTTCATAGCAGCATTATTCACAATTGCCAAGAGATGGAAACAACCCAAATGTCCTTCAACAGATGAGTGGATAAATAAAATGTGGTATATACACACGATGGAATACTACGCGGCAGTAAGAAGGAACGATCTGGTGAAACATATGACAACATGGATGAACCTTGAAGACATAATGCTGAGCGAAATAAGCCAGGCACAAAAAGAGAAATATTATATGCTACCACTAATGTGAATTTTTGTGTGTGTGCTAATGAAGGTGTCAGGGATTGATTTAGGTGATGAATGTACAACTATGTAATGGTACTGTAAACAATCGAAAGTACAATTTGTTTTGTATGACTGCGTGGTATGTGAATATATCTCAATAAAATGATGATTTAAAAAAAAAAAAAAATTATATTGTAGGGGTACATGTACAAAAGAGTTTGAAGATGCTTCTCTAGATCCTCTTTCCCTCTTTTTCCAGGACTTTGCTCCTTTGTTCATCCCCTCTCCCTCCAGAAGCACAGTTTTCTTCCTCTCAGCTAGCTCATTCCCATCAGAACAGGTGTCCAACAATATCTCCATCTTCAAGACAACCCTTCCTTGACCCCCACAACCCACCTCCAATTATTGCCCAGTTGTTCTACTCTGTTCACAGACACTCTGTAGGGTCTACACCTATCTTCTCTACTTCATCTCTTACATAATCTTCAACCCATGTGTTCCGGTTTGCTAATGCTGCCATTATGCAAAATACCAGAAATGGATTGGCTTTTATAAAGGGGGTTTATTTGGTTACAAGTTACAATCTTAAGGCCATAAAATGTCCAAAATAAGGCATCAACAATAGGGAACCTTCACTGGAGAAAGACCATTGGCATCCAGAAAATCTCTGTTAGCTAGGAATGGCACGTGGTGGCTTCTGCTTGCTCCCAGGTTGTGTTTCAAAATGGCATTCTCCAAAATGTTGCTTTTGGGGCATTTTGTCCTCTCTTAGCTTCTCCAGAGCAAACTCTGGGTTAACATAAGTCTGTTTTCAATGACTGTCTTCAAAGTGTCTCTCTAAGCTGCAGCTGCGTCTGGGCCCGTGTGGCTCTTTTTAAAGTACTCCAGTGATCCAATAAAGACCCACCCTGAATGGGTGGGGCAACACCTCCATGGAAATTATCCAATCAAAGGTCTTGCCCACAGCTGATTGAGTCACATCTCCGTGGAAACACTCAAAGGATTCCAAACTAATCAACACTAATACGTCTGCCCCCACAAGATTGCATCAAAGAACATGGCATTTTGGGGGACATAATACATCCAAACTGGTACACCATGCTAATGTGGCTTTCATTCCAACCCCTCCACCAGAATTCCTCATGCTATACCATGACTACTGCGTTGCTAAATTAAATAGATGCCTTTTAACCTCATCTTGCTTGTCATTACCTCCTTCTTGAGTTCTGGGACACCACCTGTTTCAGTTTCCCTGGTGCTAAAACAAAGTACCATAGGATGGATTGGCTTAACAACAGGAATTTATTCACAAGGGGTTTCAGAGGCTAGAAGGCTTGCGTCCTCCCCAGGCCAGTATCTTCTGGCTGACTGGCAATTTTGGGGGTTCCTTGGCTTTTCTGTCATGTGGCAGCATCTTCTCCATTTTCCTACAGGTTCTGTTGAGTTCCAGCTTCTTGCTTCTCCTGTGGCTTTTCTTTCTGTGTCCAATTTCCTTTGCTTATCAGGACTGTATTGGATTAAGGCCCACCCTCATTCAGTCGGGGTACACCTTAACTAATAACATCTTCAAAAGTCCTATTTACAAATGGATTCACCCTCACAGGACCAGAGTTTGGGACCTGAATATGCCTTTTTTGGGGACATGATCCAATCCCCAATACTACCCTTTCTTTGTTTTCTTTGTTTTCTCAGATTTCTTGGCAGGCACCACCTTATCATTGCAACTTCTAAATGCTGGGTGTCCCTGTCCTTGATTCTAAGTATTTCATCCAATATCATGGTTTTAAATACATCTGTATACCAATGACTCCCAAGAGCATATGTCCAACTCAGGCTCTCTCTGGGCTCAAGACCGGTATTTACGATTGTCTACTTGACAGCTCTAATTGATTGTCTCAATGGCATTTCAAGTTTACCACATTCAAAACTGAACTATCTCCTCCCAACCCAACCTGTTGACTCCTGCTCCTGTGATTCCATCTCTACCCACACAATTACTCAAGCCTGGAAGACATCTCCCTCTCCTTCACCCCCTACTGTCTCCTACATCCAATCTATGAGCAAATTCTGAGATTCTACCTCCCAAAGTATCTTAAATGTGTCTGCTTCTCTCCATTGCCACTACTTACCACCCCCATCAAGACCCAGCCACCATCATCTCTCACGTGAATTATTGCAATAGCCTCCCAAATGCCTCCCAGGTTTCACTCTTGCTGCCTTTAGTCCATTCTCAAGGGAGTACCCAGAGTGAGCTTTTTAAAATATAAATTGGATGATACTCTCCTGCTGTAATGCTTCAATGGCTTCCCATTACTCTTAAGATAAAATCTAATCTCTTTACCAAGGCCTGCAATGCCTTCAAGGTTTGACTCTTTTTATCTCCAGCTTTATTCGTACCGCTCTCTTCCCATCTTCCTGTTTCTGCAAGAAAAAAAGCCCATTCCGGCCTTGCGGCTTACATCTCTTTCCCTCTGGTTAACTCCTACCCATCCTTCCTGAATTAAACATCAGAAAGGTTTTCCCTGGCCTGCCAATTTAAACTAGTTTCTCCTGCTATTCTCTCATAGCTCTTTGTACTTTTCCTTCATAGTTTTAGCACAGTTGGTAAGTATATATTTATGTGTGATTCTTTGTTTACTGTTTCCTGCACTAGGTTGTCATCTCAAGGAGACAGAGGCAAGATCGGTATTGATCTTTGTTGTCCTCCATCCTGCACTTTGTATAGTGTCTGGCACGTAGCAGGTGTTTAATGAATATTTATTGGATGAAATGTATGAGAGCATTAAGTGCTTGAAAACTCTGCCCTGTTCATTGAATCTCTGCTTAAAATTTGTATAAATGCTATTAAAGTTAGAACTGCCAGTAGGTGCCTTAAGTATTTCAGCCCACAGGTCCCCTTCTCCAAGCCCCACCCACCACAATTCAACCTGTTACGTGTTCTTTTCTGCCCATTCACATAATCTGTGTCCAGGCAATCGGGTGTCATGCAACACCCCTAACATCCACAGGCCAAATAAAGAGGATTGTGACAACCTTGATTCTGAACGTCCACATTTGCATCTCGAGCCCGGAATATGAGTTGGAATATGATAAACCTGTTGCTCCATTCCTGCCCGCAAAGTGCAGCCCGCCCGCTCCTGCAGGCTCTAACACCCACAGCTGGGAACCTCAGGTTTCCACCCCCAGCCGTACAACATGGCAACTCCTGAGGTCATCGCCCAGGCCGAGTCTTCCGTACAACATGGCTGCCTACGGAAGGCGAACCTCCACCCCGCCCAGCCACCGGAAGTTTCCATTTGAAACGGAGGCGGCAGACGCGGCTCGCGGCGCGGAGCGGCGCGGCGGTTGCTGCAGATTATCTTTTAAAGGAGACCGACGAGGACCGCGGGCTGGAACAGACGGCGTTTGGGTTCGACTCTTCGGGGGCTCGGGACTGGGCTGGATGTGGAGGGAGGACGGGCTGGGATGGAAATGGAAAATTTTCTCTTTCCCCATCCTTCCCCCGAGCCGGAGGAGTTCGGGTCGCGCCCTTCGCGTGTTCTCCGCCTGCTGGCCTTGGGTGGCGTCACATTAACCTTGCCCCCTCCAGGGTCCAGCCGCGCCGCCTCGTTACGATGACCGGCGTAGTGAAGACAGTGCACACTCTACAGCCCCCCTCTGTGCTGAGCGACGGCCTGCCTGCTGGTGGGTGGACCGGGCAATGTGGACCGGCCTGGCGTGGCGAGGCCGCGGAGTGGGGCGGGGATCAGATTAGTGGCCCGGAATAGGGGGCGCCGGGCAGAAGAGGGCATTCCGTGGGCTCTGGCAACCTGCTAGCTTCCTTTGAACCAGGCTGTCTAGGTTTGTGGTGGGAGTTAGGGGAAAGACCAACGGAGGGCCTTTAGACCTTCCTTGCAGCCCCCTCACACCCAAAAAGACAGCATTCCACCAATTAGATTAAAGATGTTGGTTCTACAATTATCCCTCTAAAATAGGGGATAACCAGTTATGGGTTTTATTTCCAGACCTGGGGCCACCTTGAGGATCTGGGTTTGTTGTCAGGGAGGAGACAGGTGTGTCATTTGGAAAGTGGGATACTTAGGGGGAAGGCACTAGGTTGTTTGCACCATGTCTTGTTCATGTTTATATCTGCACGATGTCTCATATAGGACCCCTCAATGAATGTTTTGTTGCATGAACTAGGAGAGAGGTCAGGCCTAGCACCGGAGTATTTTGAAAGCTTTAGGAGAAGAGACATGATTAAAAAGATCAATTTTAATTGCATTGCCATGTTCTGTCTTGCTCGTGGTTGAAAGTCATTGCATAGGATTTGCAGCTGTGGAGCTGCCTCATCTAGTGATTAAAGCACAGAATAAGCTTCAGACACCAGAAAACTATTGTGGTGGATTAGGAAGCAGCTATTTATGATCCTTTCCCAGATGACCCAGTGCAGGTGGTTGATGAGCAGTAGTACGATCTGTGAAGTAAATAGGTTTTTCTCCAAAGGTTTAAAGAATCATTCCGTTTGTTCCACCTTGCCTCAGAACCCCTCCATGTTAACCTTGGCATCAGCAGGATGAGGCTGCTCCACAGCTGCAAATCCTATGCAATAACTTTCAGCCACGAGCAAGACAGAACATGGCAATGCAATTAAAATTGATCTTTTCAATCATGTCTCTTTCTTCTCCTAAAGCTTTCAAAATACTCCGGGGCTAGGCCTGACTTCTCTCCTAGTTCGAGCAACGAAACATTCATTGAGAGTGTCCTATATGAGACATCATACAGATATAAACATGAACAAGACATGGTGCAAACAACCTAGTGCCCTCCCCCTAAGTATCCCACTTTCCAAATGACACCCCTGTCTCCTCCCTGACAACAAACCCAGATCCTCAAGGTGGCCCCAGGTCTGGAAATAAAACCCATAACTGGTTATCCCCAATGGAGGTCTCCGTATGCAATCTGCTGTCTTTCCTCTGGAGAGCACTGTGCCCGCTTCAGCAGCCAGTGACTGACTTCTCAAACCAAGGCCAAAGTTTCATTTCTTTGCTTTCCATCCCTGTCTGAGCTACACCGTCAGACATAACCTTGATAGTTTAAAATTCTAAGTTCTCTCCCAGTTTTTTTGTTTCAATGTTGAGCATGTGTTGGTTGGTTTTTAAGTTTTTCATATATGTATGTACGTGGTAAAAGAAAAGTTAGAAAGCATTATATATGTGAAAATCGGTCTCTTTCCTTTCGCTAACACCAGCCATCCAATTCCCCTCCTAGTGTCTCCCATTTTAAAGTCACAGTCTTTAGTCCTGCTAATTTTTGTCCTACTATGCAATTCTTAGGTTCTATCAAATTTGGGTTATTGAAACTGATTCCAATCAATGAAAGGTGTTAATTTTAATCAATTTACTGTTGACATCTTTTTACATGGGGTAGATTTGTTGTTGTGTATAACTTACTAATACTTGAGCATGGAAATTACCTTTTACCACAGACAGAGCCCTCAAAAATAACCCTTTTAACATTTGCTTTGTGGATAAGAGTATCTAAACTAGAGAGTGAAGGTGCCGAGTAAGTGTACCTAGAAATGAAAGTATCTGCTAACCTGAAAAATCATATTTGTCCCAATCCTTTTCTTCCGGTGCTTTGTACCTTGTTTCTGCAACTTGCTTGATTTCATCGTTATGGTTCTTAACAGGTCTAGTTTAAGGGAGTCATTGTACAGTGAACAAAGTGAAACTATAAGCTACAAAAGCCTCTGTGCTGTATGTTGTATGTAGGGGTGGGGAGGAGGGGAATGCTTAACTCCAGAATAAGTTACTTGAATTGGCTGCGAAAAATATGTAATAGACCATTTATGGTGGAAGACTGGCACATAGGCTAGAGGAGAAATGTTCTCTTTTGGGGGGAGAAGAGTGGCATGACAGGGCCACAGCCTAGCAAGAAGATCAGAATCGAATGCCAGCTGGGAAACTTCTAAACTTAATGAAGGATGAGCAGATAAGACGGATTCGTGGTAGAGCCAGTCAGCATGGAAGATCAGAGAGGAGAGACTTAGAGTTTAGAGGTGAAGTTCTGGGAAACAGCCCATGAAGCTGTGAAATTTATTCAGCAAACAGGTATTAAACATCTAGTAATATGCCAGATATGCTGCTAGGTGCTGGAGGAATACAGATATCTCTTAGAGTAGTCAGAAAGACAGTCTGGTAAAAACAACTACGGTAACACTTGAAACCTCCAAAGCATCCTGAGTGTTGAGCTAGGAAAGTGTGCAGAGTTCTTTGGTAGCTTTGGGAGTTTTAGAAGATGGTACAATTCCAGGGATGCCTAATGAAAGACTGCTGTGTTTTGCCCTGCTGCTCTCCGCACTGCCTCTCTTTTAGTTCTTTGATAGTATCAACCTCTAAGTTCACATCTATACACTCCAGCCATTCAGTATGGTGTATCATCAAACTTTTGGCTATCCTCAAACATACTGCATGGTCACATTTTGAACAAGAATTCTAATTTCTCTCTCCTATTAGTCTATAGGAGTCTTATTCTTCTGAACTAATCTTCAGAAATTGAGATTGGCCAGAATAGTGATAAAGGTTTATAACAACTTATGTTTGTTACAGGGTTGCGACTGTTGAGTCTTGCCTCTTGGGGTTCTACCCTCTTATTTTCCTTTGCAGACACTCAAACTCAAGCCATTTCTAAGAGTCTGTTACCAGTTAAGTCCAAAGAAGTAGACGTTTCCAAACTTCTTCATTCAGGAAGTTCAGAGAACGATGTTATGAAAAACATCAAACCAAGACGGGAGAATGGGTAAGAGTCAGATCGATAATACACAGTTAAAACATCTTGTTAAAAATTGCTTGGTACCAAGAATTAGAAAATAGGATTCGGACTCTATGAGGCAGCAGAATAATTGGCCTGTGGTTGGTGGCCCAGAGCAGTGCAGTGTTGGCCAAGCTGTGTGTCAGAACCCTCTAAGTTCAGCTCTTCTGAAGAGACATAGCAAGGGGTATGACACAAAGTGTTCTTGTCTCTCACACTGCTTGCTCTGAGTATGCAGACGGCAGTGCTCAAACACCAGCCCTAAGTGCAGTGGTCATGGGGGTGGGGACCTGTTATTAGCCCAGGTTGCTGGTCTCAGCTCAGTCCAGCTCCAGTGTCATGTGGATGCTTTCAGTTCCCCATGTAAGAAAGGTTGACTTGAGATGGCATCTTGAGCAGGAGCAGGTTGGTCAAGTTGTTGGGGTGGTCAGGGAAGGGGAGCCCATTCCTTCTTGATAAGCCTTTTTCAATAGTCTGCTAAAACAAAAGGGCATGGGCCCTCAGGGCTTAACAAGAACTTAGACTTTTTGTTCTGCCTTGTTCACAGCACTCTTTGTTTTTGCTTCTTTAGGCAGACAAAAACTGCAGACACTGCCATCAGGAAGAACATTAGAAAAAGGTGAACTTCAGGGTAAATGAAACTCGGCCATTGTTTTAGAGTAGCAGGTCTCTGATTCACAGCACATGGTTGTGTTGTGTTTGGGCACCATTCCAGAAACCTGAGCTTATTGGACCACTGCTGATGGGAATCAAGCCCAGCTATGGCCCACGAACAGGAGTGTGAAGCTGAGCGTGGGAGGGGCTGATCTTGAGATGAATGTTTGCTGGGGGGTAGCGGGTGAAATCCTCGAGAGGAATCCTCTCTCTGTTTGAAGCCAGCTTGGAAGTTTTGCAGCCCTGAAGACAGAAATAATATAATCTGAAAAGTCTGTAGAAATAGGTTTTAATTCCAAGACTTTTATGTCTTTTACTTTGGCATGTCTTAAAAGTTCTGAAGACAAAATAGTAGCAAGGAGGGCTCCAAGAACTTTGAAAAGGAGTTTCAATATTGATGATAATGGCTGTTATTTATAAAATACCATTCTTAGCTGTGCTAAGAATTGTACATGTATTATTCATACTAATAATATTATGAGATGTAGGTATTACTCTAATTCCAGAAATGAGGAAACAGCCTCAGAGAGGTTATGCAGCTCACTGAAGGTCATATACCACTATATGATAAAGCCAGGATTTGAATCCCTTTTTTGTGACTCTAGAACCCATGCATTTAACCCTCCACTTCTTCATGTAAATACACTTATTACAGCTATAAACCACTCAGTAAGCAGAAATCAGAGGAAGAACTCAAGGATAAGAACCAGCTCTTAGAGGCCGTCAACAAGCAGTTGCACCTGAAGTTGACTGAAACTCAGGTAAGAGACCCACCAGACCTCTGCCATCAGCTGCCCCAAGAGAGATACATTTGGAATCCTGAGGAATGGCCCCTTGGGTGGGAGCAAGCTTGTAAAGCCCAGGACCCAAGGCGGGGCAGAAATAGAAGATGCCAGGCTTGTGCTTTGGCTATGCAAAAGTATGGCCAGCAAAGACCACCCCTGTGGAGTGAGCAAGACCTGATGTGTCTGCATGGCACCCCAATAGGGAGAGCTGAAGAATCTAACCCAGAAGGTGGAACTGCTGGAGAAGTTTCAAGACAACTGTTTGGCAATTTTGGAGAGCAAGGGGATCAGCCCAGGTGAGAGACCACACACAGCTGCCTTCAAAGGAATCAGGGCACCGTGCCCTTTCCTGGGTCAACTCTGGTCCATCCAGAGTCCACTGTGGCGTTAACTGTCCCAGTCAGTGCTAATGTGGCTTAACTAAGCCTTAAAGATTTTAGAACTTCTTTTTGTTCTGCTGCTTTCTCCTTCATGTGATATTGATTTTGCTTGATAACAGAGCTCCAGATGGTTGTGGAGAGAGAGGCTTATCTCTTCCTTTTGGGAACACTGTGTGCCATTCATTTGATGCCAAAATATGACTTTGCAGATACCCCAGAAAACATTTTGTTTCTTTTAAGAGATAGTGCATCCTGATACCTTTCACAGGTGGGAACCGAGACATAAAACCATTTTCAAGTGTTCCTAAACCTGACTATTCATCAGAATCACTGTGGTTTAAAATGTGGCTCCTGTTCTGATCCTGTCCCTGGAGAACAAGGTCTGTAGCCAAGAAGAGTATGAAAGAAGGACTTTCCCAGAGTCCAAGGCAGGGCTCAGACTGAGTTAACAAACCTGGGAAGGCCCAAGGAAAGGGCACAGGCTTCTTTGAGTTAAATACTGATTTTGAATGGTACTAATCAACTTTCAGATCGCAATTTAGGATTTATTCTTTAGTCACCATATATGCTTTTACGTTACCATGTGCATGCACTACTTTTACCCTGAAATATATATATATATTATAAACCAAACAAAAAGATCCAACCTATACCATTCCTTTGGGAAAATTCCAGCGTATTTCACTAAGGTAAGGAGAAAGCAGAGTAAATTTTTGTCTATATGCAAACCTGGACAGGAAGGGGATGGATTTGTAGCTCTAGAGGTAAGGTGTGAGTGACCCTGTCAAGGTGAAAACTCAGGGGAGAGAGTCAGAGACCAGATGTTTTCTCATGAATATTCCTGTACTTGCCTGTGGAGGGTTTTTGTTTCTTTTTGTTTAAGGTGCAATTCCCTAAATGAGGCTGATTTTATTGTATCCATCAGTTTTAGGCAGTGAAACCCTGGCATCACAGCAAGAATCCACCAAGGATCACACAGACTCTATGGTGAGGGCATGAGTGTAAATAGTGGTCAAGTGACCGTGGGGCTCTGTAAATCTAAGATGGTTTCTGCTATGTGCTCAGTAAACCCCAAGAAGTGGCCTTTGGTTATCCATGATAGTGTAAGAGAACAGTGGGATGCGAAGTCTCCAAACAGTATGTTCGGTAGCTTTGAGTTTGAATTGAAAATATACTGCCTTAAAACAGATAATTAGACGGACCTGTATAGATCGCTTTCTAGTGTCTCCATTCTATATACATCACTAAATTTCTCCCTTTATTCCCTTGCCTGGAACTATATGATGCAATGTTCCAGGCGGAGTTAAATTTGGGTTCTTGGCTTCTTTTTGATTCCTTCCCTGAAGTAGGAAGGTAATTGTTTGGGCTTAAAGTCTTCCCAGCGTCTATGATATCTGCCCCCAGGATGGTCAATTGTCTTAGAATCATATAATACTAGCTATGACAGCCTTCCCCAGCTCTCCTAGGCTTCTGTGGCAACTACATTTTGATCATATTGTCTGTGTAGTACAAAACACATGTGCAGTAAGCCGGCTCTTCCTGTCAACTGGGTTCCTCAAAGGCACCTAATATAGTGCCAGGCAGGTGGGGTACACAAGTATTGAATGAATGGAAGGGACTTTACAGATCATCTAAGTCAACTCCCATTTTTATATGAAAAGATTAGGTAAACGTTTTCATATCCCAATAAAAGATTTGTTACTACCTTGTACTTTCCTCTTAGTTACTGTTGGAAACTTTGCAAGATGAGCTGCAGCTTTTTAATGAAACAGCCAAAAAGCAGATGGAGGAGTTACAGGTAAGAGGCAGACATGACCCTCAGAGATATAATTACTGTTTTCTACCACAGTGTGTAAATTTATAGAGGATTCTGTTGATTTTTAATAAAAACTTTTTAATTTGGAATAATTTTAGATTTACAGAAGTGTTGCAAAAATAGGGCAGAGAAGCAGTTCCCCTATGTTAACATCTTACATTATCAAGGTATATTTGTCAAAACTAAGAAACCAACAGTGGTGCTATGTTACTATTAACTAAATTACAGACTTTATTTGAATTTTACCAGTTTTTCCACTAATTTTCTTTTTCTTTTCTGGTGGACTGTTTCTTAAGAGATGTTCACCTCTCTGGGGCTTGAGGCATTATGCAACACACTCGGTTGCTCAAAGTTGAGAATTGGGTCCTATGTGAAACCTGTACTGGGGAAACACAATAGTATTTTTCTCGAGGAGGGTCCTGTATTCAGAAACCCAGAATCTTGGTGTGGGCTGCTTTGGATTGTATGGGAATCATTGGCTATTTAGCCTCCATATGTTTGTGAATTTTATGACCTTCTGCCTTTTATTTATTTCCAACTTCATTCCATTGTGGTATGAGAAAGTGTTTTGTATGATATCAATATTTTTAAATTTGTTGAGACTTGCTTTGTGACCCAACATGTGGTCTATCCTAGAGAATGTTCCATGAGCACTTGAGAAAAAAGTGTATCCTGCTGTTGTTGGATGTAGTGTTCTATAAATGTCTGTCAAGTCTAGTTCATTTATCATACAATTCAACATCTCTGTTTCTTTAGTGATCCTATGTCTAGATGTTCTATCCATTGATGAGAGTGGTGTATTGAAGTCTCCAACTATTATTGTAGAGATATCTATTTCTCCTTTCAGTGATCGCAGTGTTTGCCTCATGAATTTTGGGGCATTCTGGTTTGGTGCATAAATATTTATGACTGTTATGTTTTCTTGATGAATTGACCCTTTTATTAATATATAGTGTCCTTCTTTGTCTCTTTTAATTGTTTTGCTTTTGAAGTCTAACTTGTCTGATATTAATATAGCTACTCCCGCTTTTTTCTGGTTGTTGTTTGCATGAAATATCTTTTTCCAACCTTTCACTTTCAGTCTATGTTTGTCCTTGGGTCTAAAGTGAGTTTCTTGTAGACAGCATATAGATGGGTCCTGTTTTTTAATCCATTCTGCCAGTCTGTGTCTTTTTATTGGGGAGTTTAATCCATTTACATTTAGTGTTATTACTGTAAGGGCAGTACTTTCTACTACCATTTTGTTTTTTGGAATTTATATGTCATATCTTATTTTTTCCTCTCCTTTTACCTTTCCTGATAATCTTCATTTCTGCACTCTTCTCCAACTCTCTCTCTCCTGTCTTTTCCTATCAGCCTGTAGCACTCCCTTTAGTATTTCTTGTAGTGCCGGTCTCTTATTCACAAACTCTCTCAGTGTCTGTTTGTCCGAAAATGTTTTAATCTCTCCCTCATTTTTGAAGGAAAGTTTTGCTGGATATAGAATTCTTGGTTGGCAGTTTTTCTCTTTCAGTATCTTAAATATATCATGCCACTGTCTTCTTGCCTCCATTGTTTCTGCAGAGAAATCTGTACATAGTCTTATTGACTTTCCCTTGTACGTGATGTATGGCTTTTCTCTTGCTGCTTTCAGAATCCTCTCTTTGTCTTTAACATTGGACAATCTGACCAGTAAGTGTCTTGGAGTAGGTCTATTGGGATCTATTCTATTTGGGGTACGTTGTACTTCTTGAATCTCTAATTTTCTGTCTTTTATAAGAGTTGGGAAATTTTCAGTGAATATGTCTTCTATTACTCTTTCTGCCCCTTTTCCCCTCTCTTCTCCTTCTGGGATACCCATAACACGTATATTTGTGCGTTTCATGTTGTCACTCAGCTCCCTAAGACCCTGCTCATATTTTTCCATTTTTTCACCATCTGTTCTTTTGTGTGTATGAATTCTAATGACCTGTCTTCCAGTTCACTGATCCTTTCTTCTGCCTGTTCAAATCTACTGTTGTGTCCCTCCATTGTGTTTTTCATCTCCTCCATTGTGGCCTTCATTCCCATGAGTTCTGCCATTTGTTTTTTTAAGTTTATGAATTCTTCTTATGGTCAGCCAGTGTCTTCTTTATATCCTTCAGCTCTTTTGCTATATCTTCCTTCATTTCATCAAATTTATTTAGCATTAGTTGCCTCCACTCCTGTGTCTCAGCTGAGCTATTAGTTTGTTCCTTTGGCTGGTCCATGTTTTCGTGTTTCCTAGTATGGCTTGTTATCTTAAGTTGTCTAGGCATCTGGTTCTCTTGATTAGTTTATTTTGGAGCTTGTTTTCTGTCTTTTACTTAGTGGTTTTCTTGTTGGTTGGCTTTGTTTTCTGGCCTCTGTTATTCAGTTCAGCTTATTCTAGACCTCTAACTTAGGTTCTATTTAGTATTTAGTTGATCGAATTTTTCCCCTCTTATTTTTTCTGTTTCTTGCTCTGCCTCTATGTAACCTTTTTGTGAGTGGGTCTCCTCAGATATGGTCGACCCTAGTCAGATTTTCCCGGTCTAGTGAGGCCCAGGTCTCATTGGGAGGGTATGGAGTTTTCCTGAGAATGAGACCCTCCTATGAGGACTTTAGAATTGGTGCTTTTCCACTCCTGTCCAGCAGGTGGCGCTGGCCAGCCCGCAGCTCCCCCACCAGTGTAAGGAGGTGTGGAGCCTTTAGTTCTCTGGTGACTCTGATCCTGTCAGGGGCGTGGCTGACTGAAGCTGGAATCTGAATTCCAGCCCCTGGGGTCTGAATTCCCAGAAGGAGGACTGCTAGTTGAGCTGGGCCTCCCTCCACTCTCCTATTCTCAGAATTCCAGTTGTCTCTCAGGGGCACTATTCCCTTCTCCTCTCTCCTCTTTGGGGCCTCTCCAGGTAGATTCCTTGGTCAGCCTGAGTTGCCAATTAAAGACGGGGGTGGAGGCCTTCAGTAGTGAATACGGAATTCAAAGACACTGTGGGTACTCTGTCTCCCCTCAAGCCCAGCCTAGTCCCTCAACCTGGACTTTCCGATAGAAAATAACCACATATATCACTTTTAGATTTAAAAAAAAAAAAAAAAAAAGTAGAAAAGAAAAGAAAAAAGGAAAAAAAAAGAGTCTCTTTTAAACGTTTTTTCCCCAGCCTGGAAGTTTTGTCAGTGTCAGAATAGAGCATTTAAAGATATGCTTTGGGCTATTGTCTGATAATTACTCTCCAACCCCTTCAGTTCCACCCCTGCCGGGGGGCTATTGAAATGCAAAAAAGATAA
Source organism: Choloepus didactylus (assembly GCF_015220235.1). NCBI lineage: Eukaryota > Metazoa > Chordata > Mammalia > Pilosa > Megalonychidae > Choloepus > Choloepus didactylus. The sequence goes on along the minus strand of NC_051310.1, from coordinate 141,201,302 downwards.
GAGATCAGCGAGAAGCCAGAAGGGACAAAATGTAAGGGAAAAAGAAATGGCTTTTTGGAGTCTGGGAATGGGTGCCGGCTTTTACGTGCCCCCACTTCTTGGAGCCCAGCCCTTCTTTAGCACCCCAGCTCCCAAAGTTAGTTAATTAATTTGTTAATTAATTCTGCAGTTGAGGCTGGTTTGAGCCTCCCTTCTTGCCCTCAGCAGATTGCTGTTTTTTGGTTTTTTTTTTCCCCCCTTTCAGGGAGCCGGCAGCAAGACAGTCTGTGAGGTCTGGGTGGGGAGGGGCGCCAGACCCCTGGTCTGGGAAACTTACAATGTTCGCTGCGATCTCAGCTTTTCCTCCAATTCCAAACTTGTGTCCAATGTGTGACTGGTTACTGGAGACCCCGAAAACACTGTTTCATATAGTTCTTGGGTAATTGCCAGCTGCTCTAGGGGAAAGACGAAATTCTGCTCCTCACCACTCCGCCATCTTGCCCCGCCTAATCATTGGCTATTGTGTTGAACCCTGGTAGATTGCATTGCTCCAGGTTTGATATAGAAGTCTATAGTGTAGAGGGACACTTCCCAACAAGAGCATAGATAAACAAATCTAAGATAGAAAATACATTGTCTGTTGATATTCCAGTGGTCTTCCTCAATGGAATAGAGGCATAATGTTCTGGTGTGGTTAGTGTCTTTCCTGTGAGTCAAGAGCTGTTTTTTTGTTTTGTTTTTTTTCCCTCTTTGAATGTCTTTCCATGCAGGCCTTAAAAGTAAAGTTGAAGTTGAAAGATGAAGAAAGGATCCGGTTCCTAGAACAGCAAACAATATGTAACAGTCAAGTAAATGATTTTACAACAGCCCTTGAGGAAATGGAGAAGCTATTAGAAATGTGATTAAAAAGGAAGTAGCCAGGTGGTTCCCTCTTGGGGATAAACTCTCAGAGGCAGTCCCTTAGGACATCATCTTCATGGCTGTGATCTTCTAGGACTCACCACCTCCTGAAGAAAACAGCTTCTGCAGTAGGATTAAGGACAGCTTTGTGGTAGAATGGAGGCTTTTCTTTTCAACAAGTGTTCCCAACCTTCAGATTGGTCAGCTCTCCAGAGGCTCACACATAAATAATGGAGGCCTACCAAAGAGGGACCTGGAGGCTTGGATCAACCTCCTAGACAACAGAGCAACACACCTTTAGGATCAGGAGCTAAACCAGGCACAGCTGGAGGATCTAAAAGATCACATTCAGATTTGCAGGAAGAAAACCTGAATTGTACAGTGGAGCCCAGATGTTCTGCAGGAGACACCACTGAGGAGCCACGCTGGCCCCATCCAACTTGGAACACATTCTGACCCATCCCATTGAGCTTCTATACCTCATTGTGAACTTACGAACCTGATGTTGCTTGAAATGGTTTGGCTTAATAAATGAGTTGAAGGTATGTAATAATACCTGTAATATACCTTGGAGCTTTTAATCTAAATCACTTCTGGTTTTTTTTTTAAGTGCTACTTTAAAATAAATATTTCTGTAAATATTCTGACTGTAATATTAAGAAAGAAAATAGACTTAACCTAAATATGACCAGTGAACCCCACTGAACTAGTTAACAAGTTCAAGGCTCTGATTTAACCCAGAATAATTTTCTTCTGATTATTAAGTGCCCTGTGAGTGAGATCCCTGTCTTCAGGAATCACAGCAGTCCTCTGAGGGTCTTCCCTATTTGTAAAAGTGGGTGCCAGACTCCGTTCACCAGGTGTGTGGTTATTAGCTGCCTGTGTCCTCGCCTGTGTTCTCCCTGTACTCCTAAGCATGGTTAGGCCCCTGCTGTTTGCTTTGTGCACAGAGTTAATCCTGGGCCAGCTCCAGGATCTTTTAGTCAAATGAAGTCCATGGAAGACCTCTTCCTGGTTTACCAAAGGCACAATTATGCTTCATCTCTTAGGCAAACTGGCTTTGGCCATCTCCTAGCTTTTCTGTACCTCCCAATTCTGCCCCCTCCCACCCCCCACCACCCTTCAGCATAGTTATTTTCTAAGGCAGCTCAGAGCCATCCAAGCAAAACAAGTAACACCCCCCCACACCCTAATTCAAAGGACTAAAATGCTTTACCCTCACACAAACATTCCTACAGTTGGTTATGTGTCAAGTATTTGAAAGGTAAACCCAGTTAAATGATTCTCACTAGTGAGAAGGGCTGAATGTTTTCTTCTATCCACATTCTGGGACATAAAATATACCTTAAATTTAAAAGGATAGAAATGCTATAAAATACACCCTCAGACTACGGTGGAATTTAAACTAAAGCTAGTAACAGAAAGAGCTGGATTCAAAATATTTTTAACTAAATGAAAATAAATACTAAAATTTATGAGATGCATCTCAATAACATTGCATTAAAAATATGTGTGGGATGCAGCAAAAGCTGTGCCTAGAGGGAAATTTATAGCATGGAATGCATATTTTAGAAAAGAAGAAAGATCTAAAATAATCTAAGTATCTACCTTAGGAAACTAGAACATGGAGAGCAATATATGTTACCAAAGCAAGGAGGGAGAAAATGATAGAGCAGAAATCAATGAAATTGAACACAAGGAAACAATTGAGAAAAATCAATGAAACCAAAAATTGGTTTTTGAAAAGATGAATAAAAGTGTTACACGTTTAGGCAGGTTAATCAAGAAAAAAAGAGCAGATGCGATTACTAATATCGAAATGAAAGAAGAGTGAATACTACTGATCCCATCAACATTAAAAGAATAAAACATCTCAGTATCTGGTAGTTTAAGTCCTCCAGCTTCTTCAAGATTGCCTTTGCTATCCTAGGCCTTTTGCATTTCCATGATGGTTTTTAAATCAACTTTTCTAATTTCTATTAGCCTGCTGGAATGTTGCTGAGGATTATATTGCATCTATAGATCAATCTGTGAAGAACTGACATCTTAATACCAAGTCTTCCAACCCATGACGATAAACTCTTCACTTACTTAGATCGTCTTTAATTTCCCTCAGTGATGTTTCTGTAATTTTTAGAGGCCTTGCATATCTTCTAGTTTTATTCTTATGTATTTGATTTTTATTACTGCTTTTGTGTTTTTAAAGTCTCATTTTCTAATTTTTGCTAGTTTATACCCTTTATATATTGACCTTGCATCCAATTACCTTGCTAAATGCATTTATGAATTGCAGTAGTTTATAATGGATTCTTTTGGATTTTCTATATACACAATCATGTCATCTGCAAATAATGACAGTTCTATTTCTTTCCAGTCTCAATACCTTTTCTGTATTTATCTGCCTAATTGCTGTCTAGAATCTCCAATGCAATGTTGAAAAGAAGAGGCTTATTACCAACCTCAAGGGAAAATTGTTCAATATTTCAGCATTAACTATCATATTAGCTGTGATTTTTGTGTACATATCCTTTATTAGACTAAGGAAGTTCCCTTCTATATCATTTGCTGAGAGTTTTTATCATGAAAAGATGTTGAATTTTATCAAATGCTTTTTCAGTATCTCTTGACATGCTCATATGGTTTTTATCCCTTATTGTTAATGTGGTGAATTACATTGAGTTTCAGTATGTTAAACCAGCCTTTCATAACTGGAATAAGCTCCACTTGGTCATAAGGTATTTTCTTTTTATGTAACATTGGATTCCATTTTTTATATATTTTTAGTGTTTTTGTGTTTATGTTCATGAGAGATATCTATCTGTAATTTTATTTTATTTTATTGTAATGTTTCTTTTCATGTTTTGGTATCAGGGTTATATTGACCACCTAAAATGAGATTAGGTTTGGTATTATTTCTTCTTTAAGTGTTTGGAAGAATTCACTAATGTGAGCCCATCTGGGCTTGGAGTTTTCTTCATGGTAAGGTTTTTTTGTGTTGTTGTTTTTTTGAATTCAGTTTTATTGAGATATATTCACCTACCATACAGTCATCCATGGTGTACAATCTGCTGTTCACAGTACCATCATATAGTTGTACATTCATCATCCCAATCCATTTTTGAACATTTTCTTTACACCAGAAAGAATAAAAATAAGAATAAAAAATAGAAGTAAAAAAGAACACCCAAACCATCCCCCCATCCCACCCTATTTTTCATTTAGTTTTTGTCCCCATTTTTATACTCATTTGTCCATACAGTGGATAGAGTGAATGTGAGCCACAAGACTCTCACAATCACACAGTCACATCATGTAAGCTACCTAGTTATACAATTGTCTTCAAGAATCAAGGCTCCTGGGTTGCAGTTTGATAGTTTCAGGTATTTACGTCTCAGTATTCCAATACATTAAAACTGAAAAACGGATATCTATATAGTGCATAAGAATGCTTTCCAGAGTGACCTCTCTACTCCATTTGAAATCTCTCAGCCACTGAAACTTTATTTTTTCATTTTGCTTCCCCCTTTTGGTCAAGAAGATTTTCTCAATCCATGGGAAGGTTTTTAATTGTGGATCTCAATTTCTTTATCAGTTACAGGACTATTCTGATTTTCTATTTTTATTGTGTCGTTGGGTAAATTTGGTAAATTGTTTTCCAAGGAATTTTACGATTTCAACTACATTGTCAAATGTATTAGCATAAGTTAATCAAAATATCCTCTTTTTCATATCTGTAAGATCTGAGGGCTATCCCTTCTGTCACTCTTGATATCAGTAATTTGTGATTCATTTTTTCTAGATCAGCCTTGTTAGTGGTTTATTAATTTTATTAATCTTTTTAAAGGTGCAATTCTTGGTTTTGTTCATTTTCTTTGTTGTACATCTGCTATTTCATAATTTCTGCTTTTATGTTTATTATTTGTTTCTACCTATAATTAGGGTTTTAATTTGCACTTCTTTTTCTAGCTTCTTAAAATAGAAGAGCACATCTTTTCAATTTTTCTTCTTTTCTAGTATATGCATTTACAACTATAAATTTCCTTCTAAGCGTCATATAGCTGCATCCCATAAATTTTGCTATGTCGTATTTTCATTATCCTTCAGTTCAAAGTATTTTCTGATTTCCACTGTGATTTCTTCTTTGATCTATGGATAATCTGACTTCTTGTCAGATTACTCCACCAAACAGCTCTTGCTAAGGTCACCAATGACCTGTTTTGTAGGTAAATCCAATCTTCATTTTGGCCTGTAAGCAGTTGAAGGCATGGTTAACTACTTCCTTAAAATACCTTTTTCCATTACCTCCCATGACACAACAGTCATGTTTTTTTTTTCCTATCCAACTTGTTGCTCTTTTTTTCCCTCTATTCTACAGGTTCATCCTTTTCTACCATTAAATGTTGGTGCTCATCAAGATTCAGAACTAAGCCCTGCTCTTATTTCTCTCCCTAGGCCCTCTCATCCGCACCTTCGATCACCTCCTATTACACTTTTATGTTTCCAGCACAGACTTCTTTATGCCTAAGAGTCATACATGCTCAGGTCTCTTCTTAGGTGACTCAAAAGCACCTCAAACACAGTTATGTCCAAAACAAGCTCAAGGTCTCCCTTCTCAGACCTGTACTCTTCCAATGAAGTCTACATTTACTAATATCAAAGTTATAAATGCCTTTACCATTTGACTCAGCAATCCTATTTCTGGTAATGTATTATTACAGGATTGCTGATATTTCAAATGTCCATATAAGGAGAATGGTTGAATAAACTGTGGTATATCCACACAGTGGAATATCCACTTAAAAAAAAAAAAAAGTTTGAGGAGCCTCTCAATGTAGTGATATGGAGAGCCTTCCAGGATGTATTGTTAAGTGTAGGAAGGGGGAGGATAAAAATACACATTCATAGCTGCTTGTATTTGCATAAAACACTGGAATACACAAGAAAGTAATAAAGGAGGTTACTTTCAGAAAGCAAAAGGAAGACAGGATGGAAAGGGACAAGGATGGAAGTAAGACTTCTTAACATCTTTTTCTGTTTTGATTTTTGAACCACATGAATGCATTATCAATTTTTAAAAATGAAAAAACGTTTTTAAATGGGCTAGTGGTGTAGAAGCTAGCAAATTGGTGTATTGGCCTGGATGCTTATCTGCTATTAACAAATTTTATTGATATTTAAGCTTCTCATCCCAATTTCCTACAAAGTAACACATCACATTGTGCAGGGACCAGCAGCAAAGACTCAAGGTTTACTAATTTTATGTTGAGGGAAATCTTAGGAAAAATAGCAGAGACTTAATTATACAATCATAGCCTTTATACACACACTCCATAGGCTCTCAAGACATCAAGGACAATCTTAAAGCATCTAAAATATTCATTTCAACCAGATTTGAAAAAAGAAGCAGTGCTCTGCTTAGGTTCTCCTCAAGAGGAAAGACCCAGTATTTAGGACTTCAAATTGTGGGGAGGAGGTGAGTTAGACACCCAGAGTCAATGCTGGGGAAGAGTTAGGAGGAAGTGGGATATGCTAAGAGTGATCTAAAATGAAAACAATGTGCCAAATACTGTGATGAGTCATTAATTATGCTGTCTCCTTTTTGCCTCATAATAGTCCTGAAGTAGTTGGTGAAATTTATAGATGATGAAATAGAGACCACACTGGTCTAAGAATCTTGCCTGAGGTCACACAGGCAGGTAGTAGTGAAGGAGGGGAGGGGTCAGCTCTCTGCTCCAGGACCTCAGGCCAAGCTTCCCTGGCCCAGGTCAATGGTTTCAGACCTTATCATTCCCCCAAAAGGTACCCCTTCCATGTTTGAGGGCATTTCTCTTTGTCCTCCAAAGCTAAGACCTGGGCATAAGCTTTGAAAGCTCTGAACCAGGGTTGGGGAGGGCAGAGGACTGCGATGGCATTTCTGAAAGATCAGAGGTTTCTCCTCTAAACCCCAAATGGAGGTCCCCCTTCTAGACCCCAAATATGGTCTTGCCTCCCATCTCAGCCTGTTTTGAGGGGCCATAGCTCAGCAAAGGGGTATGGTGTCTCACCCCAAGATCCCACTGCTGCCACCCCTGAGAACTCAGCACAGTGAGAGCCTGAACTCCTGCACCTGTACCCACAGCCCTGCACAATCCAGCTGCAGCCTGACTTCCTGCATGCCGGTCCCGCCCTCCCTGAACTACCCCCTCCCCATCCATCCACCTGCCCTTTGGGCTGTCACACAGACTCCAAGTGAGCTCCCACCTCCAAGCCTAAGCACCCAACCCTCCCCTGCCTGAAATACCACTCAAGGACCAGCCCAAGTCTCTCCTCTTCTGACAGCTTTCCTTGAAATAGGCTGTAACAGTTGGGGTAGAGCCTGGTTCACAGATCCCAGAAGGCCAATGGGGAAATGTCCAGGGACCCACGGTCTCTAGGGAAGCAGCCTGTGCTAGACCATGAGCTTGGTGCTCCATGTCTGCCGAATGAATGAATGAATGAATGAATGAACTCCCTAAATTCCTGTTCCATTCCCAAAGCACATAATGCTACCTTCTATTTTAGTGGGACTAGAATACAGGCCTCTCTTCCCCTGCACACTGCACCCTCAGTCACAATCAAGAAAGGCGGAAGGATTTACAACAGTGAGTCCAAGAAAGCCTGGCATGGCATCAGCTCAAAGCATCACCAGGAGGACAACTGCACAGGTTTCTTGGGGTTAAAGTTTTCCTTTGCTTCTTTCTATTTAGGGGAGACTGGTGATTGAAGAGGCAGTAGGGTGAAGCAGAAAGCATTTCAGTCTGGACAAGCGGTCAGAGCTTGGCTTTTGTGTTAGCTGTGTTGTGAGACCTTGTGTGCAGTGAGTTGTTAACCAGTGCATGGTGGGAACACAGGCTCAGGCACTACAGAAACTTTCAGCAAATGACTGCTTTATTACTTACATAGCACAGAGGGTCCAAAAGAGTGGGGGAAGAGATCACATCATGGCCGGTCTCCCAGGAAGTCCAGATTGCTTGTGTCAGAGTCAGGGGATGGCAGATCCACATGCCCCACCCCCCGTTAGAAGGGAGAGACACTGGCACCACCTGAGGATGGGGTATTTATGCACCCCAGGTGGAGGGGGCCTTGCCACTGAGTTTCCTGCCCTGATAAGTGTCTGGGGCTGCTTGTTCCCAGTTTCCATATTGTAGAATCTGCCTAAGTGAGAGAGGAATGTGCCCACAGCCTGCCAGCCCAGCTCCCCAGCTAGTCACCACTGCCAGTGGCCACTCCCTTGGAATAGGAGCTCCTGTCCAAAGCAGGGAGGGTAGGATAAACCTGCTCAGATGTGTCTCCCTCACCCTGAGATGAGAAGCAAAATTAGCTTGTTGAACCACCCATGGGGCCCCTTTCTAATAAAATCATCAATGTCCTGCTGCAAAATGAGAATCTGGTGAGGGGCTAAATCCCTCTGATGGTGGTAGAATATCCATGTGCTAACAGCCAGTTGTTGCAGCATGACCATGGCTTCTTCCTTGTTACTCCAAGGCTTAATAGGAATTCAGGGGAGGTCACTTGAAGTGGAATATGCTTGTCTGACCCCCTTTAGGACCCAGTCAAACAATGGTTGCATTTGCATGATCAGTCTGCCCTCCCCCATCCCCCTCTTCCTCTCTTAACTCCAATTGTCTGACAGACTCTTGGAGGGCAGGATTGAGTGTGAGGCCACTGAGACCCTTCTACTCAGCCTGGTTGATCAGAGTGGTCACTGTACCCTCATAAAGTTGGGACAGTTGTGAAGGAGATCTTCTCTCGGTTTCTGCCCATATCTATCTTCCATATCCAGTATCTCCTTCTCCATAAAAGCTCACACTTTTGTTTTCATCTCTGGTTTCCCATCTTCGGTTCTAACAGTCTCCTGAATAAGAACCAGCTTCACGCTAACCTCAAGATAAGTCTGGGTGCCCTGAGTAAGGTGTCCCTGATTCCAGAGTGAGAGCAGATATAAGAAGCCATGAGCCAGGGGATTGCATGGAGGGGGATGGTAGCCCCAGTCTCATTGATCTCAACGTGAAGCCAACTAGTCAACTCCCTGGCATTCGTAGGGGGGAGTTTTGAAATCCCATTTAACTCTCCCTTTCCCCCAGACGATGGAGGCAGCACACCCAGTTACCCCAGTCGTGGGTTGGTAGCTCAGCAGTTTAGCACATGAAGTCCTAAGTCCTATGTTGCCAAGACACTCCTGTTCAAAAAGAATGCAGAGAAATGAAAAGAACAGCCAAAAAAAAATCAAAGCCCTCTATATTTTCCTGTGCACCTTGCTTGCTGCACCAAAGTCCACAGAGAAAGGTGCTACATGGTGAGGAGTGAGAACACAGGCTCAGACAGAACAGAAACTTTCAGCAAATGAGCACTTTATTACACAGCACAAAGGATCTAAAAGAGCCGGGGAAGAGATCCCATAGTGGCCAGTCACCCAGGGAGGTCAATCTGCTTGGGTCAGAGGGATGGATGGCAGTTCTGCAATGTCCCACTTTGCGGTAACAGAGAGACAAATTTGTACTACCTGGGGGGTGGGGATGAGGTGGTATTTATCCACCCCAGGGCTAGGGGTCCTGACACTGGGTTTCCTGCCCTGATAAGCATCTTGGACTGCTTGTTCCGGGAATAAAAACATACTTTAAAAATGGAAAAGGGGGCGGGGGGTAGGCAAGGGCTGGCAGATGACCGCTGAGTGTCTCTGTGACTTCCCCACCACTTTGGGCCACTGGGTTGCTGTAAGAAGGAGGGGAAAGGGTTGTCATTAAGTATGCGATCTTCATTATTCATAACAGCCTTGAAGTGGGTGATGTTGCTTTCATTTTACAAACCATAAAATAGAGACCGAAAAAGATCCAAGAAAATTGCCCAAAGTCCCACGGCTATGTCATGGCACTGCAACACCCCATTTCTGGACTCTGGCAGGACGCTAAATCACCCGAGATGAGCGGTTCACGAACAGAAGGAAAAACAGAGCAAACGAGGAAACGGAATAGAGGTTGAATTCCACCAGCTCTCTTTCCCCTCACAATACCACTCATCCTTTCTTGCTTCCCTGGCCCCACCCCATGGTTCAAAAAATCCTGACCGCTTTTCTTATTGTACGTTAAATAATTTGGAAGACAGCAACTCCTTAACAACTTCGCGATAAAACACGAATCGACATCAGCAAGCCCTATTGTATAATAAAGCAAATATTACTGAGTAACGATCAGTGTGCACACTAGAACAAGCGCTATTTTCCCAATCATAGCCATCCCATTTATTCCCACATACCGGGCATTTGGGGAGTTTTCCGTTTGCTGTTTTAACACTTTGCTGTCCCACGGAGAGAGACATCTGCAGTTAGGGGCTGCTATTTCAACGCATCAGAAAAACACAACCTCTCCTTGCTTTTCGACGCAAAAATAGACTCAAACTTCAGCCCCGGCATCACGCCCTCCCGGAGGCGGGGAAACCGGCGTGAGCCCCTGGCTTTGCGGGTACTGCTGATTGGCTCGCGCTGTGCCAAGGGCAGCACGCCCCCCAGAGAGCAGCCGGGCGATGATAGGCTGCTGGAGACCCGCCCCCTCACGATTGGGCCGCGTCGGCGAAGCCGGTGATTGGTGGAGCCGCGTGAGGCCCTCTCAGTAGTTGTTACTGCTGCGGCTGGCGCCGCTAGGTAGAGATGGCGAACGCAGCTTGGCTGCTGGGGCGGCGGGAGATAAGCCGGAGGCTGCGGTGGTGGGTACCGCCGCTCGCGGGCCTAGTTTCCCGACGGGCCCACTCGCTATTGCCCGTGGACGATGCGATCAACGGGCTGAACGACGAGCAGAAGCAGGTAGGGAGACGGACTCCCCTCCCGGCCCGCGGGCCTCCTGCCCGGTGATCGCCTCGGCGCTCGTTTACCCAGCGCCGGCTGCCCGTGGGACCGTGTGAGCGCGGGGATGGCCCGCTGGTCCTCACTCTTTGTCGTGGACGGAAGATCGAGCCTACAAGGCAAGACCACCGAAGTAGGAGGCGGCTAGGAACGCTCCCGGAGGGGGTGTTTTCGGTGAAGGACGCGCAGGGGCTCGCGACACCGGCTTGTGGCAAAAAGGGCCATCAATCTGTATGCAATCCACTTATAACTGGGCACTGCCTAAGACTATGGTTCATACACACCTCCGGGGTTCGGAAATGCGGTGTGATCTGCCATCATTCTCCGACCCATTGCCTCAAAACTCAAAGTTGAACTAGAGCTTGATGGCCTTACCGATGGAACTGAACCAGATCCCTCCACGGAGAGGGGAGATGTGTGTTCACCCAGAGGCTGGATGTCTGCGGTTCAATCTGCCTCTCAGACCTTCTTGCCCAGCGGGGTTTCTAATCTGTTTGAGTAATCCTTTTTAGCAAAAAGCTAGAGGGTGGAAGGGGAAAGGTGGGGAGGGAAATGAAAAGAGCTGGACTTGTGCCAAGCACTGAGAAAGGCGTGTGGAGGGAACACAGGGAGTGAGGGGTGACAAAGGTACTGAGGAAGGCTGGAAGTGTCAGCAGGGATCAGCTCATGCAGGGCTTGGTAAACCTGGGTAAGGGCTTGTGCTTTATTGTAAGTACAATGGGAAGCCATTGAATGATTTTATGTAGATGAGTAGCATTTAAAAAATAATCTTCAAGCTATCTAGACTGAGGACCTTAAGAGAAAGGGATGAAGATAATCTCTGAGGAAGCATAAATTATTGGGGCCTCCCAGTTTTAGTCTGATGCGGTTTGGTGAGGTTACTTGTGCCCAGCAGCAACAAAATGGTCTGTTTTCCCCAATGTGTACCCAGTAGTGGAGATGCTGTCCTCAGTAGCAATAATGTACTGGTTTCAGTGACATCTGTCTACCTCTCCACCTCTAGCTTCGACAGACCATGGTTAAGTTTCTTCAGGAAAACTTGGCCCCCAAGGCCCAGGAGATTGATCAGAGCAACGAGTTCAAGAACCTGCGCGTGAGTCGTGAGGCCCAGGGCAGGAGGTGGGAGGTTAGTGGGCAGCAGGTTGCTGGGCTGAGCTGGGCTGGGAGTTGCAATGCTGCCTGGAAGGGCTCATTCAGTCTTCTGGTAAAATGCAGCCCCTCTCTCTGAAGCATTTGGCTCTCATGGTCCAAATGTGCCAGGCACTTGTGACTGACTGCCTTCTTCTCACGGCTCTCTCTATTCATTCCATTCTGTTGGCAGGAGTTTTGGAAGCAACTGGGGAGCCTGGGAGTATTGGGCATCACAGCCCCTGGTAAGTATAGTTCCTTTAACACTGGAGAAGTTCCCAGAAGAATCAGGAAAGGAGGAGAAAGATCATGCTCAAAGAAACCCAGAACTTTCTCTTTCTTGGAGTTGAAAAACCTGTAGCTGGTTGTCAGCCCAGAGAAGAGCACACTCTTCTATTTCTTTAGGCAGCAATGTCAAGAAGGCAAAGGAATTAGGCCAGTGTGGTTCACTTGGACCCTTGAACTCTGTATGCTTCATAGCTCCCCCATGGGATTTGAGGAGTTTAGAAAACTCTGGATCAAGCAGTTGTCTTTGCACCTTGGTCTCACTGCCTCCCCTAAGTGACTTCTGCCTATAACTAGCCCTGGAGCTCATTTGGCAGCAGATGGTGGGGAAGTTTGTCTGGACTTCCAGGAGAGATAGCCAGACGATATGTTTAATAGGTCCTCCCTGGACCTACCCAGTGTCCCCTGTGGGTCTTGCCACTTGTTTCCAGGGGGGGAAGGTGGGTTTTGGTCCGGATGTTAGCCTCTGAAGCAGATGCCCAGCTGGGCTTGCAGTGCCCAGTGAGTAGATAAGGCTGAGGCTTCACTGGCCAAGGCCCGGACTGGAGAACCAGCCTCTATTCACTGGAGATCAGAGAACACAATACACTTCTCCTCACATCCTCCCACTCACCACTTGAAGGACAGTTCCTTGGATTTGAGCAGATCATAGAAAGTTATGCCATGAGTAATGATAAAATGAAACCATTTAAAATCAATTTAGACCTTAATGTGAAATAGTGGGGGGCAAGAATGCTCCTGGGACCTCCTAAACCAGACTCTCTCTCCCATTGTGTCCTGGTGGGTTATGAGTTCCCCACAGAGAATATGCTTCTGAGTCAGATCATATTTAATGGAAGAAATAGATAGAAATCAGATAAAAAGCCTTTCAAAGGAGAACCTTGAAAAGAAAGCTGGATGCGAGTTCTGGTTTCTGCATGATGTCCTGGTGGTTGTGTGTAACACTGATTGTCTGTGAGCTCCCTGGAGTAGTGGGGGTCTGCTAAGCTTTCCCTAGAATCCTAGGACCAGCCTGATTTCTTGGTCAGAGTTAATACGTGCAGAAAGCCTTGCCAAGATTTACCCAAGGAGCAGGGCTGGAGGATAGTACCAGATCACCCAGCCACCTTGTTTTGGATCTGCTGCCAAGGAAAAAATTTCACCTTTATTGGGGAGTTCTGAAATTTTCTACTGGCATCTCTTCTGCTCTCTGCTGTGCAGCCCTGTGCTCCCACATTTTGTTTCAGGATGTGGCTTCCCTGTTCCTTGTCACCAGCCCTGCTTGTTTGGGTCCGAACCTATGCTTTGAAAATCTCATAACCCCCTTTGCTTTGGATCCATCCCTGGTGCTTTGAATCCTCCCTTGTGTTTCCCTGTTAAATTCCAAGTTCTCTTTCTTTGTTTGTTTATCTGCCTCTGCACTTCTGTAACTTTCTGAATCATGCATGCTCAGATTGTTCTCCTTTTTATTAAGAAATATATCTGAGAGAAAACAAAAGTTGCAATGATAGTTTTCTGAACCACACCTTAGCCTGCAAGGAGCAGCCAGGCAAAACCAGTTCTGTGAGCTTTTTTTTTTTTTTCCCTTTTTTGAAGTTTGCGTACATTTAGTTAAACTTGTATTCATCTCATTTTGGTGGCAGCATTCTTTTCAGATTTTGGTGCCTCCATTTTTTTTTTTTTTTTAAAGAAGTTGTAGATTTACAGAAAAAATCATGCAGAAAGTACAGCATTCCCATGTACCCCCTTCATACACAGTTTTCCCTATTATTAACACTTTGCATTAGTGTGGTACACTTGCTACAATGAATGAAACTATATTATTATAATTATAATATTATCTATAGCCCATGGTCTACATTAAGGTTCACTGTTTTGCGGTACAGTACTATGGTTTTTTAACATTTTTATTCTAACAATATGTATACAACCTAAAATTTCCCATTTTAACCACTTTCAAATATACAATTCAGTGGTGTTAATTACATTCACTGTGTGATGCCACCATCACCACAGTGCCTCCATTTTTTAAAATTTATTTTTGTATTTTTTAAAGGGGTTTCATTCATACACCATACACACCATGCAACATGTACAATCAGTGGCTCTCAGTGCAGTCACAGAGCTGTGCTTTCATCACCACAATCAATTTTAGAATATATTCATTACTCCAAAAAGAAAAACCTCATACCCCTTTCACCCCACTCCCCCAATATTGACACTTAGCATTGGTGTGGTATGTTTATAACAACTGATGCAACGCTATTATAATATTTCCATTAACTATAGTCCATAGTTTACATTAGGTGTATTTTTCCCCATATATCAGCCTATTATTAACACCTTGTAATAGTGACATACCTTTGTTCTAGTTCATGGAAGAACATTCATATATTTGTACTTTTAGCCATCTTCATCATCCACAGGGTTCACTGTGTTATACCGTCCCATGTTTCATCCTTTAGCTTCTCTTCTGTGACATACACTGCCCTAAACTGTCCCTTTCAACCGCATTTACACACATGATTCAGCAATGTTAATTACACTCATAATAACATGCTACCATCACCTCTATCCATTTCCAAATATTTACGGTCAACCTTATTAAAAATTCTGCACAAATTAAGCTTCTTTTTGTCTATCAATATGTCATTGTTACGTTTATAGTATCCTCTTATCTTTTTGATTTCTGTGGGATCAGTAGTAATAGTAATGTCCCCCTTCTCATTTCTGAATTTTTTTTTATTTGCATCTTCTTTTTCCTTTGTCAGTCTAGCTAAGGGTTTGTCAATTTTCTTGATCTTCTCAAAGAACCAACTTTTGGTTTTGTTGATTCCTCAATTTCATTTATTTCTGCTCTAATCTTTGTTATGTCTTTACTTCTTGCTTTGGTATTCGTTCACTGTTTTTTTTCTAGTTTCTCCAGGTGTGCAGTTAGGTCTTTGATTTTAGCCCTTCCTTCATTCTTTTAACATAGGCATTTAGGGCTGTAAATTTCTCTCTCAGCACTGCCTTTTCTGCATCCCATGAGTTTTGATATGTTTTGTTCTCGTTTTCATTTGTCTCAAGACATTTACTGATTTTCCTTGCAATTTCTTTTTTGACCCACTGATTGGTTAAAAATATGTTGTTTAGCCTCCATGTATTTGTGAATTTTCCAGTTTTCCACCTATTAGTATTTCCAGCTTCATTCCATTATGATGAGAGAGAGTGCTGTGTATAATTTCAGTCTTTTTAAATTTACTGAGACCTGTTTTGTGACCCAGGATGTGATCTATTCTTGAGAATGATCGGTGAGCACTTGAGAAGAATGTATATCTTGCTGTTTTGGGGTGCAGTGTTCTGTACATGTCTGTTAGGTCTAGTTCATTTATCATATTATTTAAGTTCTCTGTTTCCTTATAGATCCTAGATGTCTAGATGTTCTATCTATTGAGAGTAGTGTATTAAAGTCTTCAGCTATTATTGTAGAGACGTCTATTATTCCCTTCAGTTTTGCCAGTGTTTGCCTCATGTATTTTGGGGCACCCTGATTAGTTGCATAAATACTGTTATTTCTTCTTGGCAGATTGCCTTTTATTAATATATATTGTCCTTCTTTGTCTCTTGTAACATTTTTGCATTTGAAGTCTATTTTGTCTGCCGTTAGTATAGCTACCCAGCTCTTTTTTGTTTACTGTTTGTGTGGAATATCTTCTCTAGCCTTTCACTTTCAACCCATTTCTATCCTTGGGTCTAAGGAGAGTCCCTTGTAGGTAGGGCATATAGATGGATCATAGTTTTTTATCCATTCTGCCAATCTGTGTCTTTTGATTGGGGAGTTTAATCCATTAACATTCAGTGTTATTACTGTAAAGGCAATACTTTTTTTTAACCATTTTATCCTTTGGCTTTTTAAGGCTATGTCCTTAAAATAAGGACATATGCTGTATCTTGTTGCATCTTGTTTTTGTCTCTCTTTTTACCTTTTTAGTTACCCTTTCTGATGATCTTCATTTCTACATACTTCTCCAAGCCTCTCTCTCCTGTCTTTTCTTTTCCGCCTGCCTGCAGAACTCCCATTAGTATTTCTTGAAGGTCAGGTCTCTTGTTAATGTAGTCTCTCAGCTTCTGTTTATCTGTGAATATTTTAAACTCCCTTGTTTTTGAGGACAATTTTTTTCTGGATAAAGAATTCTTGGCTGCAGTTTTTCTCTTTCAGTATCTTAATATATCATACCACTGCTTCTCACCTCCATTTCTGATGAGAAATCAGCACTTAGTCTTATTGAGCTTCCCTTGTATGTGATGGATCGCTTTTTTTTTTTTTTTTTTTTTTACTGCTCTCTGAATTCTCTCTCTATCGTTGGCAGTTAAGTCTGATTAATATGTCTTGGAGTGGGTCTATTTGGATTTATTCTGTTTGGAGTACATTGCCCTTCTTGGATATGTATATTTATGTCTTTCATAAGAGTTGGGAAGTTTTCAGCCATTATTTCCTCAAATATTCTTTCTGCCCCTTTTCTCTTCTCCTGAGACAGCCTTGATGTGTATATTTGTACACTTCATGCTGTCATTCAATTCCCTGAGAACCTGCTCAATTTATTCCATTATTTTCTCTGTGTTTTGTCTGTTTGATTTTGGATGTCCTGTCTTCTAGGGTACAGATCCTTTCTTCTGCCTATTTAAATCTGCTATTTTGTGCCTCTAGCATATATATTGTGCCATTCATTCCCATAAGTTGTTATTTTTCTTTGCATGCTTTCAAATTCTTCTTGATGCTCACCCAGTGTCTTCTTAATGTCCTTTATCTCTTTAGCCATATTTTCCTTCATCTCCTTGAACTGATATAGGAGATTTGTTTGAACATCTTTGATTAGTTGTTCCAAATTCTGTGTTTCCTCTGACTTTTTCATTTATTTCTTTGACTGGGCCGTATCTTCCTGTTTCTTAGTATATCTTGTAATTTTTGGCTGATATCTGAGCATCTGGTTATCTTGATGAGATTATCCTGAAGGTCAGTTTCTCATCAAAGATTTTGTTATTGATTGGGTTTGTGTTAAGGCTCTTCTTTGACACTTGGTTCATTAGTATTTCCCTACTAAAACAGGACCAGGGACCCACACTGGGGGCATATACCAGTTCCAAAGGGTCCTAAGGAGAGGGTCAGGAAAGATGCCAAGAAGCCTTTTTTTCAGCTCCCCAAAACTGTACTTTCCTGGCCTGCTTAGCAGATGCGGTTCTTCAGTAACAGATTCCTGCAGCCCTACGAAGATGGTATTTTTAGCCCTCTCATGGCTCTGCCTCTGACACAGGTCAAAACAATGGCATGGCAACACCTGTCTGGAATGGGCTAAAGCAGCAAGATCCAGCAGTCTAAATTCACCAGCCAATAGCTAGATTGGTACTGAGTCATGTTCCCCTCTGTTGTTGGGGAACAGGGTTTTCATGGCCATTCCAGTCCACAACAGGCCACTAGGCCGGGACCAGGCTGGCCTGAAGCTGCTTACCTCAAGGGTGGGGGTGGGCACCAGGAGCTGTGGCTGAGCAAATTATTCACAGTTTTTCACCGTGGTTCTCTGTCAATCCATCCCACTCTTCCCTGGATGCTTTGTAGTATTCCTCTGGTCTTTGGAGCCCCTGAACAGTTGTTTCAGACAGTTTCTTCCTGTCCACTAGCTGTTTTTGGAGAAGGAGTAAATCCTGCAACTCCCTATTCTGTCATCTTCCTGAAAGTCTCCTTTCTCTGTGAGCTTTTACAAGAAGAGTGCATGGCATCAGCCTGTGGCCTTGCTAGGGAAAACTTGGGACAGGTCCTACAAGGATGTTTATTTAATAAATGTCAGATTCCTGTCAATGTCCCAAATAATCTGTGCTATTTTTCCCTCTCCCCTGCACCAACCCTACTCCCAGTTCAGTATGGTGGCTCAGGACTGGGCTACCTGGAACATGTTCTAGTGATGGAGGAGATCTCCCGAGCTTCTGGAGCAGTAGGACTCAGTTACGGTGCCCACTCCAACCTCTGCATCAACCAAATTGTGCGCAATGGGAATGAGGCCCAGAAGGAGAAATACCTCCCCAAGGTGAGGGAAGGGGCATGGAGAACCATATGCCAATCTCATGGTGCAACCATCAGCTGCTAGGCACCCTCCCCCCTCCTGTTGTTGTGCACTGGTCAGACTTGGTTTCTGTGGCATGCTACTCTGAACCAAATATCGTTGGACCAGAGATTTGCTCTAAAATATTTCTGTCAAAAAAATTAAAAATAGGGCCAGAACCCCTGAATCAATCAACAGACAGCATTTGAAGAGCACGTTAAGAAATGAAAGAATAGGATTAGCTTCTTTTGCAAAGGAAAGGAGAAAGGGAGAAGCATTTTGAGCCTTGTAGATGACTGGGCTTCTCTTCTAGGACTTCACCAATGCCTCGGTCTGGAAGAGAAGTTGAGGGGGTATAGTGTGGACAGGGAAGCAGTATCACAGTGAGCTCCCATAAGGTACTTTTGGAGTCATAACAAGAACCTTTGGGGTTTTCCTTGCAGCTGATCAGCGGTGAGTTCATTGGAGCCTTGGCCATGAGTGAGCCCAATGCTGGCTCTGATGTTGTCTCCATGAAGCTCAAAGCAGAAAAGAAAGGTGAGGCTACTCTTGACCTGGGAGCCAAAGTGGGCAGAGAGATAGACTATCAGGGTCTATAGAGTAACTGTTGGGAGTGGCTCTCCTGGCGTCCAGAATTGTTTCCCAGCTGGACAGCTTCTTGCTCAGCAAAGGTCTGTGGGTTGACTGCCTGAGGCAAACCAAGATGGCTTGAGCAAATAGCCAAATTGTCCTTAGGAGATGACTACATCCTCAATGGCAACAAGTTCTGGATTACTAATGGCCCTGATGCTGACGTCCTTGTTGTCTATGCCAAGACAGATCTGGCTGCTGTGCCAGCTTCTCGGGGTATCACAGCCTTCATCGTGGAGAAGGTGAGTATGGATGGGTGCGTGGTCGGGGGTGCTTTTTTCTCCTGGCAGTGGTTCCGGAGATGGCTGCCTTCAACTGATCACGAATATGATAAATGTGTGTTCTGCCAGGGTTCCTTGGGTGCGGGCGAGAATGAAAAGGAGACTCTTGAGGAGTCCGATGGGAGATTAGCTAAAAAGCAGTCTGGGGAAGATGGGTCAAGTCCAAAGATGGTGGAGCTGTCTACAGAGCCAGGAGATCCAGAGAGGTCCAGGAAGATGAGGACTGAAAAGAGGCCACTGGATTTGGCAACCAGGACATCGTTGGTGAACTTGGTGAGGGCAGCTGTGGAGAACTGTGGTGTGAATGGGAACGGAGATGGAGATGCTGAAGGAAGTCGGCAACTTCAAAAATTTTGACAATAAAAGCAAGAGGGAAATAGAGCAAGTTTGGAGTTCGGGTTGTTTTAATGAGTGTTGTAAAGGTTTGCAATACCCTCCGTAGGGAGTGGGAAAAGTAGCTGACTCGGATTGGAGGAAAAGAAAGTTGAATAGGCAGAAGGGTGTGCCTGGCAACTAAAGGGACAATAACAAATGCAGTACATGATCCAGGACTGGAACTGACATTGGGACATATGAAAAAAATTGAAATATAGACTGTAAGCTTTTTATCAATGTTAAAATTCCTGAACTTGATAACTGCACTTAAGGTGGTTACGTAAGTGAATATCCTTATTTCTTATGAAATATACATGGGAGTATTATGTGTTCAAGGAGTATGATGTATACAACCTACTCGAATGTTCAGAAAATAGAGAATAGATTGATAGATAAGTAGATGGGTAGATAGAATGATAGATTGATGATAGATAGAATGATACAGCAAATGTGGTAAAATGCTAAAAGTTGGTGGATCTGGGTGTCTGGGGGTGGGGGTGGAATGTTGGTGTTCTCTGGAAAGGTTTGGCATTATTGCAACTGTCAAGAAGTTTAAGGAAAAAAAAATTGTGTGGCTGAGATTGGAAATGTCAAGATTGTATAACACCATTCTCTAGCCTGGAGGGGAAGAGGAGCAACATATGCAGGTAGTTTCTGGGCTTGCCAACACATAGTGCGTCTACTTAGCCCAGGTCATAACCAGCTGAACTGATCCTGGATGGAACGCAGTTAAGTACAAAGGGCAGAGGAGCAAAAGGGCAAAGGCATTTAGTGGGCTGATGGAGTATCTCAGGGGTGATTTCCCTTGAAGGAAGGAAACAAAGCCAGGAGGGTAAGGAGGACTCAGGGGACTGGGTGTGTTGGTGAAAAAGAGCTGCTCCCCTGAGCACTGGGGAGAATGGAAGCTTCCAGGGGAGAGGCTGGGATCAGAGGGAGGGCAGGAGGTTCCAGGAGTGGGACAGTCTCATGATCAGAGTGGGGCTGTGGAAGTAGGATGGTGGTGCACTGTGCAAGTGCAGGAACATGATGTTCTGGAAGATGGGCACCTACTTCCTAGGGGCCTTTCCTTTACTTGGCACCCTTAGCCAGACTGGTCTGTAATCAGGGCCGCCTTCTGTTTCCTGAAAAGGGCATGCCTGGCTTCAGCACCTCCAAGAAGCTGGACAAGCTGGGGATGAGGGGCTCTAACACCTGTGAGCTAATCTTTGAAGACTGCCAAGTTCCTGGTGAGTTTCGATGAAAATGGGGGCGCCCCAGTCCCGATCCCTTCATGTGCTGATATGGTGATTCTTAAGCCAAGAAGGCCCATCTCTTGGTTAGAGAGGCCTGTCGGCTCCCCAGTGTTGTAGTGGGACTACAGACCTGCCTCCTGCCCCCCTCTGAGTGTGGTACTCCTGGGACTGCTGGACAGCTGTCCCTGCCAGAGCTCCTGACCAGGATCAAGATTCAAAGTGGTGTTTCCTAGGTGAATAACACACAGTGCCTAGGGCTTGTATTCCAGCATCTGAAGTAGAGATACAAGATTTACCACAGGTCACAAATGTCCTTTAGACTTTCTTGTTTGCATATTTGTTTGTACAGCCTGTGGGTTATTCATTAATGATACTGAAAAGACTCTGAATAAACTCACGGAAGCTGGACTCAGTAAAGGGAAGAAATTCAGTTTAAGTGTGAGTATTTTTCCCCCTGAAGTGTAACTGAAAATTTGGTACAACATGGTATTGTGGGAGAACCAGCACCCCAATTGTGTACTAATGAGACCAGGGGCATAAAATTTGATTGCCTCAGCCTCAGACCTACCTTTCTTCTACCACCTGCTCTCAGAGAAAAGTGTGCTTTGGTTATGAGGAGCGTCTAGGGAGGGTGATCTGTACAATCCTGCTTTCTCCACAGGGAAAAAAAAGTCATCTGGCATTAAAAGCAGGTCGGTGATGTCAGCTTTTTGTACTTAGTTTCCTGCCCACACCTCCCAAGGCCAGCCAGTGTCCTGGCTTACAGGCAGAGAGGTGCTCAGCAGTTTCTGTCGTTAGCCATGTAACATATGAATGGACATGCAGTGATGGTTTCACGACATTCTGAATATACTTTATGCCACTGAATTGTACACTTAAAACTGGTTAAAATGGTCAATTTTCTGTTATGCATATTGTACCACAGTTAAAATTTAACTGTGTGCACAGTTCTCTTCCCACTGACCAGTGCTTTCCCTGACAGCTACCAACATCCTGGGCTGTTTGAGTAAGGGTGTCTACGTGCTGATGAGCGGGCTGGACCTGGAGCGGCTGGTGCTGGCCGGCGGGCCCCTTGGGTGAGTGGGAGGCCTGGGTGGGGAGCCGGGCTCTCAGCGTCCTTCCCCTGGGGCAGCCAAAGGGAGCTGCCTCTTGGCCACTGCATTTTCTCTCCTGGGAAGAAAAGTACCTCCTCCTCCCATGTTTCATTTCTTCACTCAGAGAGAAAGATCTTCAGGTGATAGAACAAAGGCCTGAAGAGCAACATAGCTGAGTTATTCCGGGCTCTAACGCCCTTCTGCCACTGAGGTGCAGCCACCCCCGCATCTGGTCTCAGGAGGAAGGGGCACGAGTGCCGGGCAATCAGAGCAATTCCAGGGCAGTGGTGACAAGAGTTTCTCACACTCCCTTTCTCCTCCATGGGACTCCACTTCCTTATCTTGCTGAGTTTTCCCCACAGGCCCTTCCACACTGGCATTTACTGCCCAAATTTGGCAGTGGTGGGGGAATGAGGCGCCTCCCCCAGAGTCTTTCTCCTTTCTCGCAGGCTCATGCAAGCCGTCCTCGACCACACCATTCCCTACTTGCACATGAGGGAAGCCTTTGGCCAGAAGATTGGCCACTTCCAAGTGAGTGGAATATTTTCATTGAAGTGTACTCTTCCATTGGGTGAAAATTTTCAGTGAATGAATGAGGAAGTGGGTCATGCACTGAGGGACATTTTCTATCCTTCTCCGGCAAAATTAGCTTGAATGCTTGAAATGCACCCTTCTTCAGCATGCTACCTGGCTTTGGAATTTTTTAGGCGATTCATTATAACGTCAACTCAGTTCCTGTTTGAGATTAATGAACTAGCCTTGTGGGGCAGTGGGGAGTGAACTATGCAGGTTGTGAGGAGGCATAAGGGAAAGGGAACAGCGTTTTTAGTCAGACCTCTGGCCTGAAGAAGCTGCCAAAAGCTAATGAGGATTGTGGTAGAGGGTGCCTTGAGGGCAGTGCCTTTCAGAGGCAGCAAGGGCCATTTCAGGGTGCCGGGTCCACAGTGGCCGTAACTCCCAGACCCGCTACCACCTCTGTCACTGCAGGCAAGTGCCCTCTCCTCACCGTGCCCTGGATTCCCCATTCCTAGCCCTCAGGTTGCTTGTGCTGACCTGCTTTTGGTAACTAGAAAGAATGTTCTGCAAGGCTAGCAGCTCCAGCATGTTGACTTGTGACCTCCCTTTGTTCCAGCTGATGCAGGGGAAGATGGCCGACATGTACACCCGCCTCATGGCATGTCGGCAGTATGTCTACAATGTCGCCAAGGCATGCGACGAAGGCCACTGCACTGCCAAGGTAAGGGCCATCCCGCACGGGGAAAGACTGGAGCAGTGGGCTGGCGCTGGACTTGAGTTTGCCTGGCCTGGCAGGGCCCTGCTGACCCCGAGTCTCCTCCCCCAGGACTGCGCGGGGGTGATTCTTTACACAGCTGAATGCGCCACACAGGTAGCCCTGGACGGCATCCAGTGTTTCGGTGAGTGGCCCCCCACCCCAGCTTCCAGGGCTGCTCTCACTCCTAGAGTGTGTAGCTTTCTCCTGAAAGAGGTTTCTTCTCCTCACTCCTCACTCTGCTCAAGCCAGCCACCGCTGGGCTGGACCCTGAAGCTCCTTCTGCCCCAGTTACTAGGAAGACATGAGAAAACAAACCGCTAGAGGCCACAAGTTTCCTCTTCTGCAGTGCCTCTCTCTCATCCCCTCCTCCTGGTCCTGTGGACCCCAGGAAATGGGAAAGGAGACATGCCTCAGAGGTGAGACAGCTTGGTTTCAGGTCTGCACACTGGTTAGGAGCATAGACTCGAGCCACGCGGCCTAGGTTTAAAGCCTAGTGGCTTTACCACTTACTTGTTTGTGAATTGGGCAAATTACTTAACTTCTGTGCCTGGCACCTAGTAAGTGCTACACGAGTATCTTCTCGTCCCCCTTTCCATGTCTGCCAGTGGTTCTCCTCTCTCTGCCCAGGTGGCCTTCCAGGCCCTTGCCCACCCTTCCTCCTAACTGGGTATTCCCCAGACACCTACCCCTCACCAGCTCTTGTTGCTGCCCTTCACCCCCACACCACCCCACCCCTTGCTTAAACTTTTTATTTGAAAGAATTTCAAACTTGCAGGGCAGTTGCAAAAATAATTCAAATCCCATACAGAGGACTCCAACACACCCTTATCCCCCCCAACACCCAGATCCACTAGTTAGTTTTATCATTTTGCCACATTTGCCATATCATTCTATCTATCCATCCATCCATCCATCCATCTATTTTCTGAACATTTAAGAGGAACATTACCTCCTGTTTTCTTTGTATGTTTTATAATCTTTTGTTGCAACCTGGACATTCTGACATTTCAATGTGTTATCTCTGGGATTAGGCTCTGAGGAGGAGTCTGCTCCTTAAGCTTGTATTAGCTAGCATTAGGACAGAGCTTTCCTTGAATGCCAGGAGCTAGAAAAAAAAAAAAAAAAGGAAGAAAAAGAAAACACCTTTTCCAATCCTTGCAGTGCCAGTGCTCTCCCTCAGAGCTCAACCATGCAGTGAGTTTAGAGACCAACTAAAACAAAAGCACAGGAATATCCTCCCCCCCCCCCCATCGTTTCTGCACATGCAACTCGTCCTGGGCAGGCACACGTGGCCCTAGGAATTTTCTCATTTACATGGATCCAAATGTATTTCAGTGGGGTCCCCAGCTTGGAGGGTTGGCCTTAAAGTTTATGCCCCGACATCTGTGGTCCACTCATTCCCCTTGCAGCATTGCTAAACGTTGCTACTGATTACACCTTCTGCAGCCTCTTTTGCGATGCTGCTCGCTTCATCGGCAACAAACGCGGTCGCCTCGGCAGCCTGGTAATCTCCCACCTTTCCTCCTGTGTCATAGCCTCCACCTTCCTAGAGTCTTTCCTACTGTATTTAAGTTGGCTTTTTCTTGATTCAGTGCCCACCCTGTTACTGCAACCCTTTAACTGATTTCTGGAGCTTTAAGAAAGCTGGTTGTTCAAAGCTTCTATGGGGGGATGGAGCCATCTTGGGTCGGTGGGTGGCTGGGTAGTTTGTTTGTTTGTTTTTTCAGGGTTTGGCTGAAAACACAAAGGCAGCTGTGGTAATGGGGTGGGATACACAAAAGCAGAAATTGCATTTCACATGTTTAGGCCACATGTAGACAATGAAGAGGCAAGGCCCCGCGACCTGCCCACCCCTCCCCTGCTTTAGCAGTGGCTGCAGCAATAACCTCTCTAATCTCAGCTCAGAGAGCAGAGGGAGTGACACCCCTACCCTAGGAGTCCCTGCTTTGCCTCCAGTGGCCCAGGTCCCACCGCCATTCACTCCTTTGTTCCATCCCCCCACCCGTGTAAGCAGAGCTTGGAGCTGAGTTTAAAAAGTTGCCTCCCTGCTCTAAGAAGGCAAATGGGGCCTCCCTTGACGGCAAAGGGAATTGCTTTGATTTTTACTTTGGTCCCAGAACAAGAAACAGCATTGCTTCTCAGATCTCTGGCTGGTAAATGCCACACCAATCTGCAAAGCTGCGAAAGCTTCCCTACCTCTTCCTCCTCAGCCACAGATAGAGAAATGATAGCCCCAGAGACAAGACGTGGCACAGACCATAATAAGGGTGATTGGTTTTGCCCCAGCCCCAGGAGGCTAGAGGCTGGCCCACCACCTGCTGGCATGTACACAGATTTTTGGCAATGTTGTGGGACTGGGAAGGAGTGAAACCCCAGCCCCACAGAACAAGGAAGGCACTGGGGAGATCAGGTGGGGGCAGAGGCTCCCCACACACATACAAGCACAGGTTTTCCATTGCTAAGGCACTGAGAACAGATCCAGAGAGTTTTGTGAAGAGTGGGGGTCTCTGTATCCCTTCTAAGAGTCGTGACCTGGGGGGTAGGTCTGATTCCTCCCCGTGTTCTAAGAGGCAAGCTTGGTTACGAATAGCAGAAAACCTGGAGGTGGAAGA
Source organism: Choloepus didactylus (assembly GCF_015220235.1). Classification (NCBI taxonomy): domain Eukaryota; kingdom Metazoa; phylum Chordata; class Mammalia; order Pilosa; family Megalonychidae; genus Choloepus; species Choloepus didactylus. Next base: position 141,175,604 of record NC_051310.1, on the reverse strand, counting down.
AGCCCAATTGTGCCTGAGAAGTTGGGAACAGAGGAAGAGGTGGGCGCCTGTCAGCCCAGACTAGAGGGACTCTAGGGAGTGACAGGGACATCCTGCACTCACCCTGATGGGCCCCCATATCCTGAGCGGACCTTTCAACTCTTTGGGGAGGTGATGGGCAGGGGTGGGAGGGGAGAAGAGGCAGAGGTAGAAGCACACAGAACAGAATGGGGAAGGATTGGCAAACCTTGGCACAAAAGCAGCACGGCCTGCCTCTGACGCTCCCTGTCCCCTTGGCAGGGCCAGACATTCAAGTGGTCACTTCCCAACCTCTTGAGAGGTCACAGAGAGGGGAGGGGGCAGCCCTGACCAAAATGAAAGAACAGGGCAGGGAAGAGGCCATTACCGCAGAAACCCTGGAGGGAGAAATGTCAGAGCATTACACTAGAGGATGAAAGGTGAAACTCTGGTGGGCAGCAGAACGCAGCTTCCCAGCTTCTCCCTTCCTGGGGTCCCAGTGTCCCAGATCCCCTCGCCCTAGCTCCTTCTCTGGCCCAGGCAGCAGGAGGACCTTGTCCACAGCCCTCTTTGCCTGCGTCTGTGGCACAGCATTGGCCCCTTCTCAAAGAGCCAGACCAAGCAGTGTGGGGTTCAACGTGGCCCTGGTTGTGCAGAGCCAGTTGACAGGTCACCATGCTACTAACCAGCGCCACCTCACCCTCCAGGTGGCCCAGGTGGAAGCCACACAGCCCACAGGCCTGCAGAGCCATCATGGTGAACTGAACACCACGTGTGGGCCAGGGCCGTTAGGTTCCGCTTGGGGCCTGTCCGCAGGTTGGCCATCCATAGGTGACAACTGTGCCCACGGGTTTGAGGAGGTCGTAGCCCGTGTCAGTAGCCAACCTGCCCAGGGGTTCCATAACAATTTCTGCTCCATTGGGGGAGCGCTTCTTGATCTCATCCATGTAGTCAGTTGTCTGGTAGGCAATGGGGTATGTGACCCCATTCTCCCTCAGCACCTCACGCTTGCTGGCCGAGGCTGTCCCAAACTGTCACATTCTCCACTGTGCAGCACGGCTGCCATACCCATCCCCCTGCAGCCATGCGTCCTAAGACACTATGACCAGGCCAAAGTCAAAGAGAATCATGTAGGCTCTGATATAATTGACCAGAAGGCGGCAGCTTCCGGAAGGTCTGGGCTGTGGGAACAGTCACCTCCTCTTGCCACAGGCCCAACTGGTCCAGCACCATCACCCACTCCCCTTCCTTGCAGCAGTCACAACACCCTCACCTTCCATGCCCAGGGTGAGGGGCAGCAGCAGCACTGGTCATACAGCCTCTGCCAGGCCATGAGGTTGGCAAAGTTGAGCCCACAGGCTTGTAAGTGCAGCGTCGGCTGGCTGGCCTGGGGGTCGGGGGCACAGCCGGCCGGGTCTGCAGCTTCCCTTTGTAGCTGCTAAAGCCAGTGAGAACCAGGCAACAAAGCAGGGCAGCAAGGGGGCGGAGGCTGGGAGTTGCCAGCTGCCTCGGCTCTTAGGGGCTGCAGAGAGGTGTTTTCTCCAGCTGCCGCCACCACAGCAGCCGCCTCAGCTGCCTCTTTTGGCAGACATGGCTGGGACTCCTGACTTGCACACACAGCTCTGTGTGGTTTTTCTTGGTGCTTCATTTTAATCACTCTCCTGCTGCAAACTATTTGTTTGCTTTCTTTGCTTTGGCCCACTGCCCATCACTTCTATTGTCCCCTCTTTGCCCAAACCCTGGCTGCAGGTGGCAATGGCTACATCAACGACTTCCCCATGGGCCGTTTCCTGCGAGATGCCAAGCTGTACGAGATTGGGGCTGGAACCAGTGAAGTGAGGCGACTGGTCATTGGCAGAGCCTTCAACGCAGACTTCCACTAGCCCCAAGACTCTTCAGCCCTTTTCCCAACACCTAGATGCCTTTCTTTGGAAGTAGAGACCTGGCAGCTCTCCTGCCCTGCCCAAGGCAGCAAGCGCTGCTCCTGCTCAGCTGCCTGTCTCGCCTCGGCCCTCCAGCCTCTGCACTAAGCCCTGTGGGCCTCACCGCCGGGGCCAGTCAACCAGCCAGGAACAGTGTCCGGTGGCTTAAAAGCATATTGGCTTTTCTGGGGTTTGCTGGGATGGGCTTTGGCGACTGTGCTCCTGCTCTCCAGTTTCTGAACCTAATGCTCCCACCTCCCAGGGTGGGCATCTGGGAACAGCCGGGTGGCCACCTTTCTTTTGGGTGCGTCTTTGGCCGGGAGCCTTCTCAAGTAAACCAGAAGCCTCATGCCTGGCACAGGGTCCTCCCTAGGACAATCAGAGCATGATTGCCATTGTGGATGGGAGCAAGGAGCCAACCACTTGCTGAGTTCATGTTAGATTTTCTCACTCACCTAACTGCCCTCTGAATCGTGTTGTAAATCATGTCAGTGGTCTGACTTCCTTGTGGTTGGATTATGTATATTTGAAATTTTCCAGTCTGCACTGGATTTTGCATCGGAATTTCAGGCTGACTGTTCCCTTCTCATTCTCTCTATTTTGGGGAAAGAAAAGTTTCAGTATTGCCATCTCTATTTACTCACATTTTGTAGTCTTTTCTTTCTTGGGAAGAGGGGTGGAAATCCCAAAAACCTAGCCCTCATCTTGCCCCATTCCTCCAGGGCTTCATTCTTTAGGGCTGAAATTCCACCACTCTGGGATAGAGCTCTGGGAATCTTAGAATCTTAAAACATCTGAAATACCTGTGCCACTGGGTGTCCGTGGTAGGCAGAGATGGGAGTGCTTGTGGAGGATCCCTTCCATGCCGAGCCCTTCTGTGAGGTTCTGCCACGGACACCGCGGCATCCTGGCCGTGAGACCGCCCACAGCTGGCTCTGGCAGCAGGCACAGGCCCTGCCAGCGCAGGCCCGGGTTAGCTGGCTCCACTCCAGCCGAGGATGCCTGTGCACATTTCTCCGGACACCCTATGGCTAATTTTGTTACAACTGCACAGCGGCTGCTGCCATTTTGTGTTAAACATACTGTGAAGCAAATCCATCTGCTTCTAAATCGGGGTTTGGGGAGAGAAACGATCTACTTGCTACTGTCTCCTGTCAGCTTCAGCCCTGTGTCCTTGGAGAGTGGCTGCACCAGGTCCTGTTCTCAACTTTCCAGCCTGCTCCTTGGTAACAAGGGTGAGGAGATGGAATCTACGCTTAGGATAGAGAAGGTCTTAGCCTCCCTTTCCCAGAGTTCCCAGGGATTTTGGAGGAATAAGGGGATTCAGAATGGCAATCTTGGAGCTGGAAGGAAACTCAAAAGTTTCTGGAAACCATTCCCAAGTTTTTTAAAAGATCAAGATAATTTTTACTTTCCCAAGGTCACAACTAGAGCTAGAATCCAGATCTGCTCATGGCCAAAATGGGAGTGTTCTGAGAATGCCAGCCTGGGGCCCACAGCACGGTAGCCTGCATGGAGCATAGTCTGTAGGTGGAAGGCTGGAGGCAGTGAGTCTGGGCTGTTCCACCCCATCTGGGTTCCTAAGAACTGATTTGCTCAGCTCCCAGCCCAGTGGCACCTCTTCCTGGCTTCTTTACCTGGTCTGTTGCCAAGTGCTGATCCCAGCCTGGGGCTCGAAGTGGGAAGGATTAGTTCCTCACCAATCCCAGTCCAGTTCCACCCCCAGGTGAAGACCCAGGGCTCATGATGCTGTCCCTCCACTTCCTGTCCTGTCACCTGCTAGGTTGGAGTCAAATGTGATTTAAATAGTGGCCTTGCTGGATTAATATATAGCTAGAACAGTCAGCCTGGAGACATTTGGAATGTGACAGAATAGAAGGTTCTGTCCGGTCAGGGCCTGCCAACTTGGGGAGGATGTGATGGCTTTGATGCTATATGTGAAGTAGAAGAGAAATGTTTAAAAAATATAATAAAACCAAACACATACACACAAAACATGCATGTCACCTGAGCCATGAACAGAAGGGCAGGGACACCTCCGCTCTGGTTCTGGTGGGTTTTCTGTTTCCATACATGTGCAACTTGCTCCTTACAGGACCAGCTGTGAGCACTATTTCGCGGGGCTGCCTCTAATTTCACTCATTTTAGGCTATTCATACTCTCACCCCAGCTTCTCTGTTGACTACCCTACCATTCTTTGTTTTCCTACCCTCTGTCCTGTGGGATTGCAGCAGAGGCTGGTAGGCTCTCTCCCAGTGTGGTCTTATCAATATTCCATGTAGATTCCTGGATCCTGCCCCAGATCTAATGAAATCACGTCTCCAGTGACCATAACCTTTTAGAACTGGTTTGGGACCTAGAAGAAACATCCCTAGAGGCCTGAGTCCTAATTCTAAAGCCGTATAGTCTTGTGATAACAATCCCTTACACATTAGCTCCTTGATTCTCGCGACAATCCGGTGCAGACCCCCTTTCCTAAGACCAGAAAGGTGAGTGGGCCACCAACGAGCCGGGGTGAGGAGGTGCAGCCGGGGCCCACGACCCGCCCAGCAGACCCTGAACCCAAGATTGGGGTTATCTGTCGGGACCCTCAGCCTAGGGCAGATCCAGGGTCCTCCCCCGTCCCTTCCCTCGAGGGACCGCGCGCTGCAGGGCGCTGTCCCCACTTTCCGGGCGGGGCTCCGGCGCGGCGCCTCGAGCAGTGCGTGGAGCTCGCCTGACCCCTGCCGGCCGCCCGCGGAGTCGCAGGCGCGCAGAGCGCACCGCTTTCTGGCCTTCGCCTGCCCAGGGTCGCCGCTCCCAGGCTCGGATTTCCCGAGGCAAAGTGGTCAACGTTTTATTTTACCAAATGGGGACATTAAAAAACAGACGCCCCCCCCCTCCCCGCTGCGCGCAGCTGTAGTCAACCCCACCGTATTCTTTCACGTCGTCCTCCAAGGGCAAGCCCTTGGGCCGTATCTCTTTCCAGCTGTGCAGAGAAAGCTCCAAAGACGGCAGAAAATTTTCGCGCTGTGAGCACTGGGGGGAAAGGATTTGTTTCTGGCGGCTCCTGCTTTCACAGAATTATTCCTGGGTTTACGTGCCAGGGTGGTGACCTCACACGCCGTAAGGCGCTGCTGGTGGCACGTCCATTTACCCGGAGACTGACGATGAGAGCTTCATCCTGAAGGCTGGGGTCCTGGCGTTTGTCTATGGCCGATGCTGGACCCTATTCGAATAGTTCCCAGGTTTTCTTCTGAGCCGCTAAGACTGAGAGGTCGGGTGGCAAGCACGTGGGCTTTGGCAAGGTGAAAGAGGGCATGCATATTGTGGGAATGACAAGACCCCAAGATCACCACTGCTGACTGTGCACAAAGTCTAATAAATTTGCTTTGACTTTTATCTTAAAACACACACACACATACAACCAGCTATCATACAAGAAAGGACAATTTAACAATTAAAAAATGATAAACTCAGAACAAACACTGGTCTTTTTTTTTCCTTGAAAAATGTTGGATATGTTATATGTTCAACATTTTAGAAATGTGATATTTTAAATGGCTCATTATTTTAAAAACAACCCTTCTCTGTCCCACCCCACCCCCATTCTCACTCTCAAGACACAAACACTTGTGTCTGAAGCTATTTTTGTGCAGTAACTGACTTCATATCTCTAAACGATATGCTTATTTAATGATTTAATTGTAGACATTTAACTTCTAAAGGCAATTCTTTAAAGTGCATACATTTGATTCATGAAAAGCTCATTACACCCTCAGACCAGCCTTGGGCCACAGACCAGCATTTGGGAGCCCCAGGATCAGACAGTGCCATGCACACTCCTGGCTGTCCCCTGCCCACTCCTTAGTGCTCCTTAGTGCTCCTCAGTGCTCCTCAGTGCCCAAAGGCCCCAGTGAGACGGGAGCAGGGTAAGAGTGCCTCCTCTCCCTGTGTGCTCCCCCGGCAGGGAGCCCTTCCTGACTCTGGCTTCTGCATCGCCTCCCGCACTCCCTGCCCAAATACTCAAACAGAGGTTGGCCCGGCATCTCCTTACTAGTTCTTGGATCCCCAATAATCTGCTGACGTGCATCCTTCCTTCCAGTCCACCCCCCTCAACGGTTCCTCTATACTGAGCCAGAGTGAACTCTCAAGCTCCCCCTATATCCTTCGGGGGTTCCTCAGCACCTATAAGAGCTCGGACTTTGCAAAGCAAATATGTCTCCAATCTACCTTGGCTTTCCCCTCCCGCTCCCTGCCGAGAGTACCTGGCATTCCTGCCGGCTGTGACTCTCCCTCCTGCGCCTTCACTCCAGCCGCTCCCTCCGGTGGGAAGGCCCCTTCGGCCCTGCACCTCACTCTGGCTGCCTCATGCCTAAAGCCTCAGGAAGCTCTTCCCTCCCCAGACTTTCCTCCTTCCTCTATCCACACCCCATCCTGGGTGAGGTCCCTTCCTCCTCCCCTGGAGTAGCAGCATCCGTGTGTTTGCCACACTATTGACTTTACCTCTTATGTGCCTATTTCCCTGCCCCGGGCTGTGATCCCTCTGTCTTTCTATGCTCACTGCTCGGCACACCCCCTGGCACATCATAGGTGCTCAGCAAATATTTATTGAAAGAGCAGGTGGGTTGTCATGCTGCTGGTACCACCGTTACTTGTTGATGTGACCACCTCTGAGTAGAGTGTAAGGTCTTTGAGGTCAAAGACCATTTATCCCGTATCTGAATCCTCCCAACAGCATCCAGTAAGTGCTCAGTAGCTATGTTCATGCTCAATGAGTGAAACAACAGGTGGGCAGGAGCCCCGGCCTAATCCGCAGCGTTGGCAGAGACCCTGGGGCCAGCTGGCATGGACTGGCCCTGCTTCCCAGGGGCCTTCCCAGGCCCCTCCACCCTGGAGGAGCCAGGGCCCAGCTGGAGAGGGGAGGCCCCTACCCCATGTAATCCTGCTCTGACCCACTCGGAAACAGAAGACACGGGTTGTGGTGGGGACCCTGGCCCCTCCTCTGCTAGCTGAGGACCAGAGAGGGGGCTGAGATGGAGAAAGGTGACAGTCACGGCACGTGCCATCCTTTTCTTTTTTTTCTAGTGTAAAATGTATGGCATATACAGAAGAGGATGTAGCATGCATCTATGTATGTAAATAATAATAAAGTAAACTCCTGTACATCTAGCACCCAAGGCAATAAAGGGAACATGCCAAGTAGCTTGGAAGCCTGTGTGCCCCTCCATTAGGCACCACCATCCTGAGCTTAGGAATAACCCCCTCTTCCTTTTCTACATGGTTTCTTCCCTCTGTATATATCCCTAAACAATATTGTTTAGGTTGCCTGTTTTTGTTTGTTTGTTTTTGTCTTGTTTTGTTTTGTGTTTTGTTTTTATAAAGGGGATTCGTTAGGTTACAAATTTGCAGTTCTAGGCCATAAAAGTGTCCAAAGTAAGGCATCAACAAGAGGATACCTTCACTGAAGAAAGGCTGATGGTGCCTAGAACACCTCTGTCAGCTGGGAAGCCACGTGGTGCCATCTGCTCATCCTTTGCTCTGGTTCTCGTTTCAAAATGCAGGTTGCCTGTTTTTAAACTTTCTACAATTGGAATCGCACTGTTATATATTCTTTGGTGTCTTGCTTCTTTTGCTCATCATTGTATAGCTTTTAAAGAGTCATTCATGTTACTGAGCTGTAATTTGTTCATTTTTTTCCTTGCATAGTATCCTATTGTGTGAAAATACTACAATTTAATTATCCATTCTATTATCGATGGACATTTGGGCTGTTTCCAGTCTGGGGCTCTTCTAACACATTCCTGTATGTTTCTGGTGCATGTGCGAGAGTTTCCCTGGGTACATTCCCGGGAATGGAATCCACATGATTGACTTTGCTGGGTAATTCCAAACTGTTCTCCAAAGTGGTTGTGCTTCTGGATTTTTTAGAACAATGCCACCAGAGGTACCTGAGGCAGAGTATGGTATGCCAGCCCCAGGGCCAGCCCCATGAGCTTACTTTCAGCAAGCGGGAAAAGTCAGATAGGAAAAGAGTGGGCATCACTGCTTCCCTGGCCAGCCCATAAACCATGGAAGTTACTAAGGACCACGCCCTGGGCCAGAGACTGGGGAGACCGTGATGTGTGAGTGCAGATCTCCCCCAGAGAGGGGCGGTGATGTTTCCCCTTGCCCTTCCGACACAGCTTTGCCCCAGAAGAGATGGGAGATGAGAGCTTGTCAGGTGAATGGAAATTCTCTTGATGAGAGAAAAGATATTTCGGGACCAGGGAGCAGCCCAGGCAGTATCCCCCATCTTCAGATGGGGACCGTGGGTCCTTGGAGGAAGTGCAGAGGGCTGCCTTTGCTGCCAGTGGAAGGAAAGAAGGAAGAGAGAAGGCTAGGAGTATGGCCACACACACAGAGGCAGACCCACCCAAACACGCCTCATGATCTTGTGCCCACGGAGAGGCAAACAGGGCTGGGGGGACACACACACGGACACCCTCACCCTCACACACGCCAAGAGACAGGCCGGCAGACGCGCTGCAGGAGCAGGGGCGAGGAGTGGGAGCAGGTGGCTGCCCCTAGGAGGTGAACCCAGTGCCGGGGGCCGCCTGCCCGACCTGCCTGCAGAGTCTGCCTTCGCATCTGCCTGGGCGCAGCCTCTGCAAAGCGGTAGGGTCTCAGGACCATATGGGGACCCCCTCCCCAAATGCTTGTTCTATTTCTGGAAATGGAGAGGCACAGTCTTTTAGTCCACCTTTGAGCCCTGATGGATGCTCCCAGGCTGGAGCTGGGTTGGGTATCTGGTAGGCCTCAGGAAATGTTGATTGTTGAAGTAAAATGGTTTAATTAAATTCTCTATAAGATTTATGTTGTACATCTGTTATCACAATAATTTTTTTTAATTCACTATGAGATGAATTAAGATTTAAACTAGAAGGAAGGCATGAGGGAGAAGGGGGGAATCTGAAATAAGAAAGGCTAATGAGGGGAGACTTGATGACCTTCCTATAGTCTGACCAGTCCCCCCTTTCTCTCCATGTTGACCAAGAGCAGACAGGGCCATTGCAAAGTTGCTAATTAAGGCTGGACATACATGAATGTTATAAGACAGTGAATTTCTAGGAGAGGGGGGATCTGCTCCCTAATCCTGAGGCTGCTCCCAAGGTCCTGAATGGGTAACAGCTGAGCCTAAAGAATCACCACCTGGGTATTCAGACCCAGCTCTGCAAGCTCCCAGCCCCTCTCAGCACCCCCACCCTCACCACCCCAGTGTACGCCCAGTGTTCCTTCAAAGCTGGAGAAGGGGGTGGGGATGGGAAACAGGTCAGTCTTTTTGATCTGCATCTCCCCCGAGGTATCCTCCCTCCCCATGGAGGCTGCCTGGCTCCAGAGTAAAGACAGGTGAAGTCAGGGAGTCCTCGCTGGAAAGCATGTGGGCCCTCCTTAGTCTTCTCCTTCTGCTGTTGGGGAACCCTTGTTACACTCACCCCTGTGCCCCACTGACCAACCCATAGGGGCCTGTTGGAGACCTTCATGGCAGAGTCTTTCTGCTCTCCCCACTTGACGGCCCACACCCCTGAACCTTGGAGTGGCTGTCGGGGTGGTGCCGGAGCCTGGAGGTGCCTCAGAGTGTGGCTCCTGTCACCGAGAGGCCACAAGACCAGCTCTCCAGAGGAGAGGCTGTTAGCCCTCCCCAAGGAAGGGCCAGACAGAGGAGCAAAGGCTCCTGAGCCCTGCCTTGCACCTAGACAGCCCCTCAGAGCTAACTCAACAGCGTCTCCCTCACTGATGGGTACCCCTTCCAGATCCCACATCCTGCATTCCCAAGAGAACAGCCACGTTTCCCTCTGCCCCAACGCTGAAAACCCCAAGTGGCCACTCCTGTGGGCTCAGCCATCAGACGGTTCCCCGCAAGGTCCTCTGCTCAGCCCCCTCCCTCCACCCAACCTCAATCCCCCTTCCCCGGCCCCTGCTGCGGCCTGCCCATGCTCCCCAGGAAGAATAGCCACCAGCTCCTTTCCCTTCATCTCTCTGCCCCTCACAGGTCTGCAGGGGCTTCCTGTGGCCCACCATACCAGCACCCCTGGCAGGGGAGGCACCTGCTTGTCCAGCCACCTCATGCGGGGCTTCCTGCCCCCCGCCCCCAGCCAGCACACCCCAGCCCCAGCCCCCTTGAATGCCCGCCTCCCCTCCTCTGCTCAGCAATCCCCAGCTCCGTTAAGAACAGCCAGCATTTAATGAGTAGCCACTTTGTGTCCCGGGTGCTGAGGATTCAAAGACAAGTAACATTTTATAGGCCAAAGGAGCTTATCATTTGGTTGAGGAGATGGCCATAGAAATGAATCATTTTGATCTTTCCAATCCAGTCTATTGCTATCTATTTTTTAAGACCCAGCATGAGCACCATCTATCGAAAACCCATGTCTCTCTGGTTTGCTGCTGTGTCCCCAGCACCTTGCACCTGGCTTAGAGGAGGTACCCAGTAAACACTTGCAGAATGAATGCCTGCCCCGGGTGGGATGTGGGAGGAGCCCACCTCTCTTCCTGCCCACCCCTCATCCCCAAGCTTATCTAAATAAAATCAGTCTTAACAGAAACCTCAAGGGCAGCCTTGGGTGAGAGACAGGAATGGGCAGGGGAAATCCCAAGCCCAGGCCTTGAACTAATTTCTTAGATCTTTTCAGCAGCAGCTAAAAGAGCAGGGCTCTGAGGCCACAGCCCCTAGCGTCTTGGAGAAGCCATCTGGAGAGCCAAAGCCAGAACTATAACTTTTATGTCTGCAGATTTCAAAGAGTCTGCGTCGTCAAACCCATAACCACTGTAATTCTAGTCATTGAACGAATCAAGTCAGTAAATTTTATCGTAAAAATATGCACAAATCACAAAAACCATGTTGGAGACTCAGTGACCAAGGTAATGTCACCATCACTCCTGGAAAAGAAGGCAAACCCGGCTGGAAGGAGTGAGGTGGGGGGCAGCGGGCAGGGCCTGGCACACAGGGTGGCTGCGGAAGGTAGTCTTCTAAGCTGATATCGAAGTCCAGCACTGTGGCCTCCTGGCAAAGCAGTCAGATGGTAGAACCACTGTGGTCTGGCAAAGCCCCGTCTCTCCGCAGTCATTCATTTATTCGTTCATCATTCAGTAGTTACTTCTGAGGACCTCCCCTGCCAGGCCGCAGGGAAGCAGCAGACCCCGCGGCAGACGTGGCTCTCAGCCCCGCGTGGTGGGAACCAGCCCAGCTTGCACGGGAGGGTGCCTCACACCGGCAGGGCGTGACCGAGCCCAGGGGTGAGTCAGTGATTCTCAGAGCTGGGGCAAACTCAAAGGTCAGTTCTAGATTTGGGTCTTTAACCTGAGAGCGAGAAGGAGCCACGGAAGGGGTTTGTTTTTGTTTTTAATTAAAAAAAAAAAAAAAAAAAAACACTTGTTTTTTTAAAAAAACACTTATTTTTTGTTCACAGAAGGGTTTTAAGCGGGAGAGTGATATGATGGGATCTGTGTTTTGGAAAGATGCCTCTGGCTGCCGTGTGGAGGACAGGCTGGGATGGGGTGGGGCAGAGCGGATGAGGGAGAAGGAGACAGGGGCTGGGTACAGGGTCGCTGGGGCCAGGCCAGGTCGGGGGCGAGGAGGAGGTCCCAGGCATTTCGGAGATAAGTGGTGGTGGATGGGGAGGAAGAGGGAGGGGACAAGGATGACTCCGCAGGTTCCAGCTTTCAAAACTAGGTGGGAGGCGGTGCCTTTACCCCCAACTGGAAACACTGAGGCAGGGCTGGGTTTGCCTCTAGTCGGAAGTCGGTTGAAGTGTATCTGATGTTCCTGAAAGACCACATTGTTATTTCAGTGTCATTGTGAGTGCAGAGGGCAGGGAAAGGGTACTTTTGATGAGGCTTTGCAAAAAGGAATACTCTTTTTATAAAGAAATACGACGATCCACTGGCAACATTTTGCCCCCAACCTAGGAGTGGGGCTCCCAGATTAGGGCTCACAGTGACTTCATGTGTAAAACCCAAATAAGTTACTAACAGGTGTCTGGAAAACATAAGAATAGAGAATTGTTTGTGGAAGAAAGTGCCCAAGGAACAATTCAAGTGACAAGGTTGTGTGATCTGAATCCCGGATCTGACACTTATCAGCTGTGTGACTCTGGGCAAATTACCTCATTGCTTTATGCTTCAGTTTCCTCACCAGTAAAAAGCGAATAACAATGGTACCCACGTCAGACAACTGGTTGGGGGTTAAAAGAGAGTGTATACAGGACTTAACATGGTGCTGAGCTCATAGAATCTCTCCAGAAATGTTACCCATTGCTATAAAATACACCCGACAGAGAGAAACAGCGAAGACGGCAAGTGCTGACTGCGTCCCCACAATTCTTTCCAATAAAGGAGAATTGTCACCCATAGAACTAAGTATGATTTTCACAAATCACCTTGTAAGATTTTAAAAATAGAATAATATTCACAAATCAGGGGGAAAAAATTGTCATACTGCATACCTGAGTCTGTATGTCACCTGCCCAGATATCCATTGTCTAGCCCAGTTTTGCTTGGGTCATACATTCTTATTTCTTTTTCCCTTTTTTTTCTCTAGTCATTCACTTATCCATTTATGTATTTGTTCATTTTTAAAAATTTTTTATTTTAGTAACATATACAACCTAAAATTTCCCCTTTTAACCACATTCAAATATGTTAGTGCTGCTAATTACGTTCACCACATTGTGCTAGTATCACCACCATCCAATACCAAAACTTCACCACCCCAAACAGAAACTCTACCAAATAAGCATTAACTCCCCATTCCCTACCCTTACCCCAGTCCCTGAAAATCCGTATTCCAGTTTCTGACTCTACGATTTTGCCTATTCTAATTATTTCATATCAGTGAGATCATACAATATTTTGTCTTTTTGCATCTGGCTTATTTCAGGTAACATGATGTCTTCAAGGTTCTTCCGTGTTGTCACATGTATCAGAACTTTGCTTCTTTTCACAGCTGAGTAATATTCCATTCTTTATATACAGAATATACATGTTTTGCTTATCTACTTATCAGTTAATGGACACTTGGGTTGCTTCTACCTTTTGACAGTTTTGCTTATCCACTTATCAGTTAATGGACACTTGGGTTGCTTCCACCCTGCCTTCAATTCTTTTGGGTAAATGCCTAGAAATGGGATTGCCGGGTCATATAATAATTCTGTACTTAGCTTTCTGAAGAACCGTCCGCTGTCTTCCACAGCAGCTGCACCATTTTACGTTCCCATCAACACTGAACAAGTGTCCCTATTTCTCCACATCCTCTCCAATACTTATTTTCCATTTTTGTAATAGTAGCCATTCTAGTGTGAGTGACGTGGTATCTCACTGTGGTTTTGACTTGCATTTCCCTAATAGTTAATGACGTTGAGCATCTTTTTATGTGTTTTTTGGTCATTTGTATATTTTCTTTGGAGAAAAGTCTATTCTAGTCTTTTGCCCATTTTTTAACTGAGTTGCTTCATTTTGGAAGGTCCCTCCTCTGCTGAGTGGAGTGGGAGCTTTGGAAGTTCAGAAGCAATGCTATCTCCATCACCTTCTGGGTTCCCTCAGTGCCTCAACACTGCTGAGCATGAGTGGCATGTGGTTGGTTAGCACAGCATTTGGGGCCCAGACTGCTGTTTGGGGACGGCCCCAGGGTTGTCTCTGCTGGGAGGGGATGGTCCTGGCTCTTGCTATGGGTTCAGTGAGATTAAGGAAAGACGGCAACGGGCCATGGAAGACTCTCTCCCTCTGCTCTTGGTTTCAGAAAACGAAAGAGTTCCATAGGTTCATGGCTGTGCTTGGAAGGCTGTGGCAGATGGAGCCACTTCACCATGGGCAATGGGTTTAGGAACACCACTGAACATCTTTCCCCTGGCATTGGGAGGATGAGGTAGAGTTCTACAGAGTGAGGAAGGCACGAGGAAAGAGGCTGGTCTCTGTCACTTCCCCCAGGCCCAGCAAAGGGAGGCCTGAGCAGACCATGCTGCCAATGAGTAGACAGACTAGAGCCACAGGCACCACGGCAGTCACGGCTCTAGATGGGAGATGGGGGCTGCAAAAAGGGCTGCAGGGCTGGATTCCCAGTATGGAAATGGAGCAGACTGCAGACATGGCAGGACCCCAGCATGATGTAGTAGATGCATAATTGCTAATGCTTTGGGGGCACTCACTATGGGTCAGCCACTGTTCTAGGAACTTTAGATGGTCTAAGAATCTGTAGTGCCAGGACTCCGATCCAAGACGTCTGGCTTCAGAGCTTGCATTCTTAACCACTATTCTATGGGAAATATAGAAAGAGTAAAGGTTTTAGACCTACAAAGGGTTAGACCTCTGCTTAACCTTTATGCTAAATGCCATATTAAAAAAAGTCAAAGGTTTTGGAGCCACACCAAGCCTGGCTCTGCTGCTTTCTAGTTGTGTGATCTTGGGCAGTTACTTAGACTCTCTAGGTCTCAGTTTCCTCATTCATTAGTAAATTTGAGAACAATATTTACCTCACAAGATTGTTGAAGATTAAATAAGCAAATGTAAGTTGAATGCCTGCCCCCCCCCACTCCCACCCCCTGCCCATTCCAGACTTGGATTTCCTTATCACCCAGGGGTTAGCAGGTCTGGGTTCAAGGACCCTGCCCCTCCCCTTAGTGGGTGCACGCCTGGATTTCCAGTTCCACTGAACATGACCCAGTTTGATATCTGGGTAGACATGTGTCCTGACCCCCAAGGAAGCTGAGGTCCCAAGCAACCCTCACCCAGATCACTGCAGACATTTCCTGCTTTTTGGAACAGCTCTTCCCTCTCCATTAATTTATTCATTCATTCACCATCTACCAATCATTTACTATTCAATTCACCAAACATCAATAAGCATTGTGCAGGTTCTCATGAGTGGTCACAGTTCTCACCTAGAAGAGTCTATAGACTCACTCTGGAGCATGTTTAACTTCCCTTTTCATCTCCAGCCTGTGTCCAGGTATCATAGCGTGTGCTCAGTAAACATCTGCTCCTGGGAGAATAACGCAGGTACTATCAGAGATGGGCCATGAGAATGCGACAAGGCTCCCCAGGTAGGTCCAACAGAGGCGTGCACTCCAAAGCCCTGCCCATGATACCCATTGGTGTCTCTGTAGCCACAATGCCTGACCTTCAGGGGTCAGGCAGGTCTCGTAAGTGCCCAAAGTGGGCAAGGTGGGGACCATGGCAAACTGGAGCATGCCTGCCCCATAAAGTTGGTGTTTGTTCCTTGGCTCCAGCTTATTGTTACCAAGTCGAAATGAGGGCCAAGGGTAGCCAGGTCTTCTGATTTTTCAAGACGAACTGGAAATATGGATTTTCATTTTAAATCTCCAAATTTTTCAGCATTGGATCCCGATTTTAATTTTTTTGAAAGCCCTGTAACAGCCAAACAGAACCACATCTGCCTGCTAAATTCTGTTCAGAAGTTGCCAGTTTAGGACCCCCAGGTGGGTCTGTGGATGGGGAAAGGTGGTGGGCTGGGAGTCCTGGGGTGAGGTTCTGAGGGATGTGGAATGCTGTCCTTCCTTGGGTTCAGGGTTGTGCTAGACATACAGGAAGCCATAAAGAGGAAGTTGAAAACAGTCCTGCCCTCCAGGGGTTTCTAGTCTCATTACAGAGACCTTGGCAAAGCAGCAGGCAGTCAGGAAGTCTAGCCCAGGAGACTAGGGAGCCACCGGAGTTCAGGGCAGTGGGGAGCAAAGTGGCTGTGAACCTGAGGAGACTTACCTCATCTTCTAAAAGGCTTTCCAGGCAGTCAGATTTAAGAGGATGAGGGTGAAGATTCTGGAGACAGAGGGTCTAGAGAGCTGCAGCATCAGACGTGAATGGCCAAGACCTATGCTGGGGACCCCAATGAAAATCCCAGAAGAATTTGCTTCTAGATGTGTGGCAAAGGCTAATTGGAAAGGGGGAGCACTACAGATGAGGCTTCACTGACACCCCCACATCCTGACCCACTCAACCTGGCAATCCCGGAACCTGACTGGAAGGGAAGTCAAGTAGGACAAGACCTTCCAGGCTTGGGGAGGGCAGCACTGTCCCCACCCTCAGTGGGATGCCTTGGTTTGAGGGCTAAGAGCTCTAACTTGGAAGTCAGGCAGGCTGGGATACAAGCCCCAGCTGTGTGACTTGGAATAGGCTTGCAACTGCTCTAAGCCTCAACTTCCTAATCTGTGAAATGGGGACCGTAAGTGTGCCTACTTCCTGGGATTGAGATGAGGATGCAAGGAACTCCCAAAGGTCAAGTGGTCAGTCCCCGGACGTTTACCTGTGTCTCTACATGGTTTTAATCAGCAATGTCCACCTCCCGGGAGTTCTAATCCAAATTCCCAAAGAGGACGGGGAAAGAGCACCTGCTACTCCCCATGTTTGCTGGGCGTCTTTCTTTTAGCTGCTCCATGAAATGGCACTGGTTCTGGGAGAGCAGTAACTGCCTTTTTGGGGGGGGCGGGGGAGGAGGTGTAGGCATCCCCTCCCCCCCAATCCCTTTCCCAGGGAGGCAGAAGGTACAGCCCCTGCTCCGTGGTAGGCGGTCGCGGCTGGGATGCGAGTGGCGCTTAGAGAGTACTCTTCCCCAGGCTGGACTTTTCCGTCCAATCCCCACCTGGAAGGGAGGGTGGAGACCCAAACATTCCCAGGGGAAGCGAGCGCAGGGAGGAAATCGGAGAAACCGAGGTCCGACCCTCCTCTTCCCTCCGTTGCGCTCACGGTTCCTGGCGGGGATCTCTGTGAGATGCAACCTGACCAGGACCTTCTTTCACTTACAATCCTCCAGTGGCTCCCATCGCCTTTGCGAGAAAGCCTGGGTGGTCCCGGCCACCTCTCCAGCCTCATCTCCCGCCTCACCCCCTGACTATTTCACAGCTCTGCGCCTTTGATAAAGCGGGTACCCCTGCCTGGAGTGTCTGCCCCTTCCGCCGCATCAGTGGTCCATCTGCCTGAAGAACGCCTGCTCCTCCTTAAAGGCTCTGCTCCGGCTTAGCCCCTTCTCAGAACGTTCCTGCAACTCACCCCGGCTCCAACCCTGGGGCGGAACTTGGCACCTTTCCCCTTGCTTCCTCAGCAGCCATTCCGTGTCGCTGTCACGAAGTTATCACACTGTTTGCTGTCTACGAGTCTCCCCACCCCCACCCCATCCCTGCCCCGGATTGGAAGCTTCTTGAGAGCAGGAAAACAGTCTTGTCCATCTTGGAAACCCTCGGGCTAGCCCCTTGCCTGGGGGCATTCTGGCCACCCCACGCGGGAAGGATAGCTGGGCGGGCAACTGGGTGAGCGGACGGCTGGAGGGAAGCACTCGAGCAGGGATTGGGGCTGCCTTTTTAAAACCGGTGGGGATGGGGGTGGGGGGGGCTGCGGAACACAGCCCACCCGCGCCGCTCCCCCAAGCCTGTGACCATCGGGCCAGGTGATCTCGAACCTTCTCCCTCTCACACCCCAACAACAAACAACCCTCGGCGCGCTCCCTCCGGAGAAAGGAGGTGGAGCCTGACCTCAGCCGGAGGCTGCCGCAGCTGCCCGAGGTGCGGGGTGGGGGGAAGGGGCGGGGAAAGGGCCCGGAGCTCCAGGCCTTAGGGGAGCTTCTCCTCTAGGGAGTGGCAGGGGTGGGGGCCTTGGCAAGCTCCCAAAGCCTGGGAAACCCTCGCCCGGCAGCCTTGACCCTTCGTGGGCGTGGGGAAGAGAGGCAGAAGGGGGGTGGCTTCAGTGAGTGCCTGCCTCCCGCTCTCCCTCTCTCAAGCTGGAGTGGCCCTTGGACACCCTCCCCACTCATACCCACACCTCCTGGCACCCCGAAGCCCCGCGGGCAGGCTGAGACTAGGTGCAAAGTAAGCAAGAGGGAGAGGATGCAGCTCTACCTGGGCTCCGGAGTTGAAGGGTGCCCCCCCCCCACCTCTTGCTGGGGTGGTGGTGGTGGTGGCATGTGACATGGGACACCGGGGGCAAGACGACTAAGACAAGGAAGAGCCTGAAATGGGGTGTGGTCTGCAGCTGTTGGGGGCTGCAGTTGGAGCAAGTTGGATGAGGGGCAGTGAGCCCACCCCAAGGAGCAGCACTGGGCCCCCCCAAAAGGGTAAGAGTTCTGAGTTGGAAGGGAGGGAAGGAGAATGCAGGAGCAGTTTTTGTAGAGAGAGGCAGCCTGCAAAGACTTCCCCTGGCCAGCAATCTGGAGGCTAGCGCTGGACAGATGGGGGTTTTGGACACGGCGCCATGGACATGTGTTCCCCAAAGTCTGAGCACATGTAGCCCCCCTTGTTCTTTCTGGGTCCCAAGCAGCCCCCCTCCCTAAACTGTGGCAGTGGGGTGTCCCCTTCGGCAGTTAGGGGAGGAAGAGGTCCTCCCTTCCTTGCTGGGAACTCAACAGCTGGCTGTTTGGAGGTGGAGGGGGCTGTGCCCCTCCAGCTCAGAATCACAGGCGGAGGAGCTCTTCTGCCTTCCACATCCTTAAAAAAGGAGGTCCCAGCAGGCAATAACCAACAGCCTATTGCACTTGGATTTGCCTGGGGGCAAATAATTTTTGGAGATCCCTTTAAGGAGGGGGTTTCCGATCCCTTTAAGAGGGAGTGGGTCAGAGCAAAAGGACTATAAAAGTCCAGCTTTCTTTATTCCCCCACCCCCGGGGGCTTCCTATGATGGGGGAGGGGGGAGGAGTGCTGTAGCCTCATTTCATTGGTCTGTGGTGTCCCTCCCCCAGGGAGCTGTGCCCTTCAGTTGGTCCAGTGGTAAGGGGCCGGGTGGCTCAGTGGCTGTTCCTTGAGACCTAGAGTTCAGGCACTCTCGGAAAGGAGGTGGGACCTGGGTGTGAAATGGAGGGGGTGGGAGTGGTCATTGCTACCACCACAGAGACGGCGCTGCCCGCTGGGGTGCCCTGCCCGGGTGCCAGGTGGCTGGAACGGAGGGCAGGCGGTCTGCAGGGACTGCGGCGGGCAGTGGGGGGAGGTGCCTGGCGGCTGGACTGGAGATGACGGAGCAGCCAGTCTGTCCCGGCTGTCAGTCGGGTTGTACGCGGTGGGGGAGGGGTGTGCGGCATGTTCTCTCGGCCCTGGATGTTTTCCTCTCTGCATCTCTCTCTCTCCCTGCTTCCAGCTCTGAGGCTGTTAACCCTTCCAGATGGGTCTGGAAGCGCCAGAGTAGAGAGAGCCCCCTACCCAGCGGCAGGGAGGGGGTGGCTATGGGCGATCTGCTGGATCCATTCCTCCCCCCAGACCAAGCACCAAACCTTTGCTGTGGTGGAGCTCAGGGCTGCTGGGTGTGCCAGGGTGAGGAAAGGTGACGGTCCCCAGGCGTTGGCTGCTCCAGTGGGGTGGGGTGGGGTGGGGTGGGGGAAGCACACACTCAGGAAAGGTTAGAGGAGCTGAAGGCAGGAGGAAAACGTGGACCCTTTGCGAACTGTGGAGGGGCTCTGGGTTTGGAAGGAAGGAGGCCCATTGCAAAGGTCCCTGGAACTGGGGTGAGGAGGAAAAGAGAGCAGAAAAGTCCCTCTGGGGGACAGGCAGGTTGTGCAGCCCCTAGCCTCTTCTTTGCTGGCTTGTTGACCAGTTTCAACAAGCAGCACTGGGGTTGGGGAGGGAAGGACAGGGCAGTGGTCAAGTGAACCCTAGGCTGGCAGGGGAGGAACGCCAAATGCCTTTAGCCAGCCTGTGGCTCCAAACCATAACCCAATAAGTCAGGGCTTCGTGGGGCAAAGGAGACAGCTGCCCACATGGGGAAGACTCAGGCTGGCAGGCTAGGCAGCCTGCAGTGGGCTCTCATGACTGACCACTCTGCCTTCCCTCCAGCCAGTATTCCTTCTCTTCCCTCCCACGAGGGCCCCAGTTAAAAGATAGCTCTTTTCCCTCCACCCCAGGGCCACTGGATCTTCCCTCTGCCCAGGAAAAGTCCAGCTCCCCAACCTCATCTTGCCATCACTTCCTGGGCCAAGCGTGGACTTCCTGCCACCTGGGTCTCCTTTCCTGTGACCAGGTACATTTCTCCTCTGACTCTCTCATCCTCGGTCCCTGCCTGTTAGCTGGCACAAAGCAGCTGCCAAGGTCAGCACAGCCTGGGCCACTGACAGGAGCCCTGTCCCCTCTTCTGTCAGCCTGGCCTTGGCTCCAGACAGCCTGGAGGGGAGTGAGCTGCTTCAGAGGCCACCACCGCTGTTACCCTCTACCACCAATCTCCCCTGGAGAGGGGGGTGGGAGATGCTCCAGGGGGTTAATCAGCCCATGGGACAGACTGGGGCAGGGATGGGGTGAATCTTGTGAGGTGGGGGAGTAGGGCTGGCCTGGTAGAAGGGCAGCTGCTGAGAATCTTTTCCCTGGGAGGTGCAGGGAGGGGAGAAATTCTTTAGTGTCCTACTTTTACAGGTTTGGGGATTTTGCTTTCCCTGAAGGTGGGAGGTGAGAGAAGTAAGGGGCAGTTGCCCTAAGAGAACCTGGCCCTTTGAGAAATTTCTGCATCACTGTCTTTAGTATCCATTCACATACTTCTCCTACTGGGTGGACCCCTCTTTTAAAGTGTCCCCCAATACAGTTAAAACTGTCTGGATCCCCGTCACAGCTCTGGAGGCATATGGAGAACTGTTCTTGGGTTTTATTTCCCATCCATGGTGGCCACTATTCCAGATTACCTTCATGGCTGCCTGGTTCAGTACTTGAGTCCCAAGGTCTAGGAAAGGCTGGGCACTAAGTGCATTGCAGGAGACCCTCAGGGAGGGGCTTCTCAGCCACACTTCAAGGCTAGGTTTCTCCTGCCGGCCTAGTGACCACCTGGGAGGGATCTGCACTCTTGAGTGTTTTCTCTTCTGCCCTTAGGTGGTCCTGGGCCCGGGCACAGCCCCTCCCCAGGCTGCTCCCAGCTCCCGGTGACTTGACACTACCCTTTCTGCTGCTGCTCCTTTTACCTCCAAAGCTCCCCTCCCCCGCCTGAATTAGGAATGAGGCTTTGTTCAGGGGTGGACTCAGCATTCCTCAAGATCCTACTACGTGCACGTCCACTGCTTGTTGAAGTGAAGACCTATGCGGGCTCTGGTACT
Source organism: Choloepus didactylus (assembly GCF_015220235.1). Lineage (NCBI taxonomy): Eukaryota > Metazoa > Chordata > Mammalia > Pilosa > Megalonychidae > Choloepus > Choloepus didactylus. Next base: position 141,154,670 of record NC_051310.1, on the reverse strand, counting down.
GCAAAGGTGTCTGAGTCGACACAGCCCCTTCCGCACCTCACAAGGACCTTCCCCCGGTGTGACCTCAGCCTTATGTGCCCACCCACCCCGCTGACCACACGGGCGTGCTCGGGCTTGGAAAGGCACGTCTGTGGGTGTGAGAGACGGAGCCACAGCATTCGGTGACGAGAAGGAAGCCAGGTAAGAGTCGACACTTGGTCCCAGCCTGGCTTGGGGACGCGAGGGAGGGAGTCCAGCCGCGGCTGTCAGGCTGCCCACCCCCTCCCCCCTCCCCCGGAGAGCTCTGATGTTCCCCGCGGTGGTGGAAGAGGGTGTGTGGGTGTCAAGGACTCACAGACCAGGCTCTGCTGTCAGCTGGAAATAGATGAGGGTTCCACACTCTGCTTTTAAGGAGGGTGAATGAGAAGCTGGGTGGGAGGTGGGAGGTGAAGGGGAGAAAGAGGAAAAAGAGATGCGGGTGAGGGGTTACCGAGCCAGGACCGACCTTGCTTGAAAAGGAAAGGAGACGTGGCAGGCAGGGAAGTCGGAAAGATGAGGCAAGGGCGGGAGGGGCTTCTCAGCAGTCCGGGCCCTTACGCTGGAGTCTGGGGCCCTTTCTGCAGGAAAAGAGGGGTTGTCCTTGCTTCATTTTCGGCTAATCTTCCCGAAGCTTTGCCCTGGGGGCAGCAGTCTCTGGCGAGGGTGGGGTGTTCCTCGGCCCGCCGTTTTCTCCAGTGGATGCTGGGGAGCAAGGTAAGAGGGAGAGGGATGGCGAGGGGTGACGGTCAGGGAGAGGGCGAGATAAGATTTCTCGGGGGGCGGGGGAAGGTGGGGTAGCAGCTGGGGGATTGGGGCTCCAGGGTCGGGTCAACCATGGAATACGGACTCAGCTCTGGAGATGGAGAGAAAATCCAAGAAGGCCGCAAAGAAAATCACCCCCCACCACCCTTGGCACCGTACCCCCTCCCCCAGGCCCCACCACTCCTCCCCGCACCACCCTCCCCCGGCCGCCTCGTGCTGCCCCCTGCGTTGGGACGACCGACCCACGGTTCTGATTGGTCGGAGGCGGGGAGGGGGAGCCGAGGGCCGGATTGGCTGGCGGGACCAGCGCAGGGCGGGGCGGCTGATTGGCGGAGCTGGCTGAGAGGCGCGCGGCTGATTGGCTACGGACGAGGAAGCAGGAAGGAGGGCGGTGGAGGCTCCGCTCTTGGGGAGTTTGTGGGGGAACCGCGAGCGGCGTAGCGGATCCCGGAGCCCGGCCCCCGCCGCCCGCCCGTCCGGCCGCCTGCCCCGCCCGTCCGGACCCCACCGTCCGCCCGCCCCGGCTAGGCGCGCCCGCCCCCACCCCGACGGCCCCGCCCGGCCGCGGCCCCCGCTCCGCCCGCCCGGCCCCGGCCCCCAGGAGGAGGCGCTGACGCAGCAGCGTGGAGCCCGGGAATTGAGCGCCCCTGGGGGGTTCCAGCCGCCGGATTCCAACCCGGCCGGGGCCTGCGGACGCCCAGAGCCGCGCCGTCCGCTCCGACCGTCCCGGTGAGCTAGGGGCCAGGGTCGGAGGGGAGCGAAAAGGGCAAAGCGGGCGGGAGGGAGCAAAGGAGGCAGACGAGCGAAGAGGGAGAGGACCGGCCGCCCGTCAGCGCGCCCCACCGAGCGCGCCGCGCCGCCGCCCCCGCCAGCCCGGGAAGGGACGGACGGACGGACAACGCGAAGCAGGTGCGGCCGCCTGCGGACTCGCGCAGCCTCTCTATCCGCGGGTCCGGCGCCTCTGGTCCCGCCATCGGGGGTACCACGCGTGCCTCGAGGTGACAGCCCCCGGGGGGCCGCCCGCCTCGAGGCCGGTGGCGGGGGTGGGTGGCGGCCGCAGGGTGCAGCTCGCCGGGCGGTGGCGGCGCGGGCGGTCCCGGGCCGCGGAGGGCGTGAGGACGCGGGTCGTTCCTCGCCGCCTGGGAGCCGGATCGCCTCCGTGTGCGCGGGCGGCGAAGCCCCCTCCGCCCCGCCGCGCCCCCTCCCCCATCGCGGTCCCCGAGGCAATGGGCCGCTGCCGGGGGCGGCGCCGCGTGATCGCCCGCCCGGGGTGGGGTGGCGCCCTCCCGTGCTGAGAGCTGGCCGGTTGTTTGTAGGGTGGGGGGCAGGCAACGGGGGCCGCGCCGGGGCGGGGGGTGGTGTAGACCCGATCTGATCGCGCTGGGAGGAAGGGAGGCGCCGAAGACGGAAGGGGATCGGTTCGAGAAGCGGAGTGTGGGCCGCGGGAGGCCCGGCGGGGACCGTGCGGGGCGGCGGCCGAGTCTGAGGTGGGGCGGGGGGGATCGAAGTTGTCAGACCGCCTCCAAGTGACAGCGGGACCCCGTGTTCGCGGCCCGGCCTGGTCCAGCCCGATGCAGCCCTGCCTGCCCTTCCGTGGCTTCTCAGGGGCCGGGGGCCGGATCAGGTCCGGCCAGAGGGGCCCGCTCCGCGGTGAAGCGTGGGACAAAGGCGACGCCGAAGCGGGCGCAGGTGGTAGCGTCGAGGAGGGGAACGGGTCCAAGCCACGCACCCCGAGGGGCGGGCGACGGTGCCGGACTCTGCCCCGGGGACTGTGGGGGCCGCGGAGCCCGCCGAGAGGAGCTGCGGCACCGGCTTCACTGCTTCAGCTGCTTATCTCCTTGCCGACCTGGAAAGAGTGGGGTGGTCCGGGCCAGAAGGCAGAAGGGTGAGGGTTATGGGCACGGTGGGTCCTGGCCAGTGTCTACTGGGTTGCTGGACTGGCCCAGAAGACTATCGGTGAGCTGCTTTAGAGCCTGTCAGGAATGAGGGGTTTTCAGCAAGCAGAAACTGCCTACGGGCAGAGGTTTAACCCCACTTGGCATGTCACCTAGTCTCCATTGTCAACAGTCTTAAGAGTGGCATAAGATCAGTTGGGTTGGGAACTAGGAGACACCCCCCAAATGTGTTTTTGCAGTTCCTCCACAACTGCTTTTAGCACTTTTCAAGGAGGTTCTCACCGAGATGAGAAGCTGAGTTTATAAATCCAGGGAGGAATTAATAATTTTAAAAAAAGGTTTCTAGTCCTTTTCTTTGTGTCACTTGAGAGTCCCCCCCACCCTCCAATGTCTTCCACAAAAAGGAGAAAAGGGCACCAGAAAGAGCGCATGTCCTGGAAGGACACCACTGTCCTTGGCTAGCTGGAGGACACTTGGGAACCACTGCCTTAAGCTTTGTGTGAATCTAACTCCATCAGTTACCACTCTAAGCTGGGTGCTGTTTTTCCATTTGTGAAAACCCACTCTGAGCTGCTGTGTCTCCTCATGTGACCCACACCTAATGGAAGAGTTGGGACCACAAAGATAGGGAGATTTGTATCTGGGTTGCATCCCCACCTCTGAGTCCCACCTCAAGTGGGCCTGGTTCCAAGCAGCTCGCTGCTGTGATTGGTTGTAAACCACCCCCCCTTGGGAAAGCTGCTGTCAGCCTTCCCAGAGGAGCAGTGTGGGCATGGAGTTAATTCATAGCCCCCAGGAGGGTCTAGACACCAGCCTGGATGGAGTTCAGATTTGGGGGAAGGGAGAGGTATTACCTGGGGCAGGAGACTAGGGTTTATTCTGAGAGAATTTAATTGCATGTCTAAGGTTCAGAGAATGTTGAAGAATCCCAAGGCCCTGGTGCCTTCGGTGGGACTACAGGTTTTGGGATTTCAGAGCAGTGGCTTGTTTTCACAGCAGTAAGAAAGGGGTGACCTGGTCCAGCCACTGGAATATAAAGGGGAGTTGCCAAAATAATGTTCCTCCCTTTGACAGGCTCTTACCTGGTAGAAGACTTAGGTCAGTCAGATCAAATGTTTAGGAAGATTTGCTTGGGGTGTATAGCCAGTGGTGAGGTTTTCTCATTTTTCTATTGCCCTCCCTTTCTTCCTTTCTGTTGCTCTGCTGCTCCCTGTATCAGGCCTACATTACTACTGTCACAGTCTGACCCCAGAAAGTGTCTCCTAAGGCTCTCTCCGAGCTATGCCACATACATTTCTCTCCCTGCATCTTTGTTCCTGTGACTTTTCCTCATGTGAGGCCCCCCTCGCTGTCCTCCCCTCTAGCCTGAATCCCACTCGTCCTTCAAGGCCCAGGCTTGGGTCCTGTTGTTTGTTGCTCAGGCCCCTCCAGGCCAAGGTAATCATCTGGCTCTGAGCTTGTGATCCTGGATTTTACAACATAGCTTCTTGAGTGGTTTTGTAGGTTGGGAGTTTCTTAAGGACAGGGATGGTATGAGTGTTAACCTTATTGTGTGGATATTCCGAGACACCTCCTGTAGTACTGTGAACACGGTTTGTCTCCAATGATTAAATGCAGTTGGCTGCTGGGTTGGCGTGGGAAAAGATGGGAAACCTTCCCTTTGGCTTCCTTAGCAATGTATGGAGTCCTTGGGTGTTTCCGCCCTTTTTCTGTAAAAGGCAGATGGAAAAGCGCATGTTTGGGGTGCTTTAGCACAGGGAACAAATGAAGTTTAGCTGCTGTTTCTGATATTCCAGCTGGTGAGAGTCTGTCCTGTGGACTGCCCACATGACACCATATAGGCATGAATTGGAAAAGGGCTGTAATCCTGTTTTTCTCCTACCCCAGCAGGCTGTTCTCTCCACCCTGCTTTGCTGCTCTTATGCAATTTTCCTTGTTGTCCATGCTAAATGAATCCATATGTTTTATCTCTTCTCAATCCTGGGTGTAAATGAGGGAGAAAACATGGTTCTGAGAATGAAAAAGAAAAAGACTCCTGGGTCTGGCCTCATGGACAGGACTTTTGGGGCTGGTGTTGGAGGAGAGTGTCTGTGGGGGCATCAGGGACATGTGAAGTGCTGATCAGCCCCACACTGGACCCATCGGAAAGGAAAGCTAGGATCCCTTCTGTCTCGGAACTTCCATTTTTGTTCACCATCAACCCTGGACCATGGGTGAAATGGGAAATAGGACTGGTGGCTGGTTTGAGTCTAGACAGTGAAAAAATAAATTCTGCATCCATCCCATTTCCCCCAAACCTCCCTTTTGTGCCCCAGTTTGATGATTAATGGACCAGCGTTTCCCTTCCAAGTGGGAAGGCCACCCCTCACAGTTGCCATGGCAATGCAGACCGCTCCCCCGTCAATTAAAAAAAAATCCCTACTACTTCCCTCCACTTTCCTTCTACTGTAGCAGGAGAAAAGCTGCCTCAGAATGCATCTTCTGGGTTATCTCCTCAGCTGCCCGAGCTGTTTTTGCGGTGTGTCCCAGAGCAGAGTCCTTCCTCTCTTTCTGGGGATGGCACTAAGCAAATTGTACCCACACTCTTGGAGCCAGTAGCTCCACAAACACTTCTATCAAGAAGCAGAGAAAATTCCTGTTCATTTATTCATCCGCAATGCAAATTAAAAACCAGACAGAACTCTCCTTTATCTTTTCCTTTGGGTTAAAAACAAAAACAAAAACTCCCCCCCACACTTACTCTAGTATCACCTGGGGGCACTTGACATCCATAAAGGAAGTTTCACTAAACCTGGCAGGAATTCCCCGAACCTTCCAACATCCAACTTCAAATTGGAGTTCTGTGGAGATTTTCAATTTATTTATTTTCATTCCTCTCCTCTACTCTGTCCCAGCATCCAGGAGGACTTGTGTGTTTTCATTTTATCTGTTCTTATTCCTTTTGGCCTTGCTCTGGCAACATCTGGCGTCGGCGCCCTGTCGCAAGGTGAGTCATTAAGGAGGAAAAAAAAATCTAAGGAAAAAAAGTCTCTGGAGTTGCGAAGTAGCCTGTGTTGAACTAAGACTACCAGCCGAAGCTGTTGGGTTTATGGAGCATTAGACGAACTGCCCAACATTAAAGGGCCTCCTTTTTATGAATGGGTTGTGAAGAATGTAAATAAAGCAGCATCTCTCAATGGGGAAGCGTTTTACATAAGCAGTACTACCCCGACCCAAGTATTTATGGGAATTCGCTAGCACAATCTGGAAAGGCTCGCTTCCTTTGTGAACTTGCCATTATGCTGGGGACTTCAGGCCTTTGGAGGTAAGAGGAGAGCGTGCAGCCCCAGCACTCTGGCCCTGCAGGTCCCCCGGGGCTTGATGGGCCAGCTCACGGCCAGAAGTGCCTGGAAACCTTGAAAAGTCACAAAATCCAGTCCGTAGTCCAGAGCCCGTGATGCTCGGAAGGACAAGCTCCGGCCTGAGGTCCTGGAATTCTGCGGCTCCTGACCCCTCAGGCTGCTCGGACCTCCCCAGGTCAGGGTACAGGGAGCTCCTGGACGATGAAATCCTGCCTGGTTTTATTGGAGGCACCTAACTAGAGTCAAATGGACTGGTTTGAATTTCAGCTCCTTTATGTTCCCCTGCCCACCTCCTGGTTCGGCCACTATTGAGCAGTAAAATGGCTAAAAGGGAGGAGGAGGAAGAGCTGCAGTGGCCATGTCTGCTGGGGGCCAGACATGCCCGATGGGTGCCCTGGACTCTGCTGATCCCTGAGCACCAGCCTGGCCCTGGGGTCCTGATGGGGCTGTTGGTGTCCTTGTCCTGGGCAGCTTGATCTGGAAGCCAGGGGACCAGAGGACTGTGGTTTTGATGAGCAGCCAGGGGTGGGGTTATGCCCAGGACTTTGTGCTGTGTCCTGGGGAGGGTTTTCATCCAGGTTTCATTTTCCCAATGGGAAACACCTCTAAAGATGGTTAGTCACCTGACTCAAAGTCCCACAAAGAAATTGCAGGACACAGTGACCAAGTTACCTGAATGGAAAAAATGACACTTGTCTTAGTTAACAGGATCAATGCCAGACAGGAACTTGGGTCTAGATCTTTTTCCTTGTGTCAGTTCCTCTTCCAATGGATTTGGGGTGCTTTGACCATCTCCTCAGTTAAGGAGGTGGGACCTGGCCTCTTTCTGCCTCTTGTGACCCTAGGGGTCTCACTTGGTGTGATAGATGCAGCTGTTTCAGATTCCTCCTCGCAGAGGAGAGGGATGTATCACACTTAGGCCTTTCCCCAAGTGCAGCTACCTGTCTAAAATGTTCGGGAAAAATGCAGTTTTGTGACACTTTGAAGGTTAGTCACTTTCTCTTCTGGCCAGGTGGTTTCGAGGCAAAATATTAATTTCTATAGGATCTTTGTAGAAATCATGAGAACGGTGTTAGGGTGCTGTTTGAAGCCAGGATACGCTGACAAGTGTGCCAGAAGGAAAGATGGAGTCACCTTTCCACTATATTCAGACTCTCCTCAGAACTGAGGAGCGTCCCCTGCTTTGTGCTTGGAGGGTCTCACCCAGATTGTGGATAGGATGCAGAAGAGAATTATAAAAATGATGAATGACCATAAGAGATGATCGTCAGAGAAAATTGAAGGGTTTTGGACTTACTCAGTCCAAAGAAAGATAGCTAAGGGTCACTGATTATGTCCTTCCTGTTAAGATGGTTGGTTGGAGTGTGATGACCGGTTTTCAGTTTTCATTGCAGTCTGGGTTGGAAGAAGGGGTTTCACCTGAGGCAAGAGATGTGGGAGAATTGTAAAGACTCTTTTTTGGGCTTTACTTTAAAATCAGGAAAGCCTATCTTTAAAGTGCTATTCCCTCATCCCTTTGCAGGATATTAAATGGGTTTGTTTCAAAAGTGTATGTGATTGTGGAGATGAATGCACAACTATATGATGATACTGTGAACAGCTGATTGTACACTTTGGATGATTGTATGGTATGTGAATGTATCTCAATAAAATTGCATTAAAATATATATACAAAATAAAACTAAATGAACAAAAAATTTAAGAAGTGTGTGTAAGTTTATGAGGAACTTTGAGCAAACTTTTTTGTAGAAACACTTTTTCAAATTACGTTTATGTTCCCTGCCGAGCCCATGAATGCCTTTCACCTGTCATTTTATTGGAGTACATTTTCAGTTACTTTGTGGTGAAAAATCAGGAAAGACCAATAATGTGCTGTAATGCCAGAAGCTAAAACAACACAGAAAAGCAAAATTGAGTGTGGAAGTCGATCTTGAAGTCTGTCAGTGACCCAGCAGCTGTCCCGGGAGGCCCTGGATGGGGGCAGCGCGTTGCAGTTGGGTGGGGGGTGGGGGTGCCTTCGTACGGACACCTGGCTGGCCTGCCTCTGCCCTCGCTGACTGCGGGATTGTGGGCTGGTTCTACCTCTTTCTACCTCTGTTTTCTCCTCCTAAGAATGAGATGAAGGTTACCTCGCAGGGTTGTTTTGAGGATAAACGAGGTGCTTAGGGTGGTGTTGGAGAGTGCTCCACAAACATTAGCCCCACTGTTATCATAGAAGCCGTGGCAGTGATTGGAGAATTCCCTACTGTGCCCACTTCAGGGATTTAGGAGCTGCTAGTGCACATGTTGGTTCTTTGCTGCTGATTTCACCTTAATATCAGTGACATTCTTTATCTCCATACCAGTGTGCCTCTTAATGGGTTGGGGGTAACAAATGGAATGAGAGGAGTATTTTCCTGAGGTCGCTGGGCAAGTTGGGAGAGAGGAGAAAGAGGATGACAGTGAAAGAGGTTTGTGCTGTGTAACTATGAGAGCTTTCCCGAAGTAATCCTCTTGATCTGTGGATCAAATTGAAGGGGCCTGGTGGACTCCCGGGGTTGGGGGAAGAGTGGGGATCAGAAGACAGAACCATCCACCTAGGGTAGAAATGTTATTTGGGGTGGAGCAGGTGGGCAACCAGATCTTTGTTAATTCAGCAAGTCTTATTAAGCCCTGTGGGCAGGATTTAGTGGCAGGGAGGGCAGAATCTCCTGTCCCTGTGGAGTTTGCATCCTGGTGGGGGTAGCAGTAATGGCTCAGTTAATTAGGTGTGAGCTATTCGGGTTGGGTACCCATAACTCTGGTGGGGTCAGCCTTGTGCTTCTGTTCCTGCCCATAGAGTATTGGGAAGGCCTGGTCTGGGGTCTGTTCATTCTGAAGGAGGTTAGACCTTGCTGGGGAGGCTGAGGACAGAGCTCCCATCCTGGCCTCGCTGGTCAGTTTCTTCTGTTCAGGACTGGAGTTAGTACCTCCAGTCTTGGCACACCATCTTAGAAATCTAAGTTGTTGATCTCTGGAATATCCTGGTGGTTGGACCAACACATATCCTTTGCCACTCCTGGGCAGGTGCCTGGAGCAGGCTGGTGAGCCACTGTGGTCATCTTTTTTGAATAATTGGGTATTAGAATCAGGAGGTTTCCCCTGAGGAAACCCCTTTTGCTGAGGCCCGTAGCTCTAAGTCCTGGCTGAGCTTTGGGGTGCCCTATTCCTATTCCTGTTTTGTTCTCCCGTATTGTTAGCTGCTTGGAGCAAATGGTCCTGCCCCCAGGAGTAGATTTGCTTCTGGCCCAGCATGGGCAGTGTGAAGTCTGGATGGCAGGCTCTGAGGGATCCCTAGCCTGAAGCCCCTTTGCCCCCCAGCCTGGAATCCTAAGTCCATCCTCCTGACATGGACCCAGTGGGGGTGAGTCTGGGAAAAGGTGCATTTATCTCCTGCCTCCCAAAGTTCAGCTTTTATCTGTCATTGCTCCTGCATCCAAATGTTGATGCTGCCCACTCTGCTGGGTTTCTGTTTCCCACAGTGCCCCATGGCGTGAAGTAGGCACTCAGTGTTTGAATGAAGACCTGGCCCATGGGTCCCTTCTGTGATGCTGCCTTGGACAGGGGGGTCTCTTAGCCAAGTTCCCCGAGCACTCCGGCACAGCCCTTGTCACACCACCTGTCTTGTCTGTCCTTCCTTTTGTCTTCCTGCCAACCCAAGCTCCAATTTCTTAGTCTTTTTCTTTTTCTTTTCTTTTTTTTTTTTTTTGCATTTTTCCTTAGGAGTTTAGCCTGGTCCTTGGCATGTATGGAAAAGAGAATAGGAATGAGCTTGTATTGAGCACCTTCTGTTTACCAGTTTTTCTGCTAGGTACTTTACATATATTCTTATTTAATTTAATTCTCACAGCCTCACTATGTAGACAAGGAAACCATGGCCCAGAGAATTTCAAACCATTTACTCAAACCCAATTATGGTTAGCAGCGGCAAGAAGTGGCTTTCAGCCTGTGTGGGCCTTTGCCTCTGCTGTATTGGGCCACAATGGGGGCCAACAAATGTCAGCTGAATGGGCAAAGATCACAAGAGGTGCAGTGCCTGGGAATGCTCTAGCTTAGCTGGGCTGGCATTTGTTGATCCAGGTCTGCCTGGTCCATACGGGAGTTGTGCCTTGGGGAGAAGCTAGGGAAGGCATATCACCTAAAGAAGGGACATGTGTCTTTCAAGGAAGCCTTTAAAGACCAGTTTTGTATTGCATGGGATTACCTTCTAATTTGTCAGGTTAGAGTTTCTTAAAGCAGAGCACTCTGGTGTGACTAAATACATTGCTCTCTGCCCACTGTCCTAGCTCGGAGCCCGTGTGCGCGCACGTGTGTGTGTGTGTGTGTGTGTGTGTGTGTGTGTGTGCATGTATATATCAGCTTCTAAATCCAAGGGGTATACCTTCGTCTCTCTCACTCCTAGTCCCCCACCTGTAGGAAGGGCCTTGCCCTGTGACTAGGGCAGTGTTGGTAGTTTCTAACCACACGGGAAGATGCTTCCACCAGGTCTCCTGTTGTTGTTTTCCTTTACTGAACTTCCTATATAAAATGGGACAGGGATTCTATTTACAGTCTGAGTTAAAACTCCCCTCCCTTCCCCTGGGATTTTTATTTCTTTATAGTCACAGGAGGTGGGGTGTCTGGCTTTGCCTCTCAAGCTGGAAGTAAGCAGAGGTTCAGGACACATGGGTGAAGCCCTGGGCCTTGGTTTCTGGGGCCAAAGGTGGGACCTGGTAACTGGGCTGGGCTGGCTGATGCACCAGACCCTATGTGGGCTCCCAGAGCCCCCAGTGTGCAGTGTGAGGAACAAGTGGTCTGGCAGGCCAGAGATAGGCTTGGTGCCTCTGGGTGGTGGGGCCCAGCTCCTCAGATGGCCACCGGACCTGAAGGCAGCCTGTAAAACCAGCCTGTGTCCAGATGGGTCAGGCCAGTTCCCTCTGCTTGTGCTCTGTGCTTCCTGCCTGGGTGTTTGTGGGATCCCAGCCTGATTACAGAGTGAGTTGAGTATCTGCAGCAAGTGGTGCACTGGTGAGGTGGGGCTGGTAGCCAAAGCCACTACCATATCTTCAAGCGGAGTGCCCCGTGGCTCCAGCTCCATGTCGCCAGAGTGGGGCCTCTCCCTATGTGGGACCCACACTGAAAAAGCTGTTAGATGGCAAGAACAGGCCAAACACACGCCCTCTGACCCCATCCCCTGGATCTAGCCCTGCTCTTAGCATCTGAAGAACTTGCCTTTCACTGTAGAGTCATGTTACTCGGAGATGTAGAGCTGTTGGGATGTGGTTTGTGCCCCTGCCCTGTTGTGTCGCAAACTGAGCCTGCCACAGTTCACCCCACCCTGAGCCCTCCAGGAGAGAAGGAGCAGTGCTCCTTCTTTTCCCTCCGTTTCCCAGGGTCGACACTTGGGTGTTTTCAGTGGAAAAGTAGCAGAGTTCAGGTGCAGGCTGGATTTTCAGATTTCTCATGGCGAGGGGGCAGGAGGGGAGAAGGAAGCTGGCTTCCCAGCCACTGCCTGCTGTGGGGAAAGGTCCAGGCCCAGGCCGGGGCAGGCTGCCCTCCTCCCTCCCCTCCTCCCTGCCTGCCTGGTTCCTGCTCCCGCCTGGGCATCCTGCAGGATCCCTGCTAGGCTCTCGCGTAGTGGCTCGTGTAATCCTCACAGCCACTCCTAGTAAGGTTCATTTTGCTGTATCGATGTTAGATGAAGAATCTGAAGTTCAGAGAAGTTGAGGAAGTTGTTCATAAGGGGCAGTGCTGGCATTTAAATCCAGGTCCGTCTGACTCAAAGCTTTTGTTCTTTCCACATTACTGGGTCTTGGGGATTCAGGAGATACCAGCTGTGTCTTTACCTGGCTTTTCCCTAAGAATCGCAGGGGCCTCATCTCTGTTTTACAATGAAATAACAGCAACTAAATTTAAATGAAAGGGAACCCACAGTTGTGTTCTTGCCACTTTTCTTCTCTGGTGGAAGATTCAAGAAACTCGGTGCTCATGGAAAGTGTTATTATTTCCTTCCAGGGTGGGGTGGGGTGGCAGTTATTGCCCAGAGAGGTTGCAGAGAAGGGCAGTGCTTAACTCAATGCCAATTATATGGCTTTAGCTGTAATTGGGGGGAGGTGGTTAAGGCTGGGCCTTTCCTGGCTCTCACCCAGATGACACCTGGTCTGCCTCTACCTAAGACCTCCGTGAATACTGTCCTTTCATTAAAAACAAATTTAAAAAGCCTGAAAAGCAAAATGTAAAGTTCAGTGGATGCGGGAAGATTCAGAAAGGGCAGTGGGGCAGAACCCTGGGATGGGAGTGGGGGGTACGGCCTGGAGCTCCATAAGGGGAGGGCAGTAGCACTTCTTCGTGCCCCTGTGCAGTTTTCCCCGTGGAACCCCACCCTTGTTCTCCCCTCAGCAGTGCCCATGGCCCATGCCCCTCCAATCTTTTACCCTCTCTCACGCCTCAAACCTTCAGCCACCCATGAAGCACCTTGGGTGTGCTCCACACACTTGCTGAAGTGGGGGTGGTGCCTGGTGCTCCTAGCAACTCGAGAGCGAGAGACAGGTCCTCTTTCCTGTTCTGCCTCTGTGGAGATGGCTTCTCCCAGTCCTGGGCAGGCTGGGGGTGGCCCTGCGACACAGAGGCTGCTGTCACACTGCAGCTGGGCCTGAGTCTTTGCACTTCCTGATCCTTCCCCTTGATTTTGAGACCCCGATGTGCCAAGGGGCTGAAAAGACCTTTTTGCTGTCTTTTGAGTACACTTGTGGGGATTTGGGACTGGGCCTGTGGTATGCGGGGTTTTTGGCCTGGAGGCCCACCAGCCAGCCACTGTCCTTAATGGCAGCCAGCTGATTGCTGCTCAGAGCTGGGGACAATCAGACTGGTTTTCCCCAGTGAGGACTTGCTTGACAGGGTGTAGGCAAGCAGCAGTATGCCCTGGGGAGTCCCTCCTAGGAACCTTCTCTGGACTCATCCTGTGCTACCTGTGTCTGGGAGGACAGTGCTTCCCAGAGAGGAGGAGGGCGGTGCTGAGGGAACCCAGACCGGCCTTGTCTCTTGGCAGTGGTAGGAAGTTCCTGGCTGGCTGAGCTCATGTGTAAGTGGGAGGGACAGCAGGATTGGCAGGGCTAGAATGAGAACCAAGCCTACAGCTTTCCTGGGATCTTCTTCCCCCAACCTGGCTGGGCCACCCCCGGCAGGGGCCCACACAGGCTGGGAGCCCCCTCCACCCAGCCCCACCCCAGGGGAAAGCTGCAGCTGAGGTTCTCACAGGTCCAGCTTCAAAGCATGACTCACACATGTACCTCAGATTGGAGTGGGAGGAAAAGCCGGCAGCAGAGACCCCAGCCTCTGCTAGAGGATGTGGGTGACATCGCCACCGCCTTAGGCACTGCATGAATGCTGGGAGCTGTTTTGCAGTGTGCTTTTGATGGCCCTGGGTTTTTTTTGGCAGATGAAGGCATTTGGCAGATTCAGGAGAGGCTAGCAAGAGGTTCTTATACTCCATTAGGAAACTGACGTGCAGCCTGTGATTTAGAGGCTTCCCAGGATCATCCACACCAGGGACATTGTGAGTTCCTCAAGGACTGGAGATCTGAATGGGAGGTTAAAGAGCAGGATTCTCTAAGGGAACAAATTGCCACGTTCTGGGGACAGTTTCCTGGAAGTGAAAGGCATTCAGGATGCCTGCTTGGCACCTTGACCTCTCTCTGCTTAGGCCCTTTTCTGGGTTGAGAGGGAAAGACTCTGTGGGCTATGGGTGGGGGTGCAGGTGTCCCAGGACATCCACCCACACAGCCAGTCCACCAGCAAGCTCTGGGCTCTGGGGGGAGGAAAGTGGCAGGCCAGCCCCTCTCCTGCTAAAAGCCTGAAAACACTTCCCTGTGCTCTCTTTCCTGTCGACTCCCTCCTTGCTCAGCACTTGTGTGTGTCCTCAAAGGCCACAAACCTAGGTGGCCTCAGCCTTGGCCCTTGGTCATTTCCAGATCCAGCTCCTCTGGTAACTTGGAGCTTGCTGAGGGGCATTGGCCCCGGCTCGGCTATGTGGTCTGTGTCCCCATTCTCCCATCCCCAGGCTCTTTGGGAGTGTGGGAGGGCTGGGCCAAGGCTTTCCTAGAAATACAGATGTGCTTCTGCTGCTGCTGCTTGTCTGCTCCCCCACCCCCAGCACAGAGATACCCAAAGGGCCTGTGGGTTATAAGAAATTGTGATGCTTGGGGAGTGAGAGGAGACATTGCTTATCAGCATGCTGTGCAGACAGGAAAGGGTCTTTCGGAGCCTAGCAGAATGCTTGGAGGTTTTTTTGGAGCTCTCTCAGGAATGAATGGATTTGCCTTCTGTGACTGTATCTTGCCTGGGGCCTGGTCTCTGGGCAGTGGCAGGTCCCCACACGTGGCCAGAGCAGCACCTGGCTCTCAGCCTCCCCTTTCCAGTTTTCTCAGATCTTCCTCGGGGGTTGAGGGTCACCCACGCGCCCCTCAGCTGGTTTTTCGAGCACCCTTTCTTAACCAGTGTTGCATGTCCCAGGAGATAAGGTGCCTGGTGACCCCAGCCACTGGCCCAAGGCCACGGGAGCTTGCTGGGAATGGTGCGGGATTCCCTGGGTGCCCTCGGGCTTGAGACTTTCAGGGTTAAGTTCCAGCCCAGCAGGGACTGCTCCCAGCATCTCCAGTAGAGTGACTTTGAATAACAAAAGCAGTGGGTAAATTAAACTGAAAAGCCTGGGCCTGCAGGGTGTGGAAGGGGGTCGCAGGGTGCCTGGTGAGGGACAGAGGGGTGTCTGGCACCTTACTCAGCAGAGCCTGTGCTTTGGGTTGGGGAGGAGGTGAGTAAACAGCCTGGTGGTGTCTGACCACTGCATCCTCTGGCCTCTCTCCCCTGGGCTGAGGCCCAGGCTGCCCCTGGCCTATGTTGAGAGCGTTTAGCCAAGCAGTGTTAGGGGGTGACGCCTGGCCCTGGGCATTTTCTGTCAGGAGCTCTAGGCTCTAGGCTTCCTCAGACTCCAGGCCTGCCCCTATCCTCTCCCTGCCTGGCACCTTGCTACCAGGAGGGAGACTCGAGGAACGGGGCAGGACTCACAGGCAGCCCTGCTTTGCCCCCTGCTTTCTTCTCCTTGATACTTTCTTTTCCCAGCTCTTTGCGGGTGGTGGAGTTTAAAGCTCTGCCCCAGGTCGAGGGTACAGTCCCCAGGGCTTTCTGCACCTTGGAGTATGGTGGTCCCAGCCTGACTGACTCCCCTTCCCCACTCACTGTGCACTGTTTGGGCTGCTCTCCCCTGGAACCTGAACCTAGGGTGATCTGGCTCCTGGGGCTGGCTGGGACCTCCCCTGACCCATAGGCTCCTTGAAGCTCAGTCCTCACCCACTATGGGCTTTTCTAGCAAGACCCAGGTTATGGCTGTTCTGCGGTATGTGCCAGGCAGGGAGTTCCCAGCTGGACTTTGCCCCCTCCACTTTCCAGCAGGCAGGTTCCCCATCTCATCTCCTCACTGTCCATCTTGTCATCCATCTGTGGCCAGTCTCAAAGCCCCAAGTTGGAGGGCAGAGTTAGTAATGCTTTGGCAGTGCTTTTGGAGGAATAGATGTCTCCCTCCCCCTGCTCCACCCTGCACCGAGGCCCGTCCTGGCTCAGTATCTCCAGAGCCACCTCTTGTTCTGTGATGGGTGTCTAGTGGGAGAAGAAAAGAGTAGAGAGAAGAGAGCTTTGCCTCCAGCTCCTCCTGTCCTCTCACTCTGGGGTCTGCATTGCTCTTTTGGCTCTTGGGGACTGCAGAGCAGAACCCTAGGCTAAGAGGAAAGTGGGGGGAGCAGGCCGTGCACAGCTGCTGGTAACCCGACCCCACTGGACTTCCGTACACTGGAGTAGGGGTCCAGAGAAAATCCAGGCTGGAGATGGCATCGGGGACAGGTCAGAGCTACTGCAGGGCCAGGTGGGCTGCAGTGGGGGAAAAGGAGGCCAGGGAAGGCCCCTCTCACTGCCTGCCTTCTGTCCTGCAGGTGGGGGGCACTCCATGACACACACGCGGAGGAAGTCCCTTCCCATGCTGAGTTCGGGCCCTGCCGGCCGCAGGGAGCCCCTGCAGATGGAAGACAGCAATATGGAGCAGGAGGTGAAGGGTGTGGAGCCAGACATTCCTGAGAGCCCAGGGCACCTCACAGGACGCCGCAAGAACTACCCACTGCGTAAGCGCCCACTAGTTCCCGAGAAGCCCAAGGCCTGCAAAGTGCTGCTGACCCGCCTGGAGAATGTGGCTGGACCACGAAGTGCAGATGAGGCTGACGAGCTGCCCCCTGACCTGCCCAAGCCCCCTAGCCCAGCCCCATCCAGTGAGGACACGGGCCTTACCCAGCCTCGCAAGCGGCGCCTGGCCTCCCTCAATGCCGAGGCCCTCAATAACCTGCTGCTGGAGCGGGAGGATACCAGCAGCCTGGTGGGCACCCGCCGCAGTCGAGGGGGAGACCCCCATCGCAGCCGGGATCGCGACCGGGCCACTGGCAGCTGGTCCTCCTCCAAGAAGCGGCCCCGGCTGGGGGAGCTCGGAGGAGGAAGTCGGGACCTGTCCCCAGAGCCGGCACCAGACGAAGGTGCCCGCCGGGAGGGTGACCCAGCCCCCAAGAGACTGGCCAGCTTGAATGCAGCTGCCTTCCTGAAGCTGAGTCAGGAGCGGGAGCTCCCCCTGCGACCGCCTCGTGCCCACCCAGAAGCAGACGGGCGCTCCACCGAGCCACCGGCACCCAAGGCCATGCGGCCAAAGTGGGCCAAGGTCAATGGCAAGAACTATCCCAAGGCCCGGCAGGGGACCAGCTCTGGGGAGGCTGGAGGCCCACTTGGCTGGCAAGGGTGCCCCGAGGGGCCATGGCCATCTGCCACCCCTCGTGGACTGTCTGTTCAGCCACCTTACCAGCCCCTGAGCAAGGCCCTGGAGAGCCCCTTGGGCCTGTGCTCCCGCCTGCCCCTGCTGATGGGTGGGCAGGCAGCTCTGAAGCCAGAGCCTGGGCGCCCAGGCGAAGAGTCACCTGCCCCCAAGCAGGAACTGCACCAGCCCTCTTTCCCCACCCCCCAGCTGTCCCCGCTGCCAATGCCTGGCAACCCCGCCGACTACAGTGGCCTGTGTGGTGGGCCTGAGCTCACTGCGCTAGGCAGCTTCTATCTGTACTGCGGCCAAGACGGACTGCAGTGTGGGGGCTACTCCCCCTGCCCCATGCTCCCCGAGGGCAAGCTGTCCTCCATGGCTGCACCTAACGAGGGGCTCCTCTTGGCTCCCAGCTCGGTGTCTGTGGGAACTCCTTTCCAGCACCCTCCCTGGGGCTCCTCTCGCTATTGCTCCAACGAGGACACCGGATTGAATGGCTACAGCCTCTGTGGAGTGTTGCCCCTGCCCCTGTCCCACATTGGCACTACCTGTGGCGGCTGCCCCTACAAAATGCCTTTTGCAGCAGGTAAGCCTTCCTAGAGGTGGGATATGCCAAGGAGTTGAGGAGACATAGCATCCCAGGAGGGTTGGTGGAACAGGGTCTAGCTACTACCTGGGAGGTAGGGGACTCTGAGAAGGGAGTACTTGGTGCCCCAAACCTAGGAGCAGCCCCAGCAAAGACACCCCCTGTTCACCTCTTACCAGCCCTGCTCTGCCCAGGTGTCTGTGGAGATTGCTTGGCCTGAGTTAGGCATATTGTGGTGGTGGCAGGCCCAGGAGGGTCTCTCCTCACTCCCCGCTGGGGTACCCTTTCTGAGGCTCTGACTAGCAAGTTAGATATTGAAATGAGGGCTTTTGCCAAGTTGTTCCCATGTCCTCTCTGCCCTCCTCGAGGAAAGCTCGCGTTCCTTACTTTCCAGGAGTCCAGACCGTCTGCCTGCCAGCTGAGCATTCAGGGGAAGGATGGCGGGTACCAGGCCCAGAAGGCGGTGCCAGCTGCAGTAGGGCAGCTTCACCCTGGCCAAACAGGTTTTGAAAGAGAAGTAGTGTCCAGATTTAGCATCACCTTGTTCCGAGCAGACAGGATGGTAGTGGGGTGGCCCGTGCCCCTGTAGTCATCTCTCTTCCCCTAGACTGGCAGGAGGGCAGGAGGATCCTCACCTGCCTCTCCAGGCTCCCTCCCTGGCTACTGGGTGCCATGAGGAGCTCTGCCCTCCTGCTGGGGGTGGGGGGTGAGGGGTGGAGCCTTCCCAGGGCTCTCCTTCCACCCACCCCTTCTTGTAGGGTTCTATAAAACAACTTTATAGAGCAGTTGGCTCTGGCCAGACTGGTTGTTTTAGGTTCTGGCGAGAGTCAGAGCTCTAAGAAACAAGAATAGGCTGATGCTTGGGCTTTTTCTTCTCTTTTGTACCACTCCCAGAATCTAAACACTTAACCTGTGGGATCCAAGCCTTACTCCCTCATCCTAATAATGATGACACTGGAAAACACCTTGTCTCAGGCACTGTTCTAAGCACTTTACATTTGGGAGGCGATGCAGAAAGTAATCGAGCACAGACTCTGAGCCAGGCAGCCTGGGATGAAATCTCAGCTGCCCCACTTTGTGACCCTGGGACAAATCATGTAACTGCTCTGTGTCTTTGTTTCCTTGATTGTAAAATGGGGTAATAATAGTACCTGTCTCATAGGGTCGTGGTAAGAATGAAATGAGTTAATACACTGATAGCAAAAATACCTAGTGAGCAGTAAGTGATACTTGCAACTACTACGTGTGTTGCAAGGCACTTGAGGGGTAAAGTGACTTGTCAAAGGTCATGGCAGCTAGTAAGTGGCAGGTCAGGGATCCATATGCCCGACTTTCTGACTCCAGAATCCCTGTTCCTTAGCACTGTGGAAGTCTTAGAGAAGTTTATATCAGAGCTAAAGAAGCTGTTTTCACTACCTCCCCATCTTTTAGGCTGGAAGGGGAGATGGAAATGTCTGCAGGCCCATCACCAAAGTCAAGAAATACTCTGGCCCCCTTGGGCAGTCATTTGGAAAGTCCTCCTTAAAGGATCCCACCTGCCACCTCAGGGGCCTTTGAGTTCACAGTCAGGATTAAGATAGGAGCAGGTACTGGAAGCAAGTGGGCGAGGGGGCGTACCACTTGTGCTTACCTGCCCTCACCCACACTCTCCTTTCCCAGAAGGCTGCAGGTCCCTGGGCCAGCTGGAATTTCCTCTCCCGGAAGCTGGCCACCCAGCCTCACCCGCCCACCCCCTCTTGGGATGCCCTGTGCCCAGTGTGCCACCTGCAGCAGAGCCTGTCCCCCATCTTCAGACCCCCACCTCGGAGCCCCAGACAGTAGCCCGTGCGTGCCCTCAGAGCGCCAAGCCTCCCAGCGGTTCCAAGTCAGGTCTGCGCACAGGCTCTGGCTGCAGGCACAATGCAAGGAGCAAGGCTGCCCGCAGGCCCAGCCACCCCAAGCAGCCGCGTGTCCAGCGCCCACATCCACGCCGCCGCCGCCGCCGCCGCACTAACGGCTGGGTGCCCGTTGGGGCTGCCTGTGAGAAGGCCGTCTATGTCTTGGTGAGTGCCAGCTCTTAGCTGGTGGGGAGTGGGGGGGTGTGACAGTGGGGACACAGGACCTACAGTGACGTGGGTCCAGGAAACCCCTGGCTCAGGCTGCTCTGGGAGGGGGCAAGAGGCTCCATCTCATTTGTACCCCAGCCTTTCCCCCCAACCCTGACTGATGTATACCAGTATGGCCTCAGGAAGTCAGGGAGCACACAGTCACAGCTGGTGGCTGCCATCTCTGTCACTCACTCACTCACGGGGCAGCCATCTGAAGAGTGTTCGACTCTCATCCCTGCTCATTCTGTCCCTTCCATCTTGGATTATGAAATGGAGAGCTTAAGTGGAGACTTTCTGATTAAGTACATATAGGGGAAGATGGGGTGGGCAGAGAATTAGGGATACAGGAATGCCTAGGATGATGAAAAGAATTGTCAGCTAAAATTTGTTGAGCACTTCTTAGATACAAGGACTAAGCTAAGCACTTTGCACGCGTTATCCCCTTTAATCACCCTAGGAGGTAGGTACCCCAGTTTCTTATAATTTGCCCCCATTTTACAGATGAGGAAACTGAGGCCAGCAGTGGATTACATAATTTGCCCAAGGCTACTCTACTTACAATGGTGATTTAAGGGTCTGAACCTATCCCACTAGGGAGCCCGAGCACTTACTACGATGGGAGCTTGGAGGGAGAGTGGTTGTCAGGGATGTGGTGGTCAGAGCTCAGCCCCAGAAGTTTTGGACCACTTTCCACGCTTGTTCCCCTTTCTCATCCTTTCTCTAACCATGGGAATCCCTGCCTCTGTCCCGTCCATGGAAGCCAGGTACAGGGAGAAGAGGCCAGTGTGCATACTGCTTTGGCAGTTTCCTGTCCTTAGTGGTTTGACTACCCTGGGGAAAGTGTAGAGGGGATGTCCTTCCCTTCCTCCTTCCTCCATCCCTTCTCGCTTCAAGTGTGGCCCCTCAAGCCTGTTTGTGTCGTTGGTCTGTTGCCCAGGATGAACCAGAACCAGCCATCCGAAAGAGCTACCAGGCGGTGGAGCGGCACGGAGAGACGATCCGAGTCCGGGACACTGTCCTGCTCAAGTCAGGCCCGCGGAAGACATCCACACCTTACGTGGCCAAGATCTCAGCCCTCTGGGAGAACCCTGAATCAGGTACCCTCCCTCAGGCTGGGGCCCGAGGGGTAGCCACCTGCTCCGGGGCTCCAGGCCCGGATCTGCCCCTCCCTGGAGTTGGGCCTGGCGCGTCTCCCCGTGTTCCTGGCTCAGAGTCTGCCTTCCGCTCAGCCGGGGCTGTCTGCCGCTGAGGGCTGTGGATGACCTTGTGGTGTGGGTTGGAGCAGCTCAACCTTTCTGCCCTGGGCACCTGTCCCCCCACCTCGCCTGTCAGTACCCATTCTCCCCCTGCTCCCTCGGTGCCAGCAGCTTTCCAGGCCATGAATGTGGGCTTGGCCTGGGGTGGGGATATGGGTGGCTGAAGCCTGCAGGATCGACTCAAGCATGGAGGCTGGATGAGCCTCTGGCCAGTGGCCAGCCTGCCTGAGTAACTGGGGCTGCCAGCTCAAGCCATGACTACTACTTTTGTCACCCCCAGGAGAGCTGATGATGAGCCTCCTGTGGTATTACAGACCCGAGCACTTACAGGGAGGCCGCAGTCCCAGCATGCACGAGGTGAGCTGCCTGGCAAATGGGTCAGGGAAGACCGGGGTGGCACTAAGGTAGCATGGGGTGGGGGGCGGCAGTGGGCAGCCCAGTCCCTGAGCTCGGCACTTCAGACTCCAGAGATTGGGGCCCTGGGGAAGGGCCTGGGTTTAGCCTTTTCCCCCAGGTTGCCCCAATTCATGTCTCAAAGAGAACAGTAACTATTGTCTTAAAAGGAGGCAGAAAGGGAGACCTTAAAGGCAGGAGGTGCCAGAATGGGAGTGAGTGGGTGCGCCCCGCTGGCCACCCAGAAGCGGGGGTGCAGTTGCATGCCTGGCCACCTTTGCTGTTATCCACAGTGTGAGGGATAGAGGAGAAAAGACTCCTGACACCTCCCAGGCTCTCCCCAAGCTGTGTGCTAGGAGAGGCAGCTGCAGTCCGTTTTGTGGTCTCTCCATCCCCGATAGGGGCTTTCATTTCATCTCTCCTAGCTGAGGCTTTCACCTTACTTGGTGCGGGTGTGGGGGGTAGATAAGGGTCAGGGGCTGGAGCAGGTACCTGGCTACTCCTGGGTGGCTCAGCGTCTTGGAGGAATGCCCTGGGGCTCGGGGTGAATTATGCTGAATTTCTTTCCCAAGAACTTGTTTCTTGGCTCCCTGGAGTCACTATCTGGAGTTACCTCAGGTCAGGAGTCCCTGCAGAGGGGTTAATGTCTGCCTTGTTCCTGGAGTTAGGGGCCTCCTAACCCTGGTAGCCAACCTCCTCCTGTCTTCCCTGAGCCTTTGCAGAATGAAGTCTTTGCATCTCGACACCAGGACCAGAACAGCGTGGCCTGCATTGAGGAGAAGTGCTATGTGCTGACTTTCGCTGAGTACTGCAGGTGCATGGGGCCTCCGACTCCCCAGGGCTGTTTGGGGGCTCCCTGGGACCTCCAAGGGGATCTCACTCTGCTCTGGCACTTACTGGGCCTGATCTCCTGGAACCTTCTTCACAGCCTGCCTCCACCATCTGATTTTTATATAAGAGTGGGTGGGGCAGAGTTGGGGGTGTTCATAGTACTGCTGTGCAGTAAGTCTGGGAGAATTGGCAGGTGCTTGGGAGGAGGGCCCGGACAAGTGCATTTGTCTGGTGACAGCAGACGGGCTGGCAGTTGGCAGAGCAGAACTAGCCCCCAGGATGGGGTTGGGGGGACAGCACCACCCCTTCAGGGGGTGTGTGGGGGGTGCCCCAGCTCTCTGGACAGGGTGGAAGATTAGTCCTCCTGCCAGGGTGTCTGTGGTTAAGGTGGTGACTGGTGTGTCCCTGCAGATTCTGTGCCATGGCCAAGCGCCGAGGCGAGGGCCTCCCCAGCCGCAAGACTGCACTGGTGCCCCCCTCTGCAGACTACTCCACCCCGCCGCACCGCACGGTGCCTGAGGACACGGACCCTGAGCTGGTGTTTCTTTGCCGCCATGTCTATGACTTCCGCCATGGTCGCATCCTCAAGAACCCCCAGTAGCCTCCTCGTGCCCAGTCTGGGGCTGCCATGAGCGAGTGGAGCTCAGGGCAGGGGCCACTGCTTGAAGCACAGCACTTGGTTAAGGGGCTACAGGGGCCTGAGGCTGCCGGCCTGTGGTTCTCTTGGGGTGGGAGTGGAGGGTGGGGAGGGCAGGGGCCCCTATGGCAACCCCTATGGGTTCTGGGCCCCATGGGGAGGGAAGGGGAGGTCAGGGTATAAGAAAAGCATCAGGACCCTCATCTTGGCCCAAGGTACCTCTCTGTGGTCCCCTGGGCAGAGACCCCTGAAGAAGCAGTCTTCCCCAAGGCTGGGCCAAGCCTGAGGGGCACGGGGCCTTAGGGGAGGGGCAAGGTCCTTCAGGAACCAGACCCAGCAGGTCCTTCTGCAGCCTCCCTCTGGGCCCCTCCAGGGGGGAGTAGGGGCCAGCTTTACCTCACCCACTGTGACCCGCTGCTTCTCCCATCAGCCTGGGACCAGGCCCTCCCAGATTCTAGCACAGCTCCGAGCTTATTCCTTTGAGGCCTGGGGAGCCAGAGCATTGATTTCCTCTTCCTGGACTCGGGGCTGTTCCCTGGCTTTCCCCCTTGCAGCTGCAGCAGCCCCTGGTGCTGGAACAAGTTGACCGGGCCCTCACAGTTGTGGCTGTGGCCCACTTGAGGGAGTCAGCCTCCGGTCTACTCCCCAGTGAGGGCCGCCCCACAGGTCTGGCTTTCCAGAAGTTAACTGGTCAACATGGGGTTTGTCATGTCTGGAAGGGCAGATGGGTGCTGGGAGGGGGTGGGGGGCAGGGGGCAAGGAAAATTGCTACCTGATTTGTTGAAGACTTTTCCTCTTGCCTTACACTTGGAGGTTCTAGGAAACCTCTTGCAGAACTTCACATGTGACCCTTCAAGCCACACCCACCTGAAATCAAACCAAAGGAGTGTGGCTCTCCTCGCCCTGCCACCCTTACCCTAGTCTTTTGTAGATTGCACTAATTTACGTCCCAGCGAGAATCAACACTGTATCAGTCCACAGACCTGCTGAGCTGCAGCCACTTACTCTTGGAACTAAGGCCCTGCGTTTTGAGTTTGTTCCTGCTGCCCAGGGGCCCCGGTCTCACCTCATGCTGCTCCCCAGAGTAGATTAGGACGCTCAGCCCCCTGTCGTCCTTGCCTGGCCCTGGTCCTCATGCTCCCTGTGAGGGGGCTAGAGAAGCCTGGTTATTTCCTATTTGTACCAAAGAGGAGCACGGTGGAGGGAGAGAGGTGGGTACTGTGCAACTTGGGCCTGCTGCTGGGAACCTGCCCACCAAGCACTTCTACACGGGCACACCCCGTGGGGGCAGGAGCCAAGGAGGACTGCATGGGGTCCTCCTCCCCCGGGGAGGGGCAGGTGCAGACCCAGCAGGCTGAGGAGGTGGCACTGGGTGAAGACAGGTGGGGGCTAGAAAGGGAGGTGGAAGTGAATCCTGAGAGCACCCCCAGTTCCCCCTGGTCACCCCCAGGCATTGTGCTGTCCAAGTGAAGACAAACTGCTCCTGATTGGTCTGCTGGGCTTGGCGAGACCTGGAGGCGTCAGAGGTGAATTTATGCTTGGGAAGCCCAATCCCAAACCTGAAGGGTAGGGACTTGGGTCCCTCATATGGAATAAGCTGTCTGGAGAAGTTGGCAGAGTGGCAGTGGAGGCTCTGGAGAGCCAGCCTTGGCGCCTGCTTGTTCCCGGGGTGCCGGCTTCTTGATGCCAAGGAGCCCAGTCTGATCCAGGAGGAGAGATTACAGCCCCTCCCCCCAGGAGGCAGGATCTGCTGCCCAGTACTTAAATGCTTTGGAAATCTTAGATGTGGAAATATTTTTTCAAACCTGAAAATGCAGCTGGTAGAATTTCAATGGAAGCATAATCCATGTAAAATATATTTTAGTTGATATTTTGTAAAATGCACTTTTTGTGTGTGTCGACCCTGGTTTCCCAGATCTGTATTTCAGTGTTTACAAGGAAGGGAGGACCTTTCCTCACCTTCCTTTTGACAGAGATTAGAAGTACTTCTTTAAGAAAAAAATAAATTTGAGAAATTGTATTGATTTAGAAAAGGATCATTTCCTGGGTGTCCTGTCATCTTTTGATGCATGAAATTGTATTGATTTAGAAAAGGATCATTTCCTGGGTGTCCTGTCATCTTTTGATGCATGAGTGCAGAGGGGCTGTTCTTATGGTGAAGGTTTCTAATAACCTTTATGTTCAGGGGCTCAAACAGGCTCGTGAACAAAGATGGAAGAGAGCAGGCAGGAAAGGAGAGCCAGGAGAGGAGATGGAGGGACATGAACTTGGAGTTGACCTCTTGGCATTGGCGTGGCCAGGGTCATCTGCCTGGGCCTGTTTTAAACCCGTGGGTTGCCAGCTCTCATCTGGCCAGTGACCTGGGAACTGGTTCCTGAGAGGTGCGTGATGAAGATGCCACCTCATCACCTTGGGTCATGCCCTCAGGGAACTGGTCAAGAGAAACTGTCCTAGGGCCTCAGTATCTTGTAGCCAGCACTCCTTGCTTGCTGAGGGGATGAAAGCCTTGTCATGTGGCCAAGGCATGTGGCTGTTGGGTTGCTGTCCCTGCAACCTGTGTTAGGCATGCTCAAGGTGGGGCAGCTCTAAGGCCATGGAGTTTGGTGAGAGGCAGAGCATGGCTGCCCAATCCTCTTCCTCTGGTAAGGACTCCTGGGTGTGGGGGCAGGTTCCATTTCCAGAGGCTGTTAGTGGCACAGATAGCACAGATGGCACTGTTAGTGGGCTTGCTATAGCACTGCCATCATGAGGTTCCCATGAGTTCCATGAGGTGGGTGGTATCCTCCTCATTTTACAGACAGGAAACTGGTGTGGAGATAAGTGCCTTGCTCAGGGACTCCCCGTAAGTGGCTGACATTGCATTCAACACTGACTCATTCTGACTCCTAACTCAAAAAACCACCATCTTAACAGAAATGAGCATATGTTGTCAAAAACTTACGAGGGTTCTTTTACTTCTATTATAAAAGTAAGACGTACTTAACTGTTAAAATTTTTTTAAGGAGAAAATAAGCCCACCACTGGAAATCTTCCTTCAGTGCTACTGGAAGCAAGGAGCAGTGCGGTGAAGGCTAAACTTTAACGCAAACTTGTGAACTTACAAAGCGCGAATTGGCTCCTGCAGGCAGTGGCCTGAGGATGCACCCCAACATTCAGACAATGGGATGTGGGAACCTGCTCTGGGGAGCTGGAAGTGCCTGTCTTCCCATTCCTCCTCCTAGCTCTAATTCTCTATACCCTTTTCTTGCTAGGAGTGTTTGTGTGTGTGTCTGTGTAGGTGTGCATCCATGAGTTCCAGCCTGGTTTTGTCCCTCTGAACTCCTACCCTCCTCATCTTTCTGAGTTAATCGGCTCAATGGCAGCTCAGTTATCCCACTAAAAAAGCCTCTAGCATCCTCTACTTTTCTGTTATCCTTTCTGTATAGCCTGTCCTGGGGTCAGCTGCTTACCCCCTTTTCCATTCCATTCCATGTTTGTGCTCTGTTAACATGTGAATGATCTTGATTTAGGAATTCAGGTTTAGAGTTGGGCCAGCCTGTGTTGAGAAGTCTTAGTTTCCTTGAGCCTCTGTTACTTTAGCTGTAAAAGGCGAATACCCATAGTACCCACCTCCCAGGGTGGCTGCAAGAACCAAAGGAGGTAATGAATATAAAACACTTAGCAAGTGCCCACTTTGGTAAACATGGGTGCTAGCATCACAGCTCTACAGAGCCTCACTGGCTCCCCACATGTGAAGGAGAAAGCCTGGATATTTCAGATCAGTAAACTTGACACTGACATCCAGGGTGCTCCCATGTCTGTCTCTAGTCCACATGGCCAGCTTGTTGCCATTGGACACATTTGACTCCAGGTAAAGGGACTGCTTGCTGTTGTCTGTGCTGCCCTGTGCCCCCAGCTCCTGCACTCTTCAAAATGTGTGCTGACCCTACAGTGGTGGGGAAGCACCAGCTTGTCATTGGCCTGTCACTGGTAGTAACCACCACTTCAGATTGGGGGCGTGGGGAGTGGAGCAGAGGAGAGGTTTCCATTTCTAACATTTCAGCATTACCCATTTGAAAAGCACTAGTCTACCTGGTACTGTAAACCCAAGGGTCACTATGGAGATGAGCCATTGGTCAGTACCTGACAGTCTTGTGCTCACAGGGTCCTTCTCAGAGTGGCAGGACTGTGGGGGAGGGGAAGGGGGCACACACTGGGGCCTGTGCATCCAGCTAGAAAGACTGGTTCCCCGCGTTTGGAATCGTGGTCCTCCTGGTTTCAGACCCGCTTTTGGAAGAAGGGCTCCGCTAGGCCTGAGTGTGTGGCCGGGTGATGGGTACAGGTCCTTTCCGTCCAGTTCCCTGAGGACACGTGCGGGAAGAGGGAGCCGCGACCTGGGTCTCCTCCGCCTTTGGGCTCTCTGTGGCTTTTGTCCCCGAAGTCTGGGTGCACCGGGCGGCCCTGGATCCGGCGCCCTCTCCTGGGTGGGGGTCTGCACGCGCCCTCCGCAGCGCGCTCCCCGCGGGGGCGCCCGCCCCTCTCCCCGCCCCCGGCCTGGGCCCGCCCCTGCGCCTGTGTCACGGCTGGGCCAGGGGCGGAGAGTGGCCGGGCGGGACATCCGGCCTTGGTCCCTCACCGCACCCGCCCGCCGCCCGCTCCGGCACCGCAGCCCGGGAGCCGGCCACCCCAGCGCGCGCCGGGGCCGCCCCCCAGCCCCCCCCACCCCGGGCCTCTCCGGGCTGTGCGGACCCGAACCCTCGGCTCCCGCCCCCAGCACGAGCCCGCCTCCCAGACAGTCCGCGGATCCGGCGGGCCCGCGCAGGCCCCCACTCCGGGAACACCATGTTCCCCCGCCCCCTGACCCCGCTGGTGGCCCCAAATGGCGCCGAGCCCCTGGGCCGGGCACTTAGGCGTGCTCCTCTGGGCAGGGCCCGGGCTGGGCCGGGAGGGCCGCCCCTGCTGCTGCCGTCCATGCTGATGTTCGCGGTGATTGTGGCCTCCAGCGGGCTGCTGCTCATGATCGAGCGGGGCATCCTGGCCGAGATGAAGCCCCCTCCCCTGCACCCTCCCAGCCGCGAGGGCGCGGCCTGGCACGGCTCGGCCCCCGGGCCTAGGGGACTGTCCCTGGACGCCGGGGACTCGGACTTGCAAGTGCGGCAGGACGTCCGGAACCGGACCTTGCGGGCCGTGTGCGGACAGCCGGGCATGCCCCGGGACCCCTGGGACCTGCCGGTGGGGCAGCGGCGCACCCTGCTGCGCCACATCCTCGTGAGTGACCGCTACCGCTTCCTCTACTGCTACGTCCCCAAGGTGGCCTGCTCTAACTGGAAGCGGGTGCTGAAGGTGCTGGCGGGCGTCCTGGACAGCGTAGACATCCGCCTCAAGATGGACCACCGCAGTGACCTGGTGTTCCTGGCAGACCTGCGGCCCGAGGAGATCCGCTACCGCCTTCAGCACTACTTCAAGTTCCTGTTTGTGCGGGACCCCTTGGAACGCCTCCTCTCTGCTTACCGCAACAAGTTTGGTGAGATCCGAGAGTACCAGCAACGCTATGGGGCCGAGATTGTGAGGCGGTACAGGGCTGGAGCTGGGCCCAGCCCTGCAGGGGACGATGTCACCTTCCCCGAGTTCCTGCGTTACTTGGTGGAAGAGGACCCCGAGCGCATGAACGAGCACTGGATGCCGGTGTACCACCTGTGTCAGCCTTGTGCGGTGCGCTACGACTTTGTGGGCTCCTATGAGAGGCTGGAGGCCGACGCCAACCAGGTGCTGGAGTGGGTGCGGGCACCAGCGCATGTCCGATTCCCTGCCCGCCAGGCCTGGTACCGTCCGGCCAGCCCTGAGAGCCTGCACTACCACCTGTGCAGTACCCCACGGGCCCTGCTGCAGGATGTGCTGCCCAAGTACATCCTGGACTTCTCCCTCTTTGCCTACCCACTGCCTAATGTCACCAGGGAGGCCTGTCACCAGTGACCATGGGTATGGGGCCAGCAGCTGTTGGGGACTGGCTTGAACAATGCCAGCTTCTTGTGCTTCTGCCTGCTGTTCAGAGACACTCTAGTTCTGGGACTTGGGGGCTTCTCCAGATGCCCAGATGGCGGGGACTGACTCCAGAAGCTCCTTGCCCAGAGTGGATGTGGTATCCACAGAGGCTCAGACTACAGGATTGGACAAGAAGGCTGGTGCTCCCCATTGGGGATATCTCTGGGGGTCTTGTGAGATCCTGCTTGCCCTGGCAGGGCCAGACACCAGTTTACCAGGGAAGCAATCCATCTGATCTGAAGACTGGCTCAGGACTTGTGCAGTCCACCTGGATGACCTTAATTTAACCTGTGGCCAAACCCAGAGGTGGCACCAATCAGGAGCACATTTATCCACCCCACTTGTGTTCGGGCTGGGGTAAGCAGTAGTGCCTTAAAAACGCCTTTTGTGCCTTTCTGCTGCAGACCCAAAATTTCCTACTCTTGCCAAGTTATTTCTGTTTTTTCCAAGGAAAGGAGAACTGAGGCAGGGCCCTTGCCTGGTAGCTCCAGGACCCAGCCCTTCAGACATCCAAAGACCTCTGTGCCCAGCCTCTTCCCAGGGTTCTGGGAGCCTCCTCCCTAACCACCCCTCTACCCCCACCAAGACTTGGAGGTTGTGACTGTGACTGGGGTACCTCGCAGCCACTTTGCTGATGCATTTATTTAAATTTTGTACTTTTTGGTAGAACCCTATGAGGGCTTTGTTTTCCTTCAATCTGAATTTTTAATAAAGTTGTTTTGTATACAAAGCCAGCATCTCTGTGATTCTCCCCTCTGAGCTCCTGTGGGTCCAGCCAGTCTCCCAGATGTCTGTTTCCACAGGTGGGGAGAGGTAGCTTGCAGGTAGAGAACCTAAGGCAAAGAGTAACTTGCTTGGGCTGGCCCAGTGGGCCATTATCACACCATGGAGCACTTGGGGGCTTCCAGTAGCTTCTGGGATGCCACCAAAGAGCAGGCCTATTAGGAACAGCCCCAGGTCCAGAGCACACCTACAATGATGACTTCCTTGAAGAAGAGGGTGGATGTGAGACAGTGACTTCTCTTCCTTCTAGGCAGGAATACTTCTTGAGTGAGGAGGCCCTCCATGTCTTTGAATGAAAGGGGAGAAAGGGGATGTCTGTGAGGTTGAGCAAGGGGAGGTTGTTCTTGGCACTGAGAGTTACAAGGAAGGAAGACCAGAAGGTTGAGCGAGAGGGGCGGGCTCTTGCTGACCTAGGCCCTTCCAGAGGAAGGCGTGGGCGATGTGGGAGGTAGTAGAGGACAGGCCTCAATGGGCCTCTTCTCCCCCTGCTCTCCCAGGGGATGGAGAACAGAAGGCTGGGCCTGCAGACCCCAAGGGAGAGATGCAAAGCCAGAGTTTGCTCTTCCCTGGCAGTTCTATTTTATACACCCCAGTGGGAGCTGCTGTACTTCAGGGGTGAGGAGGTAGGATCCAGGGGATCGAGGGAGGGAGGGAGGTGTGGAGGGCCTCCTTGTTATTGGCCTGACTTTGGAGAGGAAGACTAACGCCATTCCCCAAATGGAGGCACAGGAGGCTTCTCTGGGGACTCGTGGTTCTCTGCCACTACTCACCAGGCACTACTTGCCTCCAGGAGGCCTCCTCTGATCCCCTAGCCCGGTCTGGAACAGATGCCCCTCTTCAGGATCCCCTTGACTCTGGGGACTTCACTTCAGAGGGCACTTATCATTCTCTGTTGCTTGTCAGTCTCCCCCACTGAGACCCTGAGTTCTTGAGTTGGGACCGTGTCAGTCTAGTTCGACATTCCCAGCACCTGGGCCGAGGGCCTGCACACAGTAGGCACACAGATAGCCAGACACGCCCAAGGTGTGCATCTTGCTGTAGCACAGAGTGCACTGCACTTGGAGTCACCCAGACTGATCAAATCTGAGTTCTACCCCTTACCAGCTGTCTGACCAATTCTCTGAGCCAAGCTTGAGCTTCCTCCTCTCCATCCTGGGACTAATAACACCTACCTTATGTAGATTACTGTGAAGATTCATGAAGACACAATGAGCAAAGAGGCCCAGCTCAGTACCTGGCTGAATGAGTGAATGTTCTTTGCGATGCCAGTTGAGCACCTAATCCGTCCGAGGCCTGGGGGTACAGGGACACTATGTCCAAGCCAGTGCAGGAGACCCAACTGCCCCTGGATGGAGCCTTCCAGACCCCTGACCCACCCACCCTGGGTGAACACGGACCCCTTACCTTTCCCAGGGGCCTGTCACCCGGCCCCAGGACCTCTCCCAGAGTAGATCCAATGCCTTTCTTACAGAGCCAGCCACAGCCTTCCTTCCAAGCAGGAAGACGGTCTTCTTTCTCTTTCTAAAGGAAAATGCTAATAATTAATAATAGGTACCCTAAATTGAGTGTAGTCTGTGCCAGGCACTGTGATAATGTTACATGCATTGTCCCTATTCATTCTTACAGCAACCAGCAAGGTAAACATAATCACTCCCATTTTACAGATGAGGAAATTAAGCTTAAGCCACTTGCCCAAGAGATGGTAGGTTTGGGATTAAAACCCGGCTCTGTTTAACATTTGCTCCCTGCAGAATGAGCACTGCGTTCACTGTTTCTGATTTTTGCACCCTCCTCCAGCCTTCCTTCCCAGCACTCCACAGGTAATTCTGTCCACAGGCCTCTCCAGATTTTAAAAAATTCTCCAGGTTTGCCCATCTAGAGAATCAACTTTCCAGTAGTGCTAGACCCCAACCGTGAATGTACTAGACCCTGTCAGTTCAGGTCTCCTGACAAGCAAAGGCCAAGACAGAACTGGATGTGCAAGAGACTTACTGTGGGGAATTGCCTGAGAAGGATAAAGGGGGAGGAAGCAGGGGCAGGCAGGGAGAGCCTTCAGATTCTAGTGCAGGTATAACACCTGTGAAAGGAAGAATTGGGTAGGAGGAATCTTGGATTTCTATGCAGCTCTAAGAAAGTCTCAGCCAGGCCAATGGGAAATCCCAGGCAAAGATTGCCTGTTAGAAGAGTCTTCCATTGGGCAGAAATTTGAGTTCAGCTTTAGTGCCCCTGCCATACTCAGTCATTGGCCAAGAGCAAGCGGGGGAGTGTAAACATTGAGGCAGATCCAGAGTATAACAGCCCGGGGGGCTGTCAGCCAATTGCACTTCTCAGAGAAGGTTCTTGTAAAGGGAGATCTGAATGGTGCACCTCCGTGGCCACCACACTTCACCACTCTGAGTTATGGGCATTGGTCCCTCGGGGTTCTGTTGACATAATGACCTTTTGAGCAACCAGAAAACAGCTGTTGGCTTAGCAAGAGTCTCTAGCAGTCTGAGGGATTCTGTACTAAACCCTTCCCCATGGCCATCCCCTGCCTTATGGCAGGTCCACTGTCCCCACCTGTCATTTGGACACTGGGATGCATGTGCCATCAACATGCCCAAATGCCCATGCTGTACTATCCTGGGTATTTTCTATGCACTTTACCCAACTCACTGCAAGTTCCAATTTTCTTTGGCTTGTGTCTTGGTCATTAATTGGTAGATATTAATAGTGGTCACCTTCAGCATCCCTCTCTCATAGGCTCACATTCTTTTATCTGGGGTGGGGAGACCAGATTTGCCCAGAAGTTGAGTCTAGACAGTGGAGTCCTGGACATCCCAAGGGATATGTCCAGGCTTCCTCCCAACGTGGTCATCCAGCTGGACTTAAACTCCAGGGGCAGCCTGGGGGAAAGAGAAGTTCCCCCAAAGCAACATTCCAGGGGCTCACGTGCATGTGAATGCCAGGTCTCCTGTAGCACCCCCCCACACACACATTGAGCTCTTCAGTTCGTTACTGCCTGGTTCTGGCTGCCACAGAAGGGTCCCCACAGAGACAAAGAGAATCACAGATCCATCCAGAGTGTGCGGAGAAGAGGAGAACCAAGTCAGGCTAGGTCATTCCTTCAACCACCCATCAGCAAAGCTGTGCCAGCCTCAGCCTTGGGGTGGGGCTTTGAGGGAGCAGAAAGAGGTGAGGGGTTTCAGGAACTTGGGAAGGAGGGGTCTGTGGTGTCACCCCTGCCACTGGGCTGGCAGTATCTCCAGACCTGCTGGGCCATCACCTCCCTGCCAGTTTACAGAACGGAGAAAACCAGGTTATCAACCTCCCTACAGCCTAGGGGGACAGGAGACCATCAAGCATCCACTTGAGAATTTTTCTGTTCTCAGCCCAGGAATATGAAGAGCTTGAGCTGCCCTGGGGAGCCCCACCAGATCCTCAGGGAGAGCAGAGTCCCAAGAGCCTTAGCACTGTGGCCAGAGGTGTCCAGGGGAGCAGGAGATCAGGCTGGACTCTGAACGTGCTGCCGCGAAGGGCCTGCAGGATGCCTGGAGAAAGGCGTTGAGGCAGAGCCAAGAACAGTGGGGTTTGGCTGGGCGGGGCTGGGGAGGGTTTTCTGGCTAAGCCTGGAAGCCTGCCTGGGGCGTCAGCTGACCTCGGGCAGCGCAGGAATATCTTCCTCCCCACATTGGGGATGAGACGCTGTGATGAACCTCCTCCGCAGAAGCTGCTGGACACAGAGGCAGGCCAGTCCTCTGGAACGAGGGGGGCTCCTGCGGCCGAGGTGCAAGTGTCCAATAATAAAAAGAGAGTTCTGACAGATGAAAGGGAGAGAGCTAGCCTAACTAAGGTAGGAAAGCCAGTAGAGAAAAGCCAGCCCCTGTATAACTTTTGAGGAGGGACCTTTGATTTTTGTCCACCCTTAGCCCAGGCATCCACTGGAAAAAAAAAAAATGAATAGGGATGGAATGGGAGGAGCAATGGCCACAGAAGAGGAACAGAGAAGGAAGGGGACTTAGAGTCACAGCTCAGCTACTTGGCCCTCCCACAGGCCTTTCTTAGCTGCTGACTCGCTAGCCCTTCCCTCTGCTGAAGCCCCATGATCCTTAGTACCTACTTCCAGGAGAGCTTTCAGTCCATGGCATGATATGTCTGTCCCCCTCCTCCCAGCCCACCCTACCCCACCCCTCACTATAGATTACGAGCTTCCCAAACACAAGGGCTGAGCCTTGCTCCTCTTTGTATTTCATACATTGTAGGTGTCCAACAAAGGTTGAATTAGTGGAAGCCAGATGGTTGAATGGATGAATACATAGAGAGATGGATAGCTGTGTGTGTGTGTGTGTGTGTGTGTGTGTGTGTAAGGACAGATGACTAGATGAATGAATCAGTAGTTGGATGGATGGGTAGATGGGGAATGGAGAAAGGAATTTCTGCAGGAAGGGAAATTAGGAATCACAATGGACATCTGGCAGTTAGTGTCTTGCCTCCTTAAAGGAGGAGACAACTGGAAGGAGAGAGCTTCCACTAAAGAAGCAATAGTAGGGATAGGGTCCTAGACAGAGGAGGTGGCTGAGTCCCCGCTTGCTGAGACAAATAGGAGGGAAGAGGTGCCACCTGGGCTTGCAGGAACATAGACAGGTGAGAAATAGATGTCATGAAAGGTGGAGCCAAGACAGGATCCTGGGAGCTGAGAAGTAACCATGGGAATTCCTCAAAAGGAGAGACTTCTAACAATTCAATGGCTTCCCTAAAGCAGAGATAAAAAGGGCTGTGTTTATTTGTTCCCAACTCATCTGGGTTTCCTAGAGAAAGGTATCTGTCTCTGCTTCCAGTAGTCCTGTGAGGTATGAAGGACACAGGGTGAGCAGATTCCTGAGTTCAGGGACAGGCTCTGCCACAAGCCTCTGGAGATCTTAAGCAGGTCCCTCCTCTGGGTCTCAGTGTCTTCCCCTGTCACCTTCACCACCTTAGTGGGCTTGCTGACCACATGAGGACAGGGCTTTTGACCAGTGTAAAACTCCACACAAATGGAAGAATAGAAAGAGCAGCAGTGGGGGGTGGGGGGAGAGCCATGCAGTCAGAAGACCTGGGTTCAGACTGTTGCTCTCTTGCTCAGGCACTTACTAGCTGGGGCAACAGTGGACAAGACCCCAAACCTCTCTGAATCTTATCCCCACAACTGAAATGGGTGAAACGCCATCTATCCTGAAGAATTGATGTGAGGCTTCAAAATAAGGCACAGAAAGGGCCACTGAAAAAATGGAAGCTGATATTATCTGGAAGGGATTAATCAGGGCTGCTGTCTGCAGCTGGGCACAGGCTGGGGCACCCAGAGGATGATGGGACACCCAGAGGACAGGCACCACTCTCTCCTTCCCACAAAGGTACCGTCTGCTCTCCAGGTCTCCCTCCACCAGGCCTGGGGTTAAAAGTGCCGTCCCCATCTATAGAATCTGAACTTCCAGGTGGAGAAGTCTGAAGGGCAGGCTGTGACTGAAGCCAAAGCTGGCAGGACGCAGACACCCCTCCCACAGTGTGAGGAGCTTCCATTTGTGTCCATGCCAGGAGGAGCCACCGGCTGTCAGGGAGCACCATCATCCACCCCTCCAGAGGCCAGGTGGAGTCGGGGAGGCTCCAGCGCAGCTCCAGCATCCCAAGTCCTGCCACTATCCCCTGCCAGAAGCCTGCCATTCTGCTCTTCTGCAGCACCATTGGCTTGGTTTGAGAAATCATCTCCACCTGATGCAACAGCACAAATAATCATAAAAGGAGACCTCCTTTAAAGACTGCGTCTTTGTGCCAGGCCTTGTGCCAGGAGATTTTTGTACTCTTTTTCTCCTACTTTTTTACGTTGAAAATTTTCCAACCTACAGAAAGAGTTGTAAAAAAAAAAAACAGACAAATGAACACCCACAGACCAAGATTCACCGGCTAAATTTTTATTTTTTTGCTAAACCACTCGAGAGGAGGTTACAGACAGTGTGATGCCTCACTGCCGAAGCATCAACCGTGTCTCCTCAGGTAAAGAGCCTTCTGCTGTGCAACCCGAGACCATAATCAACCCTAAGACACTTCAAATTAGTATGAGTGCCAGGTACAGTCCATATTCAAATTCCCCCGACTGTCCCAATAATATCCTTTATGGCTGCTTTTTTTAAAAATCAGGATCCAGTGGCAGATCAGCACTACATTTAGTCATCAGGCCTTCTGAGTCTCCTTTAATCTAAAGCAGCCGCTCATCTTTTTTGTTTTGGTTTTTGTTTTATCTTTCATGCCACTGGCATTTTGAAGCACCCAAATCAGTAGTTTGGCAGGATGTTCGTCAGCTTGGATCATCTGATGGTTTCCTCACAATCAGATTCAGGGTGACATGCACATTTAATCCTCATAATGATGCTCTGATGGATTTTTCCATTCCGTTTTAGAGAAATGGAGAGTGAGGCTCCGAGAGGCTGCCACATAGCCCTACCCTAGGCTGACCCGGGACTGGATGCAAGGATGGGAGTCCCTCACCCTGCTGAGGGCGGCATGGGGTGGTCTGCTCAAGTCTGTGCTTAGTACCAAGGAAAGCTGTGAAGTCTTATCAGTTGGGTTCTTCTTATGACAACTCACTTATCAGCCCCTTTTAGCACCTTGATCATGAACAGAAAGCACAGAGAGCAGATTTTGATGGGCCGATGTTGGAAGAAAGAGGAGGGGGCACCTCCAACACCCTATGTATGCAGTGAGCACCCACAGTCAGCCATGCTGGAACCCCCATGAGCTCCCTTAAGCTGCTGGAGAAATTGGACCTTTTCTGCTCCCTTCCAGACCCCTAGGGGAAGTGATGTGTCACATCACACACACCACACACCACACACTACCAAGGGTGTGACAATCCTCTGGGTACCGTCATTGCTGAATTCTCTCCCGTTGCTTAGCAACCCTGGGACATTTCAGCCCTTCCCAGCCGGAGGGTGGTTGGAGGGGGCAGCCACATGACTGGCTGGTTCTTTCTTGCTCTGGGGGTCTCTTGGCCCTGCTTCCTTATGACCAGATGCCTAACAACCAAGGAGGGTCCTTGCACTATGGGGAGTGAGCCTCCCCTCCCCCCATGAGCTGAGGTCTCTAGTTAGGGTCTTTCCTCCCCACTTGGGAGCCATACAAGTGCCAATAAGGAACCTGTGTCCCCTCCCAGGGAGGGGTGGCCAAGAGCTAAGGGCAGAGAAGAGCAGGAGTCTGCAAAGGAATCTTTGAAGAGAAAAGAGTAAAAGGCAAAGATCCAGGTAAGAACTTCATCATGAGAGGAGGTGGTGCCACAGCGGTTCAGAGATCTGCTGAGAATTTGAGTCCTGATCATGCACCTCTGTACAAGGAGAGAGAAGTAGCTCTATTATCCAAGCCTACAATTAATCTTGAATAAGTGTGCCTAACTTTAATCATTTTATTTGGGTAAGGTTTAGGCCAACGGTTCTTACCTGGTGTCCTTGGGACCACTTGGGAGGGCGGGGAGGTTCTGTGGATAGAATTCAGGGGATTGGTAAACTTAGGAAAAAGTTGCATATTCATTTTCACTAACCTTTTCTGAGATTTATGAAATACTAGTAAAATCTGCGAATTTTTCACCTGTGGAAATAGATATTTTTATATCACTTTGCAGTTGCTGAAGATATCACAAAAATATCAATTATACTCTTCACTACATAGAAATTATGGTAGTTATTAGAGCTGATGCTAGCTCTTTTATGTGTTAATAAAGAAGCACGTTTGCAATATCACATTTTTGTTTTTTTAAAAAAATATTTTGAATACTAAAGTTCAATATAATTTGGTTTCCTATATATATATTTTTTATGCAAAACATTATTCTGAAGCTTATTATAAAGCCACAGTTGCCAAAACAGCATGGTACTGGCACAAAGATAGACATACAGATCAATGGAATCGAATTGAGAATTCAGAGATAGACCCTCAGATCTATGGCCGACTGATCTTTGATAAGGCCCCCAAAGTCACCGAACTGAGCCATAATGGTCTTTTCAACAAATGGGGCTGGGAGAGTTGGATATCCATATCCAAAAGAATGAAAGAGGACCCCTACCTCACCCCCTACACAAAAATTAACTCAAAATGGACCAAAGATCTCAATATAAAAGAAAGTACCATAAAACTCCTAGAAGATAATGTAGGAAAACATCTTCAAGACCTTGTATTAGGAGGCCACTTCCTAGACTTTACACCCAAAGCACAAGCAACAAAAGAGAAAATAGATAAATGGGAACTCCTCAAGCTTAGAAGTTTCTGCACCTCAAAGGAATTTCTCAAAAAGGTAAAGAGGCAGCCAACTCAATGGGAAAAAATTTTTGGAAACCATGTATCTGACAAAAGACTGATATCTTGCATATACAAAGAAATCCTACAACTCAATGACAATAGTACAGACAGCCCAATTATAAAATGGGCAAAAGATATGAAAAGACAGTTCTCTGAAGAGGAAATACAAATGACCAAGAAACACATGAAAAAATGTTCAGCTTCACTAGCTATTAGAGAGATGCAAATTAAGACCACAATGAGATACCATCTAACACCGGTTAGAATGGCTGCCATTAAACAAACAGGAAACTACAAATGCTGGAGGGGATGTGGAGAAATTGGAACTCTTATTCATTGTTGGTGGGACTGTATAATGGTTCAGCCACTCTGGAAGTCAGTCTGGCAGTTCCTTAGAAAACTAGATATAGAGCTACCATTCGATCCAGCGATTGCACTCCTCGGTATATACCCGGAAGATCGGAAAGCAGTGACACGAACAGATATCTGCACGCCAATGTTCATAGCAGCATTATTCACAATTGCCAAGAGATGGAAACAACCCAAATGTCCTTCAACAGATGAGTGGATAAATAAAATGTGGTATATACACACGATGGAATACTACGCGGCAGTAAGAAGGAATGATCTGGTGAAACATATGACAACATGGATGAACCTTGAAGACATAATGCTGAGCGAAATAAGCCAGGCACAAAAGAGAAATATTATATGCTACCACTAATGTGAACTTTGAAAAATGTAAAACAAATGGTTTATAATGTAGAATGTAGGGGAACTAGCAGTAGAGAGCAATTAAGGAAGGGGGAACAATAATCCAGGAAGAACAGATAGGCTATTTAACGTTCTGGGGATGCCCAGAAATGACTATGGTCTGTTAATTTCTGATGGTTGTAGTAGGAACAAGTTCACTGAAATGTTGCTATATTATGTAACTTTCTTGGGGTAAAGTAGGAACATGTTGGAAGTTAAGCAGTTATCTTAGGTTAGTTGTCTTTTTCTTACTCCCTTGCTATGGTCTCTTTGAAAGGCTCTTTTATTGTATGTTTGTTTTCTTTTTAACTTTTTTTTTCATACAGGTGATTTGAAAAAAGAAGGGAAAGTTAAAAAAAAAAAAAAAAAAAAAAAAAAGATGTAGTGCCCCCTTGAGGAGCCTGTGGAGAATGCAGGGGTATTCGCCTACCCCACCTCCATGGTTGCTAACATGACCACAGACATAGGGGACTGGTGGTTTGATGGGTTGAGCCCTCTACCATAAGTTTTACCCTTGGGAAGACGGTTGCTGCAAAGGAGAGGCTAGGCCTCCCTATATTTGTGCCTAAGAGTCTCCTCCTGAATGCCTCTTTGTTGCTCAGATGTGGCCCTCTCTCTCTGGCTAAGCCATCTTGAAAGGTGAAATCACTGCCCTCCCCCCTACGTGGGATCAGACACCCAGGGAAGTGAATCTCCCTGGCAACGTGGAATATGACTCCCAGGGAGGAATGTAGACCTGGCACCGTGGGACGGAGAACATCTTCTTGACCAAAAGGGGGATGTGAAAGGAAATGAAATAAGCTTCAGTGGCAGAGAGATTCCAAAAGGAGCCGAGAGGTCACTCTGGTGGGCACTCTTATGCACACTTTAGACAACCCTTTTTAGGTTCTAAAGAATTGGGGTAGCTGGTGGTGGATACCTGAAACTATCAAACTACAACCCAGAACCCATGAATCTCGAAGACAGTTGTATAAAAATGTAGCTTATGAGGGGTGACAATGGGATTGGGAAAGCCATAAGAACCAAACACCACTTTGTCTAGTTTAGGGATGGATGTGTAGAAAAGTAGGGGAGGGAAACAGACAGACAAAGGTACCCAGTGTTCTTTTTTACTTCAATTGCTCTTTTTCACTCTAATTATTTTTCTTGTTATTTTTGTGTGTGTGCTAATAAAGGTGTCAGGGATTGATTTAGGTGATGAATGTACAACTATGTAATGGTACTGTAAACAATCGAAAGTACAATTTGTTTTGTATGACTGCGTGGTATGTGAATATATCTCAATAAAATGATGATTAAAAAAAATAAATAAATAAATAAATAGCACTATCAAAAAAAAAAAAAACATTATTCTGAGAAGGTGTCCATCGGGTTCATCAGACTGACAAAGAGGCTCATGGCACAATAAAGCTTGTGTCCCAAGTTTAGGCTATGGAAGTTTTTGCTAAACCAGGATACAAAGAAGTATTTTGGGGATTCTCTCATCCTCTTAATTTTGAATTTTCAGTTTGATGGTAATCTAAACAAATTTTTATATAATATTCCTGATGGTCTGACGACTACCTTATAATCAAGTCCTGCCATGCCATTTCAGCTTCTGAATTTGCATTTACAACAGAGGCAGTGCCAAGCAGCTCCACCCAAACTGTCCCATTCTGATTAGAGAACAGAGAAAGACCTAATATGCAAATGGTAATGACACACACACACACAAAGAGATGCGGAACTTGAGTACTTGGTAAATCGAAATGTGCTGAACTCAAAAGAACCTGCCCCCTAGCAGTCAGCACTGAGTCATGTGGGCAGGAATTCAGTTGCAGCAAAAACAGTATCATTTGTCACATAACATTAATGATGCTAATTTGAATTGTTTTTAGTTGTAATTTTGTTTGTAAATTTGTTTTGGTTTTTATAATAAGTATTAGCATACATATCTTAGGTTTATGTTTGTACTTAGTTGAGTCACAAGTGGACACTAGGGATCTGGGAATTTTTCTTTTCCTTTAAAAGGTAGACGTTACTCAAGTGTGAGAAATGCTGGGCTCTGGTATTTACTGACAACTCTTCACATTTCTTTCTCTAGTTTACCTCCCTCTCTCTCTTTGTTTTTTTGAAGAATGACTGAGTTAAGGTCTCATGTAAGAGTGGTTTGATGTCAAAGGCTTCTCAGATATAGGATTAAATAGCAATTACCTAATACTTTCTGGAGGTATCAAGTTTATGATTCCTTGTGTTTTCCAAAGTCACTTTCCTGCATTGTAAGGTCTGGAGCGTATCAATGAAATTGGCTCAAGTCCTTTTGAATTTCTCAAGATACAGCTTCCTCATTGCAGGCTACCAATTTAGTAGGCTGAGCCCTCAATCTTGGGGCTTGCCCTTATGAAGCCTGTTACTGCAAAGGAGAGGCTAAGCCTACTTATAATTGTGCCTAAGAGTCACCCCCAGTGTTCTGGTTTGCTCAAGCTGCCATTATACAAAATAACAAAAATGGATAGGCTTTTATAAAGGGGATTTATTAATTTACAAATTAACAGTTCTAAGGCCATACAAGTATCCAAACTAAGGCATCAACAAGAGGATACCTTCACTGAAGAAAGGCCAATGGCTTCTGGAACACCTCTGGCAGCTGGGAAGGCACGTTGCTGGCATCTGCTGGTCCCTTGCTCCCAGGTTGTGTTTCAAAATGACTTTCTCCAAAATGTCTCTGGGCTCCTCTCTCTCAGTTCCTGTGCATCCTTGCTTCTTTTTCCCACGGCATTTCTCTCTAAGAATCTGGGGGTCCTATCTTAGCTTCTCTGGGGCAAACTCTGGGCTTCATCTCTTAGTTTAGCATTTCCAAACATCCTTCTGTCTGCACCCCCAAGCATCTCTTTGTCAGCTCCTGTTCCTCTAAAAGGACTCCAGTGATCTTCCATGGAAATGTCTAATCAAAATGTCTCGCCTATATCTGGGTAAGTCACAAATCCATGGAAACAACCTAATCCAAATATCCCACAAGATTGTATAAAAGAACATGGCTTTTGTGGGGGACATAATATATCCAAACCAGCATACCCAGAGAACCTCTTTTGTTGCTCAGATGTGGCTTATCTCTCTAAGTCAACTTGGCAGGTGGACTCGCTGCCCTCCCCCCTATGGGGGACATGACTCCCACGGGTGTAAGTCTCCCTGGCAATGTGGACATGACTCCTGGGGATGAGCCTGGACCTGGTATCACAGGATTGAGAAAGCTTTGTGGACCAAAAGGGGGAAGTTTCAGTGGCTGAGCAATTTCAAATGGAGTCAAGAGGTCATTCTGGAGGTTATTCTTGTGCATTATATAGATATCCCTTTTTAGTTTTTAGTGTATTAGAATAGCTAGAAGGAAATACCTGAAACTGTTGAACTGCAACCCAGTAGCCTTTCTTTTTGAAGATGATTGTATAACTATATAGCTTAAACAGTGTGACTGTGTGATTGTGAAACCTTGTGGCTCACACTCCCTTTATCTAGTGTATGGACAGATGAGTGGAAAAACAGGGACAAAAAAGTAAATGAACAATGGAGGAGAT
Source organism: Choloepus didactylus (assembly GCF_015220235.1). Taxonomy (NCBI): domain Eukaryota; kingdom Metazoa; phylum Chordata; class Mammalia; order Pilosa; family Megalonychidae; genus Choloepus; species Choloepus didactylus. The sequence continues at coordinate 141,112,624 of NC_051310.1, read as the reverse complement.
GGGGGGAATCGGATGTTTTGTGTATTCTTTTTTATTTTTATTTTTATTTTTTATTTTTTTGGAGTAATGAAAACATTGAAAAATTGATTGTGGTGATGAATGCACAACTATATGATGATACTGTGAAAATTGGTTGTACACCTTGGATGATTGTATGGTATATAAATATATCTCAATAAAATTGCCTTTAAAAATAAAGATACAGCTTCCTTGTGACATCATAACTAATCATGAGGTGGGGGCCCATACTTTTGAAGTCCTGGGGCCAGGACTGACTGCCTATGGTGTACGTGAAATATTCCTTCTTTCCTCATCTACTTCTGGGAAGCATTTAAGTCACTTTTTCTATGGTTCTATAGCTTTTTTTTTTTTTTAATCCATAGCAGGACCTATAATTGTTATCATGAAAATTAGAAAACCCACAAAGTGTCAGAGGATTTGACCTTAAAGTCTGTCTCAAAGAGAAAAGAAGTGGTGACTTCAGTTCAGTATGGCAGAGTGAGACACTTCAGGGATCCCTACCCTCACAGAGGCTTTTACAACCAGCAAGAAATGGCAGAAATATTTTTCTCAAAGCTCCAGAAAACAGTTAAAGGACTGTAGGTACAAGGCTAGCGCTGAATCAAGAAAAAGTCTCCTTAAAAGCAATACGATCTTGAGACACCCTGGCTGCATGACCCCCTGCTCCTGCCCTTGCATGCTCTATGCTGAACCGGCCCCTGCTCCGAGTGTGGGTCCCTGGTCCCCGTTCTGGAGGGAGCAGAGTAACCCCCATGCACATACTGAGGGAGCATGTATGTATGGCCCAATCTGTCTTGGGACTTTACTGTCCCAGAACTTGCTCTGTATGTAGAAGGCGGCTCATGTAACCCTCTTACAAAATGCTGCAGGAGAGCAGTCAAGTCATGCTGCCTGGGGCAAGGGATTACTGGCTGTAGGGCAGACAGCGCAGGACCCAGACTGTGAGGAAATTGTTACCTAGAGAAGAAGGGACACTTGGAACTGTGTAAATGGGGGAAATCCCAGGATCACATGTACATGCCAAGACAAAACACATGTGCAGAAAGGATCAGGAAGGCCCCTGTGCTTTGACCTGGAGCTATTCTCTAAACCGATTATATGGATAAGACCTGAAGTAAAGCACTTGAACAAGTCAATCTTTAAAATCAGGGAAAGGTGTTTTCTTTTCCTCCTCCTCCTCCTTCTTTTTTTAGCTCCTGTCATTCAAGGAGAGCTCTGTCATAACACTAGCTGGTTGCAAGCTTAAAGAAGAGATGACTCAGAGTCTAAATTTCAGTGATAACACATTAAAATATCAAACTGTCCAGGTTTCAACAAAAGATCACAAAATATACAAGGAACCAGGAAGCAATGGCCCAGGCAAAGGAGAAATTAATGCATTAAAAACCATCAACAGGCAAAAAAAACAGTCCTAAGTATGCCCAAAGAGCTAAAGGAAAACAGGAAACGACAGATGAACACAAAGAGAATATCAATAGATGACAATTGTGAAAACCACAGTTAACAGAAACTAAAAATTCCCTAGAGGGGTTCAACAGCAGATTAGAGCTAGCAGAAGAAAGAATCAGTGACCTTGAAGATAAGACAATTGAAATCATCCAGTCTGAGGAGAAGAAGGAAGAAAGAATGAAGAAAAGTAAAAAGAGCCTGAAGAACCTTTGGGACACCATCAGGGATACCAATATATGAATTGTGGAAGTCTCAGAGGAGAAGAAAGTGAGAAAGGGACAGAGAGAATATTCAAAGAAATATTGGCTGGCAACTTCCCAAATTTAATGAAATACATGAATATATACATCGAAGATGTTCAATGAACTCCAAACAGGATAAACCCAAATAGACCCCTGCTGCAGTATATTTTAATCAAACTGTCAAATGACAAAGGTAAAGAGAGAATTCTGAAAGCCACAAGAGAGAAGCAACATATCACACGCAAGGAGGCCTCAATAAGATTAAGTACTAATTTCTCATCAGAAACCATGGGGGCAAAAAGGCAGTGGGATGACATATTTAAAGTGCTGAAAGCACAAAACTGACAACCAAGGATTCTATATCCAGCAAAACTGTCTTTCAAAAATGAGGGAGAGATTGAGACATTCCTAGATAAACAAAAGCTGAGGGAGTTGGTCACCACTAGACTGGCCCATACAAGAAGTGCTAATGGGAGTTCTGCAGGTTGAAAGGCTAGGACCATAGACAATAGATTGAAGCCACATGAAGAAATAAAAATCTCCGGTGAAGGTAACAACATGAGGAAATGTAAATGCCAGTACCATGTATTTTTGGTTTGTAACTCCACTTTTTAATTCCTACAGGATCTAAAAGGCAAATTCATAAAACATAATGATATATCAGTGGCATTTGGACTCATAATATATAAACATGTAATTCATGACAAGAACTACATAAAGGTGGGAGGATGGAGGGGTATAGGAACATAGTGTAATACTGAAGTTGATATCAAAGCAAACGAGATGGTTATAAATTAAGGGTATTAAATTTAAGCCCCATGGTAACTAAAAAGGAAATATTGGAGACTATGCATGCTCATAGAGACAGAAATTAGAGTATAGGTTGTCGGGGCAGGGGATGGGTGAGTCAGGAGTTAATGCATAATGTGTGTAGGGATTCTGCTCGGGGAAATGGGAAAGTTTTAGTAATGGAAGGTGGTGAAAGTGCCACAATATTGTGAATGTGATTAATCCCACTGAATGGTATGCTTGGGAGTGGGTGAGATGGAAAAGTTTCTTTTGGATATATGTTCCTACAATTGAAAAAGAAAAAGAAAGAGCAACAAAAAAAGACAATGGCAGTTAAATTCAATACACGATCCTGGATAGGATCTAGCAAGGAAGGAGAAAAGGCTCAAAAGGACATTATTGGGACATACAAAAAAAAATTGGAATATAGACTGTAGGCTTTATGTCAGTGTTAAATTTCTTGATTTGATAACTGCAACTAAGGTGAATAATCCTTGTACATAAGAAATGCACATGACAGTATTAGATGTTCAAGGAGCATGATGTATACAATCTACACTCAAGTGCTCAGATTGATATATAGATAGGCAGACAGATAGATGGCAAAATGTTAAAACTGGTGGATCTTGGCATGTGGGGAGGGGGCAGATAGGGATATACTGGAGTTCTCTTTAGGGATTTGTTTTATTTTTGTAACTCCCTGTAAGTTTGAAATTTATTTCAAAATTTAAAAAAAAAATTTTAATGGTGATTAACTTTGACCCCCTCAAGGATCAAATGTCAGGCAATTTACCAACATTCGTGTTTTAAAATGGTGCATAGCCCTTGCTGGACTCTGAGCTTCACTGAATATGGCAATGTCATTCCTGGAACTTGAGGCTCCTCCTCTGTCACCTCACCCCCAGCCCTACCCCTGCCAACTTCCCATCTTTTTGAGAGTCCCAGCGGTCACATTCCCCTTCCACATCTGTGGGTTGCTTTCCAATTGTCTTGGTGACCTCAGTCTATGTTTCTGTGCTACCCACGAGCCTAAGTAGTGAGGGTCAGCCATGGACAGTGCTTTTGCCCCACGCTGTGCCTTCTCCTGGGGTAGCCTCCTCCGAGCACTGCTTTCTCCCCATCCCACTGGTGTGCGCTTTCTTCTCAGCCATCATCCCCTGTGCCTTTGGGTCCTTACTTGGAAATACATGTCCCAGCGCCATCATCATGCCTGACTTCTTGAGTTTGGAGTGGTTTCTCTTCAGTAATTGCAGCTCTTGAAGGACCCAAATAGTTCAGTTCCACATTCCTTTTCTAGAAGGAATTTGGAAAATAAGACATTGCTTGAGGAACATCATCCAGAGCAGCATAAGAGGCAGTTTCTAGACCAGGGGTTCTTAACCTAGTCCCTGGGTGGCATTCAAGGTGCTGGGAACCCCCTGGACATGCATGTGTCTGCCTCTGAGCATATTTATCTGGTCTTTGCTCAGACATCTGGTTTCTGAGAGCCTGCAGATTGGGCTCCCAATCACAGGTTATGAAAATGGCAAGAGTGATGGCTATGGCAGTTGGTGATTGTCTACTTCTAATTTCTATATTTTAATAGGCATGATTCAGATAGAAAACATATACTATGTTCTAATTTTTAAAATGGGTGGTGGTTCCATGAGTGTTTATTTCATTACTCTCTGAACTGTACATATATTTTATGTATACTCTTTTATATGTATATTTTGTTAAAAATTATGTTTTTCTCTTGCTTTAATGCTAAGTACCATAGCTTTTATAAGCCACATACCATTATTTGTTGACTCAATAAATGGAGAAATGAGCTTCCTGAAGTTTTAAATTATAGTAAGCAAGTCTAAAATTTGGTCAAGAAAATTTATTCTTTTCTCACCTACTTAATATTCTAAATCTATTTTTTTTTCAAAGTATTCGTAAAGAGATTGTGAGGCTTGTAATGCCCATAATATATCACTCCATTGAACTGTGTACCACAGAGTAGAAAATTTCGGGTGAGGTTTGGAATGCCTATGGCACAGGCTGAACTGCATAACACAGAGTAGAAAATGTCATCTTTTATCCTACCTCCTTGCCAGGATATCTAACATAGTGGTTAATATCATGGGGTTGACATTCAGGCAGACAAGTATTCAAATCCCTACTCATTACCATCTGTATGACATTGGGCAAATTGCTTCACTTCTCTCAGCCTCAGTTCTGGATCTGTAGAATGGGGTTTCTTTGAAGATTAAGATGAAACAACAAATGCAATGCTCTATTGATTGCAGCCATTGTATAAAGTACTTACCAGCACCATGACGGCATCCGGCCATGTGAATTAGCAGGCAGAATGAATGACTGGTGATTTTAGGGGGAGCAAAAAGTCTCTGTGCCCTCTACTCTGATATTCTTAAAAGTTCACAATTAAAATCAAAATGATTAGAGAAATATCAACCTAAGGACTGGTGGTGAGCACTAAATATACACTTACGTGTAGAACTAAGACCAAGCAAAAGTTAAAAGAGAGAAAACGTAGTGTGTAAAGGCCATATGCTCAGACAATGTAACTGTAGTACAACTATTAAAAAGGGGGACAATGGGGAAAGCATATGCAAAAAAACAATAAGTGCTCTCAGCAAGTATATTGATGGGATTATTCTGAGACTATTGAGTGTGTGATGTGGGATAAATAGATGATTAATAGTTTGATATTCTAATTTTATCATGCCCTTGAGGTGGAAGAAAGGAGATACCAAATGAAAAACAGAAAAGTTTAAATGAAAATACTATGGTCCTGAATTTGAATTAGAAGTATCAATAGGAGATCATGAGATATTTTATATTATCTATCTATCCACCTATCTATCTATTCTATCTATCCATCCTAGATCTGTCAACTGAAGAGGCCCAGAAATAATGACCAACCCAGTAGCAATGAGTATCTTTAGCACCCAGATTGTAGTCTTGAAATACCATTTCCCTCTAAAAGAAACCAGTTTCTTGGAAAATGGCTGATTCCAGGTCTGGGCCAGGAAATGTACAAGATGAGCCTAGACATCTTGTTTTACTGGAGAGCAAGGAGGTCATGTCAAAAGACCCAGGAGCCAACTTAAAAAGGCTCCCACCAACCAAAGATGGGACATTTTTAACTTAAAAAGGGATCATAATTTTACCTGATTGAAAACTATCAGATGCATTCAAATCTATGAGTTCATACTGTTATTTAAAACATAGTCATCTTCAGAAAATAATCATTATCTTGAAAATTGGTAAATGAAAGGAAAGAATCAAGCATTTATTTTGCCTTTCTAAATGAACTTTACCACTGGGTAACCAAATAGCAGATAAGGGGAAGCAATTTTTAATAAAATATTCTAATTAATAAATATCACCATTTTGCAAACCCTAATGAATTAGTGGATCTGGGCATTAAGCATCAACGGCTGGTAACATCACAGAAACTGAGATAAGCAGATTTTATGTTCCTTCTCATGAGAGGACACATCACCACCTGTAGTCTGAAACCAGCTGTCAATCTGCAGGTAATTCAGAGGACAAAGGAACACTTTGAACGATGGCTTAGGGAACTGGGAGGGTATGGGGAACAAAACCCGAAAACACCAACGAAAGTAACTAACATTCATTAAGTGCTGCTAGAAGCCAGGGGTCATCCTAAGAGCTCTTCCTGTATGATCTCACTTCATTTCTACAATAAGCCCCTGAAGCAGGTACTTCTAGCATGCCTAATTTACAGATGAGGAAACATGAGACACAGAAAGGTTTAGTAACTTACTCAAGGTCGCACAGCAGGCAAATGGATGAGCTGGGATTCAAACCTTGGCCATCTAGCTCCAGAGTCTACTCCCTTAAACACTTGGTTTTATTGCAGCTCATAAAACCAATAAACTCCATAAAGCTATTTTTAAAAAACCAAAAACAGTAAGAAGGGTTTTATTTCTTTAGAAATAAAATTAAGGTACTAATGGTAAGGTATGTGCATACACAGACACGCACAAACTCTTAAGATCCCAAATGTTATTTTAAAAGATATATGCAAATGCTAAAACCTTATTAGACTGGGGATAGAAGAGTCAGTGGGGTCCTTCCCCTAAATCCGGTTTGACCCTCACCAGCTCCCACATGCTCAGAAAGTGGAGGTGGCGCCAGGATAGATTTTTGTGAGCATAGGCTCCGAAAAGAGTGTCCTGCAACGACTTATTTAAGATCCTGCGTTGACATGGCAGGAAAAGACTTTAGGGGCAGCCTTGTGAAAGCTAGAGGCTGAGGCTGACAGAGAGGACGGCCAAAGGGCGGCGCCATTTTGACATGCCCACTCTCCCGCAACCCAACCAGGCAAGGCCCGCCACGCTGCTCGGGGCTCCCAAGAATAAGTAGAACCCACTCTCAGCTCACACCGCCCCTCTCTCTCCCTCTCCACACTCTACACCCCCTCTTTAACTCCGTCCTGAGCTAAAGCCACAGCGTGGTTCTGTTCGCGTCGCAGCGCCCCTAGCTCTCCCAGGTGGGTCTTTCTCCATTCTCCATCGGGCCCAACCTGGTTCAGAAAGCAGCATTTCTACCCGAGGGTGAATTTAAATCTCTGAATCACCTCTCGCAGGGCTACAAGCATTTGCATTTTATCGGTACCCCTCGTTAGAGGTATTCCTGACTTGCACCCGATGGGGGAGTTTTGTGATTGTAATTCATAAGTGTTCCCGCCCCCCTCCCAGAGGGTCCCTTCTGACAACTCCGGAGATTCACCAGGGCGGAGGCTGCTCCTCCCCGGCGCCGTGATGCGTGGCTCCGCCTGCAAACGCCGGGGTCTCCCGGCCGGGTTCCTGGCGACCTGCCTCTGACCCACCCGCCTCATTCTCCGCCTCCCGAGACCAGGAGACAACCGTGTTTGTTAAAGTGAATCCGTGGCGGGAATGAGATATTTCGGCCATTCTGGCGTCTTTCTTAAACCAAACCCACCGAAGAGCTCAGGCACGGGGAGAAGAACCAGATGTCTGAACATAGATAACTGTCACTGTCAAATAACTGTCTCTGAAAACCCTTCCCTTTAAAATGTGCACGGACCTAGTGTGCCGGAAGCCGTTTTTAAGTAAGTACCTGCGCTCTAGGGGTGCGGCCGCTCTGCTGTCCGTGTGATCTGCCGTCGAAATGCTCGCCTTAATGAACACCAGTTTGAAAGTTTGAAACACCCTCTATTCTCCTGACATGTAGTTCAACTTTTCAGGATCTTCTTTTTTCCAGGTAGAAAGGATAAAATAGAAGGAGGGGTGCCTGCCTCTAAAATGGAGCCATGGGGTGTCAGAAATCAGGGTTAGGAGATTTGGGGCGCACGGATCAGAAAAGTGTGCCGATTCCTTTTCAGTACCAAGTAAATGTCAACATCTTCAAATGCGTCAAGATGTCGGAAGTATTGAGATTCAAAATGATTGAAATAATTGCCTGCCTCTGACATTGGTTTTTAGGGTTTTAGTGTGTGTTTCAGTCCCCAACTCCCCCCTGTTCACCTCATGGTTCTTGTTTGTCGGTTGAGCGCACAAACCGGCGTCTCCATAGCAGACCCTTCCCCTGGGCTTTAAGGTGGCCTTGTGCTGCTTGCAGGTGCGGTGTGGGCAGGCCATGACGGTGAGACCTGGGTGCTGATTCATGCTGAGAGCTGGGCATTCTGATGCACATGTCCATCACTGTGATTAGTCTCTTTTCCTGTCACTTCCTATTCCTAGTGGATAAATGGGCTAAAAATGCTCCCATTACCAGTAATTGTCTACCAAACTATTTGCACATTGAGATGGTGCTGTAATGTAGGCTTACAGGTGAGTACCCAAAAGAAAGAACACTTATCTTGTTGCTGCCGTGACATACGTAACTATCCCACCAGAATCGATGGGTGCCATGGGTTCATTGTGGTGGTGGGGCCCTGATTCTTTTAGGCTGTGGGTTTCCCATTGACAAACGATGGCTCTCTTTCCACTGAGATATGGTACTTTCTCTATTGCGCCAGTAAATTCTAACACAAAGTTGTCCACATTACAAAGGCATGCTCTAACAGAATTATGAAGCTTCTAGAAAGAGTTGTCTATACTTGTGGGTGGCTTCCATTTCTTAACCTCTTATTCATTCCTCAACTCTGACCACCATTACTCCATAGAAACATCTTTTCCCAAAGTCACCAATGACCTCTGACTCTCTAGATCCAGTGGATATCTTGAGGCTTTGTTCTTGACCTCCTAGCAGCATTCAACCCTGTGGACCATACTCTCCTTCCTGAAATACCCTCTTCCAGACAAACCGTCTTTGGGTTTTCCTCCTCCCTTACTGGCCCTTTGGAGGGCTCATCTCCTGCATTCAGTCATTGAATGCTGAGGTTCATCAAGGCCTTCCCTGGGCCCCTTTCTTTTCTTACTCTGTGCCTTCTCCCCCAGCCATCTCATTCATGCCCAATGGTTCAAGTGCCACATATGTCAATGATCTCAAATGTGTGTCTCTAGCTCAGGCATCCCCCTCTAAGTTATAGATTCATATATCCAGCTGCTAATTAACATCACCATGTGGATATCTTAAAGGTAATGCTACCTTAACATGTCCAAAACTCATGGCCTTTCCCAAAGAAAAAGAAAGGGGAAGGGAAGGGAAGGTGGAAGAGAAAGGAAGGGAAGGGGAGGGAAGGGAAGGAAAGGGAATGGTAGAATAAAATAGACAATCAAGGCTTGCCTTCCATGCCCCATCCCTGTTATGATGTACATGACCACCATTCATCCAGTTCCACAGGCCACATACGTGGGAGTCTTGCGTCTTTTTCCCCAAGTCCAGATTCTAGTCAACCACCAATCCTGTCTGTTTTACCTCCAAAATGCCTCTTTATTCTGTCTACTTCTCTCCATCTCTACTCCATTTTCCTAGTGCCACGAGTGAGGCGATGGCTCTTATCTGGTGCCTGAACTATGTCAGTAGCCTCCTTCCCATCCCCCTAAACCACATTGCTCCCATTCCAACCCAATTCTGCTCACACCTTCAAAGGCTTCCCTCAGCTCTTAGGATAGAGACCCACATCTGCTGCAAAACCACAGGGCTCTGCAGGGTCCAGCCCCTGTCCACCTCTCCCACCTCCTCTAGAACATTCCTCCTCCAGCCACACAGACCTTTCAGTTCCTCAACTGCCCCTGCTCCCTGCCTGCCACAGGGCCTCTGTCCATGCTGTTCCCTCTGTCTGAAATGCTCTCTTCTGCGGCCTTCACCCCACTTTGCCTGGTTAATGCCTGCTTACCCTTCAGGTCTTCTCAATTGTCTTCCTCAGGGGAGCCTCCCTGACCCCCTACAGTAGATCAGATGACCTGTCTTAAGCACTCACAGTGAGATGTACCTCATTTTTAGGGCACTCGTGTCTGTGTGTGCTTAAATGTCTATCAGTGCAATTATTTAATCAATGGCTATCTCCTCCACTAACCACTGAGCTTCATGGGGCCAGGGGCTGTGTCTAACCCTGCCAGCCTTTATACCCTCGCCTTAGCTATAGAGTCTTAGTTATTGCGAGTACTAAAAATATTGAATTATCCAACCATAAAAGTGGCTTTGCTATTTTGCTTTCAAGTATTTTAATGGGGCTGTATTTACATTTCCTTAAATGATCATAAATGTAAAGGTTCCCTACTCTCACATCTTTTCTTTTGATGTGTGTTTCAATCTAGGAAGGATCTACCAAAGGGAAGAAGTAGGAGTCTAGAGTAAATGCTGGTTTTGATGCCCTGCATCTTATTTAAACCCTGAATGTGCCAGGTGGTTATTGTGCTTGTTACTCACCAGTGCTGCTGCGAATGTCCCCAGAGAGACTGCCACTTGTTTCAAGGGACCGTGAGCCAAGCTGCACACACATACCCCTCAGTTCTGAACTCAGTTCTGGGTTTTAGCATCATGTTTTCATAACCTGGAGGTCAGTGAAGGACACAAAAAATGCAGTGGTCTCTAGTGACAAGCCCATAACACACTAAAGTCCCTGGGTGAGACCCCAGGCCCCCTGGCCTCACTTCCACTGTGTCAGCTCCACTAGCTTGCACTCAGCTGAAGCTGCCCCCACTGCCCTGCCTCTCCTACTTCTACCACTCTCTGGAGCTGCCGTTTTCTCACTGTGCCAGCTGCTAGCTGCCAAAAAGCAACCAGGACCACTACTGTGGCCCTCATGACATTCAACAGCAGCCGCCATCCCGGTCAACACGAGGGAAGAGATGTTTCCTCTGTAGTCACCATGCCCAGCTCTTGAGTCTGGGCCAAACCCTGGACATCCTGACCTGGTAAGTGGGACACCAGCTAGTTCCCCAGAACGGGCGTCTGGTAATCCAATCCTCTCCTACCTTAGGGGTTGCTCCTGCCCACTCAGTTGGCTCCTCTCAGATGTTTGGGGTTGCATTTTTCTACGTTTCTTATTTAGGAGAGTTGATTTTGGAGTCCCCAGAGCCCAAGCCTGAATCCCCAAATCCTCTCTCTGCTATTTCCCCAGGACATTCAATGGGCCTTCATGTAGAAGAGGTTCTTGATAGCCAGCTCTGTAATCCTAGACCGGGAAGTGACCCCAGCATAGCCTTTGCCACCCTTGCACCTCTGCCTGCCCCTAGATCCACCCCCACACTCCCCACCCCAGCAAGTGGTCCAGGCCTCCTTGGCTCAGGGCAGCCAGATCAGACCTCCCTGGGTTTCCTCCCAGGTCACTGTGTCCCTCCCCTCTGGAGCTCTTACTACAGTTTGTAATTCTAGATTTGATTCATATCTATATCCCCCTCTGGAAGGTAAGGTCATAGAAAGCAGCAATTCTGTCTTTTTTTGCCCACCACTACTTCCCCAGCACCCTGCACAACACATGGTCCACAGGAAAGGCCGAGCAAATATTTGTTGAATGTGTGAATGAACGATGATTCATTTTATTACGTGTCAATCTTTTTGAGAGCCTGTCTTCGGTAAGCCCATATCTTTGTGGTGGAAAGTAAAACATTTGGGGGTGCAGCCATTAACCAGCAGACATTGCATGTGTGAGCACCACAATATTTCTTCTGGTGAGTTTGATATTCCAACCCCATATTTTATTAAAGCATTTCTTTCAGGGTGATAAAAAATGCTCTGTTACTGGTTTGCAGGCAGTTAAACCTGGCTCTGGGGGAAGAGGTCAGGTTACCACACTGCAGATAAGTGAGGATACCTGTGCCAGGGAGGAAGGATGCTGTGAGGACGCCCCATCTCCTGCTTGGGCACATTCTACCTCCTCCCCTTCTGCTCTGCAGATTGAAGAGGACTTGAAGAAGGGGGTGGACAGTCCCAGAACCAAGGGACCGGTATCCCTACAATTCCCGCTGGCAGGAGGTGGCTTTTCGGAGGGGTCTCAGAATGGAACTCTGTGGCTTGGCTTCAAACATTTTCAGGTTTGCTTTGTGGTTTGTCAAGTCATCACGCCCTGTACTGCTGGAAGATGACAACCATACATTCCATACACACACGCTCACACATGTGCAAACACATGCACACACATGACAACACAGCAGCTGTGATATAGAGGCATGAGGCTGGACTTGAAGTCAGACCTGTTACCCACTTCTGTGCTTTTTAGTAAAAGTCTCGCTTCAAGAATGAACCCAATGAATACACACAAATATAAGAATGTTCTTTCATGAACGCTGACAAATGTATGTCACTATTACAAGGTATTAAAAATAGGGTGGTATATGGGGAAAATATACCTAATGCTTACTATGGACTATAGTTAACGGTAATATTTTTGTATTCTTTCAATATAAATAAATCTATAGATTAGATTAGTGGATACATAGGGCTAAGGAAGGATAGAGGAGTGAGAGGTGATGCTAAGGGGTGTGAGGTTTTTCTTTTTGGAGTAGTGAGAATGTTCTAAAATTGATCATCATGATGAATGCACAACTCTGGGATTGACTGTACACCTTGGATAGATTGTATGGTATGTGAATATATCTCAATAAAACTTCTTAAAAAAAAAGTAACAATAACACCACCACCTCTGCCTTTACCTCCCTTATGAGACACTCCTTTTCCAGGCGTCCCAAATCAGAGCAAAGAATTGCACAGGATGCGGGAGGGTCTCTGCCCTCTGTGGTCTTGACCTGGACGAGTGAAGCCTTCCTAACACCTGTGCTTACACTTCTTGCCCTGCCACCCCAGCTATCTCAGGGGTGGTTTCGCCTGCATGGGAGTAAACCTGTGTAGCCTCAAAATTCCAGTGGTTCCAGGGATTCAGAAGGCAATGATCTTCACATACACATACAGGTTTTCCTCTCACTACTGGGGAAGCTGTGGGCTCAGCATCAAAACCAGGCAAAAGCCATCTTCCACACTGGAATTGATTGTCATTTCAGAGTTTCCATTTCAAATCTTTGTTTAGAGAGGTCCTGAAAAGCAGACCAATTATGGGGTCTTGGAAAGGCTTTAACTTTTTATGGATCAAGGGCATCCTTTGAGAATCTAATAAAATTTACAGACTTTTTCTCTCCCATTTGAAAAAAATGCATATACAATGATTTGCATGTATTTTTAGGGGGTGTTTGGACTCCCTGGAGCTCATTCAGTCCCCTTTCCCAAAAATCCTTCAGTGATTCAATGACTTGTGTGTGTGTATATGTTTTTTTGTTGTTGTTGCTGTTGTTTTTATTTTTGTTTGGGGGGAATTCTAGCTGTTCTAGCACTAAAAAGATGCTATGAACCAAAAAGGGAATATAGCTAATAAAAGGTATATTCAAGTTCTTAAAAAGAAAAAAAAAAAAAAGAATGACCCCAAGTCAAATGTTGGAAGAAGTTCCTGGGGAACAGTGTGGAAAGATGGAAGGAGTCCTGAGCTTGTCATCAAAGTACTAACCATTAACTTTCGTGAAGCACTTGCCGTGTGCAGGCTCTGTGGTGAGTAGGCACTTGGCGTGCATTATCTCATTTAATCCCACAATACTCTGTAAGGGTTATTATTATTACCATTTTTCAGATAATGAAACCAAGTGTCAGAATTTTAAAAAAAAATGTGTTCCCAGGGTAACGCAGCTGGTAAATATCAGAGCCCAGATTTGGACCCAGTTCTGTTTGACTCCACATCAAACCCCTGAGCCTTGGGATGTGCTCGCTGCCCATCAGGAGAGTTGGATTTGAGCCCTGGTTCTACCATTACTCTGTGTGTCCTGGGATAATGACTTCACTTTTGAAAAAACTTTATTATCTGTAAAATTCAAGTAATGATACCTATGGCAGAGGGTTTCTGTGAGGATTAAGGGAAATAATGTGGATGACAGCCTAGCCACTAGTCACGTGGGGATACTGAACTCTTGGAATGTGGCTAGTCTGAGTTGAGATGTGCTGTAAGTATAAAATATACACTGGCTTTTGAAGACTTAGTACGAAAAAAGAATGTAAAATATCTTGTTAATAATTTTTATATTGAATATATGTTGAAGTGATATTTTAGATATAATGGGTTAAATAGAATATATTATTAAAATTAATTTCACCTGGTTGTTTTTACTTTTTTTACCATGGCTACTAGAAATTAAAAATTACTTATGTGACTCACATTATATTTCTCCTGGATAGTACTTCTCTAGAGCTCTATAAATATGATTTATTATTGTTATGGTAATTTCACCCAGAACTATATTCCATTTCGCCCTGAGGTCAGCACCTTGACAGAGCCTGACAGAATGAGTCCCTGTTTTTCTATAAATGTGAGTTTTAATGAATAAAAAAACTGTAGGTTTTAATCTTTTGAATCCAGGCTTTCTGATGTCTGTTTTATTGCTGTTTTTCAAATAAACAGGGTCTTCCAAGTGGAAGGAAGTCTATGTTTTCCTTCTGTGGAGCTGTGACCCCATTCAAAATATATAAATGACAATTTAAAACATTCTGATCCAGATTCTTTATTCAGCTAAGTGGTAAGTAAGCCACATCCCCCAGAACATAAGAATCACTTCTCTCTTACACGTGATGGAAATAATCCCTTTTTTCTTCCATTGCATTTCCCAATTCATGATAATGTCTGAATCATTAGAATTGTTTCAAACCACTGTTTCTGAAAGCGTATCATTTTCATGCATGCCTAAATTTCATCTTGTTGCTTTTGACCCATCATTCTAGGCTAGGTAACTTTGGATCCTGATTCTCTACTGAGCACCAAGCTATCTGTTTCAGCTTTAGGTTTGTCTGCAAATTTCATTTAGGCCTACTATTGTTCATTGAGGTCACTAAATGCTAAAATAAGACATGGCTAAAGACAGAACAATCAACTAAATTATAACCTCCTTAAGGACAGAGGGACCAAACTCAGCCGAAATAGAGGATTGATCCACATTCCATATTGAGGCTAAATTCCAGGAAAATGCAACTTATAATGAAAGGATTTTTGTGTTAGTTTGAGTAACACTAGCTGCTATAACAAATAAACCTCAACATTTCAGAGGCATACACAATAGAAGTTTGTTTCTCCCTCACATAGCATCCCAGTGCTAATGTCCTTGGTCGGTGGATATCTTTCCTCTATCTGGGGATTCAGGCCCAGGTGATTCCTTCCATCACCTGGCTCTGCCATCTTCTAGGGCTTTATCCTCCACAGCCAATCTGCAAAGAGAGAACTTGGAGGAAACATCCACATTTCTTGAATCTGGCCTGAAAGTGGTACATATAACCTCTGTTCACATTCCATCAGTGAGAATTAATCACATGCCCTCCCACCCCAGACACGTGGAGGCTGAAAATACAGTTCCTGAATGGACCATCCCTTCCTAGCATTCAAAATATGTAAATTTCCTAGCAATTCACCCTGCTATGGAAGGGGAGCATGAAGTCTGGTAGACAGTTTTCCATCTCTGCTACAACTTACAAATAGAAATTATTTCTATACAGATAAATAAAAAAATATCTAGGTGTATTTCCAGACTTCATCCAAGGCTACCCTTCATCACTGCCCCCAAACACATTAAATAACCCTTAAAATGTGTTGCATTAAATAAGAAGAAAAAGAAAAAAGCATGTAATCATTTATGTCTTACAGGAACATTACACGGTTGCACCAAAGGCTGTGGTCATAAAATTGTTCCCCAAGATGGAAGGAGTTATGAAGGAGATAGTGGAAGGATGACCAACATCTACCTCCATTCACTCTGTTAGGGGGGTGGATGCAGGGAGGACAAGATCACTCAGTTAGAGGGAGGCTGTAGTCTGGTCTCCTTATCACTCTTTAATTTCGAAAGTGACATGTACACCAGGTTAGTCATTGCAAAAATATTGGAAACAACCTAAATGTCCATAAATAAGAAGACTGGTTAATTATTTTATGGTTCATTCATTTTGTGGATTACTATCATGTTATGATAATTTATTTTTTTAATGAGGAAGCTCTCTATGAGCTGCCAGGGAAAGTTCTCCAAGATATATTAAGAGGAAAAAGTAAGATACAGAACAGTATGAAGAGTGTGTTAAATTTTGAGTGCAAAGGAGGGCAGATTATAGATTATTCTCATGTGCTCACTGATGAATAAAGAAACTCAAGGATCAGACTAACGACAGTGGAGGAGGGAAATGGGAGCCAGTGGTTGAGCGATATGGTAGAAGGGAGGCTTTTGTGAAAATATTTCAAATCTCTCCTAATGTTTGAACCTTGTTAATGTATTATTGTCTTTTCAAAAAATCAAATTAAAAAAAAAAAGACTTTGGTGAACTTTTAATTCAGCTTTAGTAAGATAATTATGGTCTTGGGAAAATGTAAATTTTCATGACTAGTGATACAATTGTATAGTACAGACCATCTTGTATGGCTCACTAATTGCTGCTTGTGCCAAAGTCCTGTCTCCCCAGTGAAATTTCCAGCCCTCACCTCTTTTGGAGCCTCTGCAGTGTTTAACGTGGCCCAACTCAGCTCCGAGGACAACTTTTTGATTGATTAGGCCTCTCAGACTTTCAGCTCTTTTCTCTCGAGTGATTATGTGTTTCTACTCATCCTTTCAAGTAAATCAAAATAGTGCAAGTGTAGAAAGGCACATTGTTGCCAGGTAAATTGGGCCTCGTGAGAGTGTATCTTCAGGTTAATAAAAGGTACTTTCCATCTCATTGATGAAAGTGAGTTTGCTTTCTGTTCAGTCAATTACCCATTATGTGTTGGTTGGTATTTTCTGGTTCAAATGGCTGTATAAAATGCCAACATTTAAAAATCTATTTCCTTGCTATACAAAAAAAAAAAAAAGAAAAGAAAAAGAAAAAGAAAAAGAAAAGAAAAGAAAAAAGAAAAAAATCTGTTTTTCTCCACTCCTGTTTCAACGTGGACATCTCTATTGTTAGAATCTGCAAGTTGGTGTCTTTTGAACAAAGGGTAATTCAGGTGAGTTGTTTGATTTGACAAATATGATCTCACTTCTCCGTATGAGCTGCTTCCTGAAAAATCACTTAGTGGAGAAAAGAGAAAAAGAGGTAACAGTCCAGAGCGTGCTGTGCAGACCGCTGGGGCTGGCGGCGGCAGCGGCGGCCAAGTCTGAAACACTCCGCCAAGGCCAGAGGGGGCTCCGGGCCTCCACTCCGGCATCGGGTGACGGAGGTGGCCGCTCCCCACCCCTTCCCTCCTCCCCCGCAGGATCCGCAGAGAATTGCCCTGGGAATAGCGTTCTAGCTCCTGTCTCCTAGGAGATCCGGGGTGTAAAGGGCAGCCGTGTTTCCGTGGGGAGTCTGGGCGAGCAGTGGAGCGCCGGGAGGCCTGCGGGGCGTGCAGGGGGTGGCTGGCGTGGGATCCCGCCCCCGGGACCCAGGGAGAGCGCAGTTCGAGGCTGGCTCCCCCTCTTTCCTCCCATCTTACCGTCTTGTCTTTTCCCAGCCCCAGCTTCCTCTTTTTCTAATTTATTCCCAACTAGAGAGACTCAACTACATGTGTCATGTGCATGGGCAAGTTATTTTGGGGCAATTAACCTGGCTGGGCCTCACTTTCCTTTTTTGTGCTGTCTTAGTAGGAAACTTAACCCCTTTAGAACACTGTTTTGTAGTTTCTTAGAAGTTAAAAAAACACTTCATGTATGCCCCAGCAATTCTACTCAAACACTGACCTACAAATGTTCACAGCAGTTTTATTTATAATAGTCAAAGACTGGAAACTACCCCAAAGTCCACCAAGTAAACTGATAAACATATTGTGGTATATTCACACATTGGAATAGTACTCAGCAACAAAAGGAACAAGCTGCTGATAAATGCTACAGCATGAATGAAACTCAAAAGTATTGCACTAAATGAAAGAAGACCCCAAAGAGTAAATGCTGTGTGATTCTATATATATATGTGAAATTTTAGAATAGGCAACACTAATCTATGACATTAGAAATCAGAAGAGATGGGATGTTTTGGGTGTTCTTTTTTACTTTAACTTTCTTTTTTGTGTGTGATAATGAAAATGTTCAAAAATTGATTGTGGTGATGAATGCACAACTATATAATGGTACTGTGAACAATTGATTGTACACTATGGATGATTGTATGGGAAGTGAATATATCTCAATAAAATTGAATTTTAAAAAATCAAAAATTAATAAAAAAAAAGAAATCAGAAAAGTGGTATTGACTGAGAAGGGGCAGAGGGAACTTTCCAGGATGATAGAAATGTTCTATATCTTGATTGAGGTATGGTTGCATGGGATATACATCTGTCAAAATTCAGAACTACACTTTAAATTTTGTGTGTTTTATGGTCTATAGATTAAACCTCAATGTTTAAAAATGTTTGAAAAAAATAGTACCTCATAGGGTTGATGTAGTTATTAAATGAGTTCAGACATGTAGGCTGTTTAGGGCACATAGACATTACTATATAAGTATTTGAATAGCATTTATGGTATACATGTGTGGTATTTATAAAGCAAGTATATATAGTCTTTATAATTCATTCAAAATCTATGACATTGTGGAAAAGGCTTACATTTTAAAATACTATATGCTAGAATTCCCCATAAAGGGAATCACAATGGGGGAGGAGGAATCACGTCACCACTGTCCCAATTTCATGGGGGGTTGTGAGGATCGAATGGGGACATGTACCTCAGCTACCTTTTGTATTTGATTAATACAAAATAATACAAATGTGTATAGTTATGTCATCCCATTTAACTTTCTGACATATCTGAGAAAAGGTGCTTGAAGTCCAAATACTGTAGTCCAGAATGATGCAAGTGACATTCCATGTTCTCATGATGTGGACACCACGTATATATCAGTTCCATGTTGCATACTCTTGGATGCGCCAGAAGATATCACCCTGGACATGGGCTATTTCAACTGCCCCTCTGTGAGGCTGCTTGGGTCAGGGGACAGGATATGAAATGTGGAGCTTGACTGTTGGAGTGTGCTTATTGGTTCAGCCACTTATTATGTTGTGCAAGTTACTCAACCTCATTAAGTCTCAGTTTCCTCACTGTAAAAAGATAATACCTATCTTATGTGGATTTTGGGGAAAGCTGGATGACAGAAGGTATGTATTTCAGAAATAAAAACTATTGCTGTCCTGTGCAGAAAGCAAATGCTGGTGATGAGAGGGTCTTTGTTTGCTGAGAAGGCTGCCTGGTGTGGTTTACAGTGTGTGTTCCCAGGAGCAGTTTTGGAAAGGCAGGAGCCAGCTGCTCGTTTCTGCTTGATGAGAGGGAAGAGATGGAGAGGCCCAGAGGAAGATCCTGGAGGACTGAGCTTGGGGCTGGGAAAGATTCAGAGGCCGCTCAGAGAAAGGGTCAAGGAGGAGCAACCAAAAAGGAGAATAAGTGAAGAGATGTCTAATGGAATGAAATGCTGCACCCTCTGCTGAGAAAACCCCCACTTTCCTTTGTCTCCTCTTTAACAAGCTTTCCATGACATCTACTATGATTTACTAAAGTTCTTGGGTAAGTGGATTTCGGGAGAGGAGATGGGAGGAATTGCTGAGTCCTACTTCAAGGGTGGCCCGTGCCTTGCACCGTCTTGGGTTCAGGTTATGTGTTTAATAAATGACAGACATTTTACTTCATGTTACATGGGTCTACACGTTCTAGCAAAAGAACCTGCCTCGCTCCACGCCCCGCGCTCAGGTCAGTGCCCCAGCAGGAGTGTTTCTATAACAAAGGCGACTTTGCGCCTTCGGGTGCGCACTCTCGCGGTGGGAAGGTGGGGAGAACGGGGCTCCACTTCTGCCTCACTTATAGGCCCGCAAAACACTCCTTCTTTGGACACAGATTGCTCCCTTCCACTCTCCACTTAGCTTCGGGGTGGGCTGCCGGCCCTGGGGAATGAGCAGTGAGCAGCCCCTCGGCTATCTTGCCCCGCCCTGGCCTGGCCTGAAATCTCACCCACGCCGCGCAGGGCACGGGCCCGTCTCCCGGGCTCTGGCCACAGTGGCCTGTAACCCAGGCGGGTGATGGACCCTGTGCTCTCCTCTCGACCCCAGCGCTGGCCCGAGCTCCGATGTGGGTCCCCGGAGGCTTTCCTCACTGCAGCCCTCTGCTGGAGCCTCTAGTCTCATGCCAACCAGCCCCGCGCCTCCTAAATGTGCGAGCCGAGGAAGGCCCCGGGGCACATCCTCTGGCCCAGCGGCCTCTCCCCAGGGGCCCCATTAGAGTCAAGGTCTGGTGCTCTTTCCGCTCGCAGCACCGCCCCCTGGCGCCGAGCCTGCGGGAGCGTGCCGGCCGCTCCAGCGCGGATCTCACGCAGCCGGTTCCGCCACCGCCTACAGGGCGGAGAATGGGCGGCCGTGGGGACGCCGCGGCTGAGAGGGGCGGAGGCCGCCCGCTGGGCAGCTGCCCGAGTCCGCGCCGCGCCCACCGGCTGTGCGGCTTGCCGCGGCCCCTGGAGCCTGCGCTCTGCTTGGTCGGAACGGAATGTTTTAGACCGAAGGTTGAAGACAACTCTCCCGATATTGCAGGGGTTGGGACAGTCATGTGCAAAACAGGTCATCACCTCAGTGCGTCCAGCTAGTGATGCAGCGGCGGACAAGGGCCAAGCTCTCTGGCAGGGAAGGCCCAGTCAGGCAGCCCTCCAAACCCACAACGGAGCGTCTCTAACCCCTACCCCTGACCTGCAACACTCCGGCCTCAGGGACCACCTTTCTGCTCTCCAAAACTCTATTTTAGCCATAGGCATGAATTCTCCTAAAGCTGACACTCCACCTGCTGAATGTCCATTTGCAGGGCCTGGGGAGGCCCAAACGTGTTGTGAATGAAATAAGAGGTCTTCTCCTTTGGACCTCTCCCTTTATTGGAAGACCTTCAGCTTTGTCCTCCCTCCTCTTCCTCCTCCTCCTCTTCACCATCACCCAGTTTTCGCCAATGACCCAGTCTCCCCAGGCCCTTCCCATCTCTGCCTCTGTCATTTGACCCTTATCACAGTTCAGGCTCAGCTTGTCTCCTTCAGCTCTAACCCAACTCACATCCCCATTCCCATCCCTTTTTCCCGATCTTTAAACATTGGTGGCTGTCTCTGGTTCCTCATCTACTCCTCTTCACTAATCTTCATCCTCTAAGTGTGGCATTCCCCCAGCTGTCATCATGGTCCCTCACTCAGGCCTCAAAATCCCCATCCCTCTTGAATCTGGGATGGTTGTCCTCACCCAACACAGAGCCCACTCCTGACCCAGCTTGATGCAGTTTGTGTGGCCTTTGGTGTCCTGATGGTGAGGTTCCAGCTCTTGCTTCAAGACAGGCCCAGGAGAGGTGAGTCTTCAAGAGGAGGGGGTCTGTGCCCCTGCCTCCCCTAATTGTGCAACACAGGCCAGGGTTTCCCTAATGAGTCTGGCTCCTGCTCTACCCCAGGCCTCACTCCAGCCTACACTCTCACTTGTGCTACTGATCCAACAGTGGAGCCCAGGGCCTGGCAGCATCCTCTTTTCCTATCCAGCAAGCCTGCCAGGGTCCACAGAACAGATTCAGGCTCCTGCTTCTTCTGCCCAAAGGGTCAGAACCCCCCTTTTTAAACTCACCTATCGTCGAGGGTCCTGGGTTCTACTGAGACAGAGGCCATAAAGGTCTTCATGGAGGAGGAGAAGAGGAACTTGCCTCATCCTTCCCTTGGGCACAGCCAGGGCTGCTGTTCTGTCAGTTAAACGTTCCCACCAGGATTTGGTGATGAAAACAAGGGCTGGTTTAATCCTCAGAGTCTTGGCTGACTGTTTCCTGAAATGATGGTGGCAACATAGCCACCTTCTGAGCTAATCCTGAGTGTAGCAGGGACCCCCAGAAGGGCAGAGCTTCACTGTCTCCCCTGGCTTGGCCAAATGCTACCCTTTCCATCAAGGTCCAAGTTCCACACAGCTCAGAGCTTAATTAGATCCTGTCTTTATCACTTGTCATCGTTTCCTCACTCTGTCATTAGCTCTCTCCAGAATAAGATGGTGATGTCAGCTGTGTCTCTCTGGTCAGCTCTGGAGCACCCACCACACTTTAGGCTGAACAGTCACATGCCAAGGGAGGCTGGGTTCTCCTTTCCGGGGGCACTCGGGATGTGCGCTATGGATGACTGCCCAAGAAAGTGTTTGCATGCAGGCCCCTCTTGCCCCCTGAGGGACAAGAGCTGAGGACATTCTGTACCCTACCACTTGATGAAGGCAAGAGTCCGTCCTTTCAGGGATACACACTAGCATAGCGTTTCCCATATTTTAGGATTTCTTGCACCAGAAAAAAATTCTGGGGGAGGGACCAACAGTGGGTGACCAACGTTTTACTTTGCCAAGGAAGTTCATTCAAAATAACTACCAGCTACTATCTCCATCATTTCATTTATAAACAAACTTTTTAATTTAAAAAAAATATGGAAAGGATATTTCAGGATTAACCACAGACTTCTGCTGTTTGTTTTTTACTTTTTTTAAAAAAATAATTTCAAACTTACAGAAAAATTACAAGGATCGGACAAAGGACTCCTATATACTTTTCACCCAGATTCACCAGTTATTAATATTTTGCCATATTTTGTTTATCATTCTCTCTATATGTACATACACACAGAGTGAGATAGAGAATAGTCTCTATGTACGTAAATTTTTTTCTGAACCATTTGAGAGTAAATCGTAGACATCATGCCTCTTTACCTGGAAATTTAATATCAATGATATAATATTGTTATCTGGCTACATAAAGGCTACTATAACCTCTGCCTCAGCAAAATGTTATTACTCTATGTACCCTATTTGAATTTTGCCAGTTGTCCCAAAAATGCACCCCTTTTCACCTCCTACTGGCACTTCTTTTTTTTTAATAGCTACTGTTTCCTTTGGTCCAAGGTCCAGCCAGGATCATATTGCATTTAGGTGTCCTGTCTCTTTAGTCTCCTTTAATATAGAACAATTCCTCAGCCTTTCTTTGTCTTTCCTGATCTTGACATATTTTGAAAAGTACAAGTCAGTTATTATGTAGAATGTCTCTCAGTCTGGGTTTCTCTGATGTTTCTTCATGATTATACTCTGTTATACATTTTTGGCAAAAATGCCACATCAGGAGGCACATGACATTTGTTTGTCCTGTTTTGCGAGATAACTTTGGTCGCTTGGTTCAAGTGGTGTCCACCCAGGTTTCACCATTGTTAAATTACTATTTTTCCCTTGGTGACTAGTAAGTAATTTGTCAGATGAATTTCACTTTTAAGTGAAATAAAATTGGCTTTTTAAAAAACTCACTGCATAGTCTTCATTTTCCTCAGTTTTACTCTTGTCTGGTGAAAACATCTTCAAGATTATCAGGGGCTCTTGGAAACCCCTACACTAGGATGCAAACAAATCATTCAATTATTGCTGCCTGCTTCATCAAAATGGTGGAGGGAGAAGCTTCAGGGCTCTGTCCTCACACAGAAACGCTGAATAACAAAAACATCTTTCTCTAAGCTCCAGAAAACAGTTAAAGGATTGAAGTAACAGGGTGAGAAACAAACCAAGAAAAAGGCAACATAAAAGCAGTAGGATCTTGCCCCTCTCCCAACCCCTCACCAGCTCCCTTTGTGGGTCCCTGTTCCAATTCCAGAGGGAGCAGAGTAACCCTCATGGACATACTGGGAGCATGGACGTCTGGCCCAATCTCTCTGAGGGACTGAACCAGGAGCTCATTACAGGTTCCTTGTCCCAGGATTTGCCCTGCATGTGGAAGGCAGCTCACAGAACTCTCCTCTAGAAGAAATGTCAAGTCAGGCTGCCTGCAGCAAGGGATTGCTGGCTGGGGGACATATACTGCCCTGGACTATGAGGAAACTATTTCCTAGGGAAAAGGGGACATTCATATCCATGTAAACAGGGGAATTCCTAGGGCCACAAGCTCATGCCCAAGATAAAGGATCAGGAAGTTTCCTACACTTTGGCTGAAGGAAAGCACTTGCACAGGTCAATCTGCAAAGACTTGGAAAGGTGTGTTCTTTTTTGTTGTTGTTGTTGTTAGCTCCTAGCATTCAACAAAAGCTTTTGGTGGAGAGAAGGGGCTGAGAAGAAAACCTTTTGGGGAACCATCAGATGACTGAGCCCACAGGAGTGGTCACTTGGAGTTTCCAACCTTGGGGCAGAGGGAAACACGGAAGTTTTCTTGGGAATGCAGATTATGGGATAGAGAAGGGGTACCCATCAGTGAGGGAAGCATTGTTTTGGTGTTAGCTCTGAGGTGGCTATATGGATTTTAGGCAAGGATCAGTTGTCTTCATTTTTCTGACCCTTCTTTGGGGACAACTAACAGCCTTTCCTCTTGGTGACAGGAACCACAAACAGGAGGACCACACCTGGGACATGGCAGACAAAGAATTTTTTTTTTTAAGATGGTCCTAAATATGCTCAAAGAGCTAAAGGATATCATGGCCAAAAATGAAGGGAAATCAGGAAAACAATAGATGAGCACAAAGAGAATATCAATAGAGACAGAAATTATGAAAAGAGCTAGAGAACATAGTAACAAAAACTAAAAATTCCCTAGAGGGGTTCAACAGCAGATTGGAGTTGGCAGAAGAAAGAATTAGTGAACTTGAAGACAAGACCATTGAAATCATTCAGTCTGAGGAGCGGAAAGAAGAAAGAATGAAGAAAAGTGAACAGAATCTGAGGATACTGTGGGATACCATCATGTGTAACAATATATGCACTGTGGGAGAAGAAAGAGAGAAAGAGGCAGGGAGAATATTCAAATAAATAATGACTGAAAACTTCCTAAATTTATCCATATACACATCAAAGATGCTCAACAAACTCCAAATAGGAAAAACCCAAATAGACCCATGCCATGGCATATTTTAATCAAACTGTCAAATGCCAAAGATAGAGAGAGAATTCTGAAACCACAAGAAAGAAGCAATGTGTCACAAACAGGAGAGCCTCATAGGATTAAATGCCAATTTCTCATTGGAAACCATGGAGGCAAGAAGACAGTGGGATGATACAGTTAAAGTGCTGAAGGTAAAAAACTGCCAACTAAGAATTCTGTATCCAGCCAAACTGTCTTTCATGAATGAGGTAGAGATTAAGACATTCCCAGGTAAACAAAAGCTGAGGGAGTTTGTCACCACTACACTGCCCTACAGAAGATGCTAAAGGGAGTTCTGCAGGTTGAAAGGCAATTACCATAGACAATAGATTGAGGCTACATTAAGAAATAAAATCTCTGGTAAGGGTAACAACATGGGTAAATATAAATGTCAGTACTATTGTATTTTTGGTTGGTAACTCCACTTTTTATTTCCTACAGGATCTAAAAGGCAAATGCATAAAATGTAATGATAAATCAGTGGTTTTTGGACTGATAATATATAAACATGTAAGACAAGAACTACATAAAGCGGGGCGATGGAGGGATATAGGAACATAGTTTATGTATGCTACTGAAATTAAGTTGGTATCAAAGCAAGCAAGATTGCTGTAGATTTAGTATGTTGACCTCATGGTAACTACAAAGAACATATTAGAGAACATGCTAGCTCATAGAGACAGAAATTAGAGTGCAGGTTGCCAGGGACAGGAACAGGGGAAAGGGGAAGTTACTGTATAATGTGTATAGGCTTTCTGTTTGGGGAGATGAAAAAGTTTTAGTAATGGAAGGTGGTGAGGGTACTGCAACACCGTGAATGTGATTAATCCTGCTGAATGATATGCTTAGGAATGTTTCATTTGGGGGGGGGGATTTTAATTGGAATTTTATTCAATCTATAAATGTATTTGTAGGGAACTTACATATTTGTAATGCTGAGTCTTCCAATGCATAAATGTAGTTTATCCCTTCTTAAATGTCTCTCCATAAAGTATTTTAATTTAACCATAAAGGTCTTGCAAATCTCTCTGTAAATTTCATCCTAGGAGTCCATGTTATTACATGATGTTTTAATGTCTGTTCACTGTTTATCTGTTTCTTCTCTATTTTTAATTAAATTCAGTTTTATTGAAATATATTCACATACCATACAATCATCCATGGTGTACAATCAGCGGTTCACAGTACCATCATATAGTTATGCATTCGTCACCCAAATATATTTTTGAACATTTTCCTTACATCAGAAAGAATCAGAATAAGAATAAAAAATTAAAGTAAAAAAGAACACCCAAATCATCCCCCCCATCCCACCCTATTTTCATTCAGCTTTTGCCCCCATTTTTCTACTCATCCAGCTATACACTGGATAAAGGGAGTATGATGCTCAAGGTTTTCACAATCACACTGTCACCCCTTGTAAGCTATATTGTTATACAATCGTCTTCAAGAGTCAAGGCTACTGGGTTGGAGTTTGATAGTTTCAGGTACTTACTTCTAGCTATTCCAATATATTAAAACCTAAAAGGTGTTATCTATATAGTGCATAAGAATGTCCACCAGAGTGACCTCTCGACTTCATTTTAAATCTCTCAGCCACTGAAACTTTATTTCGTTTCATTTTGCATCCCCCTTTTGGTCAAGAAGATGTTCTCAATCCCACGATGCCAGGTCCAGATTCATCCCCAGGAGTCATATCCTGCGTTGCCAGGGAGACTTACACCCCTGGGAGTCAGGTCCCACATAGGGGGGAGGGCAGGGAGATCACCTGCCAAAGTGGCTTAGTTAGAGAGAGAGGGCCACATCTGAGCAACAAAGAGGCACTCAGGGAGAGGCTCTCAGGCACAATTATATGCAAGTTTAGAATCTCCTTTGCAGTAATGAGCTTCATAAGAGCAAGTCCCATGATAGAGGGTTCAGCACATCAAACTGCCAGTTTAGGAGTGGTTTTGAGAAGGGAAAGTTTATGTTGTATATATGTTCCCACAATAAAAAAATAAATAAAAGAAAGAGCAACTAAAGGGACAGTGACAATTAGTTGCAATACATGATCCTGGACAAGATCTAACAAGGGAGGAGAAAGGGCTCAAAGGGACACTAGTGGAACATATGAAAAAAATTGGAATATAGACTGTAAGCTTTATATCAGGGATAAATTCCTTGAACTTGATAACTGCATCTAAGGTGGTTACATAAATGAATAATCCTTGTTCTTAGGAAATATAAATGGCAGTATTGTGTTCAAGGAGCATGATGTGTACAGCCTAAACTCAAGTGTTCACAAAATGGATTGATAAATAGGTAGGCAGACAGATAGTTGATGATAGACAGACAGATAGATAGATAGATAGATAGATAGATAGATAGATAGATAGATGACAGAATGATAAAACAAATGTGGCAAAATGTTAAAATTGGTAGATCTGGGTATCTGGGGGTAGAGCTATGTTAAAGTTCTCTATATGGGGTTGTATTATTTTTGTAACTGTCCTGTAAGTTTGAAAGTATTCCAAAATAAAAAGTTTATTAAAAAGCATTCATTTATCTAACAAATAATTGAGTAGTATATGTGCCAGGCCCTGTTCCAGACCCTGCCTTCTCACCTGTGCCCTTTATTAGTTAACCTTGATAAGCTTGGGTCCCTAGTTTGCCTGGGTCTTCAGCTGCTTTAGGGCAGAAGCTAATACAGAGACATGTTAGCCAGTGCTTGTGGAACCCAGGTTACTTAGACTGTTACCAGGGGTGCTGCCCTCAAATCCTTGGATGTAGCAAAGATTGCCCATGGATGAAATAAATAATATCTCACATATATGTTCACGTATTAATTAGCTTTCCCGAAGTTATAGTATAGTAACAAATGACCACAAAATATCAGTGGCTTATGAGAACATAGGCTTATTTCTCATGAGCATTTTATATTGGCCAGGCCACCTGTGGTTCTGATGTGTTATCTTCTTCATTCTGGGATCCAGGCTGAAAATGTAGACCCTGTCTATGCTCTGTCTTTCTCATGGCAGAGGGGAAAAAGTAGTGGTGGAAGCCTGCCACAGTTCTTAAGGTTTCTGCAAGGAAGATGCATATGACACTTACATCTCATTGGTCAAAGAAAGTCATTAAGCTATATCTTCCATTATCATTAACAGGACAGGGAAGTATAGTCTTCCTACAAAAAGGAACACTGCATTATTCACAATTGCCAAAATATGGAAGCAACCCATGTGTACATCAAGCAATGAATACATAAACAAAATGGGGTGTATACACGCAGTGGAATATTACTCGGCTGTAAAAAGAATGAAGTTCTGATACATGCCAAAACATGGATGCACCTTGAAGACATTACATTGAGTGAAATGAGCCAGACACAAAAGGACTAATATTGCATGATTTCACTGATATGAAATAATTAGAATAAACAAATTCACATGGTCAAAAACTAGAACACAGGTTCCCAGGGGCTGGGGTAGGTGTAGGGAATGGGGAGTGAATGCTTAATTTGTACAGAGTTTCTATTAGGGTGCTGGAAAGTTTGGTTAATGGATGGTTCTAATGTCAGCTGAACATTGTGAACCACTGAATTATATATTTGAATGTAGTTAAAAGAGGGAAATTTTACATTGTACCTATGTTGCTAGAATAAAATTTTTTTAAAAAAAGCAATATAGGAGGGTATTTCACAAACAAGGAATCCTGATGTAAACCATGGACTATAGTTAACAGAACAATTATAATATTCTTTCATCAATTGTAACAAATATACCACATTAATGCAAGGTGTTAATAATGGGAGGGGAATATTTGGGAAGTGTATTTTCTGCATGATTTTTCTGTAAACTTCTCTAAAAAAAAAAAGGAGTATTGCAAGTCTCATGACAAAGGAAAAAGATATATAATCACCTTACTAGAAAGGACAGAATATAATCAGGACTTATAATACAATCAAAAGAGGTACAATTCTTTTTAGGGCCTAACTACCCATTTTCAGAAAATGCAGGGGATAGAGGAACAAGATAAACAACACCATGAGCAAACAATCACCAAAATTCAGAGTGTGGACCATTCTGTAAGGAAGCAGGCCTGAAGACTTCAAAAATACAAGGTCATGGGAAAAGAAAGGAATGACTTTCCTAGATTGAGAGAAACAAAAGTAATATCACGATCAAGGGCAATTTATGAGCCCTATTTGGATCCTGTTTTAAAAAACAATTGTGGGCAATTGGGGAAATTTTCATATAGTGGTGGTTTGAATCTGTTATGTACCCCATAAAAGACTTTGTTCTTTTAATCCACTTTTGTGGGGACAGACCTATTGGGTGAGACCTTTTGATCAGATTATTGCCATGGAGATGTGATCCCACCCATTCAAAGTGGGTCTTAATTAGTTTACTGGAGTCCTTAAGAGAGCTCAGGGAAAGAGAGGAGCTCAGAGCCAACACATACCCAGATGCTTGGAGATGCAGCAGAAAGACATTTGGAGATGCTAAGCTAAGAGATGAAGCCCAGAGTTTGTTCTGCAGAAGCTAAGTGAAAACCCACAGACACTTAAAGAGAAAGCCACTGGAATCAGAAGCTGAAATTAATGTAAGCTGGGAGCAAAGGACCAGCAGACACCAGCCATGTGCCTCCCCAGCTGACAGAGGTGTCCTGGATGCCATTGACCTTTCTTCAGTGAAGGTATCATCCTCTTGGTGCCTTAATTGGGACATTACCATGGCCTTACAACTGTACATTTGTGAACCAATAAACCCCCATTGTAAAAGCCAATCCTTTCTGATAGATTGCATTTTGGCAGCTTTAGCAAACCGGAACAGACTGGATATTAGATGATATTATGAAATTATTATTAACTTTCTTAGGTAGGATAATAACTTTATGATAATAACCTAACTTTCTTAGGTTTTGTAGTCTGCAGAAAATGTATAGATACATACATACACACACACACACACATATATAGAGAGAGAAAGCAAACTGGTAACATGTCAAAATTTTTTTGAAGCTTGGTGTAGGGTATAGGCGTGTTCATAGTATTATTCTTTCAACTTTTCTGTGTGCTTGAAATTTTTGAAAATAAAACATTTTGAGGTGAAGTTTATAATTATGATTAATACAAATAAAAGTCACTTAAAATATTGCTGAATTTATAGCATTTTTTGGTCATAAATTTTCTCTACCAGTTTCTCCCCATTAGCCTTTGGGGAGAAGGTCCTCATTTTTTTTTTTTTTTTAATGTTTAGAAAGGCTCCTAATTCACCTTTCTGGAAAGCATCTTAGTAATATATATAAAGCATGTTACAAACTTCATGCTAGATTTTTACTTGGGATTTTAACCAGGAAAAGAACCATGGAATGTGAGACAGAACAATGTTTAACAAGTGGAAAGATTGACACACTATATTTAGTTTATGAAAAAAAAAAACAGTATGTACTGCATAATCCCATTTTTGTTTAAAAAAAAAAAGAAGGAAAAAAACAGTAAAAAGATGAATGTATACCCAACTGCCTAACCTTGTATTGGGATTGGGTTTACAGGTAATTTTTGTTATTTTCTTTTTGTGTCGTTCTGCTTTCTAAATCTTATAAAGTGAAAACGATTTACTTTTATATTAAGAAGAACAAAAATTGTGTTTGAACGAATGTAACTGAATTACCGATTGTTTTCTTCTGACGCTTATGAAAGCGGCCCCCGAGGGTCCCTGGGGCCTTATCAGAGGTGGTTCCGTGTCAAGCCACAAGGTGGCAGTGCTGCTTGCCGTGGCCGAGATTCCTCCTCTCCCCCTCCCACCCCGAAGGCAGGGCTGCTCCTCTCCATTCTGCAGCTACACTGGGGGTACAGGCTGTATGGGGATCGGAGGGGGGCGGGGTGCAAATCAGGAAATGACCCTTTCCTTGGAGGAAAACAGGAGCCCTCCCCCACCACATCTACAGTTGTTTTTAGATGTGGTCGTGGTTGCCAGATTTTGGCCAGATGTTTTTAAGAATGTGTTTTGCTTGTTTTGCTTGCAGCTTGTTGTTTACCTTTAAAAAAAAAAAAAGTTTAGAACCTATTCTTTTATTTAAGAATGAGAATGTGGACAGAATGTTGAAGAAAACACATTTATTTCGTACCCAATTCTATGCATATTTTCTTCTGCTTCTCAGTCCATGCATTGTGCATCATATTGGAAATCCTTTCCACACCTGCCTTTCAAGCAGGATCAATGCACTATATTGATATAATTTCAGCAAATAATCCAACAACCAATGTGAAGTGTATTGCATAAGTGGTATCATTTTCATTCTGTTCCGTGGGCTTAAAATGATTTGGCTACAAAACAGTAACATAGCCATATTTATAAAATCTTTTTCCAATTAAGAAAATGGTTAATAATTTATAAAAAGTGGGCATTTGCACATCTGGTTTTTACATTTTATTTTTACTGGGCAGGAAGCTAAAATATCAGATGATTTTGGTTTGCTTGAACATCTGGGTATGCTGAATATAGCCTAGTAAAGAGGAGATGTCACTCAGCACAGCCTGAGAATTACAGTACAGGTGGCTGTACAGAGTAATTTGAGGTTGCTGCCACAAATTGCTGGTTTTCTACTCTAATAAAGGTTGGGTAAGCCTCCTTTGAACTTAACTTTCCTTACCTATATAAAAGGAAACAACCATAAGTAACTCAACCACCTCAGTAAACACTTGTTGACTAAAACAAACAAACAAACAAAAAACTCTACATTATAAAAATAAGTAATTGGAAAAAAGATTAAACGGACACCTCACTAAAGAACGAATACAAATGGCCAAGAAACACATGAAAAGATGCTCAACACCATTAGCCACCAGGGAAATGCAAATTAAAACCACACAGAGATTCCCAGCTACCAGAATGGCTCCAGTTAAAAAGAATGACAATACTAAATATTGGTGAGGATACGGAGAAATTGGAATTCTCATTCACTGCTCCTGGGAGTGTAAAATGGTACAACCACTTTGGAAAACAAATCGGCAGTTTCTTATACAGTTAACATGCACTTAACCATATGGCACATTAATTCTACTCTGAGGTAATTATCCAAGAGAAATGAAAACATATATCCACAAAAGACTTGTACATGAAGGTTCATAGCAGTTTTATTCACAAGAACCCAAAACTGGAAACAACCCAAATAGCCATTGACAGGAGACTGGATAAACAAATGTGGCATTATCCATATTCAATTGGAGACAAGTCAGTAATTAAAAAGAACAAATTACTGATACACCCAACATAGATGAATCTTAGAAATATTAAGCTGAGTGAAAGAAGCCAGACACACAAGAGTACACACCGTATGATTCAATTATATGAAACTCTAGAACAGACAAAACTAAGCTGTAGTGACAGCAGATCAACAGTTGCCTGGCGGCAGCAGGGATAACAAAATTGACTACAGAAGCAGGAGGGAACTTTTTGGGGTGATGGAAATGCTTCTGAATTCATTGAGGTGGTGGGTGCAAGTACAGTTGTGATGGGCTTTACAGTAAGTCTTGGCTTGTAAGGTCAGAGGTCCCCGAGGCTTCCTGCTTTTCCAGCCTCCCCACAATCCTGACCTATCAGCCTGAGAGTTGCCTCTGGCTGTCCCGTGCCAGGGTCCTGCTTGTTATGGTCTCTACAGGCCTCCCCTCCTGAAGGGCTCTAATTTTTTAGCCCTCACTGGAACCATCCCTCCAAGGCCAATGTCATCATCTCACAGATGAGGAAACAAGTCTAGAGAGGCTGACTCTTCCAAATTACAAAGATAACAAGCAACAGAATTGGGGTGGAAGAGGAGCCTGGGGGTGACAGGGAGAGTCCCTGAGGGCAAGGCTCATTAACAGCCCCTGGGTTCAGGTGGGATCAGGGCTGGGACTCTAGGTGGTGAGGGTAGGGGGGTGGGAATGCTAATTTCCTTCCTCTGGACTCCAGCATGTTGGGTCTGTTCTGCCTATGCTCAGTGCTTATCCCGACAGGACATGGGCTGAGGCTTCAGGTTGTCAAGAAGCCCCAAATACTGCAAAGGGAACTCTGTTCACCCTTGTAAGTCAGGACTGACCCAGAGTAGGAGGCTGTTACCAAGAGTAGGAGGCTGTTACCCTGGCCTTGGTGTTTATGGGTTGATGATGTGCGTGCAGGCCCACAAACTGATGGGAAACCTCTTCCATCCTTCCAGCTGCCTGCACTGTAAGCTGCCCGAGGCACCCAGCAACCCAGCATAAACCTTGTCCCTGCAGAAGAAAGAAAGAAAAAAAAAAGCTCCTTAAGCAATCCTCCTTGTATAGCAGTGGCTCTAAGGCTCTTGTTTAACAACCTCTGGCTCCAGCACCTCCCTCTGGGCCCTCAAACACGGCAGTTGGAAGAATCCGGGTGGAAAGCCAGTCGGCAGCTAACTGCCCTTCCCTTGAAATTCAGTTTCCCTAGGAGGCTCAGCTCGTGTGGACGAGCTTTCGGAGTCATAGAAACCTCTGCCGACCTGTACCTGCAGGATTTCAGTCCTGAACCGGGAGGAGCCTGTCCCCTGGGTAGCTTCATCTCAGACCCTCCTCCCCCACAACCTCGAGGCAGAATATGGCCATTTCCCTCATCCAGGTGGTTTTGGAGGGGGGCTGCCTACAACAGGACTGACCCGGGGGGTTGCTGGTGTTTTCAGATGTGTGAGACCTGAAAGGTACAGAAAAGAGCCTTGCTTCCTGAACTTAGTGAGACTGTGCCCAGGATCACAGGAAAAAAAGATACATTTTTCTCAGCCTTTTTATTTGTAAAAGTAATAGAAAATATATCTCATGGTTATGTAAGAGAATGTTTTTATTTTTATGAAATTCATATATATGCAGAGCAAGAGTTAGAGGAAAGTGAGCCAGCGAGCTTGGGTGCAAATGCAGCAACATGCAAATAATTGGTGAATCTGTGCAAAAGGTATTTGGGAATTCCTTGCACCCTGCAAATTTTCTGTTGAAATAATATCAAAATAAAGCGTAACAAAACAAGTAGAATTACAAAAATCATAGGAATATTTATAGGTAAATTAATCTTTATTCCCACCAGACTAGCCCAAGAATGGATTTAATTTTTGAGTAGTTTTTTAATTATTTTTACCCCGTTGTAATCAAGGACAATTTTGCAGTCTGCTTTTTTTCCATTTACATTAACTGTAAACTGTTTTCCATATTGCCACCCATTCTGTAATTATCATTTTGGGGGCTACCAAATTACATTATATGAAGGAATGGTCCAAATGGAAGAACTTGGTGGAAGTTGGTGAAAGTAATTCCAACTTACATGCACTGTCTGGTGACCACGGAAGTCATCTCCATGGCTATGGGGAAGCCGGCCTGAGGGCCAACTCTCCCCATCACTGTTTCCCAGGGTGTGCTGGTCAAAGAGATACTCTGCCAAGCCAGATTCCTGGGTCCCCATCTTGCACATGTTGGTTACCTGGTCACCCAATTCTTTGATGGATTTCACCTGCTTCTTCAAGTAATGAATCCTGTTTCTTTACATGTTTTGTAATCTTTTGTCAAAACCTAGACTTTTTAATATTTTAATAGTAGGTTGTTGTGCCGGTTTGAATGTATTATGTCCCCCAGAAAAAGCCATATTCTTTGATGCAGTCTTGTGGGGCAGATGTTTTGGTGCTGATTAGATTTGCATAGAAATGCACCCCACCCAACTGTAGGTGATAACTGTGATGAGATATTTCCATGGAGGCATGGCCCTACCCATTCAGGGTGGGCCTTGATCAGTGGAGCCATATAAATGAGCTGACGGGCAGAGGGAACTCAGTGCAGCTGTGAGGGACATTTTGAAGAGCAGCTACGGCCAAGAGGGACACTTGGAAGAAAGCACAGGAGCTGCAGATGAGAGACAGTTTGAAGACGGCTGTTGAAAGCAGACTATTGCTCTGGAGAAGCTAAGAGAGGACAAATATCCCAAGTGCAACTAAGAGTGACATTTTTGAGGAACTGCAGCCTAGAGAGGAACGTCCTGGGAGAAAGTCATTTTGAAACCAGAACTTTGGAGCAGACGCCAGCCACGTGCCTTCCCAGCTAATGGAGGTTTCCCGGACGCCATCCACCATCCTCCAGTGAAGGTACCCGATTGTTGATGCATTACCTTGGATACTTTATGGCCTTAAGACTGTAACTGTGCAACCAAATAAATCCCCTTTATAAAAGCTGATCCATTTCTGGTGTTTTGCATCCTGGCAGCATTAGCAAACTAGAACAGATTTTGGTACCAAGAGTAGGGTGCTTTTGCTGCTGAATTTGCAAATACCAAACATGTTGGAACGGCTTTTTAAATGGATAAGGGGAATATTCTGGAAGAATTGTGAAGAGCTTGATAGAAAAGGCCTAAACTGCTTTGAAGAGACTGTGGAAATATGGACTCTAAAGATACTTCTGACTAGGCCTTGAACAGAAATGATAAATGTGTTGTTGTGAACTGGAAGAAAGGCGATCCTTGTTTTAAAGTGAATTTGGCAAAATTGAGTCCTGGTGTCAGATGGAAGGAAGAATTTGAAAGTGACAACCTGGAATACTTAGCTGAGGAGATCTCCAGACCACATGTGGAGAATGTACCCTGGCTTCTCCTTGTAGCTTATAGTAAAATGCAAGCAGAGAGAGATAACTGAGAACTGAACTCTTGGGTTCAAAGAAACCAGAAGCTGATGGCTTGGAAAATTACAGGCTTCCAGGGGGTGGAATCCCAGAAGCTACAGCCCAACA
Organism: Choloepus didactylus; assembly: GCF_015220235.1. Lineage (NCBI taxonomy): Eukaryota > Metazoa > Chordata > Mammalia > Pilosa > Megalonychidae > Choloepus > Choloepus didactylus. Next base: position 141,077,156 of record NC_051310.1, on the reverse strand, counting down.
TGAGGATGTAACCAAATGAAACTCTTTTATAAAAGCCAGTCCATCTCTGGTGTTTTGCATTCCAGCAGCATTAGCAAACTAGAACAGTTGTCATTGGAATTTAGACTCTAAGGCATCTGTTCCTTAAGTGTGTATCCAGCTAGGGTTATGACAGAGCTTTCCCTGAATGCCAGGAGCTAACCAAAACCAAAACAAACAACCAAACAACAACAACAACAACAAAAACAAAAGAAGAAAAAAAAGAAAACACCTTTCCCAGTCTTTGCAGATTGACCTGTATGAGTGCTCTCCTTCAGGGCTTATCCATCCAATGAGTTTAGAGAATAGCATGGAGGCCTCCCTGATCCTTTCTGCACAAGCCTCTTGTCTTGGGCATGTGCATGTGTCCCTAGGCACTCCCCCACTTACACAATCCCCTCTTCCCTAGGTTGCAGTTTCCTCATGGTCCCAGGTACTGCACTGTGTGTCCTACAACCAGCAATCCCTTGCCCCAGGCAACAAGACTTGACCGCTCTCCTACAGCGTTCTGTAGGAGGGTTACGTGAGCTGCCTTCTACACACAGGGCAAGTTCTGGGACAGCACATCTCTCAGGCCACTACTAGACAGATTGGGCCAGTCATATATACTCCCAGTATGTCCACGAGGGTTTCAGGGTGGGATCCCAGAGGGATCAGGGATCTGCACTGGGACTGTGGGCTGGCTCTGCTCTGAGCTGGTGTGGGGTTGGGGGAGGGGACAGACAAGATCCCACGAGATCCTACCACTTTTTATTTTTTCATATGAAAGCCCATTATTTTATTACATGTATGCATAGAAAAACATCTCAGAGTATGGATAACAAAATGCCAATAGCCTTTATCACTGGATGGTGAGGCAGTGAGTGGCTTTTTCTTTATTCCTTATGCTTTCTGAATTTGTTTGAAAATTTTAAACTGTATGTTACTTTTTAAAATGTTTTTCATGCAATTTTATTGAGATATACTCACACACCATACAATCCATCCAAAGCATACAATCAATGGTACACAGTATCATCATATAGTTGTGCATTCATCGCCATAATCAATTTTCAAGCATTTTCCTTACTCCAAATAAAGAAAAAATATATACAAAATTAAAAAATTAAAGAAATAAAAAACACCCAAACCATCCCATACCCATTATTCCCCCTATTATTTATATATACATTTTTTTGTCATTATTTTATTACTCATATGCCCATACGCTGGCTAAAGGGAGTGTCAGTCACCAGGTTTTCACTATCACACAGTCAAATGATAAAAGCTATATAGTTATACAGTTATCATCAAAATCAAGTCTACTGGATTACCATTCAACAGATTCAGGTATTCCCTTCTAGCTATTCTAATACACTAGAAACTAAAAAGGAATGTCTATATAATGCATAAGAATAACCTCCAGACTGACTTCTATTTGAGATCTCTCAGCAACTCAATCTTTATTTTGTTTCATTTCTTTTCCCACTTTTGGTCAAGACAGCATTCTCAATTCCACAATACCAGGGTCAGGCTCATCCCTGGGAGTCCTGTCCCTCATTGCCAAGGAGACTTACACCCCTGGGAATCATGTCCCACATTGTGATGGGGGGGTTGCAGAATTTGCTGAGAGAAAGAGGCCACATCTGAGCAACGAAAGAGGTTCTCTGGAGGTGACTCTTAGGCATAACTATAAGTAGTCTTAACTTCTCCTTTGCAAGAATAAGTTTCATAAAAGCAAGCCCCAAGATCAAGGGCTTGACTTATTAAATTGTGATTCCCTAATGGTTGCAGGAATATCAGGAATTCCCCAGGTGAGGAAGTTTAATATTTCCACATTTTCCCCTAGTACCTCAAGGGGACTTTGCAAATACTTTTTTATTTTCTGACCAAATTACTCTGGGGTGCATTGGATATCATATTAACCTGTACAGAATAACAAAATCTCATTTCCCATTCTAGGTTCTATGCAACCATGTTATTTAAATAAACTGACCATATGGGTTATATTAGAAAGTGTGCTACAGAGAATATAAATTTTGTACCAAATAAACATCTCTTAAATAACAGTCAAAACTCAGTAATAGATGTGACTGCTGTTAAGAACATACAACCAATGAAGCTTTACAAGCCTCATTGAACACTCTGCACTCCTGCATCATCAATTACCCAATCTCTGCCCACATTCTATCCCCTGGTACTTTATGCTCTTGAATTCAATTCTCAGCATCTCCTCATTATAGTAAGTTTATATTAGTGAGGACTTACAATATCTGTCCTTTCATTTCTGGCTTATTCCATTCAACATAGTGTCCTCAAGGTTCATTCACCTGGTTGCATGCCTCATGACTTCATTCCTCCTTGCAGCCGTTCAATATTCCATTGCATGTATACCCCCCAGTCCACCCACCTGTTGATGTACCCTCAGGCCACCTCTAATCATTGCAAATCATGAACACTGCTTCCATAAGCACCAGTGTATCCTACTGTTTTTAAGTGGCCTTCTTCTTCCTGTGGTGCTGCAGTCTTTTAACTATTTTCCAGAGCTTTGAGAAAGACGTTTTTGCGAGTTCTTGCTGGTTGTTCAAGGAGGGACATGAGCCCAGAAGCATCTCAATCTGCCATCTGAGAGCAGCTGGGCTCCTATCTGTAATTATTATCATTTTAATGATTTAATGTAATTATCATATAATAGTCCATTATATGTCACAATTTGTGTTCTTCTGTTGATAGACATTTAAGAGGAAGAATAGAATTGATATCAGTTCAGTTTGAAATCTGTACCAGGTGCTGTCCACCACAGGCTATATACAGGCATGATTTTACTATAGGATGCTTACCCTCATTTTAAAGGTGAGGAAACAATAACTAAGGGAGCTCTTCGCGGCCTCATTCAACTAGGGCCGATTCAGGGTTCAGGACTCAGTTCAGGTCTCGGCCTCTTCAGCCTAACTCAGGCCTCAGTATATTCCTTCTCTCAGCTTTCCACGACTGCCTCCAGCTGAAAGCAATCTCTTTCTTCTTCTGTTTATATCTTGTATCGTGGTTATGTATGGCTGCATCTGAACTCTAAGGCTAAACTATGGACTTTTTGAGGGTAGGACTCTCAGCAACTTTATCTCTTTATCTTTATGGGGGTCTCAACATGTTCTAGATTCTTGGGGCACATCAGTGAATGAAACAGATAAAACAGGGCTCACATTCTAGTGGGGGGAGAGGTACAATGAAGAATATACATAATAAAAATAAATGTGTACATTATGTTAGAAGGTGCCAAGTAATTAGGGAAAATAGAGCAAGGTAAGGAGAATTGGGTGCTGGGTGGTGGTGGGGAGGGAGTGGTTCAATTTTAGAGAGTGGCCAGGGTTGCCCACATTGAGAAGGTAACATTTGAGCAAAGACTTGGAAGAGATGAGGCAGACCTGTGAATAACACATGAAGGAATAAATGAACAGATGACTTCTATGATATATTCTAACAATGCAGTTAGGAAGCAGGAGTTAAAAGGGCTAAGATGCCAAATTTCGGAAGATAAACTCCAAGCAGAGATAAGGCTAAAGTGTAAAAGATCATACCAAGCACAGATAGGATGAACAATGACCTATTCCATAAATAGTGGCATTTGTTGCCCCAAGGTAATTTCAGGGCAAAGGAAGAAAGCTGCTTCTTTACACAGCAGGTATTAAATGCATGAGATTCATGCCCCTAAAATGACGGAGGCTGAAAGCATAAGAGAGTTTTCAATAAACCCGTAGACGCCAGCCCTAGGGTCAGTGACTGAGGGAGATCGGGGATATTTGAAGGATATGTCCCTACCTTTTGATGGGAATCAGGTAGATGTCTAGTCCTTTTGGAAACATTCATCTTGTGCCATGTTGCAGCCCAGGACCTTGGTAGGTGGGGCACCACTGAGGAGTAGAGATGACCCCGGACAACACATCACAGGTTAACTAACATTGAAAGTCCTTTCATTTTCATCTCACCCTTTCATGTTTGTTAACAAAAAATGTCAAGGGAACAGATCGAATAATAACATGAGACTTTTTAAGAAATACAAGAATTACTTTTTCAAACATATGACCACAAATTCTTACCAAGTCAGGACATGTCATTTTGACTGATTGGTTTGCTTAATAAACCGTTTCCAACTTAAATGGTCTTTGCTTTCCATGGAAAGTTTCTGTCATAAATACATAGATATAATTTCAGTGAAATGAATCATAACTGCAATATGTGAAGATGGCTTAATATTTAGCAGATTTCTATAGAAATAAAGGCTGAGTTTGTGAAGTTGTCTCCTGAAAAAAATTTGCTTTGCACATCTGGATTTTTGTTTACCGAGTTTTCTTAGAGTAGAACACCCATACGGCACTACAGTTAAAAAAAATTATTCAAGCTTTCTATGTAGGAATACAGAATATCCTTCCAAACTGCAAAGTACAGATCAACATGTATTGTATGCTCTCGTTTCTATTAAAAATATACATACAGAGACTCATATATGCATAGAATATCCTTGGAAGGACACACAGGGGATTGGTAATAGTGGCTGTTGCCAGGGAAGTAAATGGGATGAAAGGAACACAGGGATATATGGGAGATGTTCTTTTCACTGTATAGGCTTTTATATCTTTAGTTTATCATTTTATTATTTTATTTGATAATCAGCTGTGAGTTTTCATCCACACTGACTGTCTTTTTGGTTTTGAAAGCAGTGACATGTGCATAGGTAACCAATGTACAGAGCTTTGTTGGAGCATCTTCATCCTCGTTGCGTTTTCTGGACAGCCATCCATAGACACGGTCTGGGACATTCTTTCTTCCTTTGGCTGAGACAGCTTTGTTGTGTCATTGTTGTTGAATGACACATCTGCAGTTCCCGTCTCACTCCCAGCAAATTTCTGGATCTCTTTGAGTGGCTGAGGGACGTGCTTCCTGAAGCCCACTCCATGGATGTCCTTGTGAATGTTGACGGCTTACTCTCTAGTCACAGCCTCAGTGATGGCACAGCGCCCTTCTTTTCACCACCCTTCTTTGTAGGAGCCATTCCACTAGGACCAGATTGGAAAGAAAGAGCACAAAAGATTGACCCCCTTTTTTATATCTTTTGTCCTTTGACCATGTGTATGCATTACTCAGTCAAAAAATAAAATAATTTTAAACATAACATAAAAAAGGAGCATTGCTGTTTCAGTACAAGTATATAGTAACAAAAACGACTTCATCATTAAATCATGAATGCTAGTGTTTTGATACACTGGAAGGGTCAGGAAAAGTATGGTCTGTGCGTTTCCCCTAAGCATTCTCTTTAGATTTCCATACTAGTATTTTAGGTCAGTTGATCTCAATGTGTTTTAAGCTTTACTGGAGATACCACCTTATTTACATGACTTTGTCAGACAGGGACCTCTGCTCTGATTTCACGGAGTCCACCATATCAGTTCTTCAAGATTGTCTTTTCTTAACAGTGCAGCTTCTGAAATGTGATGACCTTAATAATTATATGAGCCACAGATACAAACAGGTAATTCACACAATACAAAACACAAATAGTAAACAGATGCATAGAAAATACTTGACTTCAATAGTCAAAGAAATGCAAATGAAAACAAGGAAATATCTTCTCGAATTGGCAAATTATTCAAAAGTTAGTCCTAGTGGAGAGCAACCATATATATTTATATCATTGGCTAAAACATAAATCAACCCAGCCCTTTTGCAAAGCATTATGTGAATTCACAAAGCCACAAAAATATCAATGTCCTTTGACCTGGTAATCCCACTGCTTGGAATTTGTCCTGAGGAAAATATTCCAAAGAAGAGAAAAGTCTATGTGGGAAGATCTTCATTGCAGCTATAACCATCAAAGTGAAAAAGTGATGAGAGAAAGAGTGTTGGTTTTGCAGTCAGGTGTCTGTGGTTTGAGGGCTTGATTTCCAAATCTGCCCAGTGGTAGCTGTGTGGTTTTGGGCAGTGACTTGGATCTTGCTGAGCCCACGTCTGCTGGGATGGAAGGAGGGAATGAGGTTGGGAAGTTATTAAAAAAGACGAGATGGCAGAGGATCTTGACCACTAAGTCAAGGACTCCAGGCTCTCTGCAGCTGGCAAGAGGAATTGTTACGGGTATATGTTCGATTACACATTGCATCAAAGAGTAATCCAGCAGTGGCATATACAATGAATTGAATGGGAGAAAATGCGGAGGTGGAAAGGCCACTTGGAAGGCTTCTGCAGTAGTCGGCATCACAGGCAATGACTAATTAAATGAAACAGCCCAAATTGTTTGAGTAGCTTGTGGGTGATGAGCCATTATCATAAATCTCCAGCCTCCCTGTAGCATCTGCCTCATTGTCTGCAATGAGCAGAAATATTACATAATAACGCCTTATATTATTTCTAAAGCTCTTTACAGTTCAAAAGTACTTGCATTTGCATTGTCTCGTCTAATCTTCTAGGGTGTTTACAAGTTATTATTTGTGAAGCAGATTTTCCAGATATTGAAACTGGGCCTACAGGTTTATAATTTCTAGGGTTCGCCCCTCCTCTCCTCCTCCACCCACCTCCCTTTTGTTCACTCTTCAGGCACTTCACAGTTCTTTACTCCATTTCGCCACAAAAAAAAAAAAAAAAGTGGCTGAACAATGTGCTGGCTCCTTGCTTCAGTCCCTCCAAAGGCAAGTAAGTCATCAGTGTGTCCGGATTTGAGCTTGTTTGGTTTATTTAATCTTTCTCTGATGGCAGTGGAGTTTCACGTGTTCTGCCATATGCTGTCCTCACGACACTGTGCACACAAGAGCCCACTAGGGGCTGGACTTCCTTTCCCTCCCTCCAGCTCCAGCCCTTCCCCCAGTCCATTTCCAGCCTTTCCCACCCTTTCCCACCCTCAGAGAGGGGGCAGCTGCCTCTGGTGGCCCAAAAAGGGTTCCTGATTCACATAGACAGAATCCCTGAAGACTGGGACTAGCGACCACCCAGCTTCCAGAGGCACTAATGAGCAGGGCTGAGCGGTAATTAAGATTGTGTTCAGTTCCACATCGCGCAGCACAGCTGCAGACAGCGGCGAGGAGGGAGCAGGAGGGAAGACAGGAAGGATGTCCCCCAGCCTTCTCTCCCCTCTTTGAGCCAGCTCTCCAGGGTCCTCAGTGGTGCAGCAAGGCGGTGGGTAAAGCTATGGGATGGGGGGCCAGCTACAGGCAACAGCTGCCCAGTGCTGGCAAAACACCACTCAGATGCCACCCAAGTGTTGCTGCTCCATCCTGTGGGTGCTGAGGACCGAGCCCTGGTTTTCTTAGAGGAGAGGAGCCCCTGCTTTGCAAGCTGCACGGCACTACAGCAGGATGGGGTTGTGGTCTGGCACGGAAGATGGGTGGCGGGACCCCTGTCACCTACTCATTACAATGCAGGTATGCCCTTTGTCTCTGGGGAGGCTTGGGACCTTCTCCTGCTCACCCCTCCAGATCAAGGGTCCTCTCTGGGTGAGTGTCAACAACAATAGCAAATATTCAGTGAGCAACACTGAACCCAGATCTGTAGATTCAGGGGTCAATACGACCTAGCTGCTTCCAGAAAGCACAGCCTCCAGGATGAAGGCAGATGTAAAAACAGACATGACTGTGTTGTGGGATGTGTACTCTGATAACTGTAAGTAAGAAGCTCTAGGGGGTCTGTGCTGGTTTGAGGGTGTTATGTATCCCAGAAAGGGCCATGTTCTTTTAATCCATTCCTGTGGCAGAACTATTGTAGGTGGGACCTTTTGACTAGGTTATTTCAGTTGAGATGTGACCCAGCCATTCAAGGTGGGTTTTAATCCCTTAACTGGAGTCTTTTATAAGAGGATAAAGGACAAATAGAAACAGCCCAAAGAGTTCAAACAAGCCCCAGAGAAGCTAAGAGATGAAATTAAGAGAAGCGCATAGAGGAAAAGCCCCAAAGAAGCTAAGAGAGGACCCACAGAAACTCAGAAAGGAAGCCACTGGAGCCAGAAGCTGAAAGCAATGAAACCCAGGAGAGAAGGACCAGAAGATACTGGCCATGTGCCTTCCAGTGTGACAGGGGTGTCCCGGATACCAGCAGGCTGTCTTCAGAGTCTAGGTGTTGTTCTATTAATGCTTTGAGTTGGAGATTTTTGTGGCCTAAGAGCTGTAAATTGTAAGTTCATTAATCTCCATTATAAAAGCCAACCCATTTCTGGTATATTGCATTCTGGCAGCTTTCGCAAACCAAAACAGGGTCACAGGGTAATCCTAGGGTAGGCTGAAGAAAACCTTACTTGGACAGTGGCATTTGAGTTGAGCCTTGAAGTAGAAGAGGGATTCACCAGAAAAGATGTTTTTGGCAAAGGGAATAGCCTGAGCAAAGGCGGGTGGCTTTCCCAGCCCACTGAGCATCCAGGAAATGTGGGGGGCTCAGTCCGGAGCATGAGTGAAGAAAGAAAGATGGATTCGAGGGAAATCATCAGGAGTCACAGGCCTGGAGAGAGTAACTGCCAGGCTGCCCCACCTGCCCCAGCTTCCACCACTTCAGTGCTGGCAGGATGCGCAGGGATTTTATCAGAATCCCAGGGGTGCTGTCCTAGCCCCAAGTGCTGAGCTGGAGTGGGGGATCAGGGAGAAGGGGCTGACAGAGAAAGGGCAGAGCTGGAGGGAAGGGGATTAGGCAGAACATAAAAAGCAGGGGACTTAGCACTGGGCTCGAGTCCATTTCCAAGTCCCATGCAGGGAAACAACTACAAATAGTGGAGAAGAAAGGTGGGAACTGTGTGAGCCAGTGTCTGAGGCCCAGGGTGAAGCTTTGGCCTAGTGGGAGGAAGATGGGGGTCACAGCACTGTCCTCTGCCCTGTCCTCTGTCATTGGAGGGCACAGGTACCTGAAGTTTCCCCCAGAGACAGAACTAGGAGGTGACGATAATCAACTCCCAAACAGACAGGACCACAATACAACCCATAACCTGTGGGTTAGAGAAAGAAAAGTCAAGTCTCAAGAATGGTGGATTTTCAGTAATACGATGACCACTTTCAAATATAAGTTTTCAGCACTCATTTCAAATAGCCTTTTTGAAGTGTGCTAACATACGACCACAGGGTCTGCCATACCCTCTTCTGCTGAATATCACAAGACTTCCCCTTCCTCTGCTGAGTGGCCTGAGACCCCATTCCCTGCCGACCAGAGGCAGCTCCCTGAAAGGATTTGGGGTTATGCTCCTGTGTAAAAGAAAGCTGTAATGCTGGTGGGTTAAGTCATCCACCTCTCTCTCAGATGGTGAGTGTCCAACTTCATTTCTTTCCTAAACGTAGATTTTCAGTAAATGACAAGAACTTATTTTCCATTCTGAGTCTGTGGTCTTGTTTTCCATAGCAGTATGTCCCAGAACGCCGGAGATCTTTTGCATGCCCGTGATCTGCGTGTCTGGAGGTGAGCTGTGCTCTCCACCGAGCTGACCTGAGGCTGCCCTGCACCTCTCGCCTCTGCCTCAAGGGGTCACCCATGAGCACCTCTTCCTGGTGTTTGTATTCTGCCCCTTACAAGAAAGAGGAGGGGAGTGGGGCTTGGAGAGAAATTAGTCACCTTCACTGGTGTGTGAGGACGGGAAGGGGCTGAGTCCCAGCCCCCTTCAAACCATGGGCAACAGCTGGTTGGACTTCCCTTCTTGTGCCCTCGCCAGAGAAGTGGACACTGGGACCCAGACCCATCTCTCCCCCCGACCTGGCAGGCATGGGAACCAACTATGGAGGAAACTTCAGTGCTGGGGGAAGTGGAGGGAGGGTTGGAATGCCTTTTATTTTAGGTATCTTTCTTTGGACTTGTGCATTTCTAATACTTCTATTTTTAAAAGAATCATTTGGCTTTTTGTTATAGCATATTTTCCTTAGAGCAATAAAGGCTTTTGCAATATGGAAAAAGTGACATTTGATCCGAAGGAGTCTGGAGGGGGCTCCGAGTGTGGGGAACTGACCTTACTAACCACCCACCCAGAGGCTGCCTGCCGGTGAAGTACGAGCGGAGCCTCCAGGGACGATGTCCAGTGCCCTCTGCAGGTCCGTTCACAATGCGAGTCTGTTGGTGACGATCCCAGGAGCATGTGTGCTCACATGTGCATGTGTGCGTGCCTGAGCTCCTGCTCCTCTTTCTGGGGTCTCTCTGGGTCACTATCGCTAAACCTCTTTCTCTCCCTTTCACTCTACTGACAACTCTCCCCGTTCTCAGTTTCTCCACCTCTTCTTTCAGCTCAGCCCAAAAGCCCCGAAGGCTGGGACAGAAGGAAACAGTTGCTGCTGCTTTTCCCCAGCTCCCGCTCAAACCTGACACCCACGGAAAGGTCAAGCCCACGTGGTTCTGCACATCCCTGGCCTGGCCCGCCCTGGCTGTTACCATGACGACAGCTGGGCTGGCAATGTCCTCAGCCACCTCCACTCAGCACGTGGGGCGGCTGTCCAGGCTCCAGGCTCGGCAAAGCCACCCTGCCGGGGGTTCTGGAGCTATAGGGCCTCTGGGAATATGAATAAACAAACAGACAGAGAAAGAAAAGCAGATCAAGACAGAGATGCACACATACTGTCAGGGACAAAGAGAAATATGCATCCTTAGGGCATGGAGAATATGAAGATGCAGGTAAGATGGTGCCAGAGCCTTGGAGACACAGAACTGAGGGATGAATAAAGCAAAACAGAGCTGGAGACGGGAATAGGGAAAGGAGACAAGGAGAGGCAGAGAGACCCCAGGATGATACAGGGAGAGAAGCCCAGAGTGAAAGAATAAATAGTGGATAGGGCCAGGAAGGAGGAAGAGAAGAGGAAGAGAGCAGAGGTGGACAGCAGAGGGGCGTGAGAGGTGCCCAGCTCTCACATGCCCTGGCTGCCGATCCCGGTAAATTCCCTTGTTTCTGAGCAGGGCTTAGATCCAGAGGGCTTCTCTTTGTCTCATCCTCTCCGAGGTCTCAGGTGGGGTCAGTGTGGATTTGCTGGCCAGGCTCCTCCTTGGTGGGACAGCATTTGCCACCTTAGGAGAGGCATTTGCCCTAAGCTAACAATGGTAAAATTGAACTCCACCCCCACTCCCACCCCTCCTTGACCTAGGGGGGGCCTGGATTCCACTTCATCCCAAATGCGTCATACTTTGTCTCTGCTCAGCCTCTTCCAGAAAGTGAACTGGGCCTCAGAACACTGAGCAGGAGTGGTAAAAAATCAGGCACAATTTAGGGAGTAATCAATGAGTGTGAACGTCAGAGAGGATGAAGCCCCCTGGAGGTAATTACTGTGAAATAGGAGAGAAGCAGTAGGCTGGACACACAGTGACTACCACACAGGAGTGTGGGGATAGGGGGGTTGCCGGGAAGGGAGGGAGAAAGAGAGAGGTGGGTTTAGAGCTCTGACGAAGGCAGACCAGGGAAGAAGTAGGAGTGGTGGGCAATTTGGGTTGGTTCTCAAGCCTGGGTAGGAGCCCTGCCTCCAACATGAGTGCCACGATTTTCCATCTTCAAAGTGTCTCGAAGGCCGTAAATGAGGGCTCTCAGGGTCTTGGAATTCTCAGTCTTTCTTCTTAGCATTTTCTTCTAAACTAGGGCCATAATTAGCCCATCAGCACAGGAAATTCTGGAGCCAATCCAGCCTTTGAACTGTCCTGACCCTGCCAGGTGTATAGAGGGGGTAATGGGGCCAGTGCCCCTAAAGTAACCATGACCCAAGCTCAGGTGTGGGTGTTGAGTAGAAAAGGTGCCAGCCTGGAGAGCCCATTGCCCTGGTGCCCTCAGCACAGAGAGCCCAGTAAGGGGGCTGAGCCCCAGAGGGGAGACCTGAGTCCAAGAGGGTATGGGGGGACATTCAGACAAAGCTAGGCTGAATTAGTCAACCTGGCAAAATCAGTCCACACATTGGGTCAGAGACCAGAATGTGACAATCAAAGGTCCTGCTCTGGCCCTGGAAGGTGGATCATGGAATAGATGGGAAAGGGACAGTGGTGGGTGTTGATGCCCTGACTGCACGCTAACAATGTTCCACCTCTCTCCTTCTCTGCCTGGAGACTTTTCTCAGCCCTTGCAGGACATACTGTAAGTGGCAGAGTATTAACACCCCCATGGGGAAAATCCCAACCAATGAAGGATGGGCATCAGTGGATTAAAACCCCAGATTTCTCCATCATTCAGTAGGGAAATTCTGAGCTGTGATCTTTACAGTCCCTCAGAGTAATCCCAGAGGGGACTGAGCCTTAATTTCCCACCATGGACCCACTCAGTGCACACTTCTCTGTCTCATTGTCCTTGTTCCTTCACTCCTGTTGACTCCCTTGACTCATGGTATGTGTTCAGAGAACATGAATTAGCCCCAGAACTCATGCAGGACCCACCTTTTTGTGGTCTTCCCAGCCCAAGAGCCTGTCCCACAGGGCGACGCTAGGACTGGAGTTGTTGGAGGGCTCTGACTCTGACTGCTTGGTAGTGGCTAATGGGTGTTCATGGAAAGGAGTTATTTGTCATATAGGGAGGGGAAAGGAGAGCTCACCAGCTCTCCCACCCAGACACTGGGGAGGCCAGGGCTGCCATACTAACAGTAATCCCCCACAGGTCTCCAGTTGGCAGCCACAGACTTTCATACTCAGAAAGGGCTGTAGGGGTCACCTGATCTTCTCTGACACATGATTAAACATCTCCAGTGACAGTAACTCCTTACCTTTTAAAAGGCAGCCCTGCCCATTTCTGAATATCTATTAGAACATTTTTCTTATACTGAATGGTAATTGGTATCCCTGAAACTTCCTGTCACTGTTCCTAGTTTGTCCTTTGTACTTCAATATCTCATCATTCTATCCAAGACTCGTCCAAATATTTTAAAGCCTCCCTGTCTTATTTAAATCTTTTTTTCCCAGACCCAAAACAAAAAAAATCTTATTGCCTTGACCTTTCTTCACATGACTCAATCTTCCAAGCCTCCTCATGCTGGACCCCTCCTCCAGGGAGCACGATGATTGGTCAATGCCCCTCTTACAATGTAACGCCAAGATGACGCCTCGGGGTGGCATGACCAGTGCAGAATGTATTTTTGAACAACTATATTCCAGCTACATTTCCACTTTTGATTACTAAAACTGTAACTTTTTTGGCAGCTACACCCCACTGCTGACTCAACTGAATGTTAGGGCATAGATCGTCTGCTATTTTGGCTTCTCGACATCACTTTTCCCTTTCTCCAGGTAACAGTAACCTTCCCCCACTGCCTGTTCTCTTGGTTCTGGTAGGATTGCCAACCACAGAACCCTTTTCCTCTGGCCCTAGGTTTAGGCCCATGATCTAGGCCCAACCAATTAAAGCATCCTCTTACCCTGATCATAGAAATTGGTTCAAGGATGAGCATGGACCCAATCAAGGACAGAGTCCTTCCTTGGGATTTATTACATGGAGTTGTAAGGGAGACTTCTATCTTTCCTCTGGGGTTTCTAAACTGGGATGATACACAGATACACAGAGAAGAGTCAAGAGTGACAGAAAGAGGGTCTGAAGAAATTATTCCTCAATGTGGGGCTTCATATTTATTCCAATTAGGTTTCAGACTTTGTACCGTTCCCATCTATAGACACATTTTTAAATTCTGGTTCTGTTATTCAATCAGTTACCTATTTGATAAGGATGCCTTCTATGCATTCATCCAAATCATTGATAAAAATGTTAAGCTGGACAAAGTAAAAACAAAACAAAAACCCAGGAAGAAAAAAAAACAGCAGCATGCCAGTTAATGAGTATTCTTTAGGGATGGTGGTTCAAACGGCTATGAATCTACTCAGTTGTACTTTTATTCACCTACACCTTCTATTGTATTTCCCAGATCTCATGACTTGATCAGGCAACATGCTAAAGATCACACTGCCCTTTGGCATTCTGCTGAGTTGATAATTTCACCCAAAAGTGATGTAAGATTAAAAAACCGAAACTGGTCCTAGGGATCACCTATTCTTTAAAATGCTTGTAATCTTTCAGCAACCCATCTCTGCTCCTGTACATGTGCCTTCACACACACACACACACACACACACACACACACACACACAATACCCTCTCCCTCTTTCCTCCGTCCACTTCTGTCTCCTTTCTCTCTACTTATCTCATCTGCTAAAGGAAAAATTTCTAAAAGGTGGATTAGGTCAGCACAAACGGAGAAAAGAGTGTCTGTTTCGGAAAAGAATACACTTACTTCAGAGCAATTTGTGACACGTACCACTTGGGAAAGGGAAGGTAAGTAGAATGGAAGATGGACATCCCTTAGCCATACACTGAGGGCTTAGTAAGGTCTTGGGCTGGAAAGCAGGAAATCAAGAAACAAGAGGCCCACTGTCTCTCCGCTGTGGCTGTGGGAGACCTTGAGCCCTCTGTCGCTGCACCATACTGCCTCCCACAGGCCAAGCTTTCTTTTTGCCTTTAGGCCTTTGCCATTTTCCTTTGGCAGGACTCTTCTCCACCTCCATAACCTTATCCCTCTATTCCCTCTAACTCCTGCTCATTTTTCTGCCTGTCTCCTACTCCCTACCCCAATTAGCCGAGGGGTCTTGCCCATTTGCCCTCCAAGTCAACTACATTTACACTTACAACACTAATCGGGTAGACCAGATCTCCCCATCCATTGTGCCCTGTGGGAAGATGTGGTTTTGTTTTATTCACCTCTGGGCACAGTGCCCAGAGCATGGCATTGCCTCACCAAATAGATGAATGAATCTGTGCCTTAAATAATCCACTTCTGGGTTCAAGTAAACAGCCCTCCCACAAACCCAAGATTGCTCTGGCAGTAACCTATCTTAAATCTTACAACCAGTGTTGGGCCAAGGCTTGTAAGGATAATTTGGAATTTTCAGGAAAATATTGGCTGTTTCATGTGGCTGGGGCTGTTCTCAGCCTTGGGGGACTTACTCCAAGGCAGGGCCAGGGAGCAGCTCCAGGTCAGCTTCAGTCTTCCAGCAACAGTCCTCGTGGGCAGGACTGACTGTGAGGGACGGACGTCAGCAGCATTTGTTTATTTGCTGTGCCTACATCCAGAGCGTATTTCTGGAACAGGTATTGGACACAAGCCTGTGCCATTCCAGCACGGATCTTGCCAAGCCCTGGGGTGATGAGTACATGAGCCAGCACAGAACAGTGGTGGTCACTTAGCGTCTCTCCCTGCTCCAACCCAGGCTTCTCTGGGTCTATCAAGCCACTACTGCCTTACCCCTGTCAGTAATTACCCTTCCCAGGCTCTAAGGTTCAGCACAAAATTTTGCTCCATTTGCTTTAACTTTCTATTTCACTAAGGACTTGAGTTAAGAAAAAGGTTAGGGGTGATAAGAAGACTTTCTCAACTCATAAATATTACCGATTTGAGAAAGTCCTAACTGGAGTTCCTTGGAGTTTCCAGAGTCAAAGGAAACAGATCAGCATTTAGGGCCAATTTATATGTTTCCTATGGTTAGTCCAATTACTGAAAGGGAACTGGAACACAGAGAGGGCATTTGACTTATTTATGATCACACAGTAAGCCATGAGACTGATAAAGATAGCACCCAAGACTCTTGGTTTCAAGTTTAGTGCCACTTCAATAGCCTAAGTAAATCTATATTAATAAGTTAGCTTTGAGAGCTAATATCAAATTTGTTTTGATAAAAGGAGTTTCACCTTTTTTAGAGCTGTCACTTAAGCTGCCACCTCTAAACCAATTAAGAAACCACAGTTACAATACATTGGGCTCCGTTCTATGGAGACATGTCTCTACAGTTAAGAGAGATCTGGGGCCTTCCTTTCACACCTCACCCAGGCTTTTACCTGGGGCCAAAAGGCTTTCAGTTATACATCTCCTTTTTGGTTTTCTAAATACCCTTTCCCCTCTTCTCATACTAAATTTTCTGCTTCTGAAGAAGGGAAAAGGCAAGGTTAGAATCTTGCCTAAATTACAGAAACACAATTTCTGGTTCAGAAACAGTCTCTTAACAACCTATGACCAGTGTTTTAGGACTTCAGTGCTTTTTTTCTCAAATTGTTACTGAGAGAGAATAATTTTTAGTTTATCATGTAGGGAAAAGAAAAATCTTTTTTTTTTTTTTTTTCAAAAATTTTTTTAAAAAGAAACCTATGCATCCATTGAAAGCCAACAGATGGCTCTAGAGGAGGAATGAGGTCTGACACCGGAACCCCAGGAAGAGACGGCAGCTTGCAAGCTCAGTTCTGGGCCAGATGATGGTAGTGTTCTGGCTTCCTCAAAGTGCCTGGGGGCCACGGGGGCCACTCACCATGTCACAGGTATCCTACTAATACAAGCAGTAGCAACAAAGCTAACATCGACAGCCAATGTAAAAAAAGAGGAAAGTATATCTGGAAATTACTATAAAAATATTCTTATCATTAAGCGGGTATACCAAATCAGTTGGTTGGCTCCCACCCTTTTGGGAAAGGTAAATACTTGATTAGAAATGAGCAAATTTTCTCTGATGATTTTTATAGCCACTCTGTTCATCATCAGGGATTTGGACCCATTACCCAGAAAGAACCTCCATGGAGCCATGGTCCAAGGGCCTACGGAGGGACTGAGGTTTTGGGTCGTCAGAGGGCATGTGGTTATAAACAGAAGGTTGCCAAGGTTACCAGCTCCCCTGCAGTTGGGCATGTGTTTGTCTTTACAACCCCCCCATTTGCCTGGGAGCATCTCCCTGGGAGGAACCAGTTAATAGTGCCACACATAGCTATTCCAATGAGAAAAACTTTATATGGACAAAACATACTGAACAAGAACATGATAAACTAAGATGGAAGCTCTGGCTCTGTCAGGAAAGCAGCCACAAGGGACAAACTTGAAACTAGTCAAGAGTGGCGTCAAACACTAACATCAAATTTATCAGTCTAATTTTGAACCTGGCCCTTTTTAAGTGCAGGAGGGAAGTTGGGGGTGGGAGAGGGAATCATGCATAAAACAAAAAATACACATATACACACACACTAACACCTACATTTTCACACTTCTTTCACCGTTTTCCCCTCAAGGAATAAATCAGACAAAAGGAAAAGCCCAGCCTCTTTCCCTCTATATTTACTATAGATTTGTTATAAAAGCCCCAGACAGGGCTTGGATGCGAGGAGGCAGGCTTCACTCTTCTTGGCCCCATTCACTCCTGACAATTTACTATGGAAATGCTTGAGACATAGGCAGGGAACACCCAGAGGAGGCAAGAAGAGTATGGCTCACTTCTACATCACACACAAGAAGGGCATCAGTTTCTCCAAGTACTTTCATACTTGGTCCCTCACTGGATTTCTAGCAGCCTTCTAATCTGCAGCAACAGAGCTCAGTCACGCTGTGAGACAGAGGAAAGCAGTATTTTGATCCAGCATGCACTGGGTCAGTCCCTTCATCCAAAACAGTCACACATGCCAGCCCCAAGCAGTCCTCAGGGGCCTGCAGCTGTTTGTTTTTCTGGAGTGGAGGTTTGGGCTTTTCCCTCCTTAGATCTTTTCTGGTGGCTGCTGCGGAGCTCTCCACCTTTCCCTCTGGACCCGAGGCAGCTGCTTGGCCTGTGTGTGTGTAATTTACTGTTCCACGGCTGCTGGCTCCTCCTCGGCCGCCGGCTTCCCAGCCTGTGACTCTGGAGGAATCAGATACTGGACCTCCTCCGTGCTGATGGCTACTTTATCTGGCTGCAGCCACCTCTTGAAATGTTCCAACGTGCTATGAAAGAGCAGGAGAAAAAGGGTGCCAGCATCAGACCTTGCTGATTAATTGCTTAATGATTATCTCAGTTACTCAAATACTGCCTACCCGCCCACCACCAATTGCTTCCCACAATTGTTTTTCACTGCTAACGTGGGGAGGACAACACTACTCCTCTGACAGCTGTGCATCCTGGCATCTCTGCGGCATAATTTACCCCCTAGTGGGCACTTTGGCTATAAGCAGCACCAGGCCCCCTTCAAATGCAGAGCCTCTGAAGGCTTGATGAGAATAGCTGAAAGGGCTCATGCCTCAGTCCTGTCTTTTTTTCCTCAAAACTGGAGGGATGAGAAATTGCCAAGGGAAAGAAACACTCAAATAAATACCAAATTATTTCTGAGGCAGAAACCTGAGCATCTTTAAATCTCTTATACCTCAGGCAGTCTGAGGCTCAATTATTCTTCTAGCATTTATTTGCACTAAGTGGGATTCCTTTTTGCTTTTTTTTTTTTCTGGCGTGGGATTTTTGTTTCTTTACTTCATCCAATAGCAAGATGCCAAGATAGAAACATCTGAGCAGCAAATGCCCCCCACAAAGGAATGGCTATTATGCCAGACTGCTCCCTTTTTGTCTGGATCCGTGGGGAGGGGGAAGTGGGATTGTCAGGCTCAGTGGTCCTCCTCCCACCTTCTTTAAGTACCCAGGATCCTCCACTTCAAAGCTATTAGATATTCACAGTAAAATATAAATGACTAGAAATAATGAAAACGTTATTCTACGCTCTTTAATAGCACAAAGTCTAAAGCCAAGAAATGAAGCCATAACCAGTGGACTTTTAGGTACCCATCAGTATTATTGGGGAATTATGTTTCGGACAATGAGATTTCTCAGCCCATTACTCCCTTGCCAAAAACATACCACAAGGGAGGGGGGCTCACCTCCCTGGCCTTTATAGACATGAAGACCCACAAAATTCCACTGCAAAATGCCCTTTGTCTAAAACAATAAACTTTGAAGTTTGAAAACAAATGCATATAGACTGTTGCCTTGTTCTTGTTTTGAACAATGACAGAAAGAAACAATCCCCCAGATGTAGGCTAGGGGAAACCAATCCAAAGTCAGAGGGCAGCAAGAGCAGCTGACGGACTCTAATGCCCAGAGCTCAGGGGAATCAGGTGTGACGAGGGCATTTAATCTTCCTCTACCACACTTCTCACGGAATTGTTAAAATTATTTCCATAGAGAAAGGAAAACCACATGGAAAGGTTAACCTGAATCTTGGTGCTGATCTGATTCCAGAGAAAGAGAATTCCTACTTGAAAACTTGGCAGGAGAAAGTTTTGTCTTTTCTTCTCAAAACTGGAGAGGAAGGAAATATTCAGAGGGAGAGAGATTATAAGTAAATACCAAATTATTAGTGGGTCAGGAATCTGTGCAACTTCAAGCCTCCTATGTCTCTGGGGCAGTTTGAGGCTCAACCCCAAACTTATCTTTAAAGACAGAAAGAGCCAAATTTATATTATTTTCTGTACCCTCAGAAGGTAGTTGGTCTGACCTCAGACCATGTAATGTGAAAGTACTTTGAAAAGTTAAAAAAATGTAACCATGGCTTTTCGTGCTGATGGTCCCGCAAACATGGTGAGCGTTCCTAAAACCCACAGACTTTCTATAAGAAGTGTGGCAAGTACCAAGGAGGGTGAGGATTCTCTGTTTGTCCAGGGAAAGGTGCGTTATGACCGGAAGCAGAGTGGCTGTGGTGGGCGGGCTATGCCAATTTCCCAGAAGGCGGCTAAAACTACAGACCGTGCTGAGACTTGAATGTGTTGAGTCCAACTGAGATATAAGAGAATGATGGCTACTGAGACATGTAAACACTTTGAACTGGGAGGAGAAAAGAAGAGAAAGGGCCAAGTGATGCAGTTCTCAGCTTCAACTTTTGCTTTATTATGAAGACAATAAAATTTTGAGATTATATTCAATAAGGAAAAAATTTAACTATGAAGTTTTATTCACATACTGTCAATGATTTCAGCAGCAGCATCTACATCGGACCCTAAGGGACTGTCAAAATCAATGTTAATGATATGCTGCAAACAGGCTAGCTCATATTCCCTCAAGAGCTTTTGTTAAAATTCTGGTCTTTACTCTCTGCCAACTTTTTATTTTGAAAAATTTCTGACTGAACTGTAATATTCTGAAAGAATAATATTAACAATAGCTAAAACTTATATAGTGCTTATCGCATGCCAGGCACTTTTCCAGGCTCTTAATATATTATAACTCATTCAACCCTCACAACCTTATGAGGCAGGAGTTATTACCCTTGCTTCGCAGAGGAGGTAACTGAGGCACACAGGTTACCTGCCCAATAACATACAACCAGTAAGTGGCAGGGCCACCTTCCTGAGTGTCCAGCCCCATTCTGCTCATTGTGGCAGAATGTTCTCTCCACCTTTCTGCATCCCACCCACATGCGGGTTCTGCTCAAGTGCTGCCTCCTTCCCCGGCATGAAGATCACAGCTCCAGGACCTCTCAACACCCAAAGGACTTCTGTCATTTCCACCCATCTGGATCCTCTCTCGTGCTGCCTTGTCTCGTTAGGGCAAAAATAAGGGGGTCTAAAACTTTCTTACAGGCCCCTCTCCACCATGGCACAGTGCCATCATAGAGTAGATGCTTAACAAATTCATTCATTTACTCCACACAAATTTATTGAGTGGTTACAATATGATAGAAACTGTAAGGCAATGAAGAGTCAGAGGTAAAGAAGGCACAGTTCTAACTACTTATGATTATCACTTTCTCAAGCGAAGATGGTTCTTCCTCAACTCTATTTAATTGTGACCAAGATGTAGAGTAGTCGTCTTTTAGCAAAAATACCCAGTATCAAAAATCTACAGCTGGGCTGAAAGCAAATACAGCAACTTCACAAAGAAAGATTTCTAAGTTTTAGAGAAGAGTTGAAGTGGTATGTATCAGCCAGTATCAGGACTCAGATGTCACTATCCCTGAATTCTTTAGAGAAAGAGAAATGTCCTCAGTGAAACAGATAGTCACATGGAACTGGACTGGGAATCAATTACCTCTCATCAGAATCAAGTCCATCCACAAAGAAGTCTGATGCTAACTTCTCCTGGAGGAAACGATCCCAGCATTCCTTCTTGGCTTGGGCCAGGGTTTGAAGCATGTCCTTGGAGGTCACTTCCTGATTTAAACCTTTGATTTTTCTCAGTTTCTTCTCTAAAGACAAAAAAAGAAGTAGAGCTTAACAAGGAAAACGAGTATGAAACGAAACTAACTAAATCTAAAATGCAAAATGCCAACTTAAAAATTCTTTCACTAATGAGTACATCCACACCCCCTGCAAAAGGGCTCATTTCTTGAGGACAGATAAAAAGGAACGAACATTTTTCCTTTTCCTTCAAATGTCCTTGCATTGTATCAAATAAATATTTAACCCCAGAAAAGGGAAGAGCCATAGGTTCTCATAAATAAATTGATGGCATGCTTTCTTTGAAATCACAGCTCAGCAGGTATCTCTCTAAGGAATGCTTGTTTTCCCTGACTTAACATGTGTATACCATCACCTTTTTTCAACCCCTTGAAAATAGTCTCTTTGAGGAGTAAATGGTTTTTCTTTTTGTTACAGTGACAAGAAGAGGTTTCTAAACCCCACGAGAAAGAATCAGAGAAAATGATGAGAGATCCAATGGTTCATTAGACACTAAGATTGACTTGATGAGAACTCAATAATAAGAGACCTTTAAGATCTCTGTGTGTGATTAAATTCTGGATTAAAGAAAACAACCTCTCAACATTTTTAAAGTTGTTCAACTTGTGGTCTGGATTTTTGAGAGTAATGAAAACAAATGTCATCCCTTTGAGAGTGGTCCATATGGCTTCCTGGTGATAGATGTTTAATTCCTCTTTTTTGTATTTTAAGTACAATTATTGGACAGACTTTCTTTTTCTGAAAAATACAAGAAAGTATATCACCATTTACCTTCTGCCTTAATTTAGTCTTGCCTTCAACTATAATACATGGGTCAGTGATGGCTTTTGGGGGAAGGGGAACTGGATTGAAGCCCAGAACCAACAGAAACTATGATTTGCAAGCCTGTTTCCGTTTCTGAAGAAGCCACATGAGCTGGCACCAGTGATCAAAACAATAAACACCTGTTGTTACTGTAAGTCTCCATCAAGAGCTGTAAAAGGACAAAAAACAAAAAACAAACAAAAAAATCTTGCAGTTGATAAATGTTAAATATTTGAGGGGTTTTAGTTTCTCCTTGAAGACGTGAAGAGATGTTAAATCTCACATTTAACTGGCTAAGCCCTTAACTGTTGCCCTTACTAGTAGATTCTCTTTGATATAGATTTATTTGGCAATAAAAACAATCTTCATGTTGTCTAGCCTTGGTTCAACGTGGAAGGTGCTCTGTTTGGGCTGGAAAAGGTCTTCTCTCTGAGTGTGCTGAGCCACAATTAGGTCTGATCTAGGTAGGACAGACAGAAACTGGTGCCATTAAATACTTCAAACCTCCAGTACCTGCCATAGGAAACAGAAATGGCTCTTACTTTCCTCAGAGAAGGAAATTTTAATCATCTTCTTAACTGATTTTAGAAAGGAGCAGTGGAGTTCAATTTTCAGAACTAGTCTTCACCAATCAAAATCATCACGGTCTCCATGAAAGTTTCTTATAACCCCTGGGCACATAGCACCAACCAGCTCTCTTGGACGCTTGCATTTTCTCCTTATCATCTGGCTACAACAAAACAATTTTCAGTCTCTTCAGCCATGGCTGCAAGCATTACTTTTATATCCAGTCTGACAAATTTCACATTACACCCTAGTCTTTCTCATCATCCATTATTCCACCTGTGTTTTTCTTCTTTTTTCCTCCAGTACATCATTAACATAATTCCTTTTATTTTTCCAAGATATTGCTTAGCAATCCCACAAGTTCTCCTCTGTGTCTTCTTTCTGTCCTTCCTCAAAAGCACCTTCTTCTTGAATTGCCTTTCCTTCCTCAAAAAATTATTCCCAGGCTTGGTTTTGTGACACCCTCTGGGTCACTTGGACGGATGTTCAACAATAAAAGGATACCACAATTCCAAAGAGAGGCAATCGTTGTCCTAGACTGACATTTCTCTTTCCCCCTAGCATGGGACAATCTCTGCTGTGTTTGGAGCCTCTCTAGCTTACACTTAAGGCCACAGAACAGGGCACTGAAGGTATGTTCAAGAAATATTTAATAAAATAGCTAACAAGAGGCAGAGTGAGTTTTATATTAGCATACCCCCATTCCAACAGTCACTCTATTTAACATGACAGTTTTTCAAACTGTAGCTTTGGAAATCCACACGTAGCTCTGAGGTTATGGTCTTCCAGAATGGCATAATGTTTGACACTTTTGAGTTATTTGACTATATAGGTTTCCAATAGTGGGCAAGAGATGCTACAAAACACTAAGAAATAAAGAAGAATTTAAATGAAATAATCAGAAGCAGGAGGTGACAAAGACTGTTTTAAGTGATGTGCAAGGAAAGGGTAGCTCCTTCCCAACAACCTAATCTAAAAGACCCCTTAAAATTACATCTGAGAGATAAATAAGGTGAGGAGAAGAAAAACAAAACAAAACAAAAAAAAACTAAGAATAGAAAAGCAGTTTTGATATTACAGAACTTCAATATGTTTCCTTAAAACCACCAGCTTCTGATTAAAAAAAAAAAGAAGCCACTTAAATTACCTAGAGATGCTAAATACAATTCTGAATCCTGCAAGGGAGCCCAAGGCTTTAGAGCTGGCTTCACAGCAAAGTTTGCTGCCTCACTTTGGCCTTCGCCTGCAGGATAAGAATCCACAAAGGAGTCTGAGAAGGCGTTGTTGGCACCATCCTCTTGATCAGGATTTGGCAGACAGGAACAGATTTCAGCCCAGAGGTCCTGGCCAGATCTTGTGGCTCTCAATTCAGTGCTCTCAAACATTTTCATTTGGAACCTGAGCTGAAAAACAGAGGCTCAAGTGAGTAAGAAATGGCTTTAAGGATACAGTATAAGTGTACAGAAATAAGATATTTGCTTACCCATTAAAGGAAAGTAAAAGGCTTTTAAGAAGTTTCTTTTGTCAAAACTTAACACCTATCAGATTCATACATTACAGATAAGAAGATGAAGATAGGGGAATTGGGTTCCTCTTCCTGCTCTGCACTCAAGTTGTTTCCATAATGAAAAAGGAATTTTCATAAATAAAAATGGAATTTCTAGGACATTTGCAGTGTGGACAACCAGACTGCACTTTTCTCCAAAGATCTCCAAAATGCAATTGCCTTCTCCTCAGCCAATTAAATTCTGTCTGTCTTCCACAGGGCACAGACTAAAGGTCTTGTACTTCTATCTACATGAGAATAGTAAAAGTGCTGCTTGATGAAAAGTGTGTGTCAGAGCACTGACAATGCAAGGGCCCATGTGTTCACTGCATGGAGAAGATGGACCACATGCCTCCTGTGCTCATTTTAATAGAAACACTGAAAGGTAAGTATTTTCACCATTTTACAGGCTCAGAAGGGTAACTTGCCCCAGGGCACATTACTAATATATAGTAAATCTTTGACTGGAAATCAGATCTGTGCCGCTCCAAAACCCATGTTTTTACCCAATCCACTCCGCCTGCTTGAGAAATATACTGAAAGCTGCTCCGCACACAGTTCGGGAGACTTCATTGCTATCTGGGCTTATAGGATGATTGATAACTTCTTTCGGGAGGGGCCTTTCAGATTAAGACCCCTGCAGGAGAGAGGGTCCAGCCAGTCGCAAGGGCCCGGAAGTAAAAGGGAAAGATAAGTCACGGTGGCCCATGGTAAACTGATGCCAGGGGTCCTCAACGAGCCCACCACCATCCCTAAAGTCATCTGAATCCACCCAAACCATAACTCTGCTTGCACAGGGGACCTCACGACCCCTGGACCGCCAGAACCGCGCAGGGAACCCAAGCGTCCTGACCCGGGGCCTCAGTCGCTCGGGCCTCAAGGGCTGGCTGCGCGGAAAGAGTCAGGCCTGGAGGCCCTCTGTGGTATTCCGGGTTCGGGCTGGAGCGGGGGATACAACACGCTGGGACCCCAGTCCCTCTTCACCTACCCCAGCTGCGGATCCAGCAGCCCGTAAACGCGCGGATCAGTTCAGTCGCGGGCAGAAGGGAAGTGCAGGACGGCACAGTCTCCGCATGACAGATCGCGGAAGTCCTCCAATCACCATCCGACCCGGCGATGCTTTCTGCGTCGATTGGTCTAGAGGAGCGCTGAGTGAGGAAGTGAGGCGCGGAAAGCTGGGCCATTGATGGGCGGGGCTATTGTTGCCAGGAAACGACGGAGTCATGTGGCCAGCGCCCCATCTCTCCCAGCAGTGGGGTTGGTACCGCGTGGAGCTGTGCGTTCTAGTGGCGCTCGGTTCGCCTTCTTGCACTCCCCACTAACACGCTCTGATAGGGAAGCCCAGTTACCAAGACTTTTTACTTTCCTTGGTCTCCTGAGCTTTCAGTTTACCTCTTCGGCAATTCTCTGTGCCCTTATTTGTCCCCTAAAAGTTCACCCTTTGACTATTTAGAGCACTTCAGGTGCTCGGCTGGGGAAGGAGGCGACTTCTTACCGTACTGTCACAGGTGACCCATGTCCCACTCACCGAGTTATGAAACTTTCCTTCATTCAATGAGTCAACAGACACCAAGCTCCTTCTCTGTTCTAGGCATTGTGTTAAGCTGGAATTCAAGACAGTAAAGACTTGGGTCCCAGAGAGCTTACAGCTTAATAGGGGAGAGGATGTGCCATGGAGGCAGACAAGTGTACAAATAATAGCAAAGAGTTATAGAGGGTCTGATGGAAGCGTGGTAATGCAGAGTGTGGTAATGGGAGGTGTGTTTCAGAAACGCATTTTAAAAGTAGATGACCCTTGATATCCCTCAGGGAGTATCAGCGGGTGTGCAGGAGATGCAACTCCTCCCCAGGCCCCCAGTCCAACTTCGGGGAGGCTATCCTCCGCCAAAAAGACGTGATGAAGGACATGTGCCAACCAACAGTAGAAGAAACCTGGCGAAGGGTATAGTTTCTACATAACCAAATCCAGTCAATGTGTCTATGGTGGTAACAACTGATGTGAAAGGGAACTACAAGCTGCTCTGTTAAGCTGCTCTGTTGCTCAGTTTTATAACCATTTTTAGAAAGAATATGCAAATAGGAGGGAGTAGAAATCAAGGAGGTCAGAAAACAAAGGAGCAAATAATAGGCAAAAATTTGGCAGGGCTTACTGTTCAAGAGAGAGTCAATGAATCTGGCAGCATCTGGTCCATAGAAAGAGGCACTAAGTTATGTGTACTTCAAGCCTCATTTATGCCCTTTCTCTGATTTCATGCTCTCCAAACAAGCTCTGGATTTCAAATGTGGCCTCTCCAGTATCTTAATACCAGATAAAAGTGTCTTTGACTGTGGACACAAAAAGCCCGGTCACTGGAAAATTACTTTTTATAATTTAAACTTACTGTGGTAAATTAACAAACTGACACCCTTCCCAACTCACCCACGTCCTCTGACTTTGGTTAGCATGTGCGCTGAACAAATCAGCCTAGATCCTAGAATTGCAAAGATCCTAAGTCATGGCGATCTTCCCCCTGGCCAACGACTGCTCAGATTGGGAGGCAATGTGGGAGCTATCTATCTTGGGCTTGCTCCTTTAACCTCAGTGTGATAAGCAATAACGTTTTGTTTTGTTTTTCAATTTTGAGAACGTGTTGTTTATTTGTTTTAAATATGTCTCCTCAACCATCCTAGGCCTTCACTGGGACCAGGGACCTTGTGTTTCAGGCCTCCGTATCTCCAGAGTCAAGCAATGTCTGTTCAAAAGCTGTTTGGTGTATGTTTGGACAGGACTCATGATCAGAGAACATGCTGAACCGGAGTTAGATGCTGTAATACCCCTTCACCTCCTTCTCCATGTTGCAATCAGGGTGGTCCTTTTGGAACGAATATCAGATCATGTCACACACACAAATACACACGCCAACAACTCTTGGAAGACTTCCCATTGCCCTTAGAAGACTTACATCCTTATCATAATAAACCAGTTAGAGTTCTTAATTCAAACAGCAGAACTCACTCTAGCCAGTTTAAGCAATAAAAGGAATTGAATAAAGCAGCTCTGTCTAATAGAAATTTCTGTGATGATGGAAATATTCTATATCTGAGCTGTCTGGTATGGTAGCCACTAGCTTCATGTGGCTATAGAGCATTTGAAAAGCAGCTTTTGCAACTAAGGAAGGGATTTTTTTATTGTAATTAATTTAATTTAAACAGTCAAATGGGGCTGATGGCTACCATACTGTACAGCACAGGATTAAAGGATATTAAGTAGTTCAGAGAATCTCAAGGTGGCCAGTCAGCCAGGAACTGTCTAAACCTCAGTGAGGGACTGCTCAGGGAACACACCACTTCCACTGAATATAGACACTGCAGCTGACATCGCTGACAGGGCACTGAACACAAAACCAGACCCCCACCCCCACCCCCGTCACTGCTAGTCCCCCAAATCAGATGCTTCCAATGCTACCTTGTCAGACATGGATTCCACACTGGCCTGCCTCCTCTGCTGTTCACCTCTGAGCCAAGGCCTCTGCCTGACTGATGGAGCCCAGGTCACATGCCTCTGCCCAAGCTACAAGGGAGGCAGGGGAGGCCAGTTTCTGGCTTCTGCCTTTCAGAGGCAGTACTTAACGAAGTGAGGAATTGCTCACACAAAGGAAGAGTGTTCAGAAGGTGCTGGGTGTCCACAGAGTATGACAAATGTCTACATGGTCTATAACAGTGTTTCTCCCAAATGCAGACATATCAACTAGGGATCTTGCTAAAATGCAGATTTTGATTAAGGCGGTGGCGGCAAGATTTTGCATTTTCAACAAGTTCCCAGGTGGCATCCTTGCTGCTGATCTGCAGACCACATTTTAAGTAGCAACGCTTTATAAGATTCCACAAGGTTTGGGTCTATCTGTCTCTCTTGCCCTCTCTGACACTTCTTTCCTTGTCTATCTATGGTTCAGCCACTCCAGCATTCTTTTTTTTTCAAATTAATGACAACTTTATTGAGCTATAACTCACATACCATAAAATACAGGCTTTTTGAGATTTTTAAATTGAGATATAATTTGCATGCTGTAAAATCTACCCCTTTAAAGTATGCAATTCAGTGGTTTTTAGTATATTTACAACTATTACCACTATCTAATTTCAGAACATTTTTATCACTCTGAAAAGAAGCCCTGTACCATTAATTGTCACTTCCTATTCTCTCCTTCCTATCCCCTAGCAACCACTAATCTACTCTGTGAGTTTGCCTAATCCGGATATTTCATGCAATATGTAGCCTTTTGTGTCCGGCTTCTCTCAATTATAATAATGTTTTCAAGGTTCATCCATGCCATAACATATATCAGTACTTCATTCCTTTTTGTGGCTGAATAATATTCCGTTGTATGAATATACCACATTTGGTTATCGATTCATCAGTTGTTGGACATTTGGGTTGTTTCCACTTTTTGGCTATTATGAGCAACTTCCTTATGAAGATCTGTGTACAAGTTTTTGTGTGACCAGGTATTTTCAGTTCTCATGCTAACATTGTTTCAAATTTCTCCAGAACAGTATGTTCCCTTCTGCCATGGCCTTTGTACATGGTGTTCTGTCTGCTTGGAATACTGACCCTTGCCTCCACCCCACCCCGTCACTTACTTAACAACTCCTCCTCCTTCAGATTGCAGCTCTCAGAGCACCATTTACTTCTCCTTGTGGTGTTTGTCATAGCTGTAATTATCTGATTAATGTCTCTACTCTAGGCTCCCTGAGGTCAGAGTGATGTCTGAATTTGCTTATGTCCTTTCAGCACCCAACATAGTGCCTGTTACATAACAACAATGACAACATTAATAATAATTGCTAACACTTTTTAAAAAAGCATTGACTTTGGGCCAAGCACTAATTTTTGAAATTAAGATATAATTTACATGCAGTAAATTCACCCTTCATAGTGTAGTTTTATGCATTTTGATAAATGTATATAGTCATGTAACCACCATCACATCAAGATATAGAACAGTTTCATCATCCCCAAAAATTCCCTTGTCGCCTTTGTAGTATCTCCCTGCAAGCCCTATCCACTGCAAACACTGATCTGTTTTCTGTCTTCATAGTTTTTCCAGGCACTATTCTAAGTGTTTTACTTGAAGTAACTCATTTAATCCTTACACCCCAACCCTATGAAGCAGATACTTTCATTTCCCCAATTTTATAAATAATAACACACTGGCTGAATGAATAAATGGATTTCCTGCAAATGTCTTCCTCTGGAGCACAGCCAGAAGAATGAACTGAGTTTTGAAGATGAATACTAGAGGTACATAGGAGAATCAAGGACAAGTCAGGATTGTCTCCCTTAAATAGTAGGGGCTAACAGGAGGTATGCAGGGAACAAGTTCCCAATCAAAGTGTACAAGAGCCATGTTTGTCAGTTTAGATCAGGGATCCTTGACTCAGGGTCCATGGAAGGCTGGATGAGGCTTTAGGAGGGTTTATGAAACCTTTGAAATCAAATGCAAAATCTTGTGTGAATGTGTCCATTTTTCTGAGGAGAGGTTTCATAGCTTCATCAGGTTCTAGAAGATGATCTAAAGTCCAAAAATGGCTCAGAACTCCTACTTTAGGGGATAGGAGGATAGTCAAATCATGAAAAGTTCCACTGTTTCCCTTGCCCCAGCCATATATGTTCACTGACTGGCTGGGCAATGCCATGGGCTCTACTAGCACATGCATGTTTACCAGGAATGTTCTCCTCTTCCCTTCCACTAATCTCAATTTTCTTCTTTAAGAATCTGCATAAGGGAAAAAAAATAAACAGAGGGACACAAGTGTTGGAGAGAGAGATGTATGTATTCACTGTTGGTGGGGAAGTAGAATGGTGTAGCATATCTGGAGGACAGTGTGGTAGTTCCACAAGAAGCTTGGTATGTGGGTGTCACAAGGTCCTGCAACCTCACTATGGGGTAAATACTTGGAAGATCAGAGAGCAAATGGACATTTACTCACCGATATATATGGTGGCAGTATTCACTATTTGCAATGGGCAGAGGTCATCTAAGGGTACATTAACTGATGAACAGAATGGTGAACTGTGGTGTATACATATAATAGAATACTGAGCAGCTACAAGAAGGAATGAAGCTGTGAGACACTCAACTAGGTGAATGGGTTTTGAGTACAGTATTTTGAGTGAAGCACGCCAGAAACAAGAGGACAAACATTATAATGCCTCACTAATATGGACCATCAGGGGAACACTTATTGTAACAGTACCTAGATTGGAAGCTCTTACAGCAGTCACATCTATTCCTGAGTTGTAATGGTTATCTCTAAATCCTGAGATGCTGAGTTTAATCTGGTATAATCTGGTAGGTCTATGGAACTCTGGGTATCTGTGTGACACCTGAGACTTGGAGCTAGAGCTTGGCAGCTATGAATGTCTGTATTACCCCATATGGCAACTGTTGAAAGAGCTGAAAAAAAGAGTTCAGACTTCAATTCAAGATATGAACAAAGTGGATATGGTTAGAACTGAGGCAAAGGCCCAAGGGTAAAAGACAATACTGACTGGGTTTTAAAACTACAACTTTTGTGCGAGACCAAGGGAGGAGATGTTTATTTGGTGCAGGATCTATATTTTCTATAGCACACTAGATAATTTAACCTGTACAATCCATTTATTTGAACACCAGAGGTGCATGGAGCTGTGAAAGGGAAGTGGGATTTGGTGAGTTTGTACAGGCTGGGGTGAAATCCCAATACATCCGGAGTGATATGGGCAGAGAGTAAAAGTGTATTTGTGGGGCCCCCTGAAGAACTGGGGAGAAATGTGGAAATGTTGGACTTCCCCACCTGGGTTATTGCTGCTTTTCCCGCACACATTGAGGACTGCCAATTTAGTTGGGCCAAGCCCTCGATCTGGGGGTTTTCCCTTGTGAGGCTAGTTGCTGCAAGGGAGAGGCTACGCTTACTTACAATTGTGCCTAGGAGTCTCCCCAGAGAGAGCCTCTATGTTGCTCAGATGTGCCCCGCCCCCCAAGCCCACTCGGCAGGTGAACTCACTACGTGGGTGTAAATCTACCTGGCAATGCAGGAAACGACTTCTGGGGATGAGCCTGGACCCAGCACTGTGGGACTGAGAGGATCTGCTTGATCAAAAGGGGGAAGAGAGGTGAAACAAAATAAGGTTCCAGTGACTGAGAGATTTCAAATGGAGTCAAGAGGTCAATCTGGGAGGGTATTCTTATGTGCTTTATAGATACCACCTTTTAGTCTTTAGTGTGTTGGAATGGCTGGAGGGAAATACCTGAAGCTGTCAAACTGCAACCCAGTGACCTTGATTCTTGAAGACGGTTGTATAATTATGTAGCTTGCACAGTGTGACTGTGTGATTGTGAAAACCCTGTGGCTCACACTTCCTTTATCCAGTGTATGGACAGATGAGTGGAAAAATGGGGACAAAAATTAGATGAAGAATAGGGTGGGATGGACGGGATGGAAAGATTTAGGTGTTCTTTTTTGCTTTTATTTTTATTTTGGAGTAAGGAAAAGGTACAAAAATTGATTCTGTTGATGAACACACAAATGTATGATGGTGCTGTGAATACTTGATTGTACACTGTAGATGACTGTAGGGTGTGTGAATATATCTCAATAAAACTGTATTAAAAAAAGTAAATGAACAATGTTGGGGGGAGGAGGGGAATGGGATGTTTTGGATGTTCTTTCTTGTTTTAATTTTAATTTTATTTTTTGGAGTAATGAAAATGTTCAAAGATTGATTATGGTGATGAATGTACAACTATATGATGATACTGTGAACAACTGATTGTACACTTTGAATGACTGTATGTTATGTGAATATATCTCAGTAAAATTGCATAAAAATAACAGTGAGGTGATTCTTTACAACCATGAAACCAGCAAAATCTAAAAATGGCAATAACATCTTTTGCTTTTGGGGATATGGGGAAATGAGTGCTCAATTACGGGTTAATTGAGAGGCAATATGGCAGCATATAAAAAAATAATACATATATATTCTTCAACTCAGTAATCCCACTCTTGGGGGTCTAATTTATAGCAATAAAGGGCTTTAGAGTCAAGAATTGAAGCTCTGGAGAGCTGGAAACAAAATGAAGGTCCACCAGTAGGAGAACGTTGAAGAAAGTATGGTAATTCTCACCTTAGAATATTATATTGTCATTAGTAAGAATATATTAGAAATGCACAACTATGTGATGATACTGTGAACCATTGCGTGTACACTTTGGATGGACTGTATGGTGTGTGAATATATCTCAAGAAAACTGAAAGAAAAAAAGAATCTGCATAAAACCTCTAAGGTCTGTGAAGTCCTTTCTCTTCACCCCTTTCACTCTAACCAAGCACGTGTCCTTCTCCCCACTCAAAGTCAGAGTCTTGAGCGAGCTCCCATGCTGCAGATACTTTCCCTAACAGTGCTCTTCTCACAATTAATTTTTATTGTCTATATCTCAGCCTATCTTCCCATTGGACTATGAGCACCAAGAGGCAGGGTCTCTCTTTGTTCCATCTAGTCTCACAGCTTTAAATACCATCTCCATGCAGAAGTTGCCAAATTTATATTGTTAGCTTAGTTAGATCTCTCCCCTGAATCCCAGACTCATTTAGTCAACTGTCTATAATATCTCTACTTGATTATCTAATTGGCATTTTGGACTTAGTATGTTCAAAACCCATCCCTTGATTTTGCTTCCCAAATCTGTCCCACCCACAGCCATCCCTATCTCATTTACAGACACCCCATCCTTCCAGTTGCTCAGGCCAAAAACACTGGTCGTCCTCGACTCCTTTCTTTCTTTCACCCTCCACATCTAATCTGTCAGCAAATCCTGTTGGCTTCACAATTAAAATACATCCAGAATCCATGCTTTTTTACCATCTCTATCCTGATCCAAGTCACTCTCATCTCTCACCTGGTCTATGGTGATCAAACTGATCTCTCTGTTTTTCAACTTTGCCCCTCAGCTTCTATTCTCAACACAGCAGCTAGGGTGATCCTGCTAATACAGAAGTCATATCATGTCACTCCTCCGCTTAAAGTTCTCCAAAGGCTT
Organism: Choloepus didactylus; assembly: GCF_015220235.1. NCBI lineage: Eukaryota > Metazoa > Chordata > Mammalia > Pilosa > Megalonychidae > Choloepus > Choloepus didactylus. Next base: position 141,044,295 of record NC_051310.1, on the reverse strand, counting down.
CCCAACTCATTCAGAGTAAAAGCCAATGTCCGGAGGCGGGGCAAGATGGCAGACTGGTGAGCTGTAAGTTTTAGTTACTCCTCCAGGAAAGTAGGTAAAAAGCCAGGAACTGCGTGGACTGGACACCACAGAGCAATCTGTCTTTGGGCATACTTCATACAACACTCATGAAAATGTCGAACTGCTGAGATCAGCGAAATCTGTAAGTTTTTGCGGCCAGGGGACCCGCGCCCCTCCCTGCCAGGCTCAGTCCCGTGGGAGGAGGGGCTGCTAGCTCCAGGAAGGAGAAGGGAGAACTGCAGTGGTAGCCCTTCTCCGAAACTCATTCTACTGATTCAAACTCCAACCATAGATAGACTGAGACCAGACACCAGAGAATCTGAGAGCTGCCAGCCCAGCAGAGAGGAGACAGGCATAGAAAAAAAAAAAATAACACGAAAAACTCCAAAATAAAAGCAGAGGATTTTTGGAGTTCTGGTGAACACAGAAAGGGGAAGGGCAGAGCTCAGGCCCTCAGGCTCATATGCAAATCCCGAAGAAAAGCTGATCTCTCTGCCCTGTGGACCTTTCCTTAATGGCCCTGGTTGCTTTGTCTATTAGCATTTCAATAACCCATTAGATCTCTGAGGAGGGCCTTTTTTTTTTTTTTTTTTTTAATCCTTTCTTCTTTTTCTAAAACAATTACTCTAAGAAGCCCAATACAGAAAGCTTCAAAGAATTGCAATTTGGGCACGTCAAGTCAAGAGCAGAACTAAGAGAGCTCTGAGACAAAAGGCAATAATCCAGTGGCTGAGAAAATTCACTAAACACCACAACTTCCCAAGAAAAGGGGGGTGTCTGCTCACAGCCACCATCCTGGTGGACAGGAAACACTCCTGCCCATCGCCAGCCCCATAGCCCAGAGCTGCCCCAGACAACCCAGTGTGACGGAAGTGCTTCAAATAACAGGCACACACCACAAAACTGGGCGTGGACATTAGCCTTCCCTGCAACCTCAGCTGATTGTCCCAGAGCTGGGAAGGTGGAGCAGTGTGAATTAACAAAGCCCCATTCAGCCATCATTTGAGCAGACTGGGAGCCTCCCTACACAGCCCAGCAGCCCAGAACTGCCCTGGGGGGACGGCACTTACCTGTGACATAGCACAGTCATCCCTCAACAGAGGACCCGGGGTGCACAGCCTGGAAGAGGGGCCCACTTGCAAGTCTCAGGAGCCATACGCCAATACCAAAGACTTGTGGGTCAGTGGCAGAGACAAACTGTGGCAGGACTGAACTGAAGGATTAGACTATTGCACCAGCTTTAAAACTCTAGGACCATCAGGGAGATTTGATTGTTAGGGCCACCCCCCCTCCCCGACTGCCCAGAAACACGCCCCACATACAGGGCAGGCAACACCAACTACACACGCAAGCTTGGTACACCAATTGGGCCCCACAACACTCACTCCCCCACTCACCAAAAAAAAGGCTAAGCAGGGGAGAGCTGGCTTGTGGACAACAGGTGGCTCGTGGACGCCACCTGCTGGTTAGTTAGAGAAAGTGTACTCCACGAAGCTGTAGATCTGATAAATTAGAGATAAGGACTTCAATAGGTCTACAAACCCTAAAAGAACCCTATCAAGTTCAGCAAATGCCACGAGGCCAAAAACAACAGAAAATTATAAAGCATATGAAAAAACCAGACGATATGGATAACCCAAGCCCAAGCACCCAAATCAAAAGATCAGAAGAGACACAGCACCTAGAGCAGCTACTCAAAGAACTAAAGATGAACAATGAGACCATAGTACGGGATATGAAGGAAATCAAGAAGACTCTAGAAGAGCATAAAGAAGACATTGCAAGACTAAATAAAAAAATGGATGATCTTATGGAAATTAAAGAAACTGTTGACCAAATTAAAAACATTCTGGACACTCATAGTACAAGACTAGAGGAAGTTGAACAACGAATCAGTGACCTCGAAGATGACAGAATGGAAAATGAAAGCATAAAAGAAAGAATGGGGAAAAAAATTGAAAAAAATCGAAATGGACCTCAGGGATATGATAGATAATATGAAACGTCCAAATATAAGACTCATTGGTGTCCCAGAAGGGGAAGAAAAGGGTAAAGGTCTAGGAAGAGTATTCAAAGAAATTGTTGGGGAAAACTTCCCAAATCTTCAAAACAACATAAATACACAAATCATAAATGCTCAGCGAACTCCAAATAGAATAAATCCAAATAAACCCACTCCGAGACATATACTGATCACACTGTCAAACACAGAAGAGAAGGAGCAAGTTCTGAAAGCAGCAAGAGAAAAGCAATTCACCACATACAAACGAAACAGCATAAGACTTAGTAGTGACTACTCAGCAGCCACCATGGAGGCAAGAAGGCAGTGGCACGATATATTTAAAATTCTGAGTGAGAAAAATTTCCAGCCAAGAATACTTTATCCAGCAAAGCTCTCCTTCAAATTTGAGGGAGAGCTTAAATTTTTCACAGACAAACAAATGCTGAGAGAATTTGCTAACAAGAGACCTGCCCTACTGGAGATACTAAAGGGAGCCCTACAGACAGAGAAACAAAGACAGGACAGAGAGACTTGGAGAAAGGTTCAGTACTAAAGAGATTCGGTATGGGTACAATAAAGGATATTAATAGAGAGAGGGAAAAATATGGCAAACATAAACCAAAGGATAAGATGGCCGATTCAAGAAATGCCTTCACGGTTTTTAACGTTGAATGTAAATGGATTAAACTCCCCAATTAAAAGATATAGATTCGCAGAATGGATCAAAAAAAATGAACCATCAATATGTTGCATACAAGAGACTCATCTTAGACACAGGGACACAAAGAAACTGAAAGTGAAAGGATTGAAAAAAATATTTCATGCAAGCCACAGCCAAAAGAAAGCAGGTGTAGCAATATTAATCTCAGATAAAATAGACTTCAAATGCAGGGATGTTTTGAGAGACAAAGAAGGCCACTACATACTAATAAAAGGGGCAATTCAGCAAGAAGAAATAACAATCGTAAATGTCTATGCACCCAATCAAGGTGCCACAAAATACATGAGAGAAACACTGGCAAAACTAAAGGAAGCAATTGATGTTTCCACAATAATTGTGGGAGACTTCAACACATCACTCTCTCCTATAGATAGATCAACCAGACAGAAGACCAATAAGGAAATTGAAAACCTAAACAATCTGATAAATGAATTAGATTTAACAGACATATACAGGACATTACATCCCAAATCACCAGGATACACATACTTTTCTAGTGCTCATGAAACTTTCTCCAGAATAGATCATATGCTGGGACATAAAACAAGCCTCAATAAATTTAAAAAGATTGAAATTATTCAAAGCACATTCTCTGACCACAATGGAATACAATTAGAAGTCAATAACCATCAGAGACTTAGAAAATTCACAAATACCTGGAGGTTAAACAACACACTCCTAAACAATCAGTGGGTTAAAGAAGAAATAGCAAGAGAAATTGCTAAATATATAGAGACGAATGAAAATGAGAACACAACATACCAAAACATATGGGATGCAGCAAAAGCAGTCCTAAGGGGGAAATTTATAGCACTAAATGCATATATTAAAAAGGAAGAAAGAGCCAAAATCAAAGAACTAATGGATCAACTGAAGAAGCTAGAAAATGAACAGCAAACCAATCCTAAACCAAGTAGAAGAAAAGAAATAACAAGGATTAAAGCAGAAATAAATGACATAGAGAACAAAAAAACAATAGAGAGGATAAATATCACCAAAAGTTGGTTCGTTGAGAAGATCAACAAGATTGACAAGCCCCTAGCTAGACTGACAAAATCAAAAAGAGAGAAGACCCATATAAACAAAATAATGAATGAAAAAGGTGACATAACTGCAGATCCTGAAGAAATTAAAAAAATTATAAGAGGATATTATGAACAACTGTATGGCAACAAACTGGATAATGTAGAAGAAATGGACAATTTCCTGGAAACATATGAACAACCTAGACTGACCAGAGAAGACATAGAAGACCTCAACCAACCCGTCACAAGCAAAGAGATCCAATCAGTCATCAAAAAACTTCCCACAAATAAATGCCCAGGGCCAGATGGCTTCACAGGGGAATTCTACCAAACTTTCCAGAAAGAACTGACACCAATCTTACTCAAACTCTTTCAAAACATTGAAAAAAATGGAACACTACCTAACTCATTTTATGAAGCTAACATCAATCTAATACCAAAACCAGGCAAAGATGCTACAAAAAAGGAAAACTACCGGCCAATCTCCCTAATGAATATAGATGCAAAAATCCTCAACAAAATACTTGCAAATCGAATCCAAAGACACATTAAAAAATCATACACCATGACCAAGTGGGGTTCATTCCAGGCATGCAAGGATGGTTCAACATGAGAAAAACAATCAATGTATTACAACACATTAACAAGTCAAAAGGGAAAAATCAATTGATCATCTCAATAGATTCTGAAAAAGCATTTGACAAAATCCAACATCCCTTTTTGATAAAAACACTTCAAAAGGTAGGAATTGAAGGAAACTTCCTCAACATGATAAAGAGCATATATGAAAAACCCACAGCCAGCATAGTACTCAATGGTGAGAGACTGAAAGCCTTCCCTCTAAGATCAGGAACAAGACAAGGATGCCCGCTGTCACCACTGTTATTCAACATTGTGCTGGAAGTGCTAGCCAGGGCAATCCGGCAAGACAAAGAAATAAAAGGCATCCAAATTGGAAAAGAAGAAGTAAAACTGTCATTGTTTGCAGATGATATGATCTTATATCTAGAAAACCCTGAGAAATCGACGATACAGCTACTAGAGCTAATAAACAAATTTAGCAAAGTAGCAGGATACAAGGTTAATGCACATAAGTCAGTTATGTTTCTATATGCTAGAAATGAACAAACTGAAGAGACACTCAAGAAAAAGATACCATTTTCAATAGCAACTAAAAAAATCAAGTACCTAGGAATAAACTTAACCAAAGATGTAAAAGACCTATACAAAGAAAACTACATAACTCTACTAAAAGAAATAGAAGGGGACCTTAAAAGATGGAAAAATATTCCATGTTCATGGATAGGAAGGCTAAATGTCATTAAGATGTCAATTCTACCCAAACTCATCTACAGATTCAATGCAATCCCAATCAAAATTCCAACAACCTACTTTGCAGACTTGGAAAAGCTAGTTATCAAATTTATTTGGAAAGGGAAGATGCCTCGAATTGCTAAAGACACTCTAAAAAAGAAAAACGAAGTGGGAGGACTTACACTCCCTGACTTTGAAGCTTATTATAAAGCCACAGTTGCCAAAACAGCATGGTACTGGCACAAAGATAGACATATAGATCAATGGAATCGAATTGAGAATTCAGAGATAGACCCTCAGATCTATGGCCGACTGATCTTTGATAAGGCCCCCAAAGTCACTGAACTGAGCCATAATGGTCTTTTCAACAAATGGGGCTGGGAGAGTTGGATATCCATATCCAAAAGAATGAAAGAGGACCCCTACCTCACCCCCTACACAAAAATTAACTCAAAATGGACCAAAGATCTCAATATAAAAGAAAGTACCATAAAACTCCTAGAAGATAATGTAGGAAAACATCTTCAAGACCTTGTATTAGGCGGCCACTTCCTAGACTTTACACCCAAAGCACAAGCAACAAAAGAGAAAATAGATAAATGGGAACTCCTCAAGCTTAGAAGTTTCTGCACCTCAAAGGAATTTCTCAAAAAGGTAAAGAGGCAGCCAACTCAATGGGAAAAAATTTTTGGAAACCATGTATCTGACAAAAGACTGATATCTTGCATATACAAAGAAATCCTACAACTCAATGACAATAGTACAGACAGCCCAATTATAAAATGGGCAAAAGATATGAAAAGACAGTTCTCTGAAGAGGAAATACAAATGGCCAAGAAACACATGAAAAAATGTTCAGCTTCACTAGCTATTAGAGAGATGCAAATTAAGACCACAATGAGATACCTTCTAACACCGGTTAGAATGGCTATGATTAAACAAATAGGAAACTACAAATGCTGGAGGGGATGTGGAGAAATTGGAAGTCTTATTCATTGTTGGTGGGACTGTATAATGGTTCAGCCACTCTGGAAGTCAGTCTGGCAGTTCCTTAGAAAACTAGATATAGAGCTACCATTCGATCCAGCGATTGCACTTCTCGGTATATACCCGGAAGATCGGAAAGCAGTGACACGAACAGATATCTGCACGCCAATGTTCATAGCAGCATTATTCACAATTGCCAAGAGATGGAAACAACCCAAATGTCCTTCAACAGATGAGTGGATAAATAAAATGTGGTATATACACACGATGGAATACTACGCGGCAGTAAGAAGGAACGATCTGGTGAAACATATGACAACATGGATGAACCTTGAAGACATAATGCTGAGCGAAATAAGCCAGGCACAAAAAGAGAAATATTATATGCTACCACTAATGTGAACTTTGAAAAATGTAAAACAAATGGTTTATAATGTAGAATGTAGGGGAACTAGCAGTAGAGAGTAATTAAGGAAGGGGGAACAATAATCCAAGAAGAACAGATAAGCTATTTAACGTTCTGGGGATGCCCAGAAATGACTATGGTCTGTTAATTTCTGATGGATATAGTAGGAACAAGTTCACAGAAATGTTGCTATATTATGTAACTTTCTTGGGGTAAAGTAGGAACATGTTGGAAGTTAAGCAGTTATCTTAGGTTAGTTGTCTTTTTCTTACCCGCTTGTTATGGTCTCTTTGAAATGTTCTTTTATTGTATGTTTGTTTTCTTTTTAACTTTTTTTTTCATACAGTTGATTTGAAAAAAGAAGGGAAAGTTAAAAAAAAAAAAAAGAAAAAAGACAAACAAGGAAAAAAAAAAAAAGATGCAGTGCCCCCTTGAGGAGCCTGTGGAGAATGCAGGGGTATTCGCCTACCCCACCTCCATGGTTGCTAACATGACCACAGACAGAGGGGACTGGTGGTTTGATGGGTTGAGCCCTCTACCATAAGTTTTACCCTTGGGAAGACGGTTGCTGCAAAGGAGAGGCTAGGCCTCCCTGTATTTGTGCCTAAGAGTCTCCTCCTGAATGCCTCTTTGTTGCTCAGATGTGGCCCTCTCTCTCTGGCTAAGCCAACTTGAAAGGTGAAATCACTGCCCTCCCCCCTACGTGGGATCAGACACCCAGGGAAGTGAATCTCCCTGGCAACGTGGAATATGACTCCCGGGGAGGAATGTAGACCCGGCATCGTGGGATGGAGAACATCTTCTTGACCAAAAGGGGGATGTGAAAGGAAATGAAATAAGCTTCAGTGGCAGAGAGATTCCAAAACGAGCCGAGAGATCACTCTGGTGGGCACTCTTACGCACACTTTAGACAACCTTTTTTAGGTTCTAAAGAATTGGGGTAGCTGGTGGTGGATACCTGAAACTATTAAACTACAACCCAGAACCCATGAATCTCGAAGACAGTTGTATAAAAATGTAGCTTATGAGGGGTGACAGTGGGATTGGGAATGCCATAAGGACCAAACTCCACTTTGTCTAGTTTATGGATGGATGTGTAGAAAAGTAGGGGAAGCAAACAAACAGACAAAGGTACCTAGTGTTCTTTTTTACTTCAATTGCTCTTTTTCACTCTAATTATTATTCTTGTTATTTTTGTGTGTGTGCTAATGAAGGTGTCAGGGATTGATTTAGGTGATGAATGTACAACTATGTAATGGTACTGTAAACAATCGAAAGTACAATTTGTTTTGTATGACTGCGTGGTATGTGAATATATCTCAATAAAATGATGATAATAGAAAAGTAGGGGAAGCAAACAAACAGACAAAGGTACCTAGTGTTCTTTTTTACTTCAATTGCTCTTTTTCACTCTAATTATTATTCTTGTTATTTTTGTGTGTGTGCTAATGAAGGTGTCAGGGATTGATTTAGGTGATGAATGTACAACTATGTAATGGTACTGTAAACAATCGAAAGTACAATTTGTTTTGTATGACTGCGTGGTATGTGAATATATCTCAATAAAATGATGATAAAAAAAAAAAAAAAAAAGAAAAGTAGAGGAAGCAAACAAACAGACAAAGGTACCTAGTGTTCTTTTTTACTTCAATTGCTCTTTTTCACTCTAATTATTATTCTTGTTATTTTTGTGTGTGTGCTAATGAAGGTGTCAGGGATTGATTTAGGTGATGAATGTACAACTATGTAATGGTACTGTAAACAATCGAAAGTACAATTTGTTTTGTATGACTGCGTGGTATGTGAATATATCTCAATAAAATGATGATAAAAAAAATAAAAAATAAAAAAAAAAAAAAAAGAAGGGAAAGTTAAAAAAAAAAAAAGAAAAACAAGGAAAAAAAACAGATGTAGTGCCCCCTTGAGGAGCCTGTGGAGAATGCAGGGGTATTCGCCTACCCCACCTCCATGGTTGCTAACATGACCACAGACATAGGGGACTGGTGGTTTGATGGGTTGAGCCCTCTACCATAAGTTTTACCCTTGGGAAGGCGGTTGCTGCAAAGGAGAGGCTAGGCCTCCCTATATTTGTGCCTAAGAGTCTCCTCCTGAATGCCTCTTTGTTGCTCAGATGTGGCCCTCTCTCTCTGGCTAAGCCAACTTGAAAGGTGAAATCACTGTCCTCCCCCCTACGTGGGATCAGACACCCAGGGGAGTGAATCTCCCTGGCAACGTGGAATATGACTCCCGGGGAGGAATGTAGACCCGGCATCGTGGGACGGAGAACATCTTCTTGACCAAAAGGGGGATGTGAAAGGAAATGAAATAAGCTTCAGTGGCAGAGAGATTCCAAAACGAGCCGAGAGATCACTCTGGTGGGCACTCTTACGCACACTTTAGACAACCCTTTTTAGGCTCTAAAGAATTGGGGTAGCTGGTGGTGGATACCTGAAACTATCAAACTACAACCCAGAACCCATGAATCTCGAAGACAGTTGTATAAAAATGTAGCTTATGAGGGGTGTCAATGGGATTGGGAAAGCCATAAGGACCAAACTCCACTTTGTTTAGTTTATGGATGGATGTGTAGAAAAGTAGGGGAAGGAAACAAACAGACAAAGGTACCCAGTGTTCTTTTTTACTTCAATTGCTCTTTTTCACTCTAATTATTATTCTTGTTATTTTTGTGTGTGTGCTAATGAAGGTGTCAGGGATTGATTTAGGTGATGAATGTACAACTATGTAATGGTACTGTAAACAATCGAAAGTACAATTTGTTTTGTATGACTACATGGTATGTGAATATATCTCAATAAAATGATGATTAAAAAAATAATTAAAAAAAAGAAAAAAAAAGCCAATGTCCTTATAAACTAAAGGTGCTCCAGAATCTGACCTCCCTGGTATTTCTGTTGTCATCTCCTACTGTTCTCCCATCATTCAGTACATTCCAGCCACATTGGGCTCTTCAATGTCCCTCTAATGTACATGCCAGCACCCTCCCACCTAGGGAGGACCTTTGTACTTCCTAAAGAATGGGAGAAAATATTTGCAAATCATATATCTGTTAAGGGTCTAATATCCAGAATATATAAAGAAGTCTTATGACTCAATGACAAAAAAATAACCTAGTAAAAAATAGGCAAATGATTTGCACAAAACATATGCAAATGGGCAATAAGCATATGAAAAATCCTCAACATTATTAGTCATTAGGGTAATGCAAATCAAAACCACAATGATGTACCACTGCATACCCACTAAGATGGCTATTATTTAAAAAATGGAAAATAACAATTATTGGCAAGGATGTGGAGAAACTGGAACAGCCAATATACCACCATCATTGTGAATTTCTTGATTAGGTGACTGACTTAGAGAGATGACATCTCTCCTTTGAAGCAGTTTGGTTTGATGTACTCCAAAATCGATGGAAAAAGCTGCCTCTTATTCTGAGGACGGGGTTGGGAATCAGACTTTTCAGCATATGAAGTTCTGTACCTGTGAATACCTAAGACTGCTCTGGAGTAAAAGTGGCAGCTACAGTCTCCCAGTATGTTTGGTGAGACTCATGACTTGCAGAAGGAATTTATCTAGAAAAGACCTACCTTTCTCAAATCCAAAGTGGCAACACAAATGATAACAGTGCTCTAAATTAACTCTAACATTTTATATCACAAAGGCCCAGTGAAGGCTGATTCACAGGTCTATTGGATTGGTCTGAACATTTGTCCCTTCTGTGGCACCCCAGCATTCAAATGCCTACCTATTTGGAGGAATCCCCCTTTGAAAAATAAAGGGGGCTCGATTCTTCTATTTCCAGGAAACTTGGGAGTGAGGGCTCAAGCTTGTGATCCAGGTTTGGCTGACAGAAGGCTTCCATCCAGGACTCTGAACCTTGACAGTGGCCAAAGATGCAGGAAGATTTAGGGATTTCCAAGGGGTGACAGGGCTCAGGGTAGAGTCCTTTGGCACAACAGAATGTCTTGTAGCTATAGCATCCCAACCAAGCTTCTTCCTTAATGTCATCTGGCTGATTCTGATTCTTAGAGGTCTTGGCTTTCCTTAATTTGGTCCTTTATCTGAATTGTTCAACAGCCCTGTTGTGAATTCTATGAGACACTAATATCCTTTAGATAATTTCCTCTTTGATGAAGCAAACCAGAATTGGTCTCAGTATTTTGCACGTAAGAACCCTGGCAGGTACATCTTTTGATCCACTTGCAGTTTTAATCTCAGGATAAGATTATATGGGAAAGTAAATGAGAAGTCTCTAATCCTCATGCTGTTGGGAGGAAAGACAGGTATGAAAGCATTGCTTCTGGTATATATATATATTCTCAGCTTTACTGAGATCAGACCCCATATACTCATCCTTTTAAGATGTACAATTTTGTGGTTTTCATTATATTCAGAGTTGTGCAACCCTCATTCTGGCGCTTATTTATTTAAAAATAAAGCTCCTTTCAAGAGTTTTTCCAGACTCGAAGGACTCCGAGCATATCTGCATGGGATCTACACAACCAACTCCTGCCACGGCTTTTACACAGAGCAGTCCCAAAGATACTTCTTAAAGTCTGATCTTGATATAAATGCAGTTTTACATACTAATCCCCTGAGAAGAGGACGTTTGCGTAAAGTTGTTGGAACAACTTAAGAGGCTGAGTCCCTCTTACAGCCGCTCCACTCGCCACTCACTTCACAAGTCATCTCACTCACCACACTGAACTCTCACTACACCCGCACTCATTAATTCAGGGCACTCAAGCGCTTGCTCGCTCGCTCAGTGACAATCCGCGCCTAGGCACAGAGCCTCGGTGATTGGCTGGCGCTGAGTGACGTCCTTAGACCGCGACCTAGGAGCCGCGGCCGCGCGCTTATGTGGCTGGGCGGCCGCCGCTCTGTGTTGGTAAATGGGCGGTGGTACTTCGCGCTTTGGCACCTCATCTTTGCCAGGATTTGGAGTGGTTGTAGGGGCCCGATGGCGGAAGCACTCTCGACTAGGGCCGAGGCAGCGGACGCGCTCAGGGCTCCGTCTCAGCAGAACGGCGAAGCAGGTGGCGATGTGAGGGGTGAACGGCTCACGGAGCCGGTGGGCCCTGAAGTAGAGCTGGCCCAGGGGAGCGCGGAGCAGGCCTCGGCTGCAATCCCGGGCCCAGGCCCAGGCAAACGCAAGAAGCGGCGAGGCGCGACCGGGGAGCGCGTGGTGCCGCCGCCGAAGAAGCGGCGGACCGGCGTGAGTTTCAGCGACGAGCACTTTGCAGAGACCAGCTACTACTTTGAGGGCGGTCTGCGCAAGGTGCGTCCCTATTACTTCGACTTCCGTACCTATTGCAAAGGCCGCTGGGTGGGCCACAGCTTGCTGCACGTCTTTAGCACCGAGTTTCGAGCCCAGCCTCTGGCCTACTACGAGGCTGCCATCCGGGCTGGCCGCCTACACCTTAACGAGGAGCCGGTACAGGACCTCAGTATCGTGCTTAAGGTAAAGTCCTGATCTGGGCCAGCCAGGAGCTGGGGAGGGAAAAGAAGTCGTTCCTCCGTCCCACCCCCACCCCACCCCCCGCAGAATTACAGGTATCTACTAGAGTAAAATCGTGGGAATTCTGAAGCTCTCTTGGCTTTTCTTAGAACTCTCTTTTAGCCCCCCCCCCCCCAATCTCCGCAAGTAAACAGCCTCTGTGTTTCAGAGCCTAGCCAGCATACCCCCTCCATCAAGACGGCTTCCGTGTTTCCAAGGGACAGAAGTCATCTTTTCCCCCTTGGAATTCTCATAGGTCTTTTTATGTTCTGTCTTGTGGCACTGATCACTTTCTGCCTTACATTGTAGGCCTCTGTACAACTGGTAATAATAGCGATTATCATTTATGTCTAGACAAGTAGTTAAGCATTTTATTACTTTTAACTTAATTCTGACAACCTTCTGGGGTAGGTATTGCCACCTCATTTTACCTGTGAGAAAATTGAGGCTCACAGAGATAAGACAACAGTGTCATCTCCAAAGGCTGAGTTCTGATGACTGCTACTTAAACTATTTTTTCTAGAGCCTGGCATGTCACAGAATTGTGAGATGTCAGGGATAGAGACTAGAATTGTTTAACCCACTACTTTGCCCCACTCCCTTTTTAAATTCTGTCACAGCTAAGAAATACTATATACTCCTGTCAGTAACACTGGCTCACCATAGTTGTGAGGGGAGACAAGGAGATTAGGGGGAATGGGTGGTTTAAATCCCCTCTCCTTTTTTGAAAAGCACAGGTCTGGTCTAAATCTCATATTTTACAGATAAGGAAACTGAGGCCCAAAAAAGTTAAGTGACTTGCACAAGAGTGTGCTGTGAGCCTGTGGCAATTCTAGGTCTAGAGTTCAGATCTCTGGATTTACAGCTCAGTTCTTTGTTCAAGGTCATGTAAAATGATAGTTTATGGAAGTTTCTCCCCCCATTAAAAAAATTACTTTTTAAATATAATTTTTATTGAAGAGAAAATACAAATAAGCAAAACCAAAAAACATCCACAGTTCGATCATAAGAGATATCAACATTAACATTTCTGTATATATCTTTCCAGAACCTTTTCAATGCCTGCTTTCTGCCTGTGTATATGCCTGTGTTTTTACAAAATAAGAACACACTATGCACATTGCTTTTTCTGCTTAAGGATGTACTGTCAATAAAAGTGTACCTCTGTGACATCATTTAGCTGCATAATTGGTGTATACTTTAACATTTGGGCCAGGAACAGGGGAACCTGGGTGTGAAGTTGACCAATTACACACTTCTGGCCCCTGCACTGACTGGTTGCCTGTGTCTTTGGCAGGACAATGACTTTTTGCGGAATACTGTGCACAGGCATGAGCCACCAGTCACAGCAGAGCCTGTCCGCCTTCTAGCCGAGAACGAAGAGGTAGTGGTTGTGGACAAGCCTTCTTCCATTCCTGTCCACCCCTGTGGCCGTTTCCGACACAATACAGTTATCTTCATCCTGGGCAAGGAGCACCAACTTAAGGAGCTACACCCACTGCATCGTCTTGACCGCCTTACCTCCGGGGTGCTCATGTTTGCCAAGACAGCTGCTGTCTCTGAGAGAATACATGAGCAGGTTCGAGACCGGCAGGTGAGCTCTGCTCTTGTCTGCTGCAAGCCACTTCCAGAACTGTAGAGTGGTCTATATCAAAAGAGTGTCGCTAAGTTCTAGATTTCAGGGGAGTCTTCATGTTTATCTTGCCTCCAGTAAGGTGAACACCTAAAGTGCCAAAGGCAGGTTATTATCACCTCTTGCCTCCAAGAAGGTGAACACCTAAAGTGCCAAAGGCAGGTTTATTATCACCATACACTGCCATCTTGATACTTTCTAAAAAGCAAAAGTTTTAAAGTACTGATAGGCCAAGCAAGATTTTAAGATTGTGGGGAGAGCCTCCATAGTGGAAAAATTCTGGGTGAAATTGGAAGAAGCCTGTGTAGAAGAAGTTAATAGTCTTGATTGTGGTCTTGAGATTTGTAATTCTGAATCTGGAGTATAATGCATTTATTGAGGTCTTGCTGTATACCAGGCTTGTTGCCAAGCACATTAGAGCCTAAGTTATTGAATCCTTACAACAGCCCTGTGAGATAAATGCTTTTCTAATTTCACATTTTCTAGATGATTTAATGGAACTTAAAGAGATAAAATGATGTCCCGGGATCACACAGCTGGCCAATGTGGAGCTGGGGTTTGAATCCTTTGATACTGGTGCATTCCTAATTACTCCACAGAGGATCTGGGCTCCAGGAGTTTAGGCTTTGTGCTGACTTTCTCCCTCTTCTCTCCTGTGCAGCTGGAGAAGGAGTATGTGTGCCGAGTTGAGGGGGAGTTCCCCGCCGAGGAAGTGACCTGCAAGGAACCCATCCTAGTGGTGTCTTACAAGGTGGGAGTGTGCCGTGTGGATCCCCAGGGCAAACCCTGTGAGACAGTGTTCCAAAGGCTGAGTTACAGTGGCCGCTCCAGTGTGGTGCAGTGTTTGCCACTCACAGGCCGCACCCACCAGATCCGAGTCCACCTCCAGTTCCTGGGCCACCCCATCATCAATGACCCCATCTACAACTCAGTTGCCTGGGGCCCCTCCCGTGGCCGGGGTGGCTACATTCCCAAGACAGATGAAGAACTGCTTCGGGACCTGGTGGCAGAGCATCAGGCCAAACAGAGTCTGGATGTGCTGGAGCTCTGTGAGAGCGACCTGTCCCCAGGACTCACAAACTCAACAGCCCCCTCCTCAGAGCCGGACAAGGACAGTCTGGAAGAGTTGGCTGCAGCTGCCAAGAAGATGGATGGAGCAGTTGAGAAAGCCCCTCAAGATATGGACAAGGTGGCAGTGGCATCAGGGGCGGCAGCTGAAGCAGATGTTGTAAATCAAGAGACAGATCCCCTCTGTGCTGAGTGCCGGCTGGTACGACAGGACCCCTTACCCCAGGACCTTGTGATGTTCCTGCATGCCCGACGCTATAAAGGGCCAGGCTTTGAGTACTTTTCACCTATGCCTGCCTGGGCACAGGATGACTGGCAAGAAGACTGAGGGCTGTGGCCATTGGAGGAATTGATTTTTGGGTTGGGGCAGGAATGGGCTGAAGGGGCAGGGGCTGAATCCATTGGCTGTTACTCAGGGTCTCTACAGGAAGGAAGATGGGCTCGAAAGGGACTTGCTCATACTCGCTACCTCGTTGCTTCCTTTCCTTGGTGTTTGGGACTTTTTGGTTTGTAAATACATCCCTCCTTTCTAACACCTCATGTGTTTGTTTTTTTAGTGCTTGTTGGTTTGTTTCTTTTTTATTGAGGTAAAATTCATATAACATGTAATGAACTGTTTTAAAGTACACAGTTCAGTGGCATTTAGTAGATTCACAGTGTTCTGCTACCATTACTTCTATCTAGTTACATAATATTTTTATTACGCAAGAGGAAATCCCGATGTACCTATTAACAGTCACTCTCCTTTCCCCCTCTCCCCAAGTCCCTTGTAATCATTAATCTGCTTTCTTTATGGGTTTACCTATTCTGGACAGTTCATATAAATGGAATCATATAATATGTGATCTTTTGTGTCTGGCTTTCACTTTACCATGATGTTTTTAAGGTTCATCCTTGCATGAATCAGTACTTCATTCTTTTTATGGCTGAATTATATTCCATTGTACATATATACTCCATTTTATATATCCATTCATCAGGATTCAGCATTTGGGTTGTTTCTACTTTTTGAATAGTGCTGCTATGAACATTTGTGTACAAGATTTTGTTGAATCTCTGTTACTTCTTCTTTGAATATATATGCCTAAGAGTGGAATTGCCAGATCACATGATAATTCTATGTTTAACTTTTTGAGGAACTGCCAAACTTGTTTTATAGTGGCTACACTATTTTTACATTACCATAAGCAATCTACCAGGGTTCTAGTTTCTCCACATCCTTGCGAGCACTTGTTATTTCCTATTTTTTTTTTTTTGTACTATTGTCATCCTAGTGGGCATAAAGTAATCTTTCATTGTGGTTTTGATTTGCATTTCTGTTATGACTAATAATGTCGTGTACTTGTTGGCCATTTGCATATCTTTGGAGAAATGTCTGTTCTAGTCCTTTGACCATTTTTGGGTTGTTTGTTGTTTGTCTTTTTATTATTGACTTATAAGTGTTTTATGTATTCTGGATACTCGACCCTTATTAGATATGTTTCGAAATATTTTCTTCCATTCTATAGGTTTTCTTTTCACTTTATTGATAGTGTTCTTTGATATACAAAAGTTTTTCAATAGATGAAGTCTGATTTATCTGTGTTTTCTTTTGCTTCTTGTGCTTTTGGTTTTTGAATTTAAGCATCCATTGCCAATTCAAGTTCATGAAGATGTATCCCTTTCTTTTCTTCTAAGAGTTCTATGTTTTAGCTCTTGCATTTAGGTCTTTGATATATTTGGAGTTAATTTTTGTCTATGCTGTGGAGTAGGGGTCCATCTTCATTCTTTTGCATGTAGATATCCAGTTGTTTCATCACCATTTATTGAAGAAATGTTTCTAAACATATTAAATGGTCTTTGCACTCTTGTCAAAATCAATTGACGGTAGATATACAGGTTTATTTCTGTACTGTCAATTTTATTCCATTGATCTGTGTCTATCCTCATGCCAGTACCACCTTGTTTTGAATACTGCAGCTTTGTAGTAAGGTTTGAAATAGGGAAGTGTGAGTCCTCCAATTTTCTTCCTCTTTTTCAAGATTATTTTGGCTATTTGGGGTCCTGTGCAATCCCATGTGAATTTTAGGATCAGCTTCTCCATTTCCGCAAAAAAGCCTGTTGAGTTTTGTTTTTTTTTTTTTAATTCATTTTTATTGAGATACATTCACATACCATGCAGTCATACAAAGCAGTACATTCAATTGTTCACAGTACCATTATATAGTTATACATTCATCACCAACATTAATTTTGGAACATTTTCATTACCACACACACAAAAATAATAAGAAAAATTAAAGTGAAAAAGAACAATTAAAGTAAAAAAAGAACACTGGATGCCTTTTTTTTAGCCCCCATTTTTCTACTCATTCATCCATACACTGGACAAAGGAGAGTGTGGTCCATATGGCTTTCCCAATCACATTGTCACCCCTCATAAGCTACATTTTTATACAATCGTCTTCAAGATTCATGGGTTCTGGGTTGTAGTTCAATAGTTTCAGGTATTTACTGCTAGCTATTCCAATTCGTTAGAACCTAAAAAGCGTTGTCTATATTGTGCGTAAGAGTGCCCACCTGAGTGACCTCTTGGCTCCTTTGGGAATCTCACCTGTTGAGATTTTGATGGGAATTGCATTGAATCTGTAAATCATTTTAGGTAGCATTTCCATCTTAACAATAGTAAGTCCTCCAGTCGTTGAACATAGGCTATCTTTCCGTTTATTTAGATCTTTAATTTCTTTCAGCAGTTTTTTTTTTCACTTTTAATCTTAGTATTTTTATAAATTTATTTTTTAAATGGTAATGACTTCAATGATTGATTATATGTACTCTTCCCCCGACCCCCTGCTCTACTGCTGGGGGAGCAACCTTCTATTTAGTTGACTCCCAAGGGAAAATCAAGACATTCTTATCAGGCATCCAATAGCCAGAAAATGCTGTTGGTTCAGTGGTTTAGGCACTGACAATTCAATGTACCAGTGCAATTAAAAATGTAAAAATACATTTACAATTACTCTGCAAAAAAGAAAAGGACTCAAGAGGTGAAATATTATGTATTAAACCAATTATTCATTCATCCATTCACTCTGCATTTGTCAAGTCATCATTAGAGTCACAAGGATAAATGAGTAAAAGAACTTGTAGTAACAAATGAAAAAACCCAAGTTTCAAACCTCCCACTGCGTGGGCTATTAAGGTGTGCCAAGATGGCCACAATAAAAGAATCATCAGCTCTCTGAAATCAGCAATGATTTGTAGTTTTCAATGTACAAGTCATTCATCTCCTTGGTTAAATTTGCTCCTCAATATTTTATTCTTTGATGTTATTGTAAGTAGAATTGTTTTCTTGATTTCATTTTTGAATTGCTCATTGATAGTGTGTAGAAATAGAACTGATATTTATGTATTGACTTTGTATATACTGTAACTGCTGAATTTATTAGCTTTCATAGTTTTTTTGGTGGATTCTTCAGGATTTTTAAAAAATATATATACGATCATGTCATGTGCAAATAGAGATAATTTTACTTCTTTCCAACTAGGATGCCTTTTATTTCTTTTTCTTGCCTAATTTTTCTAGAACTTCAGTATAATTGAATAGAAGTAGCAAAATAGGTACCTTGTCTTGTTCCTGATCTTAGTGGAAAAACTTTCAGTCCTTTATCATTGTGTATGATGATGATAGCTGTTTCATATATTCCCTTTTTCGTGTTAACAAAGTTCTTCCTGCTTGTTTATTGCCCTGTCTTTCTTCTTGGACAGCCCTTTGAATTCTCTTCCGTTCAGGCAGAAACTTCTACTTTCTGTCCCTTCTGTTATACTTGTCATGTATTTCCTATTTCTTTGGAATACCTATATATAGAACCATGGATTTTGTTTTCAGGGTGAATGAGATAGGCTCGCTAATAGCTAATCCATAGCCTTTGACCACATATTGAGCAGTAGTAATGTTTGTGGGGAAATAGCAATTGTGTGTATTTTTTTAGTGGTTCATGATAATTGTTAAGCATCTATTTACACCAAACATTTAATGCTGGGATACACAGATGAATGACTGGCCCCTGCCTTGGTAGAGCACACATGATGAAACGTGCGAAATGCAAAAGGAACCAGTGGAGAGAAGGCATAATTCTGTCTGGAAGTGTCATCACAGACTTCTCAGAGGAAGAGGCATTTAACAATGAGTTAAGAGTTTGCCCTGTAGAGACATAAGAGAAGGATTTCAGGTAGAGGAGCAATAAGACAAAAAGCAGGAATATTTTAGAGCTAGAGAAGGTATAGGAAGAGACACCCAAGGAGAGATGCTGCTTTGGGGATATTTGGCACTCTGGTCCCAGCATATGGCTCACTGTCACTGACTGTTGAAACCTTTGCATGGCTTATGTATCACAAGGGACTCTTGAAATGTGAGGCATAGGAATAGCCTGGGTGACAGGATTCTCATGGTTCTGAGTATCTGCTCAACTTTGTGAAAATCCTTTCTCTACCTCATGAACCAGGGAGCTCCCCTTTTCACTGAGACCCTCCTTAATTCAGAAGCTCTGGATTCTTAGGACTGGGAAGAATTAGATGCCGGTAACATTCGTTCAGTATGCATTTGAGTGCCAACTATGTGCTAGATTTACACTAAGGTTTGTTTATTTAATGGTGAACAAGATAGATGTGGTTCTCGCACAACACAGTATGGAGTGCACAGCACAATGCAGAGAAGACCAGAGATCAGTTAATACACATTCTGTGTGGTGCCTTCTAGGATTCTGAATGAGAGCATTAGCCTTTGCTCATTTTCTATCTCAGCTCTTCAGTTCTGTTTTCTTTCCTTCTCTAGCCCTGGGGTTCTTGATCTAGGCACACATGGATGGACATGAGAAGGTCCTTGGATCTCTTGAAATTGCACACAAAGTTTTGTGTATGTGTATTTTTCTGAGAAAAGAGTATATATTTCATCAGATTCTTCAGAGTTGCATTGTCCAACACTAGTCCCATGTGGCTATTTAAACTTAAATTAATTAAAATGAAATAAAATTAAAAATGCATTTCCTCATTTGCAGTAGCCACATTTCAAGTGTTCAATAGCCACTTGGTCTAGTGGCTACCATATTGGATAGCCCAGATATAGAACATTTCCATCATCACAGAAATTCTGTTGGATGGCTTTACTTTAAAGGGTCTACTCAAAACAAGTTGAGGTCCTAATTACAATGACTCCACTAGTCTGTAGACACTTTTAAAATGGAGCTGTGTGTATGTGTGTGTGTGTGTGTGTGTATGTGCCAGTCAAATGCTGTGCTAGATGCTAGAATATTTACACATAACCTGTGAAAAAGGTACCTGCTCCCTGCACTTCAGGAGTTCAGGCTGAACTCAGTTGATCTTTTCTGTAGTTAACAGTTGGTTGTGCTTGAATGTGCTTTTCCTCCCCATAGAGAATGGTATCCTTCCTTTTAAAAATTTAATTCTTATTATAGCTTCCTTCTCCTTACTCCTAGGCTAGAAGTAGTCACTATTAATAATTAAGTGGTCTCCTTCCCAACTTTTTTCTATTCATAGATGCAAAATGTGTGTGTGTGTATAAATATACATGTATATATACACATTTTTAAAATTAAAATGGATCATGCCATACAAATTGTTCTGCAACTTGATTTTTCTCTAATATATATATATATATATATAAATATCTGCATTGTGCTACACTGTGTAACTGTACTATAATTTAACCCATCCCCAATTGGTGGAATTTTAGATGTTTACAGCTTTTCATTATTACAAACAAACTGTAGTGAACATCCTTATTTCCTTCCACACTTGTATCAATGTTTCTATAGAACAATTTTTAAGTGTATGGAGTCAATACCTTTAAATACTGATTGATAGAGAAAAGGGGCAGAGGGAAGAAAAGAAAAGAAAAAAAGATAGAAAATAAAGCCACAGAGAAGCTAAGTAAAAACAAAAATAAAGAAATAAACTTCCCGACAAAAAATAAATAAATAAATAAATAAATAAATACTGATTGATAGGTAACATCAAACTGTCCTCCAAAACGGTTATACCAATTTATATTCCTTCCAGCAGTATGAGAAGCAGAGGCAGCTAAATGCAGTGACTGAAACTGCTGTTCAGGCGGCTTCATTTCCAAGGTTGGCTTTGGTTCCTTGTGGGCTGGAACCATGGGTTTCCTGTAATGTCTGCATATCTCAATGGATGACCTAGGTTTGCTTGGGTCAATCTTGTGTCCAAAGGCCTTAGAGAAAATGGGCTCTTTTCAGAGCCTTATTCGGGTTTGGGTCACTGATCCTCAGGACTGAGGGTTTTCTAGAACACAGGATTATTGAAAACTAAAGATGGAAGCAGACCAGCTTGATAAATGTAACCAGGTTTGGAATGAGTGAGTTACTGCAATCAAGGGTGTGACCACCAAGGCACTCATTCTGCTTAAAATACTGCCTTGCACATGGTAAACAATGTTTTCTATGATTACAATTATTGTTTTCTCCCTCTCCAAACCCTCTGTACTCTCTTCTTTTCCTTTCATTTGAAGCTCATCAATGTATCCAAAACTGCAACATTTACATCAGCCTTCACCGCATCAAAACAGTTAGGAATTGCTCAGTGAAGTTGAACAGGCATATAACCAGTGATTCCACTTCTAGCTGAATACTCTGGAAAAATACTTGCACATGTACACCAGGAGACATGTATAAGAAGGTTCACAGCAGCATACTTATAATAGCAAAAAACTGGAGACAACCAAAATATCCATCGATAAGAGAATGGATACCTAATTGCATATTCAAACAATGTATGCTAAACAGCAGTGAAAATGAATGAATTAGAATTATATGGATAAAACTTAAAACAATATGGAATAGCCATAGATGAATATATACAGTATGATCCTATTTTTATAGAATTCAAAAACAGACAAAAACACATTTTTTTTTAGGGAAATATACATACACATTTGGTAGCAAACAGTAAGAGGGTGATAAACATGAAATTCAGGAAAGTGGCTACCTCTGGAGGTTACTTCTGGAGGATGCTAGCAGGAGAGGCACTTAGAAAGCTTCAAAGGTGCTGGTAGTCTTCTGTTTCTTACGCTGAGTGGTGTGCACAAGGTATTGTTTTATTATTGTTCTTTAAACTGCACATACCTAATATATATGTATATATTGTATCATTGTATATACATCTTTCAAAAATATTTTAAATAAAAAATGTTAAAAGGTCTCTTTCCTCATTAAAAACTATTTTTAGAGCAGTTATAGGTTTACAGAAAAATCATGCAGAAAGTACAGTGTTCCCATACACACCCCCCATTTCCTCATTTTTGTTCCCCTTGGGTTTTCTCTGAAATAGTGACTCTCTTCTTCAGTCTCCCACTCCACAACTCCTAAGGTTTGTTTGCTGTCCACATAATTGTGGCATACTACTCCCAAGGGCCTAGGCCAGAGGTCTATTTCACCAGGGATGGAAAAGAGAACTTATACCTGGTATTTTGGAGACTATACTGATATGCGATATATAATAATTTGCAAATGTGACTAACCACTTTAATATGCATTAGTAGATTCAAATACTGCTTGTTTATCATGGAAGAACTGAGGGATCTAAATGCAGCTCATGGCTTTGGTTTTCTAGGTCTAGCATGTCCTCAAATACAAAGCCAGCTTTGTGCCTTAAATTTGCTAACACTTCATTACCATGGTATCTAGACATAAAGTTCTTGAAAATACTTCAGTAATTCAAAGAAACATAAATAATGCAGTTATTCGGGTTCTTTTCCCTTGTAAATTTTCCAACACCCCAAATGTTGAACTTAAGGTAGGTTAAAAATTAAAAAAGAAAAGTCTTATATCTTATCTTAAATGCTAAATCTTCCAGAGTAAGACTTGAGGCAAAATTGTAAGGATTAAGAATTTTAAAGTCTTGTATCATGCATCAGACTGAAATAAAGTCTGCCTCTGTTACTTTCTAAATTATACCAAAATGTTTACTGTTACTCATTGAAAGGAGACAGGATTGGATGTGATCCTTGTGTGAGCACTCAGAAACCATTGTCAAAGAGCTATTTCATTTTTTAAAAGCTAACAAGATTTTTTTCAGGTATCGAATTTCTGTGTCACCCAAGAATTTAAAAATTAGAAACTTGATAATTGAGATGACTTGGTCTTTTTTAATGGTCTGATTTAATCACTAGGTATGCCGTCTGTGCTGGTTTGGATGTATTATGTCCCCCAAAATGCCATATTCCTTAAGGCAATCTTGTGGGGGCAGATGTATTATATCCCCCAAAATGCCATATTCCTTAATGCAGTCTTGTGGGGGCAGATGTATTAGTGTTGATTAGGTTGGAATTTTGGATTAGGTTGTTTTCATGAAGCTGTGATCCACCAAACTGTGGGTAATACCTTTGATTAGATTATTTCTATAGAGGTGTGGCCCCACCCATCCTTGGTTAGTTTACCGGAGCCCTGTAAGAACTCAGACAGAAGGAACTCAGTGTTGCTGCAGCTAAAGGAGACATTTTGGAGATGGCCATTGAAAGCAGACTTTTGCTGACGCTTTGGAGATACTAGCCCAGAGTTTGCCACAAGAAGCTGATGCAGAGACACTTTGGAGAACATCTTTTTTTTTTTTTTTAAATTCAGTTTTATTGAGATATACTCACATACCATACAATCATCCATGGTGTACAATCAACTGTTCACGGTATCATCTTATAGTTGTGCATTCATCACCTCAATCTATTTTTGAACACCTTACACCAGAAAGAATCAGAATAAGAACAAAAAATAAAAATAAAAAAAGAACTCCCAAATCACCACCCCCATCCCACCATATTTTTCATTTAGGTTTTGTCCCCATTTTTCTACTCATCCATCCATACACTGGATAAAGGGAGTGCGATCCACAAGGTTTTCACAGTCACACTGTCACAAGAACACCTTTTTTGAAACGCAACCTAAGAGCGAGCAGATGCCAGACCCGTGCCTTCCGAGCTAACAGAGGTTTTCCAGATGTCAAGGGCCTTTCTTCAGTGAAGGTATACTCATGTTTATGCCTTGGTTTGGACACTTTTATGACTGTAGATCTCTAACTTTGTAACCAAATAAACCCCCTTTATAAAAACCAACCCATTTCTGGTATTTTGCGTAACAGCAGCATTGGCAAACTGGAACACCATCAAAGTTCAGAATAAACGCAGCCTTCATTTATCCATCAGTAACCTATTGGGCATTACTGAAGGAGTTTGATCTAGAATTAATAAAAATAAATCAAAATATTCAGATAAGTATATTCAAGAAAGTTAGAATCTTTGGGAAAGCCAGAGGAGGGGAAATGTGCTCTGTCAATGATTTTTATTTAGCTCAAAGGGAAATATGAAAAAGTTACTAGACCATAGTATCACAGCCAAAACAGGAATTACTGCTTCTAACTCCATGGCATCGTTTGTCATAGCCTCAGTTCTTGCCATCATGCATTAACTTCAGCCCATTAGAGATGTGTTTGACCCAGTCTTACTTCATTCTGGAGATTTCATATGTAAAATAAGACCTTCTCGGGCATTGCTCCTCCTCAATGTGATGAGAAGGAAAGGTGTAACGGGTTGTTGTTGGCTAACTATCCATCACTGTCTTAGCAGAAGATATATAGCATGGGATACACCATCAAGTGTTATTTCCATTTCCCCTAGTCTCTTTGTGATTAAGTATTCATTTTGGCTTTTCTAAGCAAGTTTACTACAGAACCGGATTTCAGTTTTCACTCTACTGATCAACATGAAGAAGTTATTTAAGTTTTCACATGTAGACATTTCCAGAAGCTGTTATAGCAAGGTGGATGTTTGCACGTGAAAGCACGTAGCTGAAGGCATGATTCGAGCAAAGAAAAATGTTTCTGTTAGGGTTGCTGACTCAGAAAAGAATGCATGGATGCACCCTTCAAGCTCTCCAGGCCTTGTCATGGCTGTTTTCCCAGAGGTAGTTCTACAGTGCGGCTACACTTCCAAATGTTAAGGAACAGGCTAAACTCATTTCCATCATTGCCTGCCTCCCAAAAATCAATCTTTGCAAGTCTTGGATCCTGGGATCTGGATTTCTCTTGCAAGAGTTAAGAAACAAAATGTACGCACACCAGAATCGCAGGATTTCAATTCTTCCTTCACATAAGGGCTGCTAACACATAAGGGCCTGTCTGGGCTGCAAACAATCACCAATTGAACACTGTCCAGTTCTTCTAGAGCATCTCACTCTTGCGATAGAATGGGTCTTCCTGAAGCTGGACCTGGGAGAATGAAGACACATTACTGGCACTGAAGTAGTAAAAGATCTGGAATATCTTGGTAATGCATTTGGTTGTGCAGTGATTTTTTCTTGTGGTCCTCCTGTGGTTGAAGGGTCTTGCAATAGTACAGGATAATACCCCTGATGAAGAAACCAGGTGTTGATGGAGAATGGCTTCCTTTGGCTGTGGCTTGTTCTTGAATTTTGGGGGGTAATGGGGATATTCCAAAGTAGCAAGCATCCTGAAAAATCTACATCAAAGCTACTAGAGCTGATAAACAAATTCAGCAAGAGTACAAGATCAACATCCAAAAATCAGTAGTGTTTCTATACTACTGAAAAAAATTTCATTTACAAAGCAACTAAAAGAATCAGAAATCTAGGAATAAATTTAACCAAGGATGTAAAGGACTTATACATGGAAAACTACAAAACATTGCTAAAATAAATTTTAAAAGATCTAAATAAATGGAAGGACATTCCATGCTCATCAATTGGAAGACTAAATATTGTTAAGAAGTCAATTCTACCCAAAGCAATTTACAGATTTGATGCAATCCCAATCAAAATTCCAACAGTCTTCTTTGCAGAAATAGAAAAGCCAATTATTAAATTTATTTGGAAGTGTTAGGGCCCCAAAGAGCCAAAAACATCTTTAAAAACAAGAATGAAGTAGGAGGACTCATACTTCCTGATTTTTAAACTTATTACAAAGCTACAGTTGTCAAAACAGCATGGTACTGGCACAAAGACAGACATATAGACCAATGGAATCAAATTGAGGATTCAGAAATAGACCCTCATATCTATTGCCAGTTGATTTTTGACAAGGCTGCCAAGTCCACTCAATTGGAAAAGAATAGTCTCTTGAACATAGGGTGCTGGTGAAACTGAATATCCATATGCAAAATAATAAAAAGGGATCCCCATCTCACACCACATACAACAATTAACTCACAAACAGATCAAAGACCTAAATATGAGAATGAAGACTATAAAACTCTTAGAAGAAAATGTAGAGAGGCATCTTTAGGACCTTGTGTTAGTCAATGGTTTCTTAGACTTTATACCCAAACCACAAGCAACAAAAGAAAAAAATAGATAAATGAGACCTCATCAAAATTAAAAACTTTTGTGCATCAAAGTATTTCATCATGAAAGTTCAGAGACAACCAGGCTACAGAATGGGAGAAAATATTTGGGAGCCACATATCTGATAAGGGTTTAATATCCAGAATATATAAAGAAATCCTACAACTCACAACAAAAGACAAACAACTCAATTATAAACTGGATGAAAGACTTGAGTTGACATTCCTCAAAAGAAGATACATAGATGGCCAAAACACACATGAACAGATGCTCAACATCATTAGCCATTAGGGAAATACAGATCAAAACCACAATGAGATACCATTTCATACCTATTAGAATGGCTAGTATTAAAAAAAAAAAAGAAGGAAAGAACAAGGGTTGGAGAGGATGTGGAGAAATAGGAACACTTATTCATTGTTGGTGGGAATGTAAAATGGTATAACCACTGTGGAAACAGTTTGGTGGTTTCACAGAAAATTAAATATAGAATTACCATATGACCCAGCTATCCCACTTCTAGGTATTTACTCAGAATCAAAAGCAGGGACTTGAAATGATATTTGCCCACTGATGTTCTTAGTAGCATGGTTCACAATTGCTAAAAGATGGAAGAAACCATCATTAGATGGTTGTGTCCATTAACAGATGAATGAATAAGCAAAACATGGTGTATACATATAATGGAATATTATGCAATTGTGAAAAGGAACAAAGTTTGGATACATTGCAGCAATGTGGATGAACCTTGAAGACATCATGTTGCCAGAAATAAGTCAGACACAAAAGGACAAATATTGTATGATCTCACTGATATGAAATAATTAGAATAAGAAAATTCATAGAGTCAGAAACTAGAATACACATTACCAGGGGCTGGAGTGGGGATAAGGAATAGAAAGTTAATACAGATTGGTACAGAAATTCTGTTTGGGGTGATGGAAACACTTTGGTAATGAATGATGGTGATGGTAGCACAACACTGTGAATGTAATTAATAGCACTGAATTATATATCTGAATGTGGTAAAGGGGGAAGTTTTATGATGAATATATGTTACTAAAATAAAAATTTAAAAAAAGAGAATGACAATGGCACTAAATGCAATACATGATCCTGGACTGGAACTAATAATAGAGGAGAAAGGCTCAAAAGGACATTATTGGGACATAAGAAAAAACTGAAATATAGACTGTAATCTTTATATCAATGTTAAATTGCTTGAACTTGATAACTGTACTTAAGGTGGTTGTATAAGTGAATACTTGTGTTCTAAGGATATGTATATAGAAGTATTAAGTGTTTAAGGAGCACAATGTCTAAAACCTACACTCAAATGTTCAGAAAATAGATAGATAGATAGATAGATGGATGGATGGATGGACGGACAGACAGACAGATGGATGGACAGACGGACGGACGGGCGGTCAGACAGATGGATAGGTAGATGGATAGATAGTACGACATGGCAAAATGTTGAAAGTTGGTGGATTTGGATATCTGGGTGGAGGTTGTGTGGGGGTTCTCTGTGTGAGTTTAGTATTATTTTTGTAACTATCCTGTAAATTTGGAATTATTTCAAAACTGAAAGTGAAAAAAAAGTAGTAATCATTTCTGTAGAAATACTTACACTGTTCAAGTCCTGCAGTTGCAATGCTCCAGTAGATGGCACCTCTTAACATTTTTACTGCCTTAGCTTCTTAAAAATTTCTTTTTTTATTACTACTTCCAAGTACTTTTTTTTTCCCCTGGGCTTTCAAATTAACTGGCACATTGTTGATTCTTTTGATTCCCTTAGAAAAAAGGAAAGTAAGCATAGTTCTTATAATCAGTAGATCAATAGAAATGCAAAAAACTGGGCCTGTCATAAAAAGCTCATTGCAAAGAAACCGCAAGAAAACCACTAAGCATGAAAACTGGTAAAGAACTGAGGAAAGTAAGCTTCCAAAACACTTTTTCTCTTTTTCCCTCTAAACTCTTTCCGTGCTTTGCATTTTCAGTACTTCTACAGTGGAAGATTTTCCCACCCACCTTGTTTTTTTTGTTGTTGTTGTTGTTGTTGTTGTTGTTGTTGTTTTGTTTGGTGGAGTCCAGGCACATTGACAGGGCTTATCAGTTTTCCAAAGGAATTCATAACTGCAATAAGTAGGCAAAATTCAGGAAAATGATGCATCAGCCCTGGCAGCCACAATGGCTACCACCGCCAATCTCTAGAGAGTTGCTGCACTAATGGGCAATGTAAATACTGCCTGGCAAGTTCTGAGGGAAATCCAGGGGGCTACAGGAGCATCTAGGAAGTGTGCAAAGGCCAAGCAAGAGAGATTGCAGGGGCTAGTTGAGGGAAATGTAAGACGGAGCTACAGGCTCAGAAGTTTAGGTGAGGCTTTTGATGAGGAAGACATCCAAACTGAGATCTGAAGGAGGAGCAGGAGCCAGCCAGGCAGATGCTGCATGGGAAATGGGAGGGGACAGGGGCAGGGAAGGGACATGTTCCAGGGAAAGGAGCAGGGACAGCATTTGCAAAGGTACTGGGGAGAGAAAGCAGGGACTAATCCAGGGAAAGGTGAGTCAGTATCTCCAGAGTGCTTTAGAACTGTCCCTCAGGGGCTGCTAACCTTTTTTGTGACATGGACCTTTTTGGCAGTCTGGCAAAGTCTGTGGACCCCTTCTCAGAATACTGTTTTTAAATGCATAAAGTTAAGTATGCTGGAATACAAAAGCAACCAATTATGTTGGAATACAGTTATCAAATATTTTTTTATCTGTGATATAAAAATATATATACTTCTTCACAAATGCGTAACATTACAAGATCTAATGGTAGATCTAATAACTCCCATAATTTTGAGGTGGTGTTGAGCTTAAAGCAATAATGGTGATGTGATATAAAAAAATCTGTGATTTCTATTGGCGACAAACCTTTAGTTATCCAGTATTTATAATCTACAGGCACCACACATTTATTTTATTTAAAAAAATTTTTAATAGACCTTAGTTTTTAGAGCAGTTTTAGGTTTACATAAGAACTATGCAGAAAGTACAGAGTTCCCATATACCCCCTCTTCCCCTTGCACAGTTTCCCCTATTATTTTTTAACATTTTTAATTGTGGAATATAACATATGCAGAAAGGTGATAATTTCAAAGTACAGTTTGACAAGTAGTTATAGAGCAAATTTCAATGTATAGTATGCATTACAATTTCAGTTATTTCCTTCTGACTGTTCTAATACACTAGAAACTAAGAATAAATGTCTATATAATGATTCAGTAGTCATAATCATTTATTGAATCCTAACTTCTCTGTCATAACTCCTCCCTCTCATTTGATCATTGTCTCAATCTTTAGAAATATTTGGGCAATGACCATTCTAACTTCTTCATGTTGAAAATGGGTGTCAAGATTATGGGGTAGTGAAATGCAACTGGTTCATGTTCTGGGAGAGAATAGTACTTCTAAATTTCAGGGCTTATCGGGCATAGGGACAATCTGGAGGTTTTGTTTCTGAAAAATAAACATAGTAAGTAAAACTTTTATAGAGTTATAGATAGAGCCCTGGGTTTCCAGGAATACTCTTGGTTGGGGCTTGGCATACTGTGGCGATTTGCAATATCTGGCTGAAGCTTGCATAAGAGTAACCTCCAGAATGACCCCTCGACTCTATTTGAAATCTCTTAGCCACTGAAACCTTATTTTGTTCCATTTCTTCTCCCCTTTTGGTCAAGAAGGCATTGTCAGTCCCACGATGCCAAGGCCAGGCTCATCCCTGGGAGTCATGCCCCATGTAGGCACCACATATTTTACATGACTTACATCACTTCAACTTTTATTGAAGGAAATGCTAACTTTCAATTCGAGATTAGCGAAAATAAATAAGCAATATTTTCCCCCGACCAAATAACCCTCTGAATTCTATCAATGGAAGGGGGCAGAACCCAGATAGAAACCTTTCCTAAGAGCAGGGTGGAGGATGGATTAGCGAGCAAGACCGAAGACTGGTGTTCCGGGCATCCAAAACCTTCATCCCGGGGAGGTCTCAACACTCCCAGGGACTTGGATCTAAGAAAGAGGAGCTAATGGAGCTGGAGAGCAGGGGTCACACCTTCCACCAGCAGTGCTGCAACCTTGCTTCTGTATATGCCAAGGGCAGAGTTCCAGGGAGGAGCCCGTGCGGTGCAGACAGCCTCACAACCGCAAGGGGATTGGTAAGTTGTGTGTTTATCACTAGCACGGTATAGGATACTGAAGAGCCATCAGAGTCCTGCAGACTTGGATTCCACTGTCCTTTCTGTAATTTAGGAGCTGAATAACCTTGAGCAAATTAATCTTTCAGTTTCCTCATCTGTAAAATGGAATACTAAAATTATCTATCATAATCACAGAGTTATGGTGAGGTAAAAGCGATGTGGTGACTGGAGAAATAAAGGTTGTTAAATGTAAGTTAAATGAATCTGTCTGATGACCTTTCAAGAGGGGAATCTCTCCATTCTGTTTCTGCTTACTGTTCTTCCCTCTCTGATTAAATCTTGAATTTAATCACAAGTATCACATCTTCCTCTCCTCTGGGATAACCACGTTTCAGGTCTTCATTCTCTGGCTTCCAATATATTCCAGTTTCCTAGAGCTGCTGTCATGCAAAAATGCCAGAAATAGATTGGCTTTTTTTTTTTTTTTTGAAAAAGAAAAAAAAATTTAATTAAAAACCAAGTTTACTTATTGTTAAATGATCATTAAAAACACAGTTGTACCCACCCCCTACACCATTAGCAGAACCTCACAGGAGCCAAACCGCAGCTCTTCCCTACTGCCGTGAACCCCCAGTATGGCTGTAGCAGCACAATTATTTCACGTCACATTTAAGAACAAGTTCCAATTTACATAAAGTACAATTGTATATCTTTAAATATTCCACACAAACACACTGACAAAAATGTCATGCACATTTTGTGCATGCACATTGAGACTTAAGTTCTAAACATTGTTTATTGTACCCAGAATACTAGTTGAAATACACTTTCTCTGTGAGGATCAAATGGAATAATGTATTGGAATGTTTTAACACTTGTGAAATACTACCCACATAGTATTATGAAATGCCGTTGAACTGAAAGAAATTTTCCATCATTTTAAGTCTTAAATATAACATTAAAAAATAATACCAGCAGCTTTTATCTGGGTTCCTAAATGTTTGTGACTCAGAGACTGACTGGACCCATCAAGACTCAGGGCAAAGGTAAGTTACTGTACCGTCTTTACAAAGATTTTTTTGTAAATGTGGCCCTTACCCAGTGCAGTCAGATGACAGCTTAAGATGTCAGCCCCTGTTACCTTCAGAGTTTGGGGAATAGTGGTGGGGGAAAGGGGTGGATATGAGGAGGAACAGTTAGGGGAATTGTCATTCATGATTCTGTTATTGTTGTTGTTTTTTTTATCATATAGTCTAGGTGAGAAGCATGCACAGAAGATTATCTCTCAAAAGATTAAAACAAGTTGGAGGTTAAAAGATGGTGTGATGGTTAGGTCCATATGTCAACTTGGCCAGGTGATAGTACCCAGGTGTCTGGTCAAGCAAGCACTGGCCTAACCATTACTGCAAGGACATCTGTGGCTGGTTCACTTCACTTCTTCTTTGGCTAAAAAGTGAAGCATTTCCTGAGGAGTTCATCAGAGTTGCCAGTCCATTCTTGAGGAGTTCATTGAACACGTTCATCGAAGTTGCCATTTTGTTGCCTGAGGAGTTCATCAAACATCTTCATTGGAGTTGCCAGTTTGCTGCTGGCCCTACAGAATCTGGACTTGTGCATACACACAGTTGCATGAGACACTTTTATAAAATCTTATATTTATAGATATCTCTTGTTGATTCTGTTTCCCCAGAGAACCCTAACTAATACAGATGGGAATGTGTAAAACAGTGAATCTTGTGGTGGACAATGTCCGTGATTACCTGTACAAATATTAGAAATTTCTTTCATGAACTAGAACAAATGTATGACACTATAACTTGAAGTTAATAATAGAGGGGTACATAGGGAAAAAATATACCTATTGCAAACTATGTACACAGTTAATAGTATTTTAATATCCTTTCATCAACTAACAAATGTACTATACCAATACTATGAGTGAATATTGGAGGAGGGGTGGTTAGGAGTATGGGTGGATTTGAGTTTTCTTTTTTTGTCTTTATTTATTTTCTGGAGTAATGAAAATGTTCTAAAAATTGTGGATACACAGCTGTATAATGGTACTGTGGGCAAGTGATTGTGCACTTTGGATCTTTGGATAATTGTATGGTACAGGTACAAACTCAATAAAATTAAATTTAAAAAAAAGATTAAAACAAGCTGGGCCTTGGACAGCTACTTAAGAATTTAGTGTTGGGATGATAGTAGCAAATATCAGCTTTTTAAAGGTCCTGCCTAATCAGTTCCCAGGCTGGGAGATCAGGAAGAAAAAAATATTCCATTTTCAACTATGTATGAAAAACAAAGTCTTGCCCAACAAACAGTTGAGTCCTAAAATGCATTCTGTGCAACAGCACCTACTTTTAGCTATGTTCACACAGTAAACCATAAAAACACACTGTCTTGATGGCTACCTCTGGAGGACAGACAGAATGATCCAGTGTCTACTTAGTATAGCCATGGGTGGCTTCTTCAGTCAGCAGGACTTTAGAGATACTTACCGTGTGCCCACAGTCCAGGAAAGACATGCCCAGTGCAATCAACACTGTCAGCCCCAGTAGAAAACAAAGCCCAGATAAGCCATGCTGACCACAGCTGCCACCTCATACAACACCACATGCCCTAGATCCTGGACATAAACCACTATAAAGTACATGTTGACAGAACAGATGATGAGGACCAAGATTCCGCCTGCAATCCTCCAGCCTATTCCATTGGCAAAGTCACTCATTACCGGCCACAAGCTGGTAAATGTGAGGATGGGTATGAGAGCAAAGGGAAGCTGCAAGCTCTGCAGCATATTTAGGAAGTCATTCATCCCCATCAGATGCTTTTATGTCTTGGAAGACAGCAACAAGTAGAGTGAGGATGATGGCAATTCATTGAGTCAGAATCACTTGGGCAAAGCATGACCATTTTAGATTCAGGAATCCTCCATGACAAACGGCCAGAATAAGTTCCTGTCATGGAGGGGCTCTGTCCTGCAGCCAGATCCCCACTGCCCAGATGCAGAGTGCTGCAGGCCCAAAGTGATATCCCAGCACAACTCCCCCTTTGTAGATGTCAACAGTGTTGAGTTATTGTCAGGAAAGAGATGGGTATGGGGACAGCTGCTGGTTTTTATAGATTGCAACTACTTGATCGTTGGTCTTTGTAAAAAGTGCTTCGGCCAAGACTGAGACAACAAAGATGTTGATGATGAAGGAAACAAAGACAGCAGTGCAGGATTCAGTGAAAAAGTACTTAACTGGCTTCTCAAACTTCCTGCTTATTGGCCCAGTTAACTTGTCTGTACTTGACTAAGGCAGAATGCAAATACATGTTGTGTGGCATGATGACAGCTCCCATGATGCCCACAGCCTGCTCGATCTGTGGGGTGTGACAGTCTGAACAGGATGGCACAAATATGTCCTTGAGCACATGGCTCTGGTCAGGTTTCACTCTAACATACTCATATCCAAATGTGAAGGCCATAATGGTGAGGAGAAATCCAAAAAATGCCTAGTTTCCGCAAGCCATATTTGTCCAAAAAGAGAAATAGAAAAGTGTCTGCAGTGGTGATGAGAACTCCACCCCATAGAGGAAACTTCCCATAGACAGGAGATCGATGACAATGGCTTAGCCAATTACTTCTTGCATATCTAATCCAATGATGGCTAATTCCACCACCAGCCATAGTATAATTCGTGGGGCCTTGTGATACTGTTGGTGACACACTTCAGCAAGATGCAGCCCAGTAAACACTCCCAGTCAAGCTGCAAGGTGCTAGAGCAGGAGCCCCAAATAGTGGCCAATAGAAGGGCCCTGAGCAACTTAAATCCAACCACTGCTCCAGACTGCAAATCAGATTTGATGTTTCCTGGATCCAAGTAGGTGAAAGCCTGGTCCCGTGAAAGCTCTGAGTTTATGAAAGCTAAAACAAGAATACTCCTTCTCAAGAATGGGGATCTTCTCATCAGATAGGTGGTGAAGGGCTCCTCTGAGGGCCCCATGGACTGTGGAAGAGAGGAGATACTGCAGGCAGGGTTGATGGCACCAAGACTGGCAGCGTTCCCATGGTCTCCAGAAGCATCATCATCTGGCATCTTCTGCTAAGGACCCTGTGCCAGTTTGGATATATTATGTCCCCCAGAAAAAGCCATGTTCTTTGATGCAACCTTGTGGGGGCAGACATATTAGTGTTGATTAAGTTGGAATCTTTGGATTAGGTTGTTTCCATGGAGGTGCGACCCACCCAACTGAGGTGATAACTCTGATTAGATAATTTCCATGGAGGCGTAGCCACATCCATTCAGCATGGGCCTTGATTACTTTACTAGAACCCTATATAAGAACTCAGACAGAAGGAGCCTGCTGCTGCAACTTACAGAGACATTTTTTTATTCAATTTTATTGAGATATATTCACTTACCATACAATCATTCAAAGTATACAATCAACTGTTCACCATACCATGATATAGTTGTGCATTCATCAACCCAATCTATTTTTCAAACATTTTTCTTATACCAGAAAAAGTGAAAATAAGAATAAAAAATAAAAGTAAAGAAGAACACCCAAAATACCCCCCCCACCTTATTTTTCATTTAGTTTTTTTGTCCCCATTTTTCTGCTCATCCATTCATACACTGGATAAAGTGAGTGTGATCCATAGGCTTTTTGGGGGACATAATATATCCAAACTGTCACAAGATACTACTAAGATTCCACACATTGTCAACAACTTTTTTTTTTAATTGGATAAGTTGTAGGTTTATAGAAAAATCATGCAGAAAGAACAGATTTCTAATATACCTCCCACCTTCCCCACAAAGTTTTCCCTATTATTAAAACTTTGCATTAGTGTGGTAGTTTTGTTAGAATTGATAAAACAATATTACAATTATACTATTAATTATAGTCCATAATTTACATTAGAGTTCACTGGATTGTACAGTTCTATGCTTTAAAAGTATTTTTTATTTTGGTAACATATAACCTAAAATTTCTCATTTTAACCACTTCCACATATACAATGCAGTAGTGTTAATTACTTTCAAAATGTGCCACCATCACCGCCATCGTTACCAAAAAATGCTTAATTAGTACTGAGTTTCTGTTTGGGGTGATGGAAATGTCAATATCTTTTAAATCCTTCCCAATGCACACATCTCATGAGCACCTAAAGCTTGATACGGGCTGGAAGACAAACCTGAACGCTCTGTTCCCGGCAGTAGCTTTCGAAGAGAAACCTGGTATTTCGTAATCAGGACAGGTATTAAAAACTCCGGAATAAAAAAAGAAACATCAACAACAATAAAAACCGGGGTAAGAGCCCCTCAGTCAGTAGCTAGGTTTCTTCAGCATTGGGACCTACAGGAATGGTGATAATGGTGGAATTCCATGCATTGTTTACTACATACAAAAAGAAATTAAACCCAGCAGTTTCCGATTCCTAGACAACGTCTCTTTTCCTCCCTTTTCTTTATCTGTGAAATGAGAATGTTTCAAAAGCTGGCTCTCAAATTTCTCAAAACCGAGATTAATGGTGCTAGAATAAATTGACTACTAAATCATGGCTGGAAAGTTCAACAGCTTCTACTCTGCAGGTACATTTATCCGGTCAAATGTGAGGGCAAAAGAAAAACGACGACCACTTGCGACGAGGATGGGATTCGAACCCACGCGTGCAGAGCACAATGGATTAGCAGTCCATCGCCTTAACCACTCGGCCACCTCGTCCCTCGAAATGATTCTTTCCTGGTAGCTATACAGGGTAATACTAGGGGGATGTGACGTAATATTATGCAGGTCACCATTTTGTACGGAAGCAAAGAACCTGGACCATTTCTATAACAGGCAATCAACAGAAGATGGCCGCTCCCATGAAGTGGGAGTCTGCAATGGGGAGAGGCAAAGGAAAACTGAGTAGAAAATGAGATAAACTCTAGGGAAAGAAAATCAGCATACAAACTGGAAAAGAAGTTTAAAACTCTGAGGAATAGGGTTTTTCCGGAACCCAAGAGGCGGAGCCGACGCATAGAGCGGCTTTGCGCATGCGTGTTAGTAGGCGGTTAGATTTGAATACTTTACTGAGGCTATCCGGGCGTTGTCAGGTGACGAGGAGAGGCGGCTGTGAGCTGCCTTCGCTAGGAGCGCGCGGATCGCGAACGAGTCTGAAGACAATTTTCAAGTAGGTGGGCCGCGGCGGGTAAGAGGAAAGACCCTTTGGTCTTGGGCTCCTGGGTAGGCTTTGGGTCTTCTTTGAGCTCTCTGAAGACCCCGCTAGAGGTGGGGGACGCTCCCGTAGCCAGGCGGCTTCCGAAATGCTGGGCCCACAGTAGGCTCCCTCGCACCCTTTGCTGTCTCTTTCGTTGGTCCCCTCGGCTGCACACTGTGCCGCTTCCCTTTTTCCTAGCACTTCTCCACACACACCTGGGCTCTTCCGGCCGCTTGGGATTGCCTGCCCATCGCCCTCGCCGCGCCCCGGCCCGCCTGCTCCCGGGCTCTTTCTTGCACCCAGCCTCTCTTCCCGGGGGATTGTTCGTATTTCTGACTCAATCTTTTCTTAGCTATAAATGAAAGAATAGCCATAAGTGATTTTATAACTCTTGGTTCGTCATGGTTTATTTACAGTGTTCTGTCTGATCCAAGTGTTTAGCAGATTTCCATTTTCTGCAGCTGTCGTAGCATTAACAAATAAAGCCAATGTTAGTAAGCCACAAATTAGTTTTTTAAAAAAATCTCCCTCTGTCTGTATTCAGAATTAAAGCCCTCCCCTTTTCTTGCTGGCTTTATCTCAATACTAGAGTTTGGGGGGGGGGAGTATTACCGATGGGAATTTTCAACATTAGGCTTTATTAGGCTTTAACTTTGATAAGGGATATGGATAATGACCAAAGCAGAAACTTACCGTAGATATTAAAATGGAAATTTTCACTGGATCAGTCCAATTTCTCAGATATTTATTGGGTTCCTTGTTTTGTGCAAGGGCTGAGAGTGGCTGATTCAGAGAGTAATACGTACGTCCCTACCTTAGAGGAGTTTACAATCCAGAAAGCGAAGTAATTAATATACCCAACTAGCTGTAATACAAGACTAAAGGTAAAGGAGTATAGGACATCCCAAAGCATGGGAGCAGAGAGAAGGGAGAGTTTATTTGATGCTTTTGGCAACTAAAGACTTGAAAAAGGCTTCATGGGGAAGGTGGCATTTGAGGTGGAACTTGAAGGTATGATTTACAGAAATGGGGGTTAATGTATTGTAAGGTTTTGGTAATTGTAGGTTGGGTTCAAAACAGTGTAATCCTTGCTGTGTGAATGGCTGGAAATGTTTAAAAGATGACAGATGTAACTCAAGTAAAAATGTTTGAAGTAGTAGTATTAATGATACGTTTGATGCTAAATAAGACTATGGAAAATACTGACACTAGGTATTGATAGTAAGATAGTGCTGTCCAATAGAACTTTCTCTGATAATGGAAGTGTTTTTTTTTTGTTTTTTGTTTTTGTCTGCACTGCCCAAGACAGTGACCATTAGCCACATGTGGCTATTGAGCACTTGAAACGTGTCTATTGTTTCTGAGGAACTGAATTTTAAATTTTATTTCATTTTAGTTAATTTAAATTTAAATAGGTACCTTATTAGACAGCACTGGTCTAGTGCCTATATCAAAGGACACTATGTGGCAAGCAGGGACCAGATCTTGTAGGGCTTTGTAGGTGAAGAGTTTATTCTCAGTATCATGGGAAATCACTGAAAGGTTTTAAGTAGAGGAATGTCTTAAATATAATTTATATGTTAGAAAGATAACTGTCTGTTGTGTGGAGAAAGGACTGAAGAGGAATGAGAATGAAAGCAGGAGCCAAGTGAGGAGACTATTGGAGTGTTGCACATGAGAGATAATGTTGTCTTGAACTATGGTGGTGGCACTGAAAATAGAAGTGAATGAATTTGGGATTTATATTGGAAATAGAACTACTAAGACTCAGTGATGGATTGAACAGAAGTGGAACTAGCTGTCATCTTTGTTTTATTTCTGATCTCAGAGGGAAAGTTGAAAGTTTAACTATTAAGTTGTTATTTGTTGTTTGTTATAGATACTGTTTGTTAGATTAAGAAATTTATCTTCTATTCCTAGTTTGCTGTTTTTGTTTTGTTTTGTTTTGTTTTTAACACAAATCGACGTTAAAGTTCGTCATGCCTTTCTTCATCAGTTGAGATGATCATATGATTTTTTCTGTCAGTATGGTAAATTACAAGGTTGTATTATAAAGTTGATTTTCTAACGTTAAAACCAATTTCATATTTCTGTAATAAAACCTACTTGACCATGTTTCTTTTTTTTTTTCTTTTTAACAAATTGCTGGATTCTCTTTGCTAATATTTTATTTAGAATTTTTATTTTATGGTAGTGAGTGAGCATGGCTCATAATCTTTCCTTTCTTACACTGTTTTTCTGATTTTGTGTGATGGAGGTAGTTGCAGATAGAGCTTAATTTTCATCTCCCATAGCGGAAAGACAGTTTAATGCCTGAGACTAGAAAAATTTAAAAGTAGCAATACAAATAACTTATCTAGGTTAATGAGGCAAATACAAAAATAATTGTAGGAAAGACAAATTTGCAGTGTGGGGAAGCTGCTGTTTTTTATAACCAATCTTGTAGAATTGACTATATTATATACATATAGAACTTCAAAAATATAAAAGCCAAAATAAAAAAAATTAAAGATTATTTTAAGTACATATGGGTGTTACCTGTGAACAGGAGGTAAATGAAACCTGAAGAATAAAACATCTAGAGGAAGTGATGGACAAAAGGAGGTCACAGATTAAATCCCAGAAGATGGGCATCATCTACATTGGCAGCTAATTAGATACAGTGATACTAAAAAATAAGCAGTTTTATGTCATTCATGTTCATTATGAAGTATTATATATTATATTTCAGTATATTATATTTCAGTTTAGGTTCATTATGAAGTATTGTCTACTAATTTGGCTTTTGCTATGTATGATGAAAGCCAATAAAATAAAATATCTCTTAGGTACCCATTTATTTTACTGCTAAAGGTAAGAATATTGGTTCTACCATTTTTATATGTTATTAATTTAATGTGTGGTGGAAATGTTGATGATATAGGTGAGTCAAAATCTCTAGCTATTCTGTTTTCTGACATCTTAGCCAGGGGTAAGGTTCTAAACTCAATGCATAAAATGAAAATCAAGTTTAGTTAAACTTTTACTTGCAAAGCATTGTAGGGAAGGTATGCTGAAATCTGATATACCACCTCTCTGTAAATCCAGCTAGTTTTCTTCCAGGGTTGGAACAAGTTCCCTGTTTATTCTGTTGAGCATCAGATGAAACATTTAGGACCAGGTTACAAGAAAAGTGTATCTTTAGACATCAAATTTTGGGGTAAGATGTTTATATTTTGAGATGTAGGTAGGAACTAAGGTTATGCTGCTTATTTCTTACTCTTCCTAGGCCAAAAACTCATTGAATGTAATTTCAAGCATAATCAGCTCACTATTTAGAATGTTATTTTTATGTCTTAAAATTTTTTTACTGAGTCTTGTAGTTGAGTTTTCATTATATATATATATATATATATATATATATATATATATATATATAATGCAAATCCATTGTGTTTTGATAACTAATTGACCTCCATTTTGGGACTGAATTATTGTGTAATTCATCAGCTTTTATAAACCAGGCCAAATTTTTTGGTATGAACCAGCAAAGTCCATACCATCCCAATCAGAGCATCAGTGCCTGATTTTATCTCAACATGAGAATTTTCCAAAGGTATTAATTATAACCGAGTGCTTTAAATATCTTAAAATTTCTCATGTTCTATAGCCCATAGTGTGTTTTTTTCCTTCTTTTGTTTGGTCTTCTCTCAAAAAGTAACCCTGAAGTCACAACTGGGCTCTTAATCTCTTTATAGATTATATTTTCTTTTCCTCCTTTGTCACCTTTTTTTTAATATTGTATATTTGTTACAGAAAACGTTTTCTTCAAAAATGGATAGGGTGTGTTCAGAGCCTAATGAAGAAAGGTACGTTCATTCAATGAAGCTAAAAAAATGTTATGCTCTTTATCAAAGAAGGATAATTTTCAAACTAGTAAGACCTATCAGTAATCCCTGAAATCTTTTTTCATTATGTTCCAGGGAAAAGAAACCAAACTTTGGTTTCTTGCTATATCTTTGTAGAAACATAAGATTAAAGGGGACTTTAGAGGCTACCTCTCATCTTTCAATTTAAAGATGAGGAAATTGAGGCCCAGGGAAATGAAATGATTTGTCTAAGATTGGCATCACAAACTGCTGATCTCTTTGCAGTCTACAGAAATAATGTTTTTTGCCTACACAATATTTAAAAATTTTTGAATTAGTTGCCAAAATTTAAAAATCTCAAGATACTAAACAATTAGGTTTTCAGCTCTTCTTTAAAAATCAAGTGTGGCACACTGGACTCATATTCTTGCTAGGCAACAACTAACTGAAGTGAAGTAATGGCTGCAACCTTTAGCATCTCCAGATCATTACAGTCTCAATACTCCCCTTTTAAAAAAATATCTGCCAAATTATCTGCTTGGCCTCTATAAGCATTTGAATTTTCAGTACTTGGTCCAGAGCTAGATTTAAAGCCCATTTATCTTATAATCATACCTCTGAAATGTGATAAGCTATGTTGTAGTGCATTGTTGTTCAAAAGGTAGTCTCGTAGTATACAGTATGTATTTTAAAACTATGACTTCCTGAATTCATAGTCTTGTAATATAAATTCTGAACTTAAAGTCTTGTAATAGAAATTTTGCTTCTCAGAGTAAATTGAAAGTATAATAGTATAATATTATATTACAGTATAAGAACATGTGAAGGGTGTTGTAATGGTGACTTTTGGAAATCCAGTCTTTTACTGATGTGTACATGAAAGTTTGTTCCTTTCGCCTTTCAGTGACAATATAGAGAGACCTGTTCGAAGACGCCATTCCTCGGTAAGAAACAATGAACAATTGTTTGCTTTTATTGAATGATGTCTATATACTCTAGTAATTTTGATTGTGGCATTCCTAGTCCATCCCAACTGACTTTCTATTGCCCTACGGATAAAAACTCAAATATTTAACTTGGTTACACAATTCTGTAAATTTCCTAAAAACCATTGGATTAAACACTTAAAATGGTGAATTTTATGATATGTAAATTATACCTCAATAAAGCTGTTTTAAAGATATATTTAACCTTAATACAGAGCTGTTGCAAGATGCAAAATAATCCAACCCAAACTGATTTAAGCAAGAAGTTTTTTAGCTTATGTAACTGAAAAATCCAAAGGTAGGGATACTTTTAGGCACAATATATTGACTAGAGGTTCCAGTAATTTCACCAGCACTAGGATTTTCTTTTTCTTTTCCTGCTCTGATCTTGCTTCCTCTGGGTAATCTCCTTTATGAGACAGGCTTTCCCTGTGATTCCAGGATTATTGCAGTGCATCTAGGATTCCCTACATGAAGAATAGTGTTTCCTCAAGATAGAAAAACAAAATACTCAGCATTAAATATGTTGGCCCTGATTATCCTGATATGGGTCAATTCCTGAACCACTTTTTTTTTAAAATTAAATTCCGTTTTATTGAAATATATTCACATATCATACAATCATCCATGGTGTACAATCAGCTGTTCACAATACCATCATGTAGTTATGCCTTCATTACCCCAATCTGTTTTTGAACATTTTCCTTACACAAGAAAGAATCAGAATCAGAATAAAAAATAAAAGTAAAAAAGAACACCCAAATCATCCCCCCCATCCTACCCTATTTTTCATTTAGTTTTTTGTCTCCATTTTTCTACTCATCCATCCATGACACTGGATAAAGGGAGTGTGATCTGCAAGGTTTTCATAATCATACTGTCACCCCTTGTAATCTACATTGTTATACAATCATCTTCAAGAGTCAAGGCTACTGGGTTGGAGTTTGATAGTTTCAGGTATTTACTTCTAGCTATTCCAATACATTAAAACCTGAAAAGTGTTATCTATATAGTGCGTAAGAATGTCCACTTGACTGCATTTGAAATGTCTCAGCCACTGAAACTTTATTTCGTTTCATTTTGCATCCCCCTTTTGGTCAAGAAGATGTTCTCGATCCCAAGATGCTGGGTCCAGATTCATCCCTGGGAGTCATATCTTGTGTTGCCAGGGAGATTTACACCCCTGGGAGTCAGGTCCCATGTAGCGGGGGAGGGCAGTGAGTTCCCCTGAGGAGGTGGCTTACTTAGAGAGAGAAGGCCACATCTGAGCAACAAAGAGGCACTCAGGGGGAGACTCTTAGGCACAATTATATATATGCAGGTTTAGCCTCTCCTTTGCAGTAACGAGCCTCATAAGGGCAAGTCCCATGATAGAGGCACATGAAACTGCCAGTCCTCAATGTTTGTGAGAACATCAGCAATAATCCAGGTGAGGAAGTCCAACCCTTCCTTATTTTCCCCCAGCTCCTCAGGGGTCCCCTGCATATATTTTTATTCTCCACCCAAATTACTTTGGGATGTGTCTCTATTTCATGCTAACCTATACAAACCTACCATATCTCACTTCCTATTCATATGAACCAGACATGAGATATCATGTGCAGATTGGTCGAGATAAGTGCTTTAGCATGGAGTTGGGGTGGGAGCTTCACCCAGACTACATGGGATGAAAGTGGCAGAGTGGATCTCCAAAATAATTGGGGAGGTAGGCAAGGAGAAGGGAATACATACCAAATATTTAAACCTGCCATAAGGTATAGCCCTGAGTGGTATGAATTTGAGGAATTTTACAGGTTTTCATAGGAATTTTAGCATCTGTGCCTTTCTAGTCAAGCTATAACTTGAAACAAATTGATTGCCAATAGATTTTTATCAGATTTTTTTGAATAATTCTAACTATTACCTCTAGATTTTGAAACCCCCAAGGAGTCCTCTTCAGGACCTCAGAGGTGGAAATGAAATGGTTCAGGTAAGTCTGTAGTGCAAATGTTTTATAGATGACTGTTTTCAGTGATATTTTTAATAGTCAAGAACTTTATTAGCTATATGAAGACAGAACATTATAAATAATTTCCAATTGAATGTGTACAAGTAAGCATCCTGTGGCCTTCAGGTTAAAATCCAAACACTTTAGCATGGCTGGTATTCATGAT
Source organism: Choloepus didactylus (assembly GCF_015220235.1). Taxonomy (NCBI): domain Eukaryota; kingdom Metazoa; phylum Chordata; class Mammalia; order Pilosa; family Megalonychidae; genus Choloepus; species Choloepus didactylus. The sequence goes on along the minus strand of NC_051310.1, from coordinate 141,000,825 downwards.
TTTTTACCACCTGTTTACTTCTCGAACCTTCTTTCTTGCCACTCTCATGCATGTGTCATGTGGAATTGCTTACTATTCCCCAAACAAGATATGAGCTGTCAAGCTAGCAAACATACATGCTGTTCCCTCTATCTAGAAGGCTAGTCCCTCATTCTTTTGCTCCTCCCCACCCCAACATTTTGTTTAAAAATTTTTCAAGCCTATAGAAAACCAGAAAGAATTTTACAGAGAACACTCATATATACATCACCTAGATTTTACAATTAATGTTTTATCATACTTATTTTATTATAAATCTGTACTCCTTCTTTACTTGGTTAATTCTTATTTGTTCTTCAAGACTTAACTTTGGTATCACTTATTTCAGAAAATCATCCCTTAACATTTTCTGTTGTAATTGTTTACTTCCATCCATGCTAAATTGAGAACTCCTTGCAGTCAGTAACTTTATCATGTGTTTTTGTATTTATAGTTCCTAGTACATGGTTGGCTTTCAGTACATTTTGATGATTGGTGAAATGTATATAGTTTTCCTTCATTGCACTTACCACACTTAGAATTTTGTATTTTGTATTAGTTTTTAACATCTTCCGTACCATTAACCTCATCCTCACTGGAGCAGGGAATTAAGTGTATCTGTTTCTTTTACCACTGTTGCTTTTATCATCACCTGGCCCAAGATCTGATATGTGTATTTGTGTGTATGTTTTGTTTTTTTTTTAATTGAATGAATATTGAATTCAATTGAGTAAATTGAATTTACTCCGAGTAAATGACAGCTTCGACAGGATCTCACCAGTAATCTTGAATCTATTTCCTTCATTTTTTAGATGAGAAATGTGAGAGCCACGTTTTATTTTGTTTTGTTTTTTAATTTTATTTTGAAATAAATTCAAACTTGACAGGAACAGTTGCAAAAACAATACAAACCCCATACACAGAATTCTAGCATACCCCGACCCCCCTCCCCGAATACTCCGATCCACCTAACATCCTGTCACACCATTTCTTTCTTTCCCTCCCTCCCTCCCTATCATCCATCATCTATTGCTCTGTCTTCTGAACATATGAGAGCAAGCTGCACACATCCTTGAACAAACACTATAATTCACATATACATTTTCCATGAACAAGAACATTCTTTTATGCAATCCCATTAAGCGCAGCTAAGAAGTTCAAGAAATTCAACATTGATACAAAGGTTACATTCTATATTTCCTTTTTTTTTTTCTTATGTCCCAGCTGTGTCCTTTTGAGCCTCCTCTCCTCCATCCTCAGATCCCATCCAGGATCATCCTTGGCATTTAATTGTCATTATCTATTTAGACTTTTTCTTTTTTTTTTTTTCAATTGTGGAAACATACACAGCCTAAATCTTCCCATTCCAGCCCCTCCCTAGCATTCCGTTAGTGGGATTAATCACATTTAGAATGTTGTAATGCTATCACCTTCCCACCATCCATTATTAGAAATTTCCCTTCACTCCAGACAGAAACCCTACACTCATTTCTTAACTCCTCATTGCCCCTTCCCTCACTTCCCGTAACCCATACTCTACTTTTCATCTCTATGGTCATATTCTCTGATACTTTCTTTGTGTTTACCGTGGAGCTTAAATTTAACCTCTTAAATCTGTAACAATCTTGTTTTTCTTTGATACCAACTTAACTTCAATAGGATACGTAAACTATGTTCCTATACTCCTCCATTCCCCCACCTTTATGTAGTTCTTGTCAAAAATTACATATTTTACATTGAGTCCAAAACCACTGATTTGTCATTACAGTTTATGTATTTTAGATCCTGTAGGAAGTAAATAGTGGAGTTACAAATCGAAAATACAATAATATTGGTATTTATTTTTACCATGTGATCTTTACTGGAAATCTTTATTTCTTCATGTGGTTTCAGTCATTGTTTAGTGTCTCTTCCTTTCAGCCTGCTCAATTCCCTTTAGCATATCTTATAGGACTGATCTACTGGTGATGAAGTCCCTCAGCTTTTGATTATCTGGGAATGTTTTCATCTCCCCCTCATTTTTACCCTCCCATTGTTTGTGAATTTTCTAAGTCTCTGATGGTTTTTGACTTCTATTTGCATTCCATTGTGATCAGAGAATGTGCTTTGAATAAATTCATTTTTTTTTTAATTTATTTAGGCTTGTTTTATGTCCCAGCCTACGGTCTATTCTGGAGAAGGATCCGTGATCACTAGAGAAGAATGTGTGTCCTGGTGATTTGGGATGTAATGTTCTATATATGTCTGTTAAATTTCTTTATATCTCTCTCTCCTTTCTTTGTTTCTCTGTCAGTAGGGCTCCCTTTAGTATCTGAAGTAGGGCAGGTCTTTTATTAGCAAGATCTCTCAGCATTTGTTTGTCTGTGAAAAATTTAAGCTCTCCCTCAAATTTGAAGGAGAGTTTTGGTGGATAAAGTATTCTTGGTTGGAAATTTTTCTCCCTCAGAATTTTAAATATGTCACGCCACTGCTTTCTTGCCTCCATGGTGACTGCTGAGTAGTCACTACTTAGTCTTATGTTGTTGCCTTTGTATGTGGTGAATTGCTTTTCTCTTGCTGCTTTCAGAACTTGCTCCTTCTCTTCAGTATTTGACAGTCTGATTAGAATATGTCTTGGGGTGGGTTTATTTGGATTTATTCTATTTGGAGTTTGCTGGGCATTTATGATTTGTGTATTTCTGGTGTTTAGAGGATTTCAGAAGTTTTCCCCTACAATTTCTTTGAATACTCTTCCTAGACCTTTACCCTTCTCTTCCCCTTCTGGAACACCAATGAGTCTTATATTTTGATGTTTTATATTCTCTATCATATCCCTGAGGTCCATTTCAATTTTTTCAATTTTTTTCCCCATTCTTTCTTTTGTTCTTTCATTTTCCGTTCTGTCATCTTGCAGGGCACTGATTCATTGTTCATCTTCCTCTAGTCTTGTAATGTGAGTGTCCAGAATCTTGTTAATTTGTTCAACAGTGTCTTTAATTTCCATAAGGTCGTCTATTTTTTTATTTAGTCTTGCAATGTCTTCTTTATGCCCTTCTAGGGTCTTCCTGATGTCCTTTATATCCTGTGCCATGCTCTTCTTCATGTCGTTTATATCCTGTGCCTTGGTCTCGTTGTTTATCTTTAGTTCTTTGATTGGTTGCTCCAAGTACTGTGCCTCCTCTGAGCTTTTGATTTGGGTGCTTGGGCTTGGGTTATCCATATCGTCTGGTTTTTTCTTATGCTTTAAAATTTTCTGTTGTTTTTGGCCTCTGGGTATTTGCTTAACTTGGTAGGGTTCTTTTAGGATTTGTAGACCGATTAAAATCCTTATCTCTCATTTGTCAGATCTGCAGCTTCATGGAGTACACTTTCTCTAACTAACCAGCAGGTGGCATCCGCAAGCCACCTATTCCCCTCAAGCAAGTTCTCCCCCACTTTGTCTTTGTGGTGAGTGAAGGTGAGTCTTGTGGGGTCCAATTGGTGTACCAAGTTTGCATGTATAGTTGGCGTTGCCCGCCCTGTATATGGGGCATGTGTCTGGGCAGTCAGGGAGGCGGGAGCAGCTCTAACAATCAAATCTCCCTGGTGTTCCTGGAGATTCAAAGCTGCTGCAATAGTCTAATCCTCAGTTCAGTCCTGCCACAGTTTGTCTCTGCTTCTGGTCCTCTGTTGAGGGATGACTGTGCTATGTCACAGGTGAGCGCCCTTCCCCCAGAGCGGTTCTGGGCTGCTGGGCTGTGTAGGGAGTCTCCCAGGCTGCTGAAAGGATGGCTGAATGAGGCGTGTTAATTCACACTGCTCCGCCTTCCCAACTCTAGGACAACCAGCTGAGGGTGCAGGGAAGGCTAATGTCCACGCCCAATTTTGTGGTTTGTGCCTTTGTTATTGAAAGCACTTCCCATCACAATGGGTTGTCTGGGGCAGCTCTGGGCTCTGGGGCTGGTGATGGGCAGAAGTGTTCCCTGTCTACCGGGATGATGCTGTGAGAGGACGCCCCCCTTTTCTTGGGAAGTGGTGGTGTTTAGTGAATTTTCTCAGCCACTGGACTTACTGCCTTGTGTCTCAGAGCTCTCTTAGTTCTGTTCTTGTCTTGTCTTGCCTAAATTGCAAGTCTTTGAGGCTTTCTGTATTGGGCTTCTTAGAGTAATTGTTTTATAAAAATAGAAAAAGATTAAAAACAAAAAAACAGGAAAAGGCCCACCTTGCAGATCTAATGGGTTTTTGAAATGCTAAGAGACAAGGCAATTAGGGCCATTAAGGAATGGTCCAGGAGGCAGAGAAACCGGTCTTCTGGTTTTGCATATGAGCCTGACTCTGCCTGAGCTCTGCCCTTCCCCTTTCTATGTTTACCAGAACTCCAGAAAGCCTCCACTTTTAGTTTTGGGTTTTTCTTGCTGTTTTTGCTATCCCTATCTCCTCTCCAGCGGGCTGGCTGCTCCCAGATTCTCCGGTGTCTGGTCAGTCTATGATTAGAGTTTAGATCAGTAGAATGAGTCTCCAATAAGAGCCGCAACTGCAGTTCTCCCTCCTTGTTCCCAGCACTGACGGCCCCTCCTCCCACGGGACTGAGCCTGGCAGGGAGGGGCGTGGGTCCCCTGGCCGCGAAAACTTACAGATTTCGCTGAACTGAACAGTTCCACGTGTTCATGAGTGTTGTATGAAGTATGCCCAAAGTCACATTGCTCTGCAGTGTCCGGTCCACGGAGTTCCTGGCTTTCTACCTACTGCCCTGGAGGAGTAACTAAAACATACACTGCACACTCTGCCATCTTGCCCCTCTTCCAATCATCCTTTTTTTTTTTTCCCTTTTTAATTTTTATTGGGATTGTTCAGATACCATACAATTATCCAAAGATCCAAAGTACACAATCAGTTGCCCCTGGTACCCTGATAGAGCTGGGCATCCATCACCACACTTAATTTTTGTTCAAGTTTTAGAACCTTTTCATTACTCCAGACAAGAAACAAAGTGAAAGATGAAAGAAAAAAGAAAAAAAGAAAAAAAAAGGAGACTCGAATCCTCCCATATCCCTAACCAACCCCCCTCAATTGTTGACTTGTAGTGTTGGTATAGTACATTTGTTACTGTTTATGAAAGAATATTGAAATACTCCGAATTGTAGTATATAGTTTGCAATAGGTACATATTTCTTCCCTATATACCCCTCTATTATTAACTTCTAATTGTATTGTCATACATTTGTTCTGGTTCATGGAAGAGATTTTTAATATTTGTACAGTTAATCACGGACATTGCCCACCATAGGATTCAGTTTTATACATTCCCATCTCTTGACCTCCAGCTTTCCTTCTGGTGACGTATATGACTCTGAGCTTCCCCTTTCCACCTCATTCACGCACCATTCGGCCCTGTTAGTTATTCTCACATCTTGCTACCGACACCTCTGTTCATTTCCAAACATTTAAGTTCATCCTAGTTGAACATTCTGCTGATACTCAGCAACCACTCCCCATTCTTAAGCCTTGTCCTATATCTTGGTACCTTATATTTCATGTGTATGAGTTTACATATTATAATTTGCTCCTATCAGTGAGACCCTGCAATATTTGTCTTTGTGTGTCTGGCTGATTTTACTCAGTATATTGCCCTCGAGTTTTTCTCATCAATCCATTTTTGCTTTTTTTTTTTGAGATGGTTTTGTTCACACACCATACATTCCATCCTAAGTAAACAATCAATGGTTCTCTGTATGGTCACATATTTATGTGTTCACCACCTTCACCACTGTCTATATAAGGGCATCTACATTTCTTCCACATGGCAGGAGGGAGAGTCAAAGAAGGTACAGAGGCAAAAGAAAAATGACAGCTAGGAAGCAGAAAAAGGAAAAATAACCTTTAATCAAAGTAAAGAGTCAGACAACACCAATGTCAAGTGTCTAACATGCCTCCCCTATCCCCCCCTCTTATCTGCATTTACCTTGGTATATCGCCTTTGTTTCACTAAAGGAAGCATAATACAATGATTCTGTTAGTTACAGTCTCTAGTTTACATTGATTGCATCCCTCCCCCAATGCCTCCCCATTTTTGACACCTCGCAAGTTTGGCATTTGCTTGTTCTCCCTCGTAAAAGAACTTATTTGTACATTTTATCACAATTGTTGAACACTCTAGATTTCACCAAGTTACACAGTCCCATTCTTTATCTTTTCTCCTTTCTCCTGGTTTCTCACATGCTCCCAACTTTCTTCTCTCAACCATATTCATAGTTATCTTTGTCCAGTGTACTTACATTGCTGTGCTACCATCTCCGAAAATTGTGTTCCAAACCACGCACTTCTGTCTTCTCCTATCACTCTGTAATGCTCCCTTTGGTATTTCCTGTAGGGCAGGGGTCTTGGTCACAAAGTCTCTCATTGTCTCTTGGAAAATGTTTTGAGCTCTCCTTCATATTTGAAGGACAGCTTTGCTAGATATAGGATTCTTGGTTGGTGGTTTTTCTCTTTCAGTATCTTCCTTCTTGCCTCCATGGTTTCTGCTGAGAGCTCTGCACATAGTCTTATTAAGCTTCCTTTGTATGTGATGGATTGCTTTTCTCTTGCTGCTTTCAGGATTCTGTCTTTGTCTTTGACATTTGATAATCTGATTATTAAGTGTTTCGGCGTAGGCCTATTCAGATCTATTCTGTTTGGAGTATGCTGCGCTTGGATCTGTAATTTTATGCCTTTCATAAGAGATGGGAAATTTTCATTGATTATTTCCTGTATTATTGCTTCTGCCCCTTTTCCCTTCTCTTCTCCTTCTGGGACACCAGTGATGCGTACATTCTTGTCCTTTGTTTCATCCTTAAGTTCCCGGAGACGTTGCTCATATTTTTTCATTCTTTTCTCCATCTGCTCCTTTGCATGTAGGCTTTCAGGTGTTTTGTTTTTCAGTTCCTGAGTGTTTTCTTCTGCCTCTTGAGATCTGCTGTTGTATGTTTCCATTGTGTCTTTCATCTCTTGTGTTGTGCCTTTCATTTCCATAGATTCTACTAGTTGTTTTTTTGAACTTTCGATTTCTGCCTTATGTATGCCCAGTGTTTTCTTTACAGCCTCTATCTCTTTTGCAAAATATTCTCTAAGCTTTTTTAATTGATTTACCATTAGTTGTTTAAATTCCTGTATTTCAGTTGAAGTGTACATTTGTGCCTTTGACTGGGCCATAACTTTGTTTTTGTTAGTGTAGGTTGTAGTTTTCTGTTGTCTAGGCATCTGACCTCCTAGGTCACCCCAATCAGGTTTTCCCAGATGAGAACACGCTCAGGTCACAGAAGGAGGAAATATTCAGTATCCGGTTTCCCTGATGGTTTTTCTTAGAGGATTGATACACCTGTGCTTTTCTGCCCGGCAGGTGCACCTGTCAGCCTGTCACCAGTTGGTGTAAGAGGGTGTGACCTGTGGCTCTCCTCCCCCAGGCTTTGGGGTCTGGTTCCGAAAAGGCAGGCAGTACGGCTGGGCCCCTCCCTTTCCTCCTGGGAAGCTATGCCCCCTCCAGAGAGGTCATCTTCATATCAATAAGTTCTTTTTTTCTTTGTGACTCTTCTGATCAAAGTGTTTTAATTTTAAAGTAGCTGAGGCTTTCTTTACTGCAAAGAGCTGCGGGCTGAAAACGGCTGAGGTTTTCTCCACAGAGAAAGGGACAGAAAAGCTCCCAGACTCACCTGTTGGCCAGAGATAGCACCCAATCCTCTGGGCTCCCTGTCCTGAGACAGATATGTCCCCTACTCTCCCAAGGTCAGTTGTCACCAAAAGCCTCTGTCTGCTTGTTGGGGATTTGTTGTTTGCATTGAGCGGTTAATATTAAAACCCCAGTTGGGGCTGGGCTGAGGTCCACTTGCTTGTTTGGAGAGTGCTGTTCTCAAGCACCGTGTGGCCTCCATGAGGGAGGGGCTCTCAGCTCTCGGCTCTCAGTGCAGGTCCACAGTTTTTACTTACAGATTTTATGCTGCGATCTTGGGCATTCCTCCCAATTCAGGTTGGTGGATGATGAGTGGTCAGTCACATTTGTCTCCCCGCAGTTATTCCAGGTTATTCACTAGTTTTTTGGTCATTTATGAATTGTTTCCGGGGGGGACTAACAATCTTCCACTCCTCTCTTTGCTGCCATCTTAGCTCCTCTCTTCTTCATGTCCTTTATATCATGTGCCATGCTCTCATTGTTTGTCTGTAGTTCTTTGATTAATTGTGCCAAGTACTGTGTCTCTTCTGATCTTTTGATTAGGGTGTTTGGGTTTGGATTCTCCATATCATCTGGTTTTATCATATGCTTTAATTTTTTCTGTTGTTTTGGCCTCTTGGCATTTGCTTTACTTGTTAGGGTTCTTTCAGGATATAAAAAATACCAATCTCTGATTTGTCAGATCTACAGCTTGGTGGCATACATTTTCTCTAACTAGCCAGCAGATGGTGTCTGCGAGTCACCTATTCCCCTCAGGTCAGTTCTCCCCAACTTTGTCTTTGTGGTGTGTGGGAATCTGTTTCTTGTGGGGTTCAATTGGTGCACTAAGTTTGGGTGTGTTGTTGGTGCTGCCCGCCCTGAATGTGGGGCATGTGTCTGGGTGGTTAGGGAGGCAGGGCAGCTTTAATATCAAACCTCCCAGGTGTTCCCGGAGATTTAAGGCTGTTGCAAGAGTCTAAGCTTTCATTTAAGTCTTGCCACAGATTGTCTCTGCCGCTGACCCACAAGTCCTTGGTATTGGCGTAGGGTCCCTGGGATTTCCGAGCAGGCCCCCCTTCTCAGCCGTGCTCTTCCAGGACCCCTGCCAAGGGAAGGCTGTGCCACGTCACAAGTGTGCGCCAGCCCTCCAGGGAAGCCCTGGGCTGCCTAGCCGTGCAGGGGCATTCCCAGCCTGCTTTAAAGATGGTTGAATGGGGCGTGTTAATTTCTCCCTTTTCACACAGCTCCGCCTTCCCAGCTCCGGGACAGTTAGCTGTGGGTGCACTAAAGGTCACTGTCCACGGCCGATATTGTGGCGTGTGCGCAGTGCTGTGGCAATCACTCCCTGTCACACTGGGACCCTTGGCCCGGCTCTGGGCTATAGCTCTGGCCTGGGCAGGGGCATCTCCATCCCACTGGGGAGATGTCTGCAAGAGCCGCGGTTTCCTTGTCCTTTTGGCTCCCCTCTGCCCCACTGGCCCCAGGACAATCAGCAGCAGGCTATCCTGCACACCTGACACTGAAACATTGGCCCAGCCCGCTCCTGCCATGCTTCACTGCGCGGTTCTCACCTTCGTAACCACAGCCACTCCTGGTTTTGTTTTGTTTTTTTTAAAAGAGAACTAGTCCATCTCCAAATGCCAACCCACGGTTTCTCTATACCGCAGTGTGGCCGCGGGACTTTCAGCCAGCTCACTCACTCGTTTCAGAATGCAGACTCCCGGTTTCACCAAATGCACAGTCCCTGTGGATTTAACAGACCTTATCCAGCTGGTGCATAGCTGGAACTGGTGTTCTGCGTCACTTTCTGGCTTTTATGTAGTATTTTTCACAGAGGTGTTTTTTTGCCCTGTCTTACCTTGCCGCCTTCTTAGGTTCTCTCCCACATGTTTTGTCTAAGCTCACACAGCTAGTTAGTGGCAGATCTCAAATTGGAACTCCAGTCTCCTAATATCTAGATCAATGCTCTTTCCAATATGCCACTCAAATTTTAGTTTATCTTTTTCCTTGTTTAGTAAGAAATATATTAGTTTCTGTTAGTTCCAGTATTTACCATGTCAGTGTTATCATTGTCATGTTAGACTCAAGGCTACTTATAGTGTCTGCTAGGGCCTTACACACATACACTGCTGAATACAGAAGGGATGACCATTCCTGATACTTTATTACAATAAGACTTATGCTCAGGTACTCAGAATTAATCCAGTAAAATTCTCTTTGAATTTATTAGTCTATCAATTGTGTTTTTGTGTTTGGTATCTGTGTGAATAGAAATGTTTTCTCCTGTTAAGTAAGAAAGTAGGGTGGGAAAATAAATATAGTATATCATAGTAAGATAACCATAACAGGCAACATATCATTTGCTTTCCTCCTTAACCTTTTCTCTTGAGAGCCACGTAATGATTCATTTAAAAGGAGTAAAAAAAGGCAAAGGAGAGTAATCACCTTTCTTAAATATGTGGTGTTTGTGCCAATATGCTAATTATCATTTACACTGGAAATTATATTCATGTTTAATTGCTTCTAGGTTAAGATATTTTGGAGAATAATATGTCAGATTAATTCAGAATAAGACTTAATCTCTGTCCATAGTACTCAGGAGACCTAATTCACATTGGTTTTATTAAGAACCTGTCATATGTTTTCCGCCCTTAGGAATCTAATGCTTTGAGAAATAAGAAAAGCTCCCGTCGAGTCAGCTTTGCAGATACTATAAAGTAAGTTGAAAGAAATAAGATTTTACAGGTAATGCTTTTATGTGTGTCAAACCAAATATATTGATACTGTCTTGGATAATCCACATTTCAATTAGGTAAGCATTAGAGAATTCTAATTCAACATTATACAGTGAAAGCATTCCCTCTGAAGTCAGGAACAAGACAAAAAAGTCTATCACCATTGTTATTTAACATTGTACTGGAGGTAATAACTGATACAAGTAAACTACAGAAAGAAATCAGGATGATAAAAATTGGAAAGAAGGCAGTTAATCTATTACCTCTTATAGATTAAATGATTGTATATTAGGAGAATCCAAGAATATCAACTGAAATGCTACTACAGACTATAGATAGCAAGGTACAAACTTAGTATATGGAAATAAATAGTTTCTTATATATAAGTAATAACATGTAATATGAATGACTTTTTTCCATTATGTTATGTTTGTTGCTGTAAACTTAATTAAACACATGTGAGACATATATGAACAATAAAACACTATTGAAGAGAACACAGTTAGCAGCATTGAAATATATATCTGAATATAATTAAAAGGGGAAATGTTAGATTGTATATATGGTAACAAAAAAATGTTTTTTAAATCCATGGAACTACACTATACAACAGTGAACCCAAAGGTAAACCATGGACTTTAATTAATAGTACGATTATAAAAATGTGCTATTATGAATTGTAAGAAATGTTCAACACCAATGAAAGGTGTTGTTGGTGGGGTGGTATATGAGAATCCTGTATTTTTATGCATGATTGTACTGTAAAGCTACAACTCTGTAATTTTAAAAAAAACGTGATGCTGGGGTTAAATAAAACAATACTGAAGAACATTAAGAAAGAATTGAACAAATGAAGACATACCATGTTCCTGGATAAAAAGATCCAACATCATAAAGGTGTCAATTCTCTCTAAATTAATTTATTAATTTAATATAATTCTTATATATAGTATTTTAATGTTTATTTTCTTGATGTTCAGCAGTGTGTTTATTTCATCTTAGATTCGAGAGTTGTTTAATAGAAAATTTAAAACTGTCTAGGTAGTAAGGGCATTTTGTTATTGTTAGTTTTTAATTATAATCAGAGAATGTTTATTTATTTATTTATTTTTTAATTCAGTTTTATTGAAATATATTCACAAACCATACAGTCATCCATGGTATACAATCAACTGTTCACAGTATGATCATATAGTTATGCGTTCATCACCACAATCTATTTCTGAACATTTTCCTTACATCAGAAAAAATCAGAATAAGAATAAAAAATAAAAGTGAAAAGAGAATACCCAAACCATCCCCCCATCCCACCCTATCTGTCATTTAGTTTTTACTCCCATTTTTCTACTGATATTTTTTCAATTTTTTAACTTTGTTTATCAAAAAATTAAAAACAAACAGGCAAACAACAACCAAAAAAACCCCACAACATTTCAAACAAAGCAATGGATTAAGGAAAACAAATAACCTAAAATAATTACTTTGCTTCCAATATGTTCCTACCATACCCCAAGAAAATTAATAAACCATGTCCAAACAGAGGAGTAAGAAAAACAAATAATCTAAAATAACTACATTGCTTCCAACATGTTCCTACCATACCCCAAGAAAATTAACAACCCCTAAGAAAACAAAGGAATAAGAGAAAAAAAAACCTAAAATAACTCTATTGCTTCCAACATGATCTTACTATATCCAAGGAAGTTTACAAACCATAATCATTCCTGAGCATTCCTATAACATTCAGATTACCCTCCATAGTTTATCTGTTCTTATTAGATTATCATTCCCCCTCCACTAATTGGTATCTCTAGGTCCCCTACATTCTACAGTATAAAACATTGTACATTTTTCACAGAATTCACATTAGTGGTAACATACAATATCTCTCTTTTTGTGCCTGGCTTATTTTGCTCAGCATTATGTCTTTTTTTTTTTTTTTTAATCTTCATTTTATTGAGATATATTCATATACCACGCAGTCATACAAAACAAATCGTACTTTCGATTGTTCACAGTACCATTACATAGTTGTACATTCATCACCCAAATCAATCCCTGACACCTTCATTAGCACACACACAAGAATAACAAGAATAATAATTAGAGTGAAAAAGAGCAATTGAAGTAAAAAAGAACACTGGGTACCTTTGTCTGTTTGTTTCCTTCCCCTATTTTTCTACTCATCCATCCATAAACTAGACAAAGTGGAGTGTGGTCCTTATGGCTTTCCCAATCCCCTTGTCACCCCTCATAAGCTACATTTTTATACAACTGTCTTCGAGATTCATGGGTTCTGGGTTGTAGTTTGATAGTTTCAGGTATCCACCACCAGCTACCCCAATTCTTTAGAACCTAAAAAGGGTTGTCTAAAGTGTGCGTAAGAGTGCCCACCAGAGTGACCTCTCGGCTCCTTTTGGATTCTCTCTGCCACTGAAGCTTATTTCATTTCCTTTCACATCCCCCTTTTGGTCAAGAAGATGTTCTCCGTCCCACGATGCCAGGTCTACATTCCTCCCCGGGAGTCATATTCCACGTTGCCAGGGAGATTCACTCCCCTGGGTGTCTGATCCCACGTAGGGGGGAGGGCAGTGATTTCACCTTTCAAGTTGGCTTAGCTAGAGAGACAGGGCCACATCTGAGCAACAAAGAGGCATTCGGGAAGAGGCTCTTAGGCACAACCATAGGGAGGCCTAGCCTCTCCTTTGCAGCAACCGTCTTCCCAAGGGTAAAACCTGTGGTAGAGGGCTCAACCCATCAAACCACCAGTCCCCTATGTCTGTGGTCATGTTAGCAACCATGGAGGTGGGGTAGGCGAATACCCCTGCATTCTCCACAGGCTCCTCAAGGGGGCACTGCATCTTTTTTTTTTCCTTGTTTTTTTTTTTGTTTGTTTGTTTTTTTTAACTTTCCCTTCTTTTTTAAATCAACTGTATGAAAAAAAAAGTTAAAAAGAAAACAAACATACAATAAAAGAACATTTCAAAGAGACCATAACAAGGGAGTAAGAAAAAGACAACTAACCTAACTGCTTAACTTCCAACATGTTCCTACTTTACCCCAAGAAAGTTACCTAATATAGCAACATTTCTGTGAACTTGCTCCTACTATATCCATCAGAAATTAACACACCATAGTCATTCCTGGGCATCCCCAGAACGTTAAATAGCTTATCTGTTCTTCTTGGATTATTGTTCCCCGTTCCTTAATTGCTCTCTATTGCTAGTTCTCCTACATTCTACATTATAAGCCATTTGTTTTATATTTTTCAAAGTTCACATTAGTGGTAGCATATAATATTTCTCTTTTTGTGCCTGGCTTATTTCGCTCAGCATTATGTCTTCAAGGTTCATCCACGTTGTCATATGTTTCACCAGATCGTTCCTTCTTACTGCCGCGTAGTATTCCATCGTGTGTATATACCACATTTTATTTATCCACTCATCTGTTGAAGGACATTTGGGTTGTTTCCTTCTTTTGGCAATTGTGAATAATGCTGCTATGAACATTGGCGTGCAGATATCTGTTCGTGTCACTGCTTTCCGATCTTCCGGGTATATACCGAGAAGTGCAATCGCTGGATCGAATGGTAACTCTATATCTAGTTTTCTAAGGAACTGCCAGACTGACTTCCAGACTGGCTGAACCATTATACAGTCCCACCAACAGTGAATAAGAGTTCCAATTTCTCCACATCCCCTCCAGCATTTGTAGTTTCCCGTTTGTTTAATGGCAGCCATTCTAACCGGTGTTAGATGGTATCTCATTGTGGTCTTAATTTGCATTTCTCTAATACCTAGTGAAGCTGAACATTTTTTCATGTGTTTCTTGGCCATTTGTATTTCCTCTTCAGAGAACTGTCTTTTCATATCTTTTGCCCATTTTATAATTGGGCCGACTGTACTATTGTCATTGAGTTGTAGGATTTCTTTATATATGCAAGATATCAGTCTTTTGTCAGATACATGGTTTCCAAAAATTTTTTCCCATTGAGTTGGCTGCCTCTTAACCTTTTTGAGAAATTCCTTTGAGGTGCAGAAACATCTAAGCTTGAGGAGTTCCCATTTATCTATTTTTTTTTTTGTTGCTTGTGCTTTGGGTGTAAAGTCTAGGAAGTGGCCGCCTAATACAAGGTCTTGAAGATGTTTTCCTACATTATCTTCTAGGAGTTTTATGGTACTTTCTTTTATATTGAGATCTTTGGTCCATTTTGAGTTAATTTTTGTGTAGGGTGTAAGGTAGGGGTCCTCTTTCATTCTTTTGGATATGAATATCCAACTCTCCCAGCCCCATTTGTTGAAAAGACCATTATGACTCAGTTCAGTGACTTTGGGGGCCTTATCAAAGATCAGTCGGCCATAGATCTGGGGGTCTATCTCCGAATTCTCAATCCAATTCCATTGATCTATATGTCTATCTTTGTGCCAGTACCATGCTGTTTTGGTAACTGTGGCTTTATAATAAGCTTCAAAGTCAGGGAGTGTAAGTCCTCCCACTTCGTTTTTCTTTTTTAGAGTGTCTTTAGCAATTCGAGGCATCTTCCCTTTCCAAATAAATTTGATAACTAGCTTTTCCAAGTCTGCAAAGTAGGTAGTTGGAATTTTGATTGGGATTGCATTGAATCTGTAGATGAGTTTGGGTAGAATTGACATCTTAATGACATTTAGTCTTCCTATCCATGAACATGGAATATATTTCCATCTTTTAAGATCCCCTTCTATTTCTTTTAGTAGAGTTATGTAGTTTTCTTTGTATAGGTCTTTTACATCCTTGGTTAAGTTTATTCCTAGGTACTTGATTTTTTTAGTTGTTATTGAAAATGGTATCTTTTTCTTGAGTGTCTCTTCAGTTTGTTCATTTCTAGCATATAGAAACATTACTGACTTATGTGCATTAACCTTGTATCCCGCTACTTTGCTAAATTTGTTGATTAGCTCTAGTAGCTGTATCTTCGATTTCTCAGGGTTTTCTAGATATAAGATCATATCATCTGCAAACAATGACAGTTTTACTTCTTCTTTTCCAATTTGGATGCCTTTTATTTCTTTGTCTTGCTGGATTGCCCTGGCTAGCATTTCCAGCACAATGTTGAATAACAGTGGTGATAGCGGGCATCCTTGTCTTGTTCCTGATCTTAGAGGGAAGGCTTTCAGTCTCTCTCCATTGAGTACTATGCTGGCTGTGGGTTTTTCATATATGCTCTTTATCATGTTGAGGAAGTTTCCTTCAATTCCTGCCTTTTGAAGTGTTTTTATCAAAAAGGGATGTTGGATTTTGTCAAATGCTTTTTCAGCATCTATTGAGATGATCAATTGATTTTTCCCTTTTGACTTGTTAATGTGTTGTAATACATTGATTGATTTTCTTATGTTGAACCATCCTTGCATGCCTGGAATAAACCCCACTTGGTCATGGTGTATGATTTTTTTAATGTGTTTTTGGATTCGATTTGCAAGTATTTTGTTGAGGATTTTTGCATCTATATTCATTACGGAGATTGGCCGGTACTTTTCCTTTTTTGTAACATCTTTGCCTGGTTTTGGTATTAGATTGATGTTAGCTTCATAAAATGAGTTAGGTAGTGTTCCCTTTTCTTCAATGTTTTGAAAGAGTTTGAGTAAGATTGGTGTCAGTTCTTTCTGGAAAGTTTGGTAGAATTCCCCTGTGAAGCCATCTGGCCCTGGGCATTTATTTGTGGGAAGATTTTTGATGACTGATTGGATCTCTTTGCTTGTGTTGGGTTGGTTGAGGTCTTCTATTTCTTCTCTGGTCAGTCTAGGTTGTTCATATGTTTCCAGGAAATTGTCCATTTCCTCTACATTATCCAGTTTATTGCCATACAGTTGTTCATAGTATCCTCTTATAATTTTTTTAATTTCTTCAGGATCTGCAGTTATGTCACCTTTTTCATTCATTATTTTGTTTATATGGGTCTTCTCTCTTTTTGATTTTGTCAGTCTAGCTAGGGGCTTGTCAATCTTGTTGATCTTCTCAAAGAACCAACTTTTGGTGATATTTATCCTCTCTTGTTTTTTTGTTTTCTATGTCATTTATTTCTGCTTTAATCCTTGTTATTTCTTTTCTTCTACTTGGTTTAGGATTGGTTTGCTGTTCATTTTCTAGCTTCTTCAGTTGATCCATTAGTTCTTTGATTTTGGCTCTTTCTTCCTTTTTAATATATGCGTTTAGTGCTATAAATTTCCCCCTTAGAACTGCTTTTGCTGCATCCCATAGATTTTGGTATGTTGTGTTCTCATTTTCATTCGTCTCTATATATTTAGCAATTTTTCTTGTTATTTCTTCTTTAACCCACTGATTGTTTAGGAGTGTGTTGTTTAACCTCCAGGTATTTGTGAATTTTCTAAGTCTCTGATGGTTATTGACTTCTAATTGTATTCCATTGTGGTCAGAGAATGTGCTTTGAATAATTTCAATCTTTTTAAATTTATTGAGGCTTGTTTTATGTCCCAGCATATGATCTATTCTGGAGAAAGTTCCGTGAGCACTAGAAAAGTATGTGTATCCTGGTGATTTGGGATGTAATGTCCTGTATATGTCTGTTAAATCTAATTCATTTATCAGATTGTTTAGGTTTTCAATTTCCTTATTGCTCTTCTGTCTGGTTGATCTATCTATAGGAGAGAGTGATGTGTTGAAGTCTCCCACAATTATTGTGGAAACATCGATTGCTTCCTTTAGTTTTGCCAGTGTTTCTCTCATGTATTTTGTGGCACCTTGATTGGGTGCATAGACATTTACGATTGTTATTTCTTCTTGCTGAATTGCCCCTTTTATTAGTATGTCATGGCCTTCTTTGTCTCTCAAAACATCCCTGCATTTGAAGTCTATTTTATCTGAGATTAATATTGCTACACCTGCTTTCTTTTGGCTGTAGCTTGCATGAAATATTTTTTTCCATCCTTTCACTTTCAGTTTCTTTGTGTCCCTGTGTCTAAGATGAGTCTCTTGTATGCAACATATTGATGGTTCATTTTTTTTGATCCATTCTGCGAATCTATATCTTTTAATTGGGGAGTTTAATCCATTTACATTCAACGTTATAACCGTGAAGGCATTTCTTGAATCAGCCATCTTATCCTTTGGTTTATGTTTGTCATATTTTTCCCCTCTCTCTATTAATATCCTTTATTGTACCCATACCGAATCTCTTTAGTACTGAACCTTTCTCCAAGTCTCTCTGTCCTTTCTTTGTTTCTCTGTCTGTAGGGCTCCCTTGAGTATCTCCAGTAGGGCAGGTCTCTTGTTAGCAAATTCTCTCAGCATTTGTTTGTCTGTGAAAAATTTAAGCTCTCCCTCAAATTTGAAGGAGAGCTTTGCTGGATAAAGTATTCTTGGCTGGAAATTTTTCTCACTCAGAATTTTAAATATATCGTGCCACTGCCTTCTTGCCTCCGTGGTGGCTGCTGAGTAGTCACTACTTAGTCTTATGCTGTTTCCTTTGTATGTGGTGAATTGCTTTTCTCTTGCTGCTTTCAGAACTTGCTCCTTCTCTTCTGTGTTTGATAGTGTGATCAGTATATGTCTCGGAGTGGGTTTATTTGGATTTATTCTATTTGGAGTTCGCTGAGCATTTATGATTTGTGTATTTATGTTGTTTAGAAGATTTGGGAAGTTTTCCCCAACAATTTCTTTGAATACTCTTCCTAGACCTTTACCCTTTTCTTCCCCTTCTGGGACACCAATGAGTCTTATATTTGGACGTTTCATATTATCTATCATATCCCTGAGGTCCATTTCGATTTTTTCAATTTTTTTCCCCATTCTTTCTTTTATGCTTTCATTTTCCATTCTGTCATCTTCGAGGTCACTGATTCGTTGTTCAACTTCCTCTAGTCTTGTACTATGAGTGTCCAGAACCTTTTTAATTTGGTCAACAGTTTCTTTAATTTCCATAAGATCATCCATTTTTTTATTTAGTCTTGCAATGTCTTCTTTATGCTCTTCTAGGGTCTTCTTGATTTCCTTTATCTCCCGTACTATGGTCTCATTGTTCATCTTTAGTTCTTTGAGTAGCTGCTCTAGGTGCTGTGTCTCTTCTGGTCTTTTGATTTGGGTGCTTGGGCTTGGGTTATCCATATCGTCTGGTTTTTTCATATGCTTTATAATTTTCTGTTGTTTTTGGCCTCGTGGCATTTGCTGAACTTGATAGGGTTCTTTTAGGATTTGTAGACCTATTGAAGTCCTTATCTCTAATTTATCAGATCTACAGCTTCGTGGAGTACACTTTCTCTAACTAACCAGCAGGTGGCGTCCACGAGCCACCTGTTCTCCACAAGCCAGTTCTCCCCTGCTTAGCCTTTTTGGTGAGTGGGGGAGTGAGTCTTGTGGGGTCCAATTGGTGTACCAAGCTTGCGTGTGTAGTTGGTGTTGCCTGCCCTGTATATGGGGCGTGTTTCTGGGCAGTCAGGGAGGGGGGGTTGGCTCTAACAATCAAATCTCCCTGGTGATCCTAGAGTTTTAAAGCTGCTGCAATAGTCTAATCCTTCAGTTCAGTCCTGCCACAGTTTGTCTCTGCCACTGACCCACAAGTCCTTGGTATTGGCGTATGGCTCCTGAGACTTGCAAGTGGGCCCCTCTTCCAGGCCGTGCACCCCGGGTCCTCTGTTGAGGGATGACTGTGCTATGTCACAGGTGAGTGCCGTCCCCCCAGGGCAGTTCTGGGCTGCTGGGCTGTGTAGGGAGGCTCCCAGTCTGCTCAAATGATGGCTGAATGGGGCTTTGTTAATTCACACTGCTCTACCTTCCCAACTCTGGGACAATCAGCTGAGGTTGCAGGGAAGGCTAATGTCCACGCCCAGTTTTGTGGTGTGTGCCTGTTATTTGAAGCACTTCCATCACACTGGGTTGTCTGGGGCAGTTCTGGGCTATGGGGCTGGCGATGGGCAGGAGTGTTTCCTGTCCACTAGGATGATGGCTGTGAGCGGACACCCCCCTTTTCTTGGGAAGTTGTGGTGTTTAGTGAATTTTCTCATCCACTGGATTATTGCGTTTTGTCTCAGAGCTCTCCTAGTTCTGCTCTTGACTTGACCTGCCCAAATAGCAAGTGTTTGAAGCTTTCTGTATTGGGCTTCTTAGAGTAATTGTTTTAGAAAAAGAAAAAAGGATTAAAAAAAACGGGCCCTCCTCAGAGATCTAATGGGTTATTGAAATGCTAAGAGACAAAGCAACCAGGGCCATTAAGGAAAGGTCCACAGGGTAGAGAGATCAGCTTTTCTTCGGGATTTGCATATGCGCCTCAGGGCCCTTCCCCTTTCTGTGTTCACCAGAACTCCAAAAATCCTCCGCTTTTATTTTGGAGTTTTTCGTTTTGTTTTTTTTCTATGCCTGTCTCCTCTCTGCTGGGCTGGCTGCTCTCAGATTCTCTGGTGTCTGGTCTCAGTCTATCTGTGGTTGGAGTTTGAATCAGTAGAATGAGTTTCCGATAAGGGCAGCCACTGCAGTTCTCCCTTCTCCTTCCTGGAGCTGACAGCCCCTCCTCCCCCGGGACTGAGCCTGGCAGGGAGGGGCGCGGGTCCCCTGGCCGCAAAAACTTACAGATTTCGCTGATCTCAGCAGTTCCACGTTTTCATGAGTGTTGTATGAAGTATGCCCAAAGTCAGATTTCTCTGTGGTGTCCAGTCCACGCAGTTCCTGGCTTTCTACCTACTTTCCTGGAGGAGTAACTAAAACATACAGCTCACCAGTCTGCCATCTTGCCCCGCCTCCCCAGAGAATGTTTATTCAATTTTGATTTTTATTAAAATTTTCTTTGTGATCTTTGTGATTAATTTGTGTAAATGTTCTATCAGCACTTGAAAAGAAGGTGTATTTTGTAATTTTAGGGTATAGAGTTGATGTATATCAGTTAGATCCACCTTATGAATTAATGTTATTTGGGTCTTCTATAATCTCATATAGTTTTATTCTCTTTAATCTGCCTTGCATTATAAGAGAAAGGTTATAATCCCGTTAATGAACTGTCAGCACCCCTGTCCATTCCCATACCTTTAAGTCCAACCTTGTTAAGACGTCTATACATTTTAGGTAATTGCTACCCCTTCTCTAGCTTCTATCTATCTCTAGGTCTCCTATATTCTACATTTTAAGACTCTGATTTTACATTATCTGGGGGGTTCAAATTAGTGAAATCATGTAATATCTCTACTTTTATGTCTAACTTATTTCCCTCAGCATTATGTCCTCAGGATTCATCCATGTTGTCACATGCTTCATGACTTCATTGCTTCTTACTGCTACATAATAGTCCATCATATGTACATACCACATTTTGTTTATCCACTTGTCTGTTGAAGGACATTTGGATTGTTTCCATCTTTTGGCAATCATGAATAATGCTGCTATGAAAATAAGTGTGCAAATGTCTGTTCATATCACTGCTTTCATATCTTCTGGGCATATGCCAAGTAGTGGAATTGCCAGGTAATAGGGCAACTCAATACTTAGTTTTCTGAGGAATTG
Organism: Choloepus didactylus; assembly: GCF_015220235.1. Classification (NCBI taxonomy): domain Eukaryota; kingdom Metazoa; phylum Chordata; class Mammalia; order Pilosa; family Megalonychidae; genus Choloepus; species Choloepus didactylus. Next base: position 140,979,954 of record NC_051310.1, on the reverse strand, counting down.
CCAAGCTGTCTTCCACAATGGCTGTACCGTTATACATTCCCAGCAGCAGTGGATAAGTGTTCCAATTTCTCCACATCCTCTCCAGCATTTGTAGTTTCCTGTTTGTTTAAGGGCAGCCATTCTTATAGGTTTGAGATGATATTTCATTGCGGTATTTATTTGCATTTCCTTAATAACTAATGGAGATGAACATTTTCTCATGTGCTGTTTAGCCGTTTGTATTTTCTCTTCAGAAAATTGCCTAATCTTATCTTTTGTCCATTTTATAATTAGGTTGTTTGTACTTTTATCTTTGAGTTGTAGGATTTCTTTATATATATATCAATCCCTTATCAGATATATGGTTTCCAAATATTTTCTTCCATTGAGTTGGCTGTCTCTTCACCTTTTCAGTAAGTCCTTTGAGGCACAGAAGCATTTCATTTTGAGGAGTTCCCATTTATCTATTTTGTTGTTGTTGTTGCTGATGCTCTGGGTGTCTGGTCTAAGAAGCTACTTCCTATTTCTAGGTCCTGAAGATGTTTCCCTATATTATCTTTTAGGAGTTTTATGGTACTGGCTCTTATACTGAGGTCTTTGATCCACTTTGAGTTAATTTTTGTATAGCATGTAAGGTAGGGAGTCCTCTTTTCTTCTTTTGGTTGTGGATATCCAGTTCTCCCAGCCCCATTTGTTGAAGAGACTAGTCTGTCCTGGATTTGTCTTAAATCAGTTGACCGAGGGGGTGGGGCAAGAGGGCGGTATAGAGAGGTGTAGAATTTAGTTAGTCCTCTAGCAACTAGAAAATAGCCAAGAATAACTAGTAAATAGTCTGGAACAACTGTTGGGGGACATCCTTGACTGTTCACACATTACACACTAGCTTGGAATGGGTGGAACGACTGAGATCACAGCATAAAAACTGTAAGTAAAGCTCTGCAAACTGTGCCTGGTGCCCCTTCCCCACCAGCACGGCAGGCTGAGCTGCAAAACTTCACTGGGAGAAAGAAGCAGTCCCTGCTGGGAGCAACAGAATGTAGCTCAACCAAATTCCAATTGTGGTTTTAATTAACACATTCAGACTGCTGAATACAAGCTACAAGCACAGATAAACCCGTAACAAGCAGGAAAATACTCTGAGGTTGCTCCCAGCAGAGAGGAGGTGGGGCTGACAGAAAAAAATACAGGGGCTTTTGGAGATGGCTGAGCTTAGAATACTGGAGAATGGCTGTGTCCCAAGAAAAGGAGCACAGAGGACCGGTACTAACTCTGGTCAACCAGTGAAACTTGGGGGCTGGGGACTGGCTCTGAAAAGGGGCTTTCTTTCTTTCTCCCTTTTTTTCTCTCAATCTAAGCAGCTTGTTAGAGAAAGCCTCAGGCATTTTCAGTTCTCAGCACTAACCCACGCAAGGGTAGAGTTAACAGAGTCAGAGAGACAAAGGAGGAATTCAAGTGTAGAAGATAACTCCCTAAAAGGTGTATCTTCCCTAAGAAAAGGGGTGGGGGGGGCGGTGACCCAGCTCAACTGGAAGCCTTTCCTAGGGAATTCAGACCCCAGGGCCTGGAGCAAGAAAAAACAACCAACAAGAACTTAAGCTTGGCTTCTGACACCCTTGGTCTGGCCAGGACAAGGTTCCCTGAGAATTAAAGGGACGACACCTCTTTACACCAGTGAGGAGCTGCAGGCTGATAAGCACCACATGCTGGACAGACTAGGAAAAGCACCGAGTCTAGAGGCCTCACAGAAAAGTCAGACAGCCTGCTGCATTTCATGCTCAGGGAAACGTGAAACTGATTACTCCCTCCTCTTGAGACCTGGGAAAATCTGACTCAGATAATCAAGGAAACCAGATGCCTAGACAGGAAAAATTAACAAATGACATTAGGAAAAATGAAGATATGGCCCACTTAAAGGAACAAACTTACACTTCAACTAGGATACAAGAATTGAAACAATTAATTATTAATCATACAAATATCCTAAATCAATCAAAAAATCAAATCAACGAGTTGAGGGAAGATATGACAAAAGAGATAAAGTATGTAAAGAAGACATTGGGCAAACATAAGAAAGAACTCAAAAGATTGAAAAAACAATTGACAGAACTTATGGGAATGAAAGACACAATACAAAAGATGAAAAACACAGTGGAGACATACAATAGCAGATTTGAAGAGGCAGAAGAAAAGATAATCTGATATCTGAAATCCTACACATAAAAGAACAAATAGGTAAAAGAATAGAAAAATATGAGCAGTGTCTGAGGGAATTGAATGACAATGTGAAGTGCAAGAATGTATATGTCATGAGTGTCCCAGGAGAAGAGAAGGGAAAAGGGGCAGAAGCAATAATGGAGGAAATAATCAATGAAAATTTCCCATCTCTTATGGAAGACAAAATTGCAGATCCAAGAAGCACAGCATACCCCAAACAGAATAGATATGAATAGACCTATGCTAAGATACTTAATAATCAGATTATCAAACTCAAAGACAAAGTGAGAATCCTGAAAGCAGCAGGAGAAAAGCAATCTATCACATACAAAGGAAGCTCAATTAGACTGTGCAGGTTTCTCAGTACAAACCAGGGAGGTGAGAAGGCAGTAGTATGACATATTTAGGATACTGAAAGAGAAAAACTGCCAACCAAGAATTTTAAACCTGGCAAAACTGTCCTTCAAATATGGGGGAGAGTTTAAAATATTCTCTGACAAACAGACAATGACAGTTTGTGAACAAGATACCTGCTCTACAGGAAATGCTAAAGGAAGCACTACAGACAGATAGGGTGATAATAGCACAATATTGTAAGTACACTGAACAAAGATGACTGTGAGTACAGTTGAAAGAGGAAGGTTAGGGGCATGTGGGACACCAGAAGAAAAAATGGAAGATAAAGACTGGACTGTATAACTTCTTGAAACCTATAGCAGTCAATGATTGTGATAAAATGTACAAATATGTTTTTACATGAGGGAGAACAAATGAATGTCAACTTTGCAAGGTGTTAAAAATGGGGTGGTATTGGGGAAAAGATACAACCAATGCAAACTAGAATCTATGGTTAACAGAAACATTGTATTGTGTTTCCTTTAATGTAACAAAGGTGATAAACCAAGGCTAAATGCCTATGAGAGGGGGATATAAAGGAGGGGTATGTGATTCTTGCATTGGTGGTGGTATCTGACTTCTTTATTGTATTTTATATTAATTTTATCTTTTGTTGGTTTTTAGCTGTCATTTTGTTTTCTTTTGTCTTTCTACTTTTTTTTTGCCTCTTCCTCTGTTTGTGAAAGAAATGGAAATATCCTTATATAGACAGTGGGGGTAAATGCATAACTATGTGATTATACAGGGAACCGTTGATTGTTTACTTAGGATGCAATGTATGGTGTGTGAATAAAACCATCTAAAAAATAAACAAAGGGATACAAGTGCTGGAGAAAATGTGGAGAAAGGGATGTACCTAACCACTGTTGGTGGGAAAGTAGAATGATAAAGCCCACCTGATGGACAGTGTGATGGTTCCACAGGAAGCTGAGCATGGGGTTGCCATATGGTCCTGCAACTCAGTTATTGTGTATTTACTTGTAAGAATGGAAAAGAGGGATACAAATGGACAGTTGCACAGTAGAGTTTATGGTGTCAGTATTCACAATTTGCAGTGGATGGAGGTGGCCTTAGGGTACATCAACTGATGAAAGGAATGGCGAACTATGGTATATACATACAATGGAGTATTGTGCTGCTACAAGAATGTGTGAAGTTGTCAGGTAAATTGACATTGAGGACAGTATGTTGGGTAAAATAAACCAGAAATGAAGAGAAAAACATTATTATGCAAAATACCGGAAATGGATTGGCTTTTATAAAGCGGGTTTATTTGATTACAAAGTTACAATATGAAGGCCATAAAGTGTCAAAGGTAAGGCATCAACAATTCGGTACTTTCACTGAAGGATGGCCGATGGCATCCAGAAAATCTCTGTTAACTTGGAAGGCACGTGGCTGGCACCTGCTGATCCCGGGTTAAGTTCTAGCTCCTCTTTCAGCTCCTATGCATTCTTCAAAATGTTGCTCTTGGGGCATTTGTCCTCTCTTAGTTTCTCCGGAGCGAAGTGTCAGTGAAAGTCTACTTTCAGTGGCCCTCTTCAAAATGTCTCCATAAACTGAAGCTCTTTCTCAAGATGTCACTCTCAGTTGCTCTGTGTCTGGGCTTGTGTGGCTTTTTTAAAAGTACTCCAGTGATCCAGTAAAGACCCACCCTGAATGGATAGGGCAACACTTCTAAAGAAATAATCCAATGAGAGGTCTCACCCACAGTTGATTGAGTCACATCTCTATGGAAACTTTGAACCAATAGGTTCCAACCTAATCAACACTAATATGTCTGCCACCACGATATTGCATTTAAGAATATGCTTTTTCTGGGAGACATAATATATACAAACTAGCACAGTTGCAAAATCTATATTGTTTGTAACACATTATATGATTTAACTTGTATGGTCAGTTTATTCAAACAACAAAAATACATGGAATGTTGATAGGGAGTGAAATCGGGTTGGTTTGTACAGGTTAGTGTGAAACCCCAATACATTCCAGAATAATTTGAGCCCCCTTGAGGGACAATGGGAAAATGTGGAGATATTAAATTTCCCCACCTGGGGAATTAGTGATATTATCACAACTATTGGGGACTACCAATTTGGAAGGCTGAGCCCTCGATCTTGGGGCTTGCCCTTATGAAATTTGTTGCTGCAAAGGAGAGCCTACTTAAAATGGTGCTTAAGAGTCACTCCCAGAGAACCTCTTTTGTTGCTCAGATATGGCCTCCCTCTAAGGCAACTTGGCAGGTAAAATCACTGCACTTCACCCTATGTGGGGCATGACTACTAAGGGTGTGGGATATGACTTGCGGGGATGAGCTAGGCCCTGGCATCATGGGTTTGAGAAAGCCTTCTTGGACAAAAATGGGGAAGAAAATGAAACAAAATAAAGTTTCAGTGGCTTAGAGCTCTCAGAGTCGAGAGGTCATTCTGGAGGTTATTCTTATGCATTATGTAGTTTTTAGTGTATTGGGATAGCTGGAGGGAAATACCTGAAACTGTTGAATTGCACCAAGTAGCCTTCATTATTGAAGATGATTGTATAACTATATAGCTTACACTCTGTGTCTGTGTGATTGTGAAAACTTTGTGGCTCCCATTCCCTTTATACAGTGTATGGACAGATGAATAGAAAAATGAGGACAAAAAGTAAATTAATAATAGGGAGGGATAGGAGGTGTGTGATGATTTGGGTGTTCCGTTTTACTTTAACACTAATTCTTATTTGTGTGTTTGGTAATGAAAATGTTAAAAAATTGTGGTGATGAATGCACAACTATATAATGGTACTGTGAACAATTGTATACCATGGATGATTGCATGGTATGTGAATATATCTCAATAAAATTGAATTTTAAAAAAAATTAGTTGACCACAGATCTGGGGGCCTATTTCCAGACTCTCATTTGATTCCATTGATCAATATGTCTGTCTTTGTGCTGGTACCTGCTGTTTTGACCACTGTGGCTGTGTAGTAGGCTTTAAAATCAGGAAGTGTAAGTCCTTCCACTTCATTCTTTTTTAGGATGTTTTTGGCCAGTTGAGGCCCATTTCCCTTCCAAATAAATTTGATTTAATCTTTATTTCTTTTCTTCTACTTGTTTTAGGGTTAGTTTGCTGTTCATTCTCTAGATTCTTCAGTTGTTCAGTTAGGTCTTTGGTTTTAGCTCTTTCTTCTTTTTTAATGTATGCATTTAGAGCTATAAATTTCCCCCTCAGCACTGCCTTCACTGCATCCTATAGGTTTTGATATGTTGTATCCTCGTTTTCATTCGCCTACAAGTATTTACTGATTTCTCTTGCAATTTCTTCCTTGACCGACTGATTAACAGTATGTTGTTTAACCTCCATATATTTGTGAAAGTTCTTTGGTAGTTATTGATTTCCAGCTGCATTCCATTATGGTCAGAGAAAGTGCTTTGAATAATTTCAGTCTTTTTAAATTTATTGAGACTTGTTTTGTGCCCTAGCATATGATCTATCCTGGAGAACACTGCATTTGCACTAGAGTAGAATGTATATCCTTGTGTTTGGGGATGCAACAGTCTATATAATGTGTGTTAGGTCTAATTCATTCACATTGTTTAGGTTCTAAATTTCCTTATTGGGCCTCTGTATAGTGTATTGAAGAAGAGAGTGGTGTATTGAAGTCTCCCACTGTTACTGTAGAACTATCTATTGCTCCCTTCAGTTTTGCAAGTGTTTGCCTCATGTACTTTGGAGCTTCTTGGTTGGGTGCATAAACATTTATAATTATTTTTCTTGGTGAATTGTCCCTTTTAGTCATATATAGTGTTTTTTCTTATCTCTTAGGACATCTTTGCATTTAAAGTCTATTTTGTCTGCTACTAGTATAGCTGCCCCGGCTTTCTTTTGGTTACAGTTTGTGTGGAATATTTTTTCCATCCTTTCACTTTCAATCTATTTGCATCCTTGGGTCTAAGATGAGTCTCTTATAAACAGCATATCAATGGATCATACTTTTTTTTAATCCATTCTGCCAGTCTGTATCTTTGAATGGGGAGTTTAATCCATCCATATTCAAAGTTATTACTGTAAAGGCAGTTCTTGAACCAACCATCTTTTGGTTTTTGTTTGTCAGATATATTTTTTCCCTCTTGCTCTTTTTATGCTTTAAATTACCCTTATTATCCTCTTCAATTCTGTGCCCTTCTCTGGACCTTTCTCTCCTGTCCTTTTTTTTTTAGCCAACAGATCTCCATTTATTTATTTTTTTTAAATTCAATTTTATTGAGATATATTCACATACCATGCAGCCATGCAAAGCATACATTCAGTTGTTCACAGTACCATTATATAGTTGTGTTCTTAATCAAAATTAATTTTTGAACGTTTTCATTACCACAACACAAAAATAATAGTAATAAAAATCAAAGTGAAAAAGAACAGTTAAAGTAAGAAAGAACACTAGGTGCCTTTTTTTTTTTTTTTGCCATTTTTCTACTCATCCATCCATACACTGGACAAAGGGGAGTGTGGTCCATTTGGCTTTCCCAATCACATTGTCACCCCTCATAAGCTACATTATTATACAATCATCTTCAAGATTCAAGGGTTCTGGGTTGTAGTTTGATAGTTTCAGGTATTTAGTGCTAGCTATTCCAATTTATTAGAAACTAAAAAGGATTGTCTATATTTGCATAAGTGTGCCCACCAGAGTGACCTCTTGGCTCCTTTTGGAATCTCTCTGCCACTGAAGCTTATTTCATTTCCTTTTACATCCCCCTTTTGGTCAAGAAGATGTTCTCCATCCCACGATGCCGGGTCTAGATTCCTCCCCAGGAGTCATATTCCACGTTGCCAGGGAGATTTACTCCCCTGGGTGTCAGATCCAACGTAGGCAGGAGGGCAGTGATTTTACCTGCCAAGTTGGCTTAGCTGGAGAGAGAGGGCCACATCTGAGCAACAAAGAGTCATTCAGGAGGAGACTCTTAGGCATAATTATAGGCATCTCTAGCCTCTCCTTTGCAGCAACAGTCTTGCCAAGGGCAAGTTCTGTGGTAGAGCACATCAGCAACCATCGAGGTGGGGAAGCCCAACACCCCTGTATTCTCCACCAGCTCCTCAGGGGGGCTCTGCATGTTTTTTTTCTTTTTTTTTTTTTAATTAACTATTAACTATATAAAAAAATTTAAAAAAATACAATAAAAAAGCATTTCAAACAAACCATAACAAGGGGGTAAGAAAAAGACAACTAACCTACTTCTAACATGTTCCTACTCTACTCCAAGAAATAACCTAATATAGCAACATTTCTGTGAACTTCTTCCTACCATACCCACCAGAAATTAACAAACTGTAGTCATTCCTGGGCGTTCCCAGAACATTAAATTTACCCACGATAGCTTATCTGTTCTTATTCGGTTGTCATTCCCCCTTCATTAATTGCTCTCTATTGCTAATTCTCCTACATTCTACATTATAAGCCATTTATTTTATATTTTTCAATGTTCACATTAGTGGTAGCATATAATATTTCTCTTTTTGTGCCTGGCTTATTTCTCTCAGCATTATGTCTTCAAGGTTCATCCATGTTGTCATGTTTCATGACATCGTTCCTTCTTAATGCTGCATAGTATTCCATCAGATGTATATACCACATTTTATTTATCCACTCATCTGTTGAAGGACATTTGGGTTGTTTCCATCTCTTGGCAATTGTGAATAATGCTTCTGTGAACATTGGCGTGCAGATATCTGTTCGTGTCACTGCTTTCCGATCTTCTGGGTATATACCGAGAAGTGCAATTGCTGGATCGAAGGCTAACTCTATATCTAGTTTTCTAAGGAACTGCCAGACTGACTTCCAGAGTGGCTGAACCATTATACAGTCCCACCAACAATGAATAAGAGTTCCAATTTCTCCACATACTCTCCAGCATTTGTAGTTTCCTGTTTGTTTAGTGGCAGCCATTCTAATTGCTGTGAGGTTGTAGAACTTCCTTTAGTATTTCTTGCAGGGTAGGTCTCTTGTTAACAAATTCTCTCATCATTTGTTTCCAAAGCTTTTAAACTCACCCTCTTTTTTTTTTCCCCCTGAAGTTGGTTACCTTAATACTTTATCAAAAAATTTAAAAAACATTCAAACAAAACAACACAAAGGAATAAGAAAAACAACCTAAAATAACTACATTGCTTCCAACATGTTGCTATCATACCCCCCAAACATTAACAAATCATAGTCATTCCTGAGCATTCCCATATCATTAGAATTACTCTCCATATCTTATCTGTTCTTGTTAGATTATCATTCCCCTTTTACTAGTTGCTGTCTATCTCTAGGTCCCCTACATTCTACAATATAAAACATTTATTTTACATTTTTCACAGAGTTCACATTAGTGGTAACATACAATATCTCTTTTTGTGTCTGGCTTATTTCACTCGTCATTATGTCTTCAGGGTTTATCCATGTTGTCATATGTTTCACGACATCGTTCCTTCAAAGTGCCGCATAGTATTCAGTCGTTTGTATATATCACATTTTGTTTATCCACTCATCTGTTGGAGGACATTTGGATTGTTTCCATCTCTTGGTAATTGTGAATAATACTGCTGTGAACATTGGTGTGCAAATATCGTTTCATGTCACTGCTGTCAGATCTCAGTATATACAGAGAAGTGAAATTGCTGGATCATAGGGAAACTCGTTATCTAGTTTTCTGAGTAACCACCATACTGTCCTCCATAGTAGCTATACCATTATACAGTCCCACCAGCAATGAATAAAATTTCCAATTTCCCCACGTCCTCTCCAGCATTTGTAGTTTCCTGTTTGTTTAATGGCAGCCATTCAGATTGGTATGAGGTGATATCTCATTGTGGCCTTGATTTGTATATCCATAATAGCTTGTGAAGATGAACATTTTTTTCATGTGTTTTTTAGCCATTTGTATTTCTTCTTCAGAGAAATGTCTTTTCATATCTTTTCCCCATTTTATAATTGGGCTGTTTGTACTATTGTCATTGAGTTGTAGGACTTCTTTATATATGCAAGATGTCAGTCTCTTATCAGAGACAGTTCTGTCCCAATTCATTGGGTTTGGAGGCCTTATCAAAAATCAGTCGACCATAGATCTGGCTGTCTATTTCTGAATTCTCAGTTTGATTCCATTGATCAATGACTCTGTCTTTGTACCAATACCATGCTGTTTTGACTACTGTGGCTTTATAGTAAGCTTCAAAGTCAGAAAGTGTAAGTCCTTCCACTTTGTTTTTCTTTTTTAGAATGTTTTTAGCAATTCAAGGCATCTTTCCCTTCCAAATAAATTTGATAACTAGCTTTTCCAGTTCTGCACAGTAGGTTGCTGGAATTTCAATTGGAATTGCATTGAATCTGTAGATCAGTTTTGAGTAAGATTGACATCTTAATGACATTTAGCCTTCTTATCCATGAACATGGACTATTTTTCCACCTCTTTAGGTCCCCTTCTATTTCTTTTAGTAAAGTTATGTAATATTCTGTGTTGAGGTCTTTTACATCCTTGCTTAAGTTTATTCCTGGGTACTTGATTTTTTTAATTACGATTGAGAATGTAATATGCATATTTTTAAGTGACTTCAGTTAGGTCATTTCTAGTGGATAGGAACATTACTGACTTTTGTGCATTAATCTTGTATCCCTCCAGTTTGCTAAATTTGTTTATTAGCTCAAGTAGATGTGTCATTGATTTCTTAGGGTTTTCCAAATATAAGATCCTATCATCTGCAAATAATGACAGTTTTACTTCTTCCTTTCCAATTTGGATGCCTTGTATTTCTTTGTCTTACCAGATTGCTCTGGCTAGAACTTCTCGCACAATGTTGAGTAATAGTGGTGACAGTGAGCATCCTTGTCTCGTTCCTGATCTTAGAGAGAAGGCTTTCAGTCTCTTGCCATTGAGTACTATGCTGGCTATGGGTTTTTCATATATGCCTTTATCATATTGAGGAAGTTTCCTTCAATTCCTGCCTTTTGAAGTGTTTTTATCAAAAAAGGATGCTGAATTTTGTCGAATGCTTTTTTAGCATCTATTGAGATGATCATTTGATGTTTTCCTTTTGATTTGTTAATGTGTTGTAATACATTGATTGATTTTCTTATGTTGAACCATCCTTGCATGCCTGGGATGAACCCCACTTGGTCATGGTGTATGATTTTTTAATGTGTCTTAGGATTTGATTTGCAAATATTTTGTTGAGAATTTTTGCATCTATATTTATTAAGGAGATTGGCCTGTGATTTTGCTTTCTTGTAGCATCTTTATCTGGTTTTGGTATTAGAGTGAGGTTGGCTTCATAAAATGAGTTAGGTAGTGTTCCATTTTCTTCAGTGTTTTGAAAGAGTTTGAGTAGGAATGGTGTCAGTTCTTTTTGGAAAGTTTGGGAGAATTCCTCTGTGAAGACATCTGGCCCTGGGCATTTGTTTGTGGGAAGCTTTTTGATGACTGATTGTATCTTTTTGCTTGTGATTGGTTTGTTGAGGTCTGTTTCTTCTCTGGTCAGTCTAGGTTGTTCATGTGTTTCCAGGAAGTTATCCATTTCCTCTAAAATTATCTAGTTTGTTGGTATACAGTTGTTCATAGTATCCTCTTAAGATTTTTTAAATTTCTTTGGGATCCACAGTAATGTCCCTTCTATCATTTATTATTTTGTGTATTTGGGTCTTCTCTCTTTTTAACTTTGTCTGTCTAGATAAGGGCTTGTCAATCTGTTGATCTTCTCAAAGAACCAACTTTTGGTTTTATTTATTCTCTCTATTGTTGTTTTGTTCACCGTATCATTTATTTCTGCTTTAATCCTTGTTATTTCTTTTCTTCTACTTCTTTAGGATTAGTTTGCTATCCACTTTCTAGCTTCTTCAGTTGTTCCATTAGTTCTTTTTCTGTCTTTTTAATGTATGAGTTTAGAGGTATAAATTTCCCTGTCAGTACTGCCTTCGCTGCATCCCATAAGTTTTTATATGTTGTGTTCTCCTTTTCATTTGTCTCTAGATATTTAGCAATTTCTCTTGCAATTTCTTCCTTGACCCGCCGATTGTTTACAAGTCTGTTGTTTATACTCCAGATATTTGTGAATGTTTTAGATCTTTGATGGTTATTGACTTCTAGTTGTATTCTACTTCTATCAGAGAATGTGCTTTGAATAATATCAATATTTTTGAATTTATTGAGACTTGTTTTATGCCCCAGCATGTGACCTATCCTGGAGAAAATTTCCATGAGCACTAGAGAGGAATGCATATCATGGTGATTTGGGATGTAAGGATCTATATATGTCTATTAAGTCTAATTCATTTATCACATTGTTTAGGTTCTCAGTTTCCTTCTTGGTCCTCTGTCTGGTTGATCTATCTATAGAAGACAGTGATGTATTGAAGTCTTCCACAATTTTTGTGGAAACATCTATTGCTTTCTTCAGTTTTGCCAATGATTGTCTCGTACTTTGGAGCCCTTGATTGGTTGCATAACCATTTATGATTGTTATTTCTTCTTGGTGAATTGTCCCTTTTATTAGTATATAATGTCCTTCTTTGCCTCATGACATTTTTGCATTTAAAGTCTATTTTATCTGAAATTAATATTGCTACCCTTGCTTTCTTTTGGCTGTAGCTTGCATGGAATATTTTTTTTCCATCCTTTCAATTTATTTGCGTTTCTGGGTCTAAGATGAGTGTCTTAAGCAGCATATTGATGGTTCATATTTTTTTAATCCATTCTGCCAATCTATATCTTTTTTTTTTAATTAAATTCAGTTTTGTTGAAATATATTCATATATCATACAGTCATCCATGGTGTACAATCAACTGTTCACAGTGCCATCATATAGTCATGCATTCATCACCCCAATCTATCTTTGAACATTTTCTTTACATCAGCAAGAATCAGAATAAGAATAAAAAATAAAAATGAAAAAGAACACACAAGTCCCCCCATCCCACTCTATTTTTCATTCAGTTTTTGTCCCCATTTTTCTACTCATCCATCCATACACTGTATAAAGGGAGTGCGATCCACAAGGTTTTAACAATCACACTGTCACCCCTTGTAAGCTACATTGTTATACAATCATCTTCAAGAGTCTAGACTACTGGGTGGGAGTTTGATAGTTTCAGGTATTTACTTGTAGCTATTCTAATACATTAAAACCTAAGAGATGTTATCTATATAGTACATAAGAATGTCCACCAGAGTGATCTCTCTACTCAATTTGAAATCTCTCAGCCACTGAAACTTTATTTTGTTTCATTTCGCAGCCCCCTTTTGGTCAAGAAGATATTCTCAATCCCATGATGCTGGGTCCAGATTCATCCCTGGGAGTCATATCCTGTGTTGCCAGGGAGATTTACACCCCTGGGAGTCAGGTCCCATGTAGAGGGGAGGGCAGTGAGTTCATCTGCCAAGGTGGCTTAGTTATAGAGAGAGGGCCACATCTGAGCAACAAAGAGGTACTGGGGGCAAGGGGGAGTCTTAGGCACAATTATATGCAAGTCTAGCCTCTCCCTTGCAGTAATGAGCTTCATAAGGGCAAGTCCTATGATAGAGGGCTCAGCACATCAAGCCTCCAGTCCTCAATGTCTGTGACACCAGCATCAGTCCAGGTGAGGAAGTCCAATTCTTCCGCATTTTCCCCTGGTTCCTCAGGGGGGCCCTGCATATATATTTTTATTCTCTGCCCAAATTACTTTGGGATTTGTCGCTGTTTTACTCTAACCTATACAAAAATACCATATCCCACTCCCTATTCAAAATTCCATGTAATTGTGGTGTTTGAACAAACTGACTGTTGAGTTATACTATTTAGAAAATATAGATCCTGCACCAGACATCTCTTCCTTTGGTCTCACATGGAATTTGAAGTTTTAAAACACAGTCAGTTTCGACCTTTACCCTTTGGCCCAGTTTGCCCTAGTCTTGACCAGATCTGCTTCACTCATATCACTAATTGAAGTCTGGGCTCTTTTTCAGCTTTTTTTTTTTTTTTTTTTTTTTAAACAGTTGCTGGATGCGCTAATATTGACATTCGTATCTGCTGAGCTCTAGCTTTGAGTTTCACGTGTCACAGAGATACCCCATGTGCCAGAGATCAATCAGATTATACACTAAGGTATCAGCATCTCAAAGTTTGGAGATAGCCATTACAATTCAGGAATAGATTTGACTGCTGTAAGAGCTTACAATCTAGTGACTATTACAGTAATTGTTCCCCTGTTAGGCTGTGCTTTAAGATTCAATTCTGAGTTTACACATTGTAGTTAGTCCATATTGGTAAGGCATTATAGTTTTTTCCTTTATTTCTGACATACTTCACTCAGAATGCTGGGTACACGATCCATTCACCTCATTGTGTGTTTCATGGCTTCAATCCTTCTCATAGTTGCTCAATATTCCATTGTATGCATGCACCACAGTTCACCATTCTGTTCCTCAGTCTGTGTACCCTTAGGCCACCTCCACTCATTACAAATCATGAATACTTCTGCCTCCATGAACACCAGCTTGCAAATGTCCATTCATGTCTCTGCTCTCAGATCTTCCAGCTACATACCCCATAATGAGGTTGCAGGACCTTATGGCCCCCACATACTTAGCTTTTTGTGGAACCACCAAACTGACCTCCAGAAAGGCTATAGACACTTCTGCCTGCTCATCAACAATAGATAGGTATATCCCTCTCTCCATGTTTTCTCCAACACTTTTACCCCTATTTATATTTTTTCCTACAATTTTAAAGAGTTATATTCACATACCATACATTTATCCACAGTGTACAGTCAGGCGTTCATGGTGTCATCATAAAGTTGTACATTTATCACCACAATCAGCACTTGAACATACTGAAAAAAAAAAAAAGTTTTTTTGCTTTTTTTTAGCAAATAATAAAAAGGATGATAAAAAGAAAAATCACGTCATGCAATACAATATATTAGTAAGTACAGAAAACAGCACCACTACCAAGAGTCTCATATCCCTCCCTTATATCCTTATATGCCCCTCTCATACACACTTAGCTTTGGTATATTGCCTTTGTTACATTTAATGGAAGCATATTACAAAGTTACTGTTGACCATAGCCTTCAGTTTGCTTTGATTATGTTTTTTCCCAAATACCATCCCTTTTTCAGCACTCTGCATGGTTGACATTCATTTGTTCTCCCACATGTAAAAACATTTTTATATTTGTACATTTAGTAACAGTCATTGGCCACTCCAGTTTTTGCCAAGTTATACAGTCCCAGTCTTTATCATCTATCTTTACAATCTATATCTTTTAATTGGGAATTTTAATCCATTCGTGTTCAGTGTTATTACTGTGAAGGCAGTTCTTGAATCAGCCATCTTATTCTTCAGTTTTTATTTGTCAGATGTATTTTTTCCCCTTGCTCTTTTTATTTCCTTTAAGGTACCCTTCCTAAAACTGTTCAGTTCTGTGCTCTTCTCCAGACTTTTCTCTCCTTTCTTTTTTTTCTCAGTCGGTAGAGCTCTGTTGTTTGCTAATGCTGCCATTATGCAAAACACCAGAAATGGATTGGCTTTTATAAAGGGGGTTTTTGTGGTTACACAGTTACAGTCTTAAGGCCACAAAAATGTCCAAGGTAAGGCATTAACAATAAGGTACAATCACCAGAGGATGGCCAGTGGCATCCAGAAAACCTCTGTTAGCTGGGAAGGTATGTGACTGGCATCTGCTCCAGAGGTCTGGTTCAAAATGACTTTCTCTAAAATGTCACCTTCCAATGGCCATCTTCAGAGTGTCTCTCAGCTGCAGCTAGCTGTGAGCTCCTTCTGTCTGAGCTTTTATAGGGCTCCTGTGAACTAATCAAGGCCTATGCTGAATGGGTGGGGCCACACCTCCATGGAAATTATCAGTTATCACCTACAATTGGGTGAGTCACATCTCCATGGAAACAACCTAATCCAAAGGTTCCAATTAATCAACACTAATACCTCTGTCCCTACAAGATTGCTCTAATAATAGTGCTTTTTTGGGGGGGGACATAATATATGCAAACTGACACAAGCTCTCTTTAGTATTTCTTGTAGGACAGGTCTCTTGCTAGCAAATTCTCTCAGCATTTTTTTTGTCGGTTAAAACTTTAAGCTCTCTCTCAATTTTGAAGGGGAGCTTTGCTGGATAAAGTTTTCTTGGCTGGCAATTTTTCTCTTTCAGAATTTTAAATATGTCATACCATTCTCCCCTCCATGGTGACTGCTGAGTAGTCACTACTTAGTTTATGTTTTTCCCCTTCTCTGTGTTGAATTGTTTCTCTCTTGCTGCTTTCAGAATTTTCTGGGTCTCTTCAGCATTTGACAATCTGATCTGAATATTTTTCAGAGTGCGTTTATTTGGATTTATTCTATTTGGAGTTCATTGGGCATCTTTGATTTGCGTATCTATGTTGCTTAGCAAGGTTGAGAAGTTTTCCCCAACAATTTCTTTGAATACTCTTCCTAGTCCTTTACCTTCCTTTCCCCTTCTGGAACACCAGTGATTCTTATATTTCTGTGCTTCGTGTTGTCCATCATTTTCCTGAACTCCATTTCAAATTTTTCTGTTTTTTTTCATCATTTGTTCTTTTGTGCTTTCACTTTCCTTCACATTATTTTCTAATTCACTAATTCTTTCCTCTGCTTCTTCAAATCTGGTGGTAAATGTCTCAAGAATCTTTTTATTTTTATCAACAGTGTCTTTTATTTCCGTAAGATCCGCTATTTTATTTAATTACTCTTGCAAATTCTTCTTTATAGTCTTCTAGGGTTTTGTTCATGTCCTTTATATCCTGAGCCATGATATTGATGTTTGTGAACACTTCTTTGATTAATTGTTCCAAGTTCTCTGTCTCCTCTGGTTTTTTAATTTGGGTGTTTGGGTTATTCATATCTTATGGTTTCTTCATATGCTTTATGATTTTCTATTGTTTTTGGCCCCTTGGCATTTGCTTATCTTTGTAGGGTTCTTTTAGGAAATGCAGGCTTATTTGAACATTTATCTATAATTTGACAGAGCTACAGCTTGGTGGAGTGCACTTTCCCTGACCTACCAGCAGATGGTGCTCCCGAGCCATGACTTACCATCAAGCCAGTTCTCCCTAACTTCGTCTATGCTGAGTGGGGGCCCAAACTATGTGGAGGTCCAATCAGTGCACTGATTTTCCATGTACAGTGGGGACCACCAGCCCTGTGGGGGGAGGGTGCCCTGTGTAGTTTGGTCCCAGCCATTCTGGGGCTGCAGGTGAACTACCCTGGGGCTGCAGACCTGCGTTTCTTACCCTCCAGCTCAGAGTCCTCAAGTCCCTCTCTGCCATGGGCACATGAGTCCCTGAGCTTGGGGAAGGACTCCTGGTACTTCTGTGCAGTATCCCTGCCTCTAAGCTTTGCACACCATGGGCTTCCATGGAGGAATAGTGGGTGCCATCACAAGCCTGCTGAATCCTGAATTCCCTCAAGGAAGCTCTTGGCCGCAGCGCAGTGAAGCAGTGTCTCCCAGCCAGCTGAAAAGATGGCTGCTCAGGGCGTGGAAACTACCCTTTTCCGTGGTTGTCTACCTGCTCCAAAGGCCAGTTCCTGGCATGGTGGCTCTTGGCTGCAGGTCTGAGAAGGTTTATCACCCACACCAGGTTCTGAGGAGGGTGCCCGGGTCTTGGGAGGGTACTCCCCACTACGCTCGAGTGCGGCTCCAGCTGCCGATTCCCCATCGGCTTTCCAGGCCGAACACTCACCAGTCTCTGGACACAGCCTCTCAGTTTCTCTAAGTACACAGTCATTATGGGTGTAGAAGTCCCTGCCCAGCCAGTGGAATTCTGGAGCTGCTGTTCTGGAGCACTTACTGTCCTTTATATAATGTTTTTCATGGAGAATTCTGCTCTGTCTCTCCTAATCTGCCATCTTGCACTCTCCCTCTCCCTTGGTTTTGAATGACAGCTTTGCTGGATAAATAATTCTTGGCTGCAGTTTTTCTCTTTCAGAGCCTTAAATATGTGTTTGTTTCCTTTTTAGAATTTTTGTCTCTTTACTAATATTCTCATATTGTTCATTTACTGTTTTCCTAATATCCTGTAGAGTCAGAGACTTGAATACAGGTTACCAGGGATTGGGGTGAGGGTAGGGAATGGAGAATTAATGCTTAAATTGTACAGCATTTCTATTTGGGATGATGGAAAAGTTTTGCTAATGGATGGTGGTGATGGTAGCATAATATTGTGAACATAATTAACAGCAATGAAATATATGTTCTTGTAACATTTGCAGCAAATGTACCACACTAATGCAGTATGTTAATAATAGGGTAGTGTTTGGGAACTGTATTTTATTAATAATTTTTCTATATATCTACAACTTTTCTAATAAAAACAATGAGATAATATTTATAATATTACATTGTTATCCCAGCTCTCTCTATACAGTGGAAGCTCCTTGAAGTCAAGGTTCATGTGTTTGTCTCAGATGTAACACCGGTATATAGTACCAGGTGTACAGTGGGCATTTAATAAATGTTTGTTGACTGTAATGAATATTTTAAATTATTGAGAAGGGTAAAAGTATAATTAGATCAGAGCTTATCAGAAAACCTTTACATATTTAATGTAGTAAACTTATTGACATTTGAAAATAGTACACTATATAACAAAGCGGAAACTGAAATCAAAGTATTATTTTTACCCAACTCAAAACAGACTGCAAATTAACATCAAATGGTTTTCATTAGAAATTACAGATTTTCCATAATCTTTATTTTGTTTTCTAGGGTATTCCAGACAGAATCTCATATGAAAATAGTGAGAAAGTCAGAAATTGAAGGTAAATATGTCACTGCATTCCCTGCTAAATCTATTTTCTTTTAAAACTTCACTGTGGCTATCTAACCAGATAATTGATTTAACTTATTATTTATCTTATTGCTTAAAATGTAAAACTTGAGTTATGAGGGTGTAAAGGAGAGAGAGAGTAATTTCTTTTCTTTAATAGTTAATAGCTTATGTAACTTTTCTAATGCTTTATCAAAATGATTGAACAAATTTATTTTTATTTTTTTTTTTAGAAACAGAAGGAGAAAATGTTTTCCTTTTGCTGTAAGTAAGGAAAATGTGGTTCAAATTATATTGTTTATTCCTATTCAATTTTTTTTAAATTAAATTCTTTGTTTTTTTTTAATTTCTTTGTCCGTTAGGATTAATTCAGAAAACAGATTTTTGCAGAGTTCAGTATACTGCTGTATCTGATAAGTAGGTGCATTGTACCACTCATAGTTTTAAGAGTGATGAAACATTCATTCTTGTATATGCATCCTGAATCAATAAACACCAAGAGTTCAGATTTTTTTCATTAAATTAGTCTTTCTTCTTATAATATTAATACATAGAGAAGTAAATACCAGTAGCTTCTGATGAAATTAAAAGATGCTTATCTTTGCTCATAAGAGAAATGCAAATTAAAACTACATTGAGATGCAATTTTTCATCTAATCAGTTAAGGATAAGGTAAAAGGCTAATGGATGTGAAAATTGGGATAACCTCTGGAAGGCAATTTGGCAATATTGTTCAAGATTTAAATGCACATGCCCTTTGACTCAGCAGTTTCATGTCTTGGACTTTATGTCACCAGTATACTTATAAATGTTTGAAATGATGAATATGTAAGGTTATTGATTGCAGCATTCATTATAATAGAAAAGACATGAAAGATCCTGAAGGTCCATCAGGAAGGGACTGGTTAACTAAATTACAAAATTTCTACATAATTGACCCCTATGCAAATGGAAAAAAGGATAACTATTTTATCTGGTAAACTGATATAGAAAAACCTCTAAGCCATATTACTTAGGATGAAAAGCATAATGCAAAACAAAGTGCATAGTGAATTACCACATGTGAATAAAGGGAGGAAGAAGAAAAGCATGTGTGTATGTTTACACATGTGTATATGTATTGACTTATACATGTATATATGTGTATGCATGTGTATATGTATGACTTATGGATGCATGAAATACCTCTGGAGGGATCACAAAAAACTGGTAAGATTGATTATCTACAGAGAAGGGAACTGGGTGGCTAGAGGATACATGTTGGTAGGGAGCATTTTGTGCTTTATTAATTTTGAACCATGTGAATGTATTTCCTATTAATTGTTGAGAAGTAAAGAAATGGAAGTAATAGGATTCATGGTTTCAAGGGGCACAGAAGAGCCTACAGTGAAAAGTAAATATCTATTCCCTCTTCCCTAGCTGACCCATTCCCCACAAATAGCCACTGTTGATAATTGTGGGTGTTGTTGCAGAAATTTTCTATGTGTAGCCAAATGCATATTTGTATTTATCTTTAAAAAAATGGGGTTACTTATCAATATCCTTCCATATCATTACATACAGATCTACCATAGTCTTTTATAATCTATTATATATATACTTGCCAACATGTATTTAGTCAGGTCCCTATTGATGGACATTTGGGTTGTTTCCTTTTCTTTAACTTATTTTTTTAAGGCTAAATTTCTAGAAATGAATTGCTTTACAGATCATCCTTTTTTTTTTTTTAAAGTAAGCAAGCAACAGATATTTAGCATGTTTTAATAGTAATCGAAATTAACCACTAAAACCAGTCCGAAAAGGATTTTTTATTTACTTTTATAAACATTTGTATATGAGTGTTTTTAAAAAGGTGTCTGTATTTTTCTGCTAGTCACTCTAAACATCCTTCACCTTCCCTACTGTTTCAACTATTCTGATTCTGGATAATTGTTTAGGGTATAGTTTATGAAAATACTTTTTAATTTTTAGGGATAAGAATTCAGAAGATAATTACTGTGAGATTACTGGTGAGTATGAACCAGAATACTTTTCTTGCTATCCACCTTTCTCTTCATCCAGATTCCTTTATAAGTAAAGTAGTATGTAAAAGAACCATGAAAAAAATAATGTGAAGAGAGCTTTGTTCTTTGCATAAAGTCTTTAATTTAGAATTTCAAATTCATCATTGTTTCTCTCAAACTTGATGTTTCCCCCCTTTTTTTCCTTATCTTGGATTCCCACTCTCAGTCATTCCCCCAAATCAGGAATCAAGGAGTCATTGTGAACTCTTTCTTTATTCCCCATATATATTTGCTCCTAATTTTTAGTTACCCTAAATATCTTGAGAAAATCTAAAATATCCTAAATATTTTGCAAACGTGATACCTATTTTCCAATCCTTCTGCCACTTTTTTTTTAAATTAAATTCAGTTTTATTGAAATATATTCTCATACCACACAACCATCCACAGTGCACAATCAACTGTTTACAGCACCACCACATAGTTATGCAGTTATCACCCCAATCCATTCCCTAACATCCTCCTTACATCAGAAAGAATCAGAGTAAGAATAAAAAATAAAAATAAAAAAGAACACCTTAGTTATCCTCCCATCCCACCCTATTTTTCATTTGGTTTTTGTCCCCATTCTTCCACCCATCCATCCACACACTAGACAAAGGGAGTGCAATCCACAAGGCCTACACAATCACACCACCACCTCCCATAAGCTGCATTGTTATAGCTTCCCAAGAGTCCCAAGAGTCCAGCCTACTGGGTTGGAGTTTGATAGTTTCAGGTATTTACTTCTAGCCATTCCAACACATCAAAACCTAAAAAGTGTTATCTGTATAGTGCGTAAGAATGTCCACCAGAGTGACCTCTCAACTCCATTTGAAATCTCTTAGCCACTGAAACTGTATTTTGTTTCATTTCACATCCCCCTTTTGGTCAAGAAGATGTTCTCAGTCCCACGATACTGGGTCCACATTCATCCCAAGGAGTCATATACTGCATTGCCCAGGAGATTTACACCCCTGGGAGTCAGGTCCCACATAGTGGGGAGGTCTGCCACTATTTTAATTCAAGTCCTCGTATTCTTTGTTGGACTATTTTGTGTAGTCTCTTACTCTTCCAATCCATTTTACCTGTTTCTAAATTTGAATCATATTACTTCTCAGCTTAAAATTAGTCAATAGCCCTTTTTGGCTTACAGGATAAAGCCCACATTTCTTAGCACTGACTTAGAAATCCCTTTATAAGTGGCCTATCTTCTTTTCTGGCCTTATTTCCTGCCTTTTATAGGTAGCTCGTTCTCCAGCCCATGATGAACTATTTGCAGTTCTTCATATGCACATTTTTTTTTCTGCTATACATTTATAAAAGCTAGTTCCTCTACCTAAGGTGCTCTTCCTACTCTAATTTGCCTAGCAGTCTTCTCAGTTTTCAAGGCTCATTTTCATTGCTCTTAAAGTAGCCAGTCCACAAACTTACAGTCCATACCAGAATGTAAAACAACTGTGGCACTAAGTAACTGCTTAGTTCACCTGAGATTGATTTCTTAGCAAAGCTTTCTTGATTAAGGAAAAAGTACATGATTTACAGTTGCTGCAAGCTTTTTATCTCGTCATGAATTGATAACAAGCAGTTCACAGACTTGCACCATATTTAAATAGCACTGGCTTAAATGGAGCCTTTTCTAACAAAACCAAGGAGTTAGCCACTGTTCTGGGTTCCCACAACATCCCTTTTATTTCTGAGTCTATTGAGGAATTTTATTACATTGTATTTTAGATGTTTGCTTCTGGTTCTCTTTGAGGCCAGAAATTTTGTCTTGTTTTTTGTACCCTAGTAGTTAGTTGAGTTTTTGACACATAATAAGTTCTGAATCAATATTTGTTGAATAAATGAACGGAAAGCTGATATATAAATAAGGCATTTAGTAAAATGTCGTTACATGTGCTTAAGGTTGCCATAAACTTGTTAAAATCTTCTGAAGATTTGCCTTTAAGCTTAAGTATTTTAAAATGTATTTCCAGTTTTAGTATAGCATCTTCAATCTCTTCCTTATTTCCAAAGTTCAGTTTGTTACCTAACCCTTTATATTTGAATTCTAAAACGTCTCGAGTCTAAGATGTTATTGCCATTCTCATTGTTTCTTGCCCTACCATAAACTCACATCATGTTGTAACTAAACTGTTGCAGTAACTTCCTTATTGGTTCATCTAGAATATACTTTCTTCTCCTCCTCTGGAGTTATTTTTATAAAATGCATATACCATAATGGGAATGTCTAGATTCCTTAACATTTAATAATACACCCTTCAAAATCTCGACCTAACCTTTCAGTCTCATCATTTGATATTCTTTACCATGTAACCTCTGCTATCTATGCAATAAAAATGAAATGGAAAAAAAATTAATCTAAACTTTCCATCAGTCACAGCCTTTAAAGACACTACCATACTCTAAAAAGATTTCAGTCACACAGAGAATACAATAATCACTGATCACTCTGGCACTAAAATAGGACCGTTAAAAATCTTAACGAACTACAAGGCATCATCTTTATGAAGGGCTTAATAACCGGTTAAAACCTCAGTATATACGTATAATTGGTGAGGTATCTAAGAAAAGGAAAATCAGGGGCCCTTGGTGATTTATAATTAAGTCATTGACTACAATTTTTATCTTTTTTCTCAGTAGGAATGAACACATTGCTTTGTGCTCCCATTCAGAACCAGATGCAACAGAGAGAGGTAAGAGTTCATGCAAGTGACTTCATATTTTAACCTCTCTTCAGAATCAAAACATAGTTTAAAAAAACAACACGTTGTATGAATATATCTCAATAAAATTGCATTATAAAAAACCCCACAAATATGATGGTAATAGCATGATTTAGGGTGACATACCAAAAGGGACCAGCATAGACTGGAAAAATTTCCTACTTTACGATTTAAATTAAGGATAGTTTAATTGTTTATTACCAGTTTAGAAAATGGTGAGATATATTAGTTTATATCAGCTGTTACAGTTTGCTAATGCTGCCGTTATACAAAATACCAGAAATGGATTAGCTTTTATAAAGGGAGTTTATTTGGTTACAAATTTACAGTCTGGAGGCCGTGAAAATGTCCAAATTAAGGCATCAACATGAGTATACCTTCACTAAACGAAGGCCAGTGGCATCTGGAAAACCTCTGTTAGCTGGGAAGGCACGTGGCTGGCATCTGCTGATCCCAGGTTGTGTTCCAGCTCCTCTCTCAGCTCCTGTGCTTTCTTCAAAATGTTGCTGTTGGGGTATTTTGTCCTCTCTTAGCTTCTCCAGAGCAAACACCGGGCTAGCATGTCCAACGTGTCAACAAAAGTCTGCTTTCAGCGGCCGTCTCCAAGATGTCTCTCTCATCTGCTCTGAAGTTCTTGTGTTTGTGAGCTCTTTTATAGGACTCCAATGATTAAATGAAGACCCACCCTGAATGGGTGGGGCTCATAGCTCCATGAAAATAATCCTGTCAAAAATTCCACTCATGGGTGATTGAGTCACATCTCCATGGAAATCCTCAATCCAACCTAATTAACACTGATACATCTGCCCCCACAAGATTGCATTAAAGAATATGGTTTTTGGTGGGACATCATATATCTAAACTAGCACATCAGCATTTCTCAAACTTGGAAGAGCATATGAATCACCTAAGGGTTTTTTTAAAAAATATAGATTCTTACCCAGGAGACCTGAGCCTATATTTCTAATAGTCTCCTAGGTGGTGCTAGAGTACTAGTCCATGGACCACACTTTGATAAGCAAGGATTTAGACTATGTCCTTACAAATAAAACCATTGTGTTAAGACTTAAAGAGAACCCAGCTCCCAAAACTAGAGTATAATAGGAAGTAGCCATCATGCACTTATCCCTTTCCAAATCTTTTTTATTTAGGTTAAGAATAACCTTCTAGTCTATAAAATAATTAGAATTTTCAGTATGGATGTATTTTGTGTTGATGCTTCTTTAGTCATTTTAGGGAGCATATACGTAAATAACATTGAATTTTTAATTCATCAAAACACTAAAAAGTAAATTGTTCACAGACTTTAGAAAATTTATTAATAACAAATTACTTGCTACAAATCACACCACTGATTCCAACAAACCAATGTGTCATGAAACCATCATTGAAGATTGCTTATATAGAACTCTCTATATAGTACATTTCTGAAAATACCTTTTAAAAAAAGTTTGCATTGATCTGATCTCTTATTTTTTTTGCTTCCATTATAGTTTTCAATTATAGAGCACAGCCACCAAAAGAAACATGGAAATGACCAGACAGTCATCTTTTCAGATGAAAATCAGATGGACCTGACAGCAAGTCACACTGTGTTGATTACCAAAGAACTTTTACATTGTACCAGAAATGAAAAGTCCACCAAGATAGATAGCAAATCATTTCTGGATAACTTAAATCTCCACACTGAAGATTCAAGAATGAAAAAAGAATTAAATTTTTCCATGGATCAAAACCCTTCCCCAGAAAAAAAAATAAATTTTAATGACTTCATAAAAAGATTGAAAATGGAAAAATCCAATGCTTCTTTTGAAGGGCCAGATAAAGAAAATTCTGAGATAATGGTTCATTCCAAAGAATCAAATAGTGCTTCTTCTGTACGTCAGATGCATATATCTCTTAATGTAGGTGAGAACAACAATAATATCACTAGAATCTTTAGAGAACAAGATGATGAGATGAATTTCACCCAGTGTCAGACAGCCAATATACAGACTTTGGTTCCCACATCCTGTGAGTCCAGCTTAAGAGAATTTAAAGGTAGTGATACTACAATTTGTGACAATGACTTTATGGACTTGACAGTTAATCACACTAGTCAAATTTTACCCTCAGCAGATAATTTATCTGGAATAGAAAATCCAACTCACAGTGTCATGATGGATATTACAACAGGTTATGGGACTAAAGCTTTGGGAAAGAAGAAAATCTTTAAGAATAAACCAAATGCTGCATTTCAAGACCCTGTTTTAAATCCCAAAGACAAAATACATATTACCAGAAGTCACATTATCGGAACAGAAACACACACAGTCACACAGATTTCAAACCAAGATGCTAAAACATTGCCCATGATCCCAGAATCTATTTGTTCCAGTCCATCCACTCAAGGTTGTAAGACAGTTTTCTATTCTGATTGTAATGATGCCATGGAACTAACCAATTGTGTCTCAAGTATGAGAGAGGAAAAAAATTTGCTAAAATATGACAATAATTCTTCTAAAATATATCCCAGCCCAGATGCCATCTCTCCTCTCATAGAGAAAACTGTTTATTTAGGAGAGGATAGCATGGACATTACCAACAGTCACACAGTAGCAATAGATCATCAAATTTTTAAACAAGATCAGACAGATATTAAGATAGCAGCTGCACCAATAGCTGAGAAAGAAATGATGCTCCAAAATCACATAACTCTATCAAAGGATGGGAAAATGAATGTAAATGGTAGCTCAATTATTCATGTATCTAAGGAAAGATTACAGCAGAGCCTAGCAAATTCTTTTTCTGTTTCATTGGGTGACAAAAAGACTGAACTCTTCACAGATGAAGATATGGATTTGACTAAAAGTCACATGAGTAACTTAGGCTGTCAAGCTCCTCTTGCGTCTTGTAGCCTTGCACCTAAGAATACCAGTAAATCTCACTCTCACAAAAGCCCTTCAGATGAATGGGAAGAAATCACCAAAAGTCACGTTGAACCATCCACACAATCAAACCTAGTATCTAAAAACATCCTAGAAAAACCAAAAATGACATCTACTACTGAATCAGAGAGTGTTTTCTTTCCAGAAGATGGTGAGAGTGACCATCCAGCAGCAAAAGACTGCCAGCTAACACTGCAGAGGAAATGGTCTAATAGGGGTCCTAGAGAGAAAGCTGTAGTATTTATAGCTCATGATAACATGGAAGTATCCCAGTCAACCAATTGGAAGAATGATAAAAATGGTATGGATATCACCCAGCGTTGTACTGTGGAAAGAAATAACAGAAGTGTCCTGGAAGATAGAGAGGACCCCCAGTTGATGCCTTTGTCAGAAACTTCTAAAACAGTTTTGTATACCTGTGGGCAAGATGACATGGAGATCACTAGAAGTCACACAATTGCTTTAGAATGTAAAGCTGTCTTACCAGATGAAATAACTACTAAGCCAGTGGATAAAACTGTGATGTTTGTAGATAATCACAATGATCTAGAAGTTACCAAGTCCCATACTGTTTTCATTGATTGTCAAGCCATGGAGAAAATAGTTGAAGAGTACCCTGAATTTGGAATAGCAAAAGGAAAAAACTTGGATAATTCTTTTCCTATGGATGGTAGCTTTGCTAAAGAAATTACCAAAAAACAAGCAGTGGCCATAGAAAACAAAATTATTCTTCACACGGAGCAACAGCATCATATGATACCCTTTGTTCCTACTAATATATTGTCTAGGGATCAAGGTGAGACAGAAATCACCAAATTCCACAGCACTGCTATGGATGAAGAGGTCATGGAGAAAGTTGTAGATCAGTCCTATATGTTGGAAAAGGCCAAAATTGAAAGCTGTCACTTAAATAGTACAGGCAGAAGAAATGAGGATTTTACAAGCAATCATGAAACTGTTATTTATGGATCCAGTGATAAATATTTCTATAAACCAAATGTAACTTCCTATTCTGATAATTTGGAGGGGAATATCGTGTCCTTATGTGATAAGGATAGGCAAAAAGCCAGTAATTGCCCAATGCAAAATGATCTTGCTTATATAAATGATTTAGCCAGTGACTATTATTTGAAATCTGAGGGACAGCCAATCTCTGCTCCTTGTCCCTTGTTAGAGAAGTCAGGAAACAGTCAAACCAATACCAAAAGGCAGTTAGACTGTGTCGTAACGCTTCTCAAAGATCAAGAGGATCTGGTTATAGACCCTCAAAATCTATTAGCTAATCAAACTTTAGTATGTAGTCAAGACCTGAGGGAGATGAATAAATTTAATTTAAAGAGAGTATCTTTTAAGCTTCCAGATGGTCAAATGGAGGCCTTTGTTAATAATGGAGAACACAGTTTAAAGACTTTTCTTAATGATTCTGTTGCTTCCCAGCCTCATCTCTTAACTCAGCTACCTCCATTACCTCAAAAAGGACAAAGTATTGTCAATAAAGATCAAACAGTATTGTCTAAAGCTGGAAATAAGAATTTAAATATTTTTATAGGAAATTCTTCTGAACCCACATTTGAAAATGAGTCCAAAATGCTCAACAATGAGAAACAGATTATTGTAGCCTCTAAAAAAGAACTGAAGGAAACTATGCAAATATCTCAGTGTGGTACAGTTAGAGATATCCAGAATAACTTGACTAAGCAAGCCAATCAAACTCATGCTAATCCTAGAGAACCATCAGATCCTGTTATTGCATCTAATTTGAATGGAAAAACAAAAGATTTTTCAGGTTTTCAAACTGTTCATGTACCAGAACACCTACTCGAAGCAAATAAGACACACAATGATATGAGTATAGTGCAAGCCACGGAAATACAGAATATTAGCATAGAGTCCAACAATGTTAAAGACATTAGAGATGAAGAAAGAAATTCTCATAATGAAACCAATTCCATTCCATTAATGACAGTCATAAAAGATAAAAATAAAGTGAGGAGATGTTCTTTGGGAATCTTTTTGCCCAGATTACCAAACAAGAGAAATTGCAGTGTCACTGGTATAGATGACCAAGAGCAGATTTCATCAGACACAACCGACATAAATTACTTAGAAACTCAGCCAGTCTCCAGCAAGTATTCAGGTGTTGGATTTGTTGCCACTAAACTGGACCTAAGTCCATCTCAGTATATAAATGAGGAAAATCTTCCTATATATCCTGGTGAGAGTAATTCCTCAGACTCTGTTAGCCTAGAAATTAATGCAAAGGCTCTGATTGAAACATACCACAGAGAGATTTCACCGTCTGAAAGTAAAGTGGAGGAAACCTGCAGTAGCCAAAAAAGAACTTGGGTACAAGAAGATGATGCTATTCAGGATGAGAAAAAAATCAGGAAAAATGAGATGAGACTTAATAGTGTACGAGATCAGCAGGTGAGCTCTGTTTTGAACCAAGGAATGTTCTTAATTTTAGTCTTGGGTAATTAGGAATTAATATTTCCAATTATAGGACTGGAGAGAGAGTCCCACGTAGAACCTTCAGGAATGAATTGACTAGCTACACTCAAAAACAGTTTGAAGTGACAAATAGTCACAGAAAACTGAAATGGAAAGAAGTGCAAAAATTGACCAATGTTGAAATTATATAATTAACTCTAAATATATGTCACCTCTGGTAATTTGTCAGTGACTCTTAAATGGCTTTGCATTTGATAAATGCAAAGGATAAATGTAATTTGAAAAGTCATCTTCAGTGTTATAAATATTTGGGGTGGGGTGGGGGGAATGAAAGCCTTTCTGTTAAGCAAACTGGAAAGAAAAGCCTGACTGAATTTTCTTAGCTAATGAGCATAGGTAGAAGCTGAGAGTACATTTCTGTGGTGGGTAGGAGAATGCCTAGGAAAAGCCCAGTATCTCAAAGTGAAGTGAGTGAGATTTTGAATTTATCAACAGAGGTCATAGATTTTTTTTTTAAAGTTAAGAAACACTGACATGGGTAACTTGTATGGAAACAACATCTGTCCCTCAATCTAAAGTTTTATAAGGGGAGAAATAAAGACTACAAAGTATCAGAGGTTCATGAAAAACAAATAGAAAACAAACTTTAAACTGTTGAGAAATCTAAATAAGCTTAGAAGATAATTTCAGTCGTTCTATTAGATGAAGTCATGAGGAGACATTCACAGTGGTTTTATAAGATGAAGTCATTAGAAAATAATTGGTTAATCTATGAAACTTTAGATATAGTAATAATATAAAATTTAAATCTAACAATACAGTCTATGAAAATTAATATTTCAGTAAATTGTTCAATAAATATTTATTGAGTATCTGCTATGTCCCAGGCACTGTTTTAGGAGGTAGTGGGAATGCATCAATGAGAATACATAGTCAAAAGTCTTCTCTCATGGAGCTTACATTCTTGCATTTAGACCAAGAATATGTAGTCCTCAAAAACATATGTAAGTATGTAGATGAAGATGGGATTTAAAGCTGTGAAGTCAAATGGTTAAAATGGTAAAAGCAAGACCATATGACTTACTTAAGTTCAGCCAAAGTGTCTTGGTCAGCTGGGGAAGGAAAGACTAAAGCTTGGAAACAGGTTTATTCTCTGGATTCTATAGCCAGGTCCACCATATGCAGTCAGTATTCTACATAAATGGAACTCTGGTTTTGTACATTATTGTGGTCCTGACTTTGGTAGCTGGTAGTTGAATAACTGGACAGGTCAAGATTTGATAGTACATAGTGGAAGAAAGTGTCAGAAATATTGCCTATAACTTGGATACATCTGCAAAACAATTTGCTTACTCAGTATAATGAATAAAGTTACATCTGTATATTTTTAAATAAAATTACTTTTGTTATAAATATAATTAAAGGCCTAAGTTGCCTATAATTTATTCTAATTCTTTACTAAGATATTTCATATGAATTTTAGGTAAATTTTATGTTAGAAGTATTATTTCTGTTAGTGTTCAACAAACATTTAGTCATCATAAGTATACAGTGTCATAACTTTATCCTAATCATTTTCCTATATTAATAATTTCAGGTTTTTGATCATCAGACTGAAGGAGATATAGATAAAAATGCTAACAGTGTATTGATGAAAAGTCTGAGCAGGAGCCCATCTAGTTGCAGCAGCTCTCTGGATTCCATCAAGGCTGATGGGACTTCTCTGGACTTCAGCAGTAAGATCTTCATGAAGGCTAAATAATAGCAATAATCTGCTTACTTGACTAAAATAAATGTATTTCAGTTCAGGAGATATTTGGATGTTGTCTAAGCTTTTAAGGGTTATAGTTGATAAGTAAAATAATTTTCAGTTTATTTTTAAAATTCTTAGTTATTTTAATGAATTGAGAAGTGATTTACCACTAAGAATAGAGCCATTTCCTTCAGAAATCTATAATTAGAGAAGAATTAAGACTTGACTAGAGCCTTAAAACTGTAATAAACCTTGCCCTGCCAAATTACTTTCTTCTCGGAAAGATACCAATGGATGGCTTCAGGAGCATGAACTGCACATAAATCTGAAAGATAACTAAAATTAAGTTTACAATTTAGTTTTGACTTGATCATCGCCTGATTTTGCTTTATTTCTAGCACACCGCAATAGTCAAATGGAATCACAGTTTCTCAGAGACACAATTTGTGAAGAGAGCTTGATGGAGGTATGTTAAAAGTATTTCTAATTTCTAATGTAACTAATTACCATGAGTGCTTTTTTTTTTCAATTCCTTAAAAAACTATGAAATGTTTAAAAACTACAGAAGACTTATTTTCTTTTCTTGTTAAGGACCCAACATGGCAATTAACTATGTGGAGTAGAAATCATTATAAAACTTACGTCTTTCTTCCAACTCTACTGTTATTGAAAATCTTAAGAAATGCTGTTAGATAAAATCTGCTTATGTATTGCCAACAACTTTAAGCTATTTAGAAACAAATGAGGTAGTGAAAAAGTGAGCTCTCTTGACTGGTCATGCAAACTTTTTTCTTTCCTCAGAAACTCAAGGATGGGAGAATAACAATAAGGGAGTTTTTTATACTTCTTCAGGTCCACATCTTGATACAGAAACCCAGACAGAGCAACCTTCCAGCCAAAGTAAGTAAAATTTCTTCGCAAAATAGTTATCTCAGTTAAAAAGTATTATACTTTTTTTACTAAGTTCTATCAAAGAAAGCATTTATGCAAGAGCAAAAAAAGAATCAAGGAACCATATTTTCCTGTAGAAAGTTTTCCTATAGCAGTTACATCTGTGGTTAGCATAAAATCATGGATTTTGATAAGGTGAAGTTTATTTCTTCTTATTCTTTGCCATCTATTTGTTTTCAATATTTTTTCCTAATTACAAAAGTAACATAGGCCCTTTCCCCCTCATGATAAAAAAAACAAGTGTAGCAGAAGTTTTAATATACATTTTCAAAATCAGAAATATGTACGATCATAGAATATTTGAATAATACAGGAAAAAAACTCAATTTAAAAGATTAATAGAAAATTTATATCCCTTGTATAAGAATATTTTTTTCTCTTAAATCCATTGAACATTTGAAAAATCAGTTATGCCCTTGGCCCCAAAGAAAGCCTTAAGAAATTGAAAAAAAAAAAAAAGGAGATTAATATTCACTTTAAGAAATTGGAAAGTGAACAATAAAACAACATCTACAAAAAAAAAGTAGCAGGCAGAATGAATAAAAGTAAAAGATAAAGCTAATGAAATAGAAAACAAAAATTAGTAAAAGGGTAACAAAAGCTGGTACTTCAAAAAGATGCTAAAATAAGAAAACTCTGTGAGCCTAATTAAGAAAAAAAGAGAAAGCTAAAATATAGATTAAGATTGAGAAAGAAGACATGTCCACAAATTAAAAGAAAGAAATAAAAATAATTTTTAAAAGTCCATTAACTCTGACAATAAATCTTAAGACCTTGCTGATTTTTTAGCAAAATACAAATTATCAAAATTAAGCTAATGTTTAGAAAACTTAAACTAATTACCATTGAAAAGTTTGCTTAAAAATTTACCATTTAAATTGTTACCAGACTAAAGAGTTCTATCTAACTTTTAAAGAATGGATATGGATATTTGATTATAAGGTGCCACTGCAGAACAATGGAGAAAGAACCATCTTCTCTATAGAAGACTATTGCGTCAGTTGGATATTCATAGAAAAAAAGTGAACCTTGTGTATTAGTTAGGGTTCTCCTTGGAAACAGAATCAATGAGAGATGTCTCTTATTATCAAATTGTAAAAGTGACTCACGCAACTGCAGGAGCGCACGAGTCCAAATTCTGCAGAGCCGTCAACAAGCTGTCAACTCCAAGGAAGACGTCCGACGAACTCCTCGGGAAACGAACTGACAGCTTTGACGAACTCCTCAGGAAACGAACTGGCAACTTTGACGAGCTCCCCAGGAAAAGCTTCACTGAGCAGCTGAAGAAGAAGTGAAGGTTCTCTAACCGTCCAGCTTATAAGCCTCCAACTGATCACCCGGACCAAATCCAGCCAATTGCATTCTCTCACTGTGGAAGCACGCCCCTTGATGAGTCATCAGTCAGCTGCAGTCAATTGACTGATGATCCGACAAACCAGCCTGTTGGTTTATTAACCAGCCTCAAATAGCCTCACAGCAATCGTCAGGCCAGTGCCCGCTTGACCAGACAGCTAGGCCACCTAGCCAAGTTGACACATGAACCCAACCATCACAGTCCACCCCTTGTCAACTTGGCAGTTGTACACATCACCTAAAACCATATCATCATAGTCCTCGTTTCTGTAACTGGTCACGTGGCCGTAGTTCATATTTATCACAACCTTCTTCCACTACCCATTCCATGTTCCCTTTACCCTCAGCAAGCACTTCAGCTGGCTGTGGTTCTTTGCCTGGTGGGGTGACCCAAACCTTCATTCCTGAAGTTTCTTGGCCATTGGTAGTCCTGCCTGGATTGGGTTGTTGCAGTTTTCCATTGACTTGAATCACGGGGCATGGTAGTACTAAGAGACGCCCCAGGGGATCTCCTGTATGCCAAGAAATAGCAGTGCTATTTCCCCTTGATAGTCAGGATCAATCACCCCAGCCAGTACAGTAATCCCCTTACTTGCCTGTTGATTCAGAGGCATAAGAAGCCCAAAGTGGCCAGGTGGCAGCCTTAACTTCCAGTTCAATGGGATTATTGTTGTGTTTCCTGGTGGAAGCACTCCTCCTTTTGGAACCAAGACTTGTAGACCAGCAGAGCTTAAATTTGCAGGGACAGGAAGCAAAAATTTCCCTAGTGGATCACTAGGAGTGATAGTGAGTGGTGCTACTCCTGTTTCCACCCCTTGATTCCTGGACCCATGAATCCTGGCTATGGGAGAAACAGCACCATAGAGTGGACGCTGATTCAGAGCATACACAGCCTCCTGGAGAACACTGCCCCAGCCCTGCAAGGTATTGCCACCTAGTTGGCGCCGTAATCGAGTCTTCAATAGGCCATTCCACCGTTCTATCAACCCAGCTGCTTCTGGATGATGGGGAACATGGTAAGACCACAGAATTCCATGAGCATGTGCCCATCCCTTCACTTCATTTGCTGTGAAGTGGGTTCCTTGGTCCGAAGCAATGCTGTGGAATACCATGACGGTGGATGAGGCATTCTGTAAGTCCACGTATTGTAGTTTTGGCAGAAGCATGTCGTGCAGGGAAGGCAAACCCATATCCGGAGTATGTGTCTATTCCAGTAAGAACAAATCACTGCCCTTTCCATGATGGA
The DNA here is from genome assembly GCF_015220235.1 of Choloepus didactylus. Taxonomy (NCBI): domain Eukaryota; kingdom Metazoa; phylum Chordata; class Mammalia; order Pilosa; family Megalonychidae; genus Choloepus; species Choloepus didactylus. The sequence goes on along the minus strand of NC_051310.1, from coordinate 140,946,108 downwards.
AGTGGTCCAATGTAATCAACCTGCCACCAGCTAGCAGGCTGATCACCCCGAGGAATGGTGCCATATCGGGGACTGAGTGTGGGTCTCTGCTGCTGGCAAATTGGACACTCAGCAGTGGCTGTGGCCAGGTCAGCCTTGGTGAGTGGAAGTCCATGTTGCTGAGCCCATGCATAACCTCCATCCCTACCACCATGACCACTTTGTTCATGAGCCCATTGGGCAATGACAGGAGTTGCTGGGGAAAGAGGCTGATTGGTATCCACCAAACGGGTCATTTTATCCACTTGGTTATTAAAACCTTCTTCTGCTGAAGTCACCCTCTGGTGAGCATTCACATGGGACACAAATGTCTTCATGTTGTTTGCCCACTCAGAAAGGTCTATCCACATACCCCTTCCCTAGACTTCTTTGTCACCAATCTTCCAATCATGTTCCTTCCAAGTCCCTGACCATCCAGCCAAACCATTAGCAACAGCCCAGGAATCAGTATACAGACGCACCTCTGGCCAGTTCTCCTTCCAAGCAAAGTGAACAACCAGGTGCACTGCTCGAAGTTCTGCCCACTGGGAGGATTTCCCCTCACCACTGTCCTTCAGGGATATCCCAGAAAGGGGCTGCAGTGCTGCAGCTGTCCACTTTCGGGTGGTACCTGCATATCGTGCAGAACCATCTGTAAACCAGGCCCAAGTCTTCTCTTCCTCAGTCAACTGACTGTAAGGAACTCCCCAAGATGCCATAGCTGTGGGCTGGGCAAGAGAAGGTAAGGTGGAAGGAGTGGGGGCCATGGGCATTTGGGCCACTTCCTCATGTAACTTACTTGTACCTTCAGGACCTGCTCGAGCTCTATCTCGTATATACCATTTCCATTTTATGATGGAGTGCTGTTGTGCACGCCCAACTTTATGGCTTGGTGGGTCAGATAACACCCAGCTCATGATAGGTAACTCAGGTCTCATGGTAACTTGGTGGCCCATGGTTAAGCGTTCTGTCTCTACTAAGGCCCAGTAGCAGGCCAACAGTTGTTTCTCAAATGGAGAGTAGTTATCTGCAGAGGATGGTAAAGCTTTACTCCAAAATCCTAAGCATTTAATTTTTTGAGTGACTATAAATGGTAGTTTGCTAATGCTGCAGAATGCAAAACACCAGAGATGGACAGGCTTTTATAAAACGGGGGTTTATTTCACTACACAGTTACAGTCTTAAGGCCACAAAGCATCCAAAGTTACACCTCAGCAATCGGGTACCTTCACCGGAGGACAGCCAGTGGTGTCCGGAAAACCTCTGTTAGCTAGGAAGGCAGCTGGCGTCTGCTCCAAAGCTCCGGCCTCAAAACGGCTTTCTCCCAGGACGTTTCTTTCTAGCAAGCTTGCTCCTCTTCAAAACATCACTCCCAGCTGCACTCTCTTTCCTCCCCCCGAGTCAGCTCATTTATATAGCTCCACCGATAAAGGCCCACCCTGGATGGGTGGGGCCACGCCTCCATGGGAACATCTTATCAGAATCATTGCCCACAGCTGGGCAGGGCACATTCCAAGCAAATCCAACCATCACCAAAACACCTGCCCCACACAAGACCACAAAGATAATGGCATTTGGGGGACACAATACACACAAACCGGCACACCTTGACTCTTACCTCAGACCATACACAAATTGAATTCCATAAAATACCAAAAGTATCAGTGACAAAATTAAAAATAGGTAAGTGGGTCTTCATCAATATTAAAAACTTTTTTGCTACAAATGATACCATCAAGAAGGGGAAAAGGCAACCTATAGAATGGGAGAAAACATTTTAAATCATATATCTGATAAGGGACTTATATCCAGAATATGTAAAGAACTCTTAAAATTTGATAATGAAAAGAAAATCTAGTTTTAAAGTGGCAAAGGACTTGAATAAATATTTCTCCAAAGGAGATATGCAAACAGCCAATAACCACATGACAAGATGCTCAATGTTATTAGTTATTAGGGAAATGCAAATCAAAACCATAATGAGATGTCACTTCACACTCACTGGATGGCTATAGTAAAAAAGATGGAAAATAACAAGTGTTGGCAAAGATGTGGAAAAACTAGAACCATCATATATCATTGGTAGGAATGTAAAATGGTGCTGCTGCTATGAAAAACATTTTGGCAGGTCCTCAAATATTTAAGCATAGAATTATATGACCCAGCAATCTACTCCTGGGTATATATCCAAAAGAAATAAATACATAGGTCTGCACAAAAACTTGGATGCAAAATCTTCATAGCAGCATAGTCTGTACGTGGTTATTTAGGGCTGGGGTCGAGGTGGAGCAGAAGTGGAGTGACAGCTAATGGGTTCAGGATTTCTTTTGGAGGGACAAAAGTATTCTCAAATTAGATTGTGGTAATGGTTGCACAACTCTGAGTATGCTAAAGAAAAAATTTATATACTTAAATGGGTGAATTATATGATATGTGAATTATATACCAATAAACCCATTAAAAAAAAAAAATTCCAGGAGGGTTTATACCTAAATATGAAAAGTAAATTAAGATGGAAGGAAGAGGGGCACAGCTCTTTTGGGCTCCCAACCTCATTATTCTTATCACCATATCTGTTCCTTCTCACTGGAACCCTTTTGCCTTCTCCTCATTTCTTCTTCATTTATTATGTAAATACTTCTATAAAACTAAATATTCCTTTATTAACTGTTTGGTTCCCATAGGAAGGGTGGTCAACCATTTTCCAGGGAGCCCTGATTCCTTTTAGTGAGAAAATGGTGTTTAGAAAACACAATCTTTTGAGGCCTTTCTTTTTGAGCTAGAGCATATAGCCTTGATTTTTATTTATAATTCTAGCCTTAAAAATATTTTTTAAGAAAGAAAATCAACTTTCCTACACCTTCTTACCACATCTGCTAGAGGATGTGTTAGGAAAAGGAAAAGGAGAGTAAAACCTCGTTCATTACTTCCTTTTAATAGACTAAAAGGGGAGAATGAGAGGAAGCTAACATTTATTGGATTACTTTAGCAGGTCATGGGCTAGGTACCTTTTTAAAAAACTTGTACCATAATCTAAAGAAGCTGTATTTAGATTAGCCCTATTGGCCCTATTTTATAGAACAAGAGACTAAAGCTCAGAGTTGTAAAATAATTTATTCATTGCCATACTGCCAGTGAATACTGGACAGTTGTGGGGGTTTGTTTTGCTTTTTTTTTTAAACTTTATCAAAAAATTGAAAAACAAACAATTTTAAAAAAATGACATTTCAAACAAAACCAAAACAAAGTTGCTTTGTTTTTATAAGTAATGTGAAGTAAGGCACTGACTATTTTTCTAATACTCCATCAAGATATCAAAAAGTCATAGGATTAGAACTATAAAATATTTTAAAATAGCTGAATTTTCACTGCCTTATTTTACAAATGGAGGGTATGCCCAACAAAGTTTGTGTTCAGCCCGGGATAGAAGTATCAGTGCTAGACAATGGGAATGGAAAAGGATAATCTGGAAAACTTGCATTCCTGGTAAGTTTGACTTTTCAGGTATTATTTTCTTAAAATAATGCACAGCTATTTTCAAACCATTTTCAATCTCATGTGAGTGGAACTCCGTAGTTCCCCTGAACACCTATGGGAAATAGACCTTGAAGTCAGAGACTTAAATTCAAATTCAAGCTTTATAGAACTTTTAAAAATAGGCCCAAGAAACTTGAATTGGTTCTTGAACTTGGTTTGTTTGTTTGTTTTCCACAAAATACCAATTTTTTTTTTCAGTTTGCTATAAACACACCACCTACTCCAGAAGACCTGATGTTAAGTCAGTATGTTTACCGACCCAAGATACAGATTTATAAAGAAGATTGTGAAGCTCTTCGCCACAAAATTGAAGAGTATGAAAGCTTTAAGTTTTTTCCGTATTTTGTTGTTGGATGGGTGAATAGTCTGTGTGGTAATGTTTTGAATAGAATAATATTGGTATAGGAAAAAGTTGATGACATGAATCTGCAGTATGATAGGAGGAAAGAGTTTCATATTTGTAGTTGAATTGAAGCTCAATGCTGGCTACAGCGCTAGCTGTGTAACCTTGGATAGGTCATTTAATCTTCATTCTCTCATCCATAAATGTGGATAATACCTACTCAGCAGATAAGAAATGAACTACAGAAATAGTGTATGTAAAATATTTTCTTGTTGTTAATTAGCAAAAAGTAGGTCCTCAATAAATAGTAATTATTAGATTTTAATATGAGGTTTTTGAAAGAGAGCATCTTCAAAAGATGTGATGTAGTGATTTATATGTAATGGCTGAAGTCAAGGCTGCCTTTGGGTTTATAATTTTATCACATTTGCCATTGATTTACATCATAAATTTACACTGATTTATATAAAGAACATGGTTTCTCTCAGAATATATTTCAGTACCTTGGGATATGTCAGTGCTGCAGACTGTTTTACAAATTATGTATATCTAGATTCCCTCCAGTAAATCCAGATTTATAACCAAAATGGTGTTTGGGTCATACTTATCGAGGATTATTCAATAATATTTGAATCAATCTAGCAAACCAAAGAGAAATAAAATAGTTAAGAATTGTATACTTTCAAAACTAGAAAACTTAAGGTGCTGTTAAATTATAGTACTCAGATTTGCCTGATTCAAATTTGTTCATTCAACAAATATTTACTGGGTGCTTACTATGTGTCAGGCACAATACTAAGTCTAAAGTTTCAACACTGAAAAAACAGACAGGGTTCCTCCCTAATGTTTTTTAAAAGAGGTGGGTATCTCAGGGTTTTGTCTGAGAATGTTTAAACTGTGTGAAATAGTTTTACTTTGAATGAAAAGGGATCTTGTACATAATGAGCAGTCTGTTTTAGATGTGCTCTGTTGATTGATTTTGTGCCTATATTCCTGCATATAATATCTTCTAACTTTGATAAAAATTTATTTCCTCAACTTATTAACAAGAGGCTAAAACTTAAAATTGTGATAGCTTTGCTACTATTATAATTGCTATTCTGTAAAGGTGAGGTATGACTTTGAACTGAATTGGGAGCTATTGCTTAAAATGATAGCTACAAATTCACAGCAATTGTGCATTGACAGGCCTTGAGGATTCTTTATAAACAACATGTTTTCATGTTGGAACAAGGTGATACACTAAGATGAGAATTTTATTTGTGAGGGAAGATTTTTTTGATTCATTACATTCTTGAACTTTTCTACAAATGTTGAAATAACCATGCTGGCTACTATTTTTGAGTGAATTTAAATTAAGTATGCTTGTGGATCTGAGATGGTTCATTCAAACTGGCTTCTGTAACTTGTACTATTTAACTTTCCCATATTTTAGATTAAAGCTTTCTGCCGTGAACCAAGATAAACTGCTGATTGATGTAAATAGGAACCTCTGGGGAAAAATGAGACACTGCTCTGATGAGGAGGTACTTTTATCTCATTTTCTGAATGGGAATTAATACAAATATTTTGAACAGTGTTTATTGTGAAATAAGTAACTGTTACATGATAACTAGTGATGAGTTCTTTAACTTCTTAGGTATGTTAACAAGGTTTTATTTAATTAAACATAAGTAATTATTAATATATAATCTTTTCAAAACAGATGGTCCATTTAATATATGAAATATGCTTAAAGTTTATTTAGAGTTTCCTCTTTCCTATATGTCTTTTATTTAGATTTAGATGAGGGAAAAAATTTCCTTTAATTGATTAAATAATAAACTATTTTATATGTCCTTTTATATCAATTAAGAGCCTATTGTTTTCTAATTCATAATATGAATAAGTGAATTAACGGCAGGAATCAAAACTGACATCTTTGGTTCTGTTCTTAAACATCATATGTAATTAAATTTGCAAATAAGAAGTATCCTGCCTTAATAATCAGAGTCTAAGATGGACAAAGCCTAGCATGCGGCAGCTGGATCAGCCTTTCCAGACCTTTTCTGACTCATTTGTTTTGGTGCAATGTACACTTTGACTCTCCTTACAGCTGAAGGCCTTTGGAATTTACCTGAACAAAATAAAATCACGTTTTACCAAGATGACTAAAGTCTTCACTCACAAAGGAAAAGTGGCTCTGTACAGCAAGCTTGTGCAGTCAGCTCAGGTAATTTGAAAGAGTTAACAGCATAGAAAGAAAGTACTATTAAAATTACTTTATAGCAATTGTAGACTATGAAGAATACTCCTTAGGGGGCATATGAATGAGATTTGGGCAAAAACTTGCAATTGGTCATAAGAAGTGGGGTTCAGTTTATCAAAAGTGACAAATCCTAACATCTTGAGTAATACTAGAATATAGTTCCTGATATGGGCCTATTCCATTATACATATTGAAATGAAGCACTATAGGATTCCTGGTCTCCCATTGTTAAGGGAGTATTATCTTTCTTTATTACCTCTAGTATCATCTTTCTCATAGTTCAAAAATGAGTGTTTAAATCAGTATATTTAAAATGATCTACATATTATTTACTTTCAAATATACAATTAATTGGTGTTAATTACATTGACAATGTTATGCCACCATCACACCATCATTGTTAGGGTTCTTTGGGGAAACTGAACTAACAGGAGATATATGCACAACTCACACACATGCATGCTATACATACAGTTTTCAGTTGTTTGGTCAACCAAGGAGACTGCTTTCAGCGATGAGAGAAATCTCATCCAGTCAGCAGTTAGAAATAATTCCTATCTCTTCTTCAGCCAGTCAGCTATATGTATAGTATGTATGTGGGTATTGTGAAATTTATTATAGGAATTGGCTCATGTGACCATGGGGATTGGCAAGTCCAAATTCTGTAGGGCAGGTCTCAAGTTGGGAACTCCAGTGAAGGTTTTAATGAATTCCCCAGGAGAAGCTGGCTGACTGAAGTAGAGATAGGAATTATTTCTGATTGCTAAAATCATCAGTTCTCCCTTTGAAGCCTTCAACTGATCGGATGAGATTTCTCTCATCGCTGAAAGCAGTCTCCTTTGTTGATTGGACATGTAATCAGTCATAGATGCAATCAGCTGACTAAATGATTTAAATCTATGAAATACCCTCACAGTAACAATTAGGCAGTCCTTGTTGACCAAACAACTGAAAACCATAACCTAGCCAGGTTGACACATGAACTTAGCCATTATACCACTTATTACCCAAAATTTTCTGTCACCCCAAAGAGATAGATTATATATATGTTACCAGAATAAAAAACTAAAAAAAAAAAAAAAAAAAGCAGAAACTGTAGAACTGTACAATACATGTATGTGAGAACCCTAATGTAAACCATGAACTATAGTTAATAGTATAATTATAATAATATTTTTTCGTCAGTTGTAACAAAACTACCACACTAATAAGTACCACACTAATGCAAAATGTTAATAAGTAAAACTATATGTGTGAAAGGGGAGTATATGGGAACTCTGTACTTTCTGCATGATATTTCTATAAATCTACAACTGTTCTAATAAAAAAATGCTCTGCATAAAAAATTTCCATTGCCAAATAAGTCCAGGAAATGCTACATTTAGTATCTCCCTTTTGGAGAAATATAGTAGCTAGGATATAAAAATATTAAGTCAAACTATCTTTAAAAGTAAAATAAAACTAAAGTCTGTGAAGGAAAAAGCTATAATTCTGTTCGACCTTTGTTTCCTATATTTGTTTGACCATAGACTTTTTCTTTTCCATTGTTTTTTGTTGTGAATTTTAACATGTGTACATAACAGTGATAACTTACAGTGTACAATTTCACAAGTAGTTAGCAAATCTCAAAGAATGTCGTGGGTCACAGTTCCACAACTTCAGCCATTTCCATTATTGTAAAATATAACATACATACAGAAAGATGTCATCTCTCGATGTACAGCTTAATAAGCAGTCATATAGTAATTTCAAAAATTGTTGTGGGTTACATTTCCACAATTTCAATTCTTTCCTTAATATGCTATACAAGGTATGTAAAGAAAGGTAAAGATCTTCAAGGTACAAATCAACGAGCAGCTGTAGAGCAAATCCCAAGGGATGCTATAGGGTACAATTCCACCATGTCATTTACCTCCTTCCAGCCATTCCAACACCTCAGCATCTAAAAATACATATATATAATTATAAGAAGTTTCAGCGGAGGCGGGGCAAGATGGCGGATTGGTGAGCTGTATGTTTTAGTTACTCCTCCAGGAAAGTAGGTAGAAAGCCAGGAACTGCGTGGACTAGACACCACAGAGCAATTTGACTTTGGGGATACTTCATACAACACTCATGAACATGTCAAACTGCTGAGATCAGCGAAATCTGTAAGTTTTTGTGGCCAGGGGACCTGCGCCCCTCCCTGCCAGGCTCAGTCCCATGGGAGGAGGGGCCATCAGCTCTGGGAAGGAGAAGGGAGAACTGCAGTGGCAGCTCTTATCGGAAACTTATTCTACTGATCTAAACTCCAACCATAGATAGACTGAGACCAGACACCAGAGAATCTGAGAGCAGCCAGCCCAGCAGAGAGGAGACAGGCATAGCAAAAAACAGCGAGAAAAACTCCAAAATAAAAGCGGAGGATTTTTGGAGTTCTGGTGAACATAGAAAGGGGAAGGGCAGAGCTCAGGCCCTGAGGCTCATATGCAAATCCCAAAGAAAAACTGATCTCTCTGCCCCCTGGGTCTTTCCTTAATGGCCCTAATTGCTTTGTCTCTTAGCATTTCAATAACCCATTAGATCTGTGAGGATGGCTTTTTTTTTTATCTTTTTTTTTTTCCTGTTTCTAAAACAATTACTCTAAGAAGCCCCATACAGAAAGCCTCAAAGACTTGCAATTGGGGCAGGTCAAGACAAGAGCAGAACTAAGAGAGCTCTGAGACAAAAGGCAATAATCCAGTGGCAGAGAAAATTCACTAAATACCACAACTTCCCAAGAAAAGGGGGGTGTCCGCTCACAGCCATCATCCTGGTGGACAGGAAACACTCCTACCCATCGCCAGCCCCATAGCCCAGAGCTGCCCCAGACAACCCAGTGTGATGCAAGTGCTTCAGATAACACGCACACACCACAAAACTGGGCGTGGACATTAGCCTTCCCTGCACCCTCAGCTGGTTGTCCCAGAGTTGGGAAGGTAGAGCAGTGTGAATTAACAAAGCCCCATTCAGCCATTATTTCAGCAGACTGGGAGCCTCTCTACACAGCCCAGCAGCCCAGAACCACCCTGGAGGGATGGTACTCACCTGTGACATAGCACAGTCATCCCTCAACAGAGGACCAGGGGGTGCACGGCCTGGAAGAGGGACCCACTCGCAAGTCTCAGGAGCCATACGCCAATACCAGGGACTTGTGGGTCAGTGGCAGGGACAAACTGTGGCAGGACTGAACTGAAAGATTAGAATATTGCAGCAGCTTTAAAACTCCAGGAACACCAGGGAGATTTGATTGTTAGAGCCACCCCCCCTCCCTGACCTCCCAGACACACGCCCCATATACAGGGCGGGCAACACCAACTACACATTCAAGCTTGGTACACCAATTGGACCCCACAAGACTCACTCCCCCACTCACCACACAGGCAAAGCAGGAGAGAACTGGCTTGTGGAGAACAGGTGGCTCGTGGATGCCACCTGCTGGTTAGTTACAGAAAGTGTACTCCATGAAGCTGTAGATCTGATAAATTAGAGATAAGGACTTCAATTGGTATGCAAATCCTAAAAGAACCCTATCAAGTTAAGCAAATGCCAAGAGGCCAAAAACAACAGAAAATTCTAAAGCATATGAAAAAAACAGAAGATATGGATAACCCAAGCCCAAGCACCCAAATCAAAAGATCAGAAGAGACACAGTACCTAGATCAACTAATCAAAGAACTAAAGATGAACAATGAGACCATAGTACAGAATGCAAAGGATATCAAGAAGACCCTAGAAGAGCATAAAAAAGACATTGCAAGACTAAATAAAAAAATAGGTGATCTTATGGAAATTAAAGAAACTGTTGACCAAATTAAAAAGATTCTGGATACTCATAGTACAAGACTAGAGGAAGTTGAACAACGAATCAGTGACCTGGAAGATGACAGAATGGAAAATGAAAGCACAAAAGAAAGAATGGGGAAAAAAATTGAAAAAAGCGAAGTGGACCTCAGGGATATGATAGATAATATAAAACGTCCGACTATAAGACTCATTGGTTTTCCAGAAGGGGAAGAAAAAGGTAAAGGTCTAGGAAGAGTATTCAAAGAAATTGTTGGGGAAAACTTCCCAAAACTTCTAAACACCATAAATATGCAAATCATAAATGCCCAGCGAACTCCAAATAGAATAAATCCAAATAAACCCACTCCGAGACATATTCTGATCACACTGTCAAACACGGAAGAGAAGGAGCAAGTTCTGAAAGCAGCAAGAGAAAAGCAATTCACCACATACAAAGGAAACAGCATAAGACTAAGTAGTGACTACTCAGCAGCCACCATGGAGGCGAGAAGGCAGTGGCATGATATATTTAAAATTCTGAGTGAGAAAAATTTCCAACCAAGAGTACTTTATCCAGCAAAGCTCTCCTTCAAATTTGAGGGAGAGCTTAAATTTTTCACAGACAAACAAATGCTGAGAGAATTTGCTAACAAGAGACCTGCCCTACTGGAGATACTAAAGGGAGCCCTACAGACAGAGAAACAAAGAAAGGACAGAGAGACTTGGAGAAAGGTTCAGTACTAAAGAGATTCGGTACGGGTACAATAAAGGATATTAATTGAGAGAGGGGAAAAATATATATGACAAACATAAACCAAAGGATAAGATGGCTGATTCAAGAAATGCCTTCACGGTTATAACATTGAATGTAAATGGATTAAACTCCCCAATTAAAAGATATAGATTCGCAGAATGGATTTAAAAAAATGAACCATTGATATGTTGCATACAAGAGACTCATCTTAGACACAGGGACACAAAGAAATTGAAAGTGAAAGGATGGAAAAAAATATTTCATGCAAGCTACAGCCAAAAGAAAGCAGATGTAGCAATATTAATCTCAGATAAAATAGACTTTAAATGCAGGGATGTTTTGAGAAACAAAGAAGGCCACTACATACTAAAAAAGGGGCAATTCAACAAGAAGAAATAACAATCATAAATGTCTATGCATCCAATCAAGGTGCCACAAAATACATGAGAGAAACAATGGCAAAACTAAAGGAAGCAATTGATGTTTCCACAATAATTGTGGGAGACTTCAACACATCACTCTTTCCTATAGATAGATCAACCAGACAGAAGACCAGTAAGGAAATTGAAAACCTAAACAATCTGATAAATGAATTAGATTTAACACACATTTATACAACATTACATCCCAAATCACCAGGATACACATACTTCTCTAGTGCTCATGGAACTTTCTCCAGAATAGATCATATGCTGGGACATAAAACAAGGCTCAATAAATGTAAAAAGTTTGAAATTATTCAAAGCACATTCTCTGACCACAGTGGACTACAATTAGAAGTCAATAACCATCAGAGACTTAGAAAATTCACAAATACCTGGAGGTTAAACAACACACTCCTTAACAATCAGTGGGTTAAAGAAGAAATAGCAAGAGAAATTGCTAAATATATAGAGACGAATGAAAATGAGAACACAACATACCAAAACCTATGGCATGCAGCAAAAGCAGTACTGAGGGGAAATTTATAGCACTAAACTCATATATTAAAAAGGAAGAAAGAGCCAAAATCAAAGAACTAATGGTTCAACTAAAGAAGCTAGAAAATGAACAGCAAACCAATCCTAAACCAAGCAGAAGAAAAGAAATAACAAGGATTAAAGCAGAAATAAATGACATAGAGAACAAAAAAACAGTAGAGAGGATAAATATCACCAAAAGTTGGTTCTTTGAGATCAACAAGATTGACAAGCCCCTAGCTAGACTGACAAAATCAAAAAAGAGAGAAGACCCATATAAACAAAATAAAGAATGAAAAAGGTGACATAACTGCAGATCCCGAAGAAATTAAAAAAATTATAAGAGGGTACTATGAACAACTGTATGGCAACAAACTGGTTAATGTAGAGGAAATGGACAATTTCCTGGAAACATATGAACAACCTAGACTGACCACAGAAGAAATAGAAGACCTCAACCAACCCGTCACAAGCAAAGAGATCCAATCAGTCATCAAAAAACTTCCCACAAATAAATGCCCAGGGCCAGATGGCTTCACAGGGGAATTCTACCAAACTTTCCAGAAAGAACTGACACCAATCTTACTCAAACTCTTTCAAAACATTGAAGAAAAGGGAACACTACCTAACTCATTTTATGAAGCTAACATCAATCTAATACCAAAACCAGGCAAAGATGCTACAAAAAAGGAAAACTACCGGCCAATCTCCCTAATGAATATAGATGCAAAAATCCTCAACAAAATACTTGCAAATCAAATCCAAAAACATATTTAAAAAATCATACACCGTGGCCAAGTGGGGTTCATTCCAGGCATGCAAGGATGGTTCAACATAAGAAAATCAATCAATGTATTACAACACATTAACAATTCAAAAGCGAAAAATCAAATGATCATCTCAATAGATGGTGAAAAAGCATTCGACAAAATTCAACATCCGTTTTTGATAAAAACACTTCAAAAGGTAGGAATTGAAGGAAACTTCCTCAATATGATAAACAGCATATATGAAAAACCCACAGCCAGCATAGTACTCAATGGTGAGAGACTGAAAGCCTTCCCTCTAAGATCAGGAACAAGACAAGGATGCCTGCTGTCACCACTGTTATTCAACATTGTGCTGGAGGTGCTAGCCAGGGCAATCTGGCAAGACAAAGAAATAGAAGGCATCCAAATTGGAAAGGAAGAAGTAAAACTGTCATTGTTTGCAGATGATATGATCTTATATTCTGGAAAACCCTGAGAAATCGACGATACAGCTACTAGAGCTAATAAATTTAGCAGAGTAGCGGAATACAAGATTAATGCACATTAATCAGTAATGTTTCTATATGCTAGAAATGAACAAACTGAAGAGACACTCAAGAAAAAGATACCATTTTCAATAGCAACTAAAAAATTCAAGTACCTTGGAATAAACTTCACCAAAGATGTAAAAGACCTATACAAAGAAAACTACATAACTACTAAAAGAAATAGAAGGGGACCTTAAAAGATGGAAAAATAGTCCATGTTCATGGATAGGAAGGCTAAACGTCATTAAGATGTCAATTCTACCCAAACTCATCTACAGATTCAATGCAATCCCTATCAAAATTCCAACAACCTACTTTGCAGACTTGGAAAAGCTAGCTATCAAATTTATTTGGAAAGGGAAGATGCCTCGAATTGCTAAAGACACTCTAAAAAAGAAAAACGAAGTGGAAGGACTTACACTCCCTGACTTTGAAGCTTATTATAAAGCCACAGTTACCAAAACAGCATGGTACTGGCACAAAGATAGACATATAGATCAATGGAATTGGATTGAGAATTTGGAGATAGACCCCCAGATCTATGGCCGACTGATCTTTGATAAGGCCCCCAAAGTCACTGAACTGAGTCATAATGGTCTTTTCAACAAATGGGGCTGGGAGAGTTGGATATCCATATCCAAAAGAATGAAAGAGGACCCCTACCTTACACCCTACACAAAAATTAACTCAAAATGGACCAAAGATCTCAATATAAAAGAAAGTACCATAAAATTCCTAGAAGATAATGTAGGAAAACATCTTCAAGACCTTGTATTAGGCGGCCACTTCCTAGACTTTACACCCAAAGCACAAGCAACAGAAGAAAAAATGGATAAATGGGAACTCCTCAAGCTTAGAAGTTTCTGTACCTCAAAGGAATTTCTCAAAAAGGTAAAGAGGCAGCCAACTCAATGGGAAAAATATTTTGGAAACCATGTATCTGACGAAAGACTAATATCTTGCATATATAAAGAAACCCTACAACTCAATGACAATAGTACAGACAGCCCAATTATAAAATGGGCAAAAGATATGAAAAGACAGTTCTCTGAAGAGGAAATACAAATGGCCAGGAAACACATGAAAAAATGTTTAGCTTCACTAGCTATTAGAGAGATGCAAATTAAGACCACAATGAGATACCATCTCACACTGATTAGACTGGCTGCCTTTAAACAAACAGAAAACTACAAATGCTGGAGGGGATGTGGAGAAATTGGAACTCTTATTCATTGTTGGTGGGACTGTGTAATGGTTCAGCCACTCTGGAAGTCAGTCTGGCAGTTCCTTAGAAAACTAGATATAGAGTTACCGTTCGATCCAGCGATTACACTTCTCAGTACATACCCAGAAGATCGGAAAGCAGTGACACGAACAGATGTCTGCACGCCAATGTTCATTGCAGCATTATTCACAATTGCCAAGAGATGGAAACAACCCAAATGTCCTTCAACAGATGAGTGGATAAATAAAATGTGGTATATACACACGATGGAATACTACACAGCAGTAAGAAGGAACGATCTGGTGAAACATATGACAACATGGATGAACCTTGAAGACATAATGCTGAGCGAAATAAGCCAGGCACAAAAAGAGAGATATTATATGCTACCACTAATGTGAACTTTGAAAAATGTAAAACAAATGGTTTATAATGTAGAATGTAGGGGAACTATCAATAGAGAACAATTAAGGAAGGGGGAACAATAATCCAAGAAGAACAGATAAGCTATCATGGGTAAATTTAACGTTCTGGGAATGCCCAGGAATGACTATGGTCTGTTAATTTCTGATGGGTATAGTAGGAACAAGTTCACAGAAATGTTGCTGTATTAGGTAACTTTCTTGGGGTAGAGTAGGAACATGTTGGAAGTAAAGTAGTTATCTGAGGCTAATTGTCTTTTTCTTACTCCCTTGTTATGGTTTCTTTGAAATGTTCTTTTATTGTATTTTTTAAAAAATTTTTTTTAATTTTTTAATTTTTAATTTTTTTTATTTTTCATACAGTTGATTTAAAAAAAAAAAAAGTTAAAATAAAAACAAGGAAAAAAATATGTAGAGCCCCCTTGAGGAGCCTGTGGAGAATGCAGGGGTATTGGCCTACCCCACCTCGATGGTTGCTGACATGACCACAGACATAGGGGACTGGTGGTTTGATGGGTTGAGCCCTCTACCACAGGATTTACCCTTGGGAAGACTGTTGCTGCAAAGGAGAGGCTAGGCCTCCCTATAATTGTGCCTAAGAGCCTCCTCCCAAATGCCTCTTTGTTGCTCAGATGTGGCCCTCTCTCTCTACCTAAGCCAACTTGAAAGGTGAAATCACTGCCCTCCCCTCCTACGCGGGATCAGACACCCAGGGGAGTGAATCTCCCTGGCAACGTGCAATATGACTCCCAGGGAGGAATGTAGACCTGGCATCGTGGGATGGAGAACATCTTCTTGACCAAAACGGGGATGTGAAAGGAAATGAAATAAGCTTCAGTGGCAGAGAGATTCCAAGAGGAGCCGAGAGGTCACTCTGGTGGGCACTCTTACGCACAATTTAGACAACACTTTTTAGGTTCTAAAGAATTGGGGTGGCTGGTGGTAGATACCTGAAACTATCAAACTACAACCCAGAACCCAGGAATCTCGGAGACAGTTGTATGAAAATGTAGCTTATGAGGGGTGACAATGGGATTAGGAAAGCCATAAGGACCACACTCCCTTTTGTCTAGTTTATGGATGGATGAGTAGAAAAATAGGGGAGGGAAGGAAACAAACAGACAGACAAAGGTACCCAGTGTTCTTTTATACTTTAATTGCTCTTTTTCACTTTAATTATTATTATTGTTATTTTTGTGTGTGTGCTAATGAAGGTGTCAGGGATTGATTTAGGTGATGAATGTACAACTATGTAATGCTACTGTGAACGATCGAATGTACAATTTGTTTTGTATGACTGCATGGTATGTGAATATATCTCAATAAAATGAAGATTTTAAAAAAAAGTTTCAGTATTCATAGACCTTTGTTCAATTTTATCTTGTTTGTTGTTACTCCTTCCTCTCAATCTCTTTCTCCATCTTCAGGGGTGTCTAGGCAGTGAGCACCCTAACTTGTTCATATTAAAAGGGGGTGCTGATAGTGTGGGGAAGGGGGCCGCATCTGATAGTTGATCTTAAAAAGGCTGTTGCCTCTGGGTTTTAGGACTTGTCTGGTATAGGAACACTCTAGTAGATTTAAGTTTCTGAAAGATAAAACTTAGTGAGTGCATCTTTTATAGAATATCAGGTAGGGACCTAAATAGATATTTGGGTACTACTTTTGGTAAGGGCATGGCATACTGTGGCCACTTGGGATGTCTAGCCTGAGTGTGCGTAAGAGAAGCCTCCAGTATAGCCTCTCAACTCTATTTGGGATCTCTGATCCACTGTGACCTCAGCTTGTTACCTTTCTTTTTTCCCTCTTTGGTCAAGGACATTTTCAATCTCTCAGTGCCAGGGCCAGGCTCATTCCTGGGAATCATGTCCCACATTGCCAGGAAGATTCATTCCCCTGGGAGTCATGTCCCTTG
Organism: Choloepus didactylus; assembly: GCF_015220235.1. Lineage (NCBI taxonomy): Eukaryota > Metazoa > Chordata > Mammalia > Pilosa > Megalonychidae > Choloepus > Choloepus didactylus. Next base: position 140,929,589 of record NC_051310.1, on the reverse strand, counting down.
TTGGGGGGTGTTCTAGTTTGCTAATGCTGCTGGAATGCAAAACACCAGAGATGGATTGGCTTTTATAAAAGGGGTTTCATTTGGTTACACAGTTACAGTCTTAAGGCCATAAAGTGTCCAAGGTAACACATCAGCAATCGGGTACCTTCACGGGAGGATGGCCAATGGTGTCCGGAAAACCTCTATTAGCTGGGAAGGCACGTGGCTATTGTCTGCTCCAAAGTTCTGGTTTCAAAATGGCTTTCTCCCAGGATGTTCCTCTCTAGGCTGCAGTTCCTCAGAAATGTCACTCTTAGTTGCTCTTGGGGCATTTTTCCTCTCACAGCTTCTCCGGAGCAAAAGTCTGCTTTCAATGGCTGTCTTCAAACTGTCCCATCCTCTGCAGCTCCTCTCTCAGTTCCTGTGCATTCTTCAAAGTGTCCCTCTTGGCTGTAGCTCCTCTTCAAAATGTCACTCACAGCTGCACTGCACTGAGTTCCTTCTCTTTGAGTCACCTCATTTATATGGCTCCACTGATCAAGGCCCACCCTGAATGGGTGGGGCCACTCCTCCATGGGAACATCTCCTCAGAGGCGTCACCCACAGTTGGGTGGGTCACATCTCCATGGAAGTGCTCAAAGGATTCTAATCTAATCAGCACTAAAACATCTGCCCCACAAGATTGCATCAAACAATATGGCTTTTTCTGGGGGACATAATACATTCAAACTGGCACAGGCGGGGAGGGGGGTTAATGAATTTATTTGCCAAGTTGGGCTTAGAGAGAGAAAGGGCACATCTGAACAACAAAGATGTTGCCTGGAGGAGCCTCTTAAGCATAAAAAAATGTGGGTCACTTAACGAATTTACGTGTCTTCCTTGCGCAGGGGCCATGCTAATCTTCTCTCTATTGTTCCAATTTTAGTATATGTTCACTGAAGCAAGCACTATAGACTTCTTTTAGAGCTCTTTTTTTTTTCAAGTAATGCATAGTAATAGCCTATTGAATCAATATTCCATGGAACACATGGAAATGCTGAAGTAAAGTACCAAAAAATGAGTTTAATCTATTATGTATGCTTTTTAAATTTTTTGAGTCCAGACTTGAAGCTTTGACCTTCATTTTAAAGTTTGCCTCTTCATGATTTAGATGTAGCTGTTATATCAGCAGTTTGAGCCATTTATGATATTTTTTGGAGGTTTCACTTGACAGTCTATAATATTTTGTATTTAGAATGAGAGGGAGAAACTTCAGATAAGAATGGATGACATGGACAGCATACTTAAGAAGATCAATAACTGTGTCATGGAGATAGAATTAGGTAAGTATCTCAAATTTTTCAAAACAAAATTTAATTTTATTGAGATGTTTCCCTACAGTAGAGACTGCTGGTTTCTCTATGCTTAAGCCTTGTATTAGCAGCTTCAGACATTAAAATGGAGCAAGTCAAATCTCCTTTAGTGACCCATAATTCTCTTTAGAAAGCTCTTCTTTACCTAGTCTATAATCTTGTGTTTTTAATAGATGAACTTATCTCCATCTAAAAATTGACTGTCCTTTCAGTTTGTCCTCTCACAATCTTGACTTGTTAGTATTGCTCTCCTAAAACTGCTTTCTCAGAGATCTCAAAATTTTACATAATCATCAAATTTGGTACCTCTTAGTCCTTAATCTTGACCTCTTTTCAGCATTTGACATTGCTAATTATTTTCCTCCTGAAATTTTTATCTCCCTTAATCTCTATGATACTGCACTACCCTGACCCTATTATTTTCTTCTGGCTATTCCTTCTATCTCCTCTGTTGGCGTCTTTCTCTAACTATATTCTCTTCCCTAATGCTTTCATATGCCTTGACATGTTTATGTGATGATTCCCAAATTCAGTTAAGTGCATTAGCAACTATTGCATGCTAGATAGTGTGCTTAGCATTGGAAAAAAACATAAAGATATACAAGACACAGATCTTGATTTTAAGCAACTTATAATAATTTTGAGTGAGGGCATCTTTAGCTTCTTCCTCTTGAGTTTCCTCTCGAGTTTCCAGACAGTTTCTAGCTGCCTTCTGAACATCGCTGTATAAATATTTTTCTGCACCTGAAACTCAATGTGAATAAAAATGGAACTTATTATGTTCACCCATCTCCAAAATAAAATCCAAAAGTTTGTTCTCCCTTATGTTTCTTGTCTCTGTTAATGGCATCACCATTGTAAAAGTCTCAAAACTTTCATTGTCTTTGTCTCGGAACAAGTCTTGTCATATCTGCTTCTTCAGCAAACCTTGTATTCTTTTCCATTCCTATTAAGTTCTATTAATTCTGAAATGTGCTATTTCAAATCTTCTGTCTTATCTTTATGCATGCTTACCTTCATCCTATCTCCTTCCCATCCAGCCTGCATATTGCTGCCAGATTAATTATTATGAAAGATAGCTTTAATTATGTTGCTCCGTTGAAAAAAAATTTTTAGTCTCTCCATTTTTTACAAAATAAAGTCCAACCTCCTGATCCCTTCTCTGCACTCATACGCAGATCTTTCTTTCTTGCATGATTTTCCACTACCTTACACTTCCTGTATTCGAACCAAATCTTGTCATTCTTTTGCAGTCCTGCCACTTTATCTTTGCTAATGTATTTTCCTGCTGTTTTCCACCAATCAGAAGTAGTCTCTACCTCCCTTGAGCCATCATGGTTAATTTGTTGGTACCTCGTATAGAACCTATCACATCTACTTGTATTGTAGTTATTTTTGTACAGTTTTATCCTCCTAACTAAATTGTAAACTCTGTGGGGGCAAATATCTTAAATTTCTTCATATCCTTCAAAGCCCTTGGCACCATGCTTTGTATAAAATAGCTGCTTCATACATGTTTTCTGCATTGAAATGACAACAAATATATGAATTCCTAGACCATTTGCCCCTTTGTTCATTACCTTACTTTTACTTAACAGAAAAAAATAGACGCCATCAGTCTGGAATTTCCTACTACCAAACAAACCAAACTTTCACATAGCTATATCCGTTTGTTTCCCTCCTGCCTTTTCTTACCCCCTAGGGTAAGGAAAATCAAATGAGATTTGGGCAAAAACTTGCAATTGGTCATAAGAAGGTAGGGTTCAATTCGTCAAAAGTGGCAAATTCTGCAATCTTGAATAATAATAGAATAGTTACTGATATGGGCCGGTGTCAAATCTTTCCACCTAAACTTTGAATTCCATCGCTTCTGGTTTCTCAGAAATCTTATACCACTGATTTTCCCTTTTCTTTTGTATAGTCACCCTCTCTGCCTCCACTGAATATATTCATCTCTTCCATGAATAGAAGTGGTTCCAAAGTACCAGCAACCACACTTTCCTTTCTGGCTACTGCTGTATGATCCCCAATTTATTTCTTTTCCTTCATTATTTGCTGAGTAAATTTACTGAATACCTACTATGCTGTGTACAATGCTGAGAGTACAATGATCATCAAAAGTAAACACTAATTGTGCTCTCTTGGAGCTTCCAGTCTAAAAGAGAATATAGGTATTAAACAAATAATTTTCTGGCAAGTGCTGTGGAAGAGAGGTTACATGGTGCTATGAGGTCCCATAATAGAAATTTGACCCAGTCTGGAGGCTTCCCTCTGAGGCAGTGGCATTTAAGGTAAGACCTGAAGAATGAGTAGGAGTTAAAGTGAAAAGGGACAGGAGAGCAAAATATTCAATATGAAGAAACACTTGCAGAAGCTCTTCTGTGGGAGAGAATATACCAAGTACAAAAGTTTGAAATAAGACCAATGTGGCTGGAATAGAGAGAACAAAAGGGAATATGGTCTGAGATGAAACTGGAGATGTCACTAGGGGCCAGACATGAGAGGCCTCTTAAAGAGTTTTGATTTTTCTTAGAACAGTAAACAACCATTTGAAAGGTGTTAAGCACTGGCTGCCATGCAGAGATTGGATTTGAGTAAATAAAAAATAAACATGAGAAGTCAGGTAGTTATTGGACTGAGATGGTTAAGAAAGGACAGTTGCTTATATCAGAGGGTGATGGTGGTGAAGAAAAAAAGAAGTGGATTCAAAAGATATTTTTTGAGGTAAAATCTAAACTTGCTAGTTTCGATATGGGGAGAGTGGGTGGTTTTAAGGATGACTCCTATGTTTTGAAAACAATTAAAACTAAAATTTTAAAATGTGTACACACTGTCTTGTTAATTGTGTATCTGCTCCTATGTAGCCCATGGGAGTTGTCTAACAATAACTATTTGACATATAAATGATACATTAACCGTGTCCATCTCAAAGTAGACAAATGCTAGGGAAGAGCACTGCTCTATGGCTCAAAGTTAACGTTCTGCCACTAAAAACAAGTCTCTGTAAGAAATTATAATTTATACCTCAGTACTTTATTGGCAAGGAAAGGCGAGTGTTTGTGAAAGATTACTGACGGTTTACTTTGAGACTATATTCTTTTGATCGCTGGTTATTTAATAAATTATTTTTGAGTTATTCTAATGCATGTTGTCTACTTAGAAACTAAAAATTTGGAGGATGAAGAGAAAGACAATCCTATGGAAGAATGGTATTCTGAAATGAGGGCTGCAGAGAAAGGTAACTGAATTAATTAAAGAGATAAAATTTGAGATTAAGTCAGATAGAATTTTCAATAAAACATGATTTTTGTGGCAACTTTCTAATGTGTCCATTCTGATAATTTTGTGATTTTCTTTTGTTTTCTAAGAATTGGAACAGTTAAAAACTGAAGAAGAAAAACTTCAAAGGTCAGACTTCAATCTGAGTAAAAACTATAGAAAAGATAATGCTAAACTCCAACAGGCAAATGATATCCTACCTCCAAAGACTGATCGGATAAGGGATGTGAGTCTTGACTAAGGCTGACTCAGGGCTTCTGTTCCACTATGAACTGGACCCTGGAGGCCATCTAAGTTAACAATATATTCTAAATATATATATTGTTTACAGGGCATTAGTCCAAGACAGTATCTCTCAAACTTCATATATTATCAGAATCCTTTAAAAAAAAATAAACCTAGCATTAAACTGTTTTTATATTGTATTTAAATAAGTATAAAATGAGGAATATGTTTCTTATGCTTATGGATCTTATTCAACTATAAGATTAAAAAAATAAATACAAATAATGACAAAACCAATAATACTCCAATTGACAACTTTAATTTGACAGGTAATAATATTTGGCTGAAATTAAATTGATATTAGCAAAGTGAATACAAAGCATAGATTTTATTCAGCTGTAACAAACTAAACACAAAACCAAATGCTGGCATTGAAAGTATGGTATGTCTCATTATTGAGGTGGGTATCATATGATCTCCAATATGCTCATATTAGTATTTTTGTCGAGATAAAAGTGTAAAATTTAAAAATTATCCTAGAGAATAAATGAATCCCCAAGGATATTTTCATTTATCCTAATTGAGAGACACTGATTTAGGCCTTTCCTGTGTAGGCCTGCAATTCTAGATTAATGGTTATCAAAAAAAGAAACAAACAAACAAAAAAACACACTAAAAACAAATAATGCAGGATACCATTCACCTGCATTATTACCTCACTTGAGAGGAGTCTAGCATGTGATTTCTTACCATAGACTTTGTACATTGATAGAGTTTGAGTTCTCTAACAAAGGACTTACCTTTCTGTGAATATCTGGTTTTATTTGCAGGAATCTCTTAGAACTGGAGGTACAGAAAGAACAGATCCTTGCTCAAATAGATTTTGTGCAAAAACAAACAAATAGAACTGAAGAGCTCCTGGATCAGCTGAGGTAAAGAAAAGCAAATATCTTTAGATTGTGTTTTATCCTTTGGTTTGTCTGAACCTACTGGAGCTGTTGATAGGGTTTTGTATGTCACTTTTTAACCTATAGTACAGTGTACCCTTGAAAGAGTTAATCTACTCAAAACTGAGTTGAAAATATTTGGAGTAAAAGCTATGGAATACAATTTTAAAACATTTAACACTTTCCATTGCTTAGGTTTGGGTTTTCCCAGATATAAATGCTAGACTGAATCAATTTTATTTCTTTCAAAAGCATAAGATTGTACATTCACAATACATGAATTAAAATATTGTCTCCCAAACCAGTGAAAGACACCACCAGCTGTTGATGGTACTCTCTGGGTAGGGTCAGACGTTATCTCTTTTCTTTTATCTAAAGAAATGCTTCTGTCTTGTTTATCTCTCTTCAGCTTGTCTGAGTGGGATGTCATTGAATGGAGTGATGATCAAGCTGTATTCACCTTTCTTTATGACACAATAGAACTCACCATAACCTTTGGAGAACCAATAGGTGAGTAGCAGAAGTAGGATAATCCTGTGTAGAAAACTGTAAAATGTATGGCTGAACTCACTAAAGATTCAAATCTTTATTATAATACAATAATAACTATTGACATAATGAAAGCACTGCTGAAAATCTTAAAAGAGGTAATCACTTTAGTGATAACAGAATTTTGTTTTATTAGAGTGTTCCAGTTTGCTAATGCTGCCATTATGCAAAATACCAGAAATGGATTGGTTTTTATAAAGGGTGTTTATTTGGTTACAAAGTTACAGTCTTAAGGCCATAAAGTGTCCATCAACAACAGGGTACCTTCATTGAAGGATGGCCAGTGGCATCCGGAAAACCTCTGTTAGCTGGGAAGGCATGTGGCAGGCTTCTGCTCCAGAGTTCTGGTTTCAAAATGTGTCTCTCCAAAATGTTAGTTGTCAGCTTCTAACAGCTGTCCTCACAATGTGTCTCTCAGCTGCAGCTAGCTGCTCCTTCTGTCTGAGCTTATATAGTGCTCCAGGAAACTAATCAAGGCCCATGCTGAATGGGTGGGGCCACACATCCATGGAAATTATCTAATCAGAGTTATCACCTACAGTTGGGTGGGTCCCAGCTCCATGGAAACACTCAAAGAATTACAATCTAATCAACAGTAATACTTCTGCCCACACAAGACTGCATCAAAGATAATGGCATTTTGGGGGACATAATACATTTAAACTGGCTCATAGAGAAAGAGTAAAAATGCAGCTGATGAGATTTGCCCATTGTTGAATAACGTTAGATGACAGAAATTATGTTAGATGATAGAAATTTTAGCTAACAGATAAACATGCTGTTCGTGTCTTATTTTCTCTGATTTCCTTTTTCTATCACTGTCTTTTGTGATAGATGATTTACTTTAATGACTGTATTTTCATATTTAAGAATGAGTTCCTAAAAAGTTAGTTGGAAGCTCTATGCATTTATGTGGGCTTATCAGAATAGGTAGATATCATTGTATGTGATTGGACAGAATCCCAGCCATTTTTTGGGATCTCCTGTCAATATCTGTAGATCTTTTTTCTTACATAGGTCAGCTTGAACACAGCCAGCCATGGCCAACCATGGCCAAATTGGAATGTATGATCCTCCCAAACTCCCAGCCTCAAACCTTAAATGCTGTTTTTCTCAATGAATTGCATCAGCCTCCATCCAGGTCCAAAATTACAACCTACAAATCACCCAATACACATCTCTTTCTCCCTCACTATACATAACCAAATCATCAGTAAGGCCTAACTGATTTTTAATTTCTTAAGGTTCATCCACTTGTCTCTTCTGCCATCAAGAATCATCTCTGACCTGTTTGACTACAATAGCATTCTTTGTCTTCCTGGATTTTCTCCTTTCTCTCTCCGTTTCATTCTCCATCCTGTAGCTAGAGGGATCATTGAAAACCTGACTGAGGACTTACTACTCTTAAGCTAATGATCAAAATATTTAATAAAGCCTGTAAAGCCCTGCATAAATTGAAGTCTCCATCCTTTTCCTGCCTCATCTTATACTTCCTTCTAACTTGTTCTTGGCCACAATGGATTTTTTTCACTTCCTTAAATGCCCATTCTCTTTCATGCTCAGTCATATTCCATCCTACCTCAGGAACTTCATACTGATGTTTCTTATGCCTAGACGCTCTTTTCCTCTCTTTTCTAAATAAATTCCTACTAATAATTCTTTAGAGCTCAACCCAGTTATTGCTTTCTCAGTAAAATCTTCCTTGACTTTACCTGTTACTTACCCCTCTGCTAGTTGCCCTCCTGATATGTTCTCATTGCTTCTAGCAGTTTTCCTTAATAGCACTTTCACACTTTGTAGTTTTCTGTGCATTTGTTTGTGTAATTATCTATGTATGCCTCTAAGCTATAAGCTGCTTGAAGACATATAAGTCAGTCACATTGGTTTTTCTTACTATGATATCTACAGTGCCTAACACATAGAAAATATTCAACAAAGGAAAGAAGCATAATTTTAGAGATGGGAAATAACTCTATAGTCTGCATGAGCAAGTCTTGGCCACCTAAAAGTCAAAACTCTATTATTGCTAAAAGCATAAATCATCTTTACTGTATTTGTACAAGAGTAGTAGGGGTGGGAGGTCATAGCAATCTACATTTCCCTATATAGTTCCTGAAAATAAAACTATCTTTTCACACAAGTTAGGGTCACATTAGGAGGAGGAGGCCTCCACAAATATAGCTGTGTAGTACACTTTAAATTTCCTTAAAAGGCCTGCCAGTCATAGTTCAGACAGTCTCAGGGGAGCCTTTACCACATATACAGAATAATATTCTCAAAAGATTCAAGGATAAACCTTCAACTACCTATGAAAAATCCCTACTACCCAGAATGAATAGGATTCTAAAATTCTGAGTTTTATGTGACTTAAAAGCAGATAGTAAAAGAAATACTATCCTATTCTGGTTCTTCCTAGTTGGTCTGCCTTTCTTGGACAAAGCTCATAGGAAGATTGTTGACTTGAATTTTCAGTCTCTATTAGATGGTAAGTTCAAAACATTTAAGAATCTAAATATTTGTAATTTAAAGTGTAGATTGCTCCTTAAGAACTCTTTTCTATATTAGGTAAAACATAAAAAATAATAATAATTCCTTAGAAACGTATATTAGACATAAAACTGCGTGGGTAATGATCTAAATATGTAGGCTTTAAAAAGAATAGATTTTAAAAGAATTTTTTTTAATTATTACTAGGTCCTGAATAATGATTATAACAGCTATTTCCATAATTTAAAAATTATCATTATGAGTACTTATTCTGTACTAGGTATGTATATTATTTAAATAAACACTATGACATATTATTCCCCATTTTACAAATTAGGAAATTACAGCAAAAAAAAAAAAAAAAAAAAAAAAAAAAAAGTAAGTGTTATGCTTAGGATCACTCAGGTAGTAAGGGAGACCAGGATTTAAACTCAGGTTTTTGTTACATTTAAACCCATGCTCTTAGCCAAGTTCTATTTTTTGTGTGATAAAGGCTTGAGTTTTTAAAGAAGGTCTTATGTTCTCCATATATGTTGATTTGTGTATTTAAAAATAAAAATGAAGAGGATATTTATGTACTTAGTAGTTTGAGAATATTTCTAGCTTATATAGTATGGTATTTCTAACTTAAATAAAAAATGATTTTATTTAACACATAGAAAATATTCTTTGATTTTTTTTTTTTTTTTCTTCCCCAGAGGATAAAGCTCCTCCTTCCTCTCTTTTGGTTCATAAGCTTATTTTCCAGTATGTTGAGGAACAGGAGTACTGGAAGAAAAAATGTACAGCACAACGTCAGGTACCTAAGGTAAAGTCTGATTAAAGAATTTAAAGGAAAATTTATGTTCTTTGTCCCAGAAAGCAGAACTGAAATTTTATATGTAATGGATCCTGAAAAGATAAATACATTCAATTGTTTAACTTTCTTTGGTTCTTTATAAAAAAGAGTTCTATACAATGATATATTTTTATGATTTCAGCTGGGTTTTTTTTCCTATTTTTCCCAGATGCTTCAAGAAATCTCAGTGGTAGTGACCCATTGCAGACTCCTTGGAGAGGAAATTGAATTCTTAAAGAGATGGGGACCAAATTATAATCTTATGAACATAGATGTGAATAATACTGAGTAAGTAACTAGTTGAAAACTTATTAAATAATTATTTGTTTTATTAATTGTTTCATGCCTGATGGTGTAAGAACAGTTTTAATAATACTTGTTCCAGATACTTTACCCTGTGTTCTTTTGATAGTGACAAGAAATAATGCCTGCCTAGGTTTTACATGCATGTGAAAGGGGAATGTATTTGTGTTTCCATTTATTTTTGTTTTGTGTTTTTAATTACGTATCTTGTCTGTTACAGATTGAAGCTTTTATTCTCCAGCTCTGCAGCATTTGCAAAGTTTGAGATAACTTTATCTCTGTCAGCCCATTATCCCTCTGTCCCATTACCTTTTGCCTTTCAAAATCGTCTTGGGAACATTGGGTGAGTAAAGGGCCAGCAGCATAGGGCTCCTAACTACTTTTTCACGTTTGTTATTTCATTTGGAGGATCCCTCAAAGTGGTCAACAAATGGATGAACTGTAGTGAGAGCTAAATGCTTGTGTGTCACTTCTTTCTGACTTCATTTGGAAGAATTTGTTCTTTTAAAGTCAGTGGCCTCCACTGCTATCTCCTATGCTTTGTCTACATTTTGATTATTCCTATCTAAAACAGAAAGGAAAAAATCCTGCATAAGCTTAGTCCAAATCATCTTTTATGGCCCTAAAAACAGAATAATCACTTTAAAAACTGTGCAGTCATAATACCTTTCTCAATTAGTCCATGGAACCAGGCCTAAAAATCTCTCATTCTACTAGGCTATGATACGTTTTGTGACTTTTTAGGGGCACTGCCAACAAATGGGGAGACGGCAGAGCTTAGAATGTGCCCACCTCAGATCCATCAGGTAAATACCAACAGTTTAGATTTTTAGAACCACAGAAGACAACTAGGTCAAGATACTTTATGGTTACAGACAGAACTGTTTCTTAAGCTTTGTTTTGGCTCTCATTTCAAACTGACAAGTGTGATATTTCCAGAAACACTCATTTGTGCTTCCTAAGAAAGTGAAGACTATACCCTAAGAATTCCATTGAATTGTAGACAAGTTTAAGTTTCCAGAAAAATTAACTAACCTTTTGTTCTTACAGCCAAGATGAAATTGCTGACATTCTATGTAATGTACCACTGGAGAACAACTATCTGAAGAATATAGTCAAGCAAATTTTTCAAGATCTGCTCCAGGACTGCCGTTTCCACCACTAGACCCATGGATGATAGCCGTAACACCAAGCAAGATGCACTTAATGATACTATGTCAGGGTCTCCATTGCCATTTAACCTTTGTCTTTAGGTCTGAAGAAAGAAGCCTAGTAAAATTCCTTTTGGTGATGGTTAGTTTTTAAATTTCTACAGTCAGAAATGAACAAAGGCCTCAAATAGCCTCTTGTCAACTTGCTCTTGTTTCTACCAAAGGTTTGGTGGCCGGTCACTTAGGGAACATTTCTCCTAACTAAGGTTGTGTTCTCTGCTTTTGTATAAGCCCTAAGGACCAACATTTAAATAAAAGAGAGGATGTTACCACTGACAAAAACATTAGCCATTTCCCCATATATAAAGCTCTGATTTTAGGTAGCCTGGTTTTTGCTTGGCAATTATTTCTGGAGTTGAAACATGTCTGTCTACGAACAATTCATCCTCCTTTTTATCCATTCCAGAAAGGCTATTAAGAAAAAGCTACAGCATTCAGATGTTGGAATAGTTGCCATCTTGTCTTGAGGGCCTTGCCATCTTTTATTATACACTGATTATTAGTGTTTTCTTAGTTACTAAGTATCTTTCTTCTAGGGAAAGTTAATTCATTTTGGCCCATTATATATATGTAAATATATTGAAGTTATTTTTGGTGTTTTTGATGTAGTAATGAAATGTATATAGAAATACATAGATGTGTAGTGAGATACTCTTCTGCCTAGGCAGTTGCCAGCTTTCTGAAGGATGCTTTACAGCAAGATTCTCAGTCTCCTTTTATTAAATAATAACATGCCATATGTAAAATTCCAGTTTTGTCAAATTCTGGTATGTAAGTATCAGAATTTAAGTATCAGTTCCTAAAACTACATCCTCTTCATACACAAAAGTAAGCACATCCATTATACATCAAATTACCGATATTATCTGTGAGGTATTAAAATATGAAAAAACTTTTACCAAACAATTAGTCAATCCTAATCATGATAATTTTTTACTTCTTTTACTGTATTTAATTCTAAACTAAAATATACTTGCAGTTTTAAACTAATTCATCTTAAAAATTTGTTTTGTGCTTTAGGATCAGGTTAAAGTCCTGTGGATTAGTGAAAGTTATCTTCCCTCTGGTTTGGCTTTTACTTCTGAGATGTATATTGAAAGATCACATGGTCTTTTAAGCTTCAAAGGTCAACAGAAAATTCATTTGCCATAAAAATCAAGATGTTCCCTATTTCCATGAACTACTTGAAAAAGTTTTAGTCATCCATATGGTTTGTTTACAGTGAGGCTTAAATTAGCTTTCTTATTGGAGTTGTTTTATCTCTTTCTGTAAGCCTATAAAGTAGGTGTTTTGTCTCATGTGTTTTGGTAATCTGGAATGACCAGCTCTGATAGTGATTTGGCTTGTAATGTTGGTCTCTCTTTTCTTGTGTTTGGAGACATAATTGTAATATTTACCTAGTTATTTGCATTTGTATTTGTTCAAAGCATTGGCTATTTTACTAAAAGTATCTGGAAATCTTTCCTTCAATGATTGGAGAACAGTTTTGTTTGTTTTTTTTTTCCCACTATTAAAATATGTCTGTTACATAAAATCTTTAGTAAGCAGTGTCTCTATGAGGTGAAGAGTGTTTTTACCATGTATCTAATAGACCTTTGAATATATACCAAAGAAAGTTCCCTCTGGGAACACCTATTTGAAAACAGATAAGATAAATTATGGCAGGACCTGAGTGTACAAATTAGAGTTATCTCTATGTTTCTGAAGGACAGTAAAAGAAAACCATTTTGAAATCTCTCAGAAAGTTATCATTTCTGTGAGCTAAGGCAGTGGTTCTCAAAGTATGTTTTCCAGACTAGCAGCATCAACTTCACTTGGGTTAGAAATGGAAAAGCTGGGGTCTCACCCCAAAGCTATGAATCAGAAATGCTACGGTTAGGGAAACATCAATTTTATTTTATTTTTTTACTTTCTATTTCTCATTTAACAGATTTATTGATATATAGTTCACATATCATATAATTCACTGTTCTAGTTTGCTAATGCTGCAGAATGCAAAACACCAGAGATAGATTGGCTTTCATAAAAAGGGGGTTTATTTCGCTGCACAGTTACAGTCTTAAGGCCATAAAGTGTCCAAGGTAACACATCAGTAATCGGGTACCTTCACTGGAGGATGGTCAATGGCATCCAGAAAACCTCTGTTAGCTGGGAAGGCACATGGCTGGCATGTGCTCCAAAGTTCTGGTTTCAAAATGGCTTTCTCCCAGGACGTTCCTCTCTAGCAAGCTTGCTCCTCTTCAAAACGTCACTCACAGCTGCACTGAGTTCCTTCTCTTTGAGTCAGCTCATTTATATGGCTCCACTGATCAAGGTCCACCCTGAATGGGTGGGGCCATGCCTCCATGGGAATATCTCATCAGAGTCATCACCCACAGCTGGGTGGGGCACATTCCAAGCAAATCTAATCAGCACCAAAACGTCTGCCCCTCAAGACTACATCAAAGATAATGGCGTTTGGGGGACACAATACATTCAAACTGGCACATTCACCCATATAAAGTATACAATTAGATGGTTTTGGTATAACACAGACATGTACAAACATCACCAAAATCAATTTTAGAACATTTTCATCATGTCAAAAAAGAAACCTCATACCCTTTAGGTATCACCGCACTATCCCACCTATTCCCCAACCCAAAAGTAACCACTAATCTTTCTGTCTCTGTAAATTAGCCAATTCTGGACATTTCATGTAAGTAGAATCAAATAATATGTGATCTTTTTTGTGACTAGTTTCTTTAACATAATGTTTTCAAGATTCATCCATGTTGTAGCATGTATCAAGGACTTCATTCCTCCTTATGACCAAATAATCTATTGTATAGATATACCACATTTTGGTTTATCCATTCATTAGTTGATGAACATTTGAGTTTCCATCTTTTGGCTATTAATGAATAATGCTGCTATAAATATTTGTGTACCAGTTTTTGTGTGGACATAGGTTTTCATTTCTTCTGGGTATATACCTAGGAGTGGAATTGCTAGATCATACGATAACTATATAACTGTCATACTGTTTTCCAAAGCAAAAATGCAAGTCAAAACCACAATGAGAGACCATTTAATGCCCACTGGGATGACCATAATAAACTTTAAAAAAAAAGTGTTGGCAAGGATGTGGAAAAATTTGGACCTGTTGTACATTGCTGGTAGGAATGTAAATGGTGCGGCTGCTGTGAAAAACAGTTTGGCAGTTCCTCAAAAAGTTAAACAGAATTGCCAAATGACCCAGCAATTCCACTCTTAGATATATACCCAAAAGAATTGAAAACAGGTACTCAAATACTTTTACACAAGTGTTCACAGCAACACTATTCACAATAGCCAAAAGCTGAAAACCAAATGTCCTTCGAGAGATGAATGGATAAAAAGATTGTGATATATACATACAGTGTAATATTTTTCAACCATAAAAATTAAAATGCTGCAACATGAATGGGCCTTGAAAATATGCTGAGTCAAATAAGCTAGACACAAAAGGCCACATACATGGTTCCACTTACATGAGACTCCACGGAGAGAGAAAGCAGATCAGTAGTTGCCAGGGGCTTAGGATAGGAGCCAACAGGGAGTAAATGCTTAATGGGTATGTGATTATATTTTGAGGTGTTGAAAATAATATGTGAATTGAAACTCAATACAAAAATACACTGGGGGAGGCGGGGCAAGATGGCAGACTGGTGAGCTGTATGTTTTAGTTACTCCTCCAGGAAAGTAGGTAGAAAGCCAGGAACTGCGTGGACTGGACACCACAGAGCAATCTGTCTTTGGGCATACTTCATACAACACTCATGAAAATGTCGAACTGCTGAGATCAGCGAAATCTGTAAGTTTTTGCGGCCAGGGGACCCGCGCCCCTCCCTGCCAGGCTCAGTCCCGTGGGAGGAGGGGCTGTCAGCTCCGGGAAGGAGAAGGGAGAACTGCAGTGGCAGCCCTTATCGGAAACTCATTCTACTGATCCAAACTCCAACCATAGATAGACTGAGACCAGACACCAGAGAATCTGAGAGCAGCCAGCCCAGCAGAGAGGAGACAGGCATAGAAAAAAAAAAACAACACGAAAAACTCCAAAATAAAAGCAGAGGATTTTTGGAGTTCTGGTGAACACAGAAAGGGGAAGGGCGGAGCTCAGGCCTTGAGGCGCATATGCAAATCCCGAAGAAAAGCTGATCTCTCTGCCCTGTGGACCTTTCCTTAATGGCCCTGGTTGCTTTGTCTCTTAGCATTTCAATAACCCATTAGATCTCTGAGGAGGGACTTTTTTTTTTTTTTTTTTTTTAAATCCTTTTTTCTTTTTCTAAAACAATTACTCTAAGAAGCCCAATACAGAAAGCTTCAAAGACTTTCAATTTGGGCACGTCAAGTCAAGAGCAGAACTAAGAGAGCTCTGAGACAAAAGGCAATAATCCAGTGGCTGAGAAAATTCACTAAACACCACAACTTCCCAAGAAAAGGGGGGTGTCCGCTCACAGCCACCATCCTGGTGGACAGGAAACACTCCTGCCCATCGCCAGCCCCATAGCCCAGAGCTGCCCCAGACAACCCAGTGTGACAGAACTGCTTCAAATAACAGGCACACACCACAAAACTAGGCGTGGACATTAGCCTTCCCTGCAACCTCAGCTGATTGTCCCAGAGTTGGGAAGGTAGAGCAGTGTGAATTAACAAAGCCCCACTCAGCCATCATTTCAGCAGACTGGGAGCCTCCCTACACAGCCCAGCAGCCCAGAACTGCCCTGGGGGGACGGCACTCACCTGTGACATAGCACAGTCATCCCTCAACAGAGGACCCGGGGTGCACAGCCTGGAAGAAGGGCCCACTTGCAAGTCTCAGGAGCCATACGCCAATACCAAGGACTTGTGGGTCAGTGGCAGAGACAAACTGTGGCAGGACTGAACTGAAGGATTAGACTATTGCAGCAGCTTTAAAACTCTAGGATCACCAGGGAGATTTGATTGTTAGGGCCACCCCCCCTCCCCGACTGCCCAGAAACACACCCCATATACAGGGCAGGCAACACCAACTACACACGCAAGCTTGGGACACCAATTGGGCCCCACAAGACTCACTCCCCCACTCACCAAAAAGGCTAAGCAGGGGAGAACTGGCTTGTGGAGAACAGGTGGCTCGTGGACGCCACCTGCTGGTTAGTTAGAGAAAGTGTACTCCACGAAGCTGCAGAACTGATAAATTAGAGATAAGGACTTCAATAGGTCTACAAACCCTAAAAGAACCCTATCAAGTTCAGCAAATGCCACGAGGCCAAAAACAACAGAAAATTATAAAGCATATGAAAAAACCAGACGATATGGATAACCCAAGCCCAAGCACCCAAATCAAAGACCAGAAGAGACACAGCACCTAGAGCAGCTACTCAAAGAACTAAAGATGAACAATGAGACCATAGTACGGGATATAAAGGAAATCAAGAAGACCCTAGAAGAGCATAAAGAAGACATTGCAAGACTAAATAAAAAAATGGATGATCTTATGGAAATTAAAGAAACTGTTGACCAAATTAAAAAGACTCTGGACACTCATAGTACAAGACTAGAGGAAGTTGAACAACGAATCAGTGACCTGGAAGATGACAGAATGGAAAATGAAAGCATAAAAGAAAGAATGGGGAAAAAATTGAAAAACTCGAAATGGACCTCAGGGATATGATAGATAATATGAAACGTCCAAATATAAGACTCATTGGTGTCCCAGAAGGGGAAGAAAAGGGTAAAGGTCTAGGAAGAGTATTCAAAGAAATTGTTGGGGAAAACTTCCCAAATCTTCTAAACAACATAAATACACAAATCATAAATGCTCAGCAAACTCCAAATAGAATAAATCCAAATAAACCCACTCCGAGACATATACTGATCACACTGTCAAACACAGAAGAGAAGGAGCAAGTTCTGAAAGCAGCAAGAGAAAAGCAATTCACCATATACAAAGGAAACAGCATAAGACTAAGTAGTGACTACTCAGCAGCCACCATGGAGGCAAGAAGGCAGTGGCACGATATATTTAAAATTCTGAGTGAGAAAAATTTCCAGCCTAGAATACTTTATCCAGCAAAGCTCTCCTTCAAATTTGAGGGAGAGCTTAAATTTTTCACAGACAAACAAATGCTGAGAGAATTTGCTAACAAGAGACCTGCCCTACTGGAGATACTAAAGGGAGCCCTACAGACAGAGAAACAAAGACAGGACAGAGAGACTTGGAGAAAGGTTCAGTACTAAAGAGATTCGGTACTGGTACAATAAAGGATATTAATAGAGAGAGGGAAAAATATGGCAAACATGAACCAAAGGATAAGATGGCCGATTCAAGAAATGCCTACACGGTTATAACGTTGAATGTAAATGGATTAAACTCCCCAATTAAAAGATATAGATTCGCAGAATGGATCAAAAAAAATGAACCATCAATATGTTGCATACAAGAGACTCATCTTAGACACAGGGACACAAAGAAACTGAAAGTGAAAGGATGGAAAAAAATATTTCATGCAAGCTACAGCCAAAAGAAAGCAGGTGTAGCAATATTAATCTCAGATAAAATAGACTTCAAATGCAGGGATGTTTTGAGAGACAAAGAAGGACACTACATACTAATAAAAGGGGCAATTCAGCAAGAAGAAATAACAATCGTAAATGTCTATGCACCCAATCAAGGTGCCACAAAATACATGAGAGAAACACTGGCAAAACTAAAGGAAGCAATCGATGTTTCCACAATAATTGTGGGAGACTTCAACACATCACTCTCTCCTATAGATAGATCAACCAGACAGAAGACCAATAAGGAAATTGAAAACCTAAACAATCTGATAAATGAATTAGATTTAACAGACATATACAGGACATTACATCCCAAATCACCAGGATACACATACTTTTCTAGTGCTCACGGAACTTTCTCCAGAATAGATCATATGCTGGGACATAAAACAAGCCTCAATAAATTTAAAAAGATTGAAATTATTCAAAGCACATTCTCTGACCACAATGGAATACAATTAGAAGTCAATAACCATCAGAGACTTAGAAAATTCACAAATACCTGGAGGTTAAACAACACACTCCTAAACAATCAGTGGGTTAAAGAAGAAATAACAAGAAAAATTGCTAAATATATAGAGACGAATGAAAATGAGAACACAACATACCAAAACCTATGGGATGCAGCAAAAGCAGTGCTAAGGGGGAAATTTATAGCACTAAACGCATATATTAAAAAGGAAGAAAGAGCCAAAATCAAAGAACTAATGGATCAACTGAAGAAGCTAGAAAATGAACAGCAAACCAATCCTAAACCAAGTAGAAGAAAAGAAATAACAAGGATTAAAGCAGAAATAAATGACATAGAGAACAAAAAAACAAGAGAGGATAAATATCACCAAAAGTTGGTTCTTTGAGAAGATCAACAAGATTGACAAGCCCCTAGCTAGACTGACAAAATCAAAAAGAGAGAAGACCCATATAAACAAAATAATGAATGAAAAAGGTGACATAACTGCAGATCCTGAAGAAATTTAAAAAATTATAAGAGGATACTATGAACAACTGTATGGCAATAAACTGGATAATGTAGAGGAAATGGACAATTTCCTGGAAACATATGAACAACCTAGACTGACCAGAGAAGAAATAGAAGACCTCAACCAACCCATCACAAGCAAAGAGATCCAATCAGTCATCAAAAATCTTCCCACAAATAAATGCCCAGGGCCAGATGGCTTCACAGGGGAATTCTACCAAACTTTCCAGAAAGAACTGACACCAATCTTACTCAAACTCTTTCAAAACATTGAAGAAAAGGGAACACTACCTAACTCATTTTATGAAGCTAACATCAATCTAATAACAAAACCAGGCAAAGACGCTACAAAAAAGGAAAACTACCGGCCAATCTCCGTAATGAATATAGATGCAAAAATCCTCAACAAAATACTTGCAAATCGAATCCAAAGACACATTAAAAAAATCATACACCATGACCAAGTGGGGTTCATTCCAGGCATGCAAGGATGGTTCAACATAAGAAAAACAATCAATGTATTACAACACATTAAAAACTCGAAAGGGAAAAATCAATTGATCATCTCAATAGATGCTGAAAAAGCATTTGACAAAATCCAACATCCCTTTTTGATAAAAACACTTCAAAAGGTAGGAATTGAAGGAAACTTCCTCAACATGATAAAGAGCATATATGAAAAACCCACAGCCAGCTTAGTACTCAATGATGAGAGACTGAAAGCCTTCCCTCTAAGATCAGGAACAAGACAAGGATGCCCGCTGTCACCACTGTTATTCAACATTGTGCTGGAAGTGCTAGCCAGGGCAATCCGGCAAGAGAAAGAAATAAAAGGCATCCAAATTGGAAAGGAAGAAGTAAAACTGTCATTGTTTGCAGATGATATGATCTTATATCTAGAAAACCCTGAGAAATCGACGATACAGCTACTAGAGCTAATAAACAAATTTAGCAAAGTAGCGGGATACAAGATTAATGCACATAAGTCAGTAATGTTTCTATATGCTAGAAATGAACAAACTGAAGAGACACTCAAGAAAAAGATACCATTTTCAATAGCAACTAAAAAAATCAAGTACCTAGGAATAAACTTAACCAAAGATGTAAAAGACCTATACAAAGAAAACTACATAACTCTACTAAAAGAAATAGAAGGGGACCTTAAAAGATGGAAAAATATTCCATGTTCATGGATAGGAAGGCTAAATGTCATTAAGATGTCAATTCTACCCAAACTCATCTACAGATTCAATGCAATCCCAATCAAAATTCCAACAACCTACTTTGCAGACTTGGAAAAGCTAGTTATCAAATTTATTTGGAAAGGGAAGATGCCTCGAATTGCTAAAGACACTCTAAAAAAGAAAAACGAAGTGGGAGGACTTACACTCCCTGACTTTGAAGCTTATTATAAAGCCACAGTTGCCAAAACAGCATGGTACTGGCACAAAGATAGACATATAGATCAATGGAATCGAATTGAGAATTCAGAGATAGACCCTCAGATCTATGGCCGACTGATCTTTGATAAGGCCCCCAAAGTCACCGAACTGAGCCATAATGGTCTTTTCAACAAATGGGGCTGGGAGAGTTGGATATCCATATCCAAAAGAATGAAAGAGGACCCCTACCTCACCCCCTACACAAAAATTAACTCAAAATGGACCAAAGATCTCAATATAAAAGAAAGTACCATAAAACT
The DNA here is from genome assembly GCF_015220235.1 of Choloepus didactylus. Lineage (NCBI taxonomy): Eukaryota > Metazoa > Chordata > Mammalia > Pilosa > Megalonychidae > Choloepus > Choloepus didactylus. The sequence continues at coordinate 140,909,174 of NC_051310.1, read as the reverse complement.
CCTAGAAGATAATGTAGGAAAACATCTTCAAGACCTTGTATTAGGCGGCCACTTCCTAGACTTTACACCCAAAGCACAAGCAACAAAAGAGAAAATAGATAAATGGCAACTCCTCAAGCTTAGAAGTTTCTGCACCTCAAAGGAATTTCTCAAAAAGGCAAAGAGGCAGCCAACTCAATGGGAAAAAATTTTTGGAAACCATGTATCTGACAAAAGACTGATATCTTGCATATACAAAGAAATCCTACAACTCAATGACAATAGTACAGACAGCCCAATTATAAAATGGGCAAAAGATATGAAAAGACAGTTCTCTGAAGAGGAAATACAAATGGCCAAGAAACACATGAAAAAATGTTCAGCTTCACTAGCTATTAGAGAGATGCAAATTAAAACCACAATGAGATACCATCTAACACCGGTTAGAATGGCTGCCATTAAACAAACAGGAAACTACAAATGCTGGAGGGGATGTGGAGAAATTGGAACTCTTATTCATTGTTGGTGGGACTGTATAATGGTTCAGCCACTCTGGAAGTCAGTCTGGCAGTTCCTTAGAAAACTAGATATAGAGCTACCATTCGATCCAGTGATTGCACTTCTCGGTATATACCCGGAAGATCGGAAAGCAGTGACACGAACAGATATCTGCACGCCAATGTTCATAGCAGCATTATTCACAATTGCCAAGAGATGGAAACAACCCAAATGTCCTTCAACAGATGAGTGGATAAAGAAAATGTGGCATATACACACGATGGAATACTACGCGGCAGTAAGAAGGAACGATCTCGTGAAACATATGACAACATGGATGAACCTTGAAGACATAATGCTGAGCGAAATAAGCCAGGCACAAAGAAATATTATATGCTACCACTAATGTGAACTTTGAAAAATGTAAAACAAATGGTTTATAATGTAGAAAGTAGGGGAACTAGCAGTAGAGAGCAATTAAGGAAGGGGGAACAATAATCCAAGAAGAACAGATAAGCTATTTAACGTTCTGGGGATGCCCAGAAATGACTATGGTCTGTTAAATTCTGATGGATATAGTAGGAACAAGTTCACAGAAATGTTGCTATATTATGTAACTTTCTTGGGGTAAAGTAGGAACATGTTGGAAGTTAAGCAGTTATCTTAGGTTAGTTGTCTTTTTCTTACTCCCTTGTTATGGTCTCTTTGAAATGTTCTTTTATTGTATGTTTGTTTTCTTTTTAACTTTTTTTTTCATACAGTTGATTTAAAAAAGAAGGGAAAGTTAAAAAAAAAAAAAAAGAAAGAAAAACAAGGAAAAAAAAAAAAGATGTAGTGCCCCCTTGAGGAGCCTGTGGAGAGTGCAGGGGTATTTGCCTACCCCACCTCCATGGTTGCTAACATGACCACAGACATAGGGGACTGGTGGTTTGATGGGTTGAGCCCTCTACCATAAGTTTTACCCTTGGGAAGACGGTTGCTGCAAAGGAGAGGCTAGGCCTCCCTATATTTGTGCCTAAGAGTCTCCTCCTGAATGCCTCTTTGTTGCTCAGATGTGGCCCTCTCTCTCTGGCTAAGCCAACTTGAAAGGTGAAATCACTGCCCTCCCCCCTACGTGGGATCAGACACCCAGGGGAGTGAATCTCCGTGGCAACGTAGAATATGACTCCCGGGGAGGAGTGTAGACCCGGCATCGTGGGACGGAGAACATCTTCTTGACCAAAAGGGGGATGTGAAAGGAAATGAAATAAGCTTCAGTGGCAGAGAGATTCCAAAACGAGCCGAGAGGTCACTCTGGTGGGCACTCTTACGCACACTTTAGACAACCCTTTTTAGGTTCTAAAGAATTGGGGTAGCTGGTGGTGGATACCTGAAACTATCAAACTACAACCCAGAATCCATGAATCTCGAAGACAGTTGTATAAAAATGTAGCTTATGAGGGGTGACAATGGGATTGGGAAAGCCATAAGGACCACACTCCACTTTGTCTAGTTTATGGATGGATGAGTAGAAAAATAGGGGAAGGAAACAAACAGACAAAGGTACCCAGTGTTCTTTTTTACTTCAATTGCTCTTTTTCACTCTAATTATTATTCTTGTTATTTTTGTGTGTGTGCTAATGAAGGTGTCAGGGATTGATTTAGGTGATGAATGTACAACTATGTAATGGTACTGTAAACAATCGAAAGTACGATTTGTTTTGTATGACTGCGTGGTATGTGAATATATCTCAATAAAATGATGATTAAAAAAAAAAATCCTGAACGGATAGGAACATGTTGGAAGCAATGTAGTTATTTTAGATATTTATTTTTCTTATGCCTTTGTTCATTTATGGTTTGTTAATTTTCTTGGGGTATGGTAGGAACATGTTGGAAGCAATGTAGTTATTTTAGGTTATTTGTTTTTTCTTATTCCTTTGTTTTGGTTTTGTTTGAAATGTTTCTTTTATTGTTTGTTTTTTAATTTTTTGATAAAGTTAAAAAAAATGTATGAGTGTTAACAAAAGTAAATCAACAGTGGGGAGATGAAGGGAATGGAATGTTTTGTATGTTATTTTTTATTTTAATTTTTATTTTTTGGAGTAATGAAAATGTTCAAAGATTGTGGTGATGAATACACAACTGTATGATGATACTATGAACAACTGATACACTTTGAAGGATTGTATGTTGTGTGAATATATCTCAATAAAATTGCATTTAAAAAAACCCTAAAAAAAAAAAAGTATATTTGAAACTCATGCACATAATATGAATTACATCTCAATAAAGCTGTTACAAAAATATGCAAAAAAAAAATACACTGGATGGGGTTAACAGATTAGACACAGAAGAAAAAAAGCAGTGAATATGAGACACAGCAATAGAAATTACCCAAAAAGTGAAACACAGAAGAAAGACCAAAAATCTGAACAGGGCATCATTGAATTATGAGGCAATCTCAAGTGATCTAACATGTAATAGAAGACCCCTAGGGAAAAGAGAGACAAAGACAAGATATTTGAAAAAACAGCATTTTTTCAAATTTGATGAAATATCCAACAAACCTCAAGCAAAAGAAACATGAAGAAAATCTCACCAAGACACATCATAAACTGCAGAAAACGGGTGAAAAGAGAAAATTAGTCATAGAAAAAAAAGAGATACATTCTGTACAGAGAACTAAAGATAAGACAGTAGCAGGCTTTTCATCAGAAACCATACAGTCCATGTGACAGTGGAGCAGTATCTTTGAAATACCGAAAAAGTCAACCTAGAATTCTATACCCAAAAGAAATATCTTTGAAAACAAAGGGAACACATCAGGGACTTCAGTCAACCAAGATGGCAACGTAAGATGCTCAAGGTGCCATTCCCCAACAGAATCTTTGAACAACTGGCAAAGACTGGCATACACATTTTCCTCAAAATTTTAGAAAATAGTTAAAGGGTTGCAGTAACTGGGCAAGTGCCAAGTCAATACAATGCAGCTTCAAAAATGGTAGCTGAAGTTCGTGGCGCCCTTGCTAACCCCTCCCCAGAGCAGTGCAAAGCCAGTCTGCACTCCCATTGTGGGTCTTTGGCCATCTTCCAGAGGCAGCAGAGTAACCCCTGTGGTGGTTTGAAACTATGTACCCCAGGAAAACATGTTCTTAAATTTAATCCACTCCTGTGGTGTTAAATAAGATCTTGTGATGAGGCTTCTTCAGTTAAGTTGCGACCCACCTCATTCAGGATGAGTCTTGATCCTTACTGGAGTCTTTTGTAAACAGAATGAATACAGAGAAAGAGAGAAAGCCACAAGGCAAGAAGCTGAAATCAATGAAACCTGGAAGAGAAGGGAGAGACCAGCAGATGCCACCAAGTGCCTTGCCATGTGGCAGAGGGGAAAATGATCACCGGCAGTCAGTCTTCAGGAAGAAAGCATTGCTTTGATGATGCTTTGATTTGGATGTTCTCATGGCCTCAAACGAATTCCCGTTGTTTAAAGCAAACCCCTTTCATGGTATCTGCTTTAGTAGCCTAGCAAACTAAAACACCCCTATGTGCATACTGGGTTGCCTGTATGTTAGTGCTAATATACTGGGTGGAAGCCTGAAAGACCACCAGGAAACTTGACCTGCAAGCAAAGAAGCAGCTTGCAGACAGCTAAAGCACTAAAAAATAAGTCAAAACAGTCTGGAGCAAAGGATCACCTGCATTAAGTCATGCTATAGAGCACCTATTTCATAGGGAGTTGAGGGGGCATTCAAGTTCCTGTAACAGAGGAATTCCTGAGGCCACAAGTAAGCATGAGCCCAGCACAAGAAGCAGTGTCTACACAGGCTCACATAAGACAGAAAGAACCCTGCCCTTCACATTCACTTCTGACTGATCTTGATAGAGCTAAGGTCTGTTGGAGACCACCAACCAAAGCAGAGCCAATTTGCAAAAACTGAAAGGTGCTTTTTGCATTGATTCATTTGTCTTTGTTAGCTCCTGGCACTCAAGGAAATCTCTGTCATATAGCTGGAAACAAAGTCAAAGAAACACTCAACTCAGGGAGTAAACCCCACAGTTAACACTTTAAAATATTGAATGTACATTGTGCAACAAAAGATTACAAGGCAAACAGAAAATGATGGCCCTTGCAAAGATAAAAGATCAAGATCCAGAAACCATCAATGAAGAGGACCAGACTTTGACATACCAAAAACTTTTTAATAATGATCCTTAATATGCTCAAGGTAAGGAAAACATGAAGAAAGAACTAAAGGATATCAGGAAAACAATGAACAATATGAAAATCTCAATAAAGAAATTTTAAAAGGAACCAAACAATTACTGGAGTCAAAGGCCACAGTAACTAAAATGAAAAATTCCTTAGAGGGTTTCAACAGCAGATTGGAGCTGGAAGAAGGAAGAATTAATGGTCTCAAAAACAAGACAATTGAAATGATTCAGGTTGGGAACCAGAAAGAAAGAAGAATTTTAAAAAGCAAACAGAGATTAGAGACCTGTAGAATACCATCAAGCATACCAATATGTGCATTATAGGGGTCTCAGAAGGAGAAGAGAGAAAGGGGTAGAAGGAATATTCAAAGAAAAAAAAAGACAGAAAATGTCCCATATTTAACAAGAACCATGAATATGCACATTCAGGAATACCGATGAACACTAAACAGGATAAACTCAAAGAGAACCATGCCCAGACAATGTAGTAATCAAACTGTTGAATGCCAAAGACAAGGAGAAGGTTCTCAAAGATGCAAGAGAAAAGCAATGTGTTATGTACAGGGGAGTCCTAGTAAGATTAAGTAATGATTTCTCATTAAAAACCACAGAGGCAAGAAGGCAATGGAACAAAATATTTAAAGTTCTGAAAGAAAACAATTGCCAAACAAGAATTTTATATCCAATAAGACTTTCAAAATAAGGAAGAGATTAAGACATTCCCAGATAAAATAAAACGGGACCATAGTAGATAATGGATCGAAGCTTCATGAAGAAATAAAGATCTCTGGTAAGGGTAACAACATAGGTGTATATAAATGCCGGTATTATTGTATTTTTTGGTGACTCCACTTTTCGCTTCTAATAGGTTGTAAAATGCAAATACACAAAAATTGTCTATGGTTTTGGACATACAATGTATAAAAATATAATTTCTAACAAGTATAATAAAAAGGAAGAGGGACGGGTATATGGAACAATGTTTGTATGTGCCATTGAAACTATGTTGGTATCAAATCAAACGTGATTTTCTAGATTTAGGATGCTCAATTAAGGCTCTGGAAATAAAATAAAAGAAAATATGTGAAAACTATATACAGAAAAAGATGAGAAGGAATTTAAAATAGTACAATTCAAAAAAATCAAATAAATATGGAAGTAAACATTAAAGGATGAATTAAGGGTCGTAAAAGGTATAAGACTTACAAAGACAGAATAGCAAAATGGCAGAAGAAAGTCCTGCATTATCAGTAGTTACCTTAAATGTAAATGGATTAAACTCTCCATTCAAAAGGCAGAGATTGGCAGAATGGATAAAAAAAAAAAAAGCATGACTCAACTATATGATGTTTACAAGAGACTTTCCTTAAATTCAAAGACACAAATAGGTTGGAAATTTTTGTATGGCAAAAGTACTGTGAACAAAGTGAGAAAACTTAAAGTGGGAGAAAATAATGGCTAACCATATATCTGATAAGGGCTTAATATGCAGAATATATGAAGAAATCCAACTAAACAATTTAAAGACAAACAACCCAATTAAAATGTGGGCAAAAGACTTGAATAGACATTTCTCCAAAGAAGATATACAAGTTTCCAAAAAGCAGATGAAAAGATGCTCCGCGTCATTAGCCATCATGGAAATGCAAATTGAAATCACGAGATACCATTTCACATCCACTAGAGTGATTACTATTTAAAAAAAAAGAAAAGAACAAGTGTTGGAGACAACGTGGAGAAATAGGAATACTCATCCATTGGTGGGAATGTAAAATGGTGCAATGCTATGGAAGACAATTTGGCAGTTCCTCAGAAAGTTAACTATAGAACCATCATATGACCCAGCAATCCTACTTTTAGATATATACCCAAAAGAACTGAAAGCAGGAACTCGAACAGATTTTCGCATACCAATGTTCATAGGGGCATTATTCACAATTCCCAAAAGTTGGAAGCAACCTGTTCCAGTTTGCTAAAGCTGCCAGAATGCGAAATACCAGAAATGGATTGGCTTTTATAAAGGGGTTTATTTGGTTACACAGTTACAGTCTTAAGGCCTAGGTAAGGCAAACATAATAGGGTACCTTCACTGAAGGGTGGCCATTGGCGTCCGAAAAACCTGTTAGCTGGGAAGGCATGTGGCTGGTATCTGCTCCAGAGTTCTGGTTTCAAAATGGCTTTCTCCCAGGACATTCTTCTCTAGGCTGCAGCTCCTCAAATACATCACTCTTAGTTCTCCAAAATGTCAATCTTAGCTGCTCTAGGGGCATTTGTAGTGTCTTAGCTTCTCTGGAGCAAAGTCTGCTTTCAAAGGCCATCTCCAAAATGCCTCTGTAAGCTGCTGCTCCTCTCTCATCTCCACTGCATTCTTCAAACTGTCCCTCCTGGCTGTAGCAATCTTGCTCCTTCTATCTGAGCTTATATAGTGCTCTAGTAAACTAAGAAAGGCCCACGCTGAATGGTCAGGGCCACACCTCCATGGAAGTTATCCAATCAGAGTTATCACCTACAGTTAGGTGGGTCGCATCCCCATGGAAACGAAGAATTACAATCTAATCAACACTAATACGTCTGCCCCCACAAGACTGCATCAAAGATAATGGCATTTTGGGGGACATAATACATTCAAACTGGCACACAACCCAAATGTCCATCAACAGATAAATGGATAAGTAAAATGTGATCTATACATACAATGGAATATTCAGCCGTGAAAAGTAATATAGTTCTAATATATGCAACAACATGCATGAACCTTGAAGACACCATGTTGAGTGAAATAAGCCAGACAGAAGAGAACAAATATTGTATGATCTCACTAATATGAAATAATTAGAATAAACACATTCATAGATCAGACACTAGAATATACGTTACCAGAGGCTAGGGTGGGGTTAGGGAATGGGGAGTTAATGGTTACAGAATTTCTGTTTGGGGAGTGTTCTAATTTGCTAATGCTGTCAGAATGCCAAACACCAGAAATGGATTGGCTTTTATAAAAGGGCGTTTATATGGTTACACAGTTACAGCCTTAAGTCCATAAAGTGTCCAAGGTAACACATCAACAATTGTGTACCTTCACTGGAGGATGGCCAATGGTGTCTGGAAAATTTCTGTTAGCTGGAAAGGCACGTGGCTGGGGTCTGCTCTGGAATTCTGGTTTCAAAATGGCTTTCTCCCAGGGTGATCCTCTCTAGGCTTCAGCTTCTCTCCAAAATGTCACTCTCAGTTGTTCTTGGGGCGTTTGTCGTCTCTTAGCTTCTCCAGAGCAAAAGTCTGCTTTCAAAGGCCATCTCCAAAATGTCTCTGTAAACTGCAGTTCCTCTCTCAGCTCCTGTGCATTCTTCAAAGTGTCCCTCTTGGCTGTAGCAAGCTCGCTCCTTCTGTCTGAGCTTATATAGTGCTCCAGTAAACTAATCAAGGCCCATGCTGAATGGGCAGGGCCACACTTCCATGGAAATTGTCCAATGAAAGATCTCGCCCACAACTGAGTGATCTCATCTCCACAGAAACATCCAATCAAAAGTCTCCAGCCCAATCAACACCAATACATTTCCTGCCCACACAAGACTGCATCAAAGATAATGGCATTTTGGGAGACATAATACATCCCAACCAGCACAGGAAGATAGAAAAGTTTTGGTAGTGGATGGTGGTGATGGTCGCACAACATTATGAATGTAATTAACAGCACAGAATAATGTATTTGAATGTGAGTAAAGGGAAATTTTAGGTTGTTAATTTTACTACAATAAAAATTTTAAAAAACCCATCAACATAGTACTTACTACACAAACAAGGAACACTAAAGTAAACCATGGACTAAAGTTAGTACAGTTATAATAATATTCTTTCATCAGTTGTAACAAGGATACCAAAGTAAGGTGTTAATAATTGGGGGGGCGGGGGCATATGAGAACTCTGTATTTTCTGCATGATTTTTCCTGAAACCTACAACTTCTTTAATTAAAATATATTTTATGTGAAGGCAAAACTAGTATTTTTTTCAAATATATATTAAGAGAATTGGTCACTGGCAGACCTTCAGTAGAAAAAATATTAAGTTTCAAGTAGAAAAATGATGAGAGATAGATTCTGGGTCTACACAGAGGATTGAAGAACAACCGAAATCGTAAACATTTGGGTTAAGAGTTTATAAAAATAATCTTTTTTATATTTTTAAGTAATATTTTCATTTTCTGTATTTTCATATTTAATGTCTTTAAAAGATAATCTGCTTAAGGCAAAATTATACTGTACTGTATTATGGAGTTTATAACATATAAAATAACTATAATACAGGGGACACAAAGGATGGAATGGGGTAATGGAAGTATGCTCTTGTAATGATCATACACTATTGGTGGGTGGAAAAGTATTATTTGAAGGTAGACCATGATACACGTACACACACACATCTTAGTACAAATAGAAAAAAATTGCAAAATTTTTATTGCAGAAAACAATATCAATAATCATATTAAGTCTAAATAGTACAAACACTCTAATCAAAAGGCAGGAAGTGTCAGATTAGATAAAAAAGCAAGAAGCAGTTATATGCTGTCTACAAGAAATCCACTTTAAATATAGAGACATAGGTTAACATTTTGAAAAGAAAAAACAGATACACCATGATAATACGTATCAAAAGAAAACTGGATTTGTCCATATTATTATCAAAGTATATTTCAGAGTAAAGAATATTATCACATATTCGTGATTGAATCATGTCCCCCACAAAATACATGTGCAAGTCTTAATCCACATTCCTGTGGGTGTGAACTCCTTTATAAATAGGATATTTGAAGGTGTTATTAGTTAAGATATGGACTCATTTATGAGTAAGATCTTGGAAGATCCTGTTTAGATGAGACCAAATTGAATGAGGGTGGGTCTTAATACATATGACTGAAGTCCCTTATAAGTAGAAGAAATCTAGACGGAGACACAGCAACTGAGCAGGGGAACTGGAAACCAGAAGGAAAAGCCATGTGATGGAGGCAGAGATGCAAGCCAAAGAACCCCAAGTACTGTGGCAAGCTAGCACCAGAATGCTATGACTCTGAGAGACTTTGATTTTGGATTTCTAGCCTCCAAAATTATGAGCAATAAATTCCAATTTTTTAAGCCAACACTTAGTAGCCCTGGCAAACTAAGGCACCAAGAATAAAGAACATTTGATGAAAAGGGGTAAGTTTATCAAGAGGATATAACTGCTAAATATGTATACACCTAATAACAAAGTTTCAAAATAGATGAAGCAAGAAGACCTAAATAAATGGAAAGACATTCGGTATTCATGGATTGGAAGGTTACATGTCATTAAGATGTCAATTCTACCCAAACTGATCTACAGATTCAGTGTGAGACCAATCAAAATTCCAACAGCCCACCTTGGAGAAATGGAAAAGAGCTAATTATCAATTTTATTTGGAAGGGTAAGGGGCCTTGAATAGCCAAAAACATCTTGACAAAGAAGAATGAAGTGGTAGGTATCACGCTTCTTGACTTTAACAAATGATGCTGGGGCAATTGGACAGGCATAGGCCAAAAAATGAATCTCAACCTAAACCTTACACCTTATACATAAAATAATTCAAAGTGGATCATGACAGTATAAAACTTTTAGAAGAAAACATAGGAGAAAATCTTTGAGAGTTAGGGCTAAGGGAAGAATTAGAAACGACAGCAAAAGCAAGATCCATAAAAGAAAAAAATTGATAAACTGGACTTCTTCAAATTTTTAAGATTTATTCTGCCAAAGAGCTGCTAAGAGGATGAAAAGACAAGCTACAAACTGGAAGAAAAATATTTGCAAACCACGTATCTGACAAAGGACTTGTATCTATAATATACAAAGTGCTCTTATAACTCAACAGTTAAAAAACAAAATCCAATTAGAAAATTATCAAAAGATATGCGCAGACATGTCTAACAGCAGACATGTTATTTGACATCTGTATATCAAATAACATACAGATGTCAGAGAAGACATACAGATGTCAAATAAACACATGAAAAGATGTTTGACCTCATTAGTCGACTAGGAAATGCAAATTAAAAAATACTATCACTATACACCTGTAAGTATGACTAAAATGAAAAATAATGCTAATACCAAACGCTGATGAGGATGCACACATACATTGCTGGTTGGAATGTAAAATGGTGCAGTCACTCTGGAAAATAGTTTGGTGGGTTTTTGTTTTTTTTTTAAATAAAAGTAAACATACATTTGTCATACAATCCAGCAAGTGCTGTCTTAGGCATTTTTAGGGAAATAAAAATAAATATTCATACAAAAACCTGTACAAAAATGTTCATAGCTGCTTTATTTGTAAGAGACAAACAGTGGAAACAGCTCAATTGTCCTTCATTGGGTGGTGTATCATACAATAGAAAATTACTCAGCAATCACAAGGGACAAATTATTGATACATACAGATGGGTATCGAGGACATTGAGTGGAAAAAAGCCAATATCGAAAGATTACATGCCTTATAATTCCATTTATATAACATTCTAAATATGACAAAATTATAGAGATGGAGAACAGACTAGTGTTTGCCAGGGAAACGGGACAGAGGGGTGGATGAGACTATAAAGCTGTAGCACCAGGGAATCATCACTCTTGTTATGTAGGAGTTCTGTATCTTGATTATGGTGGTGGTTACACTAATCTATACATAGGATAAAATTGCATAGAAACACACCTACACATACACACAAAAATGAGTGCACGTAAAAAGTGGTGAAACTGAGTAAGGTCTGTATTCTAGTTAACAGTGTTGCATTGATAGTTTCCTGGTTTTTATATTGTACTAGAGTTATCTAAGATGCTACCACTGGGGGGAGCTAGATGAACATGCAGAGGAATCTACTATCTTTTGAGTCTTTGTTTCAAAATGAAACATTTTTTTTTAAGTCAGTTCTCCCCAAACTGATCTATAGATTATACAAAATCCAAATCTAGGTATAAAGGATACTGACATGAAATGGCTTTCCTTGATGAAAGAGAGAGAGAGAGAAAGAGAAAGAGAGAGACACAAAGGAAGAGAAGTACATAGGGGGAAAAAGAAGTGTGCTTAGTAGCCAAGCAACTAGAGTGAAGAGGCAACATCGTCCTAAGAGAGATTTCATTCAGGCCTTAGGGAAACCGGATGAATCACTGTTGCCCCACAAGGGAGTATGCCTTCCAGCAAATCTTCCCGATGCCAGATTTAATTCCTCTCTTCTCAGGACTATGCTAAATTCTTGGTGTTCTCCCATCCTTCCAAAATGAAAAGTTTTATAGTGTGTCCTTTGAAAAAAATTGGACTTAACCTCTGTATTACTTTTTAAAGTTTTAAAATGGGTAATACATTCACAAGGTACAAAACTCAGGAAAGACCAAAAGGAAAGTAAAAAGTTTTCTTCCACCTCTACCCACAGCCACCCGGTTTCTTTTCTTGGAGGCAACCAACATTACCAGTTTCTCATCTATTCTTCCAAAAATATCCTGTACATAAAAAAGCAAACGTATGCAAATAGATGTGAGAATGTGTATACACATATATATTTCTTCCGTCTCCCTTTTTTCCACACAAATAATAGCACATCATTACATACTGTTCATGCATTACCTTTTTTTTTAACCTAACCACTTATTTTGATAAGTTCAGATCAAAACAAAAAGAGCTTCCAACACATCCGCTTTGTTTTTTTCCTTTTGATGACATAGTAGTCCACTGGGTGCATGTGCCACGATCCATTTGGAAATTTACCCTAATGTAAATATGAGATTTAGTCTCATATACTAGAGTTCTCTATGTATTTGTGTCTATTTCTGGGTATGCAGAATGCCCCCTGTGATGGTTAGGTTCATGTGTCAACTTGGCCAGGTGATGGTACCCAGCTGTCTGGTCAAGCAAGCACTGCCCTAATCATTGCTGTGGAACGTTTGTGGCTGGTTAATAAACCAACAGGCTGGTTTATTAAATCATCAGTCCATTGGCTGCAGCTGTGACTGATGACGTCAACAAAGGGCGGGTCTTCCACAATGAGAAAATGCAGTCAGCTGGATTTAATCCAATCAGTTGAAGACTTTTAAGTAAGACAGACAGAGGACCTTCACTTCTTCGGCTGACCAGCAAAGCATTTCCTGAGGAGTTTGTTGAAATTTCCAGTTTGTTTCCTGAGGAGTTCATCCAACACATTCGTCGAAGGTGCCAGTTTGCTGCCAGAGGAGTTCATTGAACATCGTCATTGGAGTTGCCAGTTTGCTGCCTGCCCTATGGAATTTGGACTCGTGCATACCCACAGTTGTGTGAGACACTTTTATAAATCTTATATTTATAGATATCTCTCATTGATTCTGTTTCCCTAGAGAACCCTAATACACCCCCCCATCCAAAAGATTTCTATGTTCTAAACCCCAAAACTTGTGAATATTACTTTTACATAGCAAAAACGACTTTGCAGATGTGATTAAGGTAAGCATTTTGAGATGGAGAGATTATCATGGACTATCCAGTGGGCCCATGTAATCATAGGGTCCTCATAAGAGGGAGACAGAGGCTCAGAATTAGAACAGGAGATGTGATGATGGAAGCAAAGGTCAGAGTGATATTGGCTTTGAAGACAGAGGAAGGGACCATGAGCCACAGAATGCAGGCAGCCTCTAGAAACTGGAAAAGGCAAGGAAACAGATTCTTCCATAGAGCCTCCAGAAGGAACACAATCCTGCTGATGCCTTGACTTTAGCCCAGTGAAACCCATTTTGGAATTCTGACTTCCAAAACTGTAAGATAATACATTTTTGTTGTTTCAAGCCACTGGATTTGTGATAAATTTTTACAGCAGCTATAGGAAACTAATACTTGGGAAAACTATTCTGTTCCATTGACATATCTTTTGTACAAGTACTACACTGTTTTAATTATTGCAGTTTTATAATATGTTTTAATATCTGGTCTGTTTAGGCCCTTTTGTTTCAAGATTTCCCTGGTTCTTCTTGCTTTTTTATTTGCCATGTGGAGTTGAGAAGTAGCTTGTTCAGTCCCAAAAATCTTACTAGAATTTTTACTTAGATCATATTATATTAAATTTAAAGATCAACTAAGAGAGAACTGACATTTTTAGGATGTTGAGTTTCATTTTGCTTTTTTTTTCTTTTCCATTTTGTGTCCTTCTTTAACATCTTCAAGTTTCCTTTATAAAGTTTGTGCACTTTTCTTGAGTTTATTCCTATTTTATTTTTTTAAGTTTTTGTGGTAACATATATACAACCAAAAATTTCCCATTAAACCATTTCCAAGTATACAATTCAGTAGTATTAATTACATTCATAGTATTGTGCTATTGCCAATATCATCCATTACCAAAAATTTCTGTCACTGCAAATAGAAACGCTATACAAATTAAGCATTAACTCCCTTTCCCCACTCCACCCCTTTTGTTGCTATTTTTAAATTCTCATCATAAAGTCAAAACAAATTCATGCCAAAATTCAAATAATACAGAAAAGTATACAGATGAAGGCAAAAGTCATCCAAAATCTTACTAGTAAGCAACCTTCCACATACCAAGTTCTCTTAGCCATTAAAGAAGTCAGTGACTGTTAGGTAGGCAATTATCAGGGATTGCTAAAAATCTCATTGTTATTTTAATTGAGATTGCACTCATTAGGGAAAATCTTCAACTTTATAATATTGAGCCTTCTTCTCTGGGAACATAGTATGTCTCTTCATCAATTCAAATTCTCTTTTATGTCCCTTAGAGTTTTAGATTTCTCCCTACAGGTCCTGAACGTTTAAAATGTTTACTCCTACACACTTTATGGTTTTTGTTGCTACTGTGAGTGGGATCTCTTTCTCTATTACACTGATTATTGTTAGAATGCAATAAAGCAATTGATCTTTGTAAATTTTGTGAGTAGCTATACTAATGTGTTCTTTTATTGTCTATAACAGATTTTCAGCTGAGTCCCTCAAATTATCAGGTATGTAATCATCTCTACCAATCCTTTCCAACATTAAGATCTTTTATTTCATTATTATTACTTTTAGTGGCACTTCTAGAACAATAGCAAATAATCATGGCAATAGATTTTTTTGTCTTTTCCAGATTTTAATGAAAGTCTTTCTAATGTTTCACCAGTAAACAGATGATGGCAGCTTGTTTGGGATATCTGTTTTTTCCTTGGTATGTTAGGGAAACATCTATTTCTTTTTTACTTATTTTTTGTTTGTTTTCTAAATCAGGAATTTATGTTGAATTTTATGAAGGCTTTTCCAGAATGAGGAAATTGATCACATGGTTTTTCTTCTTGCTCTATCAATATGGTCAATTGTAATAGATTTCCTGTTATTGCATTATCCTTGCTCTACTGGAATGGATCACTATTACACGGAACTGAAGGTTTCCCTTTATGGTTTTCCCTTTCTGTGCTCCAAACTGACTGTGCTATTAAGATTATTGTTCTTCTAACAAAATACTAGTTTTCTGCTGATTAAACTTCGGTTTTATTAGAGTTTGCCTCCCTGAGATTTCAGACAGATCACTCAGATTGTAGTTTAAGATATACCCTGAACTTTTCAATCACACATTTATAAATATCCTCATGGATTGTTGTGTTACATTTCCTAGAGTTGTTGTGACACAATTGGGATTGCTTAAAACCACAGAAATTTATTCTCCCACATTTCCATGCCCAATCTGTTCTATCTGCTTATAATGTCTCTTCTTCACCCAAGAAATCTTCCCTTTTTAAGACTGAAGTCACAGGTCAAACTTTCTGGTAAATCATGATAAGGTTTACCTTACCAAAATCATTGCCTCCTTCCTTTAGGGTACTGAAAATCTTGAGCAAAGCACCACAGACTGACTATAGGCAAATCTCATTTTTTTTTGCACTTTACTTTATTGAGCTTTGCAGATATTTTATTTTTAACAAATTGAAGTTTTGTGGTGACCCTGCATCAAGCAAGTCTATTGGTGCTATTTTTCCAACAGCATGTGCTCACTTTGTGTCTCAGTTCACATTTTGGTAATTCTCTTAATAGTTCAAAGTTTTTCATTATCATTCTATCTGTTATAGTGATCTTTGATTTTTGATGTTACTATTTTAATTGTTTTGGGGCACCATGAACCATGCCCATGTAAGAAACAAATTTAATCAATAAAAGTTGTGTGTGTTCTGACTGCCCCACTGACTGGCCATTCCCCATCTCTCTCCCTCTCCTTGGGCCTCCTTATTCCCTCAGACAAAGCAATATTGAAATTAGGCCAATTAATAACCCTACAGTGGTCTCTAAGTCTTCAAGTGAGAGGAAAAGTTGCATGTCTCTCACTTTAAATCAAAAGCTAGAAATGATTAAGCTTAATGAAGAGGCATGTTGAAAGCCAAAACAGGCCAAAAGCTAGGCCTCTTGCGCCAAACAGTTAGCCAAGTTGTGAATGCAAAAGAAAAGTTCTTGAAGATTTAGCTAACATTATTGATGAAGGGGGCTACACAAAACAATGGATTTTCAATGTGGATGAAACAGCCTTCTACTTGAAGAAGATGCCATCTAGGACTTTCATAGCTAGAGAGAAATCAATGCCTGGCTTCACAGCTTGAAAGGATGGGTTGACTCTCTTGTTAGGGCTAATGCAGCTGGTGACTTTAAGTTGAAGCCAGTGCTCATTTACCATTCTGAGAATCCTGGGCCTTAAGAATTATGCTAAATTTACTCTGCCTATGCTCTCTAAATGAAACAACAAAGCCTGGATGGCAGCACATCTGTTTACAATGTGGTTTACTGAATATTTTAAGCCCACTGTTGAGACCTATGGCTCAGAAAAAAAGATTCCTATAAAAATCTGACTGCTCATTGTCAATGCACTTGGTCATTCAGGAGCCCTGATGGAGATGTAGAATGAGATGAGTGTTGTTTTCATGCCTGCTAACACAACATCCATTCTGCAGCCCATGGATCAAGGAGTAATTTCGACTTCCAAGTCTTATTATTTAAGAAATACAGTTTGTAAGGCTATAGCTGCCATAGATAGGAATTCCTCTGGATCTGGATAAAGGCAATTGGAAACCTTCTGGAAAGGGTTCACCATTCTAGATACCATTAAGAAAATTCATGATTCATGGGAGGAGGTCAAAATATCAACATTAACAGGAGTTTGGAAAAAGCTGATTTCAACCCTCATAGATGACTTTGAGGGGTTCAAGACTTCAGCGGAGGAAGTAACTGCAGATGTGGTGGAAGTTGAAAGAGAACTAGAATTAGAAGCGGAGACTGAATATGGGACTGAGTTGCTGCAGTCTCATGGTAAAACTTGAACAGATGAGGAGTTACGTCTTATGGATGAGCAAAGAAAGTGGTTTCTTGAGATGGAATCTACTCCTGGTGAAGATGCTGTAAACACTGTTGAAATGACAAGAACATCACATAAACTTAGTTAATAAGGTAGCCAGCAGGGTTTGAAAGGATTGATTCCAATTTTGGAAGAAGTTCTACTGAAGGTAAAATGCTAGCAACAGCACTGCATGCTACAGAGAAATCTTTCATAAAAGGAAGACTCAGTCCATGCAGCAAACTTTATTGTTGTCTGAGTCAATCAATGCAGCAAATTTTATTGTCTTATTTTAAGAAATTGTCACAGCCGCCCTACTTGAGCAACCACCACCCCAATCAGACAACAGCCATCAACATCCAAGCAAGAACCCCACACCAGCAAAAAGATTACAACTGGCTGAAGGCACAGATGATGGTTAGCATTTTTCAGCAAAAAAAGTATTTTTTTTAATTAAATTCAGTTTTATTGAAATACATTCACACACCATACAATCATCCATGATATACAATCCACTGTCCACAGTATGATAACATAGTTATGCGTTCATCACCACAGTCTATCTCTGAACATTTTCCTTACATCAGAAAGAACCAGAACAAGAATAAAAAATAAAAGTGAAAAAAAACACCCAAATCATCCCCCCATCCCACCCCATTTGTCCTTTAGTTTTTATCCCCATTCCTCCACTCATCCATACACTAGATAAAGGGGGTGTGATCCACAAGGTCTTCACAATCACACTGTCACCCCTTGTAATCTACATTATTATATAATTGTCTTCAGGAGTCCAGACTGCTGGGTTGGAGTTTGGTAGTTTCAGGTATTTACTTCTAGCTATTCCAATACATTAAAGCCTAAAAGGTGTTATCTATATAGTGCATAAGAATGTCCACCAGAGTGACCTCTCGACTCCATTTGGAATCTCTCAGCCACTGAAACTGTTTCGTCTCATTTTGCATCCCCCTTTTGGTCAAGAAGATATTCTCAGTCCCACGATGCCGGGTCCACATTCATCCCCGGGAGTCATACTCTGCGTTGCCAGGGAGATTTACAACCCTGGGAGTTGGGTCCCACGTAGGGGGGAGGGCAGCGAGTTCACCTGTTGAGATGGCTCAGTTAGAGAGAGGGCCACATCTGAGCAACAAAGAGGTACTCAGGGGGAGACTCTAAGGCACCATTACATACAACTTTAGACTTTCCTTTGTGGTAATGAGCTTCATAAGGGCAAGTCCCATGCTTGAGGGCTCAGCACATCGAACTGCCAGTCCCAATGTTTGAGCAACAAAGTATTTTTAATTAAGGTATGTACGTTGTTTTTTCATACATAATGCTATTGCACATTTAATACCCTATAACCAGCGTAAACAACTTATATATGCACTGGGAAATCAAAAATTTTGTGTGATTCACTTTATTGTAATATTCGCTTTATTGTGATTATGGTTTATGGAATGGAACTAGCAGTATCTCCGAGGTAGCCTGTAGTTCTATTTCTTTCTCCCCTCCCGAAGCGCTAGATCCTAGCTCAATTTCATAGTTTCATCCACCTCCTAGGGCTTCTCCAATTCCACCACTTCCAGGGACTCGGAAAACAACTCGCTCTGGCAAATTGACTGACTCAGCCTGACGCGAAGTGCCGAAAGTCCACGTTCACACACCGCAGAGACAAACTTTCAACAGATGCTCCAAGGAGCCAGGTTATCTACCATAGTGCCTGATGACCGGCAGCTGCGGCACCTGCTGGGAGATGTAGTCCGACCGACCCTAGTACCTCTTGGGAGTTGTAGTCCTCCATCTGGGAGAGAGAAGAGGGCGGCAGTTCGCAAACTTTAAATTATCCTTAGGGATAAATAAAGAGTGCAACCCAAATAACATGCAGATTCTTTGGGACCATTCCTCGGGCTCGCAAGCAGTGGCCAAAGTGGCTCTGGGCGGATTCGAGAAGGGCGGGGAGACGTTACGTTGACGCGGGCGTGACCCTGCCGAGGAGGGTTTGGCGGGATTTCCGAAAGCGGCGGAGCCGAGTGCGCGCTGCGGCCTAGACCCAGACCAGAGGAAAGCTGAGGCCCCCCGGGGCGCGTAGTTAGGAGCTGAGTAGGGGAGCTGGGCTGTGTGCAGAAGGCCTGGGCTCGGGAGTAGGGAAGTGTGGCGCTAGCGACAGGTCCGGGGTCCGTCGGGGGTGGGCGCACACCGGGCCAGCGGACAGAAGTCTGAGTGGACTGCGGCCGAGTGAGCAGCGCTGCAGGCCGAGGTGAGTGAAAGGCGCAGACCCGGCCCCTTTCCACGGCTCGTCCTCGCGTTAGTCGGACTGGGACACGGGCCCGTGCTCCCGCAGCCGGCTTACCCGGCTCCTCCGTGCTAGGTGAGAAACCGAGATGGTGGAGCAGGGCGGGTTCCAGGCCCAACCGCCTCTCAGAGCTCGTTGTGGAGAAAACGGGATCTGGGAGGAACCGTGGAGACCTTCATTTCCATCACCCATTCTATGGGCGAGGAAGTCGAGACCCAGAGAGGTGTGGTGACTTAGTTAAGGTCACAGCTTTTTAGTGCTGGCGCCAGGATTTCTTATTTCTGGCCATTTCTCTTGACGTCACGCCACGTTTTGCTTACAAAGTACCAACCTCCGTTTGCCAGAAAATATTTTCATAATCTAATGTGGAAGATCGATCACGTGGTGCCGAGGGAATGATGGGAAGTGACTTTTTTTCCCCCTAAACTTAACGAAATATAGTGTAATATACATAGAGAAAAATGCACACATCACAAGTATTTACAGTTCCATGAATTCTTACAAAATAAATATACCTGTGTAATCACCACTCAGGTCAAGAAATAGAATGCCGTCAGCACACCAGAATCCTCCCTTGCAAAACTTCGTCCAGTACTTGCCCCACTTTCCTTCAGAGGCAACCACTACACGGACCTAAAACACCACTGACTAATTTTGCCTATTTTTGAATAGTGTATTAATGAAATAATACTTTATATATATAAATCATTTTGTGACTGACTTCATGCAACATTATGTTTGTAGATTCATAAATACCCTTGCATATAGCAGTACTTCATTCTCATTACTAAGTAGTATTCTTTATCCATTCTACTTATGTCTTGGTTCCAGTTTTTGGTTTTTATGAGAAAGGCTGCTGTGAACATTCCTATATATATATTTTGGTGCACACATGCATGCTTTTCAGGTGGTTTATACACAAGAGTAGTGAAATTCCTGCCTCATAGGATTTGTCTATTTTCATCTTTCACATTTAATGCTATTCCAAAGTGGTTGAAATGATATACATTCACAGCTCTGTATGAGTGTTTAGTTGTTCCACATGCTTCCCAACACTTGAATATTGTTAGTGAGTTTAATTTTAGCAATTCTAATGGGTATATAGTATTATCTTCATTGTGGTTTTAATTTTAATTTCCCTGATTACTAATAAGGTTGAGCATTTGTTCATTTGTTTATTGGCCATCTGGATATCTTCTATTGTGAAGTGCTTGTTTAAATCTCTACTCATTTTTCTTTGGGTTGTCTTTTTCTTAACTGATTTAAAGGAGTTCTTTATATAATCTGGTTATCAGCTGTTGGTTATATATGTGGCAAAATTTTCTCCCAAACTATTTTCTTAATGTTATCTTTTGATGAATAGAAGTTCTGAATATAATGTAGTCCAATTTTTATCTTTGCCTTTATTTTATGGTTTGTTGCATTTTCTATAGTTTAAGAAATCTTCCCTATACCAAGGTCATGAAGATATTCTCCTATATTAAAAGCTTTGTTTTACCTCTTATGCTTAGATCTACCATCTAAATTGGAGATTAATATTTTTCTATGGTGTGAGATATCATAGTCAAGTTCATTTTATTCTATAATACTATTCAGTCAACCCATCACTGTTTACTGAAAAGACCATCCTTTCATCATTGCTCTGCAGTGCCATCTTTTTCATAATTTACAAAGAATGTTATTTAAATTTAAATTGCATCCAGGTGATTTGGATAAATTGAATTATCCTGTGCTCACAGTATGCAAAATGTGCCACCTAAGAGATCTGTGCCTAAACCAATCCAGACAAATGATCATCTTATTTTCTAATCAAGTCTCCAAGAGTGGAGACTTTGTGTCTCTTATCTTTTAGGTTAAATTTGTCCTAATATTTGTCCATATTCTTTTGATGTTATTTAAGTATTCTTGTGGACATCAAGACTTGTTCATTTTTACAACTTGATGATACTTAGAAAAGATTTTTTGTACTCAATTCTTCTTTCCAAGCTGAGCATTTTAAATTCTATAATAATAACATGGCTAAGTATATGTCTTAAACTAAATGGAAGGGCTTACACTGAGCAGGTGGCTTGCATGTTATTTATTCATTTGTTCATTCATTGAGGTGTCTAAAGCTCTGGAATTGACTAAAATGGTGATCCTTGAATTTCATACTCTCCTGTTGGCAGCAACAAGTGTGTCTACAAGCTATGATCTTTACTTAAGTTTCACTATCAGGAATGGAGGCTTATGGGCAGCCATTTTGTACCTTCAGTTCACTCCTGTCTCCCTTCCTCCACCCCACCTGCCCCCAGAATCCCTCTTGTTAGAAGGGAAAAATGGAACTAAAGCTTTTTAACCTTTCATCAGTCTTATTATTTTTTCAGTAGAGTCCTGGAATGTCTACATTCATCTACCAAACATTTACCAAACACCTAACATAATGTATCATGAAACATATAAAAATAAATAAGACTTTGCTCCTACCCTCAAGGAATATAAGGTAAGGTTACAGAGAGGAATAGTTAATGTAGTTAAGCTGTGCATCTTTAAGAAACCAAGTGGTCCTGGTTCTTCCTAAAGTCTTTCTTATACAATTAACTTTCTAAAAGGAGGGAATGCTGGTAAAAGGTTGTTCTTTTTCCTGCCATGGGTAGGTCAGTGATTAGACTAAAAGCTTAACAAGTAATTCTTCAGAGATTTATTGCAAAACTAAATTGCAACTCCATACTTAGGCCGCATTGTTGCTCTAGTGTTCTTGATGGCCACCTGTATTTTTCAGTATTGAACACCCTGAGTAATGGCTATGCAGATGCAGCTTGAAGCAAATGCAGATACTTCAGTGGAAGAAGAAAGCTTTGGCCCACAACCTATTTCACGGTTAGAGGTATGTACTTAGTTGTTAATTTTGTTATTATAATGCTGAACAAGATTCTTCTACCTGATAGGAGAATTCACTGCCTTTTACTTAAACCACTGGTTTCCATTCCAAGTCAAGACTCAAATGAGAGTTTTCATGAGGGTTGTCAAGGGTTCTGTAGAAAGGCTTAATAATAGGAGCTCAACATGTTTGACCAGGGCTCTTTTGTCTATAATTCTCCTCCTACATTATTTTTCTTTCTCAGAGTTGAACTGTCAGAAACTAAGACACCCTAGAATTCCCTGGTAGAGTCTCTGTACTGTTTGCACTAACTATAAAAGTGCTGTCCAGGGAATTCTAGTGGCCTGTGTCAGCTATGTAGGGAGAAAGGAGCAACTTCTCTACATTTACCCAGATCTGTGCTGAAATTACTAGTAAGACAGCTATCATAGGCAGAGAGAAGGACTTGGGGATATAAAGAAATAAAAGCCAAGTTCCAATCCAGGACTGTGCCCAAGAGCACTAAGCACCAGAGCTGGAGTCCATTGTACAGTGGTCCAGTGTAAGTGCAGCTGACTTGGGTTAAAGAAGTTGGCGGGGAAAGGAGAGAAAGTTTTGGTTCTTCTTGTCTTATTATGCATATTTCTCTCATCCCCAGCTGAGCTTCAAGACCCCAGAAGTTATGTAAATGGCTTTGTGGTAAAACATCAGAGAGGCAGGAGCCTCATTTTTAGTTCAGAGTCATAACTTTCGGTACCATGAGCATCCTTATACCCATGCATATGTATTCATTATTGCTGAAATAGTCCTTGCTGGAATAGCAAACAAAGTATAGAGAGATTATTCTCTCCCTTTGCCAAGCCCTTCCTTGCCCTCAAATAGGTATTTATCCCCTCACTAACTTGCTCTCTCCCCAGAAGTCACAATTTTGGTGGCTAATAAATCCAAAGGTGCTTGGGTATAGGGGGAGAATGGTGTCCTCAGGTGGTTTGTTTTGAAAAGTAGGATAAGGGTCCCTGACCAAAAGTAATTGTCTCCAGTCTTTACAGCAGAACATCTCAGTGATTGTGCTGCAAAGGATAATTTATGTGCTAAGATAGTGATCCCCTCTGCTCTGGAACAGCCTTATCTCATTACCCTAGCATAATATAAAAATATCATTTTCTATGTGTGCTTGATGCGAAAAGGTTGGGAAGCACTGGTTTAGAGTACCCTTTTAGGGACCAGGCTGTCAAGGATTGTGTAGAATCATAGTCATAAAAGGTTGGGAATTAGTGGTTTATTCCCATTGCTTGCAAATTACTGGCTTAATCCTACTACATAATAAGAGTTCATTTTAATGTGCATGACTTTGTACTAGATTAAAAATGAAAAGGTTGATAATTTGTTATTCAGTACCTCATATGTGAGGCACACGTTTCAAAACTTGCAAATAATATTACAATTCTTCAAAACAACTCTGAAATAGGTGGGACAAGTATTCCCATTTGACAGATGAGAGAACTGAAGCTTAAATTATAGTTTTCTTCCCTTGCAGCAGTGTGGCATAAATGCCAATGATGTGAAGAAACTGGAAGAAGCTGGATTCCATACTGTTGAGGCTGTTGCCTATGCACCAAAGAAGGAGCTAATAAATATTAAGGGAATTAGCGAAGCCAAAGCTTATAAAATTCTGGTAAGTACAGCTCATATGATTTAGGAAGGCATTAGAGGAACAATACAAAAGGGTATCCAGTGAAATTTAGTCTTCTTCCCTCCATCCCTCCATCCCTTGTTCTCCTGTCATCCTGTTCCCCTTTGCAGAGACGACTCTAATGGCCAGTTTCTTATCTTTGTATGTACCTTTTTGCATAAATTCACATTTTTCTAGAAAATTGCAATATCGTGAAATATGACATAAATACTGTCAAATTGACTATCAGTTCACACTCCCACGAGTAGTGAGTGGTGTAAATACCTTCTCTTTCTATGTATTATGATCTCTTACCTGAGAAATATGGTCATTATTATGCAACCATTAGAAACAGTTTAGAATAATATTTATTTACATAGGAAAATCCTCCTGATATAAGAAAGCAGCTTAAGAAAATGTGTGTGTGTGTGTGTGTGTGTGTATGGGGCTTATGGTTCAAAGGGGAAATTTTAGGTTGTATATATGTTACTGGAATAAAAATTTAAAAAAAAAGCAAACCATAGTACTTTACAACAGAAACAGTGAACCCTAATGTAAATCATGGACTATAGTTAATGGACAATTATAACAGTAATCTTAAATGGACTATAGTTAATGGACAATTATAACAATAATCTTAAATGGACTATAGTTAATGGACAATTATAACAATAATCTTAAATTGATTGTAACAAATGTACCACACTAATGTATGATGTTAATAATAGGGGGAAATATATGGAACTCTGTATTTTCTGCATGATTTTTCTGTTAACCTACAACTTCTCCAATTAAAAAAAATACATACATGCATGTGTATGTGTATTAAGCGTGTATGTATAGTGCATAAACTAGGGATAAATTTACCAAGATATTAACACTGTTATTTCTGATTGTAGGAATGTGATCAATTTTTATTTTTTGCCTCAATTTTTTAAAATTCTACATCTTCCGTAGTAAAAACATATTTCACATAGCAAAGAAGATTTTATTACTTGAGTATTAATTAAGCACTCAGTGTTTATAATCTTATCAGTTAACTTATTATAGGTAATGTTCTTTAATAATTACAAGGGAATGTGATTTCAGAGCATGTGCTTTTTAGTTTTTTTCCCCTTACTAAGTGACATAAAAGTGATTTTACTGACTTAAGTTGATTATGAGGTAGTGACTTAATAATCCCTTATATAGCACTTTATCTTTGAAATTCCATCCTTTTCACATATATTCTTATTTGACCTTCATAACGACATTGAGAAAGCTAGGTAGGACTGATATTATCTCTTTTATGGATGAGGAAACTTAGGCACAGAGTTCAATTGACTGCTGTTATAGTTTCAGAAAAATCTTGTCTGAAAAAGAATCTTCAAAAGCCAAAGAATCTTCAGAAAAGAATGCTTCTTTTCTTAGTGGATAGCCTCACTGCATTTAATTCTGCCATGTAATTTAGGCACGTGTACAGTAAATCTGTGATTTTTGTGTACTATATAAGCCCAATTAATTCTGTTTTATTGGGTATTCTTACACTAAGAGCTTTAAATTTTTAAGCAATGTCAGGGCTATTACACTAGACATTTATTTAGTACCACTCATTAATTACTAGTAATTCAGTCAGGGCTCAATTCTTAATTTAAGCCATAAAAGTAAAAGTGTTGCCATCTATGGAAGTACAAGTTATTTATTGGATAACTCAAATAAATGTTTGTTGAAATGATGACTCAACTGGAAATAATTCTGAATCCCTAATACTTCATTAAAGGATGGGTTATTGACTGAACCAGTAGGGGTCCCTAAAGTCTATTTTTTATTTCTTTTTGGGCATCAGTTCTGTGATTAAACAAATACTCAAAGAGTCTTCGTTTATGCTTCGTCAGGCCTTACTTTTGCAAATCAAATCAGTGCTCTGCTTCTATGAAGACATAAACACAAATCTTTAATCATTGAGATGTGCAAAATGATGCAGTCGTATGTGTCCTTTTATTTTACTGCCCTCTTTGATTTGGTCATTTTTTTATTGTGAGTCTGTGGTAGGTAAAGATTATGATTATATATTTGCTTTGAATGTTAAAGATGATTTGTTCAGTCACTGGGTATTCCCCTATTCTTTGGAATTTAGACTTTCAGCAAGTATCCATTGTCACAATGGAGAAAGGAAACTATCTTAAAAGATAATCCATTTCCAGAATATAAATCAGAATGGTTGAGAGAGAAAGACATTGTACATGCAACAATTCATTCAGTAAATGCCACATTCTTCTGTGGCTTTTTCACATTTTCAAAATTTAATGTAGTTGTAATTAGCTTTTTTTTTTAATTGTGGCAACATTTATATAACATAACATTTCCTATTTCAACCACTTTCAAATATACAATTCAGAGATCTTAATTGCATTCACAATGTTGTGCCACCATTATGTAATTGGCTTTTTTTGAACTGTGCTTTCTTGGCCCACTATGATCACACTGACTGATTTAGCATGAATATTTGTTCTAGTATTTTTCTTTTACTTGCCATCCAATGCCTTGCATCTAAGGTTTTGGTAGGTCTTGGCTTATGAAAACTCCTACAGATTTAAGACTTCTACTTAGTACTCCGCTCCTTTGCAGCAGAGGATAAGCAGGATTATGATAAAGGTATAAAAATTGAACTGGGTTATTTTACGCAACATGATGTCTTCAAGGTTCATCCATGTTGTTACATGTATCAGAACTTCATTCCTTTTTATGGCTGAGTACAGTTATCCATAACTGCTACATCGTGGCTTTCCCCATCACAGTTTCAGTATATTTTGGGTTGGCATAAGAAATTAAATGTGAATTTTGGGGGAGTTTTGTGGAAGCCACAGATGACACGTGACGGCAGAAGATGTAATGGCAGTTGGCTGACATTGTGGTGTTAATGAGTTGACCATAAGGCAGATCAAGAAGAAGAGAAGGAAATCCATGAAGCCCTTGCT
The DNA here is from genome assembly GCF_015220235.1 of Choloepus didactylus. Taxonomy (NCBI): domain Eukaryota; kingdom Metazoa; phylum Chordata; class Mammalia; order Pilosa; family Megalonychidae; genus Choloepus; species Choloepus didactylus. Next base: position 140,882,418 of record NC_051310.1, on the reverse strand, counting down.
GCAGCTCCTCCAGCAACTGCAATGCATTTTGCATAAACCATAAGATCCACAGCTCTCTCTTGTAGAAAGTACGATGTTCTTTTGGGTGCAGGATTGTTATAAAAAAGGCGTTCTGTTAGACTCTCTCAACATACAAGAAAAGTCTTAAGTTCTTATATGATTCCCTAAAGGAAAATGAAGGTGAAGGCTCTACTCCTATGGCTTTTCAGGCCAGCAAAAGCTGGCTTGAAAATTTTAAAAAAAGGTTTAGCCTCCACAATGTAAATGTAGCAGGAGAGGCAGCATCTGCCAATCAAGAGGCAACTAGGGAGTTTCCTGAAACCCTGAAGAAACTGATTAAAGAGAGAGGCTACAAACTGGAACAAATATTCAGTGGTAACGAAACAGCCCTATATTGGAAAAAAATGCCTCTGAGGACATCATCAGCGAAGAAGAGAAGTGAGCCCCTGATATATAAAGCTTTTAATCTCAAACTTTGTAAGGAAAGGACAAGTACCAATTGCTTATCTTCTGGATGTTCAATAAGAAGGCTTGGAAAACCAAAGCACTTTTCTTTGACAGGTTCCATCAGTCTTTTATGCCAGAGGTTAGAAAATACCTTGCCTACTGGTGAGTACCAGTAGGGAATTTCAAAGGTTATTATTTTTTTTTTCATGTTTGTTGTTAATATGCAGTATGTTCAGTATTATCTCCTAAAATTTGTTTCATTTTTTAAAATTTTCATATTTATTTCATATTTTTAAAATTTCTTTTTCATATAGTATTTTTACCTAACATCAACCTACGTATAGGCTTTGACCAAATACTTAACCCAAATTTTACAATAAGGTACTGTAAACACCCCATAAAAGAAGAAGAAAAAATTCAGGCTTCTTCTCTGGTATGAAGGAAGTGCCAAAAAATTTTACATGGATTTTCCAGATGACGGGTGCTGCACCCCTAACCCCCATGATGTGGAAGGGATAACTGTAATATTCCATTGCGTGTATATATTACATGTGTTGATGGACATTTGGCAATTGTGAATAATGCCACTATGAACATCAGTGTCCAAATATCTGTTGAAGTTCCTGCTTTCAATTCTTTGGGGTATATACCTAGAAGTAGGATTGCCAAGTCATATGGTAATTATACTTAACTATTGAGGAACCACCAAACTGTCTTCTACAGCACTGAACCATTTTACATTACCACCAACAATGAATGAGTGTTCCTTTTTCTCTACATCTTCTCCAATACTTGTAATTTTGTTTTTGTTTTTTTTTTAAATAATAGCCATTCTAGTGGGTGTGAAATGGTATTTCATGGAGGTTTTGATTTGCATTTCCCTAATGGCTAATGATGTTGAGCATCGTTTCATGTGTTTATTGGCTATTTGTGTATCTTCTTTGGAGAAATGTCTACTCAAGTCTTCTGCCAAGTTTTTAATTGGGTTGTCTTTTTGTTGTTGCATTGTAGGATTTCTGTATATATTCTGGATATTAAACCCTTATCAGATATGTGATTTCCAAATATTTTCTCCCGTTCTGAAAATTGTCTTTTTACTTCCTTGATAAAGCCCTTTGATGAGCAGAAGTTTTTTATTTTGATGAAGTCCCATTTATTTTTTCTTTTGTTGCTTGTGTTACAAGTTTTGAAACCAGAAAGTGAGTCTTCCAATTTTGCTCTTCTTTTTCAAGAATATTTTGGCTTTCAGAACCCCGTGCAATTCCATATGCATTTGAGAATCAACTTTTCCATTTCTGAAAGGGAAAAAAAAAAAAAAGCTAGAATGTTTATAGGGATTGAATTGAATTTATAGATTACATTTGGTGGTATTGACACCTTAACAATATTAAGTTTTTCAATCTGTTCAGAAAACCAACGTTAGTTTTGATTCTCTTTTTATTCTGTTTCATTTATCGCCATTCTAATCTTTACTATTTCTTCTGCTAACTTTGGGTTTAGTTTGTTCTTTTTTTAGTTCCATTAGGTGGCAAATTATGTTATTGATTATGATCTTTTTTAATGTAGGCATTTAAAGCTATACATTTCCCTTGGAGCACTGCCTTTGCTGTTTGGGTATGTTGTGTTTTCATTTTCATTTGTCTCTAAGTATTTTCTAATTTCCCTTGTGATTTCTTCTTTGACCCATTGGTTGTTTAAAACTGTGTTTAATTTCCACATATTTGTGAGTTTTTCAATTCTCCCTCAGTTATTGATTTTTAGCTTCATTCCATTGTGGTCAAAGAAGATACACTGTATGATTTCAATCTGTTTAAATTTATTAAGATTTGGTTTATAGCCTTACATATGGTCTGTCCTGAAGAAGAATTCATGTATACTTGAGAAGAAAGGGTATTCTGCTGTTGTTGAGTGGAATGTTCTACATATGTCCATTAGATGTAATTTGTTTATATAGTTGTTCAGGTTCTCTATTCCCTTATTGGTCTTCTGTCTAGATGTTCTTTCAGTTATTGAGGGTGGTGTATTGAAGTCTCCAACTATTATTCTAAAACTATGTTTTTTCCTTCAATTCTGTCAGTTTTGCCTCATATGTTTGGGGTTCTGTTGTTAGGTATATATATATTTATAATTGTAATATCTTCTTACTGAATTGAACCTTTTATCAATATATAATATCCTTTGTCTCTTGTAAGCCTTTTTGACTTAAAGTCTATTTTGTCTGATGATATTATGGCCACTCTGGTTCTCTATTGGTTACTATTTGCATAAAATTCTATTATCATGCTTTTATTTTAAACCTCTTTGATTCTTTGTATGTTTAGTGAGTTTCTTATAGACAGTGTATACATTAATTATGTTTTTTCAACCCAACATTCTCTGTCTTTTAATATGACTACATCTAAGGTAGTAAATGATAGGTAGGAATTTACTTCCGCCGTTTAGCCATTTATTTTCTATATGTATTGTATGTTTCTCCATTACTCCTTTCCTGACTTTTTAATTTTCTTCTTCTTTACTTTTCCCTATTTTTAATTATTTTCTTTGTGGTTACCTTGTAATTGTAATTACAATTAATGTCTTAAACTAATAACCTAGTTTGTATGCAGCCTAGTTTCAGTAGTATACAAACAGTCTACTTCTGTACACCACCATCCCATCCCCTTTATATGGTATTGGCTCACATTACAACTTTATACATTGTATGCCCATTAACATAGATTTTAATTTTTGTTTTAAACATTTTCCTTTTAAGTCATATGTGGGGAAAGCAGTTATAAAGCAGAAATACAAAAATATATTATTAATTATATAATTATATTTACCTATGTAATTACCTTTACCATTGTTCTTATGGTTTGAGTTTCTGTCTAGTGTCCTTTTATTTCAGCCCTAAGGACTCCCTTTCGCATTTCTTGTATGGCAGGGCTTCTGGTAATGAACTCTAGCTTTCATTTCTCTGTAAATGTCTTAATTTCTCCTTCATTCTTGAAAAATGATTTTTTCCTTATAGAATTCTTGGTTAACAGTTTTTTTCATTAAGTACTATAAATATGTCATTCCACTGCCTTCTGTTCTCCATGGTTTTTGATGAGAAATCTGCTATTAATCTTACTGAGGATCCCTTTTATGTCACTAGTTGCTTCTCTCTTGCTGCTTTCAAAATTCTGTCTTTGTTTTTGAACTTTTACAATTTCACTATGATACACCTTGGTGTGGATCTCTTTGAATTTATTCTGTTTTGAGTTTGTTTGTTGAGCTTCTTGAATGTACATATTTATGTCTTCCATCTGACTTGGGAAATGTGTGGCCATTATTTCTTCAAATACTCTTTCTGCCATTTTTTCTCTCTTGTCCTTCTGGGATTCCTATGATGCGTACACTGGTACCCTCAGTGGTGCCCCCCCCCCAGGTCTCTCAGGCTCTGTTCATTTTTCTTTATTCTTTTTTCTTTCTGCTCCTCATACTGAATAATTTAAATTGTCTTACCAAATTTGCTGATCCTTTCTTCTGCCTGCTTAAATCTGCTATTGAATTCCTTTAATAAGTTCTTCATTTCAATTATTGTACTTTTCACTTCCATAATTTCTTTTTGGTTCTTTTTTTTATAATTCTTATCTCTTTATTTTGTTCAGATGTTTTCCTAATTTTTTAGTTCTTTGTTCATGGTTTCCTTTAGCTCATTGAACATATTTAAGACAGATGATTTAATGTCTTTGATTATTAGTTCCAATGTCTGAACTTCCTTGGGGGTGTGTTCTGGCAAATTCTTTTTTTCCTGAGGATGATCCATACTTTTCTGTTTCTTTTTGCATTTTGTAATTTTTTGTTGAGAACTGGACATTTTGAGTATTATGTTGTTGTAACTCGGAAAGCCTAATTCTACCTCTTTGGTTTTGCTGGAGTCTTCTTCTCCTTCTCCTTCTTTATCAATTTTTGACCTTTCCATACTTTGTTTGTTCTCAAATGGGAAAAGAAAGAAAAAAAAGAAGAAGAAAGGAAGAAAAAGAGATAATGTCTGTTTTAGACTTCTCTGCTGTTCTGCCAGGGAGGTTGAAACTGCCCTCATTTCTGACTTTCCTTCCTCCCCCATGTTAAAGAGCAGCAATCAGACCACACAGCCCTGGATTTTGGAGGACTAGGTTTTTTTGTTTGTTTGGTTGGTTTTTTTTTTAAATGTACTTTGCCCATTTTTATTAACAATATTTGCCTTTTTCCTGTCAATTAGTAACCCTTTATGCATTAAGGATATTAATCCTTGCTCTACAATACATGCTGCAAATAATATTTTCTCATTGTGGTTTGACATTTAGTTTTATTTATAGTGTCTTTGGTGTCAGGGTTTTCAATTTATATGTGGGCAAAGGTATATAATTTTTACTTTTATGCCTTTGCTTTTTTTTTTTTTTTTTAACTTCAATTTTATTGAGATATGTTCACATACCATATAGTCATCCAAAGTATACAATCAGTTGTTCACAGTACCATTATATAGTTGTTCATTTATCACCCCAGTACATTTCCTGAACATTTTCCTTGTACCAGAAAAAGTGAAAATAAGAGTAAATAGTAAAAGTAAAAAAGAGCACCCAAATCATCCCCCCACCACCCTATTTTTCACCTAGTTTTTTGTCCCCATTTTTCTACTCATCCATCCACACACTGGATAAAGGGAACGTGATCCATAAGACTTTCACAATCATACTGTCACATCTTGTAAGCTACATTGCTATACAGTTGTCTTCAAGAGTCAAGGCTATTGTGTTGCAGTTTGATAGTTTCAGGTATTTACTTCTAGCCATTCCAATGCATTAAAACCTAAAAAGGATTATCTATATAGTGCATAAGAATGCCCACTAGAGTGACCTCTCGACTCCATTTGGAATCTCTCAGCCACTGAAGCTGTTTCATTTCACATCCCTTTTTTGGTCAAGATGTTCTCAATCCCACGATGTCGGGTCCAGAGTCATCCCTGGAGGACTAGGTCCTTTTTGCCTACTCTGCCACCAGCAAGGTACACCAGGAAGTAAGACTGCAGTTCCCATAGCTACCTACCATGTCCTTGGGGGTTGGTAACCACTACATGGAAGGTGAAATTCACCGGTATTTACCACAATTTATCAACCTCTTCATCCAGCTCTTCCTGGGTGCTTCAGGTGTTTCACTAGACTCCAGAGTTCCAAATTAATTGATTCAGACAGTTCTTGCCAGTTCTGTAGCTGTTTTGGTGGAAAGACTGATTCCTCCTTGAGCTTCCTATGCTGCCATCTTTCTACAATCCTCTAAATGTTACAAAATAGAATGTGAATGTTCTCAACTTTGACAATGTAAAGGAAAACTTAGAGCTGACAGATGAGGAGGTTGACATGGGGAAGAAAAGATGGAAGGGCAAATGTCCTTATTTTATAAAGTAGAAAGTTAAGAGATAGAGTTTAGTTGATGGAATAAGAAAGGAAGACTTAAATATGTTGTCAACTTAGCTCTGTGTTGGCACCTTTGTCCTAAATTGGTGAACTGAATATGCATGGGTCTATAATAGTTTCTGGTTTGTTAAATATATGTATGTGTTATTTGAATTGGCAGTTAAAAAATTAGTCTTCTGGTGGTTTGATGGGTTGAGCCCTCTGCCACAGGACTTGCCCTTGGGAAGACTGTTGCTGCAAAGGAGAGGCTAGGCCTCCCTATAATTGTGCTTAAGAGCCTCCTCCCGAATGCCTCTTTGTTGCTCAGATGTGGCCCTCACTCTCTAGCTAAGCCAACTTGGCAGGTGAAATCACTGCCCTCCCCCCATGTGGGATCAGACACCCAGGGGAGTGAATCTCCCTGGCAACGTGGAATATGACTCCCGGGGAGGCATCTAGACCTGGCATCATGGGATGGAGAACATCTTCTTGACCAAAAGGGGGATGTGAAAGGAAATGAAATAAGCTACAGTGGCAGAGAGGTTCCAAAAGGAGCCAAGAGGTCACTCTGGTGGGCACTCTTATGCACAATATAGACAACCCTTTTAGGTTCTAGTGAATTGGAGTAGCTAGCAGTAAATACCTAAAACTATCAAACTACAACCCAGAACCCATGAATTTTGAAGGTGATTGTATGGAGGTATGGCCTGTGAGGGGTGACAGTGTGATTGGGGGGGGGCATGTGGACCATGCTCCCCTTTGTCTAGTTTGTAGATGGATGGGTAGAAAAATGGGGGAAGGAAAACAAACAAACAAACAAAGGCACCCAGTGTTCTTTTTTACTTCAATTGCTCTTTTTCACTTTAATTTTTATTTTTGTTATTTTTGTGTGTGTGGTAATGAGGGTGTTAGGGATTGATTTTGGTGATGAATGCACAACTATGTAATGGTACTGTGAACAATTGAATGTATGCTTTGTTTTGTATGACTGCATGGTATGTGAATATATCTCAATAAAATGAATTTTAAAAAAAATCAGTCTTCATGGAATCTGGAAATTAGTTTATCCTTCAGTTTCCAGAGAGATAAAATAGTCCCTGAACCAGAACCACTAGTATTTTGACTTTTTAAAGAGAAATCATTCTGGAAATTTAGATGTTGTCTTTCCCACTCTATGCTTAGTTTTTGTTTTATTAATCATATTATTTTGTTAATTTAACATTTCTTATTTTTCCCAGACTGAGGCAGCGAAATTGGTTCCGATGGGTTTTACCACTGCAACTGAATTCCACCAAAGGCGGTCGGAGATCATACAGATTACTACTGGCTCAAAAGAGCTTGACAAATTACTTCAAGGTGTAGTAATTCCTTATCCGAGGTTCTAAACTGTAGTTAGCAAATGTCCAAGTCACAGAACAAAACTAAAGTATTTGGGTAGGCTTTATGTGTTAGATATGATTATGATAAAAGGAAAGCATCCACAATGAAGAAGTAAAACTGATGAAAGATGGGAGCTGATTTATAAGATAGTAAAGTTAACTGTAAGTTAAATAATTTACTCTCTTTTTAATACTGCATTTGAAGAGTCAGCTCCCTTCACCTAAGGAAATAACTATAATTATAACCTACTCTACCAAAAAGTTAAATCTTTGGTGACTGGTTAAAACACTCCATGTCTGAGTACTACTCATTATAGTAGTACACACTAATCTTTATTATTTTTAGGAAAGCTGTAAAGTTTTTGAACTTTTTGAAAACATTGCTGCCCTAAATTATTGCCAAGTTTGGTTTGGCTCTTGCTGTTCCCCAACTGTTTAATCATTCAGGTTTTCCTTTTTCTTACAGTGCAGTATAGCATGGGTTTAGGAATCAGACTGAAATTTGAGTATTGGCGGTACCCATCCCTTACCCCAGCATTTATCAACTGTATTACATTGGGAAAAGTATAAATTACTTAATATCTCTATGCTTCGGTTTTCTTATCTTCAAAATGAGGATAAAATGACCTTGTGGATCATCAGAATTAAATGAAATAGTACACATAAACGCATAGCACAATGCAGGGTACACAAGAAACATTTAGTAAAATGATACGTGTTATTTATAATTTATTTTTTACATGACTGCTTATTGACTTGTGTCTTGTGATGGTAGTTGCATAAAGTTATACATGATGAAATTGCATGGAACTATATGCATACACACCAAATGAGTGCAAACATAACTGGTGAAATCTATAAATTGTACCAATGTCAATTTTCTGCATTGATAATTATGTAAGATGTTAATATTGGGGGAGGCTGGGTGAAGAGTACATAGGACCTCCCCTATGCATTTCTCTGTAATTTCCTATAAATCTGTATTATTTCAAAATGAAAGTTTTTAAATACTAATGGTTATTGAAATCTGGATTTCCAAATTGTGTACACGTATTTCTAATGAGCTTCAAAGACATTTCTATGATTAGTTTCTAAACATTTGTGTCATGTTAAGAGGTGTTGCTTATTGCTCTTAAGGTGGAATTGAGACTGGATCCATCACAGAGATGTTTGGAGAATTCCGAACTGGGAAGACCCAGATCTGTCACACCCTGGCTGTTACATGCCAGGTAAGTTGGGGCTCTAGCTAATCAAATCAGCAAGAATCAGTTGATTCTTGCCATTTGATACTTTTGTTTGTTTGTTTGTTTTTTATTATCAAAGCTGCAGGTTTATTGAAAGAGAAACTGCTCAAGCAGGGAGATTTCAAACCAGAATGAGAGTCTCAAAATGGGGATGAGTGGGTTACAGCGGCTTATAAAGGCAATTAGGAGACTTCAAGTGGGAAGTTACAATGATTGGTTGACATTTAAATTTTTCATAAGCATAAGAAGGTCTTACTAAGTGGGGAACTGATATACATTGCCTGGTATTCTTATCCATTTTTTTAAACTTTTAGTTTTGAAATACTTTCAAATTTATAGGACAGTTACAAAATTAATACAAACCCCATGCAGAGAAATCCAATATTCCCCTACCCTGCCCCTACCCCGTTACCCATATCTACCAATTTTAACATTTTGCAACACTTGTCATAATCATTTGATAGTTATTTTACAGACGTCTGTGGGAATGGACACAAAAGCCCCTCTCTCTGTCATCAAGAGTCCTATAGGTAGTTAGAAGATAGATTTCTACTGCAGAATTCTTTCACATCATAGAAACTTTCAGACTATTGACTTCACATAGTTTCTTACCATCCACCAGGCCTCTACTGGCTTCACCTACCCTCCTGTCTATCCTAGATTTTTATGGTTAATCATTGAAATCATTCCCCTCCAAATAATCTGTTTATATGCCTTACCTGAAAAGATGCCAATCTTAGATGAACTCCATCTGTCTTCTCAGTTGCTGTACCCAAATAGCTGATTGTACTGGAGAAAAATCATACCATAATCGTGACGGGCTGCACTTTAAATTCAAGATGGCAGACTTTAGATTAGCATTCAATACTGTATGGTGAATCTACTGAGTTTCTCTATTTAGGTGTGTTTGCCCTCTTAATAAGACAACTGTCTCATACTTTGTTCTCTCTCTTCAAACCTTCCATGCTCTTCTTCAACCCTCACTCTCAAACAATGACCTAACCTGCTCTTCACATCAGATCTATAAATTCACCTACATTTACACCCATCCTATTTGAGGTTACAATGGAGAAAATGTTATTTTTCTGTCAAAGGCCAATCCTACCACTTGTGATCTAGTCACCTTCTCCTGCCGTCTTTCAAGGACTCTACTACTTCAATTTCCCATTCTACCTCCTGTTATCATCTCTACCTCTGAATATCCCCATCAGCATTCAAATATGCCTAATATCTTCTTCATTAGAAAAAAATTACCCCATGGACTCATTCTATGTTCCACTTTGTAGGCAGGCTTGGAAATTGAGACACAGTGGGCTAAGTAATTGCCCAAGATCATATCGCAGTTAAGTAGTCAATCCTGGACTCGAACTAGACTTCAGAGCCCATGCTCTTAAAAACTTCATAAGGACTGAACCTATAGCTGGCTTGTTCCTTGCTGTATTCCTAGTGCCTAAGTCAGTGCTTGGCACTCAGTAATAACAGTAAATAATTGAATGGATGGAGATGATAGTATAGATGTCCTAAGACCTACCTCTATTGTAAATGAATGATATAGAGGAGGTAGCATAACTGTTTGAGTAAGAGAAAGATTATTTCATTCTAGAGTAATCATGGAATAGAGTAATGGGGAAAGAGATTGGACCAAACTCCTGAAGAATGTTAGATTTGGGGAGGTAAAAAGATTAAAATCATTTAGCTGTAGGGAATGATATAGTTAGAAGTGCAGAGGGTGGAGAGGCATAATATAAGAGGAGAAGATAACAATTAAACCCATTTACATGGCTCAGAGGGTTTCTTTAGGAAAGTTGTAGGAGATAAACCCTAACAAAATATATCAAAACCCTATTTTATAAGGTCTAGATAGTAAAGAAAATTTCTATTTGATTCTCTAAAGAGTGGGGTATCTTTTAATGTTTTTCAACAAGAGTGTAACATGAGCAAAACTTTCAGAAATATTCTGGTAGCAACCTGTTGAATAGATTGGTAGGAAAAGAAAAAGCTAAGAATATATTTGATGTTTGATTATTACAGACATTAACTGGTCAGGACTAAACCAGAATAGTGACACTAGAAAGGGATATATGCAAAAGATATTGTAAAGGACAGGGCTTAGTGACTGACAATAAAATATATCCATCAGCCCCACAGTGTATTAATTTGGTGAACTTTTAAAAGGATTTTAGAAGAGAAGACAATTTTTATGGAAAGATGAGAGTTCAAGTTTAGGGATGGTGGGTTTGAGGTGACAAGGAGGAAACCACAAGAAAATTTCAAGCAGTATTTAGAGATATGGGACTAAGAGTCATATACAGAGATATAACTATAGAATCTCTGGAAATGAAAGATCTGAGAGAGACAGGGAGTAAGATATAGAAGAGAAAGTTAAACTTTTCTCTATTCTGCAACTTTGAGCAGTGTTTTGGGGAATCCATTTCCTCTTTTGAGTGAGCCCTGGCATTCCCTAGCTTTAAGGAATGGTGCTATGAGTGACCAGCCCACAAAAAAAGAAGTTCTTTGGAATCTGTTCCATCCCAAGTGCCAACTCTAAAATTAATACTCTTTCTGAGGCTTTATAACATTTCTAGGTATTTTGAGAAAATGACATTTTAATCTAGATAGATTATACTCACTCCTGCCATGGATACAACTTACTGATGGGGTTCAAGAGCAACTGAAATGAAATTTGATAGCGGAGGCTTCCTTGTATCTTTCCATCCTAGTGTGAGTCTTTATCCTCTCAATAAAATATCAGCAGAATAATTTATTCTGAATTTAAATAGCCTTTTGTCAAGAAGTGTTTATTAGCTCAGTGTGTTGCCATGTTAGAGTTAGAGATGATAGATAGCGTAAAAAATAGAGATTTTTCTAGAATCCTATGTCCTGTATAGGGTCCACGTTTAGTAAAGCATATCTGCAGAGACTAATGTAAAGAGACTGATTTTCTCAAGTCACTCAAGAAAATCTGTCTCCTTTTTTGTGTTACAGATATGGCCTTCATCAGTCACCACTTTGGTGCTAAGGCAGTCAATGCCATTTCTTGAGATACCGAAATATTTTGGTTCCTCATGAATAAAAGTTTACTTAGCATCATGAGGCCCCACCTTGATAATCTCCTATTATTCTCATGATTGTACTTTTTCACTTGTCATTTTACACATTTCTTTCTTCGATTACTCTACTGATCCTTTCTTTTTTGCAGAAAAAATGTCATCATATGTCTTGTGAGAAAACCAAATTACGCTTCCAATATCAAGTAGACATGAGCCATTGTGGACTCTCCTGCTAAATAATTCTGAGGAGGAAAGAGTTGGGGAGGCAGCATAGGAGAACTTTTAGTATAATAGTAAAAGGGGAGGCATTTAGAAGATTAGTGGTAGTAAGCTGTGGAAGCTGTAGCTATTGCCTGAGCTCCACTAGAAAATTGACAGCTAAAGGGAGATAGAGCTGTTTCAAATGCCACCTTGACATGGGTCATTTGACAGGATATGTGACCTTTATAAATAGAAATGTTTTCTCCATTTTGTTTTGACAAGGTTTCATGTAGAATAAATATTTAGAGTATAGTACACAATATCCATAGCTGCCTTGGCAACTCATCTTATCACACTGACACTCTAAAGTTGAACAAACAGAATCCTAGCTTGCGAATGTTTACTAAGTTGTCACATAATGCCCATCAACAATAAACTGAAGCAAAATTCTCAAGTAAACATATACTCCCTATAAAAATAACTAAACATTCACAGGTGGCTGAACAACTATAGTTCTTTGATATTTTTTTCAGAGAAAAAGAATGCTAATTCATTAATAATAGAAATGATTATACTTCACCAGCCTAAGACCTGGAACTAGAGCTGTAGAGAAAATGTTAGATTACCAAAATCTAAATATTATATGGTCTCATTGTTCAGACTTTCTCAGCTCAATGAAATGAAACTCCACTATGTCTTGGATCTCTAAAAAAGAAGCTATATAAAGTTGAGAAATACAGTTAGGTTATAAAAATGAATAGCTTATGTTCATAATACAAGAGTTATTTAAAAATCCTGAGAAGACAATTTAACACAAATCCAATCTTAAGTGTACATGTCGTTTGTCAGAAAATTTGTCTTAAAGAAAGTTTCATGTGTTCAAGGATCGATGTCTAAAAAATTTATACTGCACCAGTATTAAAATGATAAAAATTAGAAACAACTAGCCTCACTATAAAATAGGAGGAAGAAAAATTATAGTACAAAACAGCTATTAAAAACAGCCTACTTAGAACATTCCAGCCTAATACTCCAGATTTCAAGAGGGCAAGGTGGTGAAGGCAAAATGGACGGTAGAGGAGAGCATGTTGTCTGTACTTCTGAGTCTGCCCCAGGCTTCTGCTGGGGCAACCATGACCTGGAACCCTGTCTACTCCCCTGCTGTCAGTTTTCTTGCCTGTGCCCAGCCTTTTGTGGCCTCCCTTATGTCAAGCAATAAGAGAATTCCTTTTCTTGGTAGCACTGAAGAAACCAGAGGGTGAGAGAAATAGGTGCCTCAATCATCTTATTTCCTGGGAGCTTTGCCCCCAGGGGGGTAAGGATTTCCTCCTCCCCAGAAAAAGGAGGCAGTTTCTGCTTTCTGTCCCCTTGGTCAATTGTTGCAAACTTTTCTTCAACCAAGATCCCTTTTTGTTATATACATGTCCTGTGCTCTTTCTGTGGATTGCCACAATTTAAAAGATTTTATCCGCCAGCCTGCCAAATGATCATTTTTCTCTTTCCGAAGAGTGCTGAGTATACGCTAAAATCAGTGCCCCCAAAGTGGAGGAAATGGTGAGTCTTCAGTGTGTTTTCTATGTATCAGGCATTGTGCTATCTTTGCAATCCCATAAGGTAGGTTTATCTACATTTCTGAGAAAAGGAAACTGAGAAATTAATATTCTCAAGGTCAGATAATACATGGCAAAACCACGTACATAATAAGTGTTTGTATGAAAATCCATAGAAAATTATATAGGTTCACTTCTGAGAGGTAGGGAGTGGTGAAGAGAAGCTTTCAATCTTTACTCTATGTATTTCTGTAGAATTGTTTGAATTTCTAATACAAGCATATAATACTTTTTGTGATTTTGAAAAATAAATTTCTAGAGATAGCAAAAGAAAGAAAATCTGATGTAAAATGCTATAAAGAATTTTCCTCAGAATTTAAAGGTGACTTTTGATTTGAAAGTAATTTCTAGGGTAGAACTGCTCATTAGCGTCATTCACATAAATTTTGTAGAAGAATTCAAAAGTTTCTGGCATGGGATGGGTAGCCTGAAGCAGAGATTTCCTTGGGTGGCTCATGAAACAGTTTTTATGGCACCCCATATTCCTTCTTTTTCTTTTCTTTCTCTGTTTTTTTCTTTCCTTTCTCTTTTTATACTACTTATTTTTCCTTTTTCTGTTTTTATACTATTTATTTTTCCTTTTTCTATTTTTTAACATTAGTATGTACTACTGGAGCTAACATCTTTTTTTCTTGTTTTGCTTATACTTTAAACTTGATAGGAGTGCCACAGGCACACTGCCAAGCCAAGTGACCCTCAGGAATGAGTTCTGCTCAGTTAAAATAAAGTATAAGTTTTCATCTGGACATGCTAAAGTTAATTGGGTACTGGATCAGGTTTCTATATTGATTAAAGCTAAGGTAAATGTTCTTCCAAATATTTGTACTCTTGAGAGAATTGATCAGTTTTGTATTGGTATTTTAATCACCTACTTTGGACAATATTTCTAACCATTCCAACTCTGGGAAGACCCCATGAACTTATCTTCTTCTATTAGCTTTATTTCCAGCAAAAGAGAATGCTTCCTCCATACTTCTGTCTGTCATTTTAGGGTGTTTTTCCCTTTGCCTTATTGAGAAGTGGGGGAAATATAGACCTGCCAAGGGGAACTTGGTCAGCTCTGTCAGAAGTAAAATGTTCATTTCCAGTCTTCTTTTTATTCTCTCTAGCTTCCAATTGACCGGGGTGGAGGTGAAGGAAAGGCCATGTACATTGACACTGAAGGTACCTTTAGGCCAGAACGGCTGCTGGCAGTGGCTGAGAGGTATGGTATTGGACTAGATGGAAGGGAAGTGTGGCTGCATCTCTCACTGGTTAGTTTGGCTGAAGAGTTTCTTCACATTTTGTTCCACATCTGTTCTTCCCAAAATTGTGTGTCTGGTTCAAAAGAATGACCTTCCATAAAGGAGAAAAGTATTCTTCTTTAGTCAAGAATTTATGAGTTGCTGTCGAACTGGATAAAAAAACAAAATCCAGCTATATGCTGTCTTCCAGAGAAACACTTTAAATTCAAAGATGCAAATAGATCTAAAGTAAAAGGATGGAAAAAAGATATCCCATGCAAATGTAATCATAAGAGAGCTGAAATGTCCACATTAATACCAAAAAAATAGACTATAAGACAAAAAAAAAATTACTAAAGACAGATATTTTATAATAAAAAGGTAATTCATCAGGAAGACGAAACAGTTATAAACATATACACACTCAACAGTAGATCCCCAAAATAAATGAAACAACTGACAGAATCGAAGGAAGAAATAGACAATTCAACAAAAATAATAAAGATTTTAATATCTCACTCTCAATAACAAATAGAACGTAGCAACCATAAGAATCAAATATTTTGGAATAAATTTAACAAAGGATGTAAAGGACTTGTACATGGAAAATTACAAAACAATGCTGAAAGAAATTAAAGGAGATCTAAATAGTGGCAAGACATCCCATGTTCATGGATTGGAAGATTAATATTGTTAAGATATCAATTCTATGCAAAATGATTTATAGATTCTGTGCAATTCCAAATAGAATTCCAACAGCCTAACAGACATTTGCATACCAATGTTCATGGCGGCATTATTCACAGTTGCCAAAAGATGGAAACAATCCATGTGTCTATCGACAGATGAATGGAAAGCAAAATGTGGTATACACATATGATGGATTATTCAGCAGTAAGAAGGAATGAAGTCCTGATGCATGTGATAATATGGATGAACCTTGAGGACATTATGTTAAGTGAAGTAAATCAGACATAAAACGACAAATACTGCATGATGTCACTGATATGAACTAATTATTGCATGTAAACTCATAGACATAAAATATAGAATACAGTTTACCAATATATGCAGAATGTCTAACTAGGTTGAACTTAAGCTTTTGGAAATGAACAGAGGTGAAGGTAGCACAGGATTGTCAGAATAATTAATAGTGCTGAATGCTGTGCGAATGTGGTAGAAAGGAAGTTTAGAGTCATGTGTGTCACCAGAAGGAAAGTTGGAGGTTAAAACATGGGAATGTATAACACAGTGAATCTTGTGGTGGACAATGTCTGTGATTAACTTTAAAAATATAAAAAAGTCCCTTCATGAGCTAGAACAAATGTATGACACTATTACAAGGAGTTAATAATAGAGGAGTGTATGGGGAAAATGTATCTATTGCAAACTCTGACTAGAATTAACAGTAATATTTTAATACTCTTTCATCAGCAGTAACAACTGTATTAAACCAATACTATGGGTCCATAATAGGGGGTATGGGAAGATGGGGGTTTTCTTTTCTATTTTTATTTCTTTTCTGGAGTAATGAAAATGTTCTAAAATTGATCATGGGGTTGTATGTACAGGTAGGTGATGATACTTTGAGCCAGTGATTGTATACTTTGGATGGTTTGTATGATGTGTGAATATAATCTCAGTAGAACTACATTAAAAAAAATTCCAACAGCCTACTTTGCAAAAATAGAAAAGGCAATCATCAAATTCATGTGGAAGGATAAGGGACCCCGAATACCCAAAACCATCTTGAAAAAGGACAAAGTTGGAGGACTCACACTTCTTGATTTCAAAATTTATTACAAAACTCCATTAATTAAAACGCTGTGGTACTGGCACAAGAACAGGCATTTAAAACAAAAGAATCAAATTGAGAATTCAGAAACAGACCCTCACATCTATGACCAGTCAGTTTTTAACAAGGGAACCAAATCCATTTAATGGGGAAAGAATAATCTCTTCAACAAATGGTGCTGGGAAAACTGGATATCCACAGGCAAAAGGATGAAAGTGGACCCTTATCTCACACCATATACAAAAATTAACTCAAAATGGATCAAAGACTGAAATACAAGAACTAAAACTATCAAATTCCTAGAAGAAAACATAGGGAAGTATCTTCAGGACTTTCTGTTAGGCATGGATTCTTAGACTTTACATCAAAAACACAAGCAGGGATGGATAATTAGTCATGGATAAGAGCTCTGGAATGTTTTGTGTTATGATAATTGTTTAAAGTTGAGAGTGATTATGATTGTAAAACTAAATGAAGATAATATGAAAAATTGACCATTTATCTTGGGACAGAATATGTATTATGTGAAATTAGGAGCCCTCGACTTGAAGCTTCCTCTTATGAAACTTAGGGCTGTAAAAGGGAGGCTAAGCCTTCCTATCATTATGCCTAAGAGGCACCTCCAGAGAACTTCTTTTGCTGAACCATGTGGGACATGACTTCCAGGGGAATGAATCTCCCTGGCAACATGGGACACAACCCCAGGAATGAACCTGGCCCTGGCAGCGAAGGATTGAAAATGCCTACATGACCAAAAGGGGGAATAAAAAAGGTAACAAAAGAATGTTACAGTGCTAAGAGATCTCAAATAGAGTGGAGAGGCTATCCTGGAGGTTTCTTTTATGCAAGCTCCAGCTAGATATCCCAAATGGCCAGAGCATCCCATCCCCTTACCAAAAGTAGTCCCTTTCTGAGATTCTTTAAAAGTTTCACTCACTAGTTTTATCTCTCAGAAACTTAAATCTACCACAGTGTTCCTATTCCAGACAAGTCCTAAAACCCAGAGGCAACAGCCTCTTTAAGAACAACAATCAGATGCACCCATCTTAATCATACTGTTGATACCCTCTTTCAATATGAACAAGTTAGGGTGCTCACTGCCTAGGCACCCCTGAAGATCAAGAAAGAGATTAAGCAAGAAGAAGGGGTAGCAACAAACAAGGTAGGATTTAACAAAGAATTATGACTACTGAAACTTTATATAAATATATATATATGTATTTTTTTAGATGCTAGGGTATTAGAATAGCTAGAAGGAAATAACTGAAATGGTAGAACTGTAACCTATAATATTTGAAATTTGCTCTATAGCTGTTTGTTGAATTGTGCTTTAACAGTTGTCCCCTTTCTGTATATACTCTATATTTCATAAGGAAAGAACTGAAACTGGAACTGTAACCTATAACAATTTTTGAAATTACCTATATAACTGCTTGTTGAGCTGTACATCAAAAGTTAACATCTTGCTGTATATATGTTATATTTTATGGTGGAAATAACTGAAACTGTGGAACTGTAACCCATAACATTCTTCAAAATTTGCTCTCCAGATTACTTGTTAAATAGTACGTTGAAAGTTATCACTGTCATGTTTATATGTTAAAGTTCACACACACAAAAAAGGCATTAAAAAAACAAAAACAAACCAAAACAAAAAACCTTAGGGGCTCATATTTTGGGCTTGAACATTTGACAAACTATATTTTAAATAATCTCCATTTTAAATTTTTGCATGTTTTCTATTCTTAGAATGTGGTTCCATGGAAATCAAAGTTTGCTGTATGAGTCAATATTCTCAATATTGCCATTCTTCATGTAGTTGAACTGTGCCTCTGCAATTTTACTTAATGAAGTTTTAAAAACTTTTAATGAGAAAATGACCCATTGTTAGGGCGATTTGTACAAGCTGAACAACAAGGTTAGAATTGTCAAGAATGAAAAATACAGCACATGTCCTTTCTGAAAAAAAAAAGAAAAGCACAAGCAACAAAATAGAAAATAGATAAATTGGACCTCATCAAAATAAAAAACTTGTACATGATAGGACATTAGCAAGAAAGTGAAAAAAACAATCTGCAGAGTAGGAGAAAATATTTGGAAACCATATATCTAATATGGTTTGGAAATCATGTATCTACTATATTCAAAATATATTTTTAAAAATCCTACAACTTAACAACAACAACAAAAAAAACAATTAGAAAATGTGCAAAGGACTTGACTTGACATTTCTCCAGAGAAGATAGACAAATGACCAATTAGGACATGAAAAGATGCCCAGTATCAGTAGAAATCAGGGAAATGTAAATTAAAACCACAATGAGATACTACTGCTTCACCCCCACTAGAATGGCTACCATCAAAAAGGCAGACAATAACAAATGGTGGCGAGTATGTGGAGAAACTGGAGCTTCATACCTGCTGATGAGAATGTGAAGTGGTGTAGCACTTTGGAAAACATACTGGCAGTTCCTCAAAGGGTTAAACATAAATTTAGCATATGACCTAGTAATTTCACTCCTTATGTACCCAAGAGAAATAAAAACATGTCTACATAAAGACTTTTACTGGATATTTATAGTATCGTTATAATAGTAAAAAACTGGAAATTACCCAAATGTTCATCAGCTGGTAAATGGACAAACAAAATGCGGTTTAACCATACAATGGAATACTATTCAGCAATAAAAAGGAACGAAGCACTAATGCATGTTACAACATAGAGGAACCTCAAAACATTATGCTAAGTGATAGAAGCCAGACTGAAAGACCACATATTGTATAATTCCATTTATTTGAAATTTTCAAAGGTGAAAAAGGCAGTAGATTAGTGGTTGCCTGTGACTGGGATAGAAATGGGGAGTGACTATAAATGAACATGAGAGATATGTTTGGGCTGATAGAACTGTTCTAAAGTTGGATTGTGATGATGGTTGTACAACACTGCAAATTTACTAAGAATTATTGAATTTTACACTTAAATTGAGTTTTGGGATATTTAAAATATACCTTAATAAAGCAGTTTAAGAATTTATAAGTTTCTAAATCCCCAGTACAGTTTTCCAAGTAAGTTCTCAAAATTATAATTTTTTTCCCTTGTCTTGTGTAAATGGGTGGTAATTTGGTCCATCTCACATTTTACTGAAACCCTGTAATAGAATTTTATTTACATGTTAAGATGTCACAGACTCAGATGGGAACCTGCCTGGGCAGTATGTAGAAGGCTAAGTTGAGTTTTCTATTTTCATAATTATAATCAATATCTTCTTTCCCACTTTACAGTTTGAAGAGGCAAAGCCTTTGAATTTATGTATACCATTTGGGCATAAAGTTAGGTTGGACTTATGAGTACAGCATCATGGCCCTTTTCCTCTGCTTATAAAATCTCTGTCAATAAAGAAAAGTTACTCTCACTTGCAACCTGATCTTGGTTTTCTAAAGATGTGTCTACTGAACTGGATCTTCCCTCCAAAAATTTTTTGGCACTTTTATACAAAAATCACATTTTAAATACAGTGTGTTAGTAGTCTAGAAGTTCCATTTTGGACCAAGTCAGTAAGATTTTTTCTGTAACAAATATGGAATATTCAGATGTTCTCCTACTAGGAAAGATAAGAGTAGAATGTAGGCCATGAGGGCAGGGACTTTGTTTTTGACCGTCCACTATATCCCTAAGCCCTAAAACAATGCATTCAGTATTTGTTAATCAATTAATTAGTAATTATTAATTAGGGCCATTTTTACAATTGTTTTGCCAACTAAAAGAAAAACCTATTTAAACAAATTTTAATTGATATTTCAGTTTGTTTGCTTTTTTTAATGTGTAAGTGAGAAATGACTTTTTTTGTTTGTGAGTCATTGAAAATTTGGGGTTGTTATGACAGCATAATTGATGCTGAACTGCCTGATACATTCCTCTAGTCCCTTGCACTGCTTATATTTATTTATGATTCTTAATTTAGCTTCTTTAGTAAGGATTTAGGGTGGTTTACAAAGATGTGATATAAAACAAATTTAATATGGCCATATTAAAATTTAGGCAGACAAATTAATAAAAACAAAAGCGGATGCAAAAGAGTGGAACAAATGATGAGGCAAAAAATACATTCATGTATCTGACACACCCACCAAAAGTGGATCATATATGGATGTAAGGTTTCCAGTAGGTTAAAAGGGGAAATCTTGTCACTTATACACGTTAAAATATCTTGGAGCTGAATATCAGTGACTCATTTTTATTTCAGTTCCAGTTCTGGCATATGGTACTTGGTCTATCCAAAAGAATAACATTGTTTCCTTGATAATTTCTTGTTCTAGTTCAGGAGTACTCAAAGAATAAATTTGATTTATCCTGAAGTCCTTCCTGGTAAATCTGCTCCAAAGTAGTTGGTACTGCCATATTCCCTTTATAGTTTGCCTGGACTTCCTAAAAGGGAGGAATTACATTCTTTGGCCCTGAAACCACTGTCAATACCGCTTCTTATATATCCCATCCAGAAAATTTCAGTGTTAGAGATGGATTTCTCATTTGCCTGGTTCTGTATCCAGCTAAAAAAATGTTCTCTCTTGCCTTCCAGATATGGCCTCTCTGGCAGTGATGTACTGGATAATGTAGCGTATGCACGAGGGTTCAACACAGACCACCAGACCCAGCTCCTTTATCAAGCATCAGCCATGATGGTAGAGTCCAGGTACATGTTCAGTAGAAGGCACTGAATATGTTCCCAAAACTGTTCCCCAGGATCTTGGATAGGCTGTTTTGCCAAATTGATAGGAGCTAGAATTAGAATTGGAGAGATTAAAGTTTTAGTTTACATTTTGACAAATTTTCTTTGTGGTTTAGGTCAAGTCACTTTAAAAATGAAGCCATAATCCACCTGAACTTGCTGGTAATTTTACCTGTTGCGTGGAGGCGAATGACTCCATATATCTATATACAGATGTTCATTTTAATGGAATTTCTGTATATAAATGTAACCATGAATTTGAGATTTTTAGGGTAGTGAGGAAGGGAGCAGAACCTGACATAGGCTAGAAGTAGCTTCAGAGAAGCCTTGTTCCTTGTAGGTATGCACTGCTAATTGTAGACAGTGCCACCGCCCTCTACAGAACAGACTATTCTGGTCGAGGTGAGCTCTCAGCCAGGCAGATGCACTTGGCCAGGTTTCTGCGGATGCTTTTGCGACTTGCTGATGAGGTAAGCTGCGGGATAGGGATAGAGAATGCCTGTTTTCACCAGCCACAAGTAACAGGAGCCTTTCTGGGAGTCCAGGACCTCGGGGCCTGTTATCATTGAGCTATCAGATAAGAAGGAAAAAGAGACTTTCGTCCTCATTGCCTTATTAGGGAAAGGGGCGGCAGCAGTAAGATCCTTGGAAAAGGACTTGGAAAATCTCTTGCCACAAAAGTGAAATTTATCATTTCCCCCTCAGTTTGGTGTAGCAGTGGTAATCACTAACCAGGTGGTAGCCCAAGTGGATGGCGCAGCCATGTTTGCTGCAGATCCCAAAAAACCTATCGGAGGAAACATCATTGCCCATGCCTCAACAACCAGGTAAGGTGATGGGATAGATGAATTCTTGTTGGAATGCCATACTAACTGTGAAGTAAAGTAAATATGACAATATAACATTTCCATTTAAATCCTGTTAAAGCTACTATTGTGTGTAATTAGACACTCTTGCTAAATCTAATTGTCATGCTTTGGTTAGTATAGGTGTTTACCTCTAGATTATTCATAAAGGAGTTGAAAGTTCTCATGTGTGGAAGAATGAATATGAATGATTGATATGCCTCTCCCTGATTAAAAAGAAAAAAACATTGCTTTGAATACTGCACAATCCACTAAGGGAGGGGACAGGGCAGAAATGGAGTCCACTAGATTGAAAGTGTCTTTTTGCCTAAGGAATAAAGATAGATCCTCAAGGCCTCTCTGCTAAGTATATATGTCTAAAAAATGTAGATCTACCATATCAAAGCTAGGAATGGAATTTTTAATTGTATAACTGGTGCTTTTATCTATATCTCCGGGTCAGACTATACCTGAGGAAAGGAAGAGGAGAAACCAGAATTTGCAAAATCTATGACTCTCCCTGTCTTCCTGAAGCCGAAGCTATGTTTGCCATCAATGCAGATGGAGTGGGAGATGCCAAAGACTGAATCATTGTTTTTTTTTTCCCCATGATAAACCTTAAGTACTACAGCCTAATGGAGAAGACTGCTCCCTGGGGTCTTCACAGGCCTCTTCCTGTTGTGACTGCCAGGAAAGGCTTCTGGGAAAACATCAATTGTATTAACTTCTCTGATGGTGTAAACAGGAGACAGGTCAGTAGTCACAAACTGATCTGAAATGTTTATTCCTTCTGGAGAGTATTAATCTCTATGTGATTTCTTTAGTTCTTGGGGGTGGGGCTACAGAATACCTTTAATAACAGTGCCTTGGGGTTGACTCAGGACTAACAGCTGTCTACTGGGCAATGTTATGTTTTTTAAGAGAACTAAAGCTGGGGAGACCCAGCTCAACTTCATCTGAAAATGGTGAAATGAAATGCCCAAGCTACGTGGCAAAGGGAATGGGTCTACTCACAGGTTCTTTCTCTGTTGGTAAAGCATGTATTTAAGTTTCCCTGCTGGGCTGCCAGACCTTCGCCTCTACTTGCTTGGGCTTTTATTGCTAAGACCAACTCAAGGTAATTCTAGGATCTTAAGAATTTCAGAGGCTCTTTAAGTAAGCTAATTCATTGTTAGGCTGCTAATAAAGTAGCTGTTTGTAGTCAATGTGCTGTTTAGGAGTTATTATTGTACAAATTGAATATTTCACAATCGGGCCTCCATATTATCATTTTAGCATTGTCTAGGAGTAATCAGTTTTAAAATTTGAAAACTGGTTGGGAAGAGAAGTATGCATTGTGTAGAGTCCTGTGTCCAGATGATTGAGCTTACTGTTCTTCAGTCTAATGGAGAATATTATAAAACAGGTATACCAGCTTTCCTATTGCCTTTGCTTTTATTCCATTAAGTCTCATGTTATAGAGGTCTGGTACTTTCCTTGATTATTTACTTCAGGGGTTTGAGATACTCTTCCTCCACCCTTTCAGATTTCTACTCCGAATAGGTTTAACCAGCTCTTCCAATTTCAAAGGGCCACTCCACCAGCACTTGCCAGCACTTGAAGGAAAGAGTGAAAATCTTCTACTGCTGACTGTGTTGGTCCCATTGAGATAGGAAGACCTAGTCAATTTAATGCAGCTTTGTTGTGTTTTTTTGTTTGTTTTGTTTTACTAGAGAAGTTGTAAGTTTATAGAAAAATCATGCAGAAAATAGAGTTCCCATATACCCCACACACAAAGTTTTCCTTATTATTAATTATTGGCATTTGTGTGGTACCTTTGTTATGATTGATGAAACAAATTATTATACTATTGTTATAGTTCATAGTTTACATTAGGGTTCTGTTTGTGTTATATAGCCCTATGTATCTCTAAATTTTATTTTAGTAACATATATACAACCTAAAATTTTCCCTTTTTTAACCACATTCTAATATATAATTAAGTGAAGTTAATATTCATAATGATACCATCACTACCATCTGTTACCGAAACTTTTCTATCACTCCAAACAAAAACTCTGTACCAATTAACATTAACTTCCTATTCTCTACCCCCACCCGTGGCCCCTGGTAGCCTGTATTCTAAAGTTTCTGACTATGAATTTGTTCTTATTATTTCATATCAATGAGATCATAAAATACTTGTCATTTTATGTTTGGCTTATTTCACTCAGCATGATGTCCTCAGGGTTCATCCATGTTGTCACATGTATCAGGACTTCATTCCTTTTTTACATCCATTGTATATACCCCATTTTGTTTATCTGTTCATCTGTTGGTGGACACTTGGGTTGCTGCCGTCTTTGGGCAACTGGGAATAATACCACTATGAACAGCATACAAATACCCGTTTGAGTCCCTTCTTTCAATTCTTTTGGGTATATACCTAGAAGTGTGATTACCGAGTCATATGGTAATTCTGTGCCTAACTATTTGAGGAACTGCCAAACTGTTTTCTGCAGCATTGCACCATTTTACATTCCCACCAACAAAGGACGAGTGTTCTTATTTTTCTATATCCTTCACACACTTATTTTCTGTTTGTTTCTAAACACTAGCCATTTTAGTGGGTGCGAAATGGTATCTCATTTTGGTATTGAGATATGCATTTCTCTAATGACTAATGATGTTGAGCATCTTTTCATGTGCTCATTGGCCATTTGTATCTTCTTTGGAGAAATGTCTATTCAAGTCTTATCCATTTTTTAATTGGGTTGTTTTTTGTTGTTGAGATGTAAGATTTCTTTATATAGTCTGGATATTAAACCCTTATAAAATAATGTGGTTTCCAAATATTTTTTCCCATTGAGTTGGTTGTCTGCAGTTTTGTGATAAAGTCCTTTACACAAAAGTTTTTAATTTTGAGGAGATCCCATTTATCTATTTTCTCTGTTTCTCATGCTTTTGGTGTAAAGTTTAAGAAACCATTGCCTAACAAAAGGTCCTGAAAATGTTCCTTATGTTTTCTTCTAGGAGCTTTATAGTTTTGGCTCTTATTCTTAGTTCTTTGGTGCATTTTGAATTAATTTTTGTATATGGTTTGAGGTAGGGGTCCATCTTCATTCTTTTGCATATGGATATCCAGTTTTCCCAGCACCATTTAAAGAGACTATGCTTTCCTTGTTGAGTGGATTTGGCACTCTTGTAAAAAATCAATTGGCCATAGTTATGAGGGTTTAATTCTTATATCTGTTCCATTGGTCTGTATGTCTATGTTTGTGCCAGTACCACGCTTTAAAAATTACTGTCAATTTGTAATAATTTTGAAATCAGGAAGTCTGAGTCCTCCAACTTTGTCCTCCTTTTTCAGATAGTTTTGGCTATCTGGGGCCCCTTACCCTTCCATGTAAATTTGATGATTGGCTTTTCTATTTAGGCTGTTGGAATTTTGATTGTGATTGCATTGAATCTGTAAATAGCTTTGGGTAGAACTGACATATTAACAATATTTAGTTTTCCTATCTATAAACATGGAATGTCCCTCCATTTATTTAGATCTAATTTATTTCAGCAGTATTTTGTAGTTTTCCACATGTAAGTTCTTCATATCTTTGGTTAAATCTATTCCTAGATATTTGATTCTTTTAGTTGCTATTGTATATGGAATTTTTTTCTTGAATTCCTTTTCATATTGTTCATTACTAGTATATAAGAACACTGCTAGCTTGTCTGTGTTGATCTGTACTCTGTCACTTGAATCCAAAACAAAGTTACTAGAGCTAGTAAACCAATTCAGCAAAGTAGTGGGATGCAGGACCAGTACCTTTGCTTTGGATTTTTCAGGATTTTCTGTATATTGGATTATGTCATCTGCAAATAGGGAAAGTTGTACTTCTTCCTATCCAATTGAATAACAGTGGTGACAGTGGGCATCCGTGCCTTGTTTCTGGTCTTCAAGGGAAAGCTTTCAGTCTTTCACCATTGAGTATGACGTTAGCTGTGGATTTTTCATATATATCTTTTATTGTGTTGAAGTTTTTTCTAATCCTAGGCTTCTGAGTGTTTTTAACAAGAAGGGGTGCTAGATTTTGTCAAATACCGTTCTGCATCAATTGAGATATTCATGTGGGTTTTTTCTCCCTTTTGTTCCATTAATTTGGTGTACTACATTAATTTATTTTCTTATGTTGAACCACTCTTGTATATAGCTGGGATAGATTCCACTTTTTCATGGTATATAATTCTTCTAATGCAGTGTTAGATTCAGTTTGCTAGTATTTTCTTGAGCATTTTTGCATCTGTATTCATAAGGGACACTGGTGTATAATTTTCTTTTTTCATGGTATCTTTATCTGACTTTGGTATTAGGGTGGTATTAGCTGTGTAGAGTTAGGAAAAAGTTAGGAATTGTTCCTTCCTCTTCAATTTTTTGGAAGAATTTGAGCAGGATTGGTGTTAATTCTTCTTGGAATGTTTGCTAAAATTCACCAGTAAAGCAATCTGGTCCTGGGCTTTCCTTTGAGAGGTTTTTGATTACTGATTCAATCTCTTTGTTATTGGTGTGTTGAGTGAGATCTTCTATTTCTTCTTGACTCAGTGTAGGTAGTATGTTTCTAGTAATTTGTCCATTTCATCTAGGTTATTTAATTTATTGGTGTACAGTTGGTCACGGTATCTTCTTATATTCCTTTTTATTCCAGTGGAGTCGGTAGTAATGTCCCCTCTGTAATTCTGATTTTAGTTATGTGTCCTTTTTTTTCCTCTGACAGTCTAGCTAAAGGTTTGTCAATTTTATTCATGTTTTCAAAGAACCAACTTTTGGTTTTGTTGATTGTTTTAATTATTTAATTCATTTACCTCTGCTCTAATCTTTGTTAGTTCCCTCCTGCTCGCTTTGCATTTAGTTTGCTCTTTTTTTTTTTTTTTTTTTTTTTGATCCTGCAGTTGTGAGGTTAGGTCTCTGAGATCTTTCTTCTTTTATAATATAAGCATTTAGAGCTATAAATTCCCCTCGCAGCACTGCTTTTGCTGCATCTCCTAAGTTTTGGTGTATTGTGTTTTCATTTTTATTTGCCTCAAGCCATTTCCTAATTTCCCTTGTGATCTCTTCCTTGACCCATTTGGTAAGAGTGTGTCATTTAATTTACACATATTTGTTAGGTTTCCATTTCTCCTGTTGATTTCTGGCTTCATTCCATTGTGGTTAGAGAAGGTAACACTGAATGATTTCAATCTTTTTAAATTTGAGACATTTTTTGACTTAACATATGGTGTATCCTGGAGAATGAGCCACGTGCACTAGAATGTATATTCTGCTGCTGTTGGATTAAGTATTCTACACATCTGTTAGGTCTAGTTGGCTTAGACTCTCGGGCGAGTCTTCTACTTTCTTACTGATCTTCTATCTAAATGTTCTATCCTTCATTGAAAGTGGTTTATTAAAGTCTCCTATTTTGTAGAATTGTTTCACCCTTCAAAAATGACAATATTTGCTTTCATATATTTGGGGCTCTGCTGTTAGGTGACCCATCTTTTTCCCTCATAACAGTTTTTGACATAAAGTCTACTTTATTTGATACTAACATAGCTACCCCAGCTCTCTTTTGGTTACTATTTGCATGGTATATTTTTTTCCATCCTCTCACTTTCAACCTACTTGTGTCTTTAAGCCGAGTCTCTTGTAAACAGCATATAGTTGGGTCATGTTTTTTTATCCATCCTACCATTCACTGTCTTTTGATGGGAAAGCTTAAATGTAAATAAATTAAAGTAACTACAGATAATGCACAACTTTCTTCTTCTGTTTTGCTGTTTGGTCTTTGAAAGTATTATAGCTTTTTTGTTCAATTCTTCCATTAATGCCTACTTTGATATTTATTTTTCTGTAGTATACCATTTTGAGTCCCTTCTCATTTCTTTCTGTATGTTTTTGTGTGATTACCATGGGGCTTAAATTTATGCAGCTTTGTTTTGAAAGTAGTCTGTTCCCTGAATTTAGAGATTAAGAATTACAAGTAAAAGTAGCTTTGTCAATGTCCAGGACAGGTAGGTGCCAAACATAGTTTGTAATACTCTCTCCTAAATTTCTCCTCTTTACCTCATTTCCTCACTTCCCCACTTACTTTCTACTGTCTTCACCAGTTTGGGCTTCCAATCCAGATCTTAACTAAAGTAACGTGTTCACTGACCACCCAAAAACTTTATGTAGGTTTTGGATAACAAAAATTGTTTCATTCTTAGTAAAAAGTACATCTTAGCTTTTCTCTTTTGTTTCCACACCACAAAACAAACCTGGGGTGGTATAACAAAGCCACAGGGATAGTTTCTAACATGAAATCTTGGTTTTTGTATAAAAGCATTTCAGTCTTACAGTCCTATGAAGTATTTAAGTCCGTGACCTAGAAACTTGTCTCAATTTTTCTTCTAGCTGGAATTTTCGTTCCAGATTGTATTACGCTTTGCACTGTTGGCCCTAAGGGTAAACACAAAGGGGAAGGGTACAACCTGTTTAGATGCAACAGGTCTTGTTTAGGCTAAAAATACTAATTTACATGTAACACTAAAATGTCCACTAGAAATAGCATTAACCAAAGAGCTTATTCTAAACTCTATATTTAGAACCCTGTATTTCTTAACCTCTGTAGAAGGAAACAGTTCTGGAATTGTCAAGCAAGCATAAGGAGCTTAAGTGAAAAATCAGAAAGGAGAATATAACTACTTCTAATCAAATTTGGTTTATTTCACATTTGTACCACAACACATTCCAGGCACCTCTTCACACCAGTAGTGTCATACCTTCATAAACCTTACGCCACTGCTGTCATTCCAAAAGCGGCTGGGACTCCAGCCTGTCATCCGAGGAATACAGTTAAGAATCTACATGATAGGTGATAAGAGGGCAATGTCCTTGGGCTGCCCTGACCCCTCCTTTCACCCTGATAGGCAGGGTGTGATCTTAAGACTATATACAGTGAATCAGTGAAAAAGGTTAACACATTCTGTGCTTTGTTCTTAAGAGCTCTTTGAAGTTCTACCTCACCAGCAGGTGAAAGGCAGTGTTGATTTTTCTTTATAAGGAGGAGAACAACAAAAACCCAGACCTCAACTACCTCCACAATTTCAGATTAGATAAGGGATAGAATAAATTAGCTGGTGGACAACAGGCAAGAAATTGGGGAATGGTAGCAGGTAGCATTCACATCCAGGAGTCGGGACACTCCCTAAACCAGTCTTGCTTTGGTCTCCTGATCTAAGCAGGGCCTAATACAAAATAGCCTTGATTCTCTTCCTTAACAGTCATGGAATGTGATTATTCTCCTAAAATAACTTCCAATTCTTCTAGGTCCTTCTGGAAAGCTGAATCCTAGGGAGGAAAAATAGACAAACAGAAGCAGTCTGGAATTCAAAATCCTGAGCCAACATTTCCCAAAACACTGGTACTAGAGAAAAGGAGTCCTTTGTTTCCTTCCTGGGCCCTGTTGTCATAGTCTCCCACTTTTCCAGGATAGCCTGGAGCCTATGAAATCTGTCTCAGCCCCTTAGAAGTAAACATAAGAGCCTAAATGCAAAAGTGTAGTCTCTTTTCCTAGTGAAGTAAGACCTCAAAGAGAAGTTTTTCTTTCCTGGAAAGATCACATGATGACTCTGATAGAAAAGCTCCTAAAGATACTACCTCATTAGTGACATCTGGCAGCTCCAGAGCAAACTTCATCCACTGTCTAGCTTCAGAGTTCTTCCCTAGTTCTCTGTAGCACTGAGAAGACAGTAAAAACCTGGGATAAATAATATCATGGGAGACTTGAAAAGGAAGAGTATATATATGTTAAAGAGCTCCCAGAAATACCATCAACATATCTGTTTTCATCTGTAAAGAGGAGGTGAGTTTACCTTGGATATATATACTCTTCCTGCTTTGGAAAATCCTGGCTGTAGTTCTTCCACCTGGAGAAAGGAGGAAGGCATTTGAGTAAAGGTTCCCAAATAAAAGTCAGATTAGAATTTATTAAATTAACATTTCTAGTCTCTAACCTGGAGACTGATTCAATGGGTCTGGGATAAGGCCTGGGAGTATGTATTTTTAAAAAGCTCTCATTTTGATTTTCCCACAGAGCAGGCAAATACAGAATTTTTCCCTACCAGAAATCCTTCCCATTAAAGGTCCCAATAATGTCCTTAGGAGAAACAGGGTCACCCTGGCATTTTTGGCTGGTGTCTAGCCCTCCTCCCCTCCCTGATACCTTTAAGAAGCTCTGGAGGGCATCCTGCACAGTGGCACTGAGAGGACTTTCAAACAAGGCTGCAGCAGTTTTTTTTTCTAACCAGCTCAGGTGAGAGACCTGCCACCAAAATATCAAGGTATGAACGGTTTTAAGAAGCAACTTTAGGAACATGGAATATTCTGCACTGGAAATAATCACAGTCAACACTGGAAACAATCACAGGCAAACAAAGCTGGGTCCCAAACACCAATGACACGAGCATTCAGAAGAAATGGCACCTGAACCAGGCACAAGAAGCCAAGGCCTCTGTTCTTCTTGGCAAGGAGATCAGTTTCACAGGATACTTAGAACCCTGTCAAGCCCAGGAACGTAGCTCACCTGGTAGCACCACCTGCCAAGGAGAAAGTGAGCCATGGGGTTTTCCGGCTGGAGAGCAATGGCTTTGTCCACATGCTCCTAAAAGGGGGAAATGTAAATAAACTAACATCAGTTGCCAAGGGAATAGAGGCAAGTCACCGAAGGGGTAGAAAAGCCCTTCTAAGGGAGCTGAGAGGTAGCAAGGAATCCAGACAAGGACAGCACAGAGGAGGGAGAGAAGCTATCCTCACCTTGAAGCTAAAACCACTCTGGATGCGCCTCTGGATACCTTCATGCTCAGCCAGCTGACCACAAAGCACTGCATACCTAAGGAGGGGAAGCAGCAGCAAGCTCAGGAACAGGAAGGATTTGGAGACCATCACTTCAAGGAATAGGCTTCCCACACAAGGCCTGGGTGCACTGCCGCTGCCCTTCACCCTCCAACTAAAGCTGAAAATACAATTTCCATCTGTATATAACTCTTTCTTCACAGGCCTGTTGTTCCAATTAATATTCCCCAGCAAACACACTGGTAGATTCACAGTTCTCCAAAGCATACTAGGTACAAAAATGCTTGGTCCTCCACAGTAAATCTTCTCTACATCTAAGAATATTTAGACAAGGTCCCAGTCCAAATCTCCAGTATCAGAAATTTCCCCTCTCATAAAGGATATAGCCACAAGTGTCATAAAAATTTGAAACCAGGAGATCAGCATCAAGGTGTAAGAGACTTGAGTACATTGCTCTTTGTCTCCTGAGCAGACATTAAAAGAGGGTTTGAAGTGTACAGGTACATCATGGAACCTGGGAAACTGTATTCTAAGACAGTGTAATTGGGATGGATGTCAAGGAGTTTCTGTTAACTTGGGAAGCAACAGAAGCAGAGGAAGAATGGCCTCTGGTTTTAGCCTCCAATCCCTGACATCTTACCACACAAGGGAACAAAGCCAGCAACTTCCCATCTATCTTCAAAAACAAGGTCTCACTACCTCAGCCCCCACCCCCCACTACTGTTCCTAGAAGCACAGTTTCTATTCCATGTATTCACCAAATTTTCTGGAAATACTTGCATGAGACAGTACCACCGGCTTATTTCCATGTTTACTCCAAACAGCTATTCCCTAGGAATAGCTAAGAAATAGTTTTTTAGTTACCATCCCTGTGAGCTCAGGGAAGCAACACTTGTGACATCCAAGAAATTAACCTGGCCTCTGAAAAGAGCCCTTCCAGAGACAAAGTTTCAGTAACAGATAGAGAAACACAGCTTCTCTCTTAGTTCACAATCTGAGGGCAGAGATAATGGAAAGCAAGGAAGTAGAAAAAGGAAAGGAACATTTTCACTAAATGTTCACTCAAGGAGCTGGAACCAGGGCTCAGGACACAAAATTGACTGGGCTCTGACCCATACAAGTTGGCAGAAATTTACCTCATGTAAGACTATAAACAGTGCCAATGTTTTTATAAGCTAATGAACTGACACCCATTGGACTTTCTGGGTGGTGAGCTCACATCTACTTTTCCTCATATGAGCAAAGCAAATTAGCCAAAGTCCACCACCAGCCAAGGAGAGCGGCTAGGAGAAAGAAGAGCTTTTACAGAAGAGGGTAACTTCAAAGTATCCCAGCTTCCCTGAGGAACCAAGAATCCACAAGTTTTGTAACTAGGATGACTCTTAACAAGCTACCCATTTTTCTAAGCTCCAAGAGAAAAAATCTTACTCTGTTGCCTCATCCCTAAGGCACCTCCCCCAAAGAAAACTGTTCTCTGGCTGGGGTTAAAGGTGGGGGTATAGGGTTAGGTGGGGGTACAGCTCCCTCTCCTGGTTCTTCTAGCAGATGCCTTTGTGGTCAGCACAGAGAAAAGGGGCACTTATCCTCCACTGCTAACCCATGCTGGCTCTTCCCCAGGATGCCCAGTGTTATTACCACTGATGACATTCAGCACTCTCATCCCCCTTCTCCAGAGCAGCCTCTGCTTCTTCTTTTCCTGTAGGACAAAGGTGAATCCAGAAGTTGACAAAGACTCCTACATACCCTTCCAGAGAAAGGGCTGTGGGAAGAATGATTTACTGCTCATAACACCCCACCTGCATTTCTTAAAGCAAATTTTAACATTTCAAATATGAAGGGACGCAAACGGAAATATAAAGGAACCTGGGAGGATTTTTCATTGAGGTCTATGGACAGGCTTCAGGCCATCCATGAATGCCTTAGAAATTACATAAAATTTTTAGGCATATATGTATTTTATTGGGGGAAGAGTCCACAGCTTTGATCAAATTCTCAGAAGAATCCAAAATATCAATCTGTTTTAGGTCAAAACCTCCTCACAAGAGCCAAATGATCTGAGGTCTGACCAGAAATGACTTTCATTTTGTCTTACCCAAGTTTTCTAGGCACCAAGAATAACAAAGAAACCCAGGCCCAAATCAGTGTCAAGGGGGCTACTGCTTAGAGCCATCCAGATGAAGACTGTTGTGCCTACACATCAGAGAAAAGGGCACACTGCAAATGGGATTTCTCCTTGATTAAAACAGGATTTGGAAAGAAATGTGGAGAAAATGGAACAAATGTGATTTGTTGAAGTGGTGGGGGGCTAGTTAATCTGAATTTTTCCCCATATTTTTGAGTTATGGTAATCATGGTATTGTGTTAACACAATAAATGCATTTTTAAGACAACTGATGCTGTGAAAGACCCTACATTCCCCTTTACAAATAATTATATGGCCCCCACCAATAAGAGACATTGTCTTTCTTAGGGGATTTCTCTCTGCCTCCTTCAAGGGGCATTGTCTCATTAGGAGAATAATATCTAAGAATGACACAGCCAGTTTCTGACAAGTTCTCTATCCTTTTCACTAGTTCCTGGGTTAAACCCTGAGGCTTTGACCCAGGTGCCAAGCTAGATAGACTGGAGAGGACAGCCTTTGCCTGAGATCCCATAAAATGGCTATCTTCTGGTGGTCCAGCTTCTAGAACAGCAAGAAGTGGAAACATTAGCCTTTCAGGACTATCCTTGCTAAAATTAAAGTCCCAGAGCAGGACTTTCACAGACATTTCATTCTCATCAGACGTCCAGCAGGAACAGACCTGTCCAAGGGTGCTAAGCTTGTGAAACCAGGCCAGGCCACTGCTGACTGTGGCTGCTCTATCACCTATCCCTTCCACGTTTCGGTTCATGGTTGTCTACTAGTGTAAATAAGATATCATCACTGATCAAAAGGAAAGGAAAGGTTGTTGATACCCAGAGTCTAAAGTTCAGTCCAAAGGCTTATTTATCAGTTACCAGAATTGAAATTTAGGAGAAAGCAGAAACTTTTGAAGAGAAAGAAGCAAACTAATGAAACCTCTAAAGATTTTTCTAAGATCTATATCAATAAACATTCAACTCAATCGGCCTACTCTTTCTATAGCAACAGAATTCTACAACAAAAATGAATGTTTACAATGATCTTGCAGTATTGTCAGATTCTACTTTATCAGAGATTCAACAGTATTTTCAAGGCTGTACTTACACAAATGGGAAAGGAGACAGATCCACTTTAGATAATTCAGTTAACTTTAGATAACTACCTGAAACTCAAGACCTGGAAGCCCATTGATGGTGCCTTATTCAGAAGAATGTGTGGCTAGGCAGGACACATCTTCCCATGAGACCAGTCTCTTTCCCGAGTCCCTGGATTCTCAGTGACCTCATGACAGATAAGGACAAGCCCTGAGCCTGGCATGGGTTAGATGCATCTTACCCCAAGGTTGCAGACTTTGGCAAAAGACTTACTAAGTAGATCCCAGCAATTTCTAAGCCAGCAGTAACCACCTATGCTGGGAGATTATTCCCTTCTGGGCCCTCAAATACATTTCATTCATTATATTTTTAGAAAACCTGCCTCATAGGCTCCATATCTGAAACCAGATTCCTAACCAGGGGCAAAAGGAATTTCTCAAAAAGGTAAAGAGGCAGCCAACTCAATGGGAAAAAATTTTTGGAAACCATGTATCTGACAAAAGATTGATATCTTGCATATATAAAGAAATCCTACAACTCAATGACAATAGTACAGACAGCCCAATTTTATAAAATGGGCAAAAGATATGAAAAGACAGTTCTCTGAAGAGGAAATACAAATGGCCAAGAAACACATGAAAAAATGTTCAGCTTCACTAGCTATTAGAGAGATGCAAATTAAGACCACAATGAGATACCATCTAACACCGATTAGAATGGCTGCCATTAAACAAACGGGAAACTACAAATGCTGGAGGGGATGTGGAGAAATTGGAACTCTTATTCATTGTTGGTGGGACTGTATAATGGTTCAGCCACTCTGGAAGTCAGTCTGGCAGTTCCTTAGAAAACTAGATATAGAGTTACCATTCGATCCAGCGATTGCACTTCTCGGTATATACCCAGAAGATCAGAAAGCAGTGACACGAACAGATATCTGCACGCCAGTGTTCATAGCAGCATTATTCACAATTGCCAAGAGATGGAAACAACCCAAATGTCCTTCAACAGATGAGTGGATAAATAAAATGTGGTATATACACACGATGGAATACTACACGGCAGTAAGAAGGAACGATCTTGTGAAACATATGACAACATGGATGAACCTTGAAGACATAATGCTGAGCGAAATAAGCCAGGCACAAAAAGAGAAATATATGCTAACCAGGGGCAAAAAACAACAACAAAAAAAAACTCAGATTAAGAGGCTTTGCTCCCTCCTTGTGGTTGAGAAATGAGGGCAAAGAATAATGCTAATATAACTATTACTAAAAATCTGTGTTCCTGTGGCATTCAATCACCAAGTTGTGCAGGAAAGAAGGGACCATGCTCTCTTAAAAGGAGGAAGCAGGGGTCCTTGGGAGCCAAAGAATTTGTCTCTGGTGAGTAACTAACTGAGCCACAATTGCCCTGATAGCGAGCATCCTGGCAGTTCTCCTGGGCCCACATAGATGGGATGGCTCCCCCCACCCCAAAGTCAGTCACTTTGCCACCAGGAACCCATCAGCGCTTACCATTTAGGGCATATGACTTTTTCTCGCTCACCTCCTGAGTGAGCTCACACATGTCACTGTAGGCCCGGGCCAGGCGCCAAAGAAAGTCCTGTTGGCTTCCATACTGCAAACCAAGCAGAGAAGGTATGAGGCCCCCTTCCCTCGGCCTCAGAGAGGGGTCCTGGCCCTCTCCCCAAGCTAAAGTGTTTTGACCATTGATTGAAATCAGGCCATCCCCTATGCACAGCCCTCCACCCCCCATATGCTGTTGACTGATGCCACATTATTTCTCTAGCCTATACTCTGCACAACACAGGGTATGGGCATTCTGGCCTAATACTGCCAGGAGAAAAGGTCAACTCCAAGAATATGTAATGAGGCAAAGCAAGAGAGAGAAGTCTTGCTGACACAATGAACAAAAGGTGAAACTGCCCAAGAAAAGGGAAAATTCTAACTTTGGAGACCTTTGTTCCTGGATGGGCATAAATTTTGGTGGTGAACCTGGGGAGAACAGAATTGCAGTAAAGTGGACTATCCACCCATCACTTGTGATGGAGACTTCAAGGGGGACCGGAGCAGAAGGGGAGAGGAAGAAACTATTCCAGTCCTTTCCACATTTCCCCCTATGGTGAGGTAGTGCTCTTTGGCAGCACCTCCATTGTAGGCAGAGGACTGCTCAGGGCACAGTGCATGAACCGCTAGAGTCAGCACTTGGCCTCCCTGGAACAGGATGCTCAACATGGGGGGTGGGGGTGGGCAGGAGTCCCTTCAGGATGCAGAACTAGCCATCTCAACCCCATTTCCCTTCTTGTGTCACCTTGCAGAAGTCAGTAACTACACTGGCCTTCTGTCATTCCCTGAGGATCGGAGAGGGACGATGGGAGGAGGGTGGGAGCACACCGACAGCTGGGAGCCTCACCACCAGCTTGTTGTTGAGCAGCAGCTGGAAGCCCTCTCGTTTGCTCTGCTCACTGCCCTGGTGCAGCTCGTCTGCCTGCTGCAGGAGGGGCAGCATATCCTCCAGGGTACCAGGTGCCAGGCCCAAAGCCACTTCCTCCTCCAGGTCCAGGGACTTCTTTCTTCCCATCTTCACAGTCTCACAGCTCACTTCATCCTCCCCATCCTCACTCTCCCTGTCAGAGTCCCGGTCATAGTCAGACTCGGCATTGGCTGTTGTGTAACTGGGAGAAAAATGTGACAGGGTCAAGGGAAGGGATAATTCAGCCTCCAAAACTCCAGAGGTCTATCTCCCCCACCCACAAAGAGGGACTCTTTATGGTACATTGTCCAAAGCACCAAATAGGAACCATTCCTATCACATAGGGACAGGTATTTGTCCTCATAAGAAGGTTTCCTATGGGAACTATGGGCTGGGAAAATGACCCAGGAGAAGAGTGACCAGCTCGGGGTCCCATGAGTCAGGGCCATTCTGAGAACCAACTGCTTAGCTAACCACCCAGCCTGCCAGAAAACAGGGAAGAAAAAATAAATTCCTAGAAAGGGTATGTACCAAAATATTGCCTGATCCCTCAGGGTGAAGGAATTAAAACTAATTTTTTCTTCTATCTTTTAATGTTATATATGATTTCTGTCGTGAGCATAAACTCTTTTTGTAAATAAAAAGAAATTCTTAAGATAAAAAGCCCTAAGACATAGGTGGAGCTGATCTTCTCAGCTAGATTACTCTCTAGGCTAAGGGTTTATTAGTCATTTTTGCTTTATCAGCCAAAGGCACCTGCCAGAACCAACAGGTTGGGTGCCAGCCTCTGAGGCTTTCAGCAACCACAAATATCCATACTTTCTTTCTCAATTAAATTTGTGCCTCGATTAAATTTGCCCCAAGTCAGCAACTGAACCTAAACTGCAACAGGAGTGGCCCTTGGGAACCTTAGGAATTTGATGGCAGTAAGGACCACTTTGCAGCTAGAAGCAGGAGAGGAGGAAGTTGGGTGGGTCCTAGAGAGTCCCAAACCTGATGAACCACTGGAGAGGAAGCCAAGTTTCTCCTGGGTCTCAGCTTCAACCAGCAATTGATTAAGGTGTTTCTTTAATTGCCAACTGAATCAGACAATCTATTGGGAGAAGGTAGGACCTTGCAGAGGCCAGAACTAAACACCAGAGAGACATCCAAACTAAGTAAAGGAAGATTCAGGTTCTATCAGAAGATTCTGAAACACAGGAAAAATCTCAGGGTCATTTAGGTATAAGCCTCCCTCCCTCCTGAAAAGAAAGATAAGCGCAGGATCCCTATGGCTGGAGCAAAACAACTAGGAGGTATGAGGAAGATACCTACAAATCAAATCAATACAAGAGAGCCTAAACCCAGGGATTGTAGGCTAAAGCTGTCTTCATCCAGAAAGCCAAACAATGAGGCTCCAGGAAGTGCCAAGTGAGCCACCAGAACCAGTGCCCAACCATAACAACTGCTTCTTTACAAAGGGGTTTCCACTCATCTAAAAAAGGGACCCCAAGAACATCTATAACTTGTAAAGTTTTTAAAACTTTGCTAACCTCACCTTGCTTTTGAAGAGGCTATCTAGATTTCTTTCCCTTCTAGCAATTTGCAATAAGCTTTATAAACTAACGGACAAGGAAAAGTGGCATCAGGTTTCACAACCAACTTAGGTTGTGATGAGAGAGACCACACAATTGATCCCTAAGGCTTGAACAATAACCTGCCTCAAAGGAGAAAGTCAAACCAGAGTCCCTGCAACACCCCTACTCAGCCCAGGCAGGCTCAAAAGCAGAATGGAGGAAAGAAGGGAGACTCCATTCCCTGCTGGGTTAAGAGCTGCCTCAGCCAATCTGGAGCTCAGAAGGGGCCTCTAGCACTCTCAGAGAGGACCCACTGCTCTTATCCCTGCTGGAGCACAGGAGTCAGCAGTCTCCCCAGGGATCTGAGCCAGGAGGCAAATCCTAAATGGTGCAATTCCTCTGGGTCCTAAAAGCTGCAGAGATCACATGGCCAAGGAAAAGCAGAGGCCAGGAGGGGCCCTGTTCCCCACACGGAGTAGTTGCTAGTAGAGCCCTGAGAGGCAGGGAGACTTCGGTGAGTCTGTCATGGTGAGGAAGAGGACTTTTATTGCACCTCAGCCCCATTTTAAGGAGTTGTGTCACTAACCTGAAACCCCACTGCCTGGCATTGTCCATGACTTGAACAGATTTATCACGTGGCCAAGGCTACATGGTCTGCCATCTCTTCATCAAGGCCACACCTCCCTCACCACCAACCTAGCCCTTGGAGAAATTCACCAGAGAGGGAAGTGACCCTTTTGTTTAATACAAACTGAGGCTTTTCAGATCAGCCAGGGACTGGGTGGGGATCTTTGAAAAGGACCTCAGAGCTGTGCACACAGGAGGAACTCATGATTCCCACAGTGGGCCAGGCACCCAAGGGGGCCAGAGGTACCTGACTCACCTCTTCTCCTGGAGGAGAGCTCACTAGTTAGTGATCAAGGACTCAGTTACACACATATCCCCTCTGTATAGCAATAAGTTTCTTTGTTTCAACTTCTCCTAAACCCCCATTGGAGGGGCTGAGCTGGGAGGCATTCAAAGATGAACAGGCAAAGCCCTGAGCCTAAGAGGTTCTTAGTGGTGAGGGAGATAAAAGCAGCAATAAATGCCCAAGAGGAGTGAAGATGAAGTTGCAGGCAGTCCCTCTTGCCTGGGAAGGCTTGCTGGAAGAGCTGGTGTTTTAATGCAAGTTATGTCCTGACAGGGAGGAAACTTAAGTTGTGTTCCGTACAATGTCTAGGGAGCAAGCTTTTGGAGCCACACAGTGATTTCTGCTTCTGCCCCAGCCAGCCGACCTCCTGGGAGCTCAAACTTGCTATTTTGTTTTATGTGGGAGGAGGGCATACAGCTTTCAGCAGAGCAGGAAACCCAGTGAATGCTTCTTATCCCCTCCTCCCTCAAAGAAGCTCCTCTTCCCCTGGCTTACCTGCTCAAAGCCATACCATAGTTTTTGTCCCCTCCCCAAATTCCCCCTTGATCCATATGGCACAGACCCTGGTGTAAAGAATTATTCGTTATGGCACCTGCCCCAAAGAGCAGCCAGCTAAACCAATGTCTTGCACCACCATCAGCTTCGACATGTCACAAGACTACTGAGCCTGTGGAGCTACAATCAAGAAAGCGCCCCTCTCTTTGACCCACCCCAGGTGGCTGCCAGCCCTGTCCTGGCCCTCGTGGCCTTGGGAGTTCCAGTGGACACCCCAAGCAGTAAAGTACCCACAGGCTTCCCTGGTTAACCACTCTGGCTCTCACTGATCCCAGAAGTTTGTATGACTTCTTTAAACTATCATTCAGGCACCTGAGTTCTGCTTTCTGATCTTGGACAGAGCTGTAACCTCTCCTATTCTACTGAAGGTCCCTCTTACAAAGTTCTGACGTCAATTCCCCACCTAAGTTACCTGCTTACTTTGGTTCCACAGAAAAGTTCTTTAAGTCTCAGTGTCTATAAATTAATTCTAGTCCTCTTTTTAATCCAGATGTGTGTTGAATATTAATTTTATTTTTGCCCTCTCATCTAATAGCCTTCTGGAAGCATCTCTTGGCCCAGTGGTATTAGGCAAATTGAATAGAAAGGGCCACTTCTGCTAGACCTTGAGAATACAGATAAAAGGATCAGACAACCCAGGCAGCTGCAGTCAT
This sequence comes from Choloepus didactylus, assembly GCF_015220235.1. Lineage (NCBI taxonomy): Eukaryota > Metazoa > Chordata > Mammalia > Pilosa > Megalonychidae > Choloepus > Choloepus didactylus. The sequence continues at coordinate 140,842,285 of NC_051310.1, read as the reverse complement.
GGATAGAGGATTATATAGCTCTTCACCAAGTCTTCACTTTTTTAAAGAGGCATTTAAGAGCAATAATCAAATCATACAATGCCCAATGGCAGTGACACGGAAAAGGAGAGTAACATTGTTCTTAATTTCCTTAGAAAACCAAATGAAGAGAGGTGAGAGACTATAATAGTCCAAACAAGAAAATGAAGCTGAAATTATTTGAACAAGATGTGCTAAAGAAACTGCACTGCTACGCCTCAGGCCTTCCCTCGGCAGCGAGCCATGGCATCCCTTAGACAATGGGTAGAACTCCCCAGGGCTCCCCGTTATATGTCTTCCTGTGAAACCCTATGTACCCTGATGACCAAGCCATGCCTCAGATCACAGACCCTCACAGCTGTGAGAATGGAGTCAGAGTCAGGCTAAGTCTACACAATGAACTGCTACCACTTAGTTGTACAACCCTAGGCATGTCATCAAACTTAATGAAGCCTCAGGTTTTCCATTTGAGAAATAGGGGGAATAGCAGTAAGGAGCAAGGAAACACCTCTACAACACTTAGCACAGCGTCTGTCACAGAGAGAATGAAGAATAAATGGTAGCTAATAGTACATGGTGTTTTAGCTAAAGAGGGCAATCCTGCAAAGATTATCCTAAATGGCTGATTTTAACCTGTAGTTTCATATGTTTATGGCTCAACCACTGCTCAACCTAGTAAAAGGCTTCACTGTTCTCTGCACCAATATTTTCCTTGAGGAAGAGAGGTCAACAGAGGCCACCAAGGAGATAAGCAACCTCTAGCTCTCACATGGGCTACCTCAATGATGGAACCTGGAAGCCAATCAAGGCAGATGTTGCCCCTACAGCATCAGGCACAGCAACAAAGATGTTCATTAAGATCCTTATCCTTGGGACCAAAGATTCAAAATGGCACTATTGGTTTAAAATTTTAAAAGAAACTTTAGACTGAGCAGGCTTGGAAGAAGCTGTCCACCAGACCCCTGCCTACTGCCCCACCTTACTGTGGGGCCTTATGGTCAGAACTCCTGGGCCACCAAGAACTTCTCACCAGTAAAAATGGCAAGGGAGCATGGGCAATCCTCTCCTGTGGGAAGATGGTTAACTGGCAGGGAGAGGGAGCATTCTTAGTGCTTGAAGATCTCTGTAAACCTGGTTCAGCCACTCAGTGAAAGAAATGAATGATATAAACTGGACGGTTTTTCTTGGTTCAACTTCTCTGTATTTTATTTACTTAGACCCTTACCTTGTTCCCTAAATTATTTACAGCAACTTGGTCTGAGTTTTCCATTGATAAACATTACTTTTAAACAATACAACCTGGGCCGCTGCCACAACTACCTCCAGGAGAGACAACTTACCCTCCTTCACTCTCAGCATCTGTGAATGTGGCTCCCGAGGTGGCCGTGAAGTACACAGAGCTGGAGCCAGTGGAGTCGCTCCTCTCTCGGGCAAACGGGAATCTTCGCCGCCGAACCATTTTCTGGTTCTCTTCCATGTGGGATCTGGAAAGCAGGTCCCATTAGGCCCCTTCCAGCCTGTCTTTCCCATCACCATGGGGGAGCTTCTTACTACCATTCTTCATTAAAGGGCCACAAGTAGGGAAAATTCCTGGGTCTCCACCCTCTTGAGAGGAACAAAGGCTCCTAGACCCAGCAGACAGGTTAGGCAGGACAAAGAGTTCCAGCTGCTAGAACAGACCATGAGATCCCATGAGTGGCGAAGAGCCTGTACAAGGCAAGGGACCAGTTGTACTGCTCCCCGTCAAATTAGGTTAGAAGCCATAAAGCGTCTTCTTCCTTAAAAGACAGACAGCAAAGGCCAAAACATGCCGGTGCTGAAAAAGCAGTAGAGGCAGGAAGAAAGTGGGGTGGAGTGGGGAGCAAAGCAGGAGAAGAAGCCCTACTACTCACCGGACCTCCCCAACAATCTCCCCAGCAAGCCCCTGCAGGCTGCTCCTCAGCTCCTCCACCTCCCGCCGCAGGGCCACGAGGCTGGTCAGCACAAAGTCCAGACGGTCCAGCACCTCCTCCCGCCCTTCTCGAGGAAGGCTGGGCAGCACCGCAGCATCTCCAGCCTCACCTGGGGCTGCCCGCAACAGCATAACTGAAGGAAGGGGACAGGAGATAGGGAGGAAGGGATCTCTCACCGAGAATTCAAGAACACTTGGTCCTCATCAAAGTTCAATTTACAAAGAAGACTCTTGAGGTTCAGATGGCATATTTTCAAGGCTAAGTCATGGAAACATGTCCCAAATAACTATGCAAAGAGAAAAACAAGATCCCACTCTCTAAACAAGAGCTCTTTCCTCTAAGAACCTTCCCCACCAGAATCCTTCAGCAGTGCTGCACCCCACAGCAGATAATGTGCAATGCTCGCAAGAATGCAGTACCTAGAAAGCAGAGCAGCTGCCCTGTTAAAGACAAACCTTTACCTGAAAGTGGTGAAAATGGGAAATTTTACATTATATATGTTACCAGAAAAATTTTTTTTTAAAACTACAGAGAAAAATAACAGATAAGAGCAATAACCATTGTTAACATTTCAGTTTATGTCTGAATGATATAAATTGGATGGTTTTTCTTGGTTCAGCTTTTCTGTATTTTACTAACTCATACTATTAACTTGTTCCAAAAATTGTTTACAGCAACTTGGTCTAAATTTTCCATTGATAAACATTACTTTTAGAAAACACAACCTGGCTGCTGCCACAACTGCCTCCAGGAAAGACTATCTAGTGCCCAAATACCAGGCAGTCAAATACCAACCACAAAGCAAAACTAACACTGAGCTCACTCAAATTCTGATCTCTCACATCACAAAATAGTGAAGAGAACTCTGAACTCCTCTCAAGAACCCCACTTCATCTAATCAGAGGGGCAAAAAGAAAACAGTCAGCTATTAAGAGAAAAGGTGCAGTGGAAAAGACCCATCCAGACCCCATAGGAAAAGCCCAAGGGGGTAGGAAGAGGCAGAATTGGAAGTTATTGCTTAATGGGCACAGAGTTTCTGTTTGTGGTGATGGAAAAGTGTTGATAATGGTTGGTGGTGATGTCAGTACAACACTGTGAATGTAACTATCGCTGAATTGTAGATTTAAAGTGGTTAAAATGAGAAATTTTATGTTGTATGTTACCACAATAAAAAATTAAAAACTAAACAGAAAAAAAAACCATGTGCTAAAAGGTAAAATGTTAGATTGCATATATGGTTAACAATAAAATTTTAAGAAAAATCCATGGAACTAGGCAACACAGTGAACCCTAAGTTAAACTATGGACTATGGTTAATAGAACAGTTATAAAATGTGCTATCATCAATTATACCAGATGTTCCACACCAATTCAAGTGGTTAATAATAGAGTGGTATATGGGAATTCTGTATTTTATGCTTGATTATTCTGTTAATCCACAAATTCTCTAATAAATGGAAAAGAAAAAACATGTGCCAATTGACCCAACCCTGAATTGAGCTTGAGATAAATTCCCACAGTGAAATGCTAGCAAGCCGATACCCACCTAAGCAACTGAACTGGAAAATGTAAAAACAGGGAAGAGGGTGGAAGGTAGGACCCATAGCCCAGGTAAACACAAAGCTTTAGTTAAACAATCTATGCCAGATTACAATGTTTGAAGCAATAAAGCAGTAAAGATCCCTGAGAATTTGGCCACTTTGTCCCAACCTCAGCAGAAAACAGACTACTACAAAGAAATGAGAAACAAACAAAACACATGAGAAAGGGAAGGAGAAACAAGCACACCTGCAGTAAATAGCAGGTTCCCACCAGGTTATAATAAAGGAATAACTCTGAAGACTCTCTTCCAAAACTAACTTTTCCAAACCAACATGGCTAAGGTCACAGCTGGCAGTGGTAATTAGAGAAGACACTCATTCCCAATTAACCTGGGTGAGATGATCTGAACATTCCCCTATTAGCCAAAACTGATGAAGAAGGTGAGGGGTTTAAACCAGCCTTGGATGCTTTGGTGAAAGGAGTTAACATGCAAGTTTTACAAAACTGAAAGCACTACCCATTTCAGCTGTGGCAGGCTTCCAGCCACACTCAGCTTCAGTTGCATTAAGTGAGCTCTCAGCCCCAGACTGTGAAAAGTCCACTGGACAAGGTGACCAGGCCCAACCCTAGCCACTTAATTGCTCTGTGACAGCCCATGGAAAGTTTCTCAATCTTTTAAAATCTCAATTTCCTCCTAAGAAAAACAAAAAATTTAGACTAGTTTCTAAGGTTCCTTCAAATTCTAATGATTTTGAGTAATCCTCAAGACTTTTAATTCCTTCTTTCGGATTCTTTTACTATGTGGCCAGAACTGAAAGTGAAAACTAAAGTCTTTTCACAATATATTTCCTACATAAAGATTGCTTTTCTTTTCACTAACCTTTCCAAGAAAGTGAAATCCTCAGGCACCCCCACCCCGCCTCGTTGCCCTGGTCCCACAGGCTCTCCTAAAGGCAGCCCGGACTCTGGGTCTACCTGTCAGCAGGGACTGCGGCCCTAGGGGATGGGCTCTTACCCTCGCGTCGGGACTCTGAAGTCCGCGTGTAGTCCAGGGAGTTGGGCAGGCTCTGGCTCCGGCCATGGCGCTGGGTCCGTTTCCACCGCTGGATGGAAAGGGCGCACAGGAATCCAAGGCCCGCGGCGGTGCCCAGCAACAGCCCCAACCCGGTGCGGCCGCCGCCCAGGGCTCCTAAACTAGACATGCTGCACCTGCAACCCGCGGGAGCCACGAGGAACAGAAGGCGGCGGGGAAAGCTGAAGAGTGGGAGAGATTCGTGAGCCTCACCCACCCACCCGAAGGCCGAATCCCTGGAAACATCCCATCGCCCAGACCTTGAGCTCCAGACTACCCTCACTCCAATGCAGTCCCTAAGGCTTCGGCCAGCCCAGTGGGACTAAACTACCGCGCCTTTCTCCCAGCTTGGCCCTCGTCTCCCCTCCAACACGCCCCCTAAGACCACATCACAGGAACCTGGCTTCTGGGTCTTCAACCCCCAGCTCAGCCTCACGGCACAAGAGACAACTAAGCCGCCGCCTGGGCCGCGCCGTCGAGGGCGCTCGGGCGTGATAGGAAATCAACTCAGACCCTCAGAGCATTACCCGGCAGCTCGCCACCATGGCAGCAGCCACGGACACTGCCTCACACTGTCAATGACAGTGACGTTATTTAAGCCGCGCCGCCAGCTCAGGCGCCGCAGGGAGGCCCGGGAACATGACCACACTAGGCTCCGCCTCCAGCGCTTGTTTACTTCAGGGGGCGGGGCCACGGTGACACGCGAGAAGGGCGGAGCCAGCGGAGAGCGGGCACGGGAAACCCAGAGGAGGTGGAGGAGAGAAGGAAGAACCGGGAAAGCTGAAAGTTCCATTTCCTTTCAGTCACACCACATTACCTGCTCCTCCCCGAATGTGCTCATCATTTTCACTCTTTCTACCTTGTTTCTACCTAGCTTCTGCCTAGAATGATCCCATTTTTACCAAGAAAATGCCACCCTCTCCCCTGTGATAGCTCAGACTATTTCATATCGGCTTAATTTAATAGTGTATGGCTTTTATCCAAACCATTTACCACGCACTAGACAACAGCGCCTTGGCGGATCAAATTAGAAGAGGCAAATTGCTTATCTACGAGTCCCGAGGTCAGCTTTTGTCAGGTTTTTTGTTTTTTTTTTTTTTTCAATGAAACTCCAATAAGGAAGCGTTAAGAAAGACTTTAGGTATGCTTCCGGTCCAAGTGGAGTCAACGTCTATGGGCCAACCTGACATAGGAAACTATAAAAGTTTTGAAAACTATGAATGGACTATTAAAAAGCTAATCAGATCTTTTAAATGTTATATGTAATCATGTAACATCAAAATTTTTAAAATCTGGGAATGGGAGGGGTGTATATTGGAGTTCTTTGTTTGGGATTTGCATTATTTTTGCAATTGTCCTGTAAGTTTGAAAGTATTTCAAAATAAAAAGTTAAAAATAAATTTTAAAAAAATTTTAAAACCTTAATATCATGCTAAATAAACAACAACAACAAAAAACTCAGAGTAGGTAGTCAAGCTTTATAATGTACAGAGTTCCTATTTGGAATGATGAAAACGGATAATGGTGATGGCAGCACAACACTGTGAATGTAATGAACAGCATTGAAACTTATGTGTGGTTTAAAGAGCAAGTGTTAGGTTGTATACATGGTATTAGCATAATTTTTTTTTTAAATCAATGGAACTGCACAAAACAGTGAACCCTAAGTTAAACCATGGACTATAGTTAATAGTACAATTATAAAACTATGCTTTCATCAGTTGTAACAGATGTTCCACACCAATGAAAGGCGTTAATAATAGGGTGGTATTATGGGAATCCTGTATATTATGAATGATTGTTTTGTAAACCCATAACTTCTCTAATTTAAAAAAAAAGCACCTTAAATTATATATGGTCACCTCCCAATACTAAAAAATCTTAAGCCTTATGTTGTCATTATTACGTTAAGCAGACACAAGATCATAAACTGTTTTTCCATTTCCAGAATGTAAATGGAATCTTTGATACTCATTCCTTTGTTAATATATTTTTTTAAAACTTTGGGTGAGGCTGAAATTTGAGTTGCTCTCTGATTGCTTAAATTGGCTCAGATACCATTTAGGTTTTTTGTTTTTTCTTATTTTAACTCTGTTATCAGTATTCCCATGCCCACCAGTGACCCAAAGATTCTTATATATTTCCATTTTTCTCTTGTGATTTTATGCAACTTTCTGTAATTTTGTAAACTAAAAAGGCTATGATTTTATGGACTATGATTCCAATTTTATTATCAGCATTTCTTAAAAGTTGATGATGTTAATTTTTACCTGAGACCTGTCATCTTGGAAAACAGTGAAGATTAAGAAATCACCCCACCATGTGTATTCTGAAAAATGGCTTACTGCAAAGAACCACCCTTCCACATATGATTTATGTAAAACCCACGGATGCCCCCTCTTGTTTACCTAGGACGAGGCCAGACACAGACCCTCCACATTCCCGTTCTTTGCCTCATAAATGATTAGCTGAGCTGCTTATTCCCACTGATCAATCAGGACAAAATGCTTGTTCACCAAACGTTTGTTAAGCTTTCCTCCTTCCTCCAGACCTTTGAATTTTTTTAAATTATTTTTTATTGTAGAATATAGCATATATACACAGAAGTGATAACTTTTCAAGTGCAATTTAACAAGAAAAGAGCAAACTTCAAAGAATATTATAGGTTACAGTTCCACATTTTCAGTTATTTCCTTGATGTGAAATATAACATATATACAAAAAGGTAGTATCTTTCAAAGTATGATTTAACAAGTAGATATATAGGAAATTTCCGAAGTTACGAGTTATAGTACCATAGTTTCACTTATTTCCTTATTGTGAAATATGTATACAAAAAGGTAATAGCTTTCAAATTACAATATAACAAGTAGATACAGAACAAATTTCAAAGGATGCTATGTATTAAAGTTCCACCATTTCAACTGTTTCCTTCTAGCTATTCTAATACCCTAGATATAAAAATTCAGTATTCATAATCCTTTTTCAAATTTCATCTTGTCTATTGCTACCCCTTCTTCTAATCACTTTCCCAATCTTCAAGGATGTCTGGGCAGTGACCACCCCTAACATGTTCATGTTGAAAAGGGGTGTCAACTTTATGAGAAAAGGGGACACATCTAGTTGATGTTCTTGAAGAAGCTATCGCCTCTGGGTTTTGGGACTTAGCTGGCATAGGAGTTCTCTGAAGGATTTAAGTTTCTGAAGAATAATCTTAGTGAAAAAAACTTTATTATAGAGTTTCAGATAGGGATCCAGGTATTCATTAAGGTTTTCGGGACTACTGTTAACTGGGGCTTATCATACTGTGGTCATCTGGCATTTCTAGGTGAAGCTTGCACAGGAGTAACCTCCAGGACAGCCTTTTGACTCTATTTGAATTCTCTCAGCCCCCGAAACCTTATTTTGTTGCCTTTCTTTTCCCTCTTTTGGTCAAAAAGGCATTCTCAACCCCTCGATGCCAGGGTCAGGCTCATTCCTGGAATCTATGTCCCACGTCGCCAGAAAGCCTCATTCATTTGGGGGTCCTGTCCCACATCGGGGGGAAGGTGATGAATTTATTTGCAGAGTTAGGCTTAGAGAGAGAAAGTGCACATTTGAGCAACAAAAGAAATACCCTTGAATTTTAAGAGCACCTCTCAGAAAATAGAAGGCTTCAGCATAAAATATTCTCAGATCTACTATCTGATCACACCGACTTTTCATCCCACTTCCCTACAACTGGTTCTTTCCTTTCTATAAAATAAAACCCCTTTTTACTCTTGAGTCGCCTGTGGACTTTGTGGTCTGAGCATTCTCCCTCTTGCAATAGCCCTTTTCCCCACCTTGCAATAATCCTTTCAAATGAAGTCTCTCTTTACCAAGTCCAGATTTGTTTTTTATTTCACAGAGCTAAAGTCTACATCAGTAACAGCCAAAATGTAATCCTTTACTAGATGTTATATTTATTTACCTTTTAATTCTGTGATAGTTACACATGTAAGGGTATACTTAACGTACTTTGTAAAGAATATTTTTTTTTGTAAAGAATAATTTTAAAGCACTGAGGTACCCACTCCACAGTTTAAGAAATAGAACCAATACCACTTACTCACCTTTTTTTTTTTTTAATAGTTAGTGTCAGTGTTAGGTTTAGGGTTGAGATTAGGGTTAGGGGTGTTGTTAGGATTAGGATTAGGGCCTTTTAGGATTAGGGATAGGTTTACTGTTAGGGTACTATTTTTGTTAGGATAATTGGTATGATGAGGATTATGACTAGTGCTACAGTTAGAGTTAGTGTTAGAGCTAGGTTAAGGGTTAGCATTAGGGTTATATTAGCATTTTAATGACAGACTTAGAGTTAAAATTAGGGATAGGGTTTGGGATATGGCTTGTGTTAGTGTTGTTGGGGTTAGAGTTAGGGTTAGTTATTATTATGGCTTTTGTTTGGTTTAGAGTGAGGGTTAGATTTAGATTTAGTGTTAGGATTAGGGTTAGGATTGCTTATAGGTTTAGAGTTAGGGTTGTTGGTAGGGTTAGGGTTAGGGTTGTATCTAGAGTTAGTGTTAACATTAGGGTCAGGGTGTGGTTATTTTTATGGTTAGGATGAGGTTTTGTTTCAGGGTTTTTAACATTTTATTTTGAAAAACTTTCAAATTTACAGGACATTTAAAAAAATACAGACGTAATACAGGAACTCCAACATAGTCCTATCCCACTAGATACCCTGAGCTGCCAGTTTTAACGTTTTGCCCCATTTGCTGCATCATTCTATCGATCTATCCCTCAATCTGTCAATCCCTCTATCTAGCTATCCATCTGTCTGTCTATTTATTTATCAATCCATTTTCTGAATACTTGAGTGTAGGTTGTGTACATCATGCTCCTTGACCACATAATACTGCCACGTACATTTCCTAAGAACAGGGAAATTCACTTATGTAAGTGCCTTAAGCAAAGTCATTAAGTACAAGAAATTTAACACTGGTATAAAGCTTACAATCTATATTCTGATTTTTTCATACGTCCCCCAAATACCCTTTTCTTCCCCATTATTAGATCCTGTCCAGGATCACATATTGCATAATTTTCATAATGTCTTTGTTCATTCTCTTTTCTTAATTGTGGGAAGATATATACAACATAAACTTTCCATCTTGACCACACCCAAGCATACCATTCAATGGGATAAATCATAGTCACAATGTTGAGGTACACTCATTACCTTCCATCTCTAAAACTTTCCCATATCCCTAACAGAAACCCGACACCCACTATGCATTAACTCCCCATTCCCCCATCCCTGTCCCTGGCAACCTCACTCCAATTTCTGTCTCTATGAGCTTGCATGTTCTCTGGTATTTTCATTGTACTTACCATGGGGCTTAAATTTAACATTGTAAACCTATAACACTCTCATTTACTTTGTTCCGGTTTGCTAATTCTGCCTTTTTGCAAAATACCAGAAATGGATTGGCTTTTATAAAGGGGGTTTATTTGGTTACAAAGTTACAGTCTTAAGGCCATAAGGTAAGGTCCAAGGTAAGGCCTCAACAACAGAGTACTTTCAAGGAAGGATGGCCATCGGTGTCCGGAAAACCTCTGTTAGCTGGGAAGGCATGTGGCTGGTGTCTGCTTGCTCCCAGGTTGCGTTTCAAAATGGCGTTCTCCAAAATGTTGCTCTTGGGGCATTTTGTCCTCTCTTAGCTGCCGCTCTTTTTCAAAATGTCACTCTCAGTTGCTCTGCAAAATGTCACTCTTAGCTGCTCTGAGCTCCTTCTGTTTGTCAGCTCATTTACATGTCTCCAGAGATTTAATTCAGACCCACTCTGAATGGATGCGGTAACACTTCCTTGGAAATTATCCAAATATTTCACTCATAGTTGATTGAGTTACATCTCCATGGAAACACTCAATCAAAGGATTCCAATCTAATCAACACTAATAAGTCTGCCTCCACAAGACTGCCTCAAAGCTAATGGTGTTTTGGGGGCCAGAATACATCCAAACTGGCACATAGTTAGATGCCAAATTAACTTCAATGTTATACACAAACTATGTTCCTATACCCCGCCATCCCCCCATTTCTATGTAGTTATTTGTCACAAATTCCACCTATAAAGGGTCCAAAACATTTATCATTACATTTTAGGCATTTGCCTTTTAGCTCCTATAGGGAGTAAAAAGTGGCGTTACCAAGAAAAAATCCAGTAGCACTGGTATTTATATTTACCCATGTTATTATCCTTTCCAGAGATCCTTATTTCTTCATGTAGCTTTTTTCTATTGTCTAGGGTCCTTTCCTTTCAACCTGCAGAACTATCTGTACGGCCAATCTAGTGATGACAAATTCCCTCAGGTTTCTTATCTGAGAATGTCTTAAAATCTCCTTCATTTTTGAAAGACAGTTTTACCAGATATAGACTTCTTGGCTGGCAGTTTTACTTTCAGCACTTTATGTATGTCTTTCCACTGCCTCTTGCTTCCATGGTTTCTAATGAGAAATTGACACTTAATCTCACTGAGGCTCCCTTGTAAATGACATGTTGTTTCTCTCTTTCTGCTTTCAGAATTCTTACTTTATCTTTGGCATTCAACATTTTGAGTATAATATTCTGTGGTGTGGGTCTATTTGGGTTTATCCTGTTTGGAATTCATTGAGCATCTTAGATGTGTATATTCAAGTCTTTCATTAAATGTGGGAAGTTTTCAGCCATTATTTCTTTGAATATTCTCTTTGCTCTTTCTCTCTTTCTTCTCCCTCTGGAACTTCCACAATGCAAATATTGGTATGACTGATGATGTCCCACAGGTTCTCAGGGTGTGTTCACTTTTCTTCATTCTTTCTTCCTTCTGCTCCTCAGGCTGCATGATATCAATTGTCTTATCTTCAAGTTCACTAATTCTTTCTTCTGCCAGTTCCAATCTACTGTTGAACCCCTCTAGGGAATTTTTAATTTTTGTTACTGTGGTTGTTCTGATTTGCTAATGCTGCCGGGATGGAAAACACCAGAAATGGATTGGCTTTTCTAAAAGGGGGTTTATTTGGTTACACAGTTACAGTCTTAAGGCCATAAGTGTCCAAGGTAACACATCAGCAATCGGGTACTTTCACTGGAGGATGGCCAATGGTGTCTGGAAAACCTCTGTTAGCTGGAAAGGCACGTGGCTGGCATCTGCTCCAGAGTTCTGATTTAAAAAGGGCTTTTTCCCAGGACATTCCTCTCTAGGCTTCAGCTTCTCTCCAAAATGTCAATCTCAGTTGCTCTTGGGGCATTTGTCCTCTCTTAGCTTCTCAGGAGCAAAAGTCTGCTTTCAACCACCATCTTCAAACTGTCTCTCATCTGCAGCTCTTCTGTTTGAGCTTATATAGTGCTCCAGTAAGCTAAACAAGGCCCATGCTGAATGGGCGGGGCCACACCTCCATGGAAATTATCCAATCAGAGTCATCACCTACAGTTGGTGGGTCACATCTCCATGGACACTGAACCAATAGGTCCCAACACAATCCACACTAATATGTCTGCTCCCACAAGAATGCATTAAAGAATATGGCTTTTTCTGGGGGACATAATATATGTAAACTGGCACAGTGGTCTTCAGCTCTGTTTGGTTCCTTTTCATGATTTCCTTTTCTCTATTGATATCTTCTTGGTGTTCATCTATAGTTTTCCTGATTTCCTTTAGTTCTTTGTACATATTTTCCTCTAACTTTCTGAGCATATTTAGGACCACTGTCTTAAAGCCTTTGTCTAGTATATCACAGGACTGGTCCTTCTCATTGATGGTTTATAATGCTTTAATCTTCTCCTTTGCCTGGGTCATCACTTCCTGTTTCTTCATATGTTTTATATTCTTTTATTGCTACCTAGACATTTTGATATTTTAATGTGTTATCTCTAGAATTTAGACTCTGAGGCATCTGTTCCTTAAGCTTGTAGCCAGCTAGTGTTATGACAGAGCTTTTCCTTGACACCAGGAGCTAACCAAAAAAAAAAAGGAAAAAAAGAAAACGCCCTTCCTGGTCTTTGCAGATTGACATGTGCAAGAGTTCTCTTTCAGAGCTTATCTGTATAATGAGTTTAGAGAAGAGTTCCAGGTTAAAGCACAGGGGCCTCCCTGAGCTTTCTGCACATGTCTTGCCTTGGCCCTTGCACATCTGGCCCTAAGAACTTTCCCCATTTACAAAGATATGAATGTTCCCTTTCCCTAAGAAACAGCTTACCGATGGTCCTGGGCACTGCACTGTGTGCCCTACAACCAGCAAGCTCCGTGAACTGCCTTCTACACACAGGGCAAGTTCTGGGACAGTGAGTCTCATGATGAATGTCCTGGTTCAGTCCCTCAGACCACCACCAGAGAAACTGGGCCAGACATACATGCTTCCAGCTTGTGCATGAGGGCTACTCTGGAACTGGAACCAGGGAGCACAGACTGGATCCACTCTGAACCTGTGAGGGGTGAGGGAAGGGGCAGCCAGGGCACCAAGAGAGCCTATGCTTCTTAGAAGCCTTTTTCTTGATTCACTGCTGGCCCTGACACTACATTCCTTTCACTGTTTTCTGGAGCTTTGAGAAAGATGCTTCTGCCAGTTCTTGCTGGTTGTTCAAAGTTTCAGTGTTTCCCACTCACTTTTTTTTTTCCAATTTCATTGAGATATATTCACATACCACACAAACCATCCAAAGTATACGATCACTGTCTCACAGTATCATCACATAGTTGTGTGTACATCCTTGTATTAGTTAGGGTTCTCTAGGGAAACAGAACCAACAAGATATAAATGTAAATACAAGATTTTATAAAAGCATCTCACGCAACTGTGGGGATGCATGAGTCCAGATTCTGTAGGGCAAGACGCATGAGTCCAAATTCCATAGGGCAGGTAGCAAACTGGCAACTTCAATGAAGGTGTTCGATGAACTCCTCAGGAAACGCTTCGCTGGCTAGCTGAAAAAGTGAAGGTCCTCAATTTCTCCCTTAAAGGTCTTCAACTGATTGGATTAAATGCAGCTGATTGAATTCCCTCATTGTGGAAGACATGTCCTTTGTTGACATAATCAGTCACAGGTGCAGTCGATTGACTGATGATTTAATAAACCAGCCTTCTGGTTTATTAACCAGCCACAATGTCCTTGCAGTAACAGTTAGGCCAGTGTTTGCTTCACCAGACACCTGGAAACTATCATCTGGCCAAGTTGACATATGAACCTAACCATCACAATCCCCATGAACAATTTTAGAACATTTTCATTACTCCAGAACAGAAATAACAATAAAAAATAAAACTGCAATCCTCCTATACCCCTTACCTTCTCACTTTTTAAGTTTCAGTTCAATGAGTACCTCTTAAGATACACCAAAGGATTAACTGTGATTGTCTTGATGATGAGAAAAGAGTGTTTTTAATATCCTTTTTCCATATTTCTTCTCATTTTTCTGTAGTAAGCACATATTGCTTATGTGATAAAAAATACTACCGTTATTTTGGAGGGAATAAAAACTCTACCTCTGGAAAATCTTCACTGGCCACCACCCTGGTAGAATTAATCTTTTCACCTTTCTTGGCTCTCAAGGCTCCTTTATCTCCATACACTCGGTTCTGTGATTAATTGCTTTCTAGTCTGTCTACCCCACTGGACTGCTCACTCTTCCAGGATAGGCAGTGCTCAGGCCTGATGTGTTTCCACATGCCCCATGCCTAGCACAGCTCTAATGCACGGAGGCCACCATCAAAGCTGAGGAGAGGAAGGAAGAAAAGGAGCCACGGGCAGCACCAGGCCCTGCCACTTAAAGGATGCTTTCTCAGATGTGATGAAAAGCTGAGCTGCAGAGGGACAATTTCTCCTCCCCTTACAGGGAGGCAGCTCTGCCAGATAAACTGATTGTCTGAGTGAGAGGCGAAGACAGACGGAAAAACCAAGCAAGGGAATTCATTTCCTCCTGGATATTAAAGATGTTATCTTCCAGGAGCGTGCTGCCAAGGCAGTCAGCTGTGGGGTGGGTGGTAGCGGATGAGCTCTCTATCTTATGCTGCATCTGCAGACTAGTTTTACAAATGGAATAAAGCTAGGTAACTTGAGATAGGCACTGCCCTTCTCATCTCCTCTTAACCCTCTACTGCCCAGCTTGAAGAGGGGAATGGAGCTGGCCCTAAACAACTGTTCCTGCTTTCTGCCCAGAATGTGAGAGCTTTGTCTACCTGGCTCTTAGGAGAGAGGTGACATAGTCAAATGCCTCCTTAGCGTTTCCCCTTGTGCCCAATCACCAAGATTCTTGATACTTTTAAAAACTGTTCTTATTTAATATTTAACAGATACAAAAGAATATTTATAATACATTTATAAAGAATAAGAGTATTTTAATAGTTCCTTGCACTCCCCTCCTAGTATAGGAAAGACAACATTATCTTTACTTTTTAAGAACCCTGCATGACCCTCCCCAGTCTATCCTTTTCCCTTCTCTCTCAAAGGTAACCACTATCTTAAATATAATGCATATCATTCCCTTACCTTTCTTTATGATTTGACCACATGTTGTTGTTGTTACTGTTTTTCAAATCAACAGGTGAATTTTATTGCATCTTTAAAATATCACAAATAGGTCTGGTATCTTGTTTCCATTATCTGGACAACTCTTAGACATTATTCATCAGCCTGCTGAACTGTTCCTTTTTCAGAGACATATATATTCAGTTTTGCATCTTTTTGAGCTCTATGTAAATTGAATTATTCTATAGTTTTCTCAGATTTGCTTTTTCACTCATCATTTTCATTGCTATATATTTTCTATTGTATGAATCTACCAAAAAACTTTTCATCTACTCTACTTTTAATGAACCTTAGGGGTTGTTTCCAGTGTTTCTTAATTATAAACTGCATGGCATGGCTATGACCATTTTTGTGTACATCTATCCTGATCTACGTGTGAACAAGTTTTTCTGGAGTTAATCTAGGTTAGATTTGTCTGAGTCATAGGATACACACATTTTCGGGTCACTAGATGACAGCAAATTGGTTACCAAAGTGATTGTATCAATCATACCAATTTGCATTCCCAAGAGTAGTAAGTGTTCTGGTTACTTCAAATCTTCAACACTTGATATTTAGACTTTGTTTTCTCACTAATCTGTAAAACAGTATCTCAATGTGGCTTAAAATATATTTTAATCTGCATTTCCTGGATTTCTAATGACATTGAGCATCTTGTTATGTGCTTATTGGCCATTTCAATTTCCTCTTTTTAATGCCTATTCAAATAATCCGTCTATGTTTCTTCTATTGGTTTATCTTTTCTTCACTGATTTGTGGGAGTTCTTTGTATATTCTGGGCATTAATGCTTTGTCAGTTTTGACAAATCCTTCCTTAAGCACGAATATGTTTTGTCTCTCCAGCTAACTTGTTAGTCCTGGGGTAGAGAGTAAGGACAAGGGCTATAGAATAATAAATTAGACTAATAGGGAATCTTTCAGGTTAGTTTCCAGCTTCCCTCTCTACATACGTCAAAGTGCTAGAGGCACACAGCCGGCCTATAAATGCTCCCAGAAGGAAGTGAAGATTTTTCAAGGGCTAGGAGGAAGATTACAGACTACTGTAGTTTGTGTGTGTGCGCGTGCGTGCGTGTGTTTTAGAAAACCAGTCACAACAAGGTAGATAAAGAATGCTGAGTTGTCAGATTCTGATACACCCGGATAAGGGCATGGGCACATCGACGTGATCTCGCTGCCCTCTCACTGGTAAGCTGGGGCGGGCAAGGGCGTTTCATTTTCTCCAGGTGTTTCCTTGTTACCTCCTGCGCGTGCGCCGCGGCTCTCCAAACGCGCGGGAGGCGCAGAACCCAGGAGCAGGTTTCATTCATTTAAGTCACCCAGCCAAGGGCTTAGTTCCTTGACAGAATTACCTGTAGGGCCACAGAAATGCAAGCGGACTGCCGCTGTACTCCGAATTAGGGAGGCGGGAACGCCCCACTGGGTGGTGGTCGGGGGGGGGTATATTTTAGGTGTAGCATTCAGGGTAAGCCGCAAGCCTCCTATCCCTAGCTCCTGAGGGCTTAAGGAATCTCTGGAGAACGAACAGAAGTGTGTTGGGGAGGGGGACGAGGGCATCCGCTGCAAGCATGGTAGACTGGACCAACGGGAGGCCTCAGCGGGGTTGCCGTTTGCTCTCTGTCCTATTTCAGAGCGACGAGGGCGGGGAACAACAGGACTTTGGAACCTGTTACTGGAGGTATTGAAACCAGAGGACGCAGCCTCAGTGCTCGCGCTTGGCGCCACAGCCAGAAGAGCTCGGTGAGCCACGCCGGCTACCAGGCCACAGTGCCCCCCTACACCCCTCCTCGCCGCGGGGCCCCGATGCGTATCCAGGGTCGGAGTCCGCCGCCCCGAAGGCAGGGGGCGGGACCTAGAGCTCCCAGGGCCGGGGCGCGTCACCGGCGCCCTCTCCGGATTGGCTCGCACGGCGGTCACGGGTCCGGCGCACTCGGATTGGCGCCGCCGGAGGCCGGAGCCGGAGTAACGGGACTTGGGGCCGCGGGTCGCAGTCCCCAAGCCGGAGGGGCTGGCGTCGGCGCCGAGCCCAAGGCAGCAGGTAGGCGCCTGGCCAGGAGGCACTCATCATGCCTTACCTGCTCATCAGCACCCAGATCCGCATGGTGAGTACGCACCGCGGCGGTGAGCTCAAGCCCGGCCCGTGACCGCACCTGGGCGCCTCCCAACCCCGCAGCGCCCACCCGGGGTCTGCCTGGGACACGCCCCCTCGGGCTGCGGGGAGGCAGCTGCGGGTGCGGACTAAGCCCGGGTCCTGGCGCCCGGGATCCAGGGAGCTCTGGCCGGCCGGAGCCACCAAGGCCGCGAAGGCTCCTGACCTGTCTGTCCCAGAGAGGTCCGAGCCTTCAGGAGCGAGCCAGGGAGCCCTGGCCTCACACGTGGAGCATGCTCTGCCCCACACAGAGCCGTACTGCGGGGGAGGGAGGGGAGTGAATTAACCTGAGGGACAGAGCTTTGGAAACGAAAAGGACCTGCTAACCGCGCTAAAACACCTGTGCCAAGTCCCTGCCCCACACGCTGCCAGTGGCTGTACTCTCAGGCACTTACAGGAAGCGCAAGAACTTCCTGCTTATGAAGAAACGAAGGAAAGATGGGACGGTGGGGTTACAGGTGGGGAGAGCAGGACCCAGAAGTCATGTCTCTTTCTCCAGGTGAAGTTTCCTCATCTGGCAAAAGAGGGTGCTGGCCTTGGTGGTCCCAGGACCCCCATTTAGCTTCAGAATGATATTTCTGGGTCCCCCAGTCGGGCAGTAGGATGCTCCTCTCCCTCTTCTCACTCCCCAGTGCTTGGTGACCCATTGGACGCTACACATCTCCCCTGGGATGAAGGAAATGACAGGTGGGCTCACTAAGGACAGGAGCGGTCTTGGCAGTGTCCTAGGGTAGTGGTTTGACAAGCAGTCACCTATGGAGTTGTTAAAATGTGGGTTCCTGGACCCCTTCCTAGACCCGGAGAAACACCCTCTAGGGGTGGGGACTGGAAATCCATGTTTGGAAGTGCTCCCAGTTGATTCTTTCCATTTTGTTTTAATGTAACAGCTTTATTGATATGTAATTCACATATCAGACAATTCATCCATTTTAAATACACAATTGAATGGTTTTTAGTATATTCAGAGTTGTGCAACCATCAACATAATCAATTTTAGAATATTTTCATCACCCAGTAAAGAAACTCCATACCCCCTAGCTTTCACTCTCCATTTCCCCACTAAGCTACTGTTCATTATAGACTTTACATTCTGGACATTCATATGAATGGAATCATAAGTGTGGTCTTTTGTGTCTGGTTTATTTCATTTATCATGTTTTCAAGGTTCTTCCATATTGTAGCATGTATTCGTACTTCATTACGTGGCTGTACCACATTTTATTTATCCATTCATCAGCTGATAGACATTTGGATTTTTTTCACTTTGAAGCTATTATGAATAATGCTGCTCTGAATATTCATGTACCGGTTTTTACATGGACGTAAGTTTTCATTTCCCTTGCCACCATGTGATCCTGACCCACACAGACGTGGGTGGTGGTGCCTGGCATGAAGGTGTCAATCGTTAGGCAAACGGCCAGCTCAGCTGCGAGGGGCTGGGGGCGGCCAGCGTTGCTCAGCCTGATTGGCCTGACCACTGGTGGGCTCCACCCCTTCCCAGCTGTGCTCAGCCCCCGAGGATCCTCAGCACCCTCTCCAGCCTTCAGCTGCAGCTGGCCCGGGAGGAAGGGGAGGCGGGACCTTCCACCCCTACATGGCAGCCAGTGAGGCAGCCACTGTGGCTTCCTTTGCAGGAAGTGGGCCCCACACTGGTGGGTGATGAACATTCAGACCCGGAGCTGATGCAGCATCTGGGGGCCTCAAAGAGACGTGTCCTGGGAAACAACTTGTAAGTAGTGGCGCCGCTCGGTGTCTTCTTCCTGCCAGGTGTCTTCTTCCCTTTACACAATGAGCAAGCCCAGGGACAATGCCTCTGTCCTCTATAGGGGTCAGTCCGACCACAGAGAACCAGCCCACTCTGAAAGCTTTCCCACTGACCCTCCCTTCACAAGGCAGCTCCTTCCTTGGGTTCCCTGGTATGGGATTCCATAAGTGTATCATTTCTTGTCCTGCCCTTTCATCTCTAAGCCAGGTCTCATCAAGGCAGAGGCTGGTACAGAGAGGAAGCTTTCCGTCTTGAAAGCTGGATGAGTCACAAAACCAAGTCCTAGAAATGGGGTGCGGGAAAGCCGAGTCCCACTTCCAGCTCAGCTGCTGCCTTGGGACTCAGCCATTTCCCTTGGCATCCTTCACGCCACCTTGGGGTCTAAACTGACCACTGCATCCCTTTCTGCTTCCTCGCCTCCTCCTAAGAAGAGTTGCCAGAGTCCTCAGTTCAAAGGGGGAAAGGAGAAGGCAAGTGAGCCCAGGCCCTTGAATCAAGGGTGCAGACAGAGCCCTCTGCCATGAGGCATTTGCCTCAGGATGCCCAGCTTGGGACTTGAGCCTTTTATTAGCTTAATGGTCCTAAAGCATCAATTACATCTGAAAGAAGGGAAACCAAACATTCTCAATGCCAGGGAATGGCACACAGAGCCAGGAGCCGGCAGGGGCCAACCTTCCTGCTCCGGGATTGCAGGACAGCCAGGGCAGCAGGAGGGGGGCAGAGGCCCTGGTGAGGAGCCAGCCCCAGCGTGGGCAGGTCATGCTTCTGGAGCAGTGCAGTGGCTCAGGGCCTGCACGGCCCTTGTCAGGCTGACATGGGTCCTACTATCTGTATGACACTGGCAAAGTGCTTTAACCCCTTTGAGTTTTCTGATTTATAAAATGGGAGTAACAGTGGTACCTCATTAGGTTGCTGGGAGGAGTAAAGGAGATGATGCTCATAAAGTGCTTGGCAGGGGTGGAGGGCAGGGAACGTGTACCTAGCCTGGCACCCAGGAAATCTCAGTCACCCCTGGAGCATTCTAAGCAGGTGCTAGCTTTGCACAGGGAGCTTGCTCTGGGTGCCCCTCATGCAGCCCCACCCTGGTCTCTTCACAGCTACGAGTACTATGTCAATGACCCTCCTCGCATAGTCCTGGACAAGCTGGAATGCAGGGGCTTCCGTGTGTTGAGCATGACGGGGGTGGGCCAGACGCTGGTGTGGTGCCTGCACAAGGAGTGACCTTCGCATGCTGAGGGACAGACGGAGCACCCCTTCTGCCAAGTGGCTACCATGGGCCCTGCCTCCCAAGCCCCTGTCTCACTGACTGCGCTGCTCTCCTCTTCCCAAGTCGTCCCTTTCCTCAGCCCAGCACTGATGGGGGCTGACTGGCCTTCTCTGAAACCCTCCCTCATCAGTGGGGGCAGGCAGGGCCCCTGCCCTGGGGTATGCGGCTGCCCCTCCAGCTGCAGGCCTGGCCTGAGGGCCTGGGAGTAGGCCATGTGCTGTGGGCAGGTTGAGGGGCAGGAGGATGGCCCCAGGCCCTGGGTGGGTGGGTCCCACGGAGCTAGTCCAAGCTAATAAAGGGTCATGATGGGTGGTTGCTCCTCTGCTCTCACACTGACTCTCCCTGCAGGGAACCTTTCCCTGGGGGGGTCGGCCCACTCCCAGGAGGGAGGCCCAGGCTGGGTGGGGGCCTCTGGGACAGAGCCTTGAAACCAGGGCCATGCTTGGGCAGGCCAGCACCCTACACCCATGTACTTAATAGAGGTAGACTCTTAAAAAAAAAAGTTTATTGGTGATCTCTAAGAAAAGGGCTGTGGGGTGGGGGGGGTGAGAACCAGGGGGCTACGTGGGCCGCCCCTCCTGGTCCTCCTCCTGCATCTGGGCAATCAGCTGTTGCCGCTCAGCAGCCTGGCGCAGGCGCATCATGACAAGGCTCTCGTAGTCTCTCTCCGACAGCACCGAGCCCTGGGGGACACAGAGGGGTCGGGGCAGCAGGGCAGAGCCCACAGAGGGCAGGGCCTAGGCAGAGCTGCAATCTAAGAGTCAGGGAGGGCAGCGGAGACCCAGGAAGGGAAGGACCCTGGAACCCCTTTCTGGAACCCCTACTCATCTAAGTTACTTTGCAGCAAGCAGGCCTTAGGCTCCCCTTCAGTCCCTCCTAGTCAAAGTATCTCCTCCACAACCTCCCCTGCCCAGGCCCTTCACATCTGCAGCCAGGTCTGGTTCTTTGCCATGTGAATCACTTCCCCATGCTCTAGCCAGGCCCTCACCTCCCTTTATTTCCTCTCAGCCCTTTATTTGGCACTCCTGCCCTCCACCCCATGGCTTCTGCCTCTCCTGGATTTCCAACAAAGGCCAGTTGTCAGAGGTACAGAGATGCACTCTGCTCTCTCCCTGTTGCCATCTCCCCTGTGGTCTGACTCTTGCTGAGGATGCAGGAGGGGAGCCCTGCCCTAAACACAGACTCAACCAGCTCCACCCTGGTGGAGAGAGAAACAAGCGCGGGTCCAGCTTGCCTCCTAAAACACACCAGGGCTCCTGAAGGGCAGGGCCCGTGGCTTTTTCTTTTATAATCTGCCAGCACGGTGCAGGGGATTAAGGAGTGCTGTATTATTAATAGTCAAAAGAATAATAAACAACCAGTTCAATGGGCCAAGGCTGTGGGGTGGAGAAGCAGCTCTACCGGCAAAGCCCTAGCTGCCAACCCCATGTCCTGATAAGATCTGCAGTGGGAATTAAATCACTTCCTCCCACAGTGCAGTTGAAGCTGTGTGATGATCACAGGGTCCCAAGAGTTCTTTAGAGAGGTGTGGAGCCCACCTGAGACAGCACAGAAGCGAGCCAGGCCAGGGGATGAATGATGCTGTGGCCCCTCCAGGGGAGAAAGCTGGCAAGCCCCGTGCTGCAGTATGTCAGGCTGGCACACTCCCATGGAGCGAGTCAGGAGGAAGGGTTGGTGGTCAGTGACCCGGGGAATAAGAAGGGAGTGGCTGGGGTTAAGATGCCAGGACCCTGGCCAACTGGTTTGGAGTGAGGGGTGTACAGAAACAGGAAGTGCTACTCAGCTGGGATTCCCCCTGCCTCTTCCTGACAGCTCCACTCCTCCTCCTCTGCCCAGCTGCAGCAGCTCCTGGGAGAGCTGCCCTCCCTGCCAGGCCCTGCTTGGCCCATGGCATCGCTGACACCGTGGCCCAGTCGTCTCCACAGAGGAGGGGCCCCACATCAGGCCCAGTAGCCCGAGGGGCAGAACCAGGCAGCGGGGTAGGAGGCCGCAGAGCTCTGGCCCTCAGCCTGCTCTGCTCCTGCCATGGGACCGTCTGGGTCCAGTGAGGGAGGATGAGGACACGGGCAGCCAGGGCGGGTGTCAGGCCAAGGCGAGGGCAAGTCTCCCCTCCCTGAATGTCCCCGCTCCAAGAATGCTGCCCGAGCCCCAGCCCTGGGAGGAGCCAAGCACTGCAGGGGCCCGGGGAGCAGCCCCGTTAACACGCCCTCTGGCTCCTCCCCCTGATACCCGCCGGCTCTGCTAACGAGGGCCCGTCACCGGGCTAGGGGGCTGAGTCACCCGCAGCAGAGACCGGTCTCTCTTCCTTCCCCAACAATTGTTCCATACGCCTGCCTTTCAATTAACTCCCTCTCTCCCAGAGCAGCGCCTCCCTTCCCACCCACCCTGCACCCTGCACCCGGGCTGGGGAGCCAGGCCCATCGCGGCCACGGTGATGGGGGCAGCGACGAGAAGGGGAGCAATGCAGGGACACATAAAGCAGGGCTGCCCCCAGGTGAGTCCCCAGAGGAATCTGACACTCCCCATGGCCCCGAGGTGTTGGCCACGGCTGCCCCAGTCCCTGCACGCGGATGCTGCAATTACCTCAGAGCGTGAAACCCGGCTTCCTACCTGACTGAGTCAGCTGAAAACAAAAACACAGCGCCACCGCCACACACCAGCACAAACAGCCAAGCCACTAATCAGAGTCCAGGAGCTGCCGGCAGAGAGAGCCGGGCCCTACGCTGCCCTAGAGACGGGCGCAGGGGCCGAGGGAACCGCCGGCGAGGGGGAGCTCGGGCCGTCCGTCCCTGCCTGCCCGCCCAGGCCCCGGGTGCTGGGGAAGGACGCCCTGCACCGGCTGCCCGTGCCCAGCCCAGGGAGATTCATCCCTGACACCACCACTGCTGCCCGGACTCCAGCCCCAGTAAGTGCTGCTGCTTCCCCTCGGGTTTTCTCCACTGCCCTATCACATAACCAGGTCACTCTGTCCCTCTGGGAGACTCTCGTCAGGGACTCCCAGCTCTCTGCTCTCCTGGACACCAAAGTGTCCTCTTCTTTGGCCCTCACCTCACCCTCCAAGATGATGGCCAAAAGTCTGTGCTGAGCAGAAACCAGGGGCCTCTGCTTGTAGCCCATGAGAGCTGCTTCCTGATTGTTGCGATTCATTCCTCCATCAGGGACCAAATGGTCACTAGCTGCTCCTGACCATCTGCCCAGCTCCTGAGAGCCCACGCTTGTCTGCTGGCCCCCCGAGATCCATGGAGACCTGGCGGAAAGGCTCCTTCCGCAATGCCTCCTTCTTCAAGCGGCTGAGCCTGGGGCGGCCCCAGCGGCTCCGGCGCCAGGGCAGCGTGCTGGGCCAGGCCAGCACGGCCGGTGGTGACCACGAGGAGTACAGCAACCGAGAGGTCATCCGGGAGCTGCAAGGGAGGCCAGATGGCCGGCGCCTGCCACTGTGGGGGGACGAGCAGCCCCGGGCCACCCTGCTGGCCCCACCTAAGCCCCCACGCCTCTACCGAGAGAGCTCCAGCTGCCCCAACATCCTGGAGCCCCCACCTGCCTACACTGCTGCCTACTCGGCGACTTTGCCCACAGCGCTCTCCGTGGCAGGGGCCCTCCACCAGTACTCAGAGGAGGATGAGCTTTTGGACACTCCCCCCTTCCAGAGGACACCTGCTCCGGAGCTCAATGACCCCTTCTTCTCCTTCAAAGTGGACCTGGGGATTTCACTTCTTGAGGAAGTTCTACAGATACTGAGGGAGCAGTTTCCCAGTGAGCCCCGCTTCTGAATGGGGTGAGAGGTGGGGTGACTAGAACAGCTAGAAGCCTGGGGACTCAGTACACTGATGGACTGAGGAGGAGGTGGGACAGCAACCCTGGGCTGTGCCTGCCCTCTGGGTCCTCAACACTCCTCCGAGTCACCCCAGAGTGGAAGGACAGGTGCAGAGGCAAGCTGGAAATATGGTGAGGGGCACTTCCTGCAGGAACACTGAAGGAAGCTGGGCTGGCCGGGACAGGGAGGCCACACCCCACACCACCAGCCCCTGCAGAGAGCCCACGGAGTGGGAGGACACGACTGGGCAGAACAGAAATGGGGCTGCTCCAGCCCCTCTGAAGCCACTGTCAACAAAGGTCACAGGACAAGGCTGGGCCAGAGTGTTCCAACCCAGGCCAAAGAGGGAAGTGGGGAGATCTAAGGGCGGGGTGGGGGGGGGGGGTGGGCCAGGCTTGACCTGCACTGTCCACTCTGGCAGCCACTAGACACATGACTATTTCAATTTAAGGCAATTGAAATGAAATAACATGAAAAATTCAATTCCCCGGTCACATTAGCTACATTTCAGGTGCTCAGCAGCCATGCAACTAGTGGCTACGACATTGGACAACAAGAATGAACACTGACATCCCTGCAGAAAGTTCTACTGGACCAGGTCCAGGGGCTGCAAGGGAAGGGAGGAGCTGGCAGGGTAGGAAGAGAGAGGTAGGTGGAGACACAGGGTATAACTTGGGAAAAAGGCCAAACAAGTCATTAGCAGAGAAGGGAAAGAAAGAGACTCAACCTGCCCATGCGGCTGCTGAGAGCAGGCCCTGGTGCCCGAGGGAGGCAGCTCTAGGGAATGCCAGACAAAAGCAGGGATGCACTTGCAAAGAGGGGTTTTGGGGAATTCCCAGAATTACTAGCGATGGGAGCTCTTGGGAAATGCTGTAAAAATAGTGGCAGATTTCCCTCCTTCCTCTCAACCAGTCCTCGAAGAAAGGAGGACTGGATCAGGGGACAGATTCTCAACTTGTGGCTGCTGCCGTGAAAAGGCACAGCTGGGCCCCAGAATCCTTCACCAGGACTAGGGGACTCAGCCTTGCCCGGCTTTCTGAGGACAGGCCTGGCGACCAGGGCCAAGCCCACTGGGTCAGGCCACAGGCCCGGCCAGAAGCTTGGAAGCCAGAGCCCATAGCTCTCTGCTGGGCTGTGTGGTTTGGAGCCCCCAGGCCTCTCCAAGCATGGCAGAGGGGGAAAGAGAAGCTTCGACACACACTGCTTCCACAGCCCAAGCCTCATGACGTCTCTCTTTCCTCCTCACCTTGGGAGGATTTCCCAAGCTGAGAGGCTCCTTTGTGAATGCAGGAAATAATAAATAAAACTCTCTACAACACAACCTATGGAGCGTTCTCTCGGGCTGTGAAATGTTAGGACTTAAAGATGCAAGAATGAGGTCTCTAAAGAAGGGCCCCAAGTTGGGCTCAGAACCAGTTCATTTTCTACCTCTGGGACATACTTCCAGAAAGTGCCCCATCCTCACAGCCAGCTGGAGAGGCACGTGGAGGAGCAGGGATGGTGTGACAGAGGACAACGGGAACAAAGCTCCTGCCGAGCACTGGGGGTATTCTCTGCTCTCCCCCACAGGGTGGGGGTGGGGGTGGGAGGGGTATGAACACATCAGCCTGAGGCTCACAGACAGACCCGCACTCCTGGCCATTTCAGAGAAGGGAAGGGCCAAATTTCTAGTTCCTGCCCCTAAAGCTCTCTCCTACTAAACTGAGGGCAGGTAGAGCCTGGGGCAGGTAGAGCCAGGAGCCCTGCAGCCCCAGCTTCTGCATCTAGGCCAGAAAACCCCAGGGCCATGGGAGGGGCTGAACTGAGGCTGAACTGAGCTGTGAGGACTGAGAGCCGGCCCGGGGCTCTGGGACTCTGGGCAGGCAGCACCCCTGAGTCAGCAGAGTAGCCAATGATAGTTCCAAAAAAGAGGTACTGTCTCTTGATGGTCAGTCCCCGTCTGGAGCAGCCATAGACACATCTGGAAAAACAAAGAGCTGAGGAAGGAAGCAGCTGTCCCTGTCAGCTGCCCTTCCCTGCAGGTGAGCCCTCCCAGGGCCCCCTAAACTCCAAATGCTTCACAACACAACCAAGTAACCTGGGGGCCAGGAAAATTCCTTTAGCTGATGATGGGAACCTTAACAGGAGATGATGTGGAGACAAAGTAGGGTCTAAGAACACAGTGGAGTGTAGGGTCCCTCTGACACTCAGAGGAAAAGGAGTCAACAAGGAATCACAGTCCCTCCTGCTCAGAATGATGGACCAATCAATCCCACTCTTCTCCCCGACAACCTGAATTTGGGAGGAAAGGGCCCCGAGAAAAGCCCAAACAAGGGGTCCCCCCAAAGCCCTGAGGAGCCCCAGTTTGGTAAGGCCTGGCTCCTCACCTGCGACAGTCCTGGGTAGCTGGAGCCCACTGTGGCCCGGGGCCGTCCCTCCAACCAGGAAATCTTCAGAGGGTTATCGACCAGGCCCACTTCATTCTGGACAGCCAGCTCCTGCAAACATCATGACCAGTCCTGGTTCCCGCAAATCCGATCAGCCATACAATGGCTCTCTCAACCCTCAGGGAGGAACCAGAACCAGCATTCTAGTCCTCCAAGCAGAGTCGGGCAACCTCGGCAACCTTCAAACAAGAGTGTGCTGAAGCTTTGGCCCTTCTCGTGGGCAAGTGATGGGTATGAGCCTTCTGATTTTTAGGAGTAAGGAGAAGCTTTAAGGTGGGAAGGCAGTGCTGAGACTCACAACCTGGCAGTATGCCGGCTCCCATGGTAGGGAGGAGGGTGCAGGGACAGCAGCCAGCCAGCAGGAAACTAAAAGTCGGTCTTCACTCTCCCTTAGTCCCCGGAGTATTCTCCCATCCGTTCCTTCACACACAGGGCGTCTGCTCTCAGGAGTCAGGGAATCTGGGTGGAGCCTTGGTTCTGACCTGGCCCAGAGATCCCTTGGGAGTATGGGGCACCTAGCTCAAAGGGCCCACAGAATTGGGTCCCCTGCTCTAGAATGACAGGGCCACCCCCAAAGCCTCATGCAGCACTCACCGCAGCCTTGACGGTTGCAAACTCTACCACTGCGGTGCCTGCCTTCCTACTGGAAAGCACCAGGTTGAGAACCTCACCATACTGTGGGAACAAGAGGAGTCCCAGTAAGCATGGCTTAGCCTTCAGGATGGCCCAGCTCATGCCAGAGCCAAGCCAGGACTGCCCTGAAGCCCACTGGCACATTTTCAGCTGGGGGATAACTTGTTATCATTAGAGTCTCAGAGAAGGGAGATTAGAGATAGGAAAGAGTGTTGTTTTTGTTTCTGTTTTTTTTTCCCAGGAAAGTAGGACAGCAAAGAAGAGATGGGCAAAGGACTGGGGACTTAGATGGGCACAGCACATGCTGAAGGTGGCGAAAAGGACAGGACTTTTTATGCTAGACACCCATCTCCTCTCTCCCAAAAGACTCAGCCAAGGCTTTTGCTTCCAGAAGGATGGCAAGAGCTAGACCTGAGAGGGAAGGGGAGATGAAGCTGGAGAGGGCACGTGGCAACACAAGTGACAAGAGGGCTGAGGCCTGGCGAGAAGTCTCCAGGCTGCCCTAGGGTCTATGAGACAGCAAAGAAAAAGCAGGGAGAGATGTTAACGGAAGTTTAGGCGTGGCGAGTCCTGAGATGTGGACTGAGGTGGGAGGGAAAGAAGGGAAGCGAGCAGGACAGACCTTTTGAAGAAGCCGTAGGAGGACGTCTTTGGAGTAGCCACCTTTGGACTCATCCTCCTTCTGGCACTTCCATTTTAGCTGAAAAGACAGCAATGGGTGTCATCATCACACACTGACCTTTGGCTGAACCAGAGCCCACACCTGGGCTTTACAATTTGAGCAGATGCCTTCCTCGTCTTCAAGGCACCTGTAGTCTAGGGAGCACCACCAAACTGATAGGAGCACCCTGCTCACCCTCAGCTATGCTTCCAGCCCAGTAAGACCCTCTCCTAAGAGTGCTTCCGGGCAATGCTGTGCCCTGGCATCACCAGGGTTAAGGGAGCCTTTCATGGCAGAGCTCAGAGAAGCAATTCTGATTTCCAGACAGCTGGAGGATGGAAAGGATGTGGGTAGTGGTCCCCGATCCCCATGGGGATCCAGCATCCTGCCAGAACCCCTAGAGCCATAGGAAACATCCTGTTCTCGCTGAGAGGAGACCCGTGGATCCCGCCAGGGCTCACCTTTAGTTTGGGGGTCCCTTTGCCTTCAGTATTTTCTGCCTTTCCTAGAAAAATTGGAAAAAAGAAGCAGGGGAGAGTATAAAGGAGTCAGGGGTTCTCCCAGAGGAGATAAAGCCCAGAGACTAGAAAGACCTAGAAAAGGCCACTCCTGATCAAAGGCAGCATGTGTCCTGGCCTGGTGAGGCGCTTGATGGGGAAAGTAGACATAATTCTACCCCACCCCCAGAGGAGCTGCCACTCCAGGGGTGGCCTGCCTGCCCAGCTGGTGAGGACTGCCCGTTCTCACTCTCCAAATGAAGAGCTATGAACATTTGCTAGGGGCAGGAGGGAGGAATACAGACCACTGAATTCTACTGAAACAAAGGATCCCACGGCCCAACATCTAACAGTGCCTTTTCTCTCTGGTTATCTGCTCCAAAACAGAGTCAACTCTGTCTTGGGAATCAGACAGATGGCGCTAAGAAGTCTCAGGCAGAGTGAAAGAAAATAGACCCCCAGAGAACCAGTAGGAAGAAGGGACAGGTGGCATGTGTCAGAGCAGGGAGCCAGGCTCTGGTCCCCCCTGTACCCCAAGAGTTCCAGCAGGTGGAAGGAAGCCTCTACAGCTCCTGCACCAAGCAGCTGGCATGGCCACGTGAGCTTGGTGGGGAGAGCTGTGGGTGTGATCACCTCTCACCTCTCAACCTCTGTTCACGTTCCTGGCATATCTGCTCCCGGATCAGCCTCTGCTGTTCCTCCAGCTGCCGGGAACCCTCTTCGCGAAGACGTATGATCTGCGGGGCGGGGGGTTTGAGGGTGACAATTCTGTGCAGATCCAATTCCAAGTTGGCTCACCTCGTAAAGGTCCCTGGGAGGTTCCACCTGCAAACTAGGGCTCAGCAACCTGTGGGTGGGACACGTTACCCAGATCCCACAGAAGAAGGTGGAAAGAGCATGCTCTCCCCACCCCACAGTCACCAGGTCCCTCCTCCTCCTCCTGCAGAGGGCCCTCACCTCTTGCTCTAGAGTCCTGGTACTCCGGCTCTCCTCCTCCTCCTCACTCCCGTGGGCCTGGGCCTGCCGCTCCCGGGTCTCCAGGTCTAGGCACAAGGGTTGAATGACCCAATTGCTGGTCTAAGCAGTTTCTTCATCGCCTCAGCCCACCCCGGCTCTGGCTGCTTCGGTAACCCAAAGTTTCAAATAGGCTGAAACCATATAGTAAACTGTCCCTTCCCTCCATGCCTGTATGCCCTCGAGTTAATTTCCATTAAGAAAAGTCATAGTACAGAAGAAGCACGGACTTCAACTGAGTGGTCAGGGGTCTGAAGAGTTAAAACGGCTCATGCTGACCCAGCTAGCTCTCTCCAATCGGGGAACAGGGTGCGGGTGGGTGCTTACATCAGCTCCCTGGGGCCGTGTGTCAGGGGATGCCAGTGGGTGTGGAGCTGCTGGCCTCCGTTCCTGTGGTTTGGCACCACAGCCTGACCTGGGACCTTGCCTTGGCTTTGATTCTTTTCCCACCATTCAGCTCAAGTTCCCACCACCTCCGTTACATCCTCCACAACTCACGTTTACCAAGTCTCACTGCGGACCTGGTTACAGCGGCTTCCTCAAAGATGGGCAGTCTGTGTGACGGCATCACCCCAGGTTTGGAGCCCTTCCCCCCTCCCAGCGGCTGTGACAACCCTGCTCTTAGGCCCGGACTCACTGCTTGCCCTTCTGTGCATTTTACTTCCCTAGAAACTTCCTTTTTTTTTTGGATATAGAAATAGATATACTGGGATGGAACATGCACATATTAAATATATGTATACCAAATAGGCAAGAAGAGGGGGACAGAAATTGTGTAAAGAATGCCTGAACCAATCTTACTGGGGTGATGAACATGTTCTCACATTCGGTAAATTTACTAGAACATCATTGAACTATACACTTGAAACAGGAGAATTTTATTTAAATAAATAAATAAATAAATAAATAGAATTTTATTTATTTATATATCTATAAATAACATTTAAAGAGAAAAACAATAAATAATGCCTGGGCCTCTCTGGATCTCTCCAAAAAGGCTTCTCAGAGTGAAAGCTCTAGGAAGAACTAGGCCTGGTGAAAGAGAATTCTGATTTTAGTCAGACTGTATGGGCTTAAATCTCAGCTCCAGCAAATTCTTATCCTTTCAGTACTGTAGCTTCTTTGTCTATAAAAAATGGGTTTAGAATTCTCTAATTAAAAAAAAAAATTAAAAAAAACGGGTTTAGTAATACCTATCTCCTTGGATGGTTGTGATAATTAAAGGAGATAATAGGGCACCTGTCACAATGCTCAGCTAATAGTAAATCTGGTAATTGTTATTATTCCTAAGAGTGCCTTGGAATCCAACACCTAAGAACAGAGTTCTGCCCAGAGCTGAGCCAAGAGGCTTTGAGTTGTTGCAACTGAGGCTCCAGAAAGAAAGGTAAAGGTGAGGAAAGAAAATGGCCAAGGGGAAACGATACCGCAGGCCACCAGAACTATGATGTCACATACCTAGCTTCACTTTCTTCCTTCTCTCATCAAGCTTCTGGGTCCTCTCTGCTGCCTGCTTCTTGGCTTTCCTGACTCTGTCATACGCAGCCTGGCAGGAGAAAGGAACCCAGAGCAGCTGGTCAGCGAGAGAAAAAGAACAAAGTCCCAGCACCTTCCGGGCTCCTGCCTGCTGGCTCAAGGGCCCTACCCCCCATCCTCTCCAGAGCCCTTGGCGAGACAACTTGGGGCCCAGGTCCCCAGAGCTTGGAGAGCAAGGACTGTGCCACATGGCAGAGTGCAGAGGATCACGATTGACGGGCAGAAGTGTTCTCTAACCCTCGGGGCTAACTCAGACAAAGGAGGATGAGCTTACCCTGGCTGCAGCATCAGTCAGCACCTCCAAGGCCTGAGAGAGCTGGTGGAAGAGTTCAGCTAAAATATAAGAGTTAAAAAAGAGAGGGGAGAAAAACAAAGTTAGACTTGGTGATGGTGTGCTTGCTCAAAACAGCACTTCACAGGGTGGCAAAAAAGCCAACATGGGCAGATGATGGACCAGCAGGGAAGGATGAGCACATCTGCAGCCGATCGGACGCCCCTACCATGTGGAGTGGAGCCCCCTACACCCCACAGCACTCACACACGGCCTGGAGCAGGGGACGCTCTCCTCCCAGGGCCCACAGAGGAGAGACTCACCTGCTTTGGGATTATCCGGGTTTTTGTCTGGGTGGCAGGACAGGGCCTTCTGCCTGTACGCCTTCTTCACCTGGAAGAGTCAGAAGACGTGGTTATTCACTCCTTACCCAGGTCTCAACCCAGGGACAAACAGGAAAAGTGTCCCCCATCTCCACCTGAAAGAGAGGCTGCTGGCTCCCACACTGAGACTCACTTTAAAACTGCCACACTAGATTTGCAGTGGACGAGGCACAGACCATTGAGGAGCAGAGGAGCTGGGCCTCCTTCCTGCTGGGCGCCCCATCTCACCACAGCAGGAAGGGGCAGCAGCATGTGTCCTGTTTTTTCTACGGCCACTTGGAAACAGATACTCTCACGCACTCGTGGTGGGAGTGTAACTGGGGCAATCTTTCTGGAGGAAAGCCATCGCATTTTTAATGTACTTTCCCTTTTACCCACTCCTAGAATTTGGACTTGTAGAAGTATGCCAAAATAAATATACAAAATGCTCCCTGAAACATTACTTATAATAGCCCCCAACTGGAAACAACCCAAATCTTCATCAACAGGGGGATTCATTAAAAAACATTATGATAGAGACAGGTCTATAAGTGCTAACAGAAAGATCTCTAAGGCATAGTGAGTGAGAAAAGCAAAGCTCAGAACAACACACATAGATTATCACTTTGGGGATTAAAAGAAATAGATGAATGAATTAAATATAAATAGTTGTAGATACTCAGATATGTGCATAGTTTTGTTTAATTTTTTTTCTCAAAGCAAATATAAGAGACTTAGGGATTTCCTTTGGAGAGAGGCTGAAGGTGGAGGGGAAGGAAGCATGTACTTCTCATTTTATACCTTTCTGTAGTTCAGAGTTTCAAACTTAAACAAGTCTTGCTTTATTAGTATTTTTTAAATGCCAACAGGGTTTATCCTGGTGGGGAAATTATGTTCCATTTTTAGGTTTCATCTTTGCATCTCCATGTATTCAAAAGAAAAGCCCCCAATATTTCTTATATTACTAAGTGTAAACCAACACGATCCTCTTTCATATCTTACCTACATAGTTGTTTTAAGTGAAAACAGTACAAAATCCCAGAGTCTGCCCCCTGCTTCCTCAGGCCTTGGCCCCCTCACTTCTGCTCTGCAGGCACCACCTGCTGCTCATCCTGGGAGGAGGAGCCTCTGGACCCAGAACTTCCCTGAGCAGCTAAGCAGACTGGCTTTCCCGGCTTCTCACATGGAACCAATAAATACTTGTAAACCAGAGCATGCTAAATAAGGGCCTTCTGAGGCAGGCAGCCAGCCTCTGCCAGGGGAGGGCCTGCTCAACAGGTGCCTGACTCAACTACCTCCCCCCCAAGTCCGGGTGGGCATCCACCTTGCCCAGGAAACCAAAGAGAACCTCTGGGGAGGTGCTGCCACCTGCTGGGCCACGGCGAGCACCAGCCCTCCCCTCACTGGGTTGGAGGCAGCAACAGCTGCTCCCAAGGCCTGGCCCTGGGCAGGTGTACACTTGTCTCCTGACTCCCTGCCCTCCCACCTTCCCACCTGTCCACCTCTGCACAGCTGATGGCCTGCCCCCCTCCCACCCTAAAAAATTAAAATTGGGGAGGTGATAGCTTTATGTATAATATAATCTTACACTTTAAGTATCATCTTTACTCTTCATGTCCCTTATTCATCTTTTCTCCCTTTCTCTTTCTTTTACTTCTCCCATTGTGCCCCCCAACTTTGTTTCCTTTTTATTTAAACCAAGTCTTTATCATATGTTACTTAAATTTTAGGGTCCTTTATTTGAAATTTTTTTAGTAAATTAAACAATACAAAAACATATACTATAATTATATTATATATAACTTTTAATGTATAATATAATGTAATATATTTTCCCTACTCTTCTCTTTAAGGTTTCAACATTCTTCCTTCTTGATCAAACAAATATAAGCACCTACACACACTTATAAGAGTCTTTTGGTTTTCTGTCTCTGGTCGTTTCCTACCGCCACCTTCTCTTGTTCTCTTGCTCAGCGTCTCCACCCCCTAGAGGTGGGGAGAAGGGGCATCGGTGTCCCCCGGTGTCCACTGCCTTGATTTGCAACCCTGTCCTGGGAATGAACTTCCTCAGGTCTAGAATTAATTAGTAGACATGCCTACTATTGTATCAGGGAACTCTTTTAAAGTGGCATATATGTTCCATTTTATAACTCTAAGAGACAGCAGAAGGGAGAGAGGACAAAAAGGACCAGTAAGAAAGCAAGATAACAGCGGCATAGGAGTGATGTTCTAGGTTTTTCAATCAGTGTGTTAATGTGTAATGTTTCATAGCTCAAGGACACAATCTTCTTTTCAATTGACTTACTGTTTCTTATCTTAAAAAAATAATTTCAGATGGAAATCAATGTTGCATTTGGCAGAAGAATTAATAAAAATCTTTAATTCAGACAAAGGGAGGGCATAGGATGGGTTGGGTGGTGGTACATTCTTTTTTTTTTTTTTAATGTGAGAGACTGCTTTATGTTTTATGCTAAAGGAATGAAATTTTTGTGTTTTATAATTCATTCTGGATGTTATATATCAGGAAATTGGCATTTCACTTAAATAGGGAAATAAAATTGTTCTCACTGAAAAAAAATGTACTTATGTGCTAATGGGATATTAATCTTATACATTAATTTGCTTCCTTACCAATTCTTTTTCAAGAATGTGTTCCTCTGACAAATGTCTATAACAATCTCATCAAATTTTATCTGAAGCAACTAGTACAACTATACCTAGGTTGTCTCACTCCCCATCTGGGAGGACCCCCAACCTACCCCCACCCCTACAACTTCCCACACTCCCAACACTTAACAACCAAATGCAATGGCCCTGGTGCAACTGGTATATCCTAGATTCCCATCCACTCCAGGCTTGGCGGGTACCCTAATTTCCAAACCTCTATTGAAAGGTATAGAGGGCTGAACACTGTGCTTCTCAGTCCTGGTATAGAGGGCTGAACACTGCTTCTTGGTCCTCTAGTTAAAAACCCACCAGTTTCCCGCACTGCCTAGATGTTAGCAGGTAGAGAGGTGAGGCCCAGAAAGTCAGGGGAAAGCTGGTATTCACTCCCCAGGAGGGAAGTGTAAGGGCAGAGAAAGTACTCTGAGCGCCCCCTTGGCACGGCACTGCATCCACCACCCCTCCTGGGGCCTCTGAAGGGGCATCTCAGGCACTGAGGTGGATCTGGGGATACAGAGGAAAAACAGGCATATTCTCTGATATGGAAGAGGAAGGACACTGCTGAGCAAGGAATATGGCGGTGAAAACCATCAGAGTGTGAGAGATGCTGTGAGAGTTGTCCATGAGAATGGGCCCACAGGGGAGGGAAGGACCAATCCAGCCAGCCCTGCAGGCTTCCTAGAGGAGGCAAGATCTGAGGGCCTTAAAAGATGAGTAGGAATTCCCCAAGCAGAGAGATGGGGAAGGGTATTCAAGACAATAGTGTGAAAGAACACAGACTTCTTTTCAAGCCCCAGACAGTTTAGAGAAGAAATATAAAAGTTTTGCTTTAATGAGGAAAAGGTACTGACAACTAAAGAGGATATGAAAAGAGAGAGACACAATTGCAATAAAACCTGGAAATAAAATGATGTTTTGGTCAAAGGATATTTTGCTTAAATTAAAAAACTTCTTGGGAAAGCCATATGGCTCACACTCTCCCTTTGTCCAGTGTATGGATGGATGAGTAGAAAAACGGGGGCAAAAAAAAAAAAAAAAAGCACCCAGTGATCTTTTTTACTTTAATTGTTCTTTTTCACTTTAATTTTTATTCTCATTACTTCTGTGTGTGTGGTAATGAAAATGTTCAAACATTAATTTTGGTGATGGACACACAACTATATGGTGTTACTGTGAACAACTGATTGTACACTTTGTATGACTGTATGGTGTATGAATATATCTCAGTAAAATTGAATTATTAAAAAAATAAATATAGATTGGGGAATAACAAAACAAAACAAAAAAAACTTCATGTGGGGCTCCCCAAAGAACTGGGGAGAAATGTGGAAATGTTGGACTTCCCCACCTGGGTTATTGCTGATTTTGCCGCAAACACTGAGGCCTGCCAATTTAGTGGGCAGAGTCCTTGATCAGGGGGCTTTTCCCTGTGAGGCTAGTTGCAGCAAGGGAGAGGCTAAGCCCACTTATAATTGTGCCTAGGAGTCCCCCCCCAGAGACCCTCTTTGTTGCTCAGATGTAGCCCCCTCTCTCTCTAAGCCCACTTGGCAGGTGAACTGACTTCCCTCCCCACTTCGTGGGACATGACACCCAGGGGTGTAAATCCCCCTGGCAAAGTAGGAAATGATTCCTGGGGATGAGCTTGGACCCAGCACTGTGGATCAAGAGGATCTTCTTGACCAAAAGAGGGAAGAGAGTTGAAACAAGGTTCCAGTGGCTGAGAGATTTCAAATGGAGTTGAGAGGTCACTCGGGAGGGTATTCTTATGCGCTGTATAGATATCACTTTTTAGTCTTTAGTGTGTTGGAATGGCTAGAGGGAAATACCTGAAGCTGTCAAACTGCAACCCAGTGACCTTGATTCCTGAAGATGACTATATAACTATGTAGCTTGCACAGTGTGACTGTGTGATTGTGAAAACCTTGTGGCTCACACTCCCTTTATCCAGTGTATGGACAGATGAGTGGAAAAATAGGGACAAAACTTAAATGAAGAATAGGGTGGGATGGAGGGGATGGGATGATTTAAGTGTTCTTTTTGCTTTTATTTTTATTTTGGAGTAACGAAAAGTTTCAAAAATTGATTCTGGTGATGAACGCACAACTGTATGATGGTGCTGTGAATCACTGATTGTACACTGTGGATGACTGTAGGGTGTGTGAACTAAACTGTATTTTAAAAAGTAAATGTACAATGGGGGGGAGAATGGGATGTTTTGGGTGTTCTTTTTTATTTTAATCTTTATTTTATTTTTTGGATAATGAAAATGTTCAAATTTTGTGGTGATGAATGCACAATTATATGATGATACTGTGAACAACTGATTGTACACTTTGAATGATTGTATGTTATGTGATTATATCTTAATAAAACTGCATTTTAAAAAAAAAAACTTCAACCAAAGAAAAATAATAGGAGAAAACTGAGGGAGAAGAACATATTCATAGAAACAGGTTTGAATGCACAGGCTTAGGATGAAGAACTGCTAGGAGATGAGAGTATACATTTAGGCAAAGAAATGCAAACTGAGCAGAGAAGAGGAGAAAACAAGGATTTAAAAGTGACAAAGTTAACCCAGGTACGTTTCTGAAAATGTATGAAAGATAATGTGATTCATAAGACATACATGATTCATAACATAGACAGTAGGACAATTAGGGAAAGCTGTGTGGTCCTCACTGTGAGCAGGGCCAGATGTGACAAGCCTCCTTCACAGAGGAGGTTTAAGGAGCAGTCATCACTGGGGAAATTAAAGAACCTAGACGTTCTCTACCTGCTATACAAATGTATCTTAAAGCACAAATGCAGCAGGCAGGATTAACAGAACATAAGCCTGCCCAAGAAACAAATCACAGTAAGTGTAAAAATCTAATATATGGTAAAAGATGCTATTACATTCTAACAAGTTGGAAACAAAGTTGGACTTTCATCTCAAACCAAATACCAAAATAATTACAGATAGAGCAAAAAACTAAATACAAGAAAACAAAATGAAAAGAACCTACAAGAAAGAAAAGGAAGGAACCATTAATCTGCTTTCAGGATGCTTAGGAAATGCCTAAGCATAAAGCAAAGGGAAAAAAATCTCACACAAAATGGGTCAATTTGATGAAGACAAAAATTTTTTATTTCTCTAAGTACAAAATCATAAACAAACCCAATTTAAAAATGGGCAAAGGACTTGAGTAGTCATTTCTCCAAAGAAGATAAAGAAATGGCTAATAAGTACATGAAAAGATGCTCCACACTAATGATTGGTCATCAGGGAAATGCAAATCCAAACACAATGAGATACCACCACCAGAATGACTCCTCTGGCCAGAGAAACCATGTTGCAACACCTTCTGGGGTGCTGGCTCCCTCTTGCCACTTTTTAATGCAGTGGCAACATGTCCCCTCAATTAGGTGGGGAAGTGAAAAAGGTCTTTCCCCAAATCTTTAGGAAAAAGTGGATATTTGTTTGGTGGTGATGGTAGGGAGGGTTCTTTTTTCTTTTTCTTTTCTTTTCTTTTTTTTTTTTTGCTTTTACTTTAGAACCTTAAAGCTTGTACTGCAGGCTGCAGACATGACTGGCAATGAGCAGATGAAGAACCAATGGAAAAGTGTTTCAAAAACCCCTGTGTTAGCTAAGAGGCTTCTGAATGTGTCACTGTGGTCCACAGAGAAGGCTGGAGAAGGTAGCAAGGAGATGCTATATCAGCTACTGCAGCCTTAAAACAAAGTTGGCATCTCTTTGGATTTTAAAATAGTTTCTGTGCACTTTATTTTATTTTTGTTTAATCAGATAAACAAGAGGGATTTTTCCTCATGGGAGAAAAACAAAAACAAATAACTGAGGGAAGTGTCTGTGTCAAAATACGACAAACATAATCCTAATTATGTAAAAATCTCATAAAAAGTCGTAAGGAAAAAACAAACTACAACAAGAAAACAGAGAAAGAGCATGAAGAAACAATTCATAGAAGAAAATTAATGGTTATTAACAAAAATGTTCAGCCTCACAGACACAAAAAATCATTTTTCATCTATCAGTTGACAAGTGAAAAAAGCATGGCATTTACTGTTGGTGGCAATGTGGTGAATATAAACAGACAATGATTCTAGAAAGCAATCCAGCAGTACATCTTACGGGGCTTTCAAAAATTCAGACTCTTTGACCCAGCAAGGCCTCTCTCTTCTAAGAGACCATTCTTTTTTTTTTTTCTTTTCTTAAATTAATTTTTATTGAGATATATTCACATACCATGCAGTCATACAAAGTATACACTCAGTTGTTCACAGTACCATTACATAGTTGTGCATTCATCACCAAAATTAATTTTTGAACATTTTCATTACCACACACACACAAATAACAAGAGTAAAAATTAAAGTGAAAAAGAACAATTAAAGTAAAAAAGAACACTGGGTGGTTTTTTTTTTTCTTCCCCCATTTTTCTACTCATCCATCCATAAACTGGACAAAGGGGAGTGTCGTCCATATGGCTTTCCCAATCACATTGTCACCCCTCATAAGCTACATTTTTATACAATTGTCTACAAGAATCATGGGTTCTGGGTTGTAGTTTGATAGTTTCAGGTATTTACTGCTAGTTATTCCAATTCACTAGAACCTAAAAAGGGTTGTCTGTATTGCGGGTAAGAGTGCCCACCAGAGTGACCTCTCGGCTCCTTTTGGAATCTCTCTGCCACTGAAGCTTATTTCATTTCCTTTCACATCCCCCTTTTGGTCAAGAAGATGTTCTCCATCCCACGATGCTGGGTCTAGATTCATCCCCAGGAGTCATATTCCATGTTGCCAGGGAGATTCACTCCCCTGGGTGTCAAATCCCACTTAGGGGGGAGGGCAGTGATTTCACCTGCCAAGTTGGCTTAGCTAGAGAAAGAGGGCCATATCTGAGCAACAAAGAGGCATTCGGGAGGAGGCTCTTAGGCACAATTATAGGCAGGTCTAGCCTCTCCTTTGCAGCAACAGTCTTCCCAAGGGCAAATCCCGTGGTAGAGGGCTCAGCCCATCAAACCACCAGTCCCCTATTTCTGTGGGCATGTTAGCAACCATCGAGGTGGGACAGGCCAATACCCCTGCATTCTCCACCAGCTCCTTAAGGGGGTAAGAGCCCATTCTTAAGAAATATTTAGGAATTCATACAATATTTATAAACACTGCTGTTCATTTATAGCATTACTCATAACACAGAAAAGTAGGATAATTTTAAATTCCAAAACAACAAAAGTGGTGGGCAGCACTTATATAATACCATATGGCACACTCTGTTTGAAGTGGTTTACATATATTAACAGATTTAACCCTTAAACACCCCTATGAGCTAGAAATTATTCTTATCCCCTTTTTACAAATGAAGAAACTGTAACATAAAGAGGGGTTAGGTAAATTATGACACTGAAAATTCATTCAATGAAAAACCATGCAATCACTATTTTAGATAATAGCCATTCTATCCAAACACCACAGAAAAAATTGTGGCCCCACCCACATCCATCCTGTCAAAGGCCAGGTGGGGAGTCTACACTTCCTCCCTCCCCTGGCTGTAAGAAAGCACCCCGCTGGAGTGGTGTCAGAAAGGGAGCCGAGACTTTCATTGCCATCAGATATAAAAATATCCCTTGGAGAGAGGATTAGAGTTGGTATTTATTTTCTATAATAAGTTTGTATTGCTTTTTGCTTTAGGAAAAAGAAAAATGTCCAAAAAACCACAAACAGCGTTGTCTAGTTTCTTTCCACTATTCTAAGCTAGGAGGCAGCATGGTTCACTGAGGTAGAAGGTTCTGGAATCTGACAGATGTATTTTCAAATTTTGTGTCATCCACATACTGGTAGCATAACCTTGGGCAAATTACTGAATCTCACTTAGCCTTAAATTGTTCAGCTCTAAAGTAAGGAAAACAGTGCTGACACAGAGGGCTGTTGTGAAGATGAAAGGAAATAACCATGTGAAGCACCTGACGAAAACTAGGCACTCAAGGTAAGTTCCCAAACCTCTCCTGTATCTACCTGGAAAGTAGAGATACCTCAGATGGCAAATGGGTCTTCACTTAGCAATAATCCGTCTGTTTTCTAACTTCTCTTCTGCCAGCCAAGCAGGCCAATTCCTTTCTTGACCTGTGTTAAGAATTAATGAAATGTGCTTAAGAGCCCCTTTCTCTAGGCCAGTGCCAGCCAGCACCAGACGCTCCAGGCTTCCTGTGAGGGAGGTGAACGGTGACACCAGCCCAGTCCAATGCTGACCTGCCACGAACGCCAGGGCTGGACTCTGGCACACAGTGGGCCCGGGTCAACCCGATTTGAATTCTCTAGGTGGACAAGACCAGTTTTAAGTCCGTTGGTGGCAGTACTAAAATTCAATCGCTGGGTAGTCCTCAGGAGCTCTGAAATAATTCTTATTCAAAAAAGAGAAGGCATGGGGCAGGTAGCCTGAGACATTCCAGAGTGGCCATGAACCAAATCCCACTGACCTAAGAATGCTGGGCCAGTGTGTCTGTCCTGATTCACTTGTTATTACTA
Source organism: Choloepus didactylus (assembly GCF_015220235.1). Classification (NCBI taxonomy): domain Eukaryota; kingdom Metazoa; phylum Chordata; class Mammalia; order Pilosa; family Megalonychidae; genus Choloepus; species Choloepus didactylus. The sequence goes on along the minus strand of NC_051310.1, from coordinate 140,801,596 downwards.
TATTTAACTTCTAAGCCTGCCCTGGGCAGGGCCTAGTCCTCAATTTTAGCCTGGAAGGCTAGTTTTGACTTTGAACCAGTTGGCCTGGAGTTTGGTGCTTTGTGCTGCAAACTGGATTCCCAGCTTGGCCCAGCCTTCCTGGAGGGACTGCTGCCTGGAGAATGTCTCATCATGTAAATACAACTCTCCTAAAGCAGACCTGCGAAAAAGCTGCCAGTGTTGATATCACTGATCATTAAATAATCCTATCTTATTAGCTGGTTTCACAGTAAAAATGTGCATTGATATTTTTTATTAACCAAGGTAATTTTAGGAAGGAAAGGAACTTTCAGAAGGGCAAAGAAATAGAGGGACCAAATGTGCAATGATGCAGGATAAAGATAAAGATAGGACAGTCTAATCCAGGAATCAGGGTCGGAACTGAGTCGGCAGGTGCAGGGATCACTTAGGCAGGGTTGAAGGAGCCATGGGAGGCTGCCAAAGCCTGCCCACACACCTGAAGCTCTCTTTCTTTACCCGAAATCCTCTGGTCTCTGGCACTTGAAAACACTTCTTTGCATTTCCTGAGACTTCACAGAAAGGAGCAGCTGGGCAGGTCAGGGTCTTCCCACCCCACGGCCATGAATCTTGAGGCCCAGGCTGTCTCCCAGGGTCCAGCCCCAGAAGAACAAAGATCTCAGATGATTGTGAGCTCCACAAGGGCTTTAAACTCCAATTTACCCAAGTTTGGTCTTTCTCTTGATGTCTTTCTAAACTGTTACTGCCCCCTGCCTTCCCTTCTTCACCCCAGGACACTACCCCAGTTTAATCTGTCTTCAGTGTTTCAGGATCATCATCCAGAACATAAACTACAGTCCAACATGTTCAAATATTATTGAGGGCAAAGCCAGGCTTTTCCTAGGCTTTCCTAAGTGGCTATGATCTTAAATTCTCCTCTTTTTAAAAGTGTTTCGGTCTCTTCCTTCCCTAGTCAGCCTCTACCCGGCTGGGCTGAATGCCAGCACTTCCCAATCTCCTCCCCTCCCAGATTCCCTCTGCTGTTTCTTTTCTGGTATGGTCTGAAAGAAGAGATAAACTGGTTAAAATTATACCTCAAATGAGAGCATGCAGCATCCCTAGAAAGGCATGAGAGGTTCCCCTCAAATGAAGGAGCTTGATAGGAGAGGATGATTTGCTTACTCCCAGGGCCCAGATCAGTGTCTGGCATTCAATAGGCCCACAAAAATATCTTGTGAGTGAAAGGGGCAAACATTCATTTGCTCTCAACCAAAACATGTTAGGAAAGGCTCAAATATGTGCTATTACTTCAGACCCATTGAGGAGTAGAAGGAAATGGACCCTGTCCTGATCCTAGGAGACCTTGCCACTATTTCACAATTTCCCCTTCTACCTGCAAACACCTCCTCTTGAGATACCAAGTCTGCAAAAGGGAAGAAATCACTACAGCAGACTGCCAAGAGAATCAGAGAAGGAACTAAATGTTATCCCCCCTACAGCTCACATCACAAAGCGGAAGAATGAGTAAGGAATTAGCAGGCACCCAGCCCTTCCAGAAAGCTTGGAAGCCCCATAACTGGTTCCACCACTTGCAGTAACCTAAGCCCAGAGCAGGGGAGGGGGCTGGGAGCTGGGTTTCCTGCCATCTCCATTGGGCTTTGCCCCAGGCACAGAGGGGAGCCTCTGATGACCCACTGGCCTCCAGTTTCACCTCCGCACAGGTATGAGCTCCTGACTCACCCAAAAAAACAAGGCACTAAGGGATCCAATAAATACAGAATAGCCATCATTAACTTGAAAGAAAGATGCCCTACAAAGAAGAGATCATTATTCTTAAATAGGCTGCTGTCCTTTCTTGTAATCAAAATTGGAGCCGGGTAAGTAAGTGGTACAGTAATTACGCCTGGTTCTCAAAGCCATGCTGACAGCCTGGGCTCAGATAAGGAGGACACAGGGTGGCAGCTCTATGTGACAACAGGTACTGAATGAACAAACCGTCTCGGGTGAATCAGCTAGAAATCCTTTACAAGGCTCAGTTCCAGTAATGGCAACAGTCACTGATCACGGCTGGGTGGTAATTTCTCCACAAGCCTGGGGGAGGCAGAGACCTCATCTCCTCACCCACAGGAACACAGGAGATTACATGACTGCCTGATGTCACACACAGGAAGTAACCACAGGGCTCTGGACACTTATCGAAAAGTCCCTTCTACCTGAAAGACTGGTCACTTTCATTCCTTCCAGCCTGTGGCCCAGGCCTACCTCCAGCACTGAGCACTGCAGGGAAATCCCCAAATGCCTGGTCACTGCAGGAACTGATTGCTTGCAAGGCTCGACGTAAGCAAAGCCAGCCACCCCTCAGACAGGCCCCCCCAGTTCCCAAAATGTGGGGACCCAGACCTCATGCCAACACTCTCTCATGGGCCTGCTAACCAAGGCCCATGGTCCAGACTCAAAATGGCACAGCCTGGAACAATGGGAACTAACACAGGGCCTGCTTCTCTTCTCACTCCTGACCCTTTTGCTCCCAGGGTCCTCCCATCCCTTGGGCTTTCACCTCTGGGTCCCCTCCCCGCCTGCTTTAACCATCCCAGTGCTCCCTCCAGGGCCTCAACCTCCACCCCCCCTCCTCCCTCAGCCCACTTTCTTAAAACCAGCTCCCAACCTGAAATTCAGTCTACAGTCCTATGCTTCTCTCAGACCCTGCTCCTCTCTCTCACTCTTGCCCTAAGCACAGGGCCAGCAGGCCCAGATCCCCAAATCCTTTCTCAGGTTGGAGATTCACACCCTCAGGGTCTGCCAGAAACCTTGGATCTGGCGGCCCCTCAACATCCCCACGCCTGCTGTCACCCTCAGCCCCTTGAGACCTGGCTGCCCAGCTCCTGAGCAGCTCTCTGCAGTCTCTGCCCTCTCCCAGTGGGTAGAACTTCTCTCTGAGGCCTGGTGCTTCCTACATCACATTCAAGTCTATTTTTCCTTAATATATCAGTTTCCTTTATAAAAAAACTTATATTAGTAAAAGGAAGTGAATCAGTTTAAAGAAAATAGCTAAATAATAGTATTCAGGAACAATATTCAGAAAAAATAATGAAAGAGGCTATGCAAATGGATAACATTTTGAATACCACCTGAATTGAAACAGAAACTGCACTGTGTAAGTGAGAATCATTCAGTGAGATTAACCATATTCATTTCCCATTACTAAAATTTACCCATCTCCCCAGAAACCTTACACCCACTATGCATTAACTCCCCATTCTCCCCACCTCAGCCCCTGGCAGCCTGTACTCTAATTTCTGTCTCTATGAACTTGAATATTTTCTGATATTTTCTTTGTACCTACCATGGTGCTTAATTTTTTTTATTATTTATTTTTACATTTTTTACTGTGAAATATATATACAAAAAAGTGATAACTTTCAAAGTACAATTTAACAAGTAGTTAGAGAGCAAATTTCAAGGAATGTTATGGGTAGGAGTTTAAATTTAACATCCTAAATCAATAACATCCTGCTTTGATATCAAGTTAACTTCAAAAGTATTCACAAACTATGTTCCTATACCTCTCAATCCCCCAACCTTTATGTAGTTCTTGTCACAAATTCCATGTTTATACATTATGTGTCCAAAATAATGATTTATCATTACATTCATGCATTTGACTTTAAGATCCTGAAGGGAATAAAAAGTGGAGTTACAAACAAAAAATCCAATAGTACTAGCATTTATATTCACCCATGTCACTACCCTTACCAGACATCCTTATTTCTTCATGTAGCTTTGATCTATTGTCTAGGGTCCTTTCCTTTCAACCTGCAAGTAGTCTTTTTGCCATCTCTTGTATGGCTGGTCTAGTGGTGACAAATTCCCTCAGCTTTTGCTTATCTGGGAATGTCTTAATCCCAGGTATAGGATTCTCGGTTGGCAATTTTTTGCTTTCAGCACTTTAAATATTTCTCCCCACTGCCTCTTGCATCCATGGTTTCCGATGAGAAATTGGTACTTAAATCTTATGAAGGTTCCCTTGTACGCGACATATTGCTTCTTTTGTGCGGCTTTCAGAATTGTCTATCTTTGGCATTTGACATTTTGATTATAACATGCCACAGTGTGAGTCTATTTAGGTTTATCCATTTTTGGAGTTCGCTGAGTGTCTTAGATGTATATATTCATGTCTTTCCTTAAATTTGCACATGCTCATTGCCTTGGGCATGTGCATGTGCCCCTGGGAATTCCCCCATTTACACAGATACAAATGTCCCCTCTTCTCTGAGAAAGTTTCCCTATGGTCCAGTACACTGCCCTGTATGTCCTACAGCCAGCAGTCCCTTGTCCCAGGCAGCCGAGACTTGACTACTCTCCCACAGCGCTCTGTAGGAGAGCTCTGTGAGCTGCCTTCTACATGCAGGGCAGGTTCTAGATGGCAAGTTCTTCGGACCACCACCAGACAGACTGGGCCAGATATTCAAGCTCCCAGTATGTGCACGAGGGTTACTCTGCTCCCTCCAGAACTGGAACCAGGGACCTGCCCTGGGATCGGGGGCCAGTTCCACATGGAGCTGGTGAGGAGTGGAGGAGAGGCCAGCCAGGGCAAGACAAAATCCTACCGTTTTTATGTAGACCTTTCCTTAATTCAGTGCTCCCTTGTTACTGAAGTCCTTTAACTGTTTTCTGGAGCTCTGTGACAGATGTTTCTGCCAGTTCTTGCTGGTTGTTCAAAGCTTCTCTGGCGGGGATGGAGCTCTGAAACTTCTAACTCTGCCATCCGTATGGGGCTGCACTGTGGTCGTTTTAACAAATTTTAACATGCTTCTTCAAGTTGTCCAAATCAGCTTAATACCTACTGGGTTTACCGAAGTCACACAGCTTTACTCACAGAATCAAATCTCTGTCTGTGTCACATAGGGAGGGAGGAGGCTCTCTGGAGCCCACAGACCCATCTCGTATTGCCATAATTTCTCCTGAAGTGAGAGTCATGGAAAAGCTCTGAAAGAGGAGTAGTAAATGAGTTTGGGCAGTGGCTCTGTGTTTACTAGCCACCTTATGCTGGGCAAATCAATTAAATTCTTTGAGTCTTGGTTTTCTGATCTATAAATTATAGCTAATGGTCCTTGCCTACCTCACAGGCTTGTTTTGAAGATCACATCAAATGAGATAATTTATGTGAAAGCCCTTTGGTGTCATATAGACATGAGGTATTATCCTGAATGCTAATGAATAGCTTACTGCTTACAAACACAAATGACTCATTCCTTTTGCCCTAACAGGCAGCCAAGGAACGTCAATAATCCAGAATCCTGGTTCAGCCAGATAACCTAATATAGGAATGAGTTCACCATCAGAGAAATACCCAGAGATCTGGCCCTCAGGACCACCCCAGAGCTGGTCAGGCCCTGCTGAAACCAGGCTCCATGCCAACCCCAAGGCCTCAGCGCCTGGTTTGGAGACAAAAGGCTTTGGGAAAGGCTACCCTTGGAGACAGTAAACTGAGTCGGGCATGCCTCAAATCCAGAAATGGCCCCCAGATGTCTAACTATCACGGGGCCTAGAGGCCCAAACACACCACTTATTTCAGATTCATCCCCTGCCACATCCTCACAAAATCCGAAGCTATGTCCTCATTCCTTGTCATGCCAGGCATTTTTACTTCCCCACCCCTTTAGGCTCAGGAGGTTCCTTCAAGCTTTCCTCTGTCTTTTTCACGTGCCCCAAACCTGCTCTTCTTTAATTTGTAAGAAACAATGTTGGTGTGTCACATAATAAGGAATAATAAAAACACTGTAGTTTAAATAAATTTAAATGAGCTAGCACACAGAATAAACAGCTTTTTGTTTAAAGTAACTTATATGTTATAACTTTCCTGATAATGTCAATATTTAGTTTTTCTGGTAGACTTCCTGGTAAACAGACTTAAAATTTGAGTCTTGAAAGAGTTGCATGAAATGAATTTTGAAGCACCTCGTGTCACCAAATAATACCCAGTTAATATAGAGTGAGTTGTGTACCCTTCAAAGGGCTTCAAGGAGAGACAAATCAGCTATAGACAGAAGAGAAGGACACATGTAGGCTGCAAGGAATGGAAAGAATATTAAACTGGGACTCTGGTATTGGCCTGACGATCACTCACTGGGTCATCTCGGGCAACTTTCACAATCTCTCTGGACCTCCATGCCCCTGTCTATAAACTGTGCGACTAAATGACCACTAAGATCACTTCTAATTCTGCTGTGCTATATTCCTTTCACCCCTCAAGGTCCTGTACAAAAACACCTCCTCAGGGAAGCCTTCCCTGATCCTCCTAATCATATGAATCATGTCTTCCTCTTTACTCTTACGGCATTTTCTTATATACTTTCATTGAATCAGTTTCTTTCTACCTCAGAATTCATTATTTCCTAATTGGCGTGAGCTGTCAGAAAGCAGAAGTGCATCTCATCTAGCTCTAAAGCCTCACCATGCCTGCATTGTACTTTATCCATGGTGATATATTCCATTAATGTGTTGATTTGAACTAAATAGTGAACACTGGTGGTCCTCAAATTTCATCCTACATGATTCGCCACCTCCTTTGTAGCCTGACCACTGCCTCAAGGGAGAATCACTGGCACATTGTTAGGTTTAACAGCACTGATCTGTCAGGACTGCAAGGAGTAAGAAGGGGTGAGGGGAGGAGGCAATCTTGGATGGAGTTGTGGGAGATGTGTTTTTGTCTTGAAAGCATACCTTGTAAGGACTGTGGCATAACAACAGTAACAGCAAGAGCTGACTTGTATTGATCACTCACATTGAGCCCAGGCTCTGTGCTAAGCAGTTTATAGGGATCCAAATCTCACACAATGCTATCAAGTACGGACTACCATTATTCCCATATTACAGATAAGGAAACCAAGGCACAGAGGGGTAGCATAATTTGCCCAAGGTCACAAACCAGGTGAGTCATGGAGCCAGTATCCAGCAGTCTGACTCCAAAGCCCACTTTCTTAACTGTAACTGCCAATAAGTACAAAGGCAATATAAAGGCACATTTGCAATTCTCAACATTGCTCAGTGTTCTCTATTATGATTTCCATCTATTCCCCACCCTTGGCAGATGTAAACAAGCAATTCTTAGTCTTACTTTTTAAGATTAATTAGAAAAATTGTTACATTCTGCACCAAATTACACTCTCTAGGAAATCAGCACCTGATAAGAAACTAACAATTTTTAGGAGAATTATCAACTTTAGCCTCTGCATTTCAAAATGGTGGGCCACAGGAGGAGGAGATGGGGAGAAGCTGGAACAGATGGGTTCTCTTCATATTTGTTCCCTAGCACCAAGCTCAGAGAATGGCACACACTAGGCATCTAATAAGTTTGTGGAATCAAAATATTATTGATAGGAAATGTTTCTTATCTTCCTCTAAAAGACTCATGGAGAAAGGGAAAGGAAATCAAAAAGAACCAGGGAGAACACTGTAAAGTTTGGTTTCATAAGTGTTCTCTGTGAGCCTGCTCTGGGCCAGGCACTGGGTGTACAGCAGGTTGCTTCCAAGAGTCAGGGCCAAGGCTGCTATGCAAAGAGGTGGGCAATCTGAATTCTTGAAAGGTAATTTCACATTATGAATCAAAAACTTTTAGATGTACTTACTCCCCCCCCATTAGAGAAGTCGTGGGTTTAGAGAACAATCATGCATAAAATGCATGTACTATCGCATCACCAACACCCCGCATTGGTGAGGAACATTTGTTAAAATTGATGATAGCCTGTTTTTATAATTGTACTATTAATTAAAGTCCATGGTTAACTTAGGGTTCACTGTTTATATATCATTGTTCCATGGACTTTTTAAAAAAATTTTATTCTGTTATCATATATATAATCTAACATTTTCCCTTTTAATCAAGTTCAGATATACATTTCAGTCCTGTTAATTCTGTTCAAAATGTTGTACTATCACCACCACCATCCATTACCAAAACATTTCCATCATTCCAAATAGGAATACATTTTAAGTCTTAACTTCCCCCACCCTGTGCCTTAGTAACCTATATTCTAGATTCTGACTCTAAGAGTTTGCTTATTCTAATTGTTTCAAATCAGTGAGCTCAGACAATATCTGTCCTTTTGTGTCTAGTTTATTTCACTCAACATGATGTAGTCCACGTTCATCCATGTTGTCACATGTATCAGGACTTCAATCCTTTTTATGGCTGAATAATATTCCATTGTGTGTGTGTGTGTGTATGTGTGTATTATATTTTATTTACTCATTCATCAGTTGATAGACACTTGGGTTGCTTTCATCTTTTGGTAATTTGTTAATAATGACATTATGAACATTGGCGTGCAAATATCTCTTCAAGCCCCTGCTTTCAATTCTTTGGAGTATATACCTAGTAGTGGGATTGCTGGGTCATATGGTAGTTCTATACTTAGCTTTCTGAGGAACAGGCCAAACTGTCTTCCACAGCAGCTGTACCATTTTACATTGTCACCAGCAATGAATGAGTTTTCCTAGTTCTCCATAACCTCTCCATCACTTGATTTTTCCCATTTTTTAAATAGCAGCCATTCTAATCAGTGTGAAATGTATTTCGTTGTGGTTTTGATTTGCATTTCCCTAGTGACTAATGATGTTGAGCATCTTTTCATGTGCTTTCTGGCCATTTGTACATCTTATTTGGAGAGATGTCTTTCAAGTCTTTTGCCCATTTTAAAATTGGGTTGTTTGTCTTTTTGTTGTTAAGTTGAAGGATTTCTTTATATATAAAGAATATTAATCCTTTATTGGGTATGTGGTTTCCAAATATTTTCTCCCATTGTGTAGGTTGTCTTTTACTTTCTTGGTAAAGTCCATTGAGGAGCAAGTTTTTTATTTTGATGAGGTTCCGTTTATCTATTTTTTTCTTTTGTTGCCTGTGCTTTTGCGATAAAGGGTAAGAAACCATTGCCTAACAGAAGGTCCTGAAGATGCTTCCCTATGTTTTCTTCTAGGAGTTGGATAGTTCCAGCTCTTATATTTAGGTATAATCTCTCCTTTAAGTTGATTTTTGTATATGGTATGAGGTGGCAGTCCTCCTTTTTTTTTGCAAATGGAGATCCAGTTTTCCCAGAACCATTGGTTGAAGAGACTGTTCTTTCCCAATTGAGTAGTTTTTGCCACTTTGTCAAAAATCAGTTGGTCATGAATGTGAGGTTGATGTCTGAGCTCTCAATTCTATTCCATTGGTCTATTCATCCGTCCTTGTACCAGTACCATACTGTTTTGATTACTGTGGCTTTGTAATAAGTTTTAAGACCAGGAAGTGTGAGTCCTTCAACTTTTTCTTTTTCAAGATGGCTTTAGCTATTTGGGGCCCCTTACACTTCCACATAAATTTGAGGATTGGTTTATCTGTTTCTGCAAAGAAGGTAGTTGGACCCAATACATCCCGAAGTAATTTGGGCAGAGAATAAAATTGTATTTGCAAAGCCCCCCTAAGGGACTGGGGGAAAATGTGGAAATATTAAACTTCCCCACCTGGGGAATTACTGATATTCTCACAAGCATTGGGAACTATCACTTTAGAAGGCCAAGCCCTCAGTCTTGGGGTTTGCCCTTATGAAGCTTGTTACTGCAAAGGAGAGGCTAAGCTACTTATAACTGTGTTAAGACTCTCCCCCAGAGAACTTCTTTGTTGCTGAGATGTGGCATCTCTCTCTAATCCCACTTGGCAGGTAAACTCACCGTCTTTTCCCCTACATGGGTGTAAATCTCCCTGGCAACATGGGACTTGTTGGATGAGCCTGGACCTGGCATCATGGGATTGAGAAAATCTTCTTAACCAAAAGGGGGAAGAGAAATGAAACAAAATAAAGTTTCAGTGGCTGAGAATTTCAAATGGAGTTGAGAGGTCATTCTGGAGGTTATTCTTATGCATTTTATAGATATCCCTTTTTAGTTTTTAGCATACTGGAATATGCCTGAAATTGTCAAACTGCAACCCAGTAGCCTTGATTTTTGAAGATGATTGTACAACTATGTAGCTTACACATTACGACTGTGTGATTGTGAAAACCTGTGGCTCACACTCCCTTTATCCAGTGTATGGACAGATGGGTAGAAAAATGGGGACAAAAATTAAGTGAATAATAGGGGGATGGGATCTTTTGGGTGTTTGTGTTTACTTGTATTTTTATTCTTATTTTTATTATTTTTTTTTTGAGTAATGAAAATGTTCAAAAATTGATTTTAGTGATAAATGCACAACTATATGATGATACTGTGAACAACTGATTATACCCTGTGGATAACTGTAGGGTATGTGAATATATCTCAATAAAACTGAATCGAAAAAAGAAGACGATGGTTTGAATTTTAATTGGGATTGCACTGAATGTATAAATTGCTTTCGGTAGTATTGACATTTTAACGATATTTAGTATTCCAATCCATGAACATGGAATATCCTTGCATTTATTTGGGTCTTCTTTAATTTCTTTTAGTAATGTTTTGTAGTTTTCTGCATACAAGTCCTTTACATCCTTGGTTAGATTTATTTCTAGATATTTGATTCTTTTAGTTGCTATTGTGGATGAAATTTTTTTTCTTGGCTTCTTCTGTTTGTTCATTGCTTATATATAGAAACATTACTGATTTGTAGGTGTTGATCTTGCACCCCACTACTTTGCTGAATGCATTTATTAGCTCTAGGAGCTTTGTTGTGGATTTTTCAGAATTTTTCGTATATAGGATCATATCAACTGCAAATAAGGGAAGTATTACTCCTTACTTTCCAATTTGGATGCCTTTATTTCTTTTTTTTTTTTTTTCCCCCAACTGCTCTGGCTAGAAATCCAGAACAATGCTGAATAACAGTGGTGACTGTGGGCTTTCTTGTCTTGTTCTCGATCTTAGAGGGGAAGCTGTCAGTGTTTCACCATTAAGCAGGATGTTAACTGTGGGCTTTTCATTTATGCCCTTAATCATGTTGAGGAAGGGTCCTTCTATTCCTAGTGTTCTAAGTGTTTTTATGAAGAAAAGGTGCTGTATTTTGTCAAATGCCATTTCTGCATTGATTGAGGTAATCATGTGTGTTTTTTTTCCTTAACTCTGTAAATGAGAGGTATTACATTAACTGATTTTCTTATGTTGATCCAACCTTGCATACCAGGGATAAATCCCACTTGATCATGGTGAATAATTTTTTTAATATGCTGTCAGGTTCAGTTTTCCAATATTGCAGATTTTTGCCTCTATATTCATGAGATATTGGCCTGTAGTTTTCTTTTCTTTTGGTATCATTATCTGGCTTTGATAAAAGGGTGATGATGGTCTTGCAGAATGAGTCAGGGAGCATTTCTTACTTTTCAATTTTCTGGAGGAGTCTGAGCAGAATTGGAGTTAAGTCTTCTTAGAATGTTTGGTAGAATTCCCCTGTGAAACCATCTGGTCCTGATCTTTTCTTTGTTGGAAGGTTTTTGATGACTGATTCAATTTGTTTACTAGTAACTGTTTTCTTGAGGTCTTCTATTTCTTCTTGAATCAATTTAGGTAGTGTTCTGGTTTCCTAATGCTGCCCTTTTGCAAAACACCAGAAAAGGATTGGCTTTTATAAAGGGGGTTTATTTGGTTACAAAGTTACAGTCCTAAAGCCATAAAGTGTCCAAGATAAAGCATCAACACAGGGTACCTTCACTGGAGAAAGGCCATTGGTGTCTGGAAAACCTCTGTTAGCTGGGAAGGCATGTGGGTGGCATCTGCTTGCTCCCAGGCTGCGTTTCAAAATGGCATTCTCCAAAGTGTTGCTTTTGGGGCATTTTGTCCTCTCTTAACTGCAGCTCTCTTCAAAATGTCTCTCTCAGCTGTTCTCCAAAATGTCACTCACAGCTGTTCTGCATCTGGTCCTGTGTGGCTCTTTTTAAAGTACTCCAGTGATCCAATAAAGACCCACCCTGAATGGGTGGGACAACACCTCCATGGAAATTATCCAATCAAAGGTATTGCCCACAGTTGATTGAATCACATCTGCATGGAAACACTCAATCAGAAGGCTCCAACCTAATCCACACTAAATACATCTGCCCCCCACAAGATTGCATCAAAGAATATGGCTTTTTCGGGGGGATATAATATATACAAACTGGAACAGGTAGTTTTGTATGTTTCTAAGAATTTGTCCATTTCACTAGGTTATCTAATTTACTGGCATACAGTTGTTCATAGTATCCTCTTACAGTCATTTTTATTTCAGCAGAGTCGGTAGTACTGACCCCCTTTCCATTTCTGATTTTCGTTATTTGTATCTTCTCTCTTTTTTTCTTCATCAGTCTAGCTAAAGGTTTATTGATTTTGTTGATCTTTTCAAAGAACCAACTCTGGTTTTGTGCATTCTCTCTATGGTTTTCTTTTGTTTGCTATTTCATTTATCTCCACTCTAGTATCTGTTATTTGCTTCCTTCTGCTTGCTTCAGGTTTAGTTTGCTCTTCTTCTTCTAGTTCTTCTAGTTTTGAGGTTAGATCTCTGATTTGAAGTCTTTCTTCTTTTTTAATGTAAGTATTTAGAGCTATAAAGTTCCCATTCAGCACTGCCTTCACTGCATTCCTTTAGGTTTGGTATGTTGTATTTTCATTTTCATTCACCTCAAGATATTTCCTAATTTCGCTTCTGATTTCCTTTTTAACCTTCGGTTGTTTAAAAGTAGACTGCTTAATTTCTAAATATTTGTGAATTTTCCCTTTCTCCCTCTGTTATTGATTTCTAGCTTCATTCCATTGTGGTCAGAGAATATATATGTAGGATTTTAATATTTTTTAATTTATTGAGACTTGTTTGGTGACCAAACATATGCAGAATCATTCCATGGGCACTCAAGAAGCTGTATTCTGTTCTCCTTGGGTGCAGTGTTCTACATAATGTTAGGTCCAGTAAGTTTCGTTTATCATTCAAGTCCTGTACTTCCTTACTGATCTTCTATCCATTATTGAGAGTGGAGTGTTAAAGTCTCCTAGTATTGATGTAGAATTGTCAATTTCTCCCTTCAGATTTGTCAGTATTTGCTTCATATACTTTGGGACTCTACTATTAGTGCATATATATTTATAACTGTTAAATCTTCCTGTTGAATAGTTCCCTTTAGCAGTATGTAATGACCATCTTTGTCCCTTGTAACTGTTTCTGACTTAAAGTCAATTTTTGTCTAACATTAGTATAGCCACCTCAGCTCTTTTTGGTTGCTATTTGAAAGGTATATTTTTTTCCATCCTTTCACCATCAACCAAGTCGTATCATTGACTCTTGCAGACAGTATATAGTTGAGACATGCTTTTTTATCCATTCTGCTAATCTCAGCCTTCTTTTTTTTTTCTATTTTTTTTATTGTGAACTTTTAACATATATACATGACAATGATAACTTTCAATGAATGAATTCTCAGGTAGTTAGACAGCAAACCTCAAAGAATGTCATGGGTCACAGATCCACAAATTAAGCTGTTTCCATTAATGTAAAATATAACATATATACAGAAAGCTGTCATCTCTCGATGTACAGCTCAACAAGCAGTCATATAGGTAATTTCAAAAATTGTTATGGGTTCCAGTTCCACAATTTCAGTTCTTTCCTTATTATGCAATACAAGGTGTATACAGAAAGGCAAAGACCTTCAAGGTAAAATTCAATGAGCAGGTGTAGAGCGAATCCCAAGGGATGCTACAGACTACAGTTCCACCATGTCATTTACCTCCTTCCAGCCATTCCAATACCCCAGCATCCAAAAAAAAAAACAACCCCCCCCCAAAAAAAACCAAAAACCCTATAATCATATAAAGTTTTAGTATTCATAGACCTTTGTTCAATCTTATCTTGTTTGTTGCTACTCCTTCTTCTCACTTAATCTCTTTGTCCATCTTCAGGGGTGTCTAGGCAGTGAGCAACTTCATTTGTTCATATTGAAAGGGAGTGTCAATAGTAAGGGGGGAGGCGGGGCAAGATGGCAGACTGGTGAGCTGTAAGTTTTAGTTACTCCTCCAGGAAAGTAGGTAAAAAGCCAGGAATTGCGTGGACTGGACACCACAGAGCAATCTGTCTTTGGGCATACTTCATACAACACTCATGAAAATGTCGAACTGCTGAGATCAGCGAAATCTGTAAGTTTTTGCGGCCAGGGGACCCGCGCCCCTCCCTGCCAGACTCAGTCCCATGGGAGGAGGGGCTGTCAGCTCCGGGAAGGAGAAGGGAGAACTGCAGTGGTAGCCCTTATCGGAAACTCATTCTACTGATTCAAACTCCAACCATAGATAGACTGAGACCAGACACCAGACACTCTGAGAGCAGCCAGCCCAGCAGAGAGGAGACAGGCATAGAAAAAAAACAACACGAAAAACTCCAAAATAAAAGCAGAGGATTTTTGGAGTTCTGGTGAACACAGAAAGGGGAAGGGCGGAGCTCAGGCCTTGAGGCGCATATGCAAATCCCGAAGAAAAGCTGATCTCTCTGCCCTGTGGACCTTTCCTTAATGGCCCTGGTTGCTTTGTCTATTAGAATTTCAATAACCCAATTAGATGTCTGAGGAGGGCCCTTTTTTTTTTAAATCCTTTTTTCCTTTTCTAAAACAATTACTCTAAGAAGCCCAATACAGAAAGCTTCAAAGAATTGCAATTTGGGCACGTCAAGTCAAGAGCAGAACTAAGAGAGCTCTGAGACAAAAGGCAATAATCCAGTGGCTGAGAAAATTCACTAAACAACACAACTTCCCAAGAAAAGGGGGGTGTCCGCTCACAGCCACCATCCTGGTGGACAGGAAACACTCCTGCCCATCGCCAGCCCCATAGCCCAGAGCTGCCCCAGACAACCCAGTGTGACGGAAGTGCTTCAAATAACAGGCACACACCACAAAACTGGGCGTGGACATTAGCCTTCCCTGCAACCTCAGCTGAATGTCCCAGAGCTGGGAAGGTGGAGCAGTGTGAATTAACAAAGCCCCATTCAGCCATCATTTGAGCAGACTGGGAGCCTCCCTACACAGCCCAGCAGCCCAGAACTGCCCTGGAGGGACGGCACTCACCTGTGACATAGCACAGTCATCCCTCAACAGAGGACCCGGGGTGCACAGCCTGGAAGAGGGGCCCACTTGCAAGTCTCAGGAGCCATACGCCAATACCAAAGACTTGTGGGTCAGTGGCAGAGACAAACTGTGGCAGGACTGAACTGAAGGATTAGACTATTGCAGCAGCTTTAAAACTCTAGGATCATCAGGGAGATTTGATTGTTAGGGCCACCCCCCCTCCCCGACTGCCCAGAAACACGCCCCACATTCAGGGCAGGCAACACCAACTACACATGCAAGCTTGGTACACCAATTGGGCCCCACAAGACTCACACCCTCACTCACCAAAAAGGCTAAGCAGGGGAGAACTGGCTTGTGGAGAACAGGTGGCTCGTGGATGCCACCTGCTGGTTAGTTAGAGAAAGTGTACTCCACGAAGCTGTAGATCTGATAAATTAGAGATAAGGACTTCAATAGGTCTACAAACCCTAAAAGAACCCTATCAAGTTCAGCAAATGCCACGAGGCCAAAAACAACAGAAAATTATAAAGCATATGAAAAAAACAGACGATATGGATAACCCAAGCCCAAGCACCCAAATCAAAAGACCAGAAGAGACACAGCACCTAGAGCAGCTACTCAAAGAACTAAAGATGAACAATGAGACCATAGTACGGGATATGAAGGAAATCAAGAAGACTCTAGAAGAGCATAAAGAAGACATTGCAAGACTAAATAAAAAAATGGATGATCTTATGGAAATTAAAGAAACTGTTGACCAAATTAAAAAGATTCTGGACACTCATAGTACAAGACTAGAGGAAGTTGAACAACGAATCAGTGACCTGGAAGATGACAGAATGGAAAATGAAAGCATAAAAGAAAGAATGGGGAAAAAAATTGAAAAAATCGAAATGGACCTCAGGGATATGATAGATAATATGAAACGTCCGAATATACGACTCATTGGTGTCCCAGAAGGGGAAGAAAAGGGTAAAGGTCTAGGAAGAGTATTCAAAGAAATTGTTGGGGAAAACTTCCCAAATCTTCTAAACAACATAAATACACAAATCATAAATGCTCAGCGAACTCCAAATAGAATAAATCCAAATAAACCCACTCCGAGACATATACTGATCACACTGTCAAACATAGAAGAGAAGGAGCAAGTTCTGAAAGCAGCAAGAGAAAAGCAATTCAACACATACAAAGGAAACAGCATAAGACTAAGTAGTGACTACTCAGCAGCCACCATGGAGGCAAGAAGGCAGTGGCACGATATATTTAAAATTCTGAGTGAGAGGAATTTCCAGCCAAGAATACTTTATCCAGCAAAGCTCTCCTTCAAATTTGAGGGAGAGCTTAAATTTTTCACAGACAAACAAATGCTGAGAGAATTTGCTAACAAGAGACCTGCCCTACTGGAGATACTAAAGGGAGCCCTACAGACAGAGAAACAAAGACAGGACAGAGAGACTTGGAGAAAGGTTCAGTACTAAAGACATTCAGTATGGGTACAATAAAGGATATTAATAGAGAGAGGGGAAAAATATGGCAAACATAAACCAAAGGATAAGATGGCTGATTCAAGAAATGCCTTCACGGTTTTAACATTGAATGTAAATGGATTAAACCCCCCAATTAAAAGATATAGATTCGCAGAATGGATCAAAAAAAATGAACCATCAATATGTTGCATACAAGAGACTCATCTTAGACACAGGGACACAAAGAAACTGAAAGTGAAAGGATGGAAAAAAATATTTCATGCAAGCTACAGCCAAAAGAAAGCAGGTGTAGCAATATTAATCTCAGATAAAATAGACTTCAAATGCAGGGATGTTTTGAGAGACAAAGAAGGCCACTACATACTAATAAAAGGGGCAATTCAGCAAGAAGAAATAACAATCGTAAATGTCTATGCACCCAATCAAGGTGCGACAAAATACATGAGAGAAACACTGGCAAAACTAAAGGAAGCAATTGATGTTTCCACAATAATTGTGGGAGACTTCAACACATCACTCTCTCCTATAGATAGATCAACCAGACAGAAGACCAATAAGGAAATTGAAAACCTAAACAATCTGATAAATGAATTAGATTTAACAGACATATACAGGACATTACATCCCAAATCACCAGGATACACATACTTTTCTAGTGCTCATGGAACTTTCTCCAGAATAGATCATATGCTGGGACATAAAACAAGCCTCAATAAATTTAAAAAGATTGAAATTATTCAAAGCACATTCTCTGACCACAATGGAATACAATTAGAAGTCAATAACCATCAGAGACTTAGAAAATTCACAAATACCTGGAGGTTAAACAACACACTCCTAAACAATCAGTGGGTTAAAGAAGAAATAGCAAGAGAAATTGCTAAATATATAGAGACGAATGAAAATGAGAACACAACATACCAAAACCTATGGGATGCAGCAAAAGCAGTGCTAAGGGGGAAATTTATAGCACTAAACGCATATATTAAAAAGGAAGAAAGAGCCAAAATCAAAGAACTAATGGATCAACTGAAGAAGCTAGAAAATGAACAGCAAACCAATCCTAAACCAAGTAGAAGAAAAGAAATAACAAGGATTAAAGCAGAAATAAATGACATAGAGAACAAAAAAACAATAGAGAGGATAAATATCACCAAAAGTTGGTTCTTTGAGAAGATCAACAAGATTGACAAGCCCCTAGCTAGACTGACAAAATCAAAAAGAGAGAAGACCCATATAAACAAAATAATGAATGAAAAAGGTGACATAACTGCAGATCCTGAAGAAATTAAAAAAATTATAAGAGGATATTATGAACAACTGTATGGCAACAAACTGGATAATGTAGAAGAAATGGACAATTTCCTGGAAACATATGAACAACCTAGACTGACCAGAGAAGAAATAGAAGACCTCAACCAACCCATCACAAGCAAAGAGATCCAATCAGTCATCAAAAATCTTCCCACAAATAAATGCCCAGGGCCAGATGGCTTCACAGGGGAATTCTACCAAACTTTCCAGAAAGAACTGACACCAATCTTACTCAAACTCTTTCAAAACATTGAAGAAAAGGGAACACTACCTAACTCATTTTATGAAGCTAACATCAATCTAATACCAAAACCAGGCAAAGATGCTACAAAAAAAGGAAAACTACCGGCCAATCTCCCTAATGAATATAGATGCAAAAATCCTCAACAAAATACTTGCAAATCGAATCCAAAGACACATTAAAAAAATCATACACCATGACCAAGTGGGGTTCATTCCAGGCATGCAAGGATGGTTCAACATAAGAAAAACAATCAATGTATTACAACACATTAAAAACTCGAAAGGGAAAAATCAATTGATCATCTCAATAGATGCTGAAAAAGCATTTGACAAAATCCAACATCCCTTTTTGATAAAAACACTTCAAAAGGTAGGAATTGAAGGAAACTTCCTCAACATGATAAAGAGCATATATAAAAAACCCACAGCCAGCATAGTACTCAATGGTGAGAGACTGAAAGCCTTCCCTCTAAGATCAGGAACAAGACAAGGATGCCCGCTGTCACCACTGTTATTCAACATTGTGCTGGAAGTGCTAGCCACCAGGGCAATCCGGCAAGACAAAGAAATAAAAGGCATCCAAATTGGAAAAGAAGAAGTAAAACTGTCATTGTTTGCAGATGATATGATCTTATATCTAGAAAACCCTGAGAAATCATCGATACACCTACTAGAGCTAATGAACAAATTTAGCAAAGTAGCGGGATACAAGATTAATGCACATAAGTCAGTAATGTTTCTATATGCTAGACATGAACAAACTGAAGAGACACTCAAGAAAAAGATACCATTTTCAATAGCAACTAAAAAAATCAAGTACCTAGGAATCAACTTAACCAAAGATGTAAAAGACCTATACAAAGAAAACTACATAACTCTACTAAAAGAAATAGAAGGGGACCTTAAAAGATGGAAAAATATTCCATGTTCATGGATAGGAAGGCTAAATGTCATTAAGATGTCAATTCTACCCAAACTCATCTACAGATTCAATGCAATCCCAATCAAAATTCCAACAACCTACTTTGCAGACTTGGAAAAGCTAGTTATCAAATTTATTTGGAAAGGGAAGATGCCTCGAATTGCTAAAGACACTCTAAAAAGGAAAAACGAAGTGGGAGGACTTACACTCCCTGACTTTGAAGCTTATTATAAAGCCACAGTTGCCAAAACAGCATGGTACTGGCACAAAGATAGACATATAGATCAATGGAATCGAATTGAGAATTCAGATATAGACCCTCAGATCTATGGCCGACTGATCTTTGATAAGGCCCCCAAAGTCACCGAACTGAGCCATAATGGTCTTTTCAACAAATGGGGCTGGGAGAGTTGGATATCCATATCCAAAAGAATGAAAGAGGACCCCTACCTCACCCCCTACACAAAAATTAACTCAAAATGGACCAAAGATCTCAATATAAAAGAAAGTACCATAAAACTCCTAGAAGATAATTTAGGAAAACATCTTCAAGACCTTGTATTAGGCGGCCACTTCCCAGACTTTACACCCAAAGCACAAGCAACAAAAGAGAAAATAGATAAATGGGAACTCCTCAAGCTTAGAAGTTTCTGCACCTCAAAGGAATTTCTCAAAAAGGTAAAGAGGCAGCCAACTCAATGGGAAAAAATTTTTGGAAACCATGTATCTGACAAAAGACTGATATCTTGCATATACAAAGAAATCCTACAACTCAATGACAATAGTACAGACAGCCCAATTATAAAATGGGCAAAAGATATGAAAAGACAGTTCTCTGAAGAGGAAATACAAATGGCCAAGAAACACATGAAAAAATGTTCAGCTTCACTAGCTATTAGAGAGATGCAAATTAAGACCACAATGAGATACCATCTAACACCGGTTAGAATGGCTGCCATTAAACAAACAGGAAACTACAAATGCTGGAGGGGATGTGGAGAAATTGGAACTCTTATTCATTGTTGGTGGGACTGTATAATGGTTCAGCCCCTCTGGAAGTCAGTCTGGCAGTTCCTTAGAAAACTAGATATAGAGCTACCATTCGATCCAGCGATTGCACTTCTCGGTATATACCCGGAAGATCGGAAAGCAGTGACACGAACAGATATCTGCACGCCAATGTTCATAGCAGCATTATTCACAATTGCCAAGAGATGGAAACAACCCAAATGTCCTTCAACAGATGAGTGGATAAATAAAATGTGGTATATACACACGATGGAATACTACACGGCAGTAAGAAGGAACGATCTGGTGAAACATATGACAACATGGATGAACCTTGAAGACATAATGCTGAGCGAAATAAGCCAGGCACAAAAAGAGAAATATTATATGCTACCACTAATGTGAACTTTGAAAAATGTAAAACAAATGGTTTATAATGTAGAATGTAGGGGAACTAGCAGTAGAGAGCAATTAAGGAAGGGGAACAATAATCCAAGAAGAACAGATAAGCTATTTAACGTTCTGGGGATGCCCAGAAATGACTATGGTCTGTTAATTTCTGATGGATATAGTAGGAACAAGTTCACAGAAATGTTGCTATATTATGTAACTTTCTTGGGGTAAAGTAGGAACATGTTGGAAGTTAAGCAGTTATCTTAGGTTAGTTGTCTTTTCTTACTCCCTTGTTATGGTCTCTTTGAAATGTTCTTTTATTGTATGGTTGTTTTCTTTTTAACTTTTTTTTTCATACAGTTGATTTAAAAAAGAAGGGAAAGTTAAAAAAAAAAAAAGAAAAAAGAAAAACAAGGAAAAAAAAAAGATGTAGTGCCCCCTTGAGGAGCCTGTGGAGAATGCAGGGGTATTCGCCTACCCCACCTCCATGGTTGCTAACATGACCACAGACATAGGGGACTGGTGGTTTGATGGGTTGAGCCCTCTACCATAAGTTTTACCCTTGGGAAGACGGTTGCTGCAAAGGAGAGGCTAGGCCTCCCTATATTTGTGCCTAAGAGTCTCCTCCTGAATGCCTCTTTGTTGCTCAGATGTGGCCCTCTCTCTCTGGCTAAGCCAACTTGAAAGGTGAAATCACTGCCCTCCCCCCTACGTGGGATCAGACACCCAGGGAAGTGAATGTCCCTGGCAACGTGGAATATGACTCCCGGGGAGGAATGTAGACCCGGCATCGTGGGATGGAGAACATCTTCTTGACCAAAAGGGGGATGTGAAAGGAAATGAAATAAGCTTCAGTGGCAGAGAGATTCCAAAACGAGCCGAGAGATCACTCTGGTGGGCACTCTTACGCACACTTTAGACAACCTTTTTTAGGTTCTAAAGAATTGGGGTAGCTGGTGGTGGATACCTGAAACTATTAAACTACAACCCAGAACCCATGAATCTCGAAGACAGTTGTATAAAAATGTAGCTTATGAGGGGTGACAATGGGATTGGGAATGCCATAAGGACCAAACTCCACTTTGTCTAGTTTATGGATGGATGTGTAGAAAAGTAGGGGAAGGAAACAAACAGACAAAGGTACCCAGTGTTCTTTTTTACTTCAATTGCTCTTTTTCACTCTAATTATTATTCTTGTTATTTTTGTGTGTGTGCTAATGAAGGTGTCAGGGATTGATTTAGGTGATGAATGTACAACTATGTAATGGTACTGTAAACAATCGAAAGTACAATTTGTTTTGTATGACTGCGTGGTATGTGAATATATCTCAATAAAATGATGATTAAAAAAGAAAAAAGAAAAAAGAAAAAAGAAAAACAAGGAAAAAAAAAGAGATGTAGTGCCCCCTTGAGGAGCCTGTGGAGAATGCAGGGGTATTCGCCTACCCCACCTCCATGGTTGCTAACATGACCACAGACATAGGGGACTGGTGGTTTGATGGGTTGAGCCCTCTACCATAAGTTTTACCCTTGGGAAGACGGTTGCTGCAAAGGAGAGGCTAGGCCTCCCTATATTTGTGCCTAAGAGTCTCCTCCTGAATGCCTCTTTGTTGCTCAGATGTGGCCCTCTCTCTCTGGCTAAGCCAACTTGAAAGGTGAAATCACTGCCCTCCCCCCTACGTGGGATCAGACACCCAGGGGAGTGAATCTCCCTGGCAACGTGGAATATGACTCCCGGAGAGGAATGCAGACCCGGCATCGTGGGACGGAGAACATCTTCTTGACCAAAAGGGGGATGTGAAAGGAAATGAAATAAGCTTCAGTGGCAGAGAGATTCCAAAACGAGCCGAGAGATCACTCTGGTGGGCACTCTTACGCACACTTTAGACAACCCTTTTTAGGTTCTAAAGAATTGGGGTAGCTGGTGGTGGATACCTGAAACTATCAAACTACAACCCAGAACCCATGAATCTCGAAGACAGTTGTATAAAAATGTAGCTTATGAGGGGTGACAATGGGATTGGGAATGTCATAAGGACCAAACTCCACTTTGTCTAGTTTATGGATGGATGTGTAGAAAAGTAGGGGAAGGAAACAAACAGACAAAGGTACCCAGTGTTCTTTTTTACTTCAATTGCTCTTTTTCACTCTAATTATTATTCTTGTTATTTTTGTGTGTGTGCTAATGAAGGTGTCAGGGATTGATTTAGGTGATGAATGTACAACTATGTAATGGTACTGTAAACAATCGAAAGTACAATTTGTTTTGTATGACTGCGTGGTATGTGAATATATCTCAATAAAATGATGATTAAAAAAAAATAGTAAGGGGAAGGAGGCTGCATCTGACAGTTGATCTTAAAAGGGCTGTTGCCTCTGGGTTTTAGGACTTGTCTGGTATAGGAACACTCTAGTGGATTTAAGTTTCTGAAAGATAAAACTTAGTGAGGGCATCTTTCATAGAATATCAGGTAGGGACCAAGGTATTTGGGGACTACTTTTGGTAAGGGCATGGCATGCTGTGGCCAATTGGGATGTCTGGCTGGAGTTTGCATAAGAGAAACCTCCAGGATAGCCTCTCAACTATATTTGGGATCTCTCAGCCACTGTGACCTCAGCTTGTCACCTTTCTTTTCCCCTCTTTTGGTCAAGTGGGTATTTTCAATCCCTCTCTGCCAGAGCCAGGCTCATTGCTGAGAATCATATCCCACATCCCCAGGGAGATTCATTTCCCTGGGAGTCTTTCCCTCATTGGGGGGGAAGTTAATGAATTTATTTGCTAAGTTGAGCTGAGAGAGAGAAAGGCCATATCTGAGCAACAAAGAGGTTCCCTGGAGGCGCCTCTTAAGCATAATTATAGGAGGGCTCAGCCTCACATTTACAACCCTAAATTTCACAAGAGCAAGTCTCAAGTCAAGGGCTTGATTTATTAAGTAGTGGGTTCCTAACTTGACTTAATATATATTCTATCCCAAGATGAACGGTCAGTTTCTTACATTATCTTCACTATGTTGTACTATCATCATCACTCTCAACTTTAAACAATTACCATAACATAATACATCCCAGAGCTCTTACCAGCTGCTAATTATTCATCCCTAGTGTTAGTGTAGAGTTGGTAAGATATTCCTATTAAATATAGTCATTAATATGTAATGGGTAGTTTTTCCATACCACTCTGTTGTTAACCCTCTGCAGCAGTGTCATATCTTATAAGTATATCATGCTAACACTTAATTAGGTTTGTGGTGCTACTCTGTGGATTACTTGCCTTTAAACAACCATTTACAAACATGTTCACCTTCAATGCCTTACTGATATAATCCCATTAATGAACCATAGTCACTCCTGACCATTCCCATATCATTAAGATCACTCTCATTATCACATCTGTACATATTAGATTATTGTTCCCCCTTCATTGGGTTCTGACTATCACTAGGTCCCCTATAGTCTACATTATAAGACACTTACTTTACATTTTTCACAGAAAGCACATTAGTGGTAACACAGACTATCTCTCCTTTTGTGTCTGGCTTATTTCACTCAGCATTACACTTCAAGGTTCATCCATGTTGTCAGATGTTTCATGACCTCATTCCTTCTTACTGCCATGCAGTATTCCATTGTCTGTATACATCACATTTTGTTTATCCACTCATCTGTCGAAGGACACTTGGATTGTTTCCATCTCTTGGCAATTGTGAACAATGCCACTATGAACATTGGTGTGCAAATATCTAATCATGTCACTACTTTCAGATCTTCTGGGTATATACTGAGAAGTGAAATTGCTGGATCACAGGTTAACTCGGTATCTAGTTGTCTGAGGAACCACCAAACTGTCCTCAATCTCTGTTTTCTGACTGGAGAGTTTAATCCATTTACATTTAAAATCACTACTGATAATATAGGTCTTTCTTCTGCCATTTTGCTAGTTAGCAGTTGTAAGCTTTATACCTTTTTTGTCCCTCATTTCTATTAAAGCCTACTTTTATATTTATTTGCTTTCTTGTGTGGTACCATATCAAGTGCCTTCTCATCTAACCAGATATATTTTTCATCTGTTTTCCTTGTGGTTACCATAGGGTTAAAATTTAACATCCTAAATATATAACAATGACATTTGGTTTGATACCAATTTAACTTCAATAGTAAGCACATATACTTTCTTGTAACCCTCTGTCCCCTGAGCATTTTTTTTGGTACTTACTACTCTTTATATCTGTACACTGTATGTAAAAAAAAACCTAGATTTAACATTACTTTTCATGCATCTGCATTTTAGCATCTGTAGGAAGTAAGAAGTAGAGTTACATACCAAACAATACAATACAATAATAAAGGCATTTATATTTATAATTACAGTTTTAATTATCCAATGGTTACATTTACTGCAGGTCTTTATTTCTTTATGCTGCTTTGAACCACTGTCTAGTGTCCTTTCATCTCAGTCTGAAGAACTCCCTTAGTACTGCTTGTAGGGAAGGTCTACAGTGATGTACTTCCTCAGTTTTTGCTTTATCTGAGAATGTCTTAATGTCTCCCTCATTTTTGAAAGAGAGTCTCACTGGATATAAAATTCCTGGCTGGCAGTTGTTTTCCTTCAGTACTTTAAGTATTTCAATCCATTGCCTTCTTGCCTCCATGGTTTCTGATGAGAAATCGGCACTTAATCTTTTTGGGGTTCCCTTGTATGTAACATGTTGCTTTTCTCTTACAGCTTTCATAACTCTCCCTGTCTTTTGCATTTGATAGAATAATCAATATATGACAGGGTGTATTTTTCATCATATTTATCTTGTTTGGCGTTCACTGAGCTTCTTGGATGTGCATATTCACTTCTTTTGCTAAGTTTGGGAAGTTCTCTGTTATGATTTCTTTCACTATTCTTCTGCCCCTTTCCTTTCTCTCTTCTCTCTACTCCCATAATGAGTATAGTGGTGTACCTGATGGTGTCCCATAGCTGTCTTAGGCTATTTTTGCTTTTAGTATTTCTTTTTCCTTTCTGCTCCTCAGCCTGACTCATTTCAAGTGCCTTGTCTTCAAGTTCACCGATTCCTTCTGCCAGCTCCATTCTGCTCTTGAAACCCTCCTCAGTATTTTTCATTTTAGTTATTGTGATCTTCAACTCCAGTAGGTCTGTTTGGTTCCTTTTTAAAATTTCTAGTCTCTTTATTTAGACTTTCATATTGTTAATACATTGTTTAACTGATGTGCTTGTTTGGATGTATTATGTCCCCCCAAACTCCATGTTCTTTGATGCAATCTTGTGGGGGCAGACATATTAGTGTTGATTAGGTTGGAAACTTCTGATTTGAGTGTTTCCATGGACATGTCTTTTATTTGTTTTCTTTTTTTGTTTTTTTTTTTTTGTGTTTTTTTTCCATGGAGATATGACCCACCCAACTGTGAGTGACACCTTTGGTTAGGGTATGATCTCTGATTGAATGTTTCCATGGAGGTATGGCCCCATCCATTCAGTGTGGGCCTTGATTAGTTCACTGGAGCCCTATAAAAGCTCAGACAGAAGGAGCTCACTGCCAGATTACATGATCCTGTATATAGAAAGTCTTGAACAATGTACAACAAAGCTACTAGAGGTAATAAACCAATTCAACAAAGTAGAAAGGTGTGAAACCAATACACAAAACTTAGTAATATTTCTATACAATAGTAATGCGCAATCCGAGGATGAAATCAAGAAAAAAAATTCCATTTACCATAGGAACTAAACGAATCAAATGTATAGGAATAAATTTAACCTAGGATGTAAATGACTTGTACACAGAAAACTATAAAACGTTGCTAAAAGAAATCAAAGAAGACCTAAATAAATGGAAGGACATTCCATGTTCATGGATTGAAAGACTATCATTAAGATGTCTATTCTACCCAAAATGATTTACAGATTCAATGCAATCCCAATCAAAATTCCAACAGCCTACTTTGTAGAAATGAAAAACTTAATTATCAAATTTATTTGGAAGGCTAAATGACCCCAAATAGCCAAAAACATCTTGAAAAAGAAGAATGAAGTTAGAGGAGTCATATTTCCTGACTTTAAAGCATACTACAAAGCTACAGTGATCAAACACCATGGTACTGATACCAGTATAGATATACTGACCAATGGAATCGAATTGAGAATTCAAAAATAGACCCTTACATCTATGGCCAATTGATTTTTTTTTAATTCAGTTTTATTGAGATATATTCACATACCATATGGTCATCCATGGTGTACATTCAACCATTCACAGTACCATCATCACCCCAATCCATTTTTGAACATTTTCTTTACACCAGAAAGAACAAAAATAAATAAATAAAAAAGTAAAAAAGAACACCCAAATCATACCCCCCATCCCATCCCAATCTTCATTTAGTCCCTGTCTCCATTTCTCTACTCATCCATCCATACACTGGGTAAAGGGAGTGTGATCCACAAGGTTTTCACCATCACACTGTCACCCCTTGTAAGCTACAATTGTCTTCAAGAGTCCAGGCCACTGGGTTGGAATTTGATAGTTTCAGGTATTTACTTCCAGCTATTCCAATTCACTAAAACCTAGAAAGG
Organism: Choloepus didactylus; assembly: GCF_015220235.1. Lineage (NCBI taxonomy): Eukaryota > Metazoa > Chordata > Mammalia > Pilosa > Megalonychidae > Choloepus > Choloepus didactylus. The sequence goes on along the minus strand of NC_051310.1, from coordinate 140,774,623 downwards.
GATATCTATATAGTGCATAAGAATGCCCACCAGAGTGACCTCTCGACTCCATTTGAAATCTCTCAGCCACTGAAACTATTTTGTTTCATTCCGCTTCCGCCTTTTGGTCAAAAAGATATTCTCAATACAATGATGGGGTTCAGGCTCATCCCTGGGAATCACATCCTGCGTTGCCAGGGAGATTTATGCCCCTGGGAGTCAGGTCCTACGTAGGGGGCAGGAAAGTGAGTTTACCTGCCGAGTTGGCCATTTGATTTTTGACAGGGCTGCCAAGTCCACTCAATGGGGAAAGAATTTCTCTTCAATATATGGTGCTTGGAGAATTGAACATTTATATGCAAAAGAATGAAAGAGGACGCCCATGTCACACCATATACAAAAATTAACTCAAAATCGATCAAAGACCTAAATATAAGAATCACAACTGAGGTCTCTGGACAAGTTGGCGGCTAGGTGAGACAGAGCAAAAATCACCTCCGTGGAAAACACTAGATAAAAAACCAGAAAGTGACCCAGAACACCACTTCCAGAGTAGCACCAGCTGGACAAGTTCTGCTAAAGCCACAGGGAACGTGAGTTTGGTGAAACCAGGAGTCTGCATTCTGAAACGAGTGAGTGAGTCGGCTGAGTCCCTCGGCCACGCTGCAGTGTGGGGAAACGGTGGGTTGGCGTTTTTTTTTTTAAAAAAAAAAAAAAAAAAAAGGAGCCCGGGAACAGCTGCAGATAAGACGGGAGTGGACTGAACTGACGCCTTGGTGTCTGGGGTGGAGGATACCCCTTCCCACACCCACTGCTGATTGTCTCGGGTCCAGGGGAGCAAAGGGGAGCCAAAAGGAGAGAGAGAAAAAAAAAAAAAACAAAACCGCACGACTTGCAACCGTCTCCCCAGCAGGCGGGGCTACTCCTGCCCAGGGCTGAACACACAGCACACAGCCGAGCAAAGAAATCCAGCCTGACGGGGAGTCTTTCCCGCAGCACCGCTCACACGACACAATATCGGCCGTGGACAGTGGCCCTGAATACACCCACAGCTGATTGTCCCGGAGCTGGGAGGGCGGAGCTGTGCAGAAAGGGGTAAGTTAACGCGTCCCATTCAACCATCTTTGAAGTGGGCTGGGAACGCCCCTACACAGCCTGGCCGCCCAGGGCTTCCCTGGAGGCCGGCGCTCACTTGTGACGTGGCACAGCCCTCCCCCCCCAGCAGAGGTCCTGGAAAAGCACAGCAGGGAGTGGGGAACCGCTTGGAAATCCCAGGGAACCTACGCCAACACCAAGGACTTTTGTGTCAGCGGCAGAGAACAGCCTTAAATCTCCGGGAACACCTGGGAGGTTTGATTATTAAACCTGCCCTTCCTCCCTAACCGCTCAGGCACATGCCCCTCATTGAGGGCAGACAGCACCGACAACACACCCAAATTAAGTGCACCAATTGGACCCCACAAGAATCAGATCCCCACACACCACAAAGCTGGGGAGAACTGACTTGAGAGGAATAAGTGACTCACGGACACCATCTGCTGGTTAGTTAGAGAAAGTGTATGTCACCAAGCTGCAATTCTAACAAATTAAAGATCAAGTAAAGCAAATGCCAAGAGGCCAAAAACAACAGAAAATCTTAAAGCATATTATAAAACCAGATGACATGGAGAACCCAAACCCAAACACTCAGATCAAAAGATCAGAAGACACACAGTTCTTGGCCCAATTAATCAAAGAACTACAGACAGGCAATGAGAGCATGGCACGGGATATAAAGGACTTGAAGAAGAGTATGGCACAGAATATAAAAGACATAAAGAAGACCCTAGAAGAGCATAAAGAAGATATTGCAAGAGTAAATAAAAAAATAGAAGATCTTATGGAAATTAAAGAAACTGTAGGCCAAATTAAAAAGACTCTGGATACTCATAATACAAGATTAGAGGAGGATGAACAACAACTCAGCCTCCTCGAGGAGCACAGAACAGAAAATGAAAGAACAAAAGAAAGAATGGGGAAAAAAATTGAAAAAATCAAAATGGATCTCAGGGATATGATAGATAAAATAAAATGTCCAAATTTAAGATTCATTGGTGTCCCAGAGGGGGAAGAGAAGGGTAAAGGTCTAGAAAGAGTATTCAAAGAAATTGTTGAGGAAAACTTCCTAAACCTTCTACACAATATAAATACACAAAGCATAAATGCCCAGCGAACTCCAAATAGAATAAATCCAAATAAACCCACTCCAAGACATATTCTGATCAGACTGTCAAATACTGAAGACAAGAAGCAAGTTCTGAAAGCAGTAAGAGAAAAGCAACTCACCACATACAAAGGAAACAACATTAAGACTAAGTAGTGACTACTTAGTGGCCACCATGGAGGCGAGAAGGCAGTGGCATGACATATTTAAAATTCTGAGAGAGAAAAATTTCCAACCAAGAATACTTTATCCAGCAAAACTCTCCTTCAAATTTGAGGGAGAGCTTAAATTTTTCACAGACAAACAAATGCTGAGACAGTTTGCTAATAAAAGAGCTGCCCTACTTCAGATACTAAAGAGAGTCCTACCGACAGAGAAACAACGAAATGAGAGAGAGATACAGAGAATTTCAACAGACATATATAGAATATTACATCCCAGGTCACTGGGACACACGTTCTTCACTAGTGATCACGGATCTTTCTCCAGAATGGACTGTATGCGGGGACATAGAAACAAGCCTCAATAAAATAAAAAATAAAAAAATGAATTTGTTCAAAGCACATTCTCTGACCACAATGGAATACAAATAGAAGTCAATAACCATCAGAGACTTGGAGAATTCACAAACAACTGAAGGATAAAAATGAGGGGGAGATGAAAACATTCCCAGATAATCAAAAGCTGAGGTACTTCATCACCAGTAGATCAGTCCTATAAGAAATGCTAAAGGGAATTGTGCAGGCTGAAAGGAAGGGACACTAAACAATTGACTGAAACCACATGAAGAAATAAAGATTTCCAGTAAAGATCACATGGTAAATATAAAGACCAATACTACTGTATTGTTGATTTATAACTCCACTATTTACTTCCTACAGGATCTAAAATCATAAACTGTAATGATAAATTGGTGGTTTTGGACTCAATGTAAAATATGTAATTTTTGACAAGAACTACATAAAGGTGGGGGAATGGAGGAGTACAGGAACACAGTTTACGTGTCCTATTGAAGTTAAGTTGGTATCAAAGAAAACAAGATTGTTATAGATTTAAGATGTTAAATTTAAGCCCCATGGTAAACACAAAGAAAGTATCAGAGAATATGACCAAAGAGATGAAAAGTAGAGTAGGGGTTCCAAGAAGTGGGGGAAAGGGCAATGGGGAGTCAAGAAATGAGAGTAGGGTTTTTGTTTGGGGTGAAGGGAAACTTCTAGAAATGGATGGTCGGAAGGTGATAGCATTGCAACATTCTAAATGTGATTAATCCCACTAATGGAATGCTAGGGAGGGGTGGAATAGGAAGATTTAGGCTATATATAGCTTTCCACAATTGAAAAAAAAAAATAATAAGACAGTCTAAATAGATGACAATTAAATGCCAAGGATGATCCTGGATGGGATCTGAGGTCGGAGGAGAGGAGGCTCAAAGGGGTACAGATGGGACACAAGAAAAAAAAAAAAAAGGAAATATAGAATGTAAGCTTTATATCAATGTTGAATTTCTTGAACTTCTTAGCTGTGCTTAATGACATTGCATAAAATAATGTTCTTGTCCATGGGAAAGGTATATGTGAATTATATTGTTTGCTCAAAGACATGTGCAGCTTGCTCTCATATGTTCAGAGGACAGAGCAATAGATGATGGGTATTAGGGAGGGAGGAAGGGAGGGAGAGAGGGAGGGAAAGAAAGAGACGGTGGTGTGACAGGATCTTAAAGGTGATGGATTGGGGTATCAGGCGAGGGGGGTCGGGGTATGATGGAGTTCTATGTATGGGGTTTGTACTGTTCTTGCAACTGTTCCTGTAAGATTGAACTTATTTCAAAATAAAATTTATTTAAAAAAAAAAAAAAATCCGGGCCAGGTGCTGCTGCTGATGCCCAAGTGCACCTCCCCAAGCCTCAGACCGCCGGCGTTGCATCTCTGCTCGGCTGTCCCACAGGCCGCTGAAACGCAGCTTGCCAGCTCCATCACATCTCTCCTGCTCTCCCATCCCCATCTTCTCCAGCTCGGTTATCGCCACGCCCTCGCCATCCCACCCACCAGGAAGTCATAGTTGCTCTGCCTCCAACACATCACCTGCCCCTATCTTTACTGCCACCACTCTTGTCCATGCCATCAACACCTTTTACCTGGACAATTGCAAAAAGCTTCCCAGTTTCCACTGGCACTCACTGCATCTAGTCTCCACATGGCTGCGGCAGTGGGCATTTTAAACGAGACATGTCTCTCTGGCTTTGCACCCTCTCCTGGGCTCTGCTTCTCCTTGGAATCCAATCCAAGGCTTTCTGCGATCTGGCCCCTGCCCTTTGCCTAACTCCTCTTCTCCCCTCCTTCTTTCTCACTACTCCGAGCCACAGGGGCCTCTTCCAGTTCCTTGAACAAGCCCAGGCTTTCCTTTCTCGGGGTCCTTGAACTTGTTCTTCCTCCAGGGGCTCCTCCTTTCACATCTGCATGCGGCTTGCCTCCTTCTCACTCTTTGGGTTGAAGCTTAAACTTCACCCACGCCACCTCCTCGCCGAGGCCTCTCCTGACCGTTTCTTTCTAGAAGCAGCTCCCCCTCTCTCCCCACTTAAGGCTGTCCACATTGCCCCACTTGCTTTCCTCGGTGCTCACTGCACTCCTGGGGTTTGTTGATCTCTCCTAGTGAACGGGAGCTAGTCTGCTCTCACTTCCACATCCCAGAGGCTAGAGCTGCGACGGGTGCAGGGAAAGTGCAAAAAAAAAAAAAAAAAGAATCACAACTATAAAACTCCTAGAAGAAAATGTAGGTCAACAGACAAGTAGATAAACAAAACGTATATTCATACAATGGAATACTATGCAGCAGTAAGAAGCAACAAGGTCTTGAAACATACGGCAGCATGAATGAACCTTCAAGATATAATTCTGAGTGAAATAACTCAGACACAAAAGGAGAGATTTGCATGTTACCACTTCTATGAACTATCTGAACAATGTTAAATCAAGGTCTTATAAGAATATTGGGGACCTAGTGATAGATAGTAGCTAGTAAGGGGGAATGATAATCTAATACATCCAGATATGTTAATGATGGTGAATTCAAAGGTATGGTAATGGATAGGGGTGACAATTGTTAAACTTAGATCCTTATAGAGCTCCTATGCCAGCTAAGTCCCAAAACCCAGAGGCAATAGCCTGTTCAAAAATATCAACCAGATATGTCCCCTTTGCTAATAAAGATAAGCTGTCGCATCTGGCACCTCCCATGACCAAAAAAGAGGCACAATGCCTAGTCAGCCTCTTTGGATTTTGGAGACAACATATTCCTCATTTGGGTGTGTTACTCTGGTCCATTTTCTAAATGACCAGAAAAGCTTCTAGTTTTGAGTGGGAACCAGAACAAGATGAGGCTCTGCGACAGGTCCAGGCTGCTGTACAAGCTGCTCTGCCACGTGGACCATATGATCCAGCTGATCCAATGGTGCTGAAGTGTCAGTGGCAAATAGAAATGCTGTTTGGAGCCTTTGGCAGGCTCCTATAGGAAAATCACAATGCAGGCCCTTAGGATTTTATAGTAAGCCTTACCATCCTCTACAAATACCTACTTTCCTTTTGAGAAACAGCTTTTGGCCTCCTATTGGGCCTTAGTAGAGGCAGAACGCTTAACCATGGGCCATCAAGTTACCATGAGACCTAAGTTACCTATCATGGGCTGGGTGTTGTCCAACCTGCCAAGCCATAAAGTTGGGCATGCACAGCCACACTCCATCATAAAATGGAAATGGTATATATGAGATAGGGCTCGAGAGGGGTCTGTACCAGTTTGTATATATTATGTCCCCCAGAAAAAGCCATGTTCTTTGATATAATCTTGTGGGGGCAGACATATTAGTGTTGATTAGGTTGGAATCCTTTGGTTGAGTGATTCCATGGAGATGTGACTCAATCAACTGTAAGTGAAAGATTTGATTGGATAATTTCCATGGAGGTGTACCTCACCCATTCAGGGTGGGTGTTATTTATTGGAATAGTATCAAAGAGTTCACAAACAGAAGGACCTCAGAGCAGCTAAGAGTGACATTTTGGAGAGCAAGTGAGAGTGACATTTTGAAGAGGAGCTGCAGCACACAGAGGACAAAATGCCCCAAAAGCAACATTTTGGGATCACCATTTTGAAATGCAAACTGGGAGCAAGCAGACGCCAGCCACGTGCCTTCCCAGAGCTAACAGGTTTTCCGGACACCAATGGCTATCCTTCAGTGAAGGTACCCTATTGCTGATGCCTTACCTTGGACACTTTATGGCCTTAAGACTGTAACTCTGTAACCAAATAAACCCCTTTTATAAAAGCCAATCCATTTCTGGTATTTTGCATGACGGCAACATTAGCAAACCGAAACAGATTTTGGTACCAGAGAAGTGGGATGCTGCTGTGTTTGCAAATACCAAACATGTTGGAATGGCTTTTTTTTTTTATCTTCATTTTATTGAGATATATTCACATACCACACAGTCATACAAAACAAATCGTACATTTGATTGTTCACAGTACCATTACATGGTTGTACATTCATCACCTAAATCAATCCCTGACACCTTCATTAGCACACACACAAAAATAATAAGAATAATAATTAAAGTGAAAAAGAGCAATTGAAGTAAAAAAGAACACTGGGTACCTTTGTCTGTTTGTTTGTTTGTTTCCTTCCCCTATTTTTCTACTCAACCATCCATAAACTAGACAAAGTGGAGTGTGGTCCTTATGGTTTTCCCAATCCCATTGTCACCCCTCATAAGCTACATTTTTATACAATTGTCTTCGAGATTCATGGGTTCTGGGTTGTAGTTTGATAGTTTCAGGTATCCACCAGCTACCCCAATTCTTTAGAACCTAAAGAGGGTTGTCTAAATTGTGCATAAGAGTGCCCACCAGAGTGACCTCTCGGCTCCTTTTGGAATCTCTCTGCCACTGAAGCTTATTTCATTTCCTTTCACATCCCCCTTTTGGTCAAGAAGATGTTCTCCGTCCCACGATGCCAGCTCTACATTCCTCCCCGGGAGTCATATTCCACGTTGCCAGGGAGATTCACTCCCCTGGGTGTCTGATCCCACGTAGGGGGGAGGGCAGTGATTTCACCTTTCAAGTTGGCTTAGCTAGAGAGAGAGGGCCACATCTGAGAAACAAAGAGGCATTCGGGAGGAGGCTCTTAGGCACAATTATAGGGAGGCCTAGCCGCTCCTTTGCAGCAACAGTCTTCCCAAGGGTAAAACCTACGGTAGAGGGCTCAACCCATCAAACCACCAGTTCCCTATGTCAGTGGTCATTGGAACGGCTTTTTAAATGTATAAGGGGAAGATTCTGGAAGAATTGTAAGAAGCTTGATAGAAAAGGCCAAAACTGCTTTGAAGAGACTGTGAAAATACGGACTCTAAAGAAACTTCTGATAAGGCCTTTAGCAGAAATGTTGAATGTGCCATTGCAAACTGGAAGAAAGGCGATCCTTGTTTTAAAGTGGCAAAATTGAGTCCTGGTGTTGGATGAAAGGTAGCATTTGAGAGTGATGAGCTGGGATGCTTAGCTGAGGAGATTCTGAAACTAGCCTGGCTTCTCCTTGCAAATGATAGTAAAATGCGAGCAGAAAGGATAAGCTGAGAAATGAACCCTTTCATTTCATTTCATTTCAGGAAACCAGTAACTGATAGTTTGGAAAATTCCGGCCTTCCAGAAAGTGAGACCCCAGAAACTACAGCCCCATGTGAGGATTTAACGAAACATGGAAACTAACCACCATTTCAGTACAAGCCAGGATTGGAGATGGAGTTATCCAGAAAGGATTTGTGGAAAGTCCTATTATCTGGTCGTTTTGACCCCTGTAAACTGCATGCCAAGCCTACAGAATTTTTGTGAGTTCTTTATAGAAGGAAGCATTGCTGGTCTGGACTGGAGGGGACAAAGGAACAAATTGAAGGAAAAATTTCTTCAAAGACAGAGCCATGGAGATTGAGGTTTGGAGCCAAGAGGTCTCAGGCTGGGGGAGTGGAGCAGCCCATGTACATGGAAAGGGTAAGTTTGCCCCTGAGGCAGAGTGCGGGCATTCTGACTGGATGCTGGGGAACAGTGCTGCCACCCCAGGCCTCAGAGAGGGTGGAGCACATTCCCCAGAGATTGGGGAGAGCCTGGCCGCCACTCCATTGTTCGGAGAGGGGAGAGCCTTTGCCCCAGAAAGGCAGAGTCCAGGTGGCACCCCAATGCTTGAGAAGGTGGGGCCAAGAAAAAGGTGGTCTCCCCAATGTGTGGATATGTTGGAGCACTCACCCCAGCGTTTGGAGAGAAAAGGGCTGCTGCATAAGCTTTTGGAAAGAGTTGGACTCCCACTCTCTCAAGCTCCAAGGATAAATGACTCTCAGACTTTGAAATCTAATGGAGTTTGCCCTGCAGATTTTAGGAATTGTTTTGGTCCCTTAAAGCCTATTTTCCTTTCAGTTTTTCCTTACGGCAATGGGAATGTTTATCCTATGCCTGTCCCTCCTTTGTATATTGGCAGCAGATAACTTGTTCTAAGTTCACAGGTCCACAAGCACAGGGGAATTTTGCTTTAGGACAGACCATGCCTGTAATGATTTTGATGGAAACTTGCACTTACCTATTATTACTGAAATGATTTAAGGTTTTGTGATATTGTGACGGGATGAATCTATTTTGTATTTGGAAAGAATATGTTTTTCTGGGGTCCAGGGGGTGGAATGTGCTGGTTTGTAAATATTATGTCCCCCAGAAAAAGCTATATTCTTTAATGCAATCTTGTGGGGGCAGACGTATTAGTGTTGATTAGGTTGGAAACTTTTGATTGTGTTTCCATGGAGATGTGACCCACCCAACTGTGAGTGACACTTTTGGTTAGGGGGTGACCTCTGATTGAACGTTTCCATGGAGGTGTAGCCCTGCCCATTCAGGATGGTTCTTAATTAAATCACTGGAGTTCTTTAAAAAGAGCCACACAGGCCCAGATATTTGCTGCAGCTTACAGAGACATTTCAAACACTGCTTTTGAAAGCTGACACTTTGGAGAACGCCATTTTGAAATGCAACGTGGGAGCAAGCAGACGCCAGCCACATGCCTTCCCAGCTAACAGAGGTTTTCTGGGTGCCAATGGCCTTTCTCCAGTGAAGGTAACCTATTGTTGATGCCTTACCTTGGACACTTTATGGCCTTAAGACTGTAACTTTGTAATCAAGTAAACCCCCTTTATAAAAGCCAATCCATTTCTGGTATTTTGCAAAACGGCCGCATTAGCAAACTAGAACAGGGCCCTGAAGGCACAAGTAAGTTATGTGAGAAGTGGCCCAAATGCCCATGGCCCCCACTCCCTCCACCTTACCTTCCCTTTGCCAGCCCACAGCTATGGCCTCTTGGGGAGTTCCTTACAATCAGTTGACTGAGAAAGAGAAAACTCAGGCCTGAAGACAGATGGTTCTGCATGATATGCAGGCACCACCCAAAAGTGGAGAGCTGCAGCACTGCAGCCCCTTTCTGGGATGTCCCTGAAGGACAGTGGTAAGGGGAAATCCTCCCAGTGGGTGAAACTTTGAGCAGTGCACCTGGCTGTTCATTTTGCTTGGAAGGAGAACTGGCCAGAGGTGCATCTGTATACTGATTCATGGGCTGTTGCTAATGGTTTGGCTAATGGTTGCTAATGGTTTAACGGTCAGGGACTTAGAAGGAACATGATTGGAAAACTGGTGACAAAGAAGTCTGAGGGAGAGGTATGTGGATAGAGCTTTCTGAGTGGGCAAAAACATGAAGATATTTGTGTCCCATGTGCATGCTCACCAGAGGGTGACTTCAGCAGAGGAAGATTTTAATAATCAAGTGGATAAAATGACCCATTTGGTGGATACCAATCAGCCTCTTTCCCCAGCTACTCCAGTCATTGCCCAATGCACTCATGAACAAAGTGGTCACAGTGGTAGGGATGGAGGTTATCATGGGCTCAGCAACATGGACTTCCACTCACTAAGGCCAATCTGGCCATAGCCACTGCTGAGTGCCCAATCTCCCAGCAGCAGAGACTCACACTAAGTCCCTAATATGGCACCATTCCCCAAGGTGATCAGCCTGCTACCTGGTGACAGGTTGATTACATTGAACCACTTCCATCATGGAAGGAGCAGCGATTCGTTCTCACTGGAATAGACACATACCCCGGATATGGGTTTGCCTTCCCTGCAAACAATGCTTCTGCCCAAACTACCATCTGTGGACCCAGGGAATGCTTTATCCACTGTTATGGTATTCCACACAGCATTGCTTCTGAACCAAGGAACCCAATTCACAGCAAATGAAGTGAGGGAATGGGCACATGCTCATGGAATTCTCTGGTCTTACCATGTTCCCCATCATGCAGAGGCAGCTGGATTGACAGAACGGTAGAATGGCCTTTTGAAGACTCAATTACGGCACTAACCAGGTGGCAATACCTTGCAGGGCTGGGGCAGTGTTCTCCAGGCGGCTGTGTATGCTCTGAATCAACAACAGCTCTATGAGGCTTTTCTCCCATAGCCAGGATTCATGGGTCCAGGAATCAAGGGGTAGAAACAGGAGTGGCACCACTCACTATCACTCCTAGTGATGCACTAGGAAAATTTTTGCTTCCTGTCCCTGCAACCTTAAGCTCTGCTGGTCTACAAGTCTTAGTTCCAAAAGGAGGATTGCTTCCACCAGGAGACACACCAATAATCCCACTGAACTGGAAGCTAAGACTGCCACCTGGCCACTTTGGGCTTCTTATGCCTCTAAATCAATAGGCAAGGAAGGGGATTACTGTACTGACTGGGGTGAGTAATCCTGACTATCAAGGGGAAATAGCACTGCAACTACAAAATGGAGGTAAAGAAGAGTTTTCCTGGAATACAGGAGATCCCCTAGGGCGTCTCTTAGTTCTACCATGCCCTGTGATTAAAGTCAATGGAAAACTGCAACAACCCAATCCAGACAGGACTACCAATGGCCAAGAAACTTCAGGAATGAAGGTTTGTGTCACCCCACCAGGCAAAGAACCTCAGCCAGCTGAAGTGCTTGCTGAAGATAAAGGGAACATGGAGGACCTTCACTTCTTCTTCAGCTAGCCAGCAAAGCGTTTTCTAAAGAGTTCATCGAACACCTTCATCTGAGTTGCCAGTTCGCTGCCTGCCCTATGGAATTTGGATTCATGCAACCTGCCCTACGGAATTTGGACTCATTCATCCCCACAGTTGCGTGAGACACTTTTATAAAATCTTGTATTTACAGATATCTCTTGTTGTTTCTGTTTCCCTAGAGAACCCTAACTAATACAAAGTACAAGGAAGGAGCAGGTTTGGAGAGAGAAGTTCAAGAGTTCAGTTTTGGATGTAGTAAGATTTAGACTCCTGTGAAACATCCAAATAGAGAGACCAAGTAGGCAGATCAATATATGGATTTTGGACTCGAAGAAATGGTCTGAATGTAAGTTAAATTTGGTGTTGGTGCCTATCACTACCACTGAGCAGTATGGTACTTGACAGCGCTAAGGTGGCACAGTGAAAGGAGCCCCAACCAGGGCTGGGCAGCAAAGGATCTGGGCTCTGGTCCCAATTCTGTCACTAACTACCCTGAGTTTCAGTTTCACCATCAGTAATACAAAGAGGTTGGCAAAGATCAGGCCTTCTTAACCTTTTTAAAATAAGAATCACCTCCTCTCCTCCAAAATGAATATGCAAAAAATATTATACATGATTTTAGGAGTTCGCTCAGCTCCTGGAGGCTTTCTGTGGATGCCAAATTAAGAACTCTTGGAATACAGGACCAGATGACCAAAGTTTAGGAGGCCTACCTTATGTACACTTTAAAGATCTGTCGGTCCCCACGGTGCCCCTAGAGACTATGACAGATGTTGAGCCAAGGATAAGGAATGCCAGGGTCTAGGTCTCCCTTGTTCTCTACCAAGAAGTATCTACTACCATGAAGCTGGACAGTATATTTGAAGGCCTCAGCCTACTTTTCAAGGTCTACCTTCTATCCTTTCTTCTCAGCCTCTGCTCCAGACAAACTGAACTGTACATACTCTCCTCTTTCTTGGAAATACCCTACCACCATCTCCACATGTTCAATGTTCTTCATGTCTGTTCTTCAAGGCCTCAAATGCCTTCTCTATTTCCCTCACCCCTTCCCCCAGACTAAGCAATCTCACCCTCCTCTGAACATCCACAGCACTTTGTATCCATCTTAAGGGACTTACCACTTTCTCCCTATATTATAGTTAATTACGCAAGAATCTTATTTCCCCTACTAAAATGCCAGAGCAGCACCTGGCACATGTTAACACTGCTACCCTTTATAAAGAGCTTTCTCACATATCCCTTATCTCACCTGAGTAAGCCCAACCACCTCTGCCCAGCTCAGAATCTAATCTATTGCCTAGACCACAGCCCTACCTGACCTTCTAGTGGCAGCTCCTCCATTCCCACTCCCATTCCCATGTCCATTCTGCATACTGAATATTTTCATAAATATACGATTTTGTCACTTCTCTGATTAATATATACATCACTGGAAATTGGGAAATTGTCTTTCTCAGGAGTTCTCAACTTCAGGATTCCAAAACATTGCCTGGATGTAGTATGAAATGTCTCAAATAATTTCTATTAGTAAAGTACTAATGAAATGATTTAACAAATGTAACACCTATATAGGTGTTAGGCATTATTAGTACTGAAATGTTACTCCTTATGAGAGAGATGTAGCAGATGCTTTTGGTGCTCTGCTGACATCCCAGTGGGCCACTTTTGATTTCAGCTGCAGCTGCGGTGGACAGTTCTGAGCAGGGTGACAGCAACACTCCTGAGGGTTCTCTGGGTCTCTCTCTCTGCTTCTCTGCCCAGAGATCCTGCTTCTTACAAGTTTCACACAGCCCATGAGCAAGGCAGCTCCACAGTACTGGGGCACTAATTTTAATTCAATTAATTGTTTAACTTCCCTTCCTACATTGCTACAACTACCACCAGGATCCAGGGGGAGACAGAAATCTTAAGTCCAGCTTCTGCCTTGATCACTCTGTTCAACACCTTGGCACCTTTACCAAAACCTTCCTGTGGAACTCCAGGCTACCTGCCTTCTTACCCTTCTGACCCCTCTGCTTTGGGCCCACTATCACAAGTTAAGAAGTACAACACCTGAGCATTTGCTACTTGAAAAGTGACAATGGCTGGGGTGGAAAAGAAAACAGAGACGGCAGGGTCATAGGTCACAACGCCAAGAGGGGATTTAGGAGTAGGCGACTCTTGAACCTTTCTTTCGCCCTAGTCTCTAAGCGGAGTTAAAGCAGCCTCCCAGCGGCACTGAATAAAACACCTCCAGCCACAGTCAAGACGGAAGCGGACTGAGGGCTGAGACTGCGCCGGCGCAGGGAGCAGATTAGGTTCCCCACTCAGGCTCAGCCTGGGGCCTCTCTCGGACTGGCGCTACCGGAAAAGCACATCCGTCCAGCGCTAGAAGCCTCCAGAACCCCGTTCCCCGATAGGCCCCCAGACTCTCCTGGAGAGGTCTGGAGAGCACCTTCTGAGGCCGTCGGGCTGTCCCTCGCTCCCCGCCTAGCACCTGGCTAAGCTGGAGAGCGGATGCCAGCCGCGGGCGAGGGGATAGAACTGGAAGGGCCGCCAGGCGGCTCTGGACACGTCCTCCTCGCCACCGTTCTCACCTCTTTGTCCGCCGCCTTCTCCTCGATGCCTAAAAGCGCGTACAGGTCCATCTGTAATAGCTCCTTGGTCACCGCCATAATTCCGACTCTGACTCGCTTCGTACTACAACTCCCAAGAGTCTATGCGTGCGTCCCGGCGGACTGCCGGCTCCGAGCAGGCTTAATGGCGCTTGGCCCCCTGGGAATTGTGTTCTGGCTCAGGCTTGACTGAATCTGAGGGATGTGGCGGTCGTTAATGAACTACAACTCCCAGCAGCCTCCGTTCCCGCCACGGCCCCTGTCAGGCAGGAGTGGCCTGGCCGGACTCCGCACTCGGCGCGAAGCCGGATCACGCGAGTGGGCTTGTAGGGAGAGGCCCGGCTGGTTGAGGGTCCTGGGGCTCGGATTCTGGGGCCCTGAGCCTGGCGGGCCTGACCCCAACCCTGCGGCCCTGCCGCGCCGGGAGCCACTATGGAGAGTAGGTGCTACGGCTGCGCAGCCAAGTTCACCCTCTTCAAGAAGGAGGCGAGTCTTATCTCCCGGGGTCTGGAGGGCGAGGGAGGTCTCGGAATGGAGGGAAAAGCACGGGACTTGGACAAGTCCGAAGATTTGGGTTTTTGGCCGGATTCAGTCCCTTTCCAGCTGTGTGGTTTTGATGAAGTCCCTGAGCCTCAATTTCGATTTCCGTAAAATAGGGCGAATAGTCCCTAGTTCTCGGGGTTATTGAGAGGGTCTGGTGGGGTGCTGGAGCTGAGAGTGCCCTATAAACCGTAAAGTGCGCTGTGGTGGTTTGGGGGAAGTTATGCTTTTCTGTCGGCTAAGTATAGGATCCGTCTATTTTCTTTTTCTCTACCTTTCTTCCCTTCCCTGCAGCTTGGTCTTATTTATTTAATGCCCTGTGACCACTCTCCATCACACCTTGCCCATTACTCTCTACTCTGAAACCTGCCCTGCCCAGGTCTCTTGGGTTAGATCATTGCCTTCCTTCTGCCCCCAGGGCACTACTATGGCAAAGTTTCTCTTGTCCTCAGCAGGGACCTACCACATTCACTCCGTAAACTGCAGGCTTCTGCAGGCCCTAAACTGGAAGGCATCTGGCCAGGAGATGAGAACCAGATGGGGTGAATTAATGGCACGTTAGGGAGGCAGGATCTGTGAAGCACTTAGAAACCTGGGTTTTGGAGGCAGGGGTATAAGGGTTCAGACTTGAGCTCTGCTTTCTTATTCATGGGGTGAACTTGGTTTGTGCAAGTCATGTAGCCACTATGGCCCAATCTAAAATAGGGATAATAATGGTGGTCATCAGGATTAAATAAGATAATGTGTGTAAATTATAAGGATTAAATCAGATGATGCATGTTAAGTACTGAGCTCGGTGTCTGACACACAGTCAGTGCCTAATAAATGGAAGCTATTGTTACCCCATCCAGAGCCAAGCTGCCCTCCATCTCTGTTAGAGCACAGAAGCCTTGGGCTCTGCACTCTCTCTGCTTCTCCTTTCTTGAAGTGCCAGTGTCCTGAAGCATGGGAGTTTACCTTTCTGTCTTCTACACCCGTTTCACTTATGGAAGACAAGGTAGAAAGCACTGGGGATTTTGCATGAAGTGTTATTTGATTTGAATAAGAGACTGGAGACTCTGAAGAACTACTCCACCCTCTGTCCCCCAACTCTGTCTCTCCTCAGTGTTTGGAACCCCACTCCTCTTCCTCCTCCCAGGAGCTGGTCACAACTTAAGCACCTTCCCTCTGTGTGTGCTTGGAGAGTTCCAGGGAGGAGCCTGCAGGGGCAGGTGAGAGGTGGATCCTCCTGCTTCATGTTTCTTGTAGTGTGGCTGTAAGAACTGTGGCCGGGCCTTCTGTTCCGGCTGCCTTGGCTTCAGTGCAGTGGTGCCCCGGGCTGGGAACACCCAGCAGAAAGTCTGCAAGCAGTGCCACAAAGTCCTGACCAGGTGAGAGGTGGGCATAGGTGAGAGCATAGTAGCACACAGCTGGCCAGCCCTTGCAGCCCTGTGTTCTGGCCCAGGAAGTGGGGGACATGGTATAGAGGTAGAACTTCTGACACTAGATTTCTTCCTTTTAGAGGGTCCTCTCCTACCAACACTTCCAAGTGGTCACCACCTCAGAACTATAAGAAGTAAGTGCCAAAGAAAAAGAGACAAATGGGGATGGGGAGAAGACAGGAGCCATAAGGGCAGGATTCTCCTCCCAGCCTCCAGATCAAATGAGCACAGGGTCAGAATCCACCATCAGGCTTCTGACTGCCCTCTTGGGCTCAGAAAGTAGCCCATCAGCCCTTTCCCTAGGATAGACCTCACTCTCCCAGCTGGAGCCTCTGGCTGGTCAGCTGAGTTGGGGTGCAGTGTGACGTGAGCCAAAGCCACAAGACTGCCCTTTGGAGACCTCCCTACATGCCCAGAAATCATGTGACTGAGAAACAGTAAATAGGTGCCTTTGTCCCTCCTTTCTGCCTTCTTCAAGAGCCTCTCTCTCATATCCTGCTAGGCGTGTGGCAGCCTTGGAAGCCAAGCAGAAACCCGGCACTCTTTGGAGCCAGAAACTGACCCAACAAGACCAGGTTATCGCTGAGCGCCTGGCAAGGCTCCGCCAAGAGAACAAGCCCAGTGAGTGGGGTTGAGCAGGATGGTCCGAAGGATCTTGTCAGGGGCTCCTGGGTTTGGGATTCCTCTGGCCCTTACAGGGTTCCCCCCATGCCAATTGCAGAGTCCGTGCCCTCAGAGGCAGAGATAGAAGCCAGGCTGGCTGCGCTGAAGGATGAACCCCAGGGTTCCATCCCTTCCACCCAGGAGATGGAGGCACGCCTTGCTACATTGCAGGGCAGAGGTCCACCCTCTCAGACCCTCCAGCCGGTGAGTGCCATGGCTTGGGTGGGATACGGGTGCTTGGGAGACAGCCTAGCAAAAGCCCAAATGTATGTACAGTTATATACTATGCAGGAGTTGGCAGAGCCTCCCACCCCCACCCTGTGATCCTCAGGCCTCCTGTCAGGCCTGGGAACCAGGGCAGGTGGGGCAGGAAAGGGTGGATCTCCATTCTGTTGTGCGCTGCCAGGCCCACTCGATTATGTGGGCCCTGGATTAGTGCCTCTTTCCTGGACTGAGAACTCCTCAGCATCCACTCCTGCACTAGACTCCCATTTTCCCCCACTGAAGTTCCCTCCTCTGGACAGGTACATCAGCCACCAGACAGCAGGACCCAGGCCCAGCAGGCACAGGATCTGCTAACACAGCTGGCAGCCAAGGTGGCTATTGATGAGAGCTCCAAGCCAGGTAACCCCTCCACCTGGCTTCTCTAGGAACCTGCCCCACCTCTTAATCCAGGTGGGAAAAGCTCTGCTCTCTACTCTCAGGAAGGTGTATATAAATCAGAGAATATAATCAACATTATAAAAGCTACCATTTATCGAGCATTTACTCCAAAGGGAGCCACTGTAAGACTAGTGGTTACATGAGTGACCTTTGGAATCAGACAGTGAATCCCAGTGCTACCACTTTTCTAGCTGGGTACCCTTGGACAAGTTACTTGACCTGGCTAAGTAAAATGGAGGTATGCAGAACCTCCCTCATTGGGAAGTCGTGAGGAGTAAATGAGATCATCCAAGAGGCACTTGTACCATGCCTAGTTCAGAGTAAGTGCTCAGTGAATGTTCTCTAATGATGATGATGATAAGGAGGGAAAAGAGGCTATTTAAATCTAAAGTTATTTAAAATTAAATTAAAATTAAAATTCAGTTTCTCAGTCATACAGCGACATTTCAAATACTCAAGCCACATGTGGCTAGTGGCTGTCATCTAGGACAGCGGAAATATAATCTGCGATATGGAAAATTTCCACATTATAAAAAATTCTATTGGACAGTGCTGTTTGATGGCTTTAGGGCAGTGGTTCTCAAACAAGAATGATTTTGCTTCCCAGGGCAACATCTGGAGATGTTTTTGGTTATCACAACTGGGGGGGTGGGGGATTACTACTGGTATCTAGTGGGTAGATGCCAGGGATGCTACTAAGCATCCTACAATGCACAGGATAGCCCCCACAAGAATTATCTGAACCAAAATGTCAGTACTGCCAAGGTTGAGAAACCCTGCTTTAGAGACAATCTCACTGAAAATCCTCACTAATCCTATGAGGCATACATACTGTTATTATCCTTATTATACAGGTGAGGAAACGGAGGCCCAGAAAGGTTAAGGAACATGACCAAGATCACACAGCTGTTAAGTAGCAGAGTTGGGATTTGAACCCAAGATAGTGTGACTTCAAACCCCTCGCTCTGAAACTCTAAACTGAAGGTGACTTTGTCAGAGCCATACCCACTCTGGTAAAATTCCTACTGCCCAGTGATCCAGTGATGCACAAGACTTCAACTTCCTCATGCCTTCTTAGTGCTGCCTCCCGGAAATGCTAATTCCCAGCCCTATAAGAGCAGCTGTACCTTGGCCGCCTGCTGCCCCATTTCCTGATCTTTTAGGGCAGTGATTCTCAAAAACCATAGGACACCCACCCCAGTGGCAGCACAGTTAAAATATCAGGTGGGTGGGGATGGGTGGGGTTGGAAAAACATACCTAAGATTATTCATATTTTACACTTGGGAAAATGGAGGAAATATAAACCACGGGAGCTAGTCTGAACAAAACAAAAAGCTGATGATCTGTAGTTAAAAAAAAAAAAAAAAAAGTTGAGAAATAGGCTCAATGTCTTCTGATGAGAGGTTCTTAGAATGGCTCTGCCCCCTGACTGCATCACTCCTTCCAGCTGCCTCTATCCAGAACGACCTCAACCAGGGTGGCCCAGGGACCTGGAGTGCTTATTCCAAGGGGCAGGCCACCTGGTCCCTGGAGGAGGAAAAGAGCAGGCTGCTGGCTGAGGCAGCGGTGGAGCTGCGGGAGGAGAACACAAGACAGGAGCGGATCCTGGCCCTTGCCAAGCGACTGGCCGTGCTGCGGGGGCTGGACCCAGATACAGGTAGAGCCTGGGAACTAGTGCTCGCTCATGTCCTCCCAGCCCAGGCCAGGCTCTGAAAAATAGCTGTACTCGCCTCTCTGTCATGGCTAAGTCAGGTGCCAAGGGGTCCCTGAGCCCAGAGATCTATCGAGCTCTGCCCAGAGCTACCAGGAGGTGCCAGCGCAAAGCGGTGGATGAAGAATCAGTGACAGCCATCAGGGAACAGGGGACTCTCAGTCCTTTTGGGTGCTGAGGCCTCTGTTCCTCCCTGCTTCAGCCATCGGGCTGCTTCAGTGATGGCCCAGCCCTGCAGGAGTGTGGCACAGAGGGACAGAGTCTGAACAGAGTGGCTGCAGAGGCTGCTCAACTCTGGAACAAACGCCACCGAGAACCAAACCAGCTCCCTAGGGGGCAAGAGTACAGGCACTCAGGTAAAATCTCTCAGCCTCACTCCTTCCTCTGCTGTCTCTCCCTCTTCAAGTGACCCTTCAGGACTATCGCCTCCCAGACAGTGATGATGATGAGGATGAGGAGACAGCCATCCAGAGGGTCCTGCAGCAGGTGGGCCTTGCCTTACCCACCAGACCACCCCTTGTCTTGTCTCTGCCTCATTGCCCCACCACCCACCTGGTCCCATTCACCCCGATTCCACTCTGGGGCTAGATGGACGGTCACTCTGCAGCTCCTGCTCTGGCTGAGGCCCCGTGGTTCCTTGAGATGGGGAATCAGCAGCCATAGGCAGCAGGTAAAGGAAGATGAGTTGAGAAGCTGAGATCACAGAGCACAAAAATGCTAAGAGAGGATGCCTGGGACTGGAGCAGGGGGTTGTACCTCTTCACCCTGTCCACAGCTCACTGAAGAGGCTGCCCTGGATGAGGCAAGTGGCTTTAACATCCCTGCAGAGCCGGCTCCCCAGTCTCGCACCCAACCCTGCAGGGCAGAGCCTGAGGTAAGAAAAGCTCTAGACACGGACCCCCAAGCCGTAACCACTGCCTTCCTCCTTGCCCGGCCAATTGCTCCCTCAGCAGCCCTCCTGTAATGTACCCCATCAGGTGCCTTAATCCCCTCCCCTCAATTCCTCTCTGGTCCCTGCAGGCCCAGGCCGTGGCCCCCAGGTTTGAGGCTGAGGAAGAGGAGCTCCCCTGGTGCTGCATCTGCAATGAGGATGCCACACTGCGCTGCACGGGCTGCAATGGAGACCTCTACTGTGCCCGCTGCTTCCGGTAGGTGCCGATAGAATGCTTGGTGGGTCTGAGGGGACTCGAGTGTTGGCTGGGATCCCCGACCTGCAGCCCTTCTCTCCACAGGGAGGGCCATGATGCCTTTGAGCTTAAGGAGCACCAGACGTTTGCCTACCGCCCCCCATATGCAGGCCGAGAGCACTGAGGAAACCCCAGTCCCCCAGGAAGGCAGTCCTACAGGCACTGCCTCAGGCCGGTGCACCCACCCTGGGCCCAGCCTCGGGGCATCTGACAGGAGACTGCTGGCAGCAGCAGGCTAAACTGCTGATGGATACGCCCCTTCCTGAATTTTGGTGTCCCTGGAAGGAGGAAAGATTCTCCATTTGAGACAAAGACTGGAAGAACGAGAAGGAAGGAGCCCTCCATCATAGAAGCTTGGACTGGAAATGAGAGGCTTGATGGGAAAAAGACCAAACTGGATCTAAGAATAAGCCCTGAAACCCAGCTCAAGGGGCTAGGGCACCTCTCTTGGCACTTACTGAATCTAATAAAGTATGTTAACTCCTTGGGCCTAGGATCTCTTATCTCTAGAACCCTGTGGGCCCTGGGTTTGGGGTCCATGAGAGGCAGCAGGAACAGAGGAGGCTGGAGGCCTAGTCCTGTGGGGTGAGGGAACAGATTCCCTCCAGATAAGGACAGTCTCACCTATCTGGTGACCTCATACATAGTTGGCATAAATATTTGTTCAACTACTGAACTGTCCTATGTGCTCTGAGCAGCCCAGATTAGCCACCAGGCACCACCACAGCCTCTCTAGTACTCAGACAAGTTATGCAGGAAATATGTGGGTCAGAGTGGGGCATACTCAGCTTACTGCCTTACTCCCAAAACACCTCATACTTCTTAGGTCACCTCCCCCAACCTGACTGCTGTTCCGACCCAGTGTCTGTCTTCCAGAAACTGGCCCCCAGACCCAACCCCTGGCCTTTCAGCCTATACCCTTTATACCCTATGCATAGCCTGTTTCTCTCTTCCTGTCTCTTGATGAACCAGCTTAAAAAGAGCCGATGCCCCCTGATCCAGCCTCAGTTTTTTCTGACCTCCCTTCTGAGATTTGAAACTAGTCTTTGTCATGGGCCCTGCTTGTTGGCAATGCCAAGATGCTGGGTGTTTTAGCTAGATACACCTCTGTTTGAATCTCTGGGTCTTGCTAAATGGTGAACTCTTGATAGCAGGACCTTTGACCTTCATCTTTGAGTTTTTCAAGCCCTGTTTGGATGGCATGATGGAGGATGGATGGCATGGATAAATGAGTTGTATGACTACAGCCAGTGACACAGGATGATCTTAGTATTCTAGTATGTCATTTTCACCCTCCCCTCCCCTGTTCCTCAGCCCAGATATATTCCATTACTCCATTAGCTGGGGCTCCTAAAGATTTTATCCACTTGACTGCCAAGGAAAGCATTGGGCAAAGTCCATGTCTGGCTCCCAGGAAGCATGGCTGACAGGAAATAGCTGTGACAGCGCATATACTAGTGGTGTCCCAATGTTCCTCCTCATATCCATTTTCCTTGTCTGTGACTCAAGGAGCTATTTCCCTCTCCACGGTCCCAGGATCCAGAGGGGTGAGGAAGGCTGAGGCTGGTGAAGGTAGTTTTACAATGCTTATTTCTGAGGCCGACTGAGTCTCCGGAGTTTCTTGAGTTCACTGAGCAGCTCAGAGATAAAGGACTGAGGGAGAAACTAGGGTTGAGATCAAGGTATGGAGTCACTCCACCACACTGTTCTCCCCAATCTCCTCCTGACCCCCATCTCCCCAGAGCTGGGAAAGAAAAGGACCCAGGTCCAAGCCTTCCTTTCAAATATTCCTCTTCTTTAGCTGCCTTCCTTCCTCCCCTACTGGACCTCCTCTGGCCCCCAGACGAGCAAAAATCCTTACCTCTGTGGGGTGGGGGCAGTTGGTTTGGAGAATGGCCCTGGATAGAAGAGAGCAGAGAGTTAAGTCCCCATGCCACAGCACTTTCCCACAAGCCCCCTCCCACCCCCTCTTCCCCTAGCACTTCCTATCCCCTTCTGAATTGGTCCTCCCCATTCCATCCATAGGAGGTTTCTGTGTTACCCATTAGTCTAAACCCAGCTCTCACTCTCCACCCCCTGGGGCCTGGGGGCCACCATCCTACCTCCAGCTGAGTCTATGTTCCTCCGTGGATAGTTCCATGAGAGCCTCCAGGTCATCTCAGGCTCAGAAGAGGGCTGGTGATCCTGTTTAGGAATTACATGGGGCTCAGAGAGGCCTGGCCAGCTGATTGCTAGAGTGGAGGTTGCGTATGACTGGGGCGGGGCGGGGGGCTGTTTAGGGGAGTCTGATATGACTGTTAATGGGTATGGGGTTCTTTGGGGGGAGATAAAAATGTTCGAAATTAGATTGTGGTGATGCTGTACAAACCCTATGAAGATGCTAAACCTAAGTCAATTGTGTGCTATAAGAATTATATCTTGATAAAGCTGTTTTACAAGGTTATAGTCATTGAAAAAAATTAAATAATACAGATTTATAAAATTAAAATGAAAACCTCATGTACCCTCCCTCACTCCTCCCACTGCCAATACTAATTATTGTTAATAATTTTGGTCCTTTCATACCTTTTTAAAAATAATAGTGCTAGGGTTCTAACTTAGCCCTGCCACCATAAGATCAGGTCTTTCCCCCCTTCACTTCCTTCATTTTTAGCTCATCTTATTCAGCCTTCATTTATTTAATGCTAATTACTGAGTGCAAGCCACTGTAGACCAGATGTGATCCTGCCCCTTGCAAAGCTTAGGCTCCTGAGAAATATAGAAAAGTAAACTGGCAGTTGCAATAACAGAGTGATAAGCACCCTGATGAGATAGTATGGGGAAGAACATAAGAAGGGAACCTAACTAAGCCTGGGATTCAGGAAGGCTTCCTCTAATAAGAGTCCTGAAGACTGAGTAAGAGTTAGCCAGATATTTGTGCTTCTGGACATAATGGAGAACAGGAACCAGAGTTATCTCCTGATTTAAATATCTAGGAAGCTAGACTAAATACATGAACAACATTTTCAGACATTAGACCACAGGTAGCTCATTACCATGACCTGGAGGAAGGGAAATAAGAAATAATTCTCATAATTGCCCTAGGGTAAATTCTATATTCTTCCTGGAGGCAATTTCCAAACCACAGAACAGAGACACGGTCCTAAACGGAGCATAGTGGTCTTGCTAAATTGATATGACAGAGATCAGCATTCAGGGAATCAAGATGGCTGGAAGTTATTAGACAAAGTTTGGAGAGGATGGAATTATGCAGAAAGAGGTCTCCAGTAATCTGCACAAGGGTTCCTTCGAGTCTTTGCTGAATGCTGTTCATATGTATAGGGTAAAGTTGACCAAGGCCAGGAAAACACAAACTGGGACACTGAGGTAAACAGTTTCCAGACCTCATACAGGACTGGGAGACATTCAAGTTCTAGTCAGAGTGGAGATTCACCAGTGATCACACAGGTATTCAGTAGAAACCCAAGAAAGGACCATGCTTCAATAGGGAGGGGTAAATGATTCCCTATGATTAAAGGCTATACTAGACTCACCCTAATGGAGTTTAAAAATAAACTTCAGAAGGACCAAACTGAACCTACAAGTACTTAACACCTACTAAAACAAAGCCCCAACACTCTTTAAAGGAGGGCAACAAAATCCAGTTACTCCAATCCAAACAGGATAAACCAAAATAGACCCACATCACGGTGTGTCATAATCAAAATGTCAGATACCAAAGATAAAGAGAGTCCTGAAACTTGCAAGAGAGAAGCAACCTATCAACTACAAAAGAGCCTAATAAGATTAAATGCACATTTCTCAGCAGAAACAATGGAGGCAAGAGGGCAATGCGAAGACATATTTAAAGTGCTGAAAGCAAAAAGTGCCAACCAAGAATCCTATACCTGGCAAAATTGCCTTTCAAAAATGAGGAAGCAATTAAGATATTCCCACATGAACAAAAAACTAAAAAAGAAATTCTAAAGGAAGTTCTGCAGGTTGAAAGGAAAGGACACTAGGCAATTAACTGAAACCACATGAAGAAATAAAAATCTCCAGTAAAGATCATGACATGGGTAAATATAAATACCAGTACTATTGTGTTTTTTATTTTTAACTCTGCTTTTTACTTCCTACAGGATCTAAAAGGCAAACGCATAAGTTGTAAAGATAAATCAATGGTTTGGGACTCATAAGGTATAAATATGTAATTTGTGACAAGAATTGTATAAAGTTGGGAGGATGCAGGGATATAAGAACAAAGTTTATGTATGCAATTGAAGTTAAGCTGGTACCAAAACAAATAATATTGTTACAGATTTAGGATATTATATTTAAGCCCCATGGTAACCACAAAGAAAATACAAGAGAATATGCAAATTCACAGAGACAGAAAGTAGAGTACAGTTTACCAGAAGTTAATGCAAAATGAGTGTAGAGTTTTAATGGAAAGTTCTAGCAATGAATGGTGGTGAGTGTGCTGCAACATTGTGAATATGATTAATTCCACTGAATGCTAGGCGTGGAAGGGGATAGTATGGGAAGATCTACTAATATATAAGTTTCCATAATTAAAAAAAAGAGAGAAACTAAAGAGATAATGACAAATGCAGTACATGATATGCTTCGGATCTAAGAATGGAGGAGAAAAGGCTCAAAAGGATATTATGGGGATATAAGAAAAAAATGGGATATAGAATATAAGCTTTATATCAGTGTTAAATTTCCTGAACTTGGTAACTGCAATTAAGGTGATTACATAAGTGAATATCCTAGTTCATAGGACATGTACGTGGAAGTATTATGCATTCAAGGAGCATAATGTGTTCAACCTCCTCTCAAATGTCCATAAAATTATAGATTAGATAGCTAGCTAGCTACATATGGCAAACATGGCAAAAAGTTAAAATTGATAGATCTGGGTATGTAGGACATGGGGAGAGGGGTATGTAGGAGTGCTCTGTATGAGTTTTTTGTATTATTTTTGCAACTGTACTGTAAGCTTGAAATTATTTCAAAATAAAAAGTTTTCAAAATTATCCAGTTACTCAGCAACATAAAATACACAGTGTCCAATATCTAATAAAAAATCACTAGACATGAAAAGAAGCAGGTAGATGTGACCCATAACTAGGAGAAAAATCAGTCAATAGAAATAGACCTAGAAATGACAGAGATGATAGAATTAGCAGACAAAGGAAACATGAATATAATAAGGAGAGAAATGGAAGATGTAAGAAAGAACAAAATGAAGCATCTAGAGATGAAAAATACACTATTTGAAATGAATGGAATTAAAAGCAGAAGAAAAGATCAGTTGAACTTGAAGACATGGCAAAATAAACTAGCTAAAATGAAGCACAAAGAGAAAAGAAAATGGAAAAAGAAAACAGAACAGAGCCTTGGTGATCTGTGGGGTGATATCAAGTGGTCTTACATATATGTAATTGGAATCCTAGAAAGTGGGGGGTGGGGCAGAAAAATAAAGATACATTCTAATCATAAGAACTCTGCCTCTAAAAACGTGTCAGTCCTGCTCCCCAAACCATATTTATATCATTCGTATTAAATATATGTATATTAAATATCAGGTATGTACGTTACTAAAAGTAAGATTGCTATTGCAATTTGAAGTTGAGAATATTGGTTCACATCATAGTCCAAATGTTCTTTCCCTCAAGAATTTGGAAAACAGATCATTTGAGATATGAATTATCAGAAAATTACCAGATGTATTAAACAACCCCTTCTGAAATGAGCAAGTGTGGAAAAGTTGTGACTCTATAATACATTTCGTGGTTTCCTGCCAGATGTTGCCTAATTTGACCCCCTTCCTCACCTCCAGTCTATACCCAAGCCTGATACTCCTGATCTCTCTACTGTGAGGGCCAGCAATGGAGTAAGGCAAAGCTCGGAGATAAAGTAACAAATGTTTGTTTCACATATTAATTGACAATACTTTTTTAAATTTTATTTTTAAATATTTTCAAACTAACAGGACGTTTATAAAAATAATACAAACCCTAAACAGAGAATTCCAACATACTCTTACCTGCTCCCCAGATACCCAGATCCACCAATTTTAACATTTTGCCATACATGCTGTATTATTCTATCTCTGTTTTTCTTTCTGTCTATCATTTGTCTGTCTGTCTATTTATCAATCCATTTTCTGAACACATGAGCATAGATTTTATACATCATGCTCCTTGAACACTTAATACTGCCACGTACATTTCATAAGAACAAAGATACTCACTTATATAACCACCTTAAGTGCAGTTACCAAGTTCAAGAAATTTATCATCGATATAAAGCTTACAGTCTGTATTCCAATTTTTATATGTCCCAATAATGTGTCTTAGAGCCTTTCCCCCTCCCTTGCTAGATCCCATCCAGTATCATGTATTGCATTTAATTTTCATTGTCTCTTTAGTTGCTTTTTTTTTTAACTTTGGCAGTACTTTTTTTAAGTTGAAAGTTTAATAGATTGTTTCTTAAAAGCATTTTCAAGATGTTACCACATCAACAGGGGTGCACCAAAATGCCAGCTGCCACCAGGAGAAGACATTGTCATGGAAGCTAGAGGAAAGGAATGTTTCAAGAATCTAGGCTTATTAAAGTGTCCCCTGCTGATGTATGTATTAGATTTAGCCCCAAGGCAATCATTGGTGACCTTGGCAAGAGGTCTCAACAAAATGGTGGGAAAAGAAGCCAGATTTCAGTGGTTTGAGTGGTGATGGGAAGGGAAAAGGTAAGTAGAACCTGTGAGTGTGGACAAATCCATTAAGGAGTCTGGCAGTAAAGGACACAAGAAATAGGGGTGATAACTAAAGGCGGGGAAAAATGAGCTTAATGAGCTTAATGAGCAAGTTTCTCATTAAGAGATTTATGGGTGTTTAGTCCCTGCTTAGACACCAAATCCAAACTCTACCTCTGGACAACAGGAGATCCAGGCCTCCAAGTCTGTTTGTATTCCCCAGACTCAGTTCCTCTGACGATCCCAAACCCAGATGCAGACCTAGCGAGAAGAGGGGGATCCCTCCAACAAAGGAAGGCTGGATCCCATTAAACTAAACTAAACTAAACAAGTAAGTGAAGTCCCAGGGATGGTGCTAGCCAAGGTGGGGAGGGAGGTGCTCTATGGAGCTAGAATTGGATCAGGGTCAGGCTGGAGACTGTGCCTTGACTTCTGCCTAAGATGATCAGCCACCTGGGACTTCCCCAGTCACTCAGCTGCTTCCTGCTGGAAAGAACAGGGATTGGAAAGGAGCTGCCACCTGGCACCTTTGGACAGTTGCTTTGGCAACCGCAGAGCAGGCATTTTATTCCGGTCATTGCCTGGGAGTGGTCCTCCCACACGTCCTGTTGTCCAGTGTTGTGGGCTTGTGACTGTACAGCTTTCCCCCCTGCCTTGGTCTTACAAAACAAGGTTATTTGGCAACTAACTTCCTCTGATGCATGGAAGGATTTGCCCTGAGGTTTTTTGAAATATGAGACTTTTCATTCAATTTCTAAGAATTTGAAACTGAAACTGGTACAGTGGAGAGAGAGAGGAAGAGCGCTGGAAGTAGTCAAGGGCTGTGGAGGTGCCCTGCAAAGCCAGAGCAGACACAAGCAAAGAAAGCTTTTCTCTCTTGCCCCCAGCCCCAGGGCCTCTCCCCACCCTCTAAGAATGGGCTCAGGATGCTGCAGACACACGACCCAGTGAGTTTCATAAGGCACTGTTCCCCAGCCCCGGCCACAGAACCACTGACACAGTCCTTACCCACAAGAATCACAAGCCCTTGCTGCACTAAAAGAGACAAAAACAGGACCTGCATCAAGAAGAAGGAGAAACAAGGTCCCTGGGTGGTGGACAAGGAGGACCCCTTTATTCCGGCTTAATGCAGTGGTGCTCAGCCCTGCCCAAGAGAATCAACTGTGGAGCTTGTAAAACAAGACCAGTGCCTGGGCCCACTCTTGAAGACTTAGATTCTGTTGAGGTGGATTCAGGGCATCCATATCATTTTGTTGTTGTTGTTACCATATTTTTTACTGTAGAATGTAAAATATATATCTAAAAGTAATAGCTTTCCAAGGGCAATTTAACAAATAGAGAGCAAATTTCAAAGAATATTATAGGTTACAATTCCACAGTTTCAGTTATTTCCTTGTTACATCCATATCATTTTAAGTGTTTCAGGTATGGAGAACCACTGACCACATGAATAAGTGCTCAAGGTCTACAGCCAGAGCTCCAGCTTCAGCTCCTGTTCCCTTGGTTTCCCAGTGGCATGACCTTGGGCAAGTTACTCAACGTCTCCAAGCCTCCATTTCCTCGGCTATCAAACAGTGCCTGCCTCCTGGAGTTGTGGGGAGGATTAATGAAATAATGCCCAAGTGCTTGGCACTGTGCCTCACACAGGGTTAAGTCCTCAAAATGTTATTCTTGTTGAAGTAGTAGTGGTTTCTACCCCAGGAGTCAGATTCGGAGCTATCTAAGTGGGAAAGTACCACTTCCTGGAGCAAGAGCCCGAGACCCATCCTTTTCCCAGGACTGTGGGAAAGGGGAAGGGTCCTTCCGAGCCAGGGTCAAGGCCAGGCAGGTCCTGGTATGAGCGCTCGCCTGTGGTTACCCTAACCCTCTAGTCCAGTGCTGTCCACCGTGAGATGGAAATGTTCTCTATCTGCACAGACAGTAGGGTAGCCGCTAGCCACATCGGGCTATTGAGCTTTTGAAATGTGGCTAGTGTGACTGAGGGTCTGAAAGTTAAATTTTATTTTATTTTATTTTAATTGATTTAAATTTAAATGAATTTAAGTAATTAACTTTGATTACCAGCTACCTGGCTGGGAGTTACAGTATTGGACATGGTAGCTCCAGACACATTTGTGTTTTGAGGATGAGAGTAAATAAAGACATAGAATAAAGAAAAATAGGTTGACCTTTTATACTTTTCAAAGCATTTTTCCCTTCTACTATCTCATTTGAGCCTCAAAAAGTCCTATGAAGAAAATAGGACAGGCATTGTTAGCCCCATTTTATAGTTTAGGAAGCTAAGACTCAGGGATGTTAAAAGACCCACGCCACATGATAAAGAGAGGCAGAGCTAGGACCAGAGAGAGGCAGATTTCTGGACTCCAAACCCATGCTTCTTCCTTCTGCCTATTGGTAAAAGCTTTACTTCCAGGGGAGTATCTCACACCCAGCCCTCCGGTTTCCCTGGAGGTCTCGGTGCAGGCTCTCTCCCAGGCCCTGGTCGGGCCCTGGGTCCCCCACCTCCTCCCACCCTCCACCTGCTACCCACCTGAAAGAGCTGCTGAACCTGTGCGTCCACCCAGTGCTCCACGTCCAGCCAGCGCTGGAGCTGCCCCCGGTCATACTTCACAGTCAGCCGGCTGGGTCTCCGGGACCTGGACGCTTTGGAGGAGTCAGAGTGGGACCTTGACTCTGAGTCTGTGGATGATGTCCTTCTCTTCCCAGAAGCCCACTGGACCTTCTTACTTGGGTTCTCCCTGTCCGGGTTGGGAGACATGCAGGAAGCGGGGCCTGAAGACGGCATGGGAAAAACTACCAGTCAGGGCAAAGTCACAGAAGGAAGTGGCAGAGAACAGAGAGAGAGGCCAGTGGGGAAGAAAGGAAGGAGGGAGGGTTAAGGCTCCCCAGGAGGGGCAAGGGTCAAAGATCAACAGGCTTTTGTCTGGCACTGGGAATGCCAGTCTCCTGGCCTCCTCACCACCACCAGTGAGTGGCACTCTAGAGCTGTGCCCCAGCCTCCCTTTCTGCAGCTGCTGGGGCCAGAAGTGATATAATCTGCAGGCAAGCAAAGGTCAAGAGGGTGCCATGCTCCAGGAGAAGGAAGGGGCCCTTGGTCCTAAGGGGTGCTGGGCTCCCATCAGTGTTCTATGGCTGGCTCTGGAACAAGACCTGAGTCATACTCATCCAAGATCCCTCAACATCCCACCTTCCTGGGTGTGCTTGTAAAAGTCATTTATGAAGCCACATCTACTGTGCCTTTTTCCCAGAGGCAACTGCTTAGGAAGCCATGTTTTGTACCACATGAGTCTGCCCTTTTTCAGGTCCTTCTTGCCATAGAGAAAACCTGCAGACGTAACCTATACCAAGGTGACAAGAAGTAATATTTCTAGACATATTAGTATTCTAAAGGAAAAGTAGTTTTGTTTGCTCAGTGCATTGTGACAAAATTTCTAAACTTTTTTTCTGTTACAGAACACTGTAATTTTTTTTAGTTGAATAGTTCGGAAGGACAAACAAATGAAAAATCGAAGTATCTTTCTTCTCTCCAGCTCTACTCCCCAGAGGAAACCACCATCAACAGCTTCTGTTTATAGTTTTGTTATCACCATTATACTTTTACCTAATATTTTTCTCAATTTGTCAATTTTACACAGTATCTCGTCTTCCCAATATAAAAGATGAAAAATTCACTCACACATGTGCACATTCTAATTTTTGTTTACATACTTCATTTTAGGTCTTATAGTGGTTGCCTTTATGATGCTGAATTTCTGTTTCCAATGTATTGACTTCAACCATCATACACTTACTCCTAAAACAGAGCTTTTGGAAACGGTCAATGGATAAATCTTTAATGATGGAATTCTATGCCCTTAGTTAATAGGGTGGGGGAGGTGTTTGAGGACTGGAAGCCAGGATGGCAGATTGGCAAAGCCCAGATTTTGGTGAAGGTTAACAGATCTGAGTTCAAATTCAGATTTGCTTTTCATTTGTTTTGTAACTTTGGCCAAGTTTCATGACCTCTTTGACTGTGTTTTCTCATCTGCAAAATGGGGTTGCTGGGAGGATTCAGCAAGGTGATGTATGTAAGCATTCAGCATGGTCTCCAAACAGAGACTCTTCTCAGTAGACATCCATTCCCTTCATATATCCAGGCACAAGAACTTAAGTCCCCAGAGTCTCAGGGCAGAACATAAGTGGCTAAGGAGTGCTGCAAACAAAAGGGCCCCCAGGGGAACATAAGAGAGGGAGAGAGACGGCACCAGAACAGTTGGCAAGAGGTTCAATCCAGTCTCCAGTATCTATTTGCCTTTCTGGATTGACCACATCTGGTTCCCCAGGGTGGGATGCCCTAAACAGGAAGAAACTGGAAATAGAAACCCTCACAGGGAAATTAAAACCCCAGAGGTTGAGCAGGTGTGAGATAGGACAGGTCCAAGGACTGAAAAGTGTAAGGAAAAGGGGGCAATGAGTGAGGGAAAGAATTTAAACAAATCATTGGAACTGGGGCGCAAGTTCAACACATGTGTATGCATGCGCGTGCGCACACACACACACACACATACACAAACAGAACAGATGAAGATTCCCAGAGAAGGGATAGAGGAAAGGAAGCTTTTTTCTTGGAGGTGAAACAATCGCACAAAGAGTACAATTTAAAAAATTGTACTGTATATCCAAAACAAGAATCAGGTAAAGAAGAAATGAGAAAATCTGAACAGTTAAACACAGGATACTTTAAAGGTCAAGAATAAGTTGCACCAAGTGGCAAAGAGAGCCTTCATACAAGACCAATGAACAGTGAAACCCTAGGCAAGAGGGAGAAACTCCTTCAGAGTTAACACATCAAAAGAATCAGATTCCCACATATCAGCAAAAAATTACAAGCCATACTAAGAAACAGGAAGATATGGCTGAGTCAAGGGAACAAATTAGAACTTCAGATGAGACATAAAATTTGGAACAACTAATCAAAGAAGTTTAAACAAAACTCCTAAATAAATTCATGAAGATAAAGGAAAATATGGGTATAGAGCTACTGGATATTAAGAAGACATTGTATGTGCATTAAGAAGAATTTGAAAGTTTAAAAAGAAACATAACACAAGTTATGGGGATGAAAGGCACAATAATGAAGATTAAAAAACACTAGAGGCATACAAAAGAAGATTATTAAGGCAGAAGAATCAGTGAACTAGAAGACAGGAAATCAAAATCAAATAGTCAGAAGAACAGAGAAAAATAGAAAAAATTGAGCAATGTCTCCCAGATTTGAATAGTAATATGAAACATAAAAATATATGCATCATAGTTTTCCCAGAAGAAGGAGAGAAGGGAAAAGGGGAAGAAACAATATTTGAGGAAATAATGGCCGAAAATTTCCCAAGTCTTATGAAAGGCATAAATATCCAATAAGTATCTTCCATATATATCCAAGAAGTGCAACGTACTCCAGACAGAATAAACCCTAGTAGACCTACTTCAGTACACACACTTATCAGAAAGTCAGACACTAAATATAAACAGAGAATTCTGAAAGCAGCAAGACAAAGGTGATTCATCACAGACCAGGGATCCTCAATAAGACTAAATGCTGATTGCCCATTAGTAACCATGGAGGCCAAAAGGTAGTAGTATGATATATTTAAGGCAAATTTGGTCAGCCTAAAATTCTTTATCCAGCAAAATTGTCTTTCAAAAAAGAGGGAAACCCTCCCTACATGAGACTTGACTCCCAGGGGTGTATATCTCCCTGGCAACGCAGGATATGACTCCCAGGGATGAATCTGGACCCAGCATCGTGGGATTGAGAATATCTTCTTGACCAAAAGGGGGATGTGAAATGAAATGAAATAAAGTTTCACTGGCTGAGAGATTTCAAATGGAGTCAAGCAGTCACTATGGTGGACATTCTTATGCACTATGCAGACAACCCTTTTTAGTTTTTAGTGTATTGGAATAGCTAGAAGTAAATACCTGAAATTATCAAACTCCAACCCAGTAGCCTTGACCCTTGAAGACAATTGTATAACAATGTAGCTTACAAGGGGTGACAGTGTGATTGTGAAAACCTTGTGGATCACACTCCCTTTATCCAGCGTATGGATGGATGAGTAGAAAAAATGGGGACAAAAACTAAATGAAAAATAGGGTAGGATGGAGGGGATGATTTGGGTGTCTTTTGTTACTTTTATTTTCTATTCTTATTTTTTCTGGTTTAAGGAAAATGTTCAAAAATAGACTGGGATGATGAATGCACAACTAAATGATGGTACTATGAACAGCTGATTGTACACCATGGATGATTGTATGGTATGTGAATATATCTCAATAAAACTGAATTTAATTAAAAAAGGAGAGATTAAAATATTCACAGGTAAACAGAAACTAAGAAAGCTCATCAAAAAAGACCTGCTCTATAAGGATTACTAAAGGGAGTTCTGCAGGTTGAAAGGAAAAGAAAGAAGAGAGTGGCTTGGAACTGTGTGAAGAAATGAAAATCTTCAGTAAAGGTAACTAAAAAAGTAAATGCAGAACCCAAAAGTACTGTGCCTTAATATACAATTTTACTCTTTAATTCCTATAGGAATCAGAATACAATTGGACAAGAAAAAGGCATATTTCCTCATAATGGACTCACAAAATAGAAAGAGGTAATATGGGACAAAAAGGAGCATAAAGAGGGGGAAATAGGGATATGGGAGCAGAGTACATATATACTATTGAAGCTAAGTTGGTATATTTTCAAATTAATAGATTATAGAAGTATAAGTTATGCAACACAAACCCCAGGATAACATTTTAAAAATATAGAGAAACAAAAATATATATATACATAGAAACAGAAATGAGATAGAGATCAGTCAGAAACAGCA
Organism: Choloepus didactylus; assembly: GCF_015220235.1. NCBI lineage: Eukaryota > Metazoa > Chordata > Mammalia > Pilosa > Megalonychidae > Choloepus > Choloepus didactylus. The sequence continues at coordinate 140,740,957 of NC_051310.1, read as the reverse complement.
CAAAAGATCAACTATACAGAAAAGGAAGTTGCAATAAAAGAAAAGAGGGGCAAAAAAGAAGAAGAAGGGGGGGTAAAGAAATGACATACAAAAAACCAAAGGAAAAAATGACTGAAGTAAGTACTGTCATTACAGTAATAACACTGAATGTTTATGGGTTAAACTCCCCAATCAAAAGACACAGATTGACAGAAAGGAAAAAAGAGCATGACCCAACTATACTTTGTTTACAAGAGACTCACCTTAGACACAAAGATACAAACAGTTTGAAAGTGAAAGGATGCAAAGAGATGTTACATGCAAACAGTAGCGAAAAAAGAATTGGGGTAGCTATACTAATATCGGCCAAAATAGAATTTAAGTTAAAAGCAACAAAGAAGGACACTATATATTAATAAAAGGGTCCATCACCATGAAGAAATAACAATAATGAAAACATATGACCCTAACCATGGTGCCCCAAACTCCATTAGTCAACTAGCAAAACTGAAGGGAGAAATAGATACCTCTACAACAATAGTTGGAGATTTCAATACACCACTCTCATCAATAAATAGAATATCTAGAAAGAAGATCAATAAGGAAACAGAGAACTTGAATAATATGATAAATGAACTAGACTTAATAGACATATACAGAACACTACACCCCAAGTGTGCACACTACACTTCTCAAGTGTGTATGATTCACTCTCCAGGATAGACCACATGCTATGTCACAAAACAAGTCTCAATAAATTTAAAAAGATTGGAATTATGTAAGGCATCTTCTCTGACCATAACGGAATGAAACTGAAAATCAATAATAGCAGAGAACTGGAAAATCTACAAATATATGGAAGTTAAATAAAATGGTCTTAAACAACCAATGGCTCAAAGAATAAATTTTAGGGAAATCAGTAAACATCTTGAGATGAATGAAAATGAGAATACAACATATCAAAACATATGGGACACAATGAAGGCAGTGCTAGGATGGAAATTTATAGCCCTAAATATTTACATTTAAAAAAAAGAAAGAGCTAAAATCAAAGACCCAACTGCACACCTCAAGGAAGTAGAGAAAGAACAGCAAATTAAACACAAAGCAGATTGATTTTGGTAATGAATGTACAACTATGTAATGGTACTGTGAACAATCAAATGTATGATTTGTTTTGTATGACTGCGTGGTATGTGAATATATCTCAATAAAATGAATTTTAAAAAATAAAAAAAAAACCCAAAGCAAGTAGGAGGAAAGAAATAACAAAAATTGGAACAGAAATAAATGAAGTAGAGAATAAAAAAACAAAACCAAAAACAATAGCGATCACTAACAAAATCAAAAGTTCATTCTTTGAGAAAATCAATACAATTGAAAATCTCTTAGCTAGACTGACAAAGAAAAGAAGAGAGAAGACACAAATAAAAGCAGAAAATGAGAGGGGGACATTATTATGCCCCAACAGAAATAAAAAGAATCATCAGAGGATACTATGAACAACTATGTGCCAATAAATTAGACAACCTAGAGGATATGAACAAATTCCGCGAAACATGCGAACCAACCCACACTGACTCTAGAAGATATAGAAGCTCTCAACAGGCCCATTACTTGTATAGAAACTGAATCAATCATCAAAAACCTCCCAACAAAGAAAAGTCCAGGACCAGATGTTTCCCAGGGGAATTCTACCAAACATTCCAAGAAGACTCACTTCAGTTCTGCTCAAACTCTTCCAAAAAATTAAAGAGAAAGGAACACTATTTAACTCATTCTATGAAGCCAATATCACTCCTATATCAACGCCAGATAACGATACTACCAGAAAAGAAAATTGCAAGCTAATTTCTCTTATGAATATAGATGCAAAAAAATACAAACAAAATCCTAGCAAATCTAATCCAACAGCACATTAGAGTAATTATATACCATGATCAAGTGGGTTTTATTCCAGGTAGGCAAAGGTGGTTCAACATAATTAAATCAATTAATATAATATCTCACGATAATAAAATGAAGGGGGAAAACTACATGATCATCTCGATTGATGTAGAAAAGGCATTTGACAAAATCCAGCATTCTTTCTTTTTTTTTAATTCAATTTTATGGAGATATATTCACATACCATGCAGTCATACAAAGTGTACCATTGATTGTTCACAGCACCATTATATAGTGCATTCATCACCAAAATTAATTTTGGAACATTTTCATTACCACACACACAAAAATAATAAGAATAAAAATTAAAGTGAAAAAGAACAATAAAAGTAAAAAAAAGCACTGGGTGCCTTGTTTCTGTTTTTGTTTTTGCCCCCATTTTTCTACTCATCTGTCCATACACTGGACAAAGGGGAGTGTGGTTCATATGGCTTTTCCAATCACATTGTCACCCCTCAAAAACTATATTTTTATACAATCGTCTTCAAGATTCAAGGGTTCTGGGTTATAGTTTGATAGTTTCAGGTATTTACTGCTAGCTATTCCAGTTCATTAGAACCTAAAAAGGGTTGTCTATGTTGTGCATAAGAGTGCCCACCAGAGTGACCTCTCGGCTCCTTTTGGAATCTCTCTGCCATTGAAGCTTATTTCATTTCCTTTCACATCCCCCTTTTGGTCAAGAAGATTTTCTCTATCCCATGATGCCAGGTATAGATTCCTCCCCAGGACATCCCATGATGCCAGGTCTAGATTTCTCCCTGGGAGTCATATTCCACGTTGCCAGGGAGATTCACTCTCCTGGGTGTCAGATCCCACGTAGTGGGTAAGGCAGTGATTTCACCTGCCAAGTTGGCTTAGCTAGAGAGAGAGGGCCACATCTGAGCAACAAACAGGCATTTGGGAGGAGGCTTTTAGGCACAATTATAGGCAAGCCTAGCCTCCCCTTTGCAGCAACAGACTTGACAAGGGCAAGTCCCATGGTAGAGGGCTCAACCCATCAAACCACCAGTCCCCTATGTCTGTGAGCACATCAGCAACCATCGAGGTGGGGAAGCCCAACATCCCTGCATTCTCCACCAGCTCCTTAGGGGGGTTCTGCATATTTTTTCATTTTTTTTAATTAACTCTTTTTTTAAAAATTAACTATATAAAAAAAATAAAAACAAAACAATAAGAAAACATTTCAAACAAACCATAACAAGGGAGTAAGAAAAAGACAACTAACCTAAAATACTACTTTACTTCCAACATGTTCCTACTCTACCCCAAGAAAATAACCTAATATAGCAACATTTCTGTGAACTTGTTCCTACCACACCCACCAGAAATTAACAAACCATAGTCATTCCTGGGTATTCCCAGAATGTCAAATTTACCCACAATAGCTTATCTGTTCTTACTGGGTTATCATTTCCCCGTCACTAATTCTCTCTATTGCTAGTTCCCCTACATTCTACATTATAAACCATTTATTTTACATTTTTCAATGTTCACATTAGTGGTAGCATATAATATTTCTCTTTTTGTGCCTGGCTTATTTTGCTCAGCATTATGTCTTTAAGGTTCATCCATGTTGTCATATGTTTCACATCGTTTCTTCTTACTGCCGCATAGTATTCCATCATGTGTATATACCACATTTTATTTATCCACTTATCTGCTGAACATTATTTGGGTTGTTTCCATCTCTTGGCAATTGTGAATAATGCTGCTATGAACATTGGCATGCAGATATCTGTTTGTGTCACTGCTTTCAGATCTTCTGGGTATACACCAACAGTGTGGATCGAAGGGTAATTCTATATCTAGTTTTCTAAGGAACTACCAAACTGACTTCCAGAGTGGCTGAACCATTATATAGTCTCACCAACAATGAATAAGAGTTCCAATTTCTCCACATCCTCTCCAGCATTTGTAGTTTCCTATTTGTTTAATGGCAGTCATTCTAATTGGTGTGAGATGGTATCTCATTCTGTCTTAATTTGCATCTCTCTAATAGCTAGTGAAGCTGAACATCTTTTCATGTGTTTCCTGGCCAGTTGTATTTCCTCTTCAGGGAACTGTCTTTTCTTATCTTTTGCCCATTTTATAATTGTACTGTCTGCACTATTGTTACTGAGTTGCAGGGTTTCTTTATATATGCAAGATATCAGTCTTTTGTCAGATACATGGTTTCCAAAAATTTTTTCCCATTGAGTTGACTGCCTCTTCACCTTTTTGACAAATTCCCTTGAGGTACAGGAACTTCTAAGCTTGAGGAGTTCCATTTATCTATTTTTTCTTTTGTTGCTTGTCCTTTGGGTTCAAGGTCTAGGAAGTGGCTGCCTAATACAAGATCTTGAAGATGTTTCCCTACATTATCTTCTAGGAGTTTTATGGTACTGTCTTTTATATTGAGATCTTTGATCCACTTTGAATTAATTTTTGTGTAGGGTATGAGGTAGGGGTCCTCTTTCATTCTTTTGGATATGGATATCCAACTCTCCCAGCCCCATTTGTTGAAAAGACTGTTATGTCCCAGTTCAGTGGCTTTGGGGGCCTTATCAAAGATCAATCAGCTGCAGATCTGGGGGTCTATCTCCAAATTCTCAATTTGATTCCATTGATGAATATGTCTATCATTGTGCCAGTACCATGCTGTTTTGACTTCTGTGGCTTTATAATAAGCTTCAAAGTCAGGGAATGTAAGTCCTCCCACTTCATTTTTTCTTTTTTAGAGTGTTGTTAGCAATTCAAGGCATCTTTCCTTTCCAAATAAATTTGATAACTAGCTTTTCCAAGTCTGCAAAGTATGTTGTTGGAATTTTGATTGGGATTGCATTGAATCTGTTGATGAGTTTGGGTAGAATTGACATCTTAATGACATTTAGCCTTCCTATCCATGAACATGGAGTATTTTTCCATCTTTTAAGGTCACCTTCTATTTCTTTTAGTAGAGTTACATAGTTTTCTTTGTATAGGTCTTTTACATCTTTGGTTACATTTATTCCTAGGTACTTGATTTTTTCAGTTGCTAATGAAAATAGTATCTTTTTCTTGACTGTCTCTTCACTTTGTTCATTTCTAGCATATAGAAACATTATTGACTTATGTGCATTAATCTTGTATCCCGCTACTTTGCTAAATTTGTTTAGTAGCTCTAGTAGATGTATCGTCAATTTCTCAGGGCTTTCCAGATATATCATATGCAAATAATGACAGTTTTACTTCTTCCTTTCCAATTTGGATGCCTTTTATTTCTTTGTCTTGCCAATTGCCCTGGCTAGCACTTCTAGCACTATGTTGAAAAACAGTGGTGATAGCGGGCATCCTTGTCTTGTTCCTGATCTTAGAGGAAAGGCTTTCAGTCTCTCACCACTGAGTACTATGCTGGCTGTGGGTTTTTCATATAAGCTGTTTATCATATTGAGGACGTTTCCTTCAATTCCTACCTTTTGAAGTGTTTTTATCAAAAAGGGATGTTGGATTTTGTCGAAAGCTTTTTCAGTATTTATTGAGATGATCATTTGATTTTTCTCTTTTGTTTTTTTAATGTGTTGTAATACATTGATTGATTTTCTTATGTTGAACCATCCTTGCATGCCTGGAATGAACCCCACTTGGTCATGGTGTATGATTTTTTTAATGTGTCTTTGGATTCGATTTGCAAGTATTTTGTTGAGGACTTTTGCATCTATATTCATTAGGAAGATTGTCCGGTAGTTTTCCTTTTTTGTAGCATCTTTGCCTGGTTTTGGTATTAGATTGATGTTAGCTTCATAAAATGAGTTAGGTAGTGTTCCCTTTTCTTCAATGTTTTGAAAGAGTTTGAGTAAGATTGGTGTCAGTTCTTTCTGGAAAGTTTGGTAGAATTCCCCTGTGAAGCCATCTGGCCCTGGGCATTTATTTGTGGGAAGCTTTTTGATGACTGATTGGATCTCTTTGCTTGTGATTGGTGGTTGAGGTGTTCTAATTCTTCTCTGGTCAGTCTACGTTGTACATATGTTTTCAGGAAATTGTCCATTTCCTCTACATTATCCAGTTTGTTAGATAGTATCCTCTTATAATTTTTTTAATTTCTTTGGGATCTATAGTAATGTCACCTTTCTCATTCATTATTTTGTTTCTATGGGTCTTCTCTCTTTTTGATTTTGTCAGTCTAGCTAGGGGCTTGTCAATCTTGTTGATCTTCTCAGAGAACAAACTTTTGGTGTTATTTATCCTCTCTATTGTTTTTTTGTTCTCTATGTCATTTATTTCTGCTTTAATCCTTGTTATTTCTTTTCTTCTACTTAGTTTATGACTGGTTTGCTGTTCATTTTCTAGCTTCTTCAGTTGATCCATGAGTTCTTTGATTTTGGCTCTTTCTTCCTTTTTAATATATGTGTTTAGTGCTATAAATTTCCCCCTCAGTACCACTTTTTCTGCATCCCATAGGTTTTGGTATGTTGTATTCTCATTTTCATTCGTCACTATATATTTAGTAATTTCTCTTGCTATTTCTTCTTTAACCCACTGATTGTTTAGGAGTGTGTTGTTTAACCTCCAGGTATTTGTGAATTTTCTAAGTCTCTGATGGTTATTGACTTCTAATTGTATTCCATTGTGGTCAGAGAATGTGCTTTGAATAATTTCAATCTTTTTAAATTTATTGAGCCTTGTTTTATGTCCCAGCATATGATCTATTCTGGAGAAAGTTCCATGAGCACTAGAGAAGAATGTGTATCCTGGTGATTTGGGATGTAATGTTCTATATATGTCTGTTAAATCCAATTCATTTATCAGATTGTTTAGGTTTTCAATTTCCTTATTGGTCTTCTGTCTGGTTGATCTATCTATAGGAGAGAGTGATGTGTTGAAGTCTCCCACAATTATTGTGGAAACATCAATTGCTTCCTTTAGTTTTGCCAGTGTTTCTCTCATGTATTTTGTGGCACCTTGATTGGCTGCATAAACATTTATGATTATTATTTCTTCTTATTGAATTGCCCCTTTTATTAGTATGTAGTGGCCTTCTTTGTCTCTCAAAACATCCCTGCATTTGAAGTCTATTTTATCTGAGATTAATATTGCTACACCTGCTTTCTTTTGGCTGTAGCTGGCATGAAATATTTTTTTCCATCCTTTCACTTTCAATTACTTTGTGTCCCTGTGTCTAAGATGAGTCTCTTGCATGCAACATACTGATGGTTCATTTTTTTTTTGATCCATTCTGTGAATCTATATCTTTTAATTGGGGAGATTAATCCATTTACATTCAATGTTATAACCATGAAGGCATTTCTTGAATCGGCCATCTTATCCTTTGGTTTATGTTTGTCATATATATTTTTCCCTCTCTCTATTAATATCCTTTAATGTATCCACACCGAATCTCTGTAGTACTGAACCTTTCTCCATGGCTCTCTTTCCTTTCTTTGTTTCTCTGTCTGTAGGGCTTGCTTTAGTATCTCCAGTAGTGCAGGTCTCTTGTTAGCAAATTCTCTCAGCATTTGTTTGTGTGTGAAAAATTTAAGTTCTCCCTCAAATTTGAAGGAGAGGAGGCGGGGCAAGATGGCAGACTGGTGAGCTGTAAGTTTTAGTTACTCCTCCAGGAAAGTAGGTAAAAAGCCAGGAACTGCGTGGACTGGACACCACAGAGCAATCTGTCTTTGGGCATACTTCATACAACACTCATGAAAACGTGGAACTGCTGAGATCAGCGAAATCTATAAGTTTTTGCGGCCAGGGGACCCGCGCCCCTCCCTGCCAGGCTCAGTCCCGGGGGAGGAGGGGCTGTCAGCTCCGGGAAGGAGAAGGGAGAACTGCAGTGGCTGCTCTTATTGGAAACTCATTCTACTGATTCAAACTCCAACCATAGATAGACTGAGACCAGACACCAGACACTCTGAGAGCAGCCAGCCCAGCAGAGAGGAGACAGGCATAGAAAAAAAACAACACGAAAAACTCCAAAATAAAAGCAGAGGATTTTTGGAGTTCTGGTGAACACAGAAAGGGGAAGGGCGGAGCTCAGGCCTTGAGGCGCATATGCAAATCCCGAAGAAAAGCTGATCTCTCTGCCCTGTGGACCTTTCCTTAATGGCCCTGGTTGCTTTGTCTATTAGCATTTCAATAACCCATTAGATCTCTGAGGAGGGCTGTTTTTGTTTTTTTTTTTTTTTTTTAAATCCTTTTTTCTTTTTCCAAAACAATTACTCTAAGAAGCCCAATACAGAAAGCTTCAAAGAATTGCAATTTGGGCACGTCAAGTCAAGAGCAGAACTAAGAGAGCTCTGAGACAAAAGGCAATAACCCAGTGGCTGAGAAAATTCACTAAACACCACAACTTCCCAAGAAAAGGGGGGTGTCCGCTCACAGCCATCATCCTGGTGGACAGTAAACACTCCTGCCCATAGCCAGCCCCATAGCCCAGAGCTGCCCCAGACAACCCAGTGTGACGGAAGTGCTTCAAATAACAGGCACACACCACAAAACTGGGCGTGGACATTAGCCTTCCCTGCAACCTCAGCTGAATGTCCCAGAGCTGGGAAGGTGGAGCAGTGTGAATTAACAAAGCCCCATTCAGTCATCATTTGAGCAGACTGGGAGCCTCCCTACACAGCCCAGCAGCCCAGAACTGCCCTGGGGGGACAGCACTCACCTGTGACATAGCACAGTCATCCCTCAACAGAGGACCCGGGGTGCACGGCCTGGAAGAGGGGCCCACTTGCAAGTCTCAGGAGCCATACGCCAATACCAAAGACTTGTGGGTCAGTGGCAGAGACAAACTGTGGCAGGACTGAACTGAAGGATTAGATTATTTCAGCAGCTTTAAAACTCTAGGATCATCAGGGAGATTTGATTGTTAGGGCCACCCCCCTCCCCGACTGCCCAGAAACACGCCCCACATACAGGGCAGGCAACACCAACTACACACGCAAGCTTGGTACACCAATTGGGCCCCACAAGACTCACTCCCCCACTCACCAAAAAGGCTAAGCAGGGGAGAACTGGCTTGTGGAGAACAGGTGGCTCGTAGACGCCACCTGCTGGTTAGTTAGAGAAAGTGTACTCCACGAAGCTGTAGATCTGATAAATTAGAGATAAGGACTTCAATAGGTCTACAAACCCTAAAAGAACCCTATCAAGTTCAGCAAATGCCACGAGGCCAAAAACAACAGAAAATTATAAAGCATATGAAAAAACCAGACGATATGGATAACCCAAGCCCAAGCACCCAAATCAAAAGACCGGAAGAGACACAGCACCTAGAGCAGCTACTCAAAGAACTAAAGATGAACAATGAGACCATAGTACGGGATATGAAGGAAATCAAGAAGACCCTAGAAGAGCATAAAGAAGACATTGCAAGACTAAATAAAAAAATGGATGATCTTATGGAAATTAAAGAAACTGTTGACCAAATTAAAAAGATTCTGGACACTCATAGTACAAGACTAGAGGAAGTTGAACAACGAATCAGTGACCTGGAAGATGACAGAATGGAAAATGAAAGCATAAAAGAAAGAATGGGGAAAAAAATTGAAAAAATCGAAATGGACCTCAGGGATATGATAGATAATATGAAACGTCCGAATATAAGACTCATTGGTGTCCCAGAAGGGGAAGAAAAGGGTAAAGGTCTAGGAAGAGTATTCAAAGAAATTGTTGGGGAAAACTTCCCAAATCTTCTAAACAACATAAATACACAAATCATAAATGCTCAGCGAACTCCAAATAGAATAAATCCAAAAAAACCCACTCCGAGACATATACTGATCACACTGTCAAACATAGAAGAGAAGGAGCAAGTTCTGAAAGCAGCAAGAGAAAAGCAATTCACCACATACAAAGGAAACAGCATAAGACTAAGTAGTGACTACTCAGCAGCCACCATGGAGGCAAGAAGGCAGTGGCACGATATATTTAAAATTCTGAGTGAGAGGAATTTACAGCCAAGAATACTTTATCCAGCAAAGCTCTCCTTCAAATTTGAGGGAGAGCTTAAATTTTTCACAGAGAAAGAAATGCTGAGAGAATTTGCTAACAAGAGACCTGCCCTACTGGAGATACTAAAGGGAGCCCTACAGACAGAGAAACAAAGACAGGACAGAGAGACTTGGAGAAAGGTTCAGTACTAAAGAGATTCGGTATGGGTACAATAAAGGATATTAATAGAGAGAGGGAAAAATATGGCAAACATAAACCAAAGGATAAGATGGCCGATTCAAGAAATGCCTTCACGGTTTTAACGTTGAATGTAAATGGATTAAACTCCCCAATTAAAAGATATAGATACGCAGAATGGATCAAAAAAAATGAACCATCAATATGTTGCATACAAGAGACTCATCTTAGACACAGGGACACAAAGAAACTGAAAGTGAAAGGATGGAAAAAAATATTTCATGCATGCTACAGCCAAAAGAAAGCAGGTGTAGCAATATTAATCTCAGATAAAATAGACTTCAAATGCAGGGATGTTTTGAGAGACAAAGAAGGCCACTACATACTAATAAAAGGGGCAATTCAGCAAGAAGAAATAACAATCGTAAATGTCTATGCACCCAATCAAGGTGCCGCAAAATACATGAGAGAAACACTGGCAAAACTAAAGGAAGCAATTGATGTTTCCACAATAATTGTGGGAGACTTCAACACATCACTCTCTCCTATAGATAGATCAACCAGACAGAAGACCAATAAGGAAATTGAAAACCTAAACAATCTGATAAATGAATTAGATTTAACAGACATATACAGGACATTACATCCCAAATCACCAGGATACACATAGTTTTCTAGTGCTCACGGAACTTTCTCCAGAATAGATCATATGCTGGGACATAAAACAAGCCTCAATAAATTTAAAAAGATTGAAATTATTCAAAGCACATTCTCTGACCACAATGGAATACAATTAGAAGTCAATAACCATCAGAGACTTAGAAAATTCACAAATACCTGGAGGTTAAACAACACACTCCTAAACAATCAGTGGGTTAAAGAAGAAATAGCAAGAGAAATTGCTAAATATATAGAGACGAATGAAAATGAGAACACAACATACCAAAACCTATGGGATGCAGCAAAAGCAGTGCGAAGGGGGAAATTTATAGCACTAAATGCATATATTAAAAAGGAAGAAAGAGCCAAAATCAAAGAACTAATGGATCAACTGAAGAAGGTAGAAAATGAACAGCAAACCAATCCTAAACCAAGTAGAAGAAAAGAAATAACAAGGATTAAAGCAGAAATAAATGACATAGAAAACAAAAAAACAATAGAGAGGATAAATATCATCAAAAGTTGGTTCTTTGAGAAGATCAACAAGATTGACAAGCCCCTAGCTAGACTGACAAAATCAAAAAGAGAGAAGACCCATATAAACAAAATAATGAATGAAAAAGGTGACATAACCGCAGATCCTGAAGAAATTAAAAAAATTATAAGAGGATATTATGAACAACTGTATGGCAACAAACTGGATAATGTAGAAGAAATGGACAATTTCCTGGAAACATATGAACAACCTAGACTGACCAGAGAAGAAATAGAAGACCTCAACCAACCCACCACAAGCAAAGAGATCCAATCAGTCATCAAAAATCTTCCCACAAATAAATGCCCAGGGCCAGATGGCTTCACAGGGGAATTCTACCAAACTTTCCAGAAAGAACTGACACCAATCTTACTCAAACTCTTTCAAAACATTGAAAAAAATGGAACACTACCTAACTCATTCTATGAAGCTAACATCAATCTAATACCAAAACCAGGCAAAGATGCTACAAAAAAGGAAAACTACCGGCCAATCTCCCTAATGAATATAGATGCAAAAATCCTCAACAAAATACTTGCAAATCGAATCCAAAGACACATTAAAAAAATCATACACCATGACCAAGTGGGGTTCATTCCAGGCATGCAAGGATGGTTCAACATAAGAAAAACAATCAATGTATTACAACACATTAAAAACTCGAAAGGGAAAAATCAATTGATCATCTCAATAGATGCTGAAAAAGCATTTGACAAAATCCAACATCCCTTTTTGATAAAAACACTTCAAAAGGTAGGAATTGAAGGAAACTTCCTCAACATGATAAAGAGCATATATGAGAAACCCACAGCCAGCATAGTACTCAACGGTGAGAGACTGAAAGCCTTCCCTCTAAGATCAGGAACAAGACAAGGATGCCCGCTGTCACCACTGTTATTCAACATTGTGCTGGAAGTGCGAGCCAGGGCAATCCGGCAAGAGAAAGAAATAAAAGGCATCCAAATTGGAAAAGAAGAAGTAAAACTGTCATTGTTTGCAGATGATATGATCTTATATCTAGAAAACCCTGAGAAATCGACGATACACCTACTAGAGCTAATAAACAAATTTAGCAAAGTAGCGGGATACAAGATTAATGCACATAAGTCAGTAATGTTTCTATATGCTAGAAATGAACAAACTGAAGTGACACTCAAGAAAAAGATACCATTTTCAATAGCAACTAAAAAAATCAAGTACCTAGGAATAAACTTAACCAAAGATGTAAAAGACCTATACAAAGAAAACTACATAACTCTACTAAAAGAAATAGAAGGGGACCTTAAAAGATGGAAAAATATTCCATGTTCATGGATAGGAAGGCTAAATGTCATTAAGATGTCAATTCTACCCAAACTCATCTACAGATTCAATGCAATCCCAATCAAAATTCCAACAACCTACTTTGCAGACTTGGAAAAGCTAGTTATCAAATTTATTTGGAAAGGGAAGATGCCTCGAATTGCTAAAGACACTCTAAAAAAGAAAAACGAAGTGGGAGGACTTACACTCCCTGACTTTGAAGCTTATTATAAAGCCACAGTTGCCAAAACAGGATGGTACTGGCACAAAGATAGACGTATAGATGAATGGAATCGAATTGAGAATTCAGAGATAGACCCTCAGATCTATGGCCGACTGATCTTTGATAAGGCCCCCAAAGTCACCGAACTGAGCCATAATGGTCTTTTCAACAAATGGGGCTGGGAGAGTTGGATATCCATATCCAAAAGAATGAAAGAGGACCCCTACCTCACCCCCTACACAAAAATTAACTCAAAATGGACCAAAGATCTCAATATAAAAGAAAGTACCATAAAACTCCTAGAAGATAATGTAGGAAAACATCTTCAAGACCTTGTATTAGGAGGCCACTTCCTAGACTTTACACCCAAAGCACAAGCAACAAAAGAGAAAATAGATAAATGGGAACTCCTCAAGGTTAGAAGTTTCTGCACCTCAAAGGAATTTCTCAAAAAGGTAAAGAGGCAGCCAACTCAATGGGAAAAAATTTTTGGAAACCATGTATCTGACAAAAGACTGATATCTTGCATATACAAAGAAATCCTACAACTCAATGACAATAGTACAGACAGCCCAATTATAAAATGGGCAAAAGATATGAAAAGACAGTTCTCTGAAGAGGAAATACAAATGGCCAAGAAACACATGAAAAAATGTTCAGCTTCACTAGCTATTAGAGAGATGCAAATTAAGACCACAATGAGATACCATCTAACACCGGTTAGAATGGCTGCCATTAAACAAACAGGAAACTACAAATGCTGGAGGGGATGTGGAGAAATTGGAACTCTTATTCATTGTTGGTGGGACTGTATAATGGTTCAGCCCCTCTGGAAGTCAGTCTGGCAGTTCCTTAGAAAACTAGATATAGAGCTACCATTCGATCCAGCGATTGCACTTCTCGGTATATACCCGGAAGATCGGAAAGCAGTGACACGAACAGATATCTGCACGCCAATGTTCATAGCAGCATTATTCACAATTGCCAAGAGATGGAAACAACCCAAATGTCCTTCAACAGATGAGTGGATAAATAAAATGTGGTATATACACACGATGGAATACTACGCGGCAGTAAGAAGGAACGATCTGGTGAAACATATGACAACATGGATGAACCTTGAAGACATAATGCTGAGCGAAATAAGCCAGGCACAAAAAGAGAAATATTATATGCTACCACTAATGTGAACTTTGAAAAATGTAAAACAAATGGTTTATAATGTAGAATGTAGGGGAACTAGCAGTAGAGAGCAATTAAGGAAGGGGGAACAATAATCCAAGAAGAACAGATAAGCTATTTAACGTTCTGGGGATGCCCAGAAATGAGTATGGTCTGTTAATTTCTGATGGATGTAGTAGGAACAAGTTCACCGAAATGTTGCTATATTATGTAACTTTCTTGGGGTAAAGTAGGAACATGTTGGAAGTTAAGCAGTTGTCTTAGGTTAGTTGTCTTTTTCTTACTCCCTTGTTATGGTCTCTTTGAAATGTTCTTTTATTGTATGTTTGTTTTCTTTTTAACTTTTTTTTTCATACAGTTGATTTAAAAAAGAAGGGAAAGTTAAAAAAAAAAAAAAGAAAAGAAAAAAGACAAACAAGGAAAAAAAAAAAAAGATGTAGTGCCCCCTTGAGGAGCCTGTGGAGAATGCAGGGGTATTCGCCTACCCCACCTCCATGGTTGCTAACATGACCACAGACATAGGGGACTGGTGGTTTGATGGGTTGAGCCCTCTACCATAAGTTTTACCCTTGGGAAGACGGTTGCTGCAAAGGAGAGGCTAGGCCTCCCTATATTTGTGCCTAAGAGTCTCCTCCTGAATGCCTCTTTGTTGCTCAGATGTGGCCCTCTCTCTCTGGCTAAGCCAACTTGAAAGGTGAAATCACTGCCCTCCCCCCTACGTGGGATCAGACACCCAGGGGAGTGAATGTCCCTGGCAACGTGGAATATGACTCCCGGAGAGGAATGTAGACCCGGCATCGTGGGATGGAGAACATCTCCTTGACCAAAAGGGGGATGTGAAAGGAGATGAAATAAGCTTCAGTGGCAGAGAGATTCCAAAACGAGCCGAGAGATCACTCTGGTGGGCACTCTTACGCACACTTTAGACAACCTTTTTTAGGTTCTAAAGAATTGGGGTAGCTGGTGGTGGATACCTGAAACTATTAAACTACAACCCAGAACCCATGAATCTCGAAGACAGTTGTATAAAAATGTAGCTTGTGGGGGGTGACAATGGGATTGGGAAAGCCATAAGGACCACACTCCACTTTGTCTAGTTTGTGGATGGATGTGTAGAAAAGTAGGGGAAGGAAACAAACAGACAAAGGTACCCAGTGTTCTTTTTTACTTCAATTGCTCTTTTTCACTCTAATTATTATTCTTGTTATTTTTGTGTGTGTGCTAATGAAGGTGTCAGGGATTGATTTAGGTGATGAATGTACAACTATGTAATGGTACTGTAAACAATCGAAAGTACAATTTGTTTTGTATGACTGCGTGGTATGTGAATATATCTCAATAAAATGATGATTAAAAAAATTAAAAAAAAAACATACATAAAAACAAAAAAAAAATTTGAAGGAGAGCTTTGCTTGATAAAGTATTCTTGGCTGGAAACTTTTCTCACTCAGAATTTTAAATATGTCATGCCACTGCCTTCTCGCCTCCATGGTGGCTGCTGAGTAGTCACTACTTAGTCTTATGCTGTTTCCTTTGTATGTGGTGAGTTGCTTTTCTCTTGCTGCTTTCAGAACTTGCTCCTTCTCTGCTGTATTTGACAGTGTGATCAGAATATGTCTTGGAGTGGGTTTATTTGGATTTATTCTATTTGGAGTTCACTGAGCATTTATGATTTGTGTATTTATGGTGTTTAGAAGATTTGTGATGTTTTCCCCAACAATTTATTTGAATACTCTTCCTAGACCTTTACCCTTTTCTTCCCCTTCTGGAACACCAATGAGTCTTATGTTTGGACGTTTTATATTATCTATCATATCCGTGAGGTCCGTTTCGATTTTTTCGATTTTTTTCCCCATTCTTTCTTTTGTGCTTTCATTTTCTGTTCTGTCATCTTCCAGGTCACTGATTCATTGTTCAACTTCCTCTAGTCTTGTACTGTGAGTATCTGAAATCTTTTTAATTTGGTCAACAGTTTCTTTAATTTCCATAAGATCATCTATTTTTTTATTTAGTCTTGCAATGTCTTCTTTATGCTCTTCTAGGGTCTTCTTGATGTCCTTTATATCCTGTGCCATGCTCTTCTTCATGTCCTTTATATCCCGTGCCATGGTCTCGTCGTTCATCTTTAGTTCTTTGATTAGTTGCTCTAGGTACTGTATCTCCTCTGATCTTTTGATTTGGGTGCTTGGGCTTGGGTTATCCATATAGTCTGTTTTTTTCATATGCTTTAAAATTTTCTGTTGTTTTTGGCCTCTTGGCGTTTGCTTAACTTGATAGGGTTCTTTTAGGATGTGTAGACCAATTGAAATCCTTATCTCTAATTTGTCTGATCTACAGCTTCATGGAGTACACTTTAACTAACCAGCAGGTGGCGTTCACGAGCCACCTGTTCCCCTCAAGCCAGTTCTCCCCCTCTTTGCCTTTGTGGTGAGTGGGGGAGTGAGTCTTGTGGGATCCAATTGGTGTACCAAGCTTGCATGTGTAGTTGGTATTGCCCGCCCTGTATATGGGGCGTGTGTCTGGGTGGTCAGGGAGCGGGGGGCAGCTCTAATAATCAAATCTCCCTGGTGTTCCTGGAGTTTTAAAGCTGCTGCGATAGTCTGATCTTTCAGTTCAGTCCTGCCACAGTTTGTCTCTGCCGCTGACCCACAAGTCCTTGGTATGGCCCCTGAGACTTGTGAGTGGGTCCCTCTTCCAGGCCGTGCACCCCCTGGTCCTCTGTTGAGGGATGACTGTGCTATGTCATATGTGAGTGCCGTCCCTCCAGGGTGGTTCTGGGCTGCTGGGCTGTATAGGGAGGCTCCCAGTCTGCTGAGTGGACGCCCCCCTTTTCTTGGGAAGTTGTGGTGTTTAGTGAATTTTCTCAGCTGCTGGATTATTGCCTTTTGTCTCAGAGCTCTCTTAGTTCTGCTCTTGTCTTGACCTGCCCAAATTGCAAGTCTTTGAGGCTTTCTGTATTGGGCTTCTTAGAGTAATTGTTTTAGAAAAAGAAAAAAAAAAAGGGCCCTCCTTGCAGAACTAACAGGTTATTGAAATGGTAAGAGACAAAGCAATTAGGGCCTTTAAGGAAAAGTCCAGGGGGCAGAGAGCTCAGTTTTTCTTCAGGATTTACATATGAGCCTCAGCGCCTGGGCTCTGCCCTTCCCCTTTCTATGTTCACCAGAACTCCAAAAAGCCTCTGCTTTTCTTTTTGGGGCTTTTCTTGCTGTTTCTTGCTATTCCTATCTCCTCTCTGCTGGGCTGGCTGCTCTCAGATTCTCTGGTGTCTGGTCTCAGTCTACCATGATTGGAGTTTGGAACAGTAGAATGAGTTTCCGATAAGAGCTGCCACTGCAGTTCTCCCTTCTCCTTCCCAGCACTGACGGCCCCTCCTCCCATGGGACCGAGCCTGGCAGGGAGGGGCACTGGTCCCCTGGCCGCAAAAACTTACAGATTTCACTGATCTCAGCAGTTCGACGTATTCATGGGTGTTGTATGAAGTACACCCAAAGTCAACTTGCTCTGCGGTGTCCAGTCCACGCAGTTCCTGGCTTTCTACCTACTTTCCTGGAGGAGTAACTAAAACATACACTTCACCATTCCGCCATCTTGCCCTGCCTTGTATGTATTTTTTTTTAAGGGTATAGTTTTTCAAAATCTGTATCACACACATGTACAACATGAAACTAAAATTTCTTATGAAGAAAAACTTGGTATTTGCTCTGATACTATTGAAAACTCTGATGGTTTTCAATTCTACTCCATTCCATTTCATTTCATTTTTTCAAACGCTGGTAGCAAGTCACTTTATTGTTTTCAATACTCACTAATAGGGTCACACTCATTCTATTATATGGTGTCTTAGTCTGCCAGGCTGCTATGACAAAAACCACACAGTGGGTGGGCTTAAACAATGGGGATTTATTATTTCATGGTTTCAGAGGTTAGAAGTCCACAATCAAGGCAGCAAGACTATGCTTTCTTTCTGAAGTCTGTAGCATTCTGGTGCTGACTTGCTGCAATCCTTGGGTTTCCTTGGCTTGCATCTCTGCCTCCTGTCATGTACATGGGGAAGCTGACTTCTGCCTTTTCCCTGTTTGGCTTTCTCCAATTTCTGTCTTCTGAATTATTCTCTTTATAAGGCCCACACTCATTCATTTGGGCCACAGTTTAACTAAAAATAACATCTCCAAGAGATTCTATTTACCCACAGGAATGCAGATGAAGATTCAGAACATGTCTATGTTGGGGTACACAATGCAATCTATCATTGATGGTAATGTCATGATTTATTAACCCAATTCCCTGTTATTAAATATATGGATTGCTATCAATTTCTTGCTATTACAAGCAGTGCTGTTCTGTACATTCTTATAACTATCCTTTTAGGGGCATCCATGATTTTTTTCCCCTTAAGATAAATTTCTAGAATTGGAACTACAAGGTCAAAGGATGAGCAAAATTGTAGGGGTTTTGAAATCTATGGTGATATTAGTTCCCGGAAAGGCTGTACCAAATAAACTGTTCATAGTTTGATATTTTTTCAGTTAATGGACATATTAGTTACCTAATGCTGCACTACAAATTATCCCAAAATTTAGCTCCTTAAAACAACAACCATGTATTATATCACTATTTCTGTAGGTGAGAATCCAGGAAGTAGCTTAGTTAGGTCCTCTGGCTCCAGGACTCTCACAAGGTTGAAATCAAGGTGTTAGCCGGGACTACAGTAATCTCAAGGCTCAAGTGGAGGAGGATTCCTTCCATGCTCAGTCATGTAAGTATTAACAGGTCTCAGGTCCCAGGTCCTCAGAGGCTGTTTGCCAGAAACATCCATTCCTTTCCACAAGGACCTTTCTATAGTGCTACTTACAACGTGGCAGCTTACTTCCACTAGAGCAAGGACACCGAGAGAGAGAGAGAGAGAGAGAGAGAGAGAGAGAGAGAGAGAGAGAGAGAGAGAGACAGAGATCAAGGAATAGCAAGCAAGATAGGAGTCATGGTGTTTTTGTAACCTACTCTAGGAAGTGACATCCCAGTGCTTGCTTGACCAGACACCTGGGTACCATCACCTGGCCAACTTGAAACATGAACCTAACCATCACAGTCCACCCCTTGTAAACTTGGCAGTTATAACATCACCTCCCACACCCAAGGGGAGGAGAATACACAAGAGCATGGAAATCAGGAGATGAGGATCATTGGGAGCCATTTTGAGGCTGCCTACAAAAAAGAATATTGTGAGCATTTTTGACATTAATAGAAAGTCTTCAAAAACACTCCTTGAAGAGCTGCAGCAAAGTATGGGTAAGCCTACCTCCTTTAAATAAAGGTTTAACTAATGACAGTGGCCTAAACTTGAAAAATATTACATGACTTTCTCCCCAGTTCTTTACCAAAAATCCTTGTTTCTGCATTGTGAAGGGAATTAGTGGACTTTTACTTAGATAATTAAAATTAAAATGTATTCTGTAAATAATAAATATCCTTCAATTATTATTGCCATATAACAAACCACCCAAAATTTAAAGGCTTAAAACACAAACAGCGATTTATTTGTTCACTGTTCTGCAGTGTGGGCAGGGCTTGACAGGCACAGTTAGTCTATGCTAGGGTCACTCAGACCCAGTCAAGTGATGGGATGCAAGACAGCTTCACCCAGAGCCTCAGTTGGGGTGGCTGGAATGACTGGGAGACAGCTGGGCCTTTCTCTTTCCCTTCACAGTCTCTCATCCTCTAGGGCTTAGCTCTCTTCAGGTAGTCTCTTTTTCCTGCAGGGCAGTCAAACTTCTTTCATTGCAACTGGTTCCCAAAGGGAAAAGTGGAAGCTGCTGGTGCCTGAAGTCACATGGCACCATTTTTACTATAGTTCATCAGTCAAAGCAAGTTACAGATTGAAGGGGAAGGGAAAGAGTCTTGATGGAAGGATCAGCATACATATACAGGGATGGGAGGTACAGTTGGCAGCCATCTCTGTAGACAATCCACCACACCTTCCTATAGAAACCACAAGACCATCATCCAAGACAAGGCATTTGGTGTTCCTTTTCTAGTAGTGGCATTAAGGACTGAGCATTGTCCCCAAACCATCTGCTCCTAAGAGCAATGGTCAACACTGGTGATATGGCAAGTACAAATGAAGTTAGTGGCACAGAACCCACGCATTCTCTTCCCAAAGCTCATCGAGGAAAGTAAGCCACAAGGTCTAACGAAAGAGCTAACTCATCCAGACAGCTCCCACTGTGCCTGCAGTACAGAATTAGAAAAATGATATCACTTGGGAGTGCTTTGCAGGGAGGCAACTCAGAAGGGCCCAAGATCGGCAGTCAAGAGACCTAAGGTCTGGAGCTGTCTCTACCGCACACTAATCTGGACAAATTAAGGTATCTCTCTGGGACTTGGTTTCCTAAATATAAAGGGAAGAGCTTTAACTAAGGCCCCCTGGGCTCTGACACTCTCTGCCTCTCCACAAACCAAACTTTATAAATCCAACCAGGGAATAAATGTCTCTGTGCACATTGCCAGAGAGGCTCTTGGGGGTCACTGAGGGTCTGAACAGGTGCAGGGCAGGTGAAGCAGGCTGGAGAAAGGAACCTCAGGACAGTTTGCAGGGTGGCCTGGAGTCCATCCAGAAGCTGACACAGAGCCTAGAGTGGGCACAGCAGTGGGAACAGACAAGAAGGGACGCATGTGAGCCATTACCAAGATAGAATATTAGGACTCATGGGCTGGCTGAATGTTTGCAAGGAAAGTCTATGGAAAGGCAAGGGGCACGGATAACTCCAAAGTGACTGGGTCAGTGAGATCAAGAGAGAACATGGACAAAGGAGTCACTTGGGGCTCAATATGACAAATGTGGAGGTTGCCATAATGTATTTTTCTCTTGTTTATGAAAGCATCCCATGCTCATTAAAGGGGACTTGGAAAATATCTTAAAAACTAAAGAAGAAAATGTTACTCCACTGTATTAGTTAGGGTTCTCTAGGGAAACAGAATCAACAAAAGATGTTTATAAATATAAGATTTATAAAAGCATCTCACGCAACTGTGGGTATGCACAAGTCCAAATTCCATAGGGCAGGCAGCAAACTGGCAATTCCAATGAAGATGTTTGATGAACTCCTCAGGCAATGAACTGGCAACTTCGATGAACGTGTTCGATGAACTTCGACAAACTCCTCCGGAAACACTTCACTGGTCAGCTGAAGAAGAAGTGAAGGTCCCCTGTCTGTCTCATTTAAAAGTCTTCAACTGATTGGATTAAATCCAGCTGACTGCATTCTCTCATTGTGGAAGACATGCCCTTCATTGATGTCATCAGTCACAGCTGCAGCCAACTGATAATTTAATAAATCAGCCTGTTGGTTTACTAACCAGCAAAAATGTCCTCGCAGCAATGCTTAAGCCAGTGCTTGCTTGACCAGACACCTGGGTACCATCACCTGGCCAAGTTGTAACATGAACCTAACCATCACAGTCCACCCCTTGTCAACTTGGCAGTTACACGCATCACCTAAAACCATATCTCTAAGTAGAGAACAATAGCAGACATATATTTCCCCTAACAATATTCTGCTGTCCAGCATACAACCAGAAACATACTAAATCTCTCCAGAATAGGGTGCAAGTCCTTGGGTGACATTAACTCTTAAAATTGATTTCCTTTAACTTAAATACAGCAAAATGTACAATACATCTTATGTCATATGATAAGAGGATGAGACAGAGAAGAAAGCAAAGATCTTTGCTTTACAGACAAATACAAACATATTCATAACAAAACAAGGAGAAAATGTTCATGCCATCATAGACCTCATTTCTGTAACTGGTCACCTGGCCGTAGTTCATATTTATCACTACCTTCTTCCACTACCCATTCCATGTTCCTTTACCCTCAGCAAGCACTTCAGCTGGCCATGGTTCTTTGCCTGGTGGGGTGACCCAACCCTTCATTCCTGAAGTTTCTTGGCCATTCGTAGTCCTGCCTGGATTGGGTTGTTGCAGTTTTGCATTAACTTTAATCACAGGGCATGGTAGTACTAAGAGACGCCCTAGGGGATCTCCTGTATTCCAGGAAAACTCTTCTTTACTTCCATTGTGTAGTCCTATTTCCCCTTGATAGTCAGGATCAATCACCCCAGCCAGTACAGTAATCCCCTTCCTTGCCTGTTGATTCAGAGGCATAAGAAGCCCAAAGTGGCCAGGTGGCAGCCTTAACTTCCAGTTCAATGGGATTATTGTGTTTCCTGGTGGAAGCACTCCTCCTTTTGGAATAAAGACTTGTAGACCAGCAGAGCTTAAGTTTGCAGGGACAGGAAGCAAAAATTTTCCTAGTGGATCACTAAGAGTGATAGTGAGTGGTGCCACTCCTTGTTTCCACCCCTTGATTCCTGGACCATGTATCCTGGCTATGGGAGAAACAGCACCATAGAGTGGACGCTGATTCAGAGCATACACAGCCTCCTGGAGAACACTGCCCCAGCCCTGCAAGGTACTGACACCTAGTTGGCACCATAATTGAGACTTCAACAGGCCATTCCATGGTTCTATCAACCCAGCTGCCTCTGGATGATGGGGAACATGGCAAGACCAGAGAATTCCATGAGCAGGGCCCATTCCCCCACAGCATTTGCTGTGAAGTGGGTTCCTTGCTCAGAAGCAACACTGTGTCGAATACCAAGATGGTGGATGAGGCATTCTGTAAGTCCACAGATGGTAGTTCTTGCTGAAGCATTTCATGCAGGGAAGGCAAACCCATATCAGAGTATGTGTCTATTCCAGTAAAAACAAATCGCTGCTCCTTCCATGATGGAAGTGGTCCAATGTAATCAACCTGCCACCAGGTAGCAGGCTGATCACCTTGGGGAATGGTGCCATATTGGGGACTGAGTGTGGGTCTCTGCTGCTGGCAGATTGGGTACTCAGCAGTGGCTGTGGCCAGGTCAGCCTTGGTGAGTGGAAGTCCATGTTGCTAAGCCCATGCATAACCTCCATCCCTACCACCATGACCACTTTGTTCATGAGCCCATTGGGCAATGACAGAACTTGCTGGGGAAAGAGGCTGATTGGTATCCACCAAATGGGTCATTTTATCCACTTGGTTATTAAAATCTTCTTCTGCTGAAGTCACCCTCTCTTGAACATTCACAAAGGACAAAAATATCTCCACGTTTTTGCCCACTCAGAAAGGTCTACCCACATAACCCTTCCCCAGGCTTCTCTGTCACCATTCTTCCTATCATGTTCCTTCCAAGTCCCTGACCATTCAGCCAAATCATTAGCAACAGCCCATGAATCAGTATACAGACGCACCTCTGGCCAGTTCTCCTTCCAAGCAAAGTGAACAACCAGGTGTACTGCTCAAAGTTCTGCCCACTGGGAGGACTTCCCCTCACCACTGTATTTCAGGGACATCCCAGAAAGGGGCTGCAGTGCTGCAGCTGTCCACTTTAAGGTGGTGCCTACATATTGTGCAGAAACATCTGTAAACCAGGCCCGAGTTTTCTCTTCCTCAGTCAACTGATTGTAAGGAACTCCCCAGGATGCCAAAGCTGTGGGCTGGGAAAGAGAAGGTAAGGTGGAAGGAGTGGGGGCCATGGGCATTTGGGCCACTTCCTCACGTAACTTACTTGTGCCTTCAGGACCCACTCGAGCTCTATCTCAAATATACCATTTCCATTTTATGAAGCAGCACTGCGGTGCACACCCACCTTTATGGCTTGGCAGGTTGGACAACACCCAGCTCATGAAAGGTAACTCAGGTCTCATAGTAACTTGGTGGCCCATGGTTAAGCATTCTGTCTCTACTAAGGCCCAGTAGCAGGCCAATAACTGTTTCTCAAATGGAGATTAGTTATCTGCAGAGGATGGTAAAGCTTTACTCCAAAATCCTAAGAGCCTGCATTGTGATTCTCCTATAGGAGCCTGCCAAAGGCTCCAAACAGCATCTCTATTTGCCACTGACACTTGCAGCACCATTGGATCAGCTGGATCACAGGGTCCAAGAGGCAGAGCAACTTGCACAGCAGCCTGGACCTGTCACAGAGCCTCATTTTGTTCCGGTCCCCACTCAAAACTAGAAGCTTTTCTGGTCACTCGATAAATGGGCTTGAGTAGCACACCCAAATGAGAAATATGTTGTCTCAAAAATTCAAAGAGGCCAAATAAGTGTTGTGCCTCTTTTTTTGGTCATAGGAGGGGCCAGATGCAACAGCTTCTCCTTCACCTTAGAAGGGATATCTCAACATGCCCCACACCACTGGACACCTAGAAATTTTACTGAGGTGGAAGGCCCCTGTATTTTTGTTGGATTTATCTCTCATCTCCTGCCACTCAAATATCTTACCAACAAATCGAGAGCAGTTGCTACTTCTTGCTCACTAGGTCCAATCAACATGATATCATCAATATAACAGAGAAGTGTGATGTCTTGTGGAAGGGAGAAATGATCAATATCCCTGCAGACAATATTATGACATAGAGCTGGAGAGTTGATATAACCCTGAGGTTAACACAGTGAATGTAAACTGCTGGCCTTGCCAGCTGAATGCAAACTGTTTCTGGTGGTCCTTACTAATAGCTATTGAGGAAGAAGCATTTGCCAGAACAATAGCTGCATACAGGTACCAGGGGATGTGTTGTTTTGCTCAAGCAATGATACCACATCTGGAACAGCAGCTGCAATTGGAGTCACCACCTGGTTAAGCTTACAATAATCCACTGTCATCCTCTAAGACCCATCTGTTTTCCGCATAGGCCAAATGGGAGAGTTGAATGGGGATGTGGTGGGAATCACCACACCTGCATCCTTCAAGTCCTTAAGAGTGGCATTAATCTCTGCAGTCCCTCTAGAAATCTGGTACTGCTTCTGGTTTACTGTTTTGCTAGGCAGGGGCAGTTCTAGTGGCTTCCACTTGGCCTTTCCCACCATAATAGCCCTCACTCCATGAGTCAGGGAACCAGTGTGAGGATTCTGCCAGTTGCTGAGTATGTCTATTCCAATTATGTATTCCGGCACTGGGGAAATAACCACAGAATGGGTCTCGGGACCCACTGGCCTCACTGTGAGACAGACCTGAGCTAAAGCTCCATCGATCACCTGATCTCCATAAGCTCCAACTCCGACTGGTGGACCAGAGTGATGTTTTGGGTCTCTTGGAATTAACATCACTTCTGAACCAGTGTCTAATATTCCATGAAATATCTGATCATTTCCTTTTCCCCAATGCACAGTTACCCTGGTAAAAGGCCATAGGTCCCCCTGGGGAAGGCTGGGAGGAAGATTAACAGTATAAATTTTTGGTAATGTAACAGGGTCCTTCCCCAAGTATACCCAGCCTTCCCCTCATTCAAGGGGCTCTGGATCTGTAAACTGTCTCATGTCCGGGAATTGATTAAGGGGCCATAACTCTGTTTTTGTAATTCAAGGGAGACTTTTGTTCACTTGACCTAGAATTCTTCTGTTTCTATAGTTCAAACAAGAATTTAGTCAGTTGCCCATCTATTTTACTACTTGGTACTCCATGATCTACTAGCCAACACCATAAGTCTCTGTGAGTCAGATTATTTTGATTGCTGCTTTGGGCATGTTTTCCATTATGGTAGCCATGCCCACCTCTTCTGTGCCAATTAACTGCAGCCACATGGCTTCTGCTGACTTGGGATCTAATTATCCCCATTGTGTTTAAGGATTCCAGCTCAGTGACAGCAGTTCCTATAGTGATATCAGACCTACAGAAGGGCAACTACAGAGCTCCTCAGGGATGATGGAACTAGTCTCACAAATTTATTCCTCACAGTCCTGGTAAAATGTGTGTGCTCTGGACTTCCAGGGGTGTGTGAGCAGGTCTTCCATGATAAATCCACTCTAACATTCCAATCTCTCTAAGCCTTTGAATCCCCTCCTCTACATTATACCAGGGCAGTTCTGGCATTTCAGCCTCTGGTAATGCCAGGCACCTTTTGATCCATGTTTCAGCCAACCACCCAAAAAAAACTAACCCCTTGAGCTACAACACTGAATGCAGAATCTCTTAGGGGGCCCATATCAGTAAATTCAGCCTGAACCAACTTTATATTCCTTCCACCATTATCCCACATGCTTAATATCAATTCCCACACATATTCGTCTGGTTTCTGTCTGTATAAGTTGGAAAACTCATACAGTTCTTTTGGAGTATAGCATACTTCCTCATGGGTCACACTTTGTACTTCACCCTTTGGTGCCTGTTGGGACTTTAGTCTAGTTA
The DNA here is from genome assembly GCF_015220235.1 of Choloepus didactylus. Classification (NCBI taxonomy): domain Eukaryota; kingdom Metazoa; phylum Chordata; class Mammalia; order Pilosa; family Megalonychidae; genus Choloepus; species Choloepus didactylus. Next base: position 140,714,817 of record NC_051310.1, on the reverse strand, counting down.
TAGGCCTTGAAGCAAAGACTGGTGGTGGGGGTGGGTCATGAAAAGAGTTAGAATTATCCCTCAAGCCATTTAACTCAGGACATTCCGTTGCAGTTTCATCTCCTAAAACAGAATTAATCTCTCCAGATAGAGGAGTGAGGGCTGTTTCCTCAGGGGAGGCGATTACAGGTTTAGCAGGTACTGAAGGGTTAATCTCTTAGGTGGTGTTTGGATGGCAGGCTCCTCAGGGCAGACTGGAGGTTGGAAAGCTGCTTCCTCAGAGCAGAGTGGAGGTGGGGTGGGGGTGGGGCTGTTTCCTCAGGACAGACCACTACAGGTATATCTAACAATGACTCAGCAGAATCCAGGGTTCCAATGTCCTCACTGCCATTATTATCAATCCATATGTCCCCACCTCAAGTTTCAGGATCCCATTCTTTTCCAATCAATGCTTTTCTTTAACAGCAGATACCCTGCGATGTTGAGATTTTAGTTTACATTGTAAATCTGCTACTCGTACAATGAGACTTTGGGTCTGGTTTTCAGAAATGTCAAGTCTGCATCCACAGGAAATAAGATTTTATTTCATGGCACACATAGAACCTTTACATCTGTCATATGGCACCCAAGTTTCAAACTTGACACCTTTAGCTCGTCCCTTTCTCTTATAACTTTATCTAGCATATCTAAGAGCAACCAGCCAACATCATTATACTTCTTAACTCTGCAAAACTCTGTGAAGGTGCCAAAAACACTGTCACCCAGAGCCTTGCTTCATACAAGAGTATGATTAGGAGAATCAACCAGTGCTGTTTTCGTATCTCCTTTGCCAACTCAGGCCATGGACTGTCAGTGCCATCTTGATTATTGGAAATGGAGTCATTAGTGCCTTTGAATCTAATCAGAGTAGAAAACAAATTGTAAAAGCCCATTTTAAGTTTCTGTTTCTCAAGAACCACTCCTGGTACCAAGTTGTATTAGTTAGGGTTCTCTAGGGAAACAGAATCAAGAAAAGAAGTCTATAAATATAAGATTTATAATAGTGTCTCACACAACTGTGGGTATGGACAAGTCCAAATTCCGTACAGCAGGCAGCAAACTGGCAACTCCAATGAAGATATTCAATGAACTCCTCAGGCAATGAACTGGCAACTTTGATGAACATGTTCGATGAACTTCAACAAACTCCTCAGGAAACACTTCCCTGATCAGCCGAAGAAGAAATGAAGGACCTCTGTCTGTCTTGCTTAAAAGTCTTCAACTGATTGGATTAAATCCAGCTGACTGTATTCTCTCATTGTGGAAGACATGCCCTTCATTGACGTCATCAGTCACAGCAGCCAATTTAATGATGATTTAATAAACCAGCCTGTTGGTTTATTAACCAGCCACAAACATTCTAACAGCAACAGTTAGGTCAGTGCTTGCTTGACCAGACACCTGGCTACCATCACCTGGCTAAGTTGACATATAACCTGACCATCACACCCACTGTGCCAGTTTGTATATATTATGTCCCCCAGAAAAAGCCATGTTCTTTGATGCAATCTTGTGGGGGCAGATTGATTAATCTTTTTCACTAGGGTGTGACCTTTTGATTGGCTGTTTCCATAGAGATATGACCCACCCAACTGTGGGTGATGACTCTGATTGGATTCTTTCCATGGAGGTGTGGCCCCGCCCACTCAGCCTGGTTCTTGATTAGTTTAACAGAGCCCTATAAAAGCTCAAACAGAAGGAACTTACTACTTGCTGCAGCTGAGAGACATTTTGAACATGGCCATTGAAAGCTGATATTTTGGAGAACACTGTTTTGAAACACAACCTGGGAGCAAGCAGACACCAGCCATGTGCCTTCCCAGCTAACAGAGGTTTTCTGGATGCCAATGGCCTTTCTCCAGTGAAGGTACCCTATTGTTGGTGCCTTACCTTGGACACTTTATGGCCTGAAGACTGTAACTTTGTAACCAAATAAACCCCCTGTATAAAAGCCAATCCATTTCTGGTGTTTTGCAAAATGGCAGCATTAGCAAACCGGAAAACCCACATTCCCGCTATTTGAATAACATCGCTTTCAACAGTTGGATGGATTACCTTCTGTAGAGTATAAGGTAATGAAAAAAGTGTGGTTTATTTGATGTCTGAGAGACTTGGGATAAAATCCTGGCTCTGTCACTTTTTTCAGGGACTATTTATTGAGCATACATGGTGTCAAATGCTTTACCTGTATTAACTCATTTAATCCTCATAACAACCCTATGAAACCCCACTTCATATACAAAGAGACAAAGGCACAGAGACTTAACTAGTACATGGCAGATGAAAGATTTGAACCCAGTAAGCTGACTTTGAAGCTCGCAAACTCCACTCTTCACCACAAGACCTTGATGGAGTGACTGAACCCTCTGCAAAGTGGAAATAATTCTGAAAGTTGTTGTGAGCATTAGCAATCTTATGTGTCAAGCACACAGTAATCCTCTCCACAAATGGTGGCCGTTCACCACTTGAAAATGAGTTTTTGTTTCAGGCACATTGAATTAAGATGAGGAAGGAACTTCCGGGTGAAGTCAGAATTCCAAGGGCAGTAAAGGCCGTGTCTAGGCACTGAAGCAGTGCATATGGCCGGCCTAGACTCTGCTGTCTGCTCTGCCACTCAGCTGCCATATGACCCAGCAAGTTAATTCACCTGCCTGAGCCTGTTTGTTCATCTATAGGATGGGGATATACATAGTATCTACTTCACTGGTTTGTTCTGAGTATGAAATGGTGTAACACGTGGGAAGAGCTCAGAAACAGAGTTTGGGACATTGTCATGGCTCGATAAATGTGGGTATTTGTAATGGTGACACATGCACAAACAAAACATAAGGTAACATTCTTCTGTGTTAGGAACCTTATATGTATAAGCTATTGGGGGTGGGGGACCAGCAGGAATCACAATGACTTTACCCACTCCCCGTAACTGCGCAATCCTTTGCTTCCTACCCAGCATACCCACTGACTGTGCCTGGGAGTTGTGGAAAAGCCCCCAAAATCCAGAAGAAAAGGAGACACAGAGTCCAGATTCCCACCCCCCGCTGAGAAGCTGAGGGATGTTGCAGTTCAAGAAGGAAAATGATCAAAGTGTTGGCTACAGAACCTACCAAGTAGAGCTGCCCTGGAGGTGAGAAATGGGAAGAACAGTCCTATCGGGTGGGGAGGTTGTTAAACCATCGTGCAAAGATGTGGAATATCTTTTTTGGAAGAGTATTCATGTACCCCTATAGAGAACTGGTCTTTAAGAGGAGTTCTCCAATAGGAAGAGTAATGAGCGTGGCTTCAAGGATTCCACGGTTCTGTGAAGGACATGAAGTTTGGTGAGTGAGAACCTGTGGTAAGCTAAGCTTCCAAGGAGAACGGGTATGGCAGTTTCACTGGAGAGAAAAAAAAGTGTTCAGCCCTTGACCAGGAGCTGGCCCTTTGTGGGAGAGGGAAGGGGCAGCAGACCAATGAGCTCAGCTCCTACAATAGAGACTTAGCTACGACAGACACCCGAATGGAAAAGTTTCCGGACTTTTTTGTTTGGAGAGCCTCAAGCAAAGGGAACCATTGCAAGTCAAACAGGCAAGCCTTCGGTTCTCCCTCTGGGCAAAAGAAGGGCTTCCCAGAGCAGGCAAGGGCTGTGACGCTGCAGCACACACCCGATACCAGTATTCAAAGGTGCAGCCCCACACCTTCTAGGTTCTCTTACAACCACGAAATGGAAATGATTTCCCGAAGGCCGGTGACCCACGCCGAGACCATTTGCATCGGGCTTTCCCTCGTTTCTTCTCCCCTAGCTCCTTCACAAGCGCCTCAGGCCTGAGGCAGGGGATGTTGGCCGGGACGAGAAAGGTGGGCTGGAGACAGCCGCTCCACAGCGCCGGACCACAGCGAGCCCGACTTCGCTGGAGCGTCCCGGCAGCGTCTGGGCCTCCGGGAGTCGGGACGCACTTCTGGCGCGCGCGGCTGGAACCGGTGGAGTTGGCGAAGAGCAGCAGCCTCGAGGGGGCGCAGCACCGGGAAGAGCGCCCCCCGGCCTCGGAGCCCCCCGGGAACCAGGCTGGTGGGGAGGGGCCGGCATCCCGGAAGCGCTGCTGGACCTGCGGGTGGATGCGCACCGGGAGTGGGCGGGGTCGACGGCGCAGAGGTTAATGTCCGGCCCCGCCCCAGTCCTGCTGACTCAGTTTCACCAGAAACCTAAGAGAGGAGGTGGCCGCTCTCCAGCGCACCGGACACTGGGGCGGAAGCGCGGGCCGGAGCCGCGCAGGCAGCCGGGACCGGAACCTCGGCCGGCCCGGCCCCACCCCACTCACCTGCGCAGGTAATCGGGGCCCCGGACCGCGAAACGAGAGGGTCTGGAGCATGCTTGTCTCTTTGTTCTGCGCTCGTGCATGTGTCTGTGTACGTGATCTCCTCAGCTGTCCATCTGTCCGTCAGTCGCGCGGCTGGGTCACTGGAGGGTGCGTGGGCAGACGGAGCCCACGTGCCGGTCTTCACTCCCGGGGCGCTCCTTGCTCCCCTGCCCTCCCCCTCACTTCCTCCCGGCCGGCCCGCCTTCCTCGAAGTCTCCCAGGCTGATCAGTGTGTCTCCTCCCCCGTCCCCTCCCCTCTCTCAGATCGCCAGCTCCCTCGGAGCCCAGAGGCAGGCACTGTGAAGGTGACCCCCCTGGGGAGGAGGGCGACGGCCCCTCTGCGGACGATGGCCGGCGCTCGCCTCGCCCAGGCCCGCATCTCCGCCACCACCGCCGTCCTATGGCTCCTGTGCGCGCTCGGCTGCCGGAGCACCGAGGCCGGGCCGCCGCCCGCGCCCCCCGGGCCGCCCGCGGGAGCCGCCTGCCTGGACCAGTTTACCGCCGGGGTGCCTGCCTTTGTGCTCGACACCGAGGCCTCGGTCAGCAACGGGGCCACCTTCCTGGGCTCTCCCGCCGTGCGCCGCGGGTGGGACTGCGTGCGGGCCTGCTGCACCACCCAGGACTGCAACCTGGCGCTGGTGGAGCTGCAGCCCGACGTCGGGGAGGACGCGGTCGCTGCCTGCTTCCTCCTCAACTGCCTCTATGAGCAGAACTTCGTGTGCAAGTTCGCGCGCCGGGAGGGCTTCATCAACTACCTCACGCGGGAAGTTTACCGCTCTTACCGGGAGCTGCGGACCCGGAGCTTTGGAGGTAAGAAGGAGAGTGCTGAGATGGATGCATTTGGGGGAGACTCAGAAAAGGAACTGGTTGTGGAGTCCTGGGGGTAGGCGAGCATAACCAGGGAGTTTAATTCTACCAAAGTCCTTCGAAGTAGGCAGTGTAAGCAGTAAACAAAGGGAAGGGGAGCTCAGTGGGGAGGGGACCACACTCTGGCTCTTGAATTCAGGATGTTCAAAGGCAGATGCTCACAGGAAGGCCTTCAGCTCTGGGTGTTTATAAGGGAAACAGGAGGCCACCAGCCTTGATTCCCGGCTTCTGGCCTTGATAGGCTGAGTCAGGGAGTGAGCTGTCTGGAGGCAGCCAGTGATTAGAAAGGTGCCCCTGTACCCAGCACTGTCCTAGGCACCACGGGGCCCTGCCAAGTGAGCCAGGTGATAGTCTCCTCTCCTGGCTGGGCTTGGAATTGGTTAGCATCCCTCTGGGAGTGGATTGGCTATTTGGTGGTATTGGGAAAATACACCAGACCCCAGAGACTAAAGAGCAAGCCCAGTTTGTGGGCATCCTGGGAGAAAGATGTCTCCCCGTGGCTGGTGCTGAGGGCTACAAACTGCTGGAGGGTTGGGGTTGACCCAAACAGAGAGAGGGGCTTGTTGTGGGTACAGTAGCCTAGAGGCTCTGGGGTGGGAGTGAGGAGGGTGCTGGATGAGTCAGCCCACTGGTATGTGTACCCGGTAGGGGAGGGATATCAGCTGTCCCAGCAGGTGTGTGTGTGTGTGTGTGTGTGTGTGCGCGCGCGTGTGTGCGTGTGCGTGCTTGTGTGTCAGCCCAGCTGACTTCTGGAATAAGCCAGGCAGAGCTTTCCCTGCTTAGGATCTGGTAGCCAAGCTGTCAGCGCACCTTGTTTATTTCCAGGGATAAGAATAAAATGGGGCCAGGGCGCCTCCTCTTTCCTCTTGGGATTGAGCAGTCACCTGGGATCAGGGCCCCTCCAGAGCTGTTCTGGCTAGGCAGGGCTCCAGGGCAAGGATGGGTCGCAACTGTTGATCTCTGTTAGCATTTTACAGTTTACCAAGTGCTGTTCCACACATTCTTCCATTGAGGCCTCACAACAACATCTTCTAAAAAGGGTGATATTAATAGTCATCCCACTTTCTAGATTAGCAAACTGACACTGGCATGTTAAGTAATTTGCCCAGGAAAACACTGAGCATAAATGGTAGACCCAGGACTCAAACCCAGGGTGACCTCCAAAAGGCCTGTGCTGTTTTTCAGGAGACTGCCTTTCTAGTAGAAAAAACCTAGCATCAGACTGACCCAGGACAGCCCAGTGGGTGACAGGACCAGAGAGAGGGGAGCTCAGGGTCTGGGGCTGGGCTGGGACTGGGGATGAGCTCAATCCTAGGAAGTGGAGAAAGGACTTTCCTTTCTAATCTTTTCCTGGACCAGCCCTTCTCCTGGGCTGAGGGCCTGACTTCCCCCTGTCCTTCCAGTGGGGCTCTGAGGAGAGGTGGGATGGAGTTTTGGGGAGGGGGGCACCATCTCTGGGCCAGGCCAGGCCACTGAGTCCCGCTGGACCAGGACCGAAGCCTGTTCTACAAGGAAATGGCAGGTGGTGTAGGTGGTGATGACTCTAATTGGCCTGCACTGCCTGTGCCCTTCCTGCTACAACACAGGCCCCCTGGGAGTCCCACTCCAGGGCCAGAGCTTGAAACTCTGGGGTCTAGAAAGGTTGCTGAGTTGGATTGTGGCCACATGGCCTTGGGAGCAGCCTTCTCATAGGAAACCCCCAGGGCTGGCCTCTTTGGCAAAAGGCGGGGTAGAGTGGGGATTTCCAGGGGCATTTAGGGAGCTGGATAGGGCTTGGACTGAGTGTGGGCTCCAGGTATTTTTCGGGTGCTGCAGTTCTTTGGGGAGTGGGGGAGAAACGTGTGTGTGTGTGTGTGTGTGTGTGTGTGTGTCAGGGGTTCCATTCTTAGCTAGAGAGGTTGGGGTGGGTAAGATCAAGTAAAGCCATTAGGGCCTCTTCCGAGGCTGGGAGTAGACAGAGGCAGGCAGTGGACGGAAGCAGGCAAGGTGATGTGTTGCACCTGGCTTCTAAAGCTTTAATTCTTCTGTTGAATAGAGAAATCTTCCGGTTTGTTCCCCTTCCCCCATGCATGTGGCCAAGCCAGTCCAGTCCGGCCCGGATTCCTGCGGTGGGAGTTCAGAGAAGCTTGGAGGAACTTGCTCCTTCCTCCTCTCCCTTTCTCCTGCCCTCCTCTCTCTTTCTTTGGGAGGTGTGGTCTTGGGAGGTGGAGCCTGTGTTTCCCTGGAGATGCCCTGAGGCAGGGCAGCTGGGGGCGGGCCTGGCTTTATTGCCACTCAAGCCCTTTGCTCTCTTGGGGGTGGAAGGAAGGGAGTGGTAGGGCAGACATCTGCCCCTTGGTCCTTGGGGCTGGGGCTTAGAGAGCAAAGGACTGTATGGAGGGGGTGGGGTGGGTGTGTCCTCATTTGACCTGGGTCTGACGCATTACCCTTCCTGCCACTTCCACCCTGGGGGCTGGTGGGACCACAGGTAGCCTGTCTTCTTCCCTCTTCTCAGATACCTGGTTACTTAAATTAAAAATACAAGGAGGTGGGGTGGGGTCCTCCCAGCTCACTGCCCCTTTCAATGCTTCCTGGCTTTGTTTCTCTGGGGCCAGCTGAGGGCCAGGCCCTGTTGGGCTCCTTGCCTGATTACCAGACAAGCCACTGAGCTCTGGGGGTTGGTTCAAGACGGGTACTTCCCTTTCCTGCCCTCCTGTCTTGTTTGACTCTAAAATCCCTGACCCCAGATCCCTTTTTCTCACTTTGGTAGGTGTCTGTACCGTTGGAGGTGTTTCTCTCTGGAAATTCTCCCCACCCCTCCATTTGCTGTCACTGTGTGTCCTAGTCTTCTGGCCACTCTGTCCTCACTGGCTCTGCTGTCTCTGCCTCCACAGAGAAGACACCTGCCTCCTACTAGTTGGTCTTATCTCTTTACCTTCTCTTCTTTTGCATTTGCTCTTGCCCTTGAGATAACCTTCTGTAGAGCCTTTTGTCTACGTGACCTTAAATGTCCACGACCCTTGACACAATTCTACTTCTAGGCATTGTCCTCACAGCTATACTTACAAATGTGTAAAGCCACTTACTAGCCAGTTATTCACTGTAGCCTTGTTTATAATATCAGAGAACTGGAAAAGAGTCTGTCAATACATCCTGTAATTGAATACAGTGGCACTGTTTTAAAGTAGTAATAACATGGCAGCATGGTTTTGTTCTTAATAGCAAACAAAAGTGGGTAGGGACAATCTGAATAACCGAGACTGGTTAAATAAATTATAAATTATGATGCTTTTATACAATGGAATATTATGGAGCAAAAAAAAAAAAAAGCCGCTCTTTATGTGTTGCATTGCAATGATTTCCCGTGCATACTAAGGGAAAACCAAGATGAGGAACTTGGATGTTTGTGATTTAAAGGCTATGTCTGGATATTCACATACACAAAAAAGGTAAAAATGGATACCTCTGGGGAGAGGAAGCTGGGTGGTTAATAAGGGGAGACTTAATTTTCACTACCCCTTTGAGCCTTTTGAATTTTATGTACATACATGTATTACCTAAGCTAAAACAAAAAGGAACAAACAAAACCCCAAGATCATAAAAGCCATCAGAATCACGCAATTAGATCTGTAGCGTAATGTTTTGGAGAGCGCGTGATCTGTGGAGTCAGACAGACCTGGATTCAAATCCCACCTCTGCCAGTTGGTGACAGAGACTCTGGGCAAGTCGTTTAACCTTTGATGTCAATTTTCTCAACAGCAAAGAGGGGCAAGAATGCAGCTGTGGTAGGGTGGTTATGAATGGAGGTGATATAGATGACAGGTCAGCAAACTTTTTCTATAAAGATCCAAATAGTAAATAGTTCAGGTTTTTGGATCTCTGTCACAAGGTACTCAGCTCTGCAGCTGTGGAGGGAGAGCAACCATAGGTAATATGTAAATGAATGTGTGTGGCTGCATTCCAATGGGTGCTGAAGTTTGAACTTTATGTAATTTTCACATCATCAAATGTTATTCTCCTTTTAAATTTTTTCAACCATTTAAAAATGTACTGGGTGGGGGTGTAAATCTCCCTGGCAACGCAGAGTATGACTCCCGGGGATGAATGTGGACCCGGCATCGTGGGAATGAGAGTATCTTCTTGACCAAAAGGGGGATGCAAAATGAGACGAAATAGTTTCAGTGGCTGAGAGATTCCAAATGGAGTCGAGAGGTCACTCTGGTGGACATTCTTATGCACTATATAAATAACACTTCTTAGGCTTTAATGTACTGGAATAGCTAGAAGTAAATACCTGAAACTACCAAACTCCAACCCAGCAGTCTGGACTCCTGAAGACAATTATATAATAATGTAGATTACAAGGGGTGACAGTGTGATTGTGAAGACCTTGTGGATCACACCCCCTTTATCTAGTGTATGGATGAGTGGAGGAATGGGGATAAAAACTAAAGGACAAACGGAGTGGGATGGGGGGATGATTTGGGTGTTCTTTTTTCACTTTTATTTTTTATTCTTGTTCTGGTTCTTTCTGATGTAAGGAAAATGTTCAGAGATAGATTGTGGTGATGAACGCATAACTATGTTATCATACTGTGGACAGTGGATTGTATACCATGGATGATTGTGTGAATGTATTTCAATAAAACTGAGTTTAATAAAAAAAAAAAAAATGTACTGGGTGGTGGGCCAGATTTGGCCTGTGGGCCACAGTTTGCCAACCCCTGATGTAGAGTGCAGGTGAAGTACTTAACACAGTATCCCCTGCACACTTAGCAAGTAACAGCTTTCTTAAACATGACTCCAGATCTGTCTCCAACCCTGGCCTCTTCGGAGCTCCTGCCCACATGTCCCACTGCCTGCTGATCAGTTCTACTCTGGATAGTCTGTTTCCTCAAAGTCAACTTCTCTAAAACCGGTTCCCTTTAAGCTTGGTTTGCCTTCAACTTGTGCCCAAGTCACCCTCCCCAGTTCCCAAAACCTGTCAGGTGCAGAAGCCTGACGCTTCGCCAAGCACTGATTCTTACGTGCTCCTTTCCCTTCCTTTGCTGGCCATCTAACTCAGACCACTGCTGTTGTATCTGCCCTGCACTGGTCTACTTGCCAGCCTGCCTGCCCCATGGCAATACTTCCCGACAGCCTCCTTGGGCCTCCTGCTTTGTCCCAGAGGTTCTCTCGCTGAGCTCCCTGCCCTATCCCATGCCCTTCCATTGCTGGACGTGGATGTAGCACCACACCACAGGGCATTAGGGACTGGGCAGTGCAACCCAGAAGAGCAGGGAAGTGGGCATCAGTTGGGGTGACCTTGTCAGGAGCCATCCATACAGATAGCATCCCCTTCTTTCTCACGACCAACCTGGGGTGAACTTTCTTCTTGCACTCTATCGCCTGACATCATGTCACATCTTCCTCTGCCTTGTTCCCCACCTTCTGCACCGTCACTACTCTTGGATTGTATTTCCCAACTATACCTTAAAAAAAAAAAGAAAAAAGAATGCTTCCAAATAAATTGGTAAACAGCTGCTGCCTCAGCCTTTAGGACTCCTGGATCATGGTCAGTCATGCGTCTAGGAGGTCAGTGTCCAGTGCAGCCAGGGCCTCCAGAACCCTGCTCCACCTGCTCAGGGTCAGTGTCCGTCTGATTGTCACTCCTGCAGTGGGCCCAAGTCCAAACATCCTGGCCTAGCATCCAGGGCCCTTTGAGGTCTCCTAGCCCAGCGAATCTTGCAATTCCTTAACTCCTTGCTTTGGCTTATCTTGTTTTTCTGCTCTGCTCAGGAACACCTCATATTCTTCCCCAGAAACAAAATCAAACAAAATCCCTTCTCTGTCTTCCAGAAAGCCTCCTTTATCTCCCTAGCCTGCTGATGGCTCTCCCTTCTCTGAACCACTACTGCCTTGTCTATGTGCATATTGCCTGGAGTTGTTGGGTTTTACATGCTTTTATCATGTCTCCCCCAACTGGACTGTAATCCCCTCAGGGGCAGCATATTAATTCCCTAGGGCTGCCTTAACAGTCTACCACAAACTGGGTGGCTTACAACAGACTTTTATTCTCTCCTAGTCCTAGAGGCCAGAGGTCCAAAATCAAGGCCCACACCCCCTCTGAAGGCTCCAGGTAGCCACTTCCAGCTCCTGGTGGCCCTGGCATTCCTTGGCTTGTGGCCACGTCCCTCCAGTCTCTGCTTCTGCCTTCACATGGCCTTCCTTTCTCTCTGTCTTCTTTTCTGCCTCTGAAAGGACACTTGTTATTGGATTTTGGGCCCACCCTGATAATCCAGGATGATCTCGTCTTCATTACATCTGCAAAGACCTTTTTTCCAAATAAGCTCACCTTTATAGATTCTAAGGGTTGGGACATATCTTTTGGGGACCATTATTCAGCCCACTGTAGGCAGGAATCCTGCTTTGTGCTTTGCTCCCGCACGCTGGCACTGGCAGGTTGAGGGAGGCCATGGCTCGTCCCTAGAGGTCGGGTCTGTCTGACGTGGCAGAGGCACCCTCTTGCCGCAGCTGCTTACCCTGGGGCACCACAGGCTGCCATGTTGCTGGGACTGAGCTGAAGAGCCCTAGCAGGTGGGCTTCACAGCAGTAATCAGGGGCCTCCCCCAGCCTCTGGTCGGCAGAGCAAGGGATGGGGGGTGGTGATGTTTAATCAATATCGTGACTTTAACATTTTAAAGCAGTTGGCACTAAGACCTGCTTATTATAGAAAATAGGAACATGACCAACCTCTCCTATATATATATATATATTTTTCCCCCCTAAATTGGATCAGGTGGCATATGCTGTTTAGTAACTTGCTTCAGAAAGTGGGTTTTACAACTTAAAAATGTTTTCAACATACTCAAGACATTATATTTCTGAATAGAGAGAGCAGGAAGATGGTTTAATTGTGAGCTGAGACTTCAACCTATGCAGGCTGCCGAGTCCTAAGTCGGTCTAGGCGTGGCCCATACTGCTACCTAACCTCACCTTCCCCTCAGGGTCCCAGATCCCCAAGGCCTGGGCGGGCATGGACTTGAAGGTACAACCCCAGGAACCCCTGGTGCTGAAGGATGTGGAGAACTCGGTTTGGCACCTACTGCAGGGTGACCCGGACATCAGGGTGGAGGTGAGGACTGGGCTGGCTCCCTGACCCACCTCGGCTCCCCTGGTGCCCCTTTCCAGCTGGGCGGATAGGATGCGTTTGATGCCGTGTCCCTCTGCTCTCACCACGGGGCGGGTGTGTGGCTGGAGGTCCTGGGACAGCCCCAGGGCATCAGGTGGTGCCCAGCCTGATGGCCACTCCTGTGTACAGAGGAAAGATCCGGACCAGGTGGAGCTGTGGGGGCTCAAGGAAGGCACCTACCTGTTCCAGCGGACAGTGGACCCAGACCAGCCGGAGAACACTGCCAACATCACGCTCACTGTGCTGTCCGCCAAGCAGACAGAAGGTGAGGGGGGCGGTGGGGAGGCAGTGTCTGGAGCCAGCCCCCTCTGCTGACTGGCCCCAAAGGCCCAGTCTCACAGGCTCCCCTCCCTCCAGACTATTGCCTCGCATCCTGCAAGGTGGGCCGCTGCAGGGGTTCCTTCCCCCGCTGGTACTACGACCCCACAGAACAGATCTGCAAGAGTTTCACTTATGGAGGCTGCTTGGGCAACAAGAACAACTACCTTCGGGAAGAAGAGTGCAAGCTAGCCTGCAAAGACGTGCAAGGCGGGACTTTGAGAGGTAACTCTCAGTCTCTGATGACTTTCCCTGAGGGTGGGTATTCTCTCTTCACCAGTCAAGGAGGTTGGCAGTGGGGGGGCCCTTTCCCAGCCCCCACCCCATCTCCCCCAATTATCTCATCCCTGCTGGGGCCTGGCCCTGCCTTCCCTCACTGCTCTGTTCTCTCTTTCCCAGGCCCCTCAGTGGAAAGACAACATCCAGGTGGGCTTTGCTCCTTTCCCTATTTCCCATACCGCCACCACATCTCCAGCATATGACATCCATATCCTTGATTAACCTGCCTTTGCCCAAGCCCATTCCTGCCCTAACTGTATGTGGAGGGACCACAGACCCCCACCCCCTCCAGCCCAGCATCCTCCTTTCAGGGTACACCCAGTTTGCTTGAAGAAAGGGGCAAGGGGTTGTGGAAAGGGAATAGGAGACAGGCCATGAGGCTGTGTGGGGGCAGAGAGGCTGGGTAGGTGACGGGGCCTTGGCCCCTGCTGGCCCCTGCTTGAGCCTGACCTCACCCCCACCCCACCCTGCCCAGTGTGCTCCGGCACCTGCCAGTCCACCCAGTTCCGCTGCAGCAATGGCTGCTGCATCGACAGCTTCCTGGAATGTGACGACACCCCCGACTGCCCCGATGCCTCCGACGAGGCCAGCTGTGACAAATGTGAGGCCTGGGAGATGGAAAGGGGGTGGGCAGCAGAGGGGGATATCCTGACAGCTCTGCCCTGCACCCCTGGGAGAACCTCACGGGACATGCACCTCTGACTTTTCATCTTTGCAGACACCAGCGGCTTCGAAGAGCTCCAGAGCATCCATCTCCCCAGTGACAAGGGTGAGACACACCCCCATCCCAGGCCCCTGGGGATCAGGGACTATGCCAGCATTGCCAGCCTGGCCTGCCAGTCTCTCTTTACTCCATCAGCATGCCAGAGGGGTCTGCTGTGTGTGCCAGGCTTGGGCAGAGACAGCCCAGAGCTCCTGGAGCTCTCTTCTCTGGCTCTGCATTGCCCAAGCATTGGTCATTCTCTTTATTTATTTATTTATTTTTTTTAGAACAATTGTAGGTTTACAGAAAAATCTTACAGAAAATAGGGTTTTCATATGCCTCCCACACACCAGTCTTTTAACACCTTCATGACTTTAGCTGTGCCCACACATCACTGAGAGATAATTTACTTAACATTTTTTCTATGAACCAATTACTTTTTAAAACTTAATATATTTTAAAAATGAAATTCCACATTACTATCATAAGTGGAAAACCACTATTACTTGCCTCAAATTCAGGACTAATGATAAGAAATAAATATAGTAAAACAGTATTAATCAGTTTCAGCTGATCATTTTTGCCCACCACAGCTCAGACCCTAAGGCCCATCTCTTTGTTAAAAAGGTACATTCAGCCAGGGTGTGAGAGAAAATTTAAACCTCCTTCTCACCATCAGAAAAGGTGAAAGAAAATTGGAAAGCAAATAACTGTGGGTCAATGTGGCTCACTTCTGCGCCCAGGATTACTGTCCAGGACTTATGTCCCTTGCTTCTGGTGACACTGCCCCGGGCCAGATGTTTCTGGGGTCCCTGAAGCCCCCGCCCTCTGAGGCCCCATGGACTCACTCACCCTCTGCCTGTTCCTCACCCCCCAGGACACTGCGTGGACCTGCCAGACACGGGTCTCTGCCAGGAGAGCATCCCGCGCTGGTACTACAACCCCTTCAGCGAGCACTGCGCCCGCTTTACCTATGGCGGTTGTCATGGCAACAAGAACAACTTTGAAGAGGAGCAGCAGTGCCTTGAGTCCTGTCGTGGCATCTCCAGTGAGTGGGGCTTGGGGGGGTGGAAGATAGGGAGAGGAAGGGCTTAGCCAGAGCCCTCTGCTCTGTCTGGAGGCTTGGGCTGGTCACCCCTCCATCCCCAGAGTAGCTGGAGTGGGTGTTGGGGAGGAAGGGGCACTGGAGAGCAGCTAAGTCTCAGAGCGTTTGGTTTTAACTCGTCTCTCCCCTCATCGCTTTGCAGAGAAGGATGTGTTTGGCCTGCGGCGGGAAAACCCCATTCCCAGTGTAGGTAAGCCTTCTTCTACCCTATTGCCAAGGTTGTCAAGGATCAACTCAAGGATCAGCTCCACCTGATTGCTTGTGACTGCCTGGTGCTGTGTTGAAAAGGATCCTGAGGTTGCAAATAGTGATGCCTGCCATGGGCAAGGGAGGGAAGTATAGTATGTTGCCTGCCAGGTATTTCCCTTGGAGTCCCAGGCCTTTCCCGAAACTTCTTTCAAGTAGAGCAGTCTGGAGCAGAGTCCCAGGCCCACCCAAATCCCTCCCTCTGAGCTCCTGGGTGGAGCCATTCAGGCTGCTCATGTGCTGGAGTCTGAGTGGCCTTCCACAGCTGGCGTCCATCCTGACTCGGTCCTTTTGATACAGTGTGGGGTGAGGCATCTGAACCAGGCAGTCCCTGGGAGCCCCTCATCCTGTTCTTTCTTCCCCCAGGCTCCATGGAGGTGGCCATCGCAGTGCTCCTGGTCACCTGCATCGTGGTGGTGGTGGCCCTCCTGGGCTACTTCTTCTTCAAGAACCAGAGGAAGGACTTCCACAGCCACCACCACCACCCGGCCCCCACCCCCGCCAGCTCCACAGTCTCCACCACCGAGGACACGGAGCATCTGGTCTATAACCACACGACCCGACCCTTCTGAGCCAGGAGTTGCCTCGCCCTTCAGCCTGGGGCTCTTGCCTGCCCCCCCTGCTTCCTATTTGCCAAGACAGAGGCCTGGGCTGGGGAAAACTTTGGGACCAGACTCATCCTGCCTGTCCCCCAGGCCCACTCTGCCTCAGAGGCCAGTGTTCCAGAACCTCCTGGAAGCGGCTCAGCTGAGCTCTGGCCAGGTGTTTAGACAAAAGCTCAAAGGTCCTGGGAGAAGAAAAACCCTCCAGCCGGGAATCTCAAACTCAGATGGACCTGTCTCACCTACTGCCTACCTGAGATTTCAGAGGAAGGTGGAGTTTTGTTTCCTATTCAGAACTGCCTGTCACCACCCCACGGCCACCTCAGGATGGGAAGGGGGCCTGGGGCCATGTCAGAAGCTGGCAGCCCCAACCCTGTCTTCCAGGGCTGGGTGGGGAAGGACCTCCCTGTATATTTTGTGCTGTAAAGAGTTGCTTTTTGTTTATTTAATGCCGTGGGTGAAGAGGAGTGGAAGGAGGCTCTCTGAGCTCTGCCTCCTCTCTTCCTCTTCCACCAAGAAGGAGCTCGCTGACCTTGACCAGCCCCAACCTGGCCTGGCTGGGCCGGATCTTCCTCTGCCCCCCACCCACCCCCAGAGGCTGCTCGCCAACATCACACCTTCACACCCTCCCCAACTTCCCACAGGCTCCACTCCACCCACAGAGTTATAAAATGGTTTGATCTGTGGGGCTTTTGCTGCTGTTTTGTGGGCCCAGAAGGGGACAGGGTTGTTGGGGTGGGGGGTGGGACCGCCCTGTCCAACTGGTTCAGGCTTTGGCCACCCTGTTTAGCAGGTTTTCCCACCTCTTCCGAAACTGCCCCAGGCCCTGAGGGTGGAGCGAATTGCCAAGTATGACCACCAGAGGAGGAGGGGTGAGAGGTGAGAGGGCCATGGCGGGTAGGAGCAGGAAGGCTGCAGTGCTGCTGTGTAGCATTGTTTCTCCCTGGTTCGAGCCTCCCTACAAGCTTGTTCAGTAGCTGGGGCAGGTCTTATCCTCAGCATATAAATGGGGATGGGGAGGAGGGGTCACGGGTTTGAACCCTGGCCTTTTATTTCCACTTCCTTTGGTGCGGTGACCTAGGCAGGGGTCCTGTCCCCACCCTCAGAAGCAAAGCATTGGCTTCTTCACAGGAATGCAGCCCCTCCCCCAGCTCGGAGCTCCTGCCTTTTGTTGTGCCGCTCCACTCCAACCCACACCCCTCCCTCCATTTGTTCTTTGACCCTCACTCCTGGTCCCCAAAACCCTAATTTCATTCATTTAACAATTTGTTGAGCTCCTATGTGCCAGGCACTGCCAGTCATTAGAAATTCAGTAGTATCAAGACAAACACTCGAAAGAGTTCTTGAGACACAGAAAGCACTATATAACTGATTTACACAGCTCAGATCACTGCACATAACCCTGTGATGTAGGTACTACTATTACCCCCAATCTACAGGTGAGGAAACTGACACAGCGAGTTAGTGAGTTCCCAAAGTCCTAGAGCTGGAATGGGAGGACCAGATTCAAACATGGCTCTGGAGTCTATGATTACAAGAGTTTTAGATTGTGCAGAAAAATGAAATGGTTTGGGGGCTGCTTTTAAACGATTTAAGCAACCTACATGGTATGTAGTCATGGGAGGATGGTGCCATGAATTTCCATAACTGCACATACCTGTGAGGCAAGCACCCAGATCAAAGAGCAGAACCTCAGGAGCACCCCGGAAGGATGATCTTTGGATGGGAAACTTACGCTCCATGTCTTTGTACTTGTGCTCTCAATTTGGACTGCTTCCCATTTTGTCCCTCAGCCTAAGCTCAGGCTCTAGTTCTTGAAACCCACCCCCACCCCCAACCCCAGGTGGAGCTTACTCCCTGCTAGGGGACCTTGAGCCCCGAGCACCCCTAGGTTGCTTCATTCACTTATCTCCTCCCACTGCATTGTGAGCTGGAGATACAAGTGGCCTGAGTCATCTCTGGTCTTCAGCACCCCGTGCTCCATCTATGACCTCAGAAAGTGATAGATGTTCACTAACAGCTGGGTGTGGGGCTCATTCGCCTGCTTTGGCTGTTCCCATTTCTTGGGCACCATATTTTCCTTTCTAGCCCCCTCTGGTCTTGCCACTCATTCATCCTTCGAGGCTGAAAACAGGCTGGACCCCTCCTGTGGTTCCTCCAGCGGGGTTATGGAGCCCTATTACCGGCTGGGGTGATTAATGACTCACTAAACTGTCTCCCAATGCCTGAGTAAGAGTTTAATGAGTGTTTGTTGGTCCGAAGTCAACAACCTTTCAGGGAGGGGTAGAAATTAAGTGAAAACGATGCTGGGCGCTGGGGTGTAGTGTGTGCAGGTTATGTCCGCTCCGCCGGCAGGAGCCCCAATCTAGCAAGGGGCCGCTAGGGGGCGTTGTCACCACCACCGGGCGCCGCGCGCGCTCTGCTGCGCGCGTTTGAGTAGGGTACTGTGCCAGGCAGGTGTCAGGTGTGGAGCAATGAAAGCTGGGAGGCAGCTCTTACTCTCCTGGAGCTTACACTCCGGAGCACAGCCAGCGGGGATGCCACAGGATGCAAATACTGTAATAAAACAATTAGGTCCCTAGACCACTCATCTCTAACTTGCCCAGCCATACTCTGCTCCATACCCACTCAAAAGACCCCCCTTTCTCCAAACTTTCACACCGCTGTACCTTTGCACAGGGGATTGCCTCTACCTCAAATGCCCCTTTGCCCTTGGAAAGCACCTACTTACCCCATGATCTGGCTCAAGAAGCCTTCCCTAGCTCCCCAGCCAAAATTCTCTCGCTGTTCTCTCACATTACACACAGCACAGCTGCAAGTGGATGGACTGAATTGGTGTATGTCTGCTCTCATCTGGAGGGGCAAGAGCGGAACTTCTTTACCTGAGTCTTCCCTGTGCTGGGCCCTGTTTGTGCGTTCAAAGTATCCAAAAAAGGTTGAATTAAAGCAGAAACTGGTCAAACCCTGGAGATTAAGGAGTTTGAGAAATGGCTTCAAGTAGGAGGTATAAAATGAGATGAGCAGGTATGTGTATGGGGGTGTAGGGAATGTTCCAGGCATAACAAAATAATGTAAGCAAAAGCTGGAAAGTGTCTGTATGAAATAACTAGAATATGCAAATTCATAAAGATGGGGGGGTGGGGAATGAAGAGTTAATGCTTAATGGGTACGGGGTTTTTGTTTGGGGTAATGGATAAGTTTTGGTAATGGATGGTGGGGATGGTAGCACAACATTTGTAATTAACACCTCTGAATTGTTTACTTGAAAGTGGTTAAAAATAGGAAATGTTATGTTGTGCTTATGTCACCAGAATAATTTAAACATTTTTGTTAATTAAAAAAAAAAAAATCTGGGCATTAGTTATCATGGGCCTTGTTTTGCTTGGAGACCAGCAGGCTGCTCCATTTGGCTCAAGCAGTGAGAGGGCAAGCCAGGAGATTAGGGGCAGAGGCCGCGATGGTAAGCACTCCGACCAGGAAAAAGTAGTGAGCCAAACACGGACATTAAGGTGTGGACAGGTAGAGGTAAACCACGTCACTAGAGATCACCCCAGGGAGAGAGACCAGAGGGAAGAAGCAACACCAAGTAAATTAGGCCCATAAAACCATCTGTTGGACACATAATAGATGTGCAGTAAAGGTTTGACAAAGGTTGCACACTGGCAGACTGCCAGCTATGCTTTGTTGTACCCAAATAGTGTACCCAAATAGTGCCAACATTATAAGAACTGGGAGTTTTAGTATAGAAAATCCATATTTCTAGCTTCTTGTGAAAACTTGGGAGGTAATACTGGGCCCACATTGCTGCCTGGCAGCAATCCAGGTACTGAGTTTTGGGGTCCTCTTTAGCCAGGCAGATGCTAACCCAGCCTGGCACCCCCACCCAGCCTGCACTCCTGTGGTTAGCGGCTTGCCTGGGCCTTCCAGGCATTCAACTTCGGGACCCCTATCATCTTATCCTTCTAACTCACCCAGCCTTCTCCATACTGGGGAGTTGTCTTACAGAGTTTTGTTGGTACCCACAAACGAACACTGCCAAAAACTTGGTTGTTTCTCCCAAACCCATCCCTGCCCACTTAAACAAACAGCTCTGAATGAGGCGTGGTTTGCCCTATTGCACAAGACCACTCCCTTCCCCACCCAACCACAGGAAGACTAAAGCCTGGGAAGGACTTTGAAGCTCCCCAGGAGGGGTTGTTGCCAATAGCTCCACCTGGACCTCAGGACTAAACCCGGAAGCCCAGCTTCAGCCCAGGGGGTTGTTTAAACCCTCCCACAGCCATCTTCTGCTGTGCATGCAGTGTGGGTTCTGTGTGGCCAACTCCCCCCACCTGTGGCAGCTCCCGGGGGTTGAATCAGCAGAGCCCAGAACCAGGAAGGCCAAGAAAACAGTCTGGGAAAGAAATAGTGGTTCCTTGCCATGGGGTGTGGCGAGAAAAAAAAAAAGCTCTATGTTTAGGGGGAAAAAGGATATTCACCTAAATGTCGTCAGTGTTATTAATAAGATTACAGATGGTTTTTGTTTTCTTTTTTTTTAGTAATCTGCATTTTCTACAATGAACATCTATTGCTTTTGTAACAAGGAAAATTCTCTTTTAAAAATTATTCATCCTATATTTAAGAAAAAAACAAATCATCAAATCCACAAAGCTTGGAAATGGGGATGAAAAGAAGGGTGGGCTTCTGAAGATCTGTGGAAGGGAGAAGCTTCAAGCCTTGGTGACTCTAGATTGCACAGAGGGACAGTGTGAATTTGTGGAGCTGGGCGGCAGCCGTGCCACTGACAGCAACAGGGCTGAGCAAAGGGGGCTAGTCCCTAGAACTGGGCCTGGGTGAGGGGCCACAGATGGAGGCTGGTTTTATTGCTGTTATTCTAGATCACTTCGTTTTTGTTTGCTTATGCCTTGCCTTAGTGGGGAAGGATTGAAGGCAGCTTAAAAGGGTCCATAGATTACAAGATAACATGGGTATAAAGTAGGAACAGGAGAGAAAAAATGAGAAGGAACATAAAGTAAGGTGAGAAGTGAGTCAAAGACATATGAGCCTTAAAATCTTTGGGTCATACATTCAGCTCTGAGAGCTCTGGGCTGGGTGTATCCTGGCAAGGCCACTCTTGGTGGAGATGATGGAGCTTCTGGATTTAGGAGTGGTTGGTGTAACGGTGACGTGGACAAGACTACTGCGAGAGAGAAGTGGAGAAAGACGGGAGAGGGGAGGACAGACAGGACCTTGGGAGGAGGGAAAGAAGGAGCTGTCAGAGGGACGGCAAGAATCAGGGGAAGAGGCAAGTTCACAAGGGGGTTCACACCTGGCAAGGGTCAGGAAGGAGGAAGCTGGGGGTGAGGACGTCGGCCAACCATTGTGGATGGTTGGAGAGCAGGACGCCCAAGGGGAGACCTCCTGGGGGCAGGGAGAGGAGCCAGGGTGGAGGCTGTTCAGGGTGTGGTGGGGAAAGCAAGAGCCAGAGTGCCCCTCACAGAGTGTGCCGGGTTGAGGAGAGGCCTGTGCTGGGTTTACTCTGAGGGGAAGGATGGAGGGAGAGGCTGACAGTACAAGGGAGAAGCAAACACTGATGGAGTAAACCCACTAGTTCATTTGGAGTTGTCTTCCCAGTGGATTTTCTCTGATCCACTTTCCTCTCCCAGGTTATTTCCTTTGTAACCAGTTTATGAACTTGTGTCCACCAGGGTTAGCCTGCGGCACCCAAAGAAGGGCCCTGCAGTGCTCTATGAAAACAAGGGGAGTTGGAATAGATGACAGTTTCCTTTCTGTCTTCTGATTACAGTTTCTCTGGCCTTTTGAGTGCAGGGCTGTGGGAGGCTGCCAGAGCAGAGAAGTTGAGGCCCAGAGAGGGGCAGTGACTGGCTCAAGGTCACACAGCCAGTGGACAGGGGCACAGCCAAACTAGGAGGCCAGCATTCCTGCTTTCTGCCTCTCTGATCTTCTCTCTGGAAGTAGGACAAAAGAGCCATGAGTGCCACAGGCCAAGAAGCTGTCAGGACTGTTCCAGAGCCCCAGGAGGCTGGGAACCGTAGGTCCACGCCCATGTAAATACAGGCCACACTGATACCTCTTACTTGGCTCTCAATAGCTTCTTCTAAATCAGTTTCCCCTGCTATTATCTTGCTTATCCCTGCAAGTCCCCTGGGAGCCAGGGAGTGGCAGGGAGTATCAGCCCCGCTTCACAGCTGGGAGAAACTCAGACAAGGAGGAAGGCAGTAATTTTCCCAATGTCACCCAGCAAGTCAGGGATGGAACTGGAGCAGGAGCCCAAGCCTCCAAAGCCCCACGGGAGGCAGGAGGTCAGCAGCCCCAGAAGTACAAGGACAGGAGAGGGATCCCACAGTCCCTGGAGGGAGACCTGTAGGGACCAGGTGCCCCTTTGCTCCTCAGCTGATGCAGGACACTGAGGAAGAAGGGAAGACAGGCAGAGACTGAAAGACATCTGAATCAAGTATGGTCTTTAATTAATAATAATGCACTTTGGAGTACTGTATGTTATGTGAATATATCTCAATAAAATTGCATTAAAAATAATAATGTATTAACATTGGTTTATTAATAGTGACAACCATATACCACACTAATAGAAGATTCTAATATTAGGGGAAACTCAGTATGGGTAGATGGGAGCTCTCTGCACAATCTTTGCAATTTTCCTATAAATCTAAAACAATTCTAAAATTAAAAGTTTATTTGAAAAAAAAAAAGGGCAGAGGCAGAAAACATGGCCAGAGAGAATACAAGTCTGAGGAGAAAGCAGCCGAGGACAGTGTCCCTGAGTGGAGTTGATGCTCCCTGCTTTTCTGCCAGCTTCAAGGGGCTCCAGGGAACCCTCATGCTCACTGGGGTCAAAGTCTCCCCTGCTGCCCCTCACTGCCAAGGAGCCAGGCAGTCATCTGGCTACCTGGGGAAAGAGGGGGATTGGTGCAGGTGAGGGTTAAGGAGACCATGGAACTGGTGTCAAGGATGGTCCCACCTTCCAGAAGGATTATGGGTGGGGTGGCCAGAAGCCCAGGTTTATGACTGTTGTCCCACTATAATTTATTATTAATGGAGGGCCCATTCGGTTTCAAAAGTGTCCTGAGTTTGACAATGAATTACCTCGTCATCCCAATTAGGGGGAAAATCCTTTCGCTTCTGTTGAGTGGAGAAAGTCTTGAGAAGGTTCCCCAAGGAGGGCAGGCCTGGGTCTGTGCTGACATCTGTCCTTGGAGTCTGTCCCTCCCCATCCACCTCCAGCCCTGTCTTCCTCTGCCTCATTCCCCAGCCTAAGACAACCTACCCTGACCCATAAACCATGCCTCCCAGCCCTGCCCTCTTAGAGAGCCATTTGTAGGGGGTGAAACCCCCCATGTCAGGATATCCAGGTCCCAGGCCCCCCTTTGCCTTAATTTTGGTCATGTTGCTCTGTGCTTCAGTCTTCTCATCTGTAAATTGGAGCTAATGACGCCACCTGGCCTATCCTGAAGTCCTGATGTAAGGCTGGAAAGTGATAATGGAGGAGATAAGGCTGCCTAAGCATTGCTGCATACAGGGGCAGAAAGCCGGGGTTCCCTGGGACAGCCAGCACTGCCCAGTCACTTCCTGCTGACTAATGTGGCCCCTTAGCCGCGTTCTGCTCACTGGGGGAGCTGGCCCAGGCCCAAGTCGGGTGCTGGCAGCACAGCCATGCCTGGGAGCCGGGTTTCCTGGCAGCAGAGGTGCAGTGGGCAGGTCTGACCTGTGAGAGCCACGGTTACTGCCTGGGGCCTGGGCTGGTTGCAAAAGGGGCCGGTGCACCTGACACAGTCTGCTCTCGGTCTCACTCTCACAAGGTGGTTCCCAGGAGAACTGGGAACTCAAGGAGGGTGCGTCACCTCTGCCTGGGCACCGCTCTTGCTCCCAGGGAGAAAGCAAGGACACAGCTCTTTAAGACACACACTCACACCAGCCCAGGCCCAGCTTGAACATCCAGCACAAAGAAGCACCTGGAGACCGACACACACACACAAACACACACAGATCCACGCAGAACGGAGTATAGGTGCACACAGTCCCAAAAAACTAAGCCCAAGCCAGACATACACACACAGGCACAGAGACTGACATACACACCCTGGTACGCATAGGCAGTCATCTGTACTACACACCCCCAAAGACAGATGTCATGTGGATGCACAGACATATACACATGCAGAGCTAAGGACAGCTTGTTTAAAGATTTAAGGAAGCACCCACATTTACAGAGATACACAGACTTGGACATATATGGTGTTATTTGGAGTTGTGCACAAAGACAACACCCACTTTAAATACACAAGCAAAAATGGGGCACAGAGAAATGTACGCGGACACAGACACAGACACACCTTGTCATCATTTAGTATTTACTGAACACTCACAATCTGCTAGTCGTGCTTCAACAGAAAAAGCCCCCCCACCCCCTCGCACAGCCACAGGCACGCAGAAACCCAAGCTTCCTCATAAAAGCCACTTGGATTACATTGGGCCCCAGTCTCTACGAGTAAGATGAAGAACTTTTTTTTGTTTGTTTTTGTAGACGGTTACTGACCCAAAGGTGGAGGAAGAAAAAAATCAATTTTTGATGTAGTGTCACTGATAATAGGAAAAAAAAAAAAAGTTAAGGAAAACAATCTAAATGCCCCCAAATGGAGATTTAGTTAAAGAGTTAAAGAAATTACAGTCACGGTAAAATAGAAAGTGAACATATACTTACAGCTACAGGCACATGGTCAGAGTTTATAATAACAGGAAAAAATACTGCTAAAATTCTAAGTGAAAAAAAAATTTTTAATTATATATGCAGCATGATCACAAAAAAATGTTTTGAAATATATGCATAGAAGAAAATACTGAAAGAATGTTATTATTGATTGTCTTTGGGAGTTGACAAGGAAAGATTTTTTTAATCTTCTAATTCTTTTGAATTTTCCAATTTTTCTATGATTATTTATTATTAAAAAATAATATGTCATTTAAAATCAACTGAGGGCTACACAGACATTAAAAACAATCCACATTGATGAGGATATACTATACATGTATAAAAGATTGAAATCATCTGATTTAAATATTGAAGAATAAGACACATACAATTTCATCCAACTAATACAATAAATATTCCATTAAATTTGGATTCAAGAATGGAGAGAAAGCAGGGAAAAAGAGGAAAAGGAAGGAGAGACAAAGAAAAACAGAAAAGCTGTCCTAGGAAAGTAGATAGGCACAACATATTACAGAAAGAGACAGAACTAGAGAGAGCTACTGGCTTTGGGGCAGAGGTAAATCCCTCTAGTTCTGCCTGAGCTTGGGCCCCCAGCCTGTTTCCCGGCCTCTGATACAAACCTGGGAAATGAACTTGATCCTCACTGGTTGGCTTTTTATTCTTCAGCACTTAGAGCCAGCAGCAAACATTGCCTGAGCCCGAGACCCTGCAGTGGGGTGGGAGGGATAAATGGAGCTTTTCTTTCCCTCTATTTAGGTGGGGAGATGCAGCCTATGTCAGTGTCAAAACTCAGAGTGTCCTCAGCGTGCCAAGAGTGCAGGTAAGGAAGGCTTCCTGGAGGAGGGAGCTGTTGGAAGATGGTTAAAGGAGAAACAAGGCATCTGATGTGGGGGCAGGGGACACGCTGAATTAGGGGAATTGGCAAAAACAAAGGCTTGGAGGCAAGGAAGTCAAGGGCATGGGGTCACTGGGACAAGCCATCCCGGTGCACCTTGGCCTCAGATTCTAGAAGGCCTTCAAGGCTGAAATGAGGAGCTGGGAGTTCATCGCAGACAGTAAAAAGCAATAGTGGTCTTGAGTAGGGGATATTCCTGGAGAAAGGCAGCAGCACTGGGTGGTTTGGAGCAGGGAGCATTGGGGACAGGGACGTGGGGTGTGGATGGGGCTGACAGACAGGACTGCTGCCCTGGTTTGGTGACCTGGTTGGGGAGAAGGCAGATGACTGAGTTTCACATTTGGGGGACATGGACATGCTGTTATCATCAGAGAATTCGGGAAGAAGTTGGAGGGAGGGGCAGCTTTCACCTGGTTAGGCCTCCTCTCCCACCCCATTACAGACACTGCCAAGGCCCCTCTGAGCAGTTTGAAAACCTCAGATCCAGTCAAAGTCCTAAGTCCTTCATTTTAGAAATGGAGAGACTGAGGCACAGAGAAGGGAAAAGATTTGCCGAAGATCATGGAGTTGGCCGATGTCGGAGACTGAACTTGAACTCAGGTCTCCATGGTGGAGGGGAGTGTCAGGGGATAACAGCAGGACAAAGAGATGGGATGGGAGACTCAGCACCTTGGCCTGAGGGGGTAAGGGGACAAAGGGAGGTGAAAGAGCTGGAGCTCTGGAGGATGGGCTCTTGTGGGGCAAGAGGCAATCAGTCTTGGCTAAAGCGAAACTTGGGGATTGGATTATCTGAGGTTTTGCTTGGCTAGGCTCTCTGTCCCTTGGCCATCCTCTTTCTCACAGGCAAACAGCTGTAGCCTCCTGCAGAGGGAGCTGGGCTGAGACTTGAGTGCCTTAGAAAGTCTGCTCCACAGAAATAGCACTCACCCCTGGCCCAACTCGAGAGTATGAAAAGTGCTCTCAGGGGCATCTCATAATCATACCTCTTTTGAGACGATTTATTTTTTTCCTCTGGGCCTCAGTTTCCTTATGGGTACCTAAAATATGGTTACTTGTCAAGGTGGCCTTTAAAGTTCTTTCCAGCTTCAATTCCAGACAATGTTCTCCGGATCCCTGTCCCCCAGTGAACCCTCACTCCCACAGGAATTCTGGGACAAAACTTCTATTTAAATTGTTTGCAACTGGCACCTTGGACTTCACTAGGTCTTTGTATGGACTTGGAGGTCCATAGCTGAAGACTGGGTCCAGCCAACCCAAGCCCAAGAAGTTTGGCCAGAGAAAATCCAAGTCCAGTGGCTGAGGTCTAGGCTTTACAGGCTTCCTTCCCTGCTCGGCCCCCACCTCCCACCCCCAATCTCAGACACTGGGCCCTGTGGACTGTCAGGAGATGGCCTCTGCCAGACCACAGCAGGAAGGTTAAAAGGGATCTGGATTGCCCCAGAGTCCCAGAGCCCCAGTACTGAGCCCTGCACTCTAGAAAGGAGGAGGAGAGGGGAGGGGCCCCACCCGCCTGTTGAGGTCATGGGAAAGCAGCTCTGGCGCTGACACCTGGGGAAACCCGTTTCCAGGCTGCTTCCCACGCTAGTTCTCCTGGGAACCAGCTAAGCCCCAAGTGGAGAGCCCCATGCCTGTATCTGCCACCCCCCTACTCCAGTTCAGTTTCCATCCCATCAGCCTCTTTGTCCAGCCCCCAACCTTTAACCTAATTTCAGCCCCTGATTGTCCTCTGATACCCAACCTGCCTCTATCCAAACTGTAAGATCTTTGAGGAGGGCTCTTGGGGAGCCACAGGCAGAGAGGTCACTGTGGACTCCAGGAAATGACACAGACAGCAGTTTCAGAAACTTAATGCTTTATTTGCAATTCTGCACTGCTCTACCTCCTAGGCTGTGATGCTAGGGAGAAGGGTGACCCTCAGACCCTTCCTCCTTCAGGCTCTAATTTACAGCTCCTCCCCCTCCACCTGCTGGGCCCTGACTCTCACTTCCTGCCCCACTCCTGGACCAGCCAGTTTGGGCAGTGCCTAGGGAGCCCAGAGAACCAGCTCTTCCCAGGGACCAGCTGCCCCGCCCACCCTGGCCTTGGGGGTTAAGCGAAGCCCAGGTGCCAGCCTTGCTCCTCAGCTGCTCCACTTCCCCGGTCTCCTTCCAAGCCTCGCCCTCAGATCTGCCTCTTCCTCCTCCCCAGCTGCCTCTAGTCCCACGGCCCCCAGGCCTCACTTTCTGCTCCCTCTCTCAATCTTTCAGACCTCTCTTTCACAGTTCAGCCCCAACTTCTTGCCAAATCAGGCCTAGTCACCTTCCAGCCCTCCAAGATCCCTAGCTGTTCCCCAGGTTCTTCCTTGCTCCTGTGCCAAGGAGGGGTTGGCGACCACCATGAGGGGTCCTAATTCAGCCAGGTAGACCCGAGGGTCCACAATGAGAAACCCAGAATTGGATCCCAAACTGCTCGGAGGTGGCTGACACTCCTAGGACCATCCTATGAAATAAAAGTGCTCTGACTGCAGAAATCCAGTTCACTGCCTTCCCTCCTCCGGGCCTTACAACTACCCTGGCATCAGAATGGGCATTTAGCAGCCCTGTGTCCCACCGGCATTCAGAAGGGAACTGAGTCCCATGGGGGTAGCCTGGCCCTGCCAGAAGCCCCAGGTTCCAGAAGTCTCTGGCCATCGGCCAACTCCTCACGACCCTGCCATAGCTGTTCAAACAAAGCAGAAGAACTTTTTCCAGCGGCAGCGGGAGAGGGTACGCACACCCTTGGCATTCAGCTTCTTCTCCAGCCGGGCCTTGTGCTCGATGGCACTGAGAATGGCCGAGTCAAACACCTCCTTCAAGTTCTTCTGCGTTAAAGCCGAGCACTCCAGGTAGCAGCAGGCCCGGATCTTCTCGGCCAGACCCTGGGCCTGGGGTTGGGGCACTGGGCCCTCCCGGCCCCCCTGGTCCAACTGAATCAGTACATTGACATCGTCCCGCAGGTCGGCCTGGGTGCCCACCAGCAGCACCGGCGCCTGGGGATTGTGAGTGCGGATCTCCGGCAGCCATTTCTCCGTGATGTTTTGGAAGGAGCTGGGCTGCACCACGCTGAAGCAGGCAAGGAAGACGTCGGTATCGGTGTAGCACAGAGAGCGAAGGCGGTCAAAATCCTCCTGGGGTGGAAGGCCAGGGTCGTCAGGTTAATAGGCTAATTCCCTGCCACATGGAGCAGGAATCCACTTTTCACCTAGGATTTGTAACCAGGAGCCCGAGGCCTTACCCATTCCTGCTCGACCTAGGGTTCCCCCAGTCTCCAGCCCACCTCCCCCAAGGCTGCCCCTAGCTTCTCACCTGTCCCGCAGTGTCCCAGAGTTCAATGCGCACGGGGGCTCCATCCACCAGGACTTGCACTGCAGGGGCAGGGACCGAGAAGCCTGAGTTAGGAAGCGCGTCCTGGGGCCCGCCAGGCCCACTGGGCCTCACCAGCGCCACCTCGAGGCCTGCTCCCGCCTCCCTCCCCAGGGGCTTCCGTGGCCTCCCGCCGCGGTGCCAGCCTCGGCTCCCGGGTGCACCCTCCCCACCCCGGCTCACGCGGCCGCCGGGGCCGTTGAACGTACCGGAGAAGGTGTCCAGAGCCGTGGGCCGGTAGCACGCGGGGTACCCATTGCAGGTGTAGCTGACGATGAGGCTGCTCTTGCCCACCGCGCCGTCGCCCACCAGCACACACTTGATGCCCAGCTCCGGGGGCGCGCTGCCCCGCCGCGGCGGAGGGGTCGGGGCCCGGAGGGGAGGCGGCTCGGACTCGCTCAGATCCCGCGGGGGCATGGCCCGCTCCAGGTGCAGCAGAGGGGCCAGCCCGGAACGAGGCTCCGCTTCGCTCGGGGAGCAGGTTCCTCCGGCTGCCTCTGGCTGCCTCTGACAGAGCCGGTCGAGGCTGGGCGCGCCCGCTGGCCGCTACCCGCCGGTATATGTGAGGCCCCGCCCATTTCATCTGCATATCCCGAGCGGCCCCGGGCCCCGCCCACCGGCCTGGCAGCCTCCACCGCTTTGCTCTGCCGGACACCGCGCGAGACCCGCAACCTCAAAAACAGCAGGCGAATAAAGCCAGGCGGAAAGCTGACGCTCAATGCCGAAGAATCGCCAAAATAAGGCAGATCTAGGTACCTTGGCAGAGAAAGAGGAAAAAGCAAGCTGCAGAACACATAACACCGCATGAGCCCACCTCTGTTCAAATTAAAACAAAAACCTACATGCACGAGAATAAAAAAGTCTGGAAGGGTAGGCCCAGAATTGGTAATAGTGGTTACTTCTGGGGAGTTGGGGAGAAGAGGAAGAATTTCAAATTTCTGCTTTGTTATTACAAAAAAATGAAATTTTTTACAATCAATCATGTATTATTTTATAATAATTTTATTAATAAGATGCTTAAAAAGAAATATCCAGATCGTGAGTGAGGCAGAGAAACTCAGGCATAAGTACAGCTTGCAGGAGCAGCTTCTATGGTAGAGCTCCCTCTAGGCCCAGCCTGAAGGCAGGCTTTAAATACTTTCACTGTCCTCTGCTAAGGGAACTCTGGGTGGTGGAGAAGCAAGTTGGAGTGGAATTTCAAGGACAGTTCCCCATTTGAATGTTTTGTAAGTCCCCAAGACAGCTAGTATCAGTATTTTCATCATCATCAAAAGCACATACTAATTTACCTATTTGCAGGTACAGTTCTGGGTCACTCACTGTCCTTGTCCTAGAAGAGTTCACAAACTGAGACAAGATCTTCCAAGTAGCCCTGGGAGGTCACTGAGAGAGTGAAGGAATAGTAGCCTGATGCTAATTCATCTCTTTATTGCAGCCACACCAAGGGACACCAGGCCCGCCGTCCTTCCTCTGATCCCTAAGGCGGTCTTTCATCTCAGCCTATACAGAGGTCATTGAAAACACCTTAGCACAGGGCGTCAGCCATTCCTGGGCTTTTGCACGCCCGAGAGTGTTATTTGGGACTGTGGTGGGCAGGAGGGGAGGGTTGAATATCAAAGAAAAGAGAGAATGCTATTTCCCAAAGAATCGGTGCAATAAGAATCCATAAATCCAAGTCTCTAAATCACTTGGAAGATGTCTCAGGATTCCTGATTTTTATTTTTGAGTGGAAGGAGAGGAAAACAAGTAGAAAGTTGCTGATTTAATCATTAAAGATCCCCATCCTACCATTCTGTAGTATCCACTTCTACATCCCAGTGTCTATATTCTACATTCCCTTAGCCTGAATGTCGGGGGCTGCTACAAAATTGCTCACTGTAGACCCAAAGTCCCCAAAGACTTCTCAGACACATCCATGTAAGTTTGGTCATCTGGCAAATTAAAGAGACCCCAGAGTGTTGCCCTGCCACTGTATCCTCCTAGAAGGTCCAAAGGCTGTTGTTTTTTCTGTCCTGGAAAGACAGGCAAAAATGGGAAAATGAAAAGAGCTGGACATCAGGAGACTTGTCCCAATACTCCCAATTTGTCAGCTCACTAACTATGTGACACCACCCACGCTCCCCAGGAAATCACTTGATCAGTCTTGACTCTGAAATGACAGGTGAAGTTTGCGCCTCTCTGAAAACCCTTCTGGCCCTAGGAATCTGTGATTCAGGAATCCTAGGAAAGTTGCCCCAGCCCAGGTTTCTGAGATAAAACTAGTAAACACACACACCTGCACACATGCACACACACGCACACACACGTACAGTACACACATATTCTTTTCCACAATGCTCTTGTCCTTTTACCTAGTTTTATTGTAGTTGTAAGTTGGAAGGTAATCCTCTTTAATCTTTTCTGCAGGTAGGAGTAGTATAAATACTAGACAAATGGATATATTGAAGTTTTCTCTTTATAAGACAGGGGGGTGGTATCTCCTGGGCATGGGTGACAACCTGACTTGGCCTCAGATGAGCCATTCTCCTCTGGCCTCATGGGTGGAGACATTTTCTGACCTAGGTCCCTGTGTCTGAGCTGGTTTAGGGACAGTCTTGTCAGCAAGAGGGGGAGGGAGGAGACAACCTGGGGAGCTGATGAGTCACATATTTCTTGGCTAATGACTTGCAAATCTGGCTGCTGCTGCCGGGAAAGTCCCCTCCTAAGGGTAGATTGGGCCTGATCCCTCTCCATCTGCCAGATCTTCTGCCCCAACTTCCAGCCAGACACACATTCACTAGGATTAAAACTGGGCCCTGATATTCTTCTTGGTAAAATGGCTGATTTCTCCAAGGATTGGGGCAAGAAATATATAAGATGCACCTGGAGCATACAGAAAGTAAAGAAATGCTTAAAAAAAAAATTCCATAAAGATTGTGGGGGGGGGCATGTCAAAGGGACACAGGAACCGACTGAAAGAGCTCCCAGTGGCCAAAAATGGAACAGTTTAGGCAACAAAACAAAGTAGTATTGGATTATAACCCAAAGTATAAAATAAGACATACCTCATTTTATTATGCTTTCCTTTATTGTGCTTTGCAGATATTGCATTTTCTTTTTTTTTTTTTTTTTACAAATTGAAGGTCTGTGGCAACCTGCATCGACCAAGTGTATTGGAGCCACTTTTCCAACAGCATGTGCTCACTCTGTGTCTCTGTGTCACATTTTGGTGATTCTCTCAACATTTCAAACGTTTTCATTACTATATCTGTTATAGTGATCTGTGATCTTTAATGTTACTATTGTGATTGTTTTTGGCCACCACAAACTGTGCCCGTATAAGACAGCGAATTTAATCCACAAATGTTGTGTACATTCTGACTCCTCCCCCAACCAGTTGTTCCCCCCTGTCTCTCTCCTCCTCAGGCCTCCCTATTCCCTGAGATGCAGCAATATTCAAATTAGGACAATTAATAACCATATAATGGCCTCTAAGTTTTCAAGTGAAATGAAGAATCACATATTTCTCACTGTAAATCAAAAGCTAGAAATGATTAAGCTTGGTGAGAAAGGCATGTCAAGAGCTGACCTAGGCCAAAAGCTAGGCTTCTTGGGTCAAACCACCAAGTTGTAAATGCAAAGGAAAAGTTCTTGAAGGAAATTATAAATGCTACTCCAGTAAACACATGAATCATAAGAAAGTGAAACCGCATCACTGCTGATATTGAGAAAGCCTGAGTGGTCTGGATAGGAGATCAAACCAGCGACAACATTCCCTTAAGCCAAAGCCTAATCCAGAGGAAAGACCTAATTCTCTTCAATTCTATGAAGGCCAAGAGTAGTGAAGAAACTGCAGAAGAAAAGTTTAAAGCTAGCAGAGGTTGGTTCATGTGGTTTAAGGAAAGAAGCCGTCTCCATAACATCAAAGTTATGCTGCAAGGTGAAGCAGCAAGTGCTGATGCAGAAGCTGCAGCAAGTTATCCAGAAGATGTAGCTAAGATAATTGATGAAGGTGGGTAAACTAACCAACAGATTTTCAATGTACACAAAACAGCCTTCTATTGGAAGAAGATGCCACCTAGGACTTTCATAGCTAGAAAGGAGAAGTCAATGCCTGGCTTCAAAGCTTCCAAGGACAGGCTGACTCGCTTGTTAGGAGCTAATGCAGCTGGTGACTTTAAGTTGAAGCCAGTGCTCATTTACCATTCTGAAAATCCTAGGGTCTTTAAGAATGCTAAATGTACTCTGCCCCTGCTGTCTAAATGGAATCACAAAGCCTGGATGAGATAGCACATCTGTTTACAACATGGTTTAAGCCCACTGTTGAGACCTACTGCTTAGGAAAAAAGATTCTTTTGAAAATATGACTGCTCATTGACAATGCACCCAATCACCCAAGAGCTTTGATGGAGATGTATGAGATGAATATTGTTTTCATGCATATTAACACAGCATCCATCCTGCAGTCCATGGATCAAGTAGTCATTTTGGCTTTTAAGTCATATGATTTAAGAAATGCACTTCATGAAGTTATAGCTGCCATAGATAAGGATTCCTTTGATGAATATGTCAAGGACAATTGAAAACCCTCTGGAAAGGGTTCACCATTGAGAACATTCAAGATTCATGGGAGGAGATCAAAATACAAAAATTAATAGGAGTTTGGAAGAAGCTGATTGCAACCCTCACTGATGACTTTGAGGGATTCAAGACTTCAGTGGAGGAAGTAACTGTAGATGTGGTGGAAATAGCAAGAGAACCAGAATTAGAAGTGGAGCCTGAAGACGGGACTGAATTGCTGCAATCTCATGATAAAACTTGAAAGGATGAGGAGTTGCTTCTTATGGTTGAGCAAATGAAGTGGTTTCTTGAGATAGAATCTACTCTTGGTGAAGATGCTGTGAACATTGTTGAAATGAGAAGAAAGGATTTAGAATATTACATAAACTTAATTGATAAAGCAGTGGCAGGATTTGAGAGAACTGTCTCCAATTTTGAAAGAAGTTGTACTGTGGGAAAATACTATTAAACAGCATTGCATGCTGTAGAGAAATCTTTCACGGAAGGAAAAGTCAATTGATGCAGCATATTTCATGTTGTCTCATTTTAAGAAATTGCCACAGCCACCCCAACCTTCAGCAGCCACCACCCTGGTTAGTCAGTAGCCATGAACATCGAGGCAAGACCCTCCACCAGCAAAAAGATTACGACTCGCTAAAGGCTCAGATGACGGTTAGCATTTTTTAGCAAGAAACTATTTCAAATTCAGGTATGTTCATTGTTTTTTTAGACATAATGCCATTGCACACTTAATCAACTACAGCATCATGTAAACATAACTTTTATATGCACTGGGAAACCAAAAAATTTGTGTGACTCACATTATTGTGATATTTGTTTTTATTACAGTGGTTTGGAACCAAACCTGCAATATCTCTGAGGTATACCTGTAGATATCCATGAGTCCATACTAATATAAATAAATGATTGCATAAATAAATAAATAAATAAATAGGAGAGAATAAACAGATCTCCAATACAAAAGAATTCCAAATACTTTATGTAGATACTCTGCTCTCAAGGAGATGGAGTGTAACTCCTTACTTCCTAAGTGTGGGCTGTGAATTGTGACTTTCTTCCAAAGAGTAAGTATGGAAAGGGGAAAAAGTCACTTTACAGTAGAGAAATCTGACAAACACTCCCTCAGCCAAGTGATTAAGGGCATCATCAACAGTGACAAGTCATGTTGATATTATATACCCTTGATATGATATGATGATAACAATATTTTACCTGTCAAAAACCCATAATCTTGAGAAAAATGTCAGATAAATTCCAATAGTGGAGCATCCTACAAAATACTTCATCAATATTTTTCAAAATTGTTAAGGTCATTAAAAAAAAAAGAAATGCCTGACAAACCGTCATAGCCAAGAAGAGTATAAAGAGACATGACAACTAAATGTAATGTGTTATCCTAGTTGGGATCCTGGAACAGAAAAAAGATGTTAGGTAAAAATCAAAGAAATCTGAATAACACGTAGACTTTAGTTAATAATGTGTTGATATTGGTTCGTTAGTTGTAACAAATGTACCATATTAACATAAGATGTTAATAATAGTGGGAAATGGGTATGGAGTATATCGGGAACTCTCCGTACTATCTTCTTAGTTTTTCTGTTAATCTAAAGCTGTTCTAAAATATAAAGTCAATTTAAAAACAACAACTTGGCCCTGACCTTAAATCATAGCAGCAATAACATCTTGCTTCCAAAATGTCCAACACAGTTGTATGGAGCTTTAGGCTTGTAGAAGCTCTTTAGTTTCAAAGGCCAAGTAAGTTTCCTGGGAATGGGATGGGGGTGCTTCTTCCCATTTTCTCCTTGACTAGACTGCAGCCTAGAGGAGTCAATGTAATTGCCCCGAGATCAAATGAGCCAGTAAATGGCAGTTAGTTCCAGAATCAGCAAGCCATACATCGACCCTCGGGTGTGGTCAAATTTTCAGTTCCCTTATCTTGTTTAAATTTACTGCAAACATTGGGATACCTATAACAAAACCTCAACTCAATAAGAATAAACTGAAAGAATTCCACCTCCACTCCACCACTATGATTTTCATGCTTCTGTAAAAGGGGTTAACAAAAGAATAGCAGTTGTTAGAAATTTTATTCAAAAAGATCAAAGCAGTGGCTTTTGTGAGTTAAATGCACTTGTTTTGGTCTTTTCCATTCCTTCTGCCTACTCCACTCCAAGACCCCTAATCAGGCCTGCCACCCAGAGACTTAGATGAGACGGTCAGAAAGCTTTGAGGGAAGAGGGGGAGGGAGGATGAAAGAAAAATAATTTTATGATAAACACTTATTTATCATCATCATAATATTAAAATTAGATCTCACACCTTTTGAGCTTTCTAGTCAACTGGGTCCCTGGATGTTTTTCTCAACTGTCCTGGGAGGGTATTTGTGGCAAATTCAGTGGCCTGGGCTGAGTCTGCCCCATGGTGCTCTTCTGGAGTGGGGCTTCCCTGGCCAGCTGGGCCAGCCTCAAGGACCCCTCCGGGCTGCCCTTAGACCCTCAACCAACAGCTCAGGGTCAGGGCTGCTCCTCTGCTCCCCGCCTTCCCCTTGCCCAACACCCAGGCTCCTCCATTCCTTTCTCTGACCTCCTCTCTCTAACCAACTGATCCCAACTACAACAGCCCAGACCTTTCACTCAAGCCCTGGCTAATATTTTCAAAGGCCTATAGGAGTTGCCACCTAAAACATTTGTCTAAAAGGACTCCAGTCCCCTTTAATTAACTGAGCTCCCCCCTCCAACTTCCTTATTTCTAACAATAGTAGCTCAATTCTCTCAGTCAAATGAGTTGGAAGGAATTGGGGCCTTGAACAGGTTCCAAACCTCAGAATACCCTTGGACTCACTCTCTGTCTTCCTCAGTCTTCAGTTCTCTCTTTCAAGTGTTTCACTCCCTCTCTTCCTTTCCACATCCTCTGCCACAGTAATCACCTCCTACTCGTGTCTTGTTCATTTCGAGTCCACCCAAGCTTCCTAAAACAAATTTATTCTGTCATTCTCCCACTCGAAAACGTCCAGTGAAGCCCTGTTATCTTGGCCACAGGACAGAGCCTACGCATCTTTGCCTGGGATCACCCATCCTCTGATTAGAGTACACCTGCAGGATGCAATAATAAGCAGCCACTGAAAATGATCCCTAAGAGAGTTTTCAATTATGTGGGAAAATGTTATAAGATAATGCTAAGTGAAACAGAATTATATAAACAGTTCGAGCCCAAACAGTACCCCCTCCAAAAAAATAAATTTACAATTAGAATGAAAGAGGGACCAATATGAAGGGCAAAATGTGGACAGTCCTTACCTCTTTCCTCTAAGTGGGAAGCTTATTTTGCCTGATGTAATGAGCTCCAAGCACGAGTCAGCTATTAATTTTATATTGCTTATCAATATTTTCTCTTTTTTCTACATGTCACTTTTGCAAAGAAAAAAGCTATTGAAATGTGAAATAATGATACTTATGTATTGTATATTTAGGAAAAAGAGGAGATGCATGTCAACCTGACTGCCTGTGAATAGCAGGATGGTGAGTAGTTTGGGTCTCATTTATTCATTCAGTGCAGTATCCTACGAACCCACTGTGGGCTAGGCACTGTGGAAAGTGCTGGGTGTACAGAGGTGAACAAACAGGGCTCACCTGTTCCCCTGACCTAGCTCCACCCTGCGTCAAATCCCACTTCTCTGAACTCATTGCCTGTTTCACTAATTTTGAGAACACTCTGTGTTTCCAATGTGCATATCTCATACCTCAACTAGACTGTAAACCACTGGAGGCCAGGGAAGGGCTGAGACACCTTCTAGCTCTTACTGCCCTAGCCCAGTGGCATTCCATTTAGTAAGAACTCATTAACTATTTGTGGAGTGAAAGAAAAAAAGAACGAAGAGGAACCTGCACATTTTGCCCAGATGACCGAAGATTAGTGGGCAGCCCCTCCTTCTCCCTCTTCTCCGGTTCCAACAAATGCAACTTGTCCCAGCCACATTCTTAATTGCTTCTCTTTGAAGTCTGGCTCTATGACCAAAAACTGCCTCTTGAATGCAAGCTGGTGCTGCTACCACTGAGGTCCTCTCAGGTCTCTGGTGTTAACCTTACAGCATATGTTATCATTCGATGATGACAATGATGATTGTGATGATGTTCATGATGAACATCAGCAATTTTATAAAAAGAGAATGCAATCAACAAGCATTCAATTAAAAATTGTATTACTCCAGTATGCACAGCTGTGTGATGATACTGTAAGCCAATGATTGTAAACTTCAGATGTTTTCTATGATATGTGATTATGTCCCCATAAAATTGCTTTAAAAATTGTGTTACTCCAAATTTTCCTCTTGGCATTGCTTATATAAATTCTTATTCCACATACCTGTCATCAGAGATGATATTTACATTGGTTAGGAATTGGTTTGGCCTCAGAAAAGATGCCAGCCATTTGTTGTAGCAGCTTTCTAGAAGACCTTTGCTGGGCCAGACATTAGCTCTTTGATGTCTGGATCCTGGGGACGGGTGACAGGGAAGTACACTGCAATCTGGGGCACACCTGGGAAAGTGGATATTTACCGACCAGTATAGAAATATTTCAATATTTTAATAACTGGTGTGGCCATACCAGTTTATACCTGTCAACTTCATCAGTCTGGTTGGATTTGAAATGAACCTGAAGAAACAGTTCGAATTGGGCCCAGAGGGGAAAGAGAGAGAGTCTGGTTTATTTCGGAAACTAAAAATAGCTTAGCCTAGCTGAGGCAGGAGTAAGCTGGATAGGGCAGTAGAAGCCAGATCCAGAAGATCACACCACAGCTTCTCTTTTCCTTTGGGATTATTTCACTGGGGAACAGCTAGGCCTAGCATGACCAGGACTAAGGGATATTCCAGGACACAGAACTTTCAGTGCTAAAGTTCTGGACAGTCTCAGGCAAACTGGAACAGTTGTTCATCCTAGTTAGGTCCCTTTTTGCTCCTACTAATAGTTCCAGAAAATGACAGCAATTGAGACCAGAGAACGGAGTTTTCCAAACCAACATGAAATCAGCTTTCACTGCTTTTAATGAAAGTACTAAGAGGAAGGTACTGGGTTTTCTTCATGTTTAGGTCTGTATGAGGTTAGTATTTATAAGGTGAGTTCCTTTTCCCTCTTTATCTTAAATTACATCTTTGTCAACCATAGACAAGTTAGCTTGATGGCTGCGAGCATGGGCTCTGGGGCCAAATGACCCGGATTGGATAGCTAGGTTGTGTTACTCATTAGCTGTTGACTACTCCAGGCCTCAGTTTCCTTGTTTGTAAAATGGAATTAGAATAGTACTTAGCTCATAGAGTGTTATGAGGCCTAAATGAGTGTTGGAGAATGATTAGAAGGGTGTGGGTACAGAGTGCTCTGTACGAGTGCGCTATTTTTATAATTATCTTCTCCCTGGGTCAGGGCACATGTTTGCAGATGAAGTCAAGAGCCTGCCTGAGAATGAACAATATAAATTTTGTCAGGTATAGGTTCAGTAATTTTGTTTTCTGAAAATGTTGTCTTCCAGATAGGGAGCTCAAAAATGAAGATGGCTTTTATTTAAGTGATCATTCTAATATACAAATATGGTTCTTATTTTTGTTTTACAGATGAGGAAACTGAGTCTTCGTGCAGGGTAAGTGGCTTGCCCAAGGTCTCACAGCTAAGAGAGAGCAGCAGGATCCAAGGCCACATCTGGGGCTCCAACACCTGCCCTATTTTCAGTCCTCCCCTTACGAATGACAGGCTACAAAGCAGGTTATATATTGTGTTGTTATCCTTTGTCTTATATGCACTAATTAACATTCTGACATTTGGCCAAAGATATTTTTTAAATTTTGGTCTGTAATCAACCTTGTTTAGGCATAACTTACATACAATAATAGGTGCCCATTTTAAGTGTATAGTTCAATGAGTTTTGACAAATGTGTATACCTGTGTAATCACCACCAGCACAATCAAGATATAAAACATTTCCATCTCCCCTAAAAAGTC
The DNA here is from genome assembly GCF_015220235.1 of Choloepus didactylus. NCBI lineage: Eukaryota > Metazoa > Chordata > Mammalia > Pilosa > Megalonychidae > Choloepus > Choloepus didactylus. Next base: position 140,675,641 of record NC_051310.1, on the reverse strand, counting down.
CCTTCTTGCTCCTTCCTATTCAACCCCCTACCCCCCACCGATGTCAGGCCCCAGGCAACCAATGATCTGTTTGCTGTCACTATAGCTTAATTTTCATCTGTTCTAGAATTTCAAATAAATGGACTCATACTCTGTGTACTCTTTTGTGTCTGACTTCTTTTGCTCAGCATAGTTGTTGTTTCTTTTTAATTTTATTTTAAAATTTCTAAAATTTACAAACACTCTTTGCCCACCAAGCAACAACTCCCCTTTCCCTCCTCCTCCATCTCCTGATAACCTCTAATCTACTTTCTGTGTCTACAATTTTGCTATTTCTAGATATTTTATATAAGTGAAGTCATAGAGTATTTGTCCTTATGCACCTTGCTTATTTCACTCAGCATATTTTCAGTGTCTCAGAACTTCCTTTTACAGCCAAATAATATTTTGTGCACGTGAGTACATTTGTTCAGCATGTTTCTGTGAGATTCATTCATGCTGGTGTGTGTAATAACAGTTTATTCTTTTTTTTCCTTGCTGAGTAGTAGTCCACTGTATGGATATACCATAATTTATTAATCTATTCTGTTGATAGATATTTGAGTTGCTTGCAGTGCAGGGCAATTAAGAATAAAGCTGCTAGCAACATTCATGTACAAATCTTTGTGTGGACATATATTTTCACATCTCTTGGCTAAATACCCAAGTATGGAATTGCTGCATCACAAGGTAAGTGAAAGTTAATTGATTGTACCATTTTATATTCCCACCAGCTATGTGTGAGATTTGCAATTACTCCACACCCTCACAACACTTGGTATTGCCAGTCTTTTAAAATATTTTGGGTTTTGCTGGTGGTGCCGTTTTTAATAAAAAGTTTCTTTAATTTTTAAAAGTTTGAAAACTGTTTCTGTAAGAGGTGATGTGGGTGAATATATAGGTAAATTTAATCCATCCATATTCAGTGTGACAGAATGTGTGTAGGAATGCACACTACACATCAAGCCCTGCATTCGTTCAACAAGCACTTCCTGAGTACTTCCAGTGTGTCAGGTCTTATGACCTGAAAGTTCATGAGGGCAGGAAGCAGGATGAGGAGTAGCTGTTAGATTTTATTGGGCTTCACATTAATCAGGGAAGGCCCCTGGCTGAAGCCTCAGAGCTTTTGAAATGTATCTTAGACTAAGGAATAGGTAAGAAGCATAGCACGGGCTCTGAGGCAGCATCCTAAAAAAAATTATTCCCTGGGCATCATCTCCACATGCCTCTAAATGGACTGTGACAAAGGTTTGGCTTATAGTGAAATCACAGAATGTTAGAGCTGAAGGGGACCTTCAAGAAGGTTTAGTTCTACCCTCACAACTTACAGTTGAGGAAAGGAGAAGGGGACTCAGCGGGGCTGGGTGACTTGTCCAACAGCATCCAGCTGAATTAGATCCCACAGCCCGAAAAGGGGGTGGGCGAGCTTCGGGCTCTGGAGAAACAGCACCCAGGGTGGTTGTGGGAGGGCAGAGTCCAGCCTGGGGGGCTCCCAGCAGAGGGAGTGCTGGCAGAAAGCACTGAGCCCACCAAGACTTCCATACTCCCCCGGAGAAGTTTATAAAACCATGCTGACAATTAAAACTTCATTTTAAGATTAAATGCTCGCAAAGGATGACATTTACGGGGTACTGTATATATTGACTATGTATAAATAAAACTGGTGGGTGAATGGTGGTCCTTTCTTTTGTAAAGTAGGAGCTGGGGAGGTAGAAAGGACCTGCCCCTTGCTCCCAAGTGCCTTCTCCTGAAGGGCATTTTAAAGGAAAGAACCCAAGGAAATAATGAAGCTCTGGAAACATATCCCTTTAAAATTATTTGTGCCCTGTGTGCCTTGGATGATCTTTTCACATCCCTAAGCATTGTAAGAACCCCAGTTTGAGGACCACTGTCAGGAGAATGCTCCCATTTCCCACCTGGAATAGGGACAATAAGGGCCACTGGGCCTCAACCCTAGAGGATGGTGGTGGGGAAAGAAGGCAGGCTGGTAGGCATGTGCCTTTGGTGAGGCTTTGACATTCACTCAGTGAGAGAACGGATGACAGTAACAGGGAGGGGGGTGGATTTTTGAGAATTGGGATGACTCTGGTGGGTCTGGAAACATCTGGAAGGGAACCAAACAGGAAGGAGAAGAGATTTACGACCAGTGAAGACGTGTTCCAAGTGGGCCCAGGGCCCTCTTTCCTTTAGAATATTTTGACAGGAGCCAACAAAGTGTCAGGTTCTGTGCCAGGACATGGAGAACAAGACAGAACCACCCTTGCCCTTGGGGAGTTCACAGTCTTCGGAGAGAGACAAGTTACCGGGTGGTTGCAATGCGGGGTCATCAGCACAGGAGCTGTGGGAACACCAGGGAGGGGCCCCTGAAGCTGTCCCAGAGGGAACAACCTCCAAAGTGAACTCCCAAGACCAAAGACTCAAGTCTGGAGGGGCATGGTACATTCTGGGAACATCCTTAGGTCAGCATGTCTGGGACACTGAGAGATGAGTACAGATGGCATAGAGTTTAACTGGAGTGGGGGCAAAACACTACCAGGTTTTCTTAGTAAGTCTGGTAGCTCTATTTTTTCAACTGTGTACATATATTACCATGATCAAAATAAAAATTAAACTAAAAAACAAGCTATTAAAAATGGGAAATATTATGTAGTACATATGTCACCACAATAAAAATTTAAAAAAAAGAATTACAAAATCTCCAGTGCAGAAAAATCCCACATAATTTATGTAAATCACCCTCAAGGAGACAGAGAATAACTCCCCACTCCTTAAGTGTGGGCTGCACATTTCCAAAGAGTACAGGATGGAAAGGGGGAAAGCAGCAGAGCCACTTTACAATGGAGAAACCTCACCAACACTTTCTCAGCTGGGTGATCAAGGTCAACATCAACAGTGATAAGTCCTGTTGATATTATGTGCCCTTGATAGGATGTGATAATAACAGTATTTTACCTGTCAAAGACCCATAATCTTGACAAAAACATCAGACAAATTCCAATAGTGGAACATCCTACAAAATACTTGATCAGTACTTCAAGGTCATCAAAAGGAAGGAAAGCCTGAAAAACTGTCACAGCCAAGAGGAGTCTAAGGAGACATGACAACTAACTGTACTGTGGGATCCCGAAAGGGATCCTGAAACAGAAAAAGGATATTAGATAAAAACTAAGGAAATATAAAAACATATAGGCTTTAATACTAATGTATCAAAACTAGTTCATTAATTGTAACAAATATACCATGCAAATGTAACATGTTAATAATAGGGGGAAAGGCTATAGTGTATATGGGAATTCTCTGTACAATCTTCTCATTTTTTCTATGACTCTAAAATTCTTCCAAAAAGTAGTCTATTAAAAAAAAAACTAATTATTCACTTAAGTCAATTCAATCATTGCATTTGGTCTGGATTTTCGGCCAACAAGTACTACTAATAGTTAACTTATATTGAGCATTTTCTAGGTACAGACACATTGCTGAGTGGTTTGCATAATATCCTATCATACTAACATTCCTATAAGGTAGGTTTTTCTAATTTTACAGATGTAGAAACTGAGGTGTAGAGAGCTCACTCTCACAGTTGTTTGATAAATATTTACTAGTAGCTGCCATGAGTTTACACACATCTCATACGCAACTGTCCAGAACTGAGCTCAATCTTTATGGCCTCTGCCCCAACAATGCTGTCACTGCCACCAGCTGCCACATCTCCCCAGGAACCTTTCCCGCACTTTTTCTTCACCTCCCCGCGTCTGATATGACACTAGGTCCGTGGGGCCCTTCCTCAGAAGTCCTCCCCAGAGTCTTCCCAGTCTGCTCTCTCTTTCCCCTGGGTGGGCCCTCAAAGGTTCTCCTCTATCCCTGCCTCAGGTCTCACCCTCTCTAATGTGGTCTCCACCCAGTCGACACCCATCTTTTAGAATCCACATCAGATGATCTCATCCGCAGCCTCAAAGCCTCTGATGGCCCATTCAATTACTTTCCCAATCTCGGCCTCAGCTGGTCCTATTTCCTCCACTTCCTTTCTCCCAAGCCCTCCAGCCAAACCTCACATTGCAGGCCTTTGTTTTGGTGTTCTGAATAATGCTGTCCTTTTTTTTGCCCTTGGAGATCACACATGCACTTCAGGTCTTAGCTCAAATTCATCTGCTTTCCTACAGGAATCCTCTCTCTTTGGCTCAGCAGTCAGCCCTTATGGTCACACTGGTTCTGAGGAGTAGAGGCTATGAGTTCTCTAAGGCATCTCTGTATCACCACAACCAACTACTGTTGTGTCAAAGCAACATGCCCACGCTTCATAATTAGGTGCCAGTAAGTGGCCAGGGCAGGACAAGAAGAGCCAAGCAGCTCTGAGGGGAAGCTATGAAGTCCCCTTCTGTATTGGACATTATATCAATGAGCTTTCATATACATCACCTCATTTTTTCCTCAATACAGACCCAGGTGGGTCTTTTATAGCTATTTCTGTGGATGAAATTGAGGCTAAGAGCATCAGATGTGCACAAAGTGTCACAGTTAGTGAGTGGTTGGTGAGGGATAAGAAAGCTGGTCTCTGGCTCTTATTCTGACGTTTAGCCCAAGGATTGAAGAATGAGCACGCGGAGGTGTATTGTCAGGGGCCCACTGAGCCCCCCCCCCCCCATATGTCTCAGAGAGCAGTGGAACCCCAGGAGGGGATTTTGGGGACTGAGGTGGATGGAAGGATTCTATGCCCTGGAGACAACTTCTTTTGCTGACGTCTGATTGCTTTCAATGGGGGGCGGGTATGGGGAAGAAAGGACACCCTTTCTCCATAGTCCAGACCAGAGGGAATCAGCTGTACCTCCCTTCTCTCAACTTCTATTGGGGGAAGGCACAGTGCGGAGGTTAGTTCTGCAGACTCAGCTTGGATTTGAATATCACCTCCTGGCTCTCCCACTGGGTCTCATGAACTTGGACAAATTGCTCCATCATTGTGAACTTCAGTTTCTGCCTTTGGAAAGTAGGGGAAAGAGTAGGGCTTATCTCATATCTTTAGTATGAGAGTTAAATGAGATAATAGTGAATATTAGGGACCAGAATGGTACCTGGTGCTGGGTAAATGCACCTTTTATGATTATTTGATGCTTGATTGGATCAATTTGTGTTTCCCTGTTGTGGAGGGCCGGAGATCTAGGATGGGGCCTTATGCACTGAGCCGGGCAACTCCCTACCTGGGATCACTTTTCCAATGGCAGGAACTTCCTGCCCATCTCCTCTCTCTCACACCTTCCCTTTTGGGACCTGGCAGGTCTGGCAGTGCCCCAGCAGGGAAAGTGGGGTCCCAGGGGCAAGTTGGGTCAGGGAGACACTCACGGCTCTGGGGCTGGGCATGACGATAAGTTACCCCAGACAGGTAACCCCTCCAAGCCCAGAGAGCCCTGGATGGGGGCTGGTGAGGGTCAAAGTTCTCCGTGCTTGGCACTGAAGTTGGGCAAGAGTAGCAAGATCACACAATTTATCGCACAAACCTGGACGCTTTAAAAATTTTTTCTTTTTCATTAGAGAAGTTGTAGGGGTACAGAAAAACATGTGGAAAATAGAGTTCCCATACATCCGCCCCAATTTTTAATATTTTGCATTAGGGTGGTACCTTGGTTACAACTGATGAGAGAATAATTATTATAATTGTAATATTAACTATAAGCCATAGTTTACATTAAGGTTTACTGCTTGCATTGTACAGTCCTATGGTGGTTATTTTTCATTTTTATTCTAGTAGCATATATATCACCTAAAATTTCCCCTTTCAACCACATTAAGATAAATTAATTCAGTGGTGCTAATTACATTCACAATGTTGTGCTACCATCTCCGCTATCCATTACTAAAACTTTTCCATCATCCCAAACAGAAACTCTTTACCAATTAAACATTCACTGTATTTTCTACCTCCAGCTCCACTCCTGGGAACCTGTATTATAGTTTCTGACTATGTGAATTCATTTATTCTAATGATTTCATATCAGTGAGATCATGCAATATTAGTCCTTTTGTTTCTGGCTTATTACACTCAACATGATGGCTTCAAGGTTCATCATATTGCTGCATGTATCAGAACTTCATTCCTTTTCATGGCTGAATAATATTCCACTTCATGTATACACCACATTTTGTTTATCCATTCATCTGTTGATGCACACTTGGGTTGCTTCCATCTTGCGGCAATTATGAATCATGCCACTGTGAAATTTAATGTGCAAATATATGTCCTACTCCCTGCTTTCAGTTCCTTGGGCAAACCTGGAGGCTTTCTTTAAAAATTATTATTCTAGTCCTCGACACTTTTGAGAGTAAAACAGAGGCTTAGTCATTATGCCAGAGCTACCCTCAAAAGCCAGCCTGTGGTCACCCTGGCCAAGAGCCTTCCACTTTAGCAAGGTAGAGTCCACGGGCCCCAGAAGAGAACAGACTCCATGTGGGTCTCTTAGGTCAATTGGAAAGGGAAACTCAACAGCAGTTGCACCCAAGCGCTCGCAGCAACCTCACTAGGACCGCTTCCCTAACTTTAGGCTGGGCTGCTCTTACCTTCACCATCTGCCTCCACCGTCACCTGTCCCTGGTTCTTGCCAGGCTTTGCAGTTGTTCATCCCCTGCTCTTCTGCACTGTGGCCACATCTGTAAGGAGGCAACATGAAGGCAGGGCCTTTTGTCCATTTTTTTCTCTGCCATGCCCCCAGAGCCTGGAACAGTACCTGGCACAGAGGGAGCTTACAAACGAATCCATCAATTACTTTCCTGGTACTGTACTACCTATCTAGTTACTGACCCGTCGTCCTCCTGGATTATGACCTTCTCTGGGGCAGGAATGGCACCATACTCATCTCTGTGGCCCTAGCGCCCATCGCAAGGCCAGGCACAGAGTAGGTGCTCAACAGTATTTTGTTGAGTGAATGAATGGACCTTAGCTGTGTTCTGTCTTGCCTGTCTCCTTCTGTCTCCCCAACACCGATGAGCCGCTTCGGAGCAGGTCAGGGCAGTACCTGGCACATGGCCTCCCGCTGGTCTGGCCACCAGTTCTGCCACTTCCTGGAAGCTGATGGTGTGGCTGTGTGGGAAACGGGAGGACAGGACCGCTGTGCCTGTGCCTTGTGTAGCTGGGAGCAATACAGCGATTAGATTGAGGAAGGGGAGATTCTCCTGAGGACTAGGGCGGGGGGCTGTTTAAAAGGTGGGTCGGGAGCTATAAGGATTGGCTTAGCAGTCAGTCTCAGGCAGGGCAGCCCAGGCATGAATGAAGGGTGAGAGGGCGAGCTCTGAGTCTGGAGCAGCACAGAGCTAGTGGGCAGGGCCTAAGAAAGTCGGGATTGCCTCCTAGAGTCGAAGCCCGAAATTGCAACACGGTCCTGTGGCGAGGGGCCTGCGTTCACCAGGGCCCGCCCGCCACGCCGCTCCGCGCAGCACGATGGGTGGCAAGACCCGCCTGGACCTGAGAACTGCCGCTCCACCCCCAGCTCCAGTCTCTCCAGTGTGCCTAAGGGCCTTGGCCCCGCCCCGCTCTGGCCCCGCCCCTCCTGGCGCTGCCCGCCTCCCCGGCCCCGCCCCATGGCCCTTGCCGGGTCAGCTAGCTTCGGGTCCCGCAACGTACCTGCGCAAGCGTACGTGGGGCTCTGAGAACCCGGAAGTTGCGTTTTAGGCGCGCGTCACGGGGGCGGTGTAAGCTAGCTGTCCCGGCGAGGTTGGGAATCTCCTGGGGTCTGCGAAAGGGAGCCTGTGGGGTGCAGGACTGCACCAGATTCAAGAGGGAGGGCTTCCCGGTCTTCTGGCTCTATAAGGCGAGAGCGGGAAGATCCTTAGAATTATACGGAGAGACGTGGGCGGCAGATCCCCAGGATCTGTCAGATCCCTGACGAGGCTGGGGAGTCGCAAATTCCACTCCGGGGCGACGGGGATCCCTGGAGGGAAGCCCTGTTGTGATTCCCGGGCCCCGCACTAGGAGCTCAGAAGCAGGGCGCCATGGCGTCCATCCTGGATGAGTACGAGGATTCGCTGTCCCGCTCGGCCGTCCTGCAGCCCGGCTGTCCCAGCGTGGGCATCCCCCACTCGGGTAAGGGGCGGGGGGCGGTGCTCCCTATCTCGGCTATTCTGGCACCTGCAGGGAAAGGGGAGGGCGGCTCCAAGAGCTCAGGTTCACCTCCGGGACGTGCAGTCTGTCTCTAGGCCCCTGATTCTCCTCGGGCTCTCTTGGCCCCCAGCTGGTGGATAGTCGAAGCTCGAAAGCAACTGGAGCAACCGCGTGATCTAGGCCCAGCCGCCACTGGGGTCCTTCTAAGAGGGAACTGGGGCTCAGAAAAGGAAGTGACTTGCCTACAGGGCCGCAGTTGGGCTATTGGAAGAACTGAGGATAGGCTCCAGGCTTCTGATGCCTGATTCTTTGTTTTATTCACCAGGATCCTTCTGGAGGGGGAAGGGAAGGAATGGACAGAGAAATTGGTGAAAGGGGAATGTTATAGGGGAAGGAGAAATGCTCCTAGAGGGAACTTTATTTATCACTGATCAAAGAAAAATGGAGGTGATGTATTTTAGGCCTTGGCAAGAGCTGGATGCAGCCTGGAGTTTAGGAGAAATTTTTGTAGAAAGTAGTGCAGAGTTGGCAGAGGGGTCTGAAATGCTGGGGTATTTTGAGCAATGGTCCAGGAATGAAGGAAAGCAGCTACAATTTGATAAACTAGAGCAAAAGCAGCTACAGTTTGATAAATACCACTATTTGGAATGGTTCCCCGGGGCTCCCTCTGCCTGACAAGGAGTCTCATTCTTCCGGAATCTCACTGAGAGAAACACGGCTTGGGCAGGGAGGAGGAGGGGAGAGAATGGAGCTAGACTACTTTGGTTGAGCTGGGATTCCTGAGCCAAAGACTGATAAGGGTGAACCCCCAAATCCCCAATGCCCCAGTACCACTGGGAACAGGTGCATCATGGTGCAACAGCATCTCAGGGTTTCAAAGATTCAGCCCTTTACTGCTAGCAGAAGTGTGGGAAGAGCCCAAGACCCCTAATATAGAGGTGACTGACTAATTGATATCAAATTATTTGTTAAGCAAAGTCCTGGGGGTGGGAATATGTCAGGAAAGTTGTTGTCTCTTCTTGCCTGTCTGTCTTTTCCATAGATAACCTTTTCTTTGCCCCTCACCTTCAGGGTATGTGAATGCCCAGCTGGAGAAGGAGGTGCCTATTTTCACAAAGCAGCGCATTGACTTTACCCCTGCTGAGTGCATCACAAGTCTTGTTGTCTCCTGCAGTCAGCTCTGCATGAGCCTGGGCAAGGATACACTGTTCCGGTAACCAAGGGCCCTGAAAGACTTGGGGGTAGGGTGTGAACTGGTGACATTTGGGTCTCTTAACTGCCTGGGGCATTTCTTCTACTCTGGCGGGTAGAGCAGTAGATTTGGAATTTGGGGGAAACATCCTGTCCCTTCCCAAAGAGAGTAAATATAGGGCAGTGGTTAAGAATCAGATCTAGATTCAGATACCAGTTCTACCACTTACCAGCTGTGGAATCTTGAGCAGGTCACCCAATCTCTCTAACCTTGTTCCTTCATCTGTTAAATGTAGTACCTACCCACAAGTTAGTCAATAGATCAAGGAATGAAATGTATCCAGTATAAATGGAAGTAATATATGACAAAGGTGTCAGCGAAAGTGTTATCTGTCTGGAATAAAAGCCAGGACTCTGTATCACAAAAATGAATTCTAGGTGGAGTAATTATTTAAATATAAAAAATAAAAAATGAATGTATTAAAAGAACATTTAACACCACTCTAAAGCAGTGCCTCAGAATCCAAGATGGTTCAGGAAGTGCACTGTAAAGTCGAAAAAAAGGGAGAGATTACTGTCTTTAATAATCTATATACAGTCTTGTGGAAAAAGCATTGGATAGAGCATTGATAGCTATGAATTCTGGTTTCAGATGTCTTGTGTATAAGTCAGTCTGCCTCAGTTTCTCTTTCCGTAAAGCAGAATAATGTTTACACCTTAATCTGCCTCTCAGGGAGACCATGTTAATAAAAATTATGTCTATACAGTAACAAAAAAAAAAAAATTTAATAAATGTCTGTGTCCTTGGTCTTTCTTATGTAAGCTAGGAAATCCAGAATCCATAAAGAAAATATATCAATATATTTGAGTATGTAAAACTTGTTTCAAGGCAAAAACCAAAACAAACAAAAAGCGCTATGAATCAGGTCAAGACAAAAAATAGATGGTCAAATAATGTTTGTTTCACAGTGATTAAGGATTTACATCCCTGTTCCTTTAAAAATCTTTACAAATTATTAGGAAAAAAACAATTCAGTAGAAAGGAGAGCAAAAAATATGAACAAGCAGTTCACACAAGAGAAACTCCAAATTTCCAATATACCTATGAAGATAATTTCAATCTCTGGGAAATGCAAATTAAAATAACAATAAGATACCATTTCTTAAATAAGATACCATTTGTTAAACCTATCAGATTGGCAAAAATTAAAAACAGTAATATTCAGTGTTGGTGAAGATGCAGGGAAATGGACTCTCATACATTACTGATGAGAGTGTAAATTGCCACTATCTTTTGGAAAAGTAATCTGGTAATGTCTATTAAAATTTAAAATATTTTTAATTTTGACCCATTAATCTTACTTGGGAATATATCCCGTAGACAGTAAAGCATCAGTTTGCAAGGGAATTGATATGAGGGTATTGATTGCAGTATTATTTATGGTATGAAAAACTGGACCCAAGCTGAATGCCCATCCAAGAAAATTGTGATTAGATTATGGTTGGGCCCTAAAATGGAGTATTATGCAATTATTAAAACAAAGAGAGCTGTGTCCATTGGCCCAGTGGAATGTTCACGAAATATCGCTAAGTAAGAAAAGCTAATTGCAAAACAATGCATACAGTATACACATACACACGGTATAAAGGCATTTTTGTAAAAACAGCAACAAAACAATCTATTTTACATTATAAGCTTGGAGGAGAATGTTAACACCGGTTTTCTTAATGTAGTTGAGAATGAAAGGGGATTGGGAAGAAAATCATTAGCTTTTTCTTTATACATCTTTGCACTGATTCTTTAGTTAGAATGAGCTTATAATCTGAAAATAATTTAATAAGAAAAATATAATTTAAACAGGAGTACCCTCAGAGTTATTGTGAAGACAAGTAATACTAGATTAAGCTCTTGGCATGGTGCTTGATATATAGAAAGCACTCAGTAACCATCAGCTACTTTCTGATTTTGTTCCTTTACTCACCCCAGCCATCTTTCTTCCCGTATACTGGAGATTCATTGACCAGAAGGGAAAGACTACTGTTTAGTGAATTCTCAGAATGAAATGGAGAAGTTTCCAGAGCTCAAGGCTCTTTATGTGTTTCTGGGTGCCCTCAGGATTGTGTTCAGAATTTTCTGTTTGTGAAGCTTTCAGGGAAGAAAGGCTATGGCTTTCATCACATTCTTAAAGAGGCCTGTGATCCAAAAAAGTTTAACTGCTGCCCCTCTGTAGACTTGATACTGTGACTCTCATCCCCACAGCATTGACTTGGGCAAGACAAACGAACCCAACCATATGGATCTGGGGCGTAAGGATGATGCCAAAGTTCACAAGATGTTCCTGGACCATACTGGTAAGAGGTGGTGGAGGTCTGGGGAGGGAGGCCTATGGATCAGTCAGTGGCCCAGGAAGGATGGGTGAGATCTAAGAGTGGTGGGGAGCCAGGAGAAGGCTGAGGGTGGCAATGGCAACATCCACTAGGGTGCTATGCTCTCCCCACTCCAGGCTCTCACCTGCTGATTGCCCTGAGCAACACTGAAGTCCTCTACATGAACCGTAACGGACAGAAGGCACGGCCACTAGCCCGCTGGAAGGGGCAGCTGGTGGAGAGTGTGGGTTGGAACAAGGCCCTGGGCACCGAGAGCAGCACAGGCCCCATCCTGGTTGGCACTGCCCAAGGCCAGATCTTCGAAGCAGAGCTCTCAGCCAGCGAGGGTGGGCTTTTCGGCCCTGCCCCAGATCTCTATTTCCGACCATTGTACGTGCTAAATGAAGAAGGGGGTCCAGCGCCTGTGTGTTCCCTTGAGGCTGAGCGGGGCCCTGATGGGCGTGGCTTTGTTATTGCCACCACCCGGCAGCGCCTCTTCCAGTTCCTAGGCCGAGCCGCAGAGGGGGCTGAGGCCCAGGGCTTCTCAGGCCTCTTTGCTGCCTATACCGACCACCCACCCCCATTCCGTGAGTTTCCCAGCAACCTGGGCTACAGCGAGTTGGCCTTGTATACCCCTAAGTTGCGCTCTGCACCCCGGGCCTTTGCCTGGATGATGGGGGATGGTGTGCTGTATGGTGCCTTGGATTGTGGGCGTCCTGACTCCCTGCTTAGTGAGGAACGAGTCTGGGAGTATCCGGAGGGAGTAGGCCCTGGGGCCAGCCCACCCCTGGCCATCGTCCTGACCCAGTTCCACTTCCTGCTGCTGCTGGCGGACCGGGTGGAGGCGGTGTGCACACTGACGGGGCAGGTGGTGCTGCGGGATCACTACCTGGAGAAGTTTGGGCCGCTGAAGCACATGGTGAAAGACTCCTCCACGGGCCAGCTCTGGGCCTACACTGAGCGGGCTGTCTTCCGCTACCATGTGCAGCGGGAGGCCCGGGATGTCTGGCGCACCTATCTGGACATGAACCGCTTTGACCTGGCCAAAGAGTACTGTCGAGAGCGGCCTGACTGCCTGGACACAGTCCTTGCCCGGGAGGCAGATTTCTGCTTTCGCCAGCGCCGATACCTGGAGAGTGCCCGCTGTTACGCCCTCACCCAGAGCTACTTTGAGGAGATCGCCCTCAAGTTCTTAGAGGCCCGGCAGGAGGAGGCTCTGGCTGAGTTCCTCCAGCGAAAACTGGCCAGTTTAAAGTCAACTGAGCGTACGCAGGCCACACTGCTCACCACCTGGCTGACGGAGCTCTACCTTAGCCGGCTCGGGGCTCTGCAGGGCGACCCGGAGGCTCTGAACCTCTACCGGGAAACCCGGGAGCGCTTCCGTGCCTTCCTTAGCAGCCCCCGCCACAAGGAGTGGCTCTTTGCCAGCCGTGCCTCCATCCACGAGCTGCTCGCCAGCCACGGGGACACCGAGCACATGGTGTACTTTGCTGTGATCATGCAGGACTACGAGCGGGTGGTGGCGTACCACTGCCAGCACGAGGCCTACGAGGAGGCCCTGGCCGTGCTCGCCCGCCACCGCGACCCCCAGCTCTTCTACAAGTTCTCACCCGTCCTCATCCGTCACATTCCCCGCCAGCTGGTGGACGCCTGGATTGAGCTGGGCAGCCGGCTGGATGCCCGGCAGCTCATCCCCGCCCTGGTGAACTATAGCCAGGGTGGTGAGGCCCAGCAGGTGAGCCAGGCCATCCGCTACATGGAGTTCTGCGTGAACGTGCTGGGTGAGACCGAGCAGGCCATCCACAACTACCTGCTGTCACTGTATGCCCGCGGCCAGCCAGCCTCGCTGCTGGCCTACCTCGAGCAAGCAGGGGCCAGCCCGCACCGGGTGCATTATGACCTCAAGTACGCACTGCGGCTCTGTGCTGAGCACGGCCATCATCGCGCTTGCGTCCACGTCTACAAGGTCTTGGAGCTGTATGAGGAGGCTGTGGACCTGGCCCTGCAGGTGAGCCCACGTGTCTTGACTCCAGCCAGGGGAGGGGCCTTTCAGATGCCAGAGTGCTGTGGGGGTAGTGGCTAGAAGTGAGGGTCTCTGGCTTCCGTTGCAGAGAGTTGTGGTGGTTAAGAGCACAGACTTTGAAGTCAGGGTTTGAATTCTGGCTCTGCCACTGACTGTGCTGTGTGACTTTGGGCTAGTTTTTGAATCTCTGTGCCTCAGCTTACTCAGCTGCAAAGTGGGCATAATATTGTAGTACTTCCGTCATCATAAGCTGATTACAGTATTGTATATAAAAACAATTAGAACAGTGCCTGGTACACAGTGTTAGCGATTGCTCATAGTGGTCTTTAGGATCAGAGAGGGAAAGTGCTGAGCTCTAGGTTAACATTTCTCAAAGCATGAATCGTCCACCTGCAGGATCATAGAAAGTGCATTTTCAAATGCAGATTCCTGGGCCCAATCTCAGGACTTAGTGAATAAGAGTGTCTGAGGGTGGGGCCCCCAAATCTGTATTTTGGAAATACTCCCCAGGCGATTCTTAACTTCACTAAACCTGGAGACCTGCCACCATACGTAGCTTTTTCATAGCTGTGACAGGGACCTAAGGCCCATTACTGAGACAGGTTCCTTTCCTGGCTCCTGGCATCCCATACTCACTTGCTGCCAGGAAGGCTGGGAGCCCAGCCTTAGGGGCCTCTTTTTAGGCCCAGATTATCCCTGGGCATCCGTCTCTCCCACAGTCTTATCCCAGGGCAAGGAGGGAGCTGTCCCTAATACCCACAGTCCCCTGCAGGTGGATGTGGACCTGGCCAAGCAGTGTGCGGACTTGCCCGAGGAGGATGAGGAGCTGCGCAAGAAGCTGTGGCTGAAGATCGCACGGCACGTGGTGCAGGAGGAAGAAGATGTGCAGACGGCCATGGCCTGCCTGGCCAGCTGCCCCCTGCTCAAGATCGAGGATGTGCTGCCCTTCTTTCCCGACTTCGTCACTATTGACCATTTCAAGGAGGCAATCTGCAGCTCGCTTAAGGCCTACAACCACCACATCCAGGAGCTGCAGCAGGAGATGGAAGAAGCCACAGCCAGTGCCCAGCGCATCCGGCGAGACCTGCAGGAGCTGCGGGGCCGCTACGGTATCGTGGAGCCCCAGGACAAGTGTGCCGCCTGTGACTTCCCCCTGCTCAACCGCCCTTTCTACCTGTTCCTCTGTGGTCATATGTTCCATGCTGACTGCCTGCTGCAGGCCGTGCGACCTGGCCTGCCTGCCTACAAGCAGGCCCGGCTGGAGGAGCTACAGCGAAAGCTGGGGGCTGCTCCACCCCCCACCAAGGGCACCACCCGGGGAAAGGAGGCCGAGGGAGGGGCTGGGGCTGGGGGACCCAGCCGGGAGCAGCTCAAAGCTGACTTAGATGAGCTGGTGGCTGCTGAGTGTGTGTACTGCGGGGAGCTGATGATCCGCTCGATCGATCGGCCCTTCATTGACCCCCAGCGCTACGAGGAGGAGCACATCAGTTGGCTGTAGGAAGGTGCTGCTGCCCCTGATAGGTGAGCAGGCAGGCGGGGACAGCTATAGGAGCACATCAGTTGGCTGTAGGAAGGTGCTGCTGCCCCTGATAGGTGAGCAGGCAGGCGGGGACAGCTATTTGCCCCCTGTTGGGAAGGCCACAGCCTAGTCTTTGCTCAGTCATCTTGAGACTACCGGGTGTGACCATGTCGGTGAGTGGAATTACAGCTGCTGCCCGTGAAGTGTCAGCTGAGCGCAATCTGCCAGCTTCTCGTGCTGTTCTTCAGACCTGCCTTAGAGCCACTGTACCCAGGCCATCAGCCTGTCCACAGCAGGTGGCCTTAGCCTGGAGAAGTCAGAAGTCTGACCCCATTACTGTCCCCTCTTGCATGTAACAGCTCTTTTGTCCTTTTCACTCCCCACGCATACCCTCCTCACTTTCTAGAACGAGAGTTTCATTCTTCCTTCTTTTCACTCTGTGGCCTCTGGACCTCTAGCTCTCCTCCCACAGAGGAAGCCCTTTCTTCTGTCTCTCTCTAGGTTCCGGGAAAGGTGTGCAGGTGGTGGGTGTGCTCCTGTGCTCTGTGTCTGGGGATCAGGAAGAGGGGTGCCCTAGGGCAGAGGGCCTCAGGAGGACGGTGGGAGGTGGCAGGGGCTGGGGGAGAACATTAAATGTCTGCACTGCACTGGTGGCTCTGGAGTTGATGGCTTTGTTGACGCTGGGCTGAGCGGTGTGTGCGTGACCTCCAGGAGGGACTGGGGTGCCTCAGGGAGGCTGCAAGGGCTCTGCCTGCCCTCCGGCTTTGGCCCTCGGTCCTTCACCCAAAGACAAGACAGAATGGTTTTACCATATTCTGCTCACTTCCTTGTCCCCGGACTCCGTCCTACAGGAGGAATTACGGTTTCCATCCTGAGTCAGGGAGCCAGGATGTACTTCCCTATGGCCAGCAGGTGGTGCTGCTCCCCCACGGAATCGTCAGCAGTTAGGCAGCTGGGGCACTGCTTGCTAGTCTTTTTCATCTTTCCCCTCCCTGGTTGTCCCAAGGATTTTCTGGGAGTCTCCACTGCCTAAACATGATTCTAAGCTCCTCATTCTTCTTCCCCCCATTGGCCTTTAAGCATGCTGTATTTTGCTTGCCCCTTTCTTTGCTAGCCTGGGTTACTGCTCAGTTCTGTCTAGCTTTGATATAGCCCTGCCACTTCCTGGCATTTAACCCTAATGCTGAGGCCTAGCATGGAGATTTCCCCCACCCCCTCCTCTCTAGATTACATTTCTTTAGTAGGTTCCTGGAGACCAAGTCTAGGGAGGCCTGGAATTGGTCCTTCCCATGGCTTCAGCTCAGCACCCTTTGCCCCGTGGACTGGTGCTCACAGTGCACTGCTGGGCTCTATGGGTGTGGTCTACCAGCTGGCCCAGATAGACACAAAATAACAGTGAGTGTTCCAGGAATCAGGCCAAGACAAGACCCACCTGGCTGGTGGCTCCAGGTTTCTCTCTTCCAGCCTGATCCTCTTCCAAGACTTTATCTCCTGCCATTCTGGTTGAATCTTACCCTGCCAAGTTCCCCCAACCAGTAGAACCACAGGGTCTCTTCATGGCCTCTGCCAACTGAGGGAGCCTGGAAGCAGCCCTTCCTTGATGGGCCTCAGACTTCCCGTCTTCTCCCAGAAGCAAGGATGGAAGCAAATGTGAGGGTGTGGAGTCCCATTGGGTAGAGGACACCCCACTCTTCTATTCAGTTTCCACTGTTCCAGGAAGATTCAGAGCACTCCAGCTCCCTTTTTCTCCCCATGTCCCCTTAAACCTAGACATGCCCAAGGCCCGTGTTCTCATTGCCAGTGAGCAGTAGGTGTAGGACCTTGGTTTGCCACAGGGGAGGTCACTTGCTTACTTAGATTAAAAAGCTTGGGGCTTCTGTCTGTGCATATAATGGGTGCTTAATACATGTTAGTTAAACAAACAATGCCCTCTGGCTCCCTCCTTGAGGGCTTGACTAAGGCAGCCTGGGGGCCACTGCCCCTTTTGTCCTCTCCTAAGACAGCCCATCTGGTCCTAGGCCTCTTTCCTGGAAAAAGGCCCCAAGCTTCCCTGGCACCGACAGTGGGCTTCCGGTGAGTCAGGGCAGTGGGAAGCCACAGCTCTTATATCCCTGGAAACAGGGACTAGGCCTGGAATAGAGGGGAGAGAAAAGGCCCTCAGGGCTTTGGCCCTGAGCCTGGGGGAGGAGGGCCAGAAGGAGTTGGGGTGGGGGAGCAGCTGCTCAGGCCAGGACCAAGATGAATGAGCTGCTTCTGGAGCCGTCACTGGAAATAGGAGGAGTGGCCACAGGCAGTGACGCTGGGACCAGGGCAGGAGGCCTGTAAACAAGGAAGCCACCTGGGGGAGATGCAGGGCGGCCACTGGTCGTGGGGAGCAGGTGCTTCCTGAGGCCCGCCCTTGAGAGGGCCCTGGGGGGATGCCCTGCCCAGGCGGCAGCGGGCACCAGGGGGCGCTGTCGGTTGGCTTCCAGCATCCACCCAATCACAGCGCTAGTTCCTGGGGGCGTGGCCACTAGAGGGTGTGCCTGCCCTGTGCCCTGGGACCGGCTTGCCCGCCCTCGCTCCCTTCTGTCCCCAAGGCAGAGTGGCCAAGGGCACCCTCCCTGGCAGGGAGGGTGCAGGGCTCAGAGCCTGGCCAGCCAGGGTGTGAGCTCATTCCCCCTCGGGAATGCCAACTTTCGCAGTTCCTGCCCTCTCCCCCCAAGTCTCAGGTTGCGGGCCGGGGACTGGCATCAACCCCATTGGTTGGGAGGGGGCTCCGAGGCCATCAGGCTCCAGGCTGCCCTTGGCGGTGCCCCCCTGGCGCCAGGGAAACAAAAGGTTAGGATCCCAGAGGGAGTTATCTGGCCCCACCACCACCGGGTGAGGGAGAGGGGAGGGGTCCGGGGGGGGCACACCTCTTTTCCACTCCCCTAGCTCTGCAGATTCTTCGAGACACTTTCAGAGGCGGAAATTCCCAGAGGTCAGAGGAGGGAAACAGTTAATTCCTTTTATTCAATGGATCCCCCCTACACACCTCCCCCCAACTTCCTCCCTCCACTTCCCGCCCCCCCCCTGTGTGAACAGGAAGTGGAGAGGAAAAGGCTCTGAGTAGAGCAGCTGGGAGCGGGAGGCAGGGAGTGGGCAGCAGGCTTGCTGCCAGCCCTGCCCCTCATGGTGACTTGCTGGAGGGCCAGACTGCCTGTGGCCTGGGAAAGAACCTGCAGCCCCGTTGGCGAGTGGCAGCCGAGCTGGGAAGCAGTCCAGGGTCCGAGTCCCCACTCCACCTGCTCCCAGGTCAGGCTGCTGGCCTGAGGGTGCAAGGCATCCTCTGCAGCCCCACCCGCACCGCCAGGCTGGGCATCCTGGGGCTGGCAGGCATCTCTTCAGGCGGCCGCTAGTTCTGGCACTGGTTCCAGCCACTCAGCCCCTTAGCCCTGCCAGTCCTTTGAAGCTCATGCAGGGCTTCCTGTTTGGGGCGGGCAATGCCAGGGCCCCTCCCCCACCATTGTTCTGTAGCGACCATAGGTCCATCTGTTGCCTCATGCTGGGGCCCCTGGGCAGTGCCACACGGGAGCAGCCCCACAAAGGACCCTGCTGGCAGCTTTGCTTGTGTGGGGTGCAGCTGGGCCCTGTGGCCGGCTGAGGGTGGATGGTGGTCAGAGGCAGCCCAGGGTGGGCAGTAAGAAAGAGAGAAGATGTTAAATAGTTCTAGTTCTTGGGCAGCTGGAACCCTCCGCTTTCTCCTCTGCTTGGAGCACAAAGATAATGATATTCGGGGGGCTCTGCATGCTGAATTCCCCAGGGGAGGAACACCATTCTTGGGCCCCGATTCCAAAAGAGGGTACTGAAGCAGAGGGGCAAATATCAGTCTAAGATGGCCAATAAAAGGAGTGCAAGTCAAATCTGAATGCCCCATGATCAGATGTTTTCCTCTCCCTGAGCAGCTTTGCCTTTTCTCAACTTTCGCCTTGAAGTAGCCCTCTTGAGCTGAAAGCAGTAATGAACCATACTACAAGGTCATAGGAGGTTAGGGGTGGCCCTAGATTGGTGGCCAGCAACCGATGTGCACTGAGAACAAGTCCAAGCAGGCCTGGCAGTAAAAGGGAAAGGGGCTTTGGTCCAGCCCCCAGGGAGTGGGGTGCTGCTCCTGGTTCCCAGGCTGCTGTGGCCAAAGTTCTGTTTGTATTTCCCAGGTGCAGAGGCAGGTGCCATATATCTCTAGCTCACCTCTCCTGATGTTACAGCTTTGTCCTGGGACCTGCTTCCTTCCTGGCTCCCCCACAGGACTAGAAGCCCAGACAAGGTCTGTGCCACCCCCCTCACCAGATCCTGCAGCTTGTCTCCCCAGCCCGGCACCCAAACTGCCTTGATCATGACTTCGAGATGAGCAGAGCTGAAGAGACTCCAGATAGAGTTCATAGAGTTCATAGAGTCTGTGTAACACTTGTTCAAGTAAAAATGTTCATGAATGTCCCAAAACCTAAAATAGATATTCTGGGCTTCCCTGGAGGGAGCTGTTCATTGGGCCTGTCCTTTCCTCTTCAACCTCAATCGCTGTAGAATGCCAGGGTGCCCAGGAACCCAGTTTGAAAACCACTGAGCTTCCAATGCCACCTCCTGATTTTATAGATGCTGAATCTAAGATGGGGAGTGACTGGCTCACAGGTAGCTGGTGGCTGATGTGAGCTCCATCCAGGACCCTGTCCCTTCTCCATAAGATTCACTCAATCACAAGAGCCAAACACTGCTCTAGGCCGTTCATTACACTCATTCTCTATCTCCATCCAAAGCAGGCAGAGCCGAGGGCCAGGGAGGTGATCAAGGAGTAAGTGCAAATCTCTGCTTTGCCCTTTACCAACTGTCGGCTTAAGTCACATCCTGGGAACCCCAACTTCTGCACCTGTAAAATGTGAATAAATGTAACAGACCTCAAGAGGATGTTGTAAAGCTTATGAAAGTGTGTAGCACATCTTTAGAGGTAGCCCCTTGCCTGGCACATGAGAATTCCTGTCTGCTCACTTTCTCTTACCCTTTATTCTGCTCTTCATTCCTCTAGGGCCAGGACCCTGTGGGCTGTATTTCGGCCCTTCCCCCACAGATCCCTCTGATCTCTTCAGGAATCAGAGCAGAAAAGGGAGATAGGGGCTTACTTGAGAAGGTTTTTCTGGTTTCCTGAAAAACAGTGACTTTAGGGAAGATGTTCAGGACGAGAATGATAGAAGTGCCCTCGGGCCTGTGGAATGTGGCTACTAAGGTGGGACAGGAGTGCCCCCACTTTGGGGCAGGGAGGTCTTGCTTTCTTGGAGGAGAGAGGGTACCACTACAGCTCCAGGAGACCCATAGGACAGGCCAACGACCCTCACAAGTCAGCCCAGAGCTTGCACAACAGCCTGGCTGGCTGACTGGCACTCTCTTGGGAGTCTCAGAAAGTCCCCCCTTGTCCTCTCTCAACCCTTGACCCCTTGGGCCTGCTGCAGACCAGAATTCCAGGCAGCTGGGCTCTTTTTTAACCTTCTGTTCCTGGCCATTTCCCTCTAAGACTGGGACTCAATGACACCCCAAATCCCCACCTTATGGCCCATCCTTTCACAGCCTCTTGGGTGCAGACCACCTGGAGCTTCCACTGGGGCAACACCCTACGGGAACCAGTGGGGATCCTTGACCACAAGCCAACAGGACCGCTGGAGTCTGGCAATCTGAAGGGCCCAGGCTTTACAAGAGAATAACGCCCACAAGTGATCCTGAATGGCAGACGTCCTCCCAGGTGTCCTGCCTGACTCCATCTCTGTCCCAAACCCCAGTAGCTGAAGCCAGGAACAGCAGACAGAGCCTCCCGCCCTTCCTGGCATCCTCTGAGCAGCCAGTGTCAGAAGAACCCTTAATACCACTCCACGTTAATACATGTCGCGCCTTGCTGCATTCGGTTTCACAATCAAATAATTCCCTTTGGTTTTCTAGTGGAATTTTTGCTTTTATTTTTTTAGGGTTTCTTGGCCTTTTTTTTTTTTTTTTTTTTTTAAGCAATCAGTCTAAATTTGTCATCACACACCCCCCATTTCCACCCCTAAGGCCTCCTTTTATCCCCTGGAATCTGGAAACCATATGTGCGGGCAGAAACCCCCCAGCATCCCCCACCGCACCCTGGCCCAGCCCGGCCTCCACTGGGGCAGCTGTGTTAACTGGGGAAGAGTCTACACTCCAGGCTGGGGCTGGAAAGGGAGTTTCTCTTTGGACCTTCCCAGCTCAAGGCATGGAGAAGCCATGTGGTCTAGTGGTTAGGACTGGAACACACGGGTTCTGCCCCCAGCAATCTCTTTGACTAACTCTAGAAGCCTGGGAAAGTCCCTTTGGCACCCAAGGGACTCAGTTTCCCTACCAGCGAAGGGGCTCAGAGCTTCACCAGCTAGTTCAACTCCTTACCTGCCTTGGTAGAAAGTTTTTGAGCCAAAATTCCTGCTCAGTCACTTACAAGCTGTGTGACCTTAGCAAGTTGCTTGATCGTTCTGAACCTCCAATTTCCTCATCCATAAATTAAAGACTATTGTACCTACCTCCTAATTGTTAGGGTTAAATAAGACATATTTTCAAGGGCCTAGTGCATGGCATGCTGTAAAAGCTCAATAAACAGTAGTTGTCACTGTTAATAATAAGTGAAAATACAGAATGAGGTGGGAGTGTATCCTTGGCAGGTGCTGCCCTGAGGCCAGGCCTGTCTCCTGCTCGAGCTGCCTTGTCAGCCTTCCCTGGGCCTCCCCTGCCTCTAGAAGGGGCAGGCATGTGTTTCCAGTACTTGTGGATCAGGGCTAAGGCCAGGCTGCTGTCCCTGTCTCCATGACGACCCCAGCCCCTCCCCTCCTTCCTTCCTCAGGAGCTTTCTGTTTACTGTAAACAGCTGCCCCAGCTCAGCCCTAGCTGATCCAGCCCAGGGCCAGCCCAACCCTCTCCGAACTGGGGACAGGCCTGGTGTGCAGTCTGGGCACAGAGTCCTGGGCTCCAGGCGGCTTTTAACGGGCGCTGCTGCCACCTTAATGGGAGTGGAGGGGAGGGGAAGGAAAAAGGGGAGGGGAAAGGCTGTCACCCCAGACCAGTGCAGCCGGGGCCTCATAGACAAGGAGCAGAGGGAGATCACCCTAAGAGAGCACGGTAGACAGCTCTCTGGCTTGGTCTCAAACAGGCCTGGGTTCAAATCCCGGCCAGCATTTGCTCACTTTGTGACCTCAAGCTGGTTATTTAACTTCTCTAAGCCTCATTCAGCTTATTGATTTGTAAATGGAAATAGTAATATCATCCTCAGAGGATTGGTTGCTGGGCAGATTAATGATAAAGCATGTAAAACCCCCAGCTCAGTGTTTGGCACATTGGAAGCCTGCAGTGGCCATTGGTGTTATTTCACCTCTCGGATTCTCTTCTGCCCAGGACCCCTGGAGGAGTCCCAGCCTATTCCTTGATCTGGCATTCCCCAATTGCACAAGCATACCCATGTGCACAGAGCACATCTGGACCAGTAACAGCGTACTCATAGGAGCCAGGTAATAAATGGAACTCACATGATTCCGTGAAAGTGGAGGAGTCCAGCTGTTTCCTAAGTCCTTACGGGGCCTGAATGTGCGACTTTGGAGCCATCTCTAGGTCACCACCACTTCCTGCTTCTCCCTCCACTTAGCCCTGGGGACTGCATCACCCTCCCTGCCAAGCTGGCTGCAGTGCAGGTATACAAGGAATGCTGAAAGCTGTGGCCCCCCTCTCCTGTGGGTCAAGCTTTCAGGGCGAGATGAAGCAGAGACACTGGGATGTGAGCTCGTGGCTCCCAGCTCCCGATGAGCCCACATTGGCTCCTTTGATTCCCTAGCATCCTTGGAAGTGCTGGCCCAGCCAGTTTGGAGAAACTTACGGAGTGAGATTTAGTCCTGCCATTCCGCTTACCATCAGCTCATCCAGCATCCCTGAGCAGAACCGGGGCAGCTGGGGTTTAGGAGGGGCATTCATCGATTTGAGTCATTCCCCACAGGCCCATGAGTAAGTGTGGCTCTGGATTTCCAGTTTGGTCCTACCACCACCACCACCACCACTGCCTGAAGATGATGCCCTTCGGGGTCTTCCAGGGCTGGGTCCCTGTTGGTGCAGCCCTGGGGTTGGGCCCTGAGCTCAACTCCCTCTGGAGCAGTGGGTGGTGACAGGAGGCTTGTGGGCCTACCTGATTCTTCTGTCCCCTCACTCCCTTGCCAACACGAGGCCTAATTCCTTGCCCCTTGGGAGTTTCTGTCCTTACCCTGGCCTGGACTGCATGAGAAAGGAGAGGAGCCCCTATTACTGAAGTCAGCCCCGTGGGCTGAGCTGGAAATCCCCCACTTCTTACCTTGGCCGCTTGAGGAAACAGCCTCCCGGCAGAGAGCCGCCTCCCCGCCAGGGACTTTTCTCCTGGGGGTGACACGGCATGCAGGGCAGCTCCTGGGACCCCAGCCTCCTGAGCGCAAGCCGCACTTCAGCCCACCTGGGGATCAGGGGAGTGTGCCACACTGGACCATCTCCCCCCAACCCCCCCCAAGGAACATGGCGGCCAGGGGTTCTGGAACCCACTTGGGACCTAAGCAGGCCTGAGAGGGTGGTCAAGAAAAAGGGAGACCTTGGGGCTGGTGTGGCTAGGAACATCCCGACTGCTGGGTGGGATCCAGGAGTCTGTCCAGGCCAAAGAGGCTCTACACCCAGGGCACACCGACCCTCCCCACCCTGGCACCCAGCTGGAAGCAGGCTTTGGACAGGACTGAAAGCCAGTGACACAGTGGTGGAGTCCAAACCTTTTTGATTATGAACCTACTTCTGTGTAGATGATACACTACAGTCAAAACACATATTAAATATTAAAGTTCAGTTTATTTTTTTGAAAAAATTAAGTATAAATAGAAATCTTCATATTTCCTCCCACCCCTCAAGAAATGGCCTTGCTCACCCCTGCACACAACCCACTGTGGAGCCCACTGCCCTGACGCAGAGCTGACTGTCCACGCCAAAGATGGTGAAGGATATGGTGGGGGGGGATGTCGCTGATTTAATTTTTTCTTTTTTTTTTATTTAATTTGATGTAATATAATTATTTATTCATTTATTTTTTAGAGCAGTTGTAGGTTTACAGACAAATGATTCAGAAAGTAACACAGTTCCTACATACCCGCCTCACACACAGTTTTCCCTATTAACATTTTGCATTCCTGTTGTAACTTTGTTACGATTAATGAACCAATATCATTATAATTATATTACTAACCATAGTCCATAGCTTACATCAGGGTTTATTCTGTGGGTCGTAGAATTCTATGGGTTTTTTTTTTAAATTTTTATTATGGTAACATATTTACGAAATAAAATTTCCCATCTTAACCACTCTTGAGGCTAATTTTCTTAATACACTGCAAACCACAAATAATTGAGAACCACATCTGAAGTTCTTCTATTTGTTGTTAATTCGAAAAGAAACTTGGTCATCTCAGGCAAGCCCCGATAGCTATGGTGGCGCTTATTGTGCAGGTCCCACCCCAAAGTCCCAGGCAGCCTGTCCTGAGAACCACAGCACCCAGATGCAGAGAGCTTATAGAGGAAGAATGCCTCAGCTTGTGTGTGTGTGTGTGTGTGTGTGTGTGCGCACATGTGTGCATGAACGCCCCGGGTGTGCCTTTCACACAGCCTCCTCAGTGATGGCCTCTCGTTTCTGGCCTGCTGGCTGTGGAGGCCTCAGCCACCTGCGTCACAGCCACCTGCATCCACCCTACCTACCAGAGGCCTAAGAACCCTGCCACTGAACTGGGTACTTTTTCTCACCTGCCTCCCTCACGTCATAATCTCTTATCCAGCAATGCAGGGATCAAGTTATGCGTGAGAGGTGTGGAGCCCAAGGCACAGAGAAGTGCCAGGAGTTTCCCGCAGTCACCCGCTGGCCTAGCAGCTGGGTCTCCCGCATGCTTCCACTCTTCCTGGGGCAACTCTCCTCGTGTTCTGCTGCCCTGGTCCTACAGTCCTGCCTGACGCTTCCGAATTTTGGTCTGGGAAGAAACAGCTCCCAAGGGCCTTGGGACCTCAGTCTGCAGTCTGCCCTTTCCACCCCAAAAGAGAGAAGGCAAGCCCAGGACCTTCTCCTTGTCCTTAGAAATGTGGCCTAGGCCATGGGCAACCCTCCATAGCCAGGAGCAGGGGCCCCATGGGAAGAGGGTAGGGGTCTGACTTTTCTGACCCTTTCCCCCTGACTCTAGCTTGCCTGGCTGGCTCTGGGCCAGGGCCGCCTCCTTCATTCAAAAGCTCTGCGCTGTGAGGCTGGCAAGGGGAAGGGCAAAGTGGGGGGGCAAGGGGAGAGCTCAGCTTCCAGCCCCATAACCCCTTCCCTGCCCCTCCCTGCACTGACAGCTGTAATCTGCTTGGGAAAATCTTTTTTTTTTTTTTTTTTTTTTTCCGCACAGGAAAAAATATTAGTTGTCCCGATAACAAGGAAAACAAAATCCAGTGCAGGGCATCAGAGACTTCCTGAGGCGGGAAACAATGTCAGGGCGCCCAGTGGAGGAGGCCCGAGCTTGGAGGCTCCAGGGAAGCCGAGAGAGGACACTGGCCCAGGCCTATCCGGCCGGCGGGGGGAGGGGGTTGACAGATTGAGGATCTTGGAAAAAAGATTTCCCCCCCAAAACCTTGAAGTCTGGGCCGTTGAGCTATATCCGGGAAATGATTCAGGACCCGAGCACGTCCCTGCGTGGGGCTAGGACCCCCGGCTCAGGTGCTCTGGAGTCTACCTCTTCCCATTGGTGCTGACCCAGACCCGGGGGGTTGGGGTGAGGCAGGAGGGTCCCTTGCTGGGGGCCTGGCTGAGGCAGTGGGCACCCGTGGGCACCCCTCCTCCAGGCTTCTCGCCTTGTGTCTGGCCACAGCTGCTTCTCTGTGTACTTCTCCATGGGGGTGGGGGGCGAGGGGAGGTGTTAAAAGAGGGGGACTCCTCCATGGGCCCCACCCCAGGCCTAAAGGACACTTGGCTAGTCTCCTCTTGAGTTCAATCCCCACGTGCCCTTAGCTGGGTCCAGTACACCCACACTACCTGGTGCACTCAAGGTGGTCTCTAAGTGCTGTGGGCTTGGAGAGGGGAGATGAGGGACAGGTGAAGCCCTCAGATTTAAAGCAATAGTTCTCCACCCTGACTGCACACTGAGTCACCTGGGGAGCTTTTAGGCCAATTAGATCAGTCTCGCTAGAGCTGCTCAGGTGACTCTTGTGTGTGACCTCTGTTTCAAGGCCCTGTAACCCTCCAGTTACTTCCTGGCTGCTCTGCTTCACCTCTACCATCAGGACAGGTCCCCTCAGCTTCAGATTAGAGCCCCTCGCAAATCACCACCCAGCTGGCGGCCTCTGGAGGTGCCTGCCGAGTTCCCTACCCAGCTGGAGGCCAGCTGCCCAACCCAATCAGTTCTGGGTTACCCCCGCCCCCTCCCTCTGCTCTTTCTCTGTCCCTCTGGGCAATGACGCCTAGTGGCCTTTGTTCTCAGCCAACAGGAGTGTGACCAGAAACCTACCCACAGCTTAATTACAGCCCCATTCTCTGGCCCTAGGCTGGCCACCATCCTTACTCAAGCTGCCCAGCTCTACCACTCGGCATCCACCCCTTCAGCCTGCAGCCCAGGCAAGCCCGGTGCAGCTCCTCCCCCCATGCCAGGGTCATCTCCAGCTTTGTTCCTTCCCCCACAATGCTCTCAGTCCTTGCACTGTGCAAGGTCTCAGGGCTCCTGGTGGGAACAGAGACACCGTGACAGGCAGGGTGCTGCTACACTCTGCCAAATCCTTGAGGTCACAGACCATTCCAGTTCATTTTTTTCTTGAGAATCACTTTATTGCACGTGTTTTAGGAGTGGGGCTCCCTGGGAAGGAAGCAAGGAAAGGACACAGCAGGCCCCATCCAGGTGGGCCTCTCAGGGGCTGGTGCCCGGGGACATGATCCAGGGGTTTTGGGGAGGCCTGGGTGGTGGCTGCCGCTACTGCCTCCACTGTCACTCCTGCTGGAGCCTAGCTCTGTTGGCCCTGGCCCCGGACCCACGTGTCTGTGTAGATAGTTGTGATGATCTGGTCCTTTTCATCCATGAAGCCACGGAGCATCTGCTCTAGCCTCCTGAAGCTGGCATAATACAGGCCCATGCCCTCCAGCATGGGCAGGAGGCAGTGTTCTGGCACCTGCTGGTTGTGTTTCTGCTGCCTCTACCTCAACTCGACCTTGTGGCCTCACACCATGGAACTGGGCCTGGCAGTGTGCACTGGGAGGCACCCAGGAGCTGCTCTGTGCCTGGCAGGCAGGCCTGGGATGGGCTGCAGTTCCTGGAGACTTTTGTGGGGGCTTGCCAAGTGGAGTTGGTGGTTGTAGCTGCAGCAAGCTCTACTCACAGCGGAGTACATGGTATGCCTCACTCAGCTCCACAAAGCAGCTATGCAGGGTGGGTTCCCAGTCAGGGTGCAGCTCTTTGGACTTGGTGAAGAAATCTCGGTTAACTTTTTCAGAGCTGGCATCAGAATGCACCCCAGCAGTTCATGGTGGTTTATGGGGCCAGACCACTGCTCAGTAGCTACTCTAAGGAGGTGGGAGGGCTGTGGGGCCATAGTCGGCATGTGGACAAACAGGGGAGGCATGGTGGCAGGCAGGCAGCTGTCACCACCACTGTGACCCAGGGATCCGGGGCCCTTCCCCACACTGGTCTCAGTGTCTGGACCTCTGATTCATTTTTAATTCTCTACAATCATGCACCAGCCACCTACTAAGTGCTGGGTCTGTGGAGACAGGCACTTGGAGAAAGCTACAGCCTTGCTCTCAAAGGCCTTCTCAAGATATAGGGAAGAACTCTAAAGAGCAATCACATTTGTATTCTCTGCAACCGCCCCACTAGCACATGGGAATATTGCAACCACTCCATAAATGTTTGTTGAATGGACACTTGTTTCTCAAGTGGAGCATAGACTGTCCTTCCCTTGGCAGATGACATCTCAGGGGTGACAGACAGGGAGGGGTTCCAGTTGTATCAAATGTCTCGAATGTTAAGGTAGGGAGATAAAGTGACCTGACCGGGGTGGGGGGAGCTGCAGTCTACCTGAAGAGGAGGACTTACTGGGGTCCCTTTTGGCTCCCAGCCAGGCTTTTATCAGACAAGGGGGGCTTGCAAAGCTTCAACCTGTGGATCACCATCCCTTCTGCCCAAATGGTCTTGCTCACCTGGAGGATCACCACACTGGGAAGCAGGACCACTGAACAGACTTTTCCCTTCTCCTAAGGGGGCCTTTTTAGCCTTGGATTCCCAGTGGTCTCCCCTTTCCCTCTAGAGGAGCCCGGCCCAGCCCCACTCACCCACCATAGCGTTTTCCAAACAGGTGGAGGATACTACAGACAAGTGGCCACCTGGCTGAGGGAGAGGGGAAACCCCAGTGTACATCCCCAGGGCTTCTGTCTCTCTAGGGAGAAACAGTTGGCAGAGAGGCCATTGCCTGCTCCCCACAGCCTATGCTCTGACCCTTGGCCTGGGTGGTGGGCAGCAGGTTTCAAGAGCTTGGGGTAAGGGGGCTTAGAGGGGAGGGGATCCAACCCCAGCTGCCTAGCTGTGGGTACTAACAGGACACGCCGGGGGCAGCTGAGATGGGGGGGGGGCACCACCACCTGCTTTTCCTTGTTTTGTTTTCAGGGCACTAATTACTGTGCTGAGCCCTGAGCTGCCTAATGAGGCCGTTTGGATTTCCTGTTGTTCTGGCTTCCCAAGACCCTTAAAGGGCCAGCATCACACTAGGAGCATGCCCTGGGTGGGACAGCAAACCCCCTGGTGGGGGTGAGCACAGAGGGGCTACCTTTGGACTCAACCTGAATGCCAGGGGCCAGTGAGTAGATCAGGAGCTGGTCCAGAACTTCCTAACTGCCCCCGTGCCCTCCATGAATGGCTGCTCAGAAGTGCCTCACCGGAAGCAACAGCTTCAGAACTGTGTATAGCGTGGCCGGGGCCGGGGCATGGAGTGGGAAGGGGGAAGCAAGGAGGCCAGGGCTGAGGAGGAAAGGCTGGTGATGTCACCAATGCCCAGACTGTGAGAACCACTGCAGCACCAGGCAGGAGGAAAGCGCTGTGACGTCCTGCCCACCCCCCCACCCCCACACTGGAAAATAAACACTTGTCTAAGCGGCCTGGGCTACTTCCGAAGGGGCTGGTTAGCTGGGCTAGAGGCCAGAAGCAGGTCTGAGCCCAGCTTTTAGCAAAGGCCTTTGCCCAAGTTAGATGGAGAAAGGACCCCGTATCAGGCTGCATTCATCGTCTGCCCCTTCGGGCTCGCCTTTGCACGTGGAGGCGCCGAGCACGGCTGGGCTTGCTGCAGACTTGCAGACGGACCAGCAGGGCAGGGGGTGGGGTGGGGGTGCCCATCTGCCTGCCGGAGTCTCCCTCAGGTTCGAGGCGTAACCTCGGCCCCAGGCTGTGGGTTCCCGGGGCGCCCAGAAGGCTGAGCCTGCAGAACCCTCCCCCACAGAAGCGGTGACGACATTGTTGTTCTTATAGGGAACCTTCCGCCTGGAGTTCCGGCTCCGCTAAATGGTGGGAATGAGGGTCGGCGGGACAAAGCCAGCCTGGTTCCCGCAGCCACCTCAGAATGGACGGAATCCCCATTGTGTGCGGGCGCCCTGTGCCCGCCCTCCCCTTGCCTCGCCGGACGTGCCAACAAACAGCTCATTGAGCCCGGGGGAGGGGCCCGGGAGACAACAATGTCCCCCCGGCGGGCCGGGACAGTGAGCTCAGCTGGGGGGTGGGAGGGGGTGGAGGTGGGGTGGGAGCTGCCATGGGGGCTCGAGGGCGATGATCTCAGCCTGGGGAAGGCTGGCCCGCGTGACAAGTCTGACCCGAGTCTGGCCGCCCCGGTGTGACTGCTAAGGGTTGACCGGCGGCCGGCCTCACCCTCGCTGCCCCACCCCCGGGGGCCGAGCTGGGAACGGACCGGAGCTTCTCACGCTTCAACTGCCCCAGCCCAGGGCGCCAGGCAGGCGCTGCGGGGCGGCCCCACGGGACCCAGCAGAGCCACCCCAGATTCAAGTAGTGCCATTCCAGAAGCCCCCCGAAGGAAGCCCAGCCCAAAGAGTGCCCTCTCAACCCCCCAACCCCACACAGACGACCACAGGACTTTCAGATCAACATGAGGATGCACTTTCAATAACCAGATCCATCTAAAGAGCAAGTAGAGGCCTGGGGAGGAGGTGAGAGTTCCGTTCCCCAGGTGTTCAAGCCCTTGGTTATAGACTTGGGCATTGTTCTGGGTGCATTTAAGAGCCCTCCTCGCCCTGAGCTTCTAGATTTAGGGCCCAGGTCATTCCCCCAACCAAGACACCTCTGGACTCCCTTTGTGGGTTCCAGGCCTGATCCAACCCTTTTTCCTCTTCCAAGCCTGGGCTGTCTGGGGGAAAGACAAGAAAGTGGGGTGGGCTGGCTGGGAGAGTGGCATGGCCCAAGCTGCCACCATTCTCATTATAGAAGCCAGGAAGTCCTGTTGCTGGTCTTATGTTTGCAGGGATCTGTCTGGAAAGCAGGGGGCAAGAGGAGAGAACAGCTGCTGCTGCTAAGAAAGTGAGGGGCCTGCCCCAGCAGGTCATCAGGGATCTGGCATTCTCAGGTACCCAGCCATCTGTGCCTGGGTGTCACCAGTTCAGGGGCAGGACCACACTTGGACACATCATGGAACACTTGGCTACCAGCCGCAGAGCAGAAAGACTTCTGCCTCTGGCGGACCCTCCGTTCCTCTCCACTCCAGACCAGTCAGGACATCACTGATGGCTGAACACCCTCCTCTGCTCAGGAACTTGCAGGGTGCCCTAATGCCTGTCTATCAAGTCCAAATTCATCTGCCCGGTGGCTCTCCATGCCTTAGCTATCTAACCTCTGGTCCACACACGCATTCTCTGTTCAGGCCACACCTACTTCATTCCCACCCTGATTCTCTTGCCCTGCCCTCATCTTTTGTCTTTTTCTAAGTTCTGTTCTTTCTTCCAGGTCCAGTGCAACCTCTCCTCCTCCCATAAAGCCTCCCTGACCCCTGGGCCCCAGCCCAGGGTCATCACACGCCTCTTCATGTGCTTTGATCACATCATCACCTCCCAGGGGCAACAGGAGCTGAGTCTTATCTTCCTTTGTGGTCTCACCAGAGCTAGTCACGGGCAGACCCAGTCCACAACTAGTTGACTGATGGACCCAAACTCTGCATATGTGAGTGTGCACACAGATCCCAGACAAACTAACCAGAGCGGTGCCCCAGATGGAATGCATCTTTTGCCTGCATTCTTTTCTCTTGGTGGGAGTTCTGATGGACTCATCCTAAGTCTTTCCAGCTTCCACATTAGATGGAGACTGGCTGCATCATGGGGGAAAGGGATCAAGCCATTTCGGAGAGGAGGGGATGCAAAGGGGTGGGGGGTTCCAGCCACAGGATAGCACAGGTATCTCAGCAGTCAGAATGGTTCCAAAAATGGGAGTGGTCACGCAGCCCAAGCATCACTCTTGAGAATGGGGTGAGTGGGGACAAATGAGGGTCAGAGCATGTTTATTTCTTAATCTACAGAATCAGCTGAGGCTGTTATGGAAACCTCTGGCCTCCTTGGAGACCCTGAGTATTCACCATCAGTCTGGAAATTCTCTGTGAGCTCCCAGACCTTAAATCCAGCCTGCCCCTTTGCTGCAAAGTTTACTTGGCTGGACAGCTCCATAGGACTTGTGTCATCCCCCCCCCCACCTCTTTCTTTCTCTCTTTCTCCCTTTTTTCTCCTTCCTTCCTTCCTTCCTCCCTTTTTTCCTTTCTTCCTCTCTTCCTTTGTTTCTCTTTCTCTCTCTCTCTTGCTTTCTTTTTTTATTTTTTTATCACAAAGTAGACTTTATTTTTTAGTAGGGCTTGTATTTCTGACAGTGGCAGAAGAAGGGCTGGGGACAGGGAAGGCAAGGTGATATGAGCCCACAGTGGCCTAAAGAATATCCCAAAAATATTCATTGGAGTTGAGAGGGGGTCCAGGCCTCTCTGGACTTCTTCCCTGGGGACAATCTAGACATAGGAGAACTCTTTGAGCTGGAGGCCCTTTGCTAATCATAGGCAAGGCATCAACATGCCTTAGCAAGCATCAACATGCAATTCTCAGCAACATTAGGGGAGAGTTCAACCTGGATTAACAACTGTGGATAAACAGTGTAGACACTCTGTCACAGGAAGTTCTCCCATATGTCTAATCCAAATCCTTCCTGCCACAGTTGAAACCTGTTTCCTCTAATTTTAACTGTGGTGTGAGAAGGAGACAGCTAATGGCCATCCTCTGATTAAGACCCATCACCTACTTGACCATGACAGTCAGATTCCTCCCCAGCCTTTTCCAGGGACCAGTGGCCTGCCCACTCAGACAGTTGTTCATGGAGTTGGCACTTGTCCCCAGTTTCTCTCCCTGTGTGTGAGTATTTGAAACATGGCACTTCCTGGTTCGGGCCTGATCCTTCTTTCCAGGGAGACAGCAGGGATCAGAGATCAGAGGTCGCTATGGGGAAATGAGGAGCGGTCAGAGTTTCTTCTACAAGATGAGTTTCTCAGTGAGGGAAAGTAGAGTGCACCCAAGGTCAAGAAGGTACCAAGGGGTGGGGGCAATGCTAAGGGAAGCCAGAGTCAGAGGTAGGAATGAGGGCTTAGGGGGATGGGGAGGGCTTCTCCACCTGTCAAAGGTTACAGAGAGAAGAGGTTTCAGGGATGGGTGACTTGTATGCTAGAGAGGGGGCAAGAAGGGAGAAAAGTTGAATTTAGCATAACTGGGGCAGAGGATGAGTAGGTGAGGAGGCTTCTACCGGGGAGAACAACCCCAGGGTTGGGATGCCTGCCCAAGCACCCAGTGGCTAAGGGAGTGGCTTTAGACTCAGGCTCTAACCCCACTCCTCCCCATACTTCGGCACAAGTTGGCAGAGGGTTCTCTTTTAGTCCTGTGACTAAAAGACTTGCCTTTGCCTGTACCCCGCTGCTCCCTGGCCCTGTAAGACCCCTCAGAGCCCTGAGGAAGCCAGCTCATGAGGCAAGGGCAGGCTGGGGCAAGGCCTTACAGCCTGGGGTTCTCCAGGCAGAGGCCACCCTGAGCCTTCCCTTCCCTCCTCTGAACCTCCTGGTCACTCTCTAGGGTGGGGACAGGAAGGAGCTAGGGAAGGGGAAGCCAGGGGCTCTGGGAAAGTTGCCCTGGAGGCTGCCCTAAACCCTGGCCTCCTCTGTGGCTGGAAATACCCGCTGTGTGGCTCCCGACCCTAGCTTTCCAGGCATCGCCTGGGTTTGGCAAATGAAGCCGGGGCAGCTGCTGGAGCCACCACCAACATGAGCCCTCACAGCCAGGCCTAGCTCAGCCTATTTCCACCCTACCCTGGCCTCTTCCTCCTTCTCTCCTCCTGACCAGCACCCAGGAGGCCTGGGGAGAGCTTCTCACCCACCACAAGTCAGGGACCCTTAATTTCACCACTCTTCAGTCCCCCATCACTGCATGTCAAAGCTGTTCTCATCGAGCAGAGGAAGGCCAGGTCCACACCATCTACCCCCACTCCAGGCACCACCTGTACTGGATATTCAGAAAGGGCAAAGGAGACAGAGTATAGGGCTAGCCTAGGCCCTCAGGATCCTGGGAACCCGGGAGATGGGAGAGGTGGGAGACCCTCCTGGTCTCATGAGGAGCCAGAGGCTGGCACTCTGACTCCTGCTCAGTAGTCCTGTCCACTTGGACATCCTTTCCTTGGGACATCTGGGTCATCATGAGCCATCTGCCAGTGGGCAGTCCAGCCCAGAGCCCTGTCAGTGTGCCCTCTTGGTGACGTAGGGAGGGGGGAGCCCCCCTAAGCTGCCAAGACCATCAATGACCAGAGCAGTCAGAATTTGCCTCCTCCTTCCTCCCAGAGGCATCTGGTCTGAAACACTGCCCTGAAGGAGGAGGGATGAGAGGTCAAGGCCTTCACTTGGTCCTGGCTGGAGGGCCATCTCTGGAAGGTTAAGGCCATGGGCAGTTGGTCCCTCCAAATTTTCACCTCTTCTCCAAACCCATTCTTTCAGCTCCAGTCTTCTCATCCAGCCAAGAATCTTCTCACAGCCTATCCCCAGAAAAGGCCCTCACAGTTGAGTTTTCCCACAGGGTTCATCTCCCTTCTATGTCTCCACCTAGCCTTCCTCTCTTTTTTCCCACCGTCTGCTCCTCAGGCCTTATCCCTTATGACGGACTGCCTTTAGCTCCCCTTTTTCCTTTCTTTCCACCAGGAGCTTTGCTTTGGATGTCACTTGGGGTAAAGGAAATTAATGTTTATTGGACTCCGCAAATGTAGTATGTAGTCTACTCATTCACCCTCCCAGGTGGCTTAGCACCATTTTCCCTATTACACAGGTGAGGAAACTGAGGAGTGGAGCTGGGGTTAAGTTACAAGTCCAAGATCACATGACTAAGAATTACAAGACCCAGGTCTTTGTCAAGCTCATTCCCTGAGTACTCACCCTGAGGGTGAGGGAGAGGACCCATCCCACACCAACCCTCCCCATTTCACAGGACCCCTCACAGCTTATCAGCCACTGCATCCTGCTCCTCCCTCAAAGCTTCTCAGTGAATCCTTGTAGGGGATCCAGAGAGAGGTTAACTCGGCTCGGTCCGGCTCCACCTGCTGAGCGGGAATCCCAGCCCTAACCGCTGGCGCCCCTCGAGGGGAGGGGCGAGGGCGGAGGTGGTTCTGCGGCGGCATCTGTCCCAAGCGGGCGGGAAGCTGCTGCATTAAATTGTAAAATCGATTTATTGACCGGCAGGTGCGAGCAGCGGCAGATGGAAAGTAGCGCTTGCCCCGGCGCATCTGCGGGGAGCGGCGGCATCGATCCCGGCCTCCCTCCCAAACCCGTCGGTCCTGGCTCTTTCTTGCCGGCTCGTTGTCATTTGCAGGGCCAAGGTCCGCGAACCTGCGGCGTCTGAGCGTCTTGGGTTTCTCGGCTCCCCTTCCGCCCACCCCCACCGCCCCGCACTCCCCTCCCCCGCTCCTAGCCACAGGGCCCGGGCTGCGCCCCCACTGCTGGCAGGCCTTGCCAGCCCCACTGCCCCAGTTGGCACGCGGCGGGCCGGACTGACGCGTGGCAGCGCCCTGCGGCAGATGAGGCACGCGCCGGCCTCATTTCAATGTGAATGGATCGAATGGAGCAGCCATGTGTCAGCAACAGTTTGCAAATCTCTCCGCCTTCTGTGCTGCTCCGGGGCCGCCGCTCCCTGCACGTGGCCCTTTCTCCGCAGCGACCGCAGCGGCGCCCCTCAAGGCTTAAGCGCCCCGCCCAAGTCAGGCTTGCTCCTCCGCCCCCAGCCTGCCAGGCGGGTGCTCCGGCCCGGGACCCCACGGCACTCCTACCCTACTGCAGGAAAGCTCGGTTTCCAAACAGCAGCTTGCAGGGCGAAAAGCACAGTCCCGTGGGGGGCGGAGGGGGCAAAACGGCACGGAGGGCGCGCAGGCTACCCATCGGGCAAGAGTCCAAGGGTCTACGTGGTCCCTGCCGCACCTCAATAACTCGGGGTCAGTTTGGGGGTACCGTCGGAAGACAACCTTGACGCTTTCGGGGGTCCAGGTGCAGGCTTCGCCTGCTGGGGTGGGGTGGGTGGGTGTTGTGTGTACTGTGCGTAGCGGCCACGCGGAGGTGGTCGCAGAAACTGAAGGCTTCAGGGCGGAAGGCCGTAGGCGCTGGGTTAAGCCAGGCCTCGACCCTGCTTGCGCTCCACACTCTGGACAGTGTTGGCGGGTGCGGTTCCGGCGAGGAACCGTAGAACCGCCGAGGAACCAACTCCGGGGGAGCCCATGCCGGCCGGGCCCTGCGTCCATGCCCACTCTCCAGGGCAGCACCGAGGGGCTCATCGAGGGCAGGGTCGGCAGCCGACGACTCGAGTCCAGCCCCACGGCCACCTGCGGCCTTCGCATGCCTCGCAGCCTCCGGCTCCTGCGAGCCCCCAGGGCGGGTGTTGGGCTCCTCCGGCCCCAATACCGGAGTGGGAGAAGAAGGGAGACGTCCCAGGTGTGGGGCGGTGAGACACACTTACATCCTGTGTACCCCCGTTGCCTGCCCGCAACGCGAGCCTCTCCTATTTAGCAAATCAGCAAACTTGAGCAAAGCCCGGTCCCAGCAGATGGGAGCGCTAGTGGTACCCAGGGCCGAGAGCGGCGTCCTAGAGGGGTGATGAGTTTCCGGCGCTTGATAAATGCCTTTTGGAGGTGAGGAGAATTTAACCCTCTCCTTTCCGGGTCAGAGGCTTTCTAGAGCTCTGGGATCCCTTGCGTTTGCTTCTCTGAGGATATATGACACCTGCTTTTGTTTGGTCCTTGACCCTTGCAATGTGCTTTATTTTTTTTAATGCAATTTTATTGAAATATATTCACATACCATACAGTCATCCAAAGTGTACAACAATTGTTCATAGTATCATCATATAGTTGTGCATTCATCATCACAATCAACTTTTGAACATTTTCATTGCTCCAAAAAGTAAAAGAATAAAAATAAAACTAGAAAAGAACACGAAAAATATCCCATACCCCTCCTCCCCCACTAGTATTCATTTACTTTTTTTCCCCTGATTTTTCTACTCATCTATCCATATACTGCATAAAGGGAGTGTGAGCCATAAGGTTTTTGTAATCACAGGGTCACACCCTATAAGCTATATAGTTATACACTCGTCTTTAAGAATCAAGGATACTGGATCTTGCAAAGTGCTCTTGGGCGCATTAGTCCCGGTGTGTGTGAGGGGTGGAAGTGTTCCAGATCTACTCGTATTGAGCAAGATGCCTCCTGTCGGACTGGATGTCTCCCTTCAGGGTCACGCAAGTGCCAGCGCTGGAAGAGGGGCGAGTTTTTATGAACTCCCAGTGGTGAAAAGCTAAGATAGGGCTGGTTGCCACCTCGGAGGAGAGCCCAGGGCACTCATTGGCATCCTAAGCAGGTCTAGGGATCCGCAGAAGCAGAGAGTAGTATGGGTGGAGAGAGGATCTGGGAGTCTACTTGCCAGGATCGCCGGGAGGCAGGACCGGGGCTCCCCCTCCCTCGGGCCTGGGGACTCCGCCTGTCCATAACCTACATTAACTCTAAAGCGCAGCCTGGGCCCATCTGCCGCCCCCCGCCCCACCTCGGTTCCCCACGCCAACCCGCTCGCGCCAGATGGTGGCAGGGAGGGGTGAACATGCGTGGGGGACCCCGGAGCCCGTCTCCTCACCTCGCCCCTCCCCCAATCCACGCTCCCAACCTCTTGTTTCTCATTCTTTTCCCTCCCATCCTCCACACACCCCAAGCAAAAACAACAACAAAAACAACAACCAAAAAATAAAAACACAACAGGCCATGCTCTGCGTAGGCAGCTGTTGGGCCCCGCGCTGGTGCCCCCGCCCCTCCACCGACGCCAAGGCTTCCCCGGGGCCCACACCGCGTCCCGGCTCCCCTCCGCGTAGATCTTATCTCCCGATGACAGCAATCACCGCACAAGCGTGCTGACAGCTGAAGCCACAGGCCCCCGCCGCCCTCAGCGTCGGAGAGAGAGCGACAGAGCGCGCGCGAGAGCGCTCCGGGGTATCTCCCAGCAGGCTGGGAGAAACCAGCCCTCCCCAGTCTGCGGCCTCCGGGGATCATGCCGGGTTCCCGGAAAGCAGCTGCGCTGCCGCCGCTTGGAACAGTGGGGCCGCACGGGGGAGCCGCGCGGATGAGACGAGTGAGGACGCCTGAAATTCAAAGAAGTCCGCGCGCTTCCTGTTCATCCTACATCCAGTCCTTTGAGAGGGCCCGGGCCTTCCCAGCCTCAGCCCCTCACCTTGAACCTCCAGTGGCCTGAGTCAACTCTGGAGCCAGGAGACTTCCTCCATGCCCCAGTGGAACGACAGGACGCGGGCGGGGGTTTGGGGATGGCTCGGATGGGGAGAGACGGTGGACGCTAGAACTGAAGCCGGACCCAGGTGAGGGGAGGCGCTGGAGGTGGAGCCAGTACCTCATTACCATACAGCTGAGGACGCGCCCCCTTCCCCCACTTCGGGACCACGCCCTCCTTCCACCATGCGCCTTGTGGCTGGCACGCGCCGAGCCCAGGAGGGGGCAGAAAGGCGAAGACACGCGCTGGGCACGTCCCCCGCATCTAGGGAGGGAGCCGCCGACCAGGTGGACAAGCGAGCCCAGAAATCTTCCAAGTTTGGCCCCTCGCCTTGCCTCCAGTGGCCACGGAGAGGTTAACGGGTCTGCTAGCTCCCCCGCTGCTCCAGGGTCGCGTGGTGGGTGGGCGCTCACAGGTTGGAGATCGCCAAGGCGTAGGCTCCCTTAGCTCTGGAAAGGAGATGGAGGTCGGAGTCCAGGCTTAAGTTCTTTTTACCTGCTCGAGGGCTGCAGGTAACTAGCGCCCGCTGTGGACGAACCGCCTACGGGGACTCCCCAGTCTCTCCGTCCAGACAACCATCCGGGAACCACCCGCTCACATCCCTCCCATTCCCGGGTCCTCACCCTATCCTCGGTGTGCCAGGGTCTCGGCCCACAACCCGCGATCGCCGAGGAACGGTCACCTCGGCACGCGCAGAGCTGGGGGCCCAGGGACTGGGAGCCGCACGGAGGGGGCGGGCCTTGCGCCCGATTAGCTGGCTGGGAGGGGGGCGGGGGGGCGGAGGTCTCCTCCGGGCGGCGCAGAGACTGTAGCAACTAGAAGCCCGGAGGGGAGGGGAGAGTGACCATGAGTCTGAGTGACAGGCAGTGAGGAGAGGAGCCAATATATATAAGGAAGGATCCCGACGGCGCAGGTTTCAGTAGCGGCGCTGCGCGCAGGCCGGGAACACAAGACCAAGAGCCATCTCGGTGCCTTGTACCCTGGACACTAGCCCTCTTGCAGCCCCAGGATTAACCCGCGGACAGTCCTCAGCGCGGCCTCCGCCCAGCCGCCCTCACCTGGATTACCTACTGCGGCAGCTGGAGAGGAGCTAGTGCGAAGGCGCGGAGGGAGTAGCGCCCTGAGCGGAGGCTGGTTTTTCAGTGACCCCTCCGGCGGGAGGAAGCGCGGGAAAGCGGCGTCCGGATCAGAGCCAGCTGGTCCGCGGGTGGAGAGAGCGACACCCCAGGGGATGGCGGCCGCGGCCCGGAGCGCCTCTGGCTGGGCGCTACTGCTGCTGGTGGCACTTTGGCAGCAGGTAACGTCCCGCGCCCCTTTTGTCCCCTCCTGGCGTGCCCCGTGCCTGAGCCCCGGGCACCAGCCAAACTGACCGCTTCCTTCCCTCCTTTCTACCGTCTCTGTGCATTAGCGGGCGGCTGGCTCAGGCGTCTTTCAGCTGCAGCTGCAGGAGTTCGCCAACGAGCACGGCGTGCTGGCCAGCGGGCAGCCGTGCGAGCCCCGCTGCCGGACCTTCTTCCGCGTCTGCCTTAAGCACTTCCAAGCGGTCGTCTCGCCTGGGCCCTGCACTTTCGGCAGCGTCTCTACGCCGGTGTTGGGCACCAACTCCTTCACCATCGGGGACGACACTAGCGGCGGGGGCAGCAACCCTCTCCAACTGCCCTTCAATTTCACCTGGCCGGTGAGCACAGCCTGGGCGCATGGGAGGTCACGGAAGCCAAGAGGAGGCTGAGATCAGAGCCCCCTAACCAGATTTCCTCGACAGTCCCCCGCACCCCCCCCAAAAAAAATCTTGGGGCGTCCTCTTTCCTGATCCTTTCGTTCCGACTCTCTCTTGGGACCCCATCCCCGAGAAGGCTCTCACGTCCCAGTTCTACTCCCAGTTCAACCTCTCTTCTCCTAGCTCTTGGGATGCGATTTTCATTACCTACCACCTCGGTGCGCTCTCTCCCCGCCCACTGTATGGCTTTCACGTACACTCCCCCATCCCTCCACCCTCCCCCTTCCCGGAGTTCTACTCTCCCCTTCCCTGCTTGTGCGCTACATTGAGCACAGACCCGTTATGTTGACCGGGGCGCAGTAACTGTATCCTG
Organism: Choloepus didactylus; assembly: GCF_015220235.1. Lineage (NCBI taxonomy): Eukaryota > Metazoa > Chordata > Mammalia > Pilosa > Megalonychidae > Choloepus > Choloepus didactylus. Next base: position 140,635,486 of record NC_051310.1, on the reverse strand, counting down.
CAATTAGGTTAATTGAACGGCTGCCGCAGGACACCCTCATCCTTCCCCCACTGCTCACCTCGCTATCTCTTCCCCACCCCCGCCCTTTCGCTTCCCAGGGTACCTTCTCGCTCATCATCGAAGCTAGGCACGCACCGGGAGACGACCTGCGGCCAGGTGAGTAGCTCGCTCCGCTGCCACAGGAGGGCGACACGGCGCAGCGCCGAAAGAGTTAACCTGTTACTGGCGGGGGAAGTGCGGGCTTGGGGGTGGGGGGCAGGACGCTTAGCTCCGGCCGGGAGCTGCGCCCCGCGCTGGACGCTCGGATTCCGCCCGCTGCCTGGACTTGAGCACAATTGCGTTTCCTGCGGGTTATTTTTGGCGTGGGAACGCGCGGAGCACGGCGGTGAGAAAGGCTGAAGCTGCCAGCGCCGCTGACGGGCCCCTTCCTGTATTTTACACCTTTCGCGAATTCCGCTCCTTTGGAAAGGGAATAATGGCTTTGGGATGTTGTTCTGACACAGAGGAAAAGGATATTTCAGCAGCACAACAATTCTCACTTTGAAAAGGAAAAAGAAAACCATTACCCACCTCTGGGGGCAGAACCCCTGGATGGGCACCAAAGACCCCCTTCTCCCGGGGTCCTCCCCAGCCTGGAGTCCCCTCCCCCCCCCCACCTCTTTCCCCTCCCTATCTGCTGGGATATCTTAACATCCTTCTATTGTCCCCTTTTTGAATGGTATCAGTCCCCTGCTCTTGCACACACACAGGGCAGCTAAGCAGTGGGACCCTTGGGTTCCTCTGGCCTGCTTGGTGGCAGGTGGGGTCATCGGGACAACTGGTCTGATTTGGCAGCTGATCACAATCAGCCCAGGCAAGAGGGAAACTGCCTGGTGGTCACTGGCACCCTTGGGGACTGGCTGTATTTCCCTGACCTGGCCCTCTGCCCTTCCAGAGGCTTTGCCACCAGACACGCTCATCAGCAAGATTGCCATCCAGAGGTCCCTAGCTGTGGGTGAGAACTGGTTCCTGGATGAGCAGACCAGCCCCCCCACGAGACTGCGCTACTCTTACCGGGTCATCTGCAGTGAAAACTACTATGGAGACAGCTGCTCACGCCTGTGCAAGAAGCGCAATGACCACTTCGGCCACTACGTGTGCCAGCCAGATGGCAGCCTGTCCTGCCTGCCCGGCTGGACTGGAGAGTACTGTGAACAGCGTAAGCAGCCAAGCTCCTACCTGCATGGAGGGGGATCACCTGAGCAAACGTGGTGGCATCATCTCTGCTGCAAGCTGTCTCCTTCAGAGCGGCTCTGGGCTGCTCACGAGCTGGTCCACAGGGACTCCTGGGGATGTGTAGGATGGGCATGGACTCAGTCCTCTTCCATAGTCCCAGTGCTCCTCCCCATCCATCATGCCAGACCCCACAAGGACCCCTATACTGCCTTCCAACCAGCCTGGAGTCTCCTGCCCTCTGCCACCATCCCCTTTAAGACACCCATGGCTCCTCTGGGAGGCTACGAGTGGGCAGAGAGCCCAGGAGAACAGGAGGCACTCCCAGGGCCAGGGGAGTCCTCAGCGTCCCAACCTCACCCCACCATGTTTTCTTTCCTTAGCTATCTGTCTTTCTGGCTGTCATGAACAAAATGGCTACTGCAACAAGCCTGCGGAGTGCCTGTGAGCAGGGGACAGGAGGTGGGGAGTGGGGAGCCCTCTCCCGCCGGGCCTCGTGCCTCACCCTCCGCCTCCCTCTTGCCCCACAGCTGCCGCCCAGGCTGGCAGGGCCGCCTGTGTGACGAATGTATCCCCCACAATGGTTGTCGCCACGGCACCTGCAGCACCCCCTGGCAATGCACCTGTGATGAGGGCTGGGGAGGCCTGTTCTGTGATCAAGGTGAGTTGGGGTAAAAAGAGAACTGCAGAGGGGGCAGGAGAGACCACGTAGGGGGTGGGAAGTAGAGCTGTCCCTGGATGCTGCTTCCTTCGTGGATGCTTACTTGACTCTCCCGTGTTCCTTCAAGGATCTTGGGATTGTAAGGATGTTCACAGCTGGCCTGGAATGAGATGGTGGGTCCTCCTTCTCCAGGTGCTGGGGAGGCAGGGTGGCTGGAAAAGCCAGGAGGGTGACAGGTTGGCAGCCTGGAGGTTGCACTCATAAATTCCAGCAAAACCAAAGAGAGAGGGATGCCAGTCTCAGTTCCTCTTTTCACCTGGTAGTAGTTACCTATTAACCCCCTAAGTGTTTGCTTACCTGCGAGGGCTGTTTGAGCAGCTCTCCCCTAAACAGCTGTCTGGTGGGGTGTGCCCCCCGGCTGCCCTGAGGCTGTGGGTGAGCCGGGCTTCTGGGCGGAGTGACATCTAACCGACTTCTCAGTGTGGGCACACACAACCTCCCCTGTGACTCCGCAGGACACTTCATTTGCCAGGTGGCTGCCTGGAGCCCCCACTGGCTCTTCCCGGTGATTAGGGGGCGTGGCCACTCTTGTGGATGCAGGGGGGTCTGCAAACCCAGATCATGGGGGAGGGAGCCTTTTCTTCTGTATCCCAGTAACCAGCTGCCAAATGATGTGTCCACTGCCACGGAGACCCAGCACAGGCCTGGGTAGGGGGGCAGGGGGCTTGCGGGTAGAAAGAACTTACCTTGGGTCTGACTCACTGTCAACATGGAGTTCAGGCCTGTGTTCTTTGTGTCTATGTGTGTCCCTTTTCCTTCACCCCCACCCCCAGCCCACACACACCTGGCTTCTGTCCATTCTCTTTTTCTCCCCCACATTCACAGACTCATCATGTGCAAACACAGCTCTCACAGTCCCTGTATTTGCTCTGTCTGGTTCTCCCTCTCTATCCTTCCCAAATAAGAAAACAAATACTTATATCACAAAATATCCTATAACTCCTCTGCTTTTGAAAATGCCTGCTCACTTCCTGTGGTGCTTCTCACATGCCTTCTCCACCTTCTCCACCTTCTCCACTGTTTCCACCTGTTGAAATTTTATCCCTCCTTCCAGGCTTATCTCAGGTACCCCTCCCCCATGAAACTTTTCTGATTTGCTACTCCCTCCCCCAATCCACAGCAGTTCTTACCTCCCTCCTTCCCTGGTGGCAGCATCTGTGAGCTTACATGGCAGGCAGTTGTTGAATTGTTTTTTCGACCTTGATCAATTGCCTAGTGGCCAGGTGTGCTTCCAGGTGTTTCAACCTACGTGATTCCACTGGGGGAGGAGGACGGGTATTTGGACTGGGAGGGCTTTGAGTTGAAGCCCCTTTGGGCCAAACATGGGGGTGAACTTGCCCTGCAAGGAGCCGGGATGGGGGAGACAATTTTCTGGCCCTGCTCAGCTCGTTGGTTCCTGTCTCCGCAGATCTCAACTACTGCACCCACCACTCCCCCTGCAAGAATGGTGCGACGTGTTCCAACAGCGGGCAGCGGAGCTACACCTGCACCTGTCGCCCCGGCTACACTGGCATGGACTGTGAGCTGGAGCTCAGCAAGTGTGACAGCAACCCCTGTCGCAATGGGGGCAGCTGTAAGGTGAGGCCCAGACCAGTGCAGGAAGGCATTCCTAGCCCATACAGTGGGTGGATGTGCAGTCTTGGGCAGGCACTGTGGGCAGCTGGGGCCCAGCCCCCAGCCACCCCTCCCTGCCCCCCAGGCTCTGACTTTGGCCCCCTTGCGGTCTCTCTGCAGGACCGGGAGGATGGCTACCACTGCCTCTGTCCCCCGGGCTACTATGGCCTGCACTGTGAACACAGCACTTTGAGCTGCAGCGACTCTCCATGCTTCAATGGTGGCTCCTGCCAGGAGCGCAACCAGGGGGCCAGCTACGTCTGCGAATGCCCCCCCAACTTCACTGGCTCCAACTGTGAGAAGAAAGCAGACAGGTGCACTAACAACCCATGTGCCAATGGTGAGTCCTCTCCCTTGCTATCTTGGGGGACTGGCCCTGGGGCTGAGGGAGCCTTCTGGTGAGGGAAGGTCAGGGGAAGAGCTAGAGGCCTGGCTGTCACTCTGAGCAGGCTGAGATGGGTCCCCACTAGTTTGGCTAGCTGGAGGGCTTCTGAAGAGAAGCAAGTTAGCAGTGGGTGCAGGCCTTAGCAGAGGGGGTGTTGTGCACCCTGTGTGGTTTCCATTCCCATCTCCATGTCAGAGCCCTGACCTGTCTAGTATGGCCTCTGACCCTCCCCAGGAAGTCCTGGGCTAGGGAGAGGATGGGTCTCCTCCAGCGAGGCCAGTGCAGTCAGTCCTGCTCCTGAAGGCCTCATCTTGTCCCACAGCCGTGGGCGATAAGGCATATAGAATGTTTAGCACCTTTGGGGGCACAGAGCGTGCTGCTGTCCTGTGACTACTTGGCCTTCTGGTGATCCTCCCTGAGGCAGGCTGGACAGCACCAGGTAGGAGAGAAGCTCTAGGAGCCCTAGGACCTGGAGACGAGTGTGAAGGGCTGAGATTGTGTCTGCTCTCTGGCTAATTATATAACTCCCTGGAGCCACATTTTCTTCTTCAATAAATGAGAAAATATAATATCAGCCCTTGGGATTTCACATGGCTGTGAAGAGGAAAATGAGATAATAATAATTAACAGTTATTTGAGCATTTGCTACATGCTTACGTGCGTTATCCTCCTTAGTGCTCAGAGTAGTCCTATGAATGGGGAAGTATTATGGTCCAAATTAACAAACAGGGAAATGGAGGCTTACAGATAAGGTAAAGCAGTAGGAACCAGATCTCCAGCTAGAGACAAACAGAGCTGAGATTCAAACCCCAGCATATCTGTCTGATTGCACTAGCTCTGTAAGGTGCTAGTAATTTTTATACATGATCTTTCTGAGGCATAGAGAACCAGAGACATCCTGAAATCCAGGTCTCCCAACTCTTCGTACAGTGCTGTTTATTGTGGGGCTCTGTAAATGCTGGCTGCACACATGGAAGCGGAAGGATGGGGGCTCGTTCTTGGGATGGGGGACTCATGCTCTGTGCATCTCTATAGGAGGCCAGTGCGTGAACCGAGGTCTGAACCACATATGCCGCTGCCGTCCAGGATTCACAGGCTCCCGCTGTGAACTCCACATCAGTAACTGTGCCCGCAGCCCTTGCGCCCACGGGGGCACCTGCCATGACCTAGAGAGTGGGCCCATGTGCACCTGCCCTGCTGGCTTCTCTGGCCAACGCTGCGAGGTGCGGCTGCCCAGCGATGCCTGTTCCTCGGGGCCCTGCTTCAATGGAGCCACCTGCTACACCGGCCTTTCCCCGGACAACTTCGCCTGCCACTGCCCCTACGGCTTCGTGGGCAGCCGCTGCGAGTTCCCTGTGAGCGTGCCGCCCAGCTTCCCCTGGGTAGCTGTCTCCCTGGGAGTGGGGCTGGTGGTGGTGCTGGTGCTGCTGGGCATGGTGGCGGTGGCCGTGCGGCAGCTGCGGCTCCGGCGGCCAGACGACGGCAGCAGAGAGGCCATGAACAACTTGTCGGACTTCCAGAAGGACAACCTGATCCCTGCTGCCCAGCTCAAGAACACAAACCAGAAGAAGGAGCTGGAAGTGGACTGTGGTCTGGACAAGTCCAACTGTGGCAAGCAGCAGAACCACACGTTGGACTATAATCTGGCCCCAGGGCCCCTGGGGCGAGGGACCGTGCTGGGGAAATATTCCCACAGTGACAAAAGCTTAGGGGAGAAGGCGCCACTGAGGTTACACAGGTGAGCACCACCTCGAGGTCCAGAGCCGGTCACTGACTCTTCTATGATTCTTTCTGGGCTCCGAGGACAGGTGGGAGGCTGGCACCAGGCCCTTGACTGCTTCCAAGCAAAGGAGGGGTTGTGCTACCGACAGGAGGATCCTCCAATAAGATTTCTGCCAAGGGTCCTTTGTCCTTCCCTCTCTTTCATTCATTCATTGACAAATGTCAAGGGTCCATAGTGTATCTCTTGCAACTTCCATCTTTCCACAGGTTGGCTTGCCTCAAGTGGCAATGCTGACTTTTTTTCCAGGCCTGAGACCCCTCTGGTAAATGTGGGGGTCCTGTGGCCCCCCACCCCCACCCCAGGCCAGCACTGGCATCCCCAGCCCCTATGCTTTCCCCCAAAACCACCTCTGCAAATACCCCTCGGCTCTCCAGGGTCCAGGTTAGCACCTCCTCCCCACCCCCACCCCCACATCCCCTGCCCCATCCCTCCCTCACCTGTCGGTCTTGTGTTCCCTCAGTGAAAAGCCAGAGTGTCGGATATCAGCGATATGTTCCCCCAGGGACTCCATGTACCAGTCCGTGTGTTTGATATCAGAGGAGAGGAATGAATGTGTCATTGCCACGGAGGTGAGTGCTGGGCTTGCCTTCCCTCCCTCCTACCTTCTAGAAATGAGAAAGTGGCCTGGTTACTCCCGACCAGCCTATGGGTCCTTGAGGCACCCCTCCTAAAGGGTGGAGTCAGAGCCCCTCCCTCACAGGCCAGGTTCAGTGGCTCTTGGGTCTCTGCTGGTCTTGCTGCTGCAGACGGTGTGAAACAGGAGCTGTGGTGCAAGCCGGGTCTCTTCCTGCCGAGTTCATGCTGGGCTGGGCCGGCCATGGCACCTGGCCAGCTCCCAGGTGCTGCTTCCCAGTTGCTGGTGGGTGAGGAGGGGTGCCTCCATTTGGCTGCTTCACAGAGCACAGGCTTCCAAGCACAAGCGTACATTGGCAGAAGACCAGGGAGGGCTGCCCCATCTTGCCTTAGCCCCTGCCTGCCCCACTGGCTTCTCCCAATGCTTTGCCCCAGGGTAACCCACTTCCCCATTCTTCACATACTTTCCAGGTATAAGGCAGGAGCCTAACCAGGACATCCCAGCTTCGGCCCAACAGCTGGACCTTCCTTCTGCATTGTTTACATTGCAACCTGGATGGGACGTTTTTAATATGCAACGTGCTGCTCTCAGGAGGAGGAGGGAACGATATGAACTGGACAGACTGTGAACTTGCCAAGAGATGCAATACCCACCCATACCTTTGGGTGTCTGCCTGGCATCAGACCGGCAGCCATGCCAGCCAAGGGAACAAAGAAGAGGAGAGGTGCCATTTGCACCTGGCCTGCCAGCCGTGGCCTTCAGAGGGCTCCTTCCGTGGCTCTGGCCTGTTTCCCCAGCAGGAGCAGCAGGGGTCCCTTGGGGCCTGGAGCAGCTGTGGCCACCACTGGCATCTGTGTTTGCAAAAGTGCCTTTGGCCCGGGCTCCATGGTGACAGCTGGGCCCAAATCAGAGAGGGGAGAGGAGCCAGTAAGGGCAGGGCTGTCCGTGGGCCGGAAAACCACTGCCTGCGGCTCTTGGCAGGGGCTGCTCTGCAGGTGAGGTGAGAGCCTGAAGGGAGAGGAGCGCTGTTTGCCCTGGGCCTCCCACTGCTGCGTGTGGGCCTTGCTCCAAACACCACCCCACCCTCTCTCCTGGCCCAGGCCCTCTGGGCAAGAATGGTGGTGAGCCTTACACCAGCTCTGGCCCTGGGTGCCACTGGGGCTCCTGAGAGCAGACAGGCAGAGGTCTGCCTGTCCCTTCTGCTGGCCGGGAGCGCCAGGCCTACTTGGGAAAAGATCAGGGCAATTACATTGGAAATTCCAACGAGGGAGAAATTGGGTGGTGCTGCCACGTGGGCCCTCTCCTCCCTCAAACCCGTCCCGACAGCCCTGAGCCTGGGCTCTGCCCATGCCCCAAACTGCTCCCAGACCACCCTTGAAGCTGACCTTCAGAAATCAATAATATGAGTTTTTATTTTGTTTGTTTTTTGTAGTTTATTTTGGAATCTAGTATTTCGATAATTTAAGAATCAGAAGCACTGACCTTTCTACATTTTATAACATTATTTTGTATATAATGTGTATTTATAATATGGAACAGATGTGTACAGGAATTTATTACTTCTTGGGTCCTGTCTTTGTGATGGCAGAATGGGGATCCTCTCCCTGCCCTCTTACCCCAAAGAATTCTACCCCCCACCCCCCATCTCACAGGGCTGCTGGGCGCCTCGACAGAATCCCCGGACCAGTGCATGCCCTTGGGTTTGCCATGCTGTGCCCCAGACCCTCGTCACCATCCAGGCTGGGGGAGCCCAGCCCCAGCCATTGTATCCCCCAGCCTGGGCCAGCTTTCCTCGCCCGAAGGCTTTGAGGCTAGCTGTGCCGCTCTGTTCCCCCTTTATCCTCCTACCATTCCTTGGCAGATATTCCTCCCGACCCGAATCTCTCCTCCCTTTCTCTCCTCAATCTGAAAAAGCTTATGGGGGAAAAAAAAAGTTTATGGGCCTCCCTAGTCAGCCTGGGGGCTATAGATGTTTTGGGGAAGGGGACAATCCTGTCCATTTTCCTCTTATGCAAATGGTTTATCTCGTTGGAGAATGGGTTCTCTGAACCACGGTGACAACTGGGTCCTTCCTGCAGCTGTCGCAGGGTCTTAGGTGGACTGGAGCCCTGTTCTTTCTTTAGCCCCAGCAGGGCACTGACCGCCAGCAGGGGTGGGACTTTGCCTTTGGTTTGTCCTCCTTGCAGCTGAGCAAGAGAGCTAAGGGTCTGGGCACCTTCCCACCCAGAGCTGGTGAAGTTTATTGAAGAAGATGGGTGGGGGTAAGGGTGAGGGTGGCGGGGGTGGGGGGAGGTGGCCTTCCCTGCATCCAGGTTTTTTTTGGCTGGGACACTAATGAGGGGGTTTCCAGTCTTTACCTCATGCCTAAGCTCCCTCTAACACACAGGATGGTCCCTAGAGTGCTACAGACTTTCTACAGCTGCAGTCACATCCCATGGAGAGCAAATGATGACAAAATGAGCCATTGACAAAAAAACAGAGCAGATGCTCCCAGCTCTCAGCCTGTCCACAGTAAAGCAAAATAAACCCACCAGATGCCTCGCTGCTGATGGAGTCCAAGTATGTGGAGTGCTGCTTGCTCTCCCTTTTTCTCTCCGTCTCCCTGACATCTGCCCTGCCTGCTGTGCCCTGCCCTGGGTGCTTATGCCAGAGAACACGGGTGCAAGTGACCTATGGTGATCCCCACTCACTGCATGCACACTCCACACCTTGCTCACAGCCCGCTGCCTGTTCCCCTCACAGGGTATCAAACAGGAAAACATTCAGGGAACCGTTCCCACAGCCTGAGCCGGCAGCAGGGGGAAGAACAACACGACCTCACTCTTCCTGCCCAAAATGAAACAGGAAAGCAGCTCCCGGGCCCTGGGGGGCGGGGGAAACTGGGCTGGGACACAAGGCGAGATGACGAGGCTCCCATGTGGGGGACAGGTAGGACACCCGCGGGCCTGCACGTCCACACAGCCAGGCTGTGCTGGGCTGCACGGGCGGCCAGCCCCTGAGAGACCAGCCCGAGAGGGCAGCTGGCTGGCTGGACCCACTCACCAGCTCTGGTGCCCTAGACAGAGAGCTGAGAGAGTGCACCAAGCCAGCTTGCTGGGGAAATGAGGACCAATGCATGGACCTGGTGTGGGCAGCTGCAACCTGTAGTTCATGCCAGGTTCCACCTCTAGCAACATAGGAGTAACTGGGCCGGGCACTTGGAGTGTGATCAGGCCACAGTGGAAGTCCTCCTCTCCCCAGGATTTCCTGAAGGTCACTCCCTGAGGGACCAGCCCCTTCTCATAGGTATGGTACCCAAGACTTTCCTGACTGGCCAGGTGAACAGGAGACGTCCCAGGCTTGGCAGAAAGAAGGCCAGATGATAGCTGTAGACTCCATCACTGTGAGTGCTTCCCGTGGTTTAGCAAATGTCATGTTTAATCTGCACAGGCATTTTACAAGAAAACTCAGGGTTTAGCAGTTCCTTGACAGCCTGGGGCCAGTGGCCTTCCTAGAGGATGAATCTGGCCTCACAGTGACATCTGGCTCTGAGAACATCTTTTTGACAGCTCCTGACTAGTAATCCCTTGGAGAACATGGAGGGGCAGTGTGTCAGGGAGGGGGGTGTGAAGAAGAGAGGTAAACCTTTATCCTGCTTACTCAGGCAGGGCCACAGTCAGACCAGTCAGGGAGTAAAAAAATAGAGAACAGTGGCTCCCACCTCGTCTCCCCCTCCCCCAGCTCCCCTCCCCAACCCCACACCCCAGGCTAAATAAGGCCACTAGGCTAAAACAAGGTAGAAATGAACAGGGAGCCACAGAGCTCTCCGTAGGCACAGGCTGGCTCCCTGCAGCTCTCCCAGCCTTTCCCCGTGGGTCTCCAGGATCAGCGCACCCGGCCCTCCGCCCCACGTGGCCTGCTGCATTCCGGGAAGCGATGGAGGTGAATCACTCAGGGAACTGTGACTGTCCCTTCCCGGGGATGGGATGCGCCCGGGAGGTCCCACTGGCCTTGCCCGAACAGCCGCGCGCGCCCTCCTTCGCGCCCAGGGCGCACGGCCCGGCCGGATCCCGGAGGGCCCGGAGCCCCGAGCGGCGGCGGAAGAGGCAGGTGCGGCCCGCTCGCCCCGGGTCAGCCCTCCACCTGCCGTCGCCGCCGGGCGCCCGGGAGGTCCCGCGGCTCCCCGCCTCCCGTGTTCATTGTTACAGCCTTACTTCCTGTTTGCGGCCTCCCGACCCCGGCTCGCTTCCCGGGCCGGGAAGACGCCGAAGGCCGCAAGTTTCTCCAAGACGCCTCCGCCCGCTCGGCTCCCCCTCCTGCCTCCCGGAGTCCCGCCCCCGGCCTGAGAGACCGCGCCAGGCCCGGGCCGCGGGAAGCCGCGTGGCGCGCGGGCCAACGGGCGGGACGGCCGGGCCTCGCTGCGCGGCACTAGAGGGCGCTGCGCGGCCGTCGGGGCTGCGTGCGGATGCAGGCACAACCAACCCCCCACCCCGAACCCCCGGGCTCGCGGGGTCCGCCCTCCTCCGTCCTGGGGTGGGGGCGCAGTGGGACGAAACTGCGGGGAAGGACAGCGTTGGGGCAGTCGGACTCCTGGGTTCAGTGTTTGTCTTTGTCGGGCAGAGTTCCCTCCAGGCTTCCCCTAAGCTGAGGAAGAAAACAGGGGGTTCAGTGCGATGCTTCCCCCAGATATACCGGAGGGTGTCCAGGGAAGCAAGACCTTTCGTCTACTCGAAGTTGTGGCAGCCGCCGGAGCTGACGGACCCCACCCCACAGTCCTCAGGCCATTCTCATCTGGCGGGCATCCTCAGGATGGAAGGGAATGGGAGCAGACAGGCAAGGGCGCTGGATTTGAGTTAGGAGACTGAAGATCCCTTCCAGTACCATCCCCCATTGCCAGGTGATCTGGGGCAAATTCATCCATTTCTTCATTCGTTCAACCCTGATTGAACACCTGTTATATGCCAGGCACCATGCTCTCTGCTCAGGGGAGCTAACTCTGCAGTTATTCACCTTTAACCTCCCTGAAGATAATATCTCTTGCACATTGCTATGAGGATGAAACCAGTTAATGTTTGAAAACGTTTGCAAGTAAGGAGTTCTCTGGTTGGTTGGCTAATCATCCTCTTTCTGGAGCTTCCCCTCCCCCAGGCCACAGCAGCAAGGGTGGCCATGAGGGGGCTTGAAGTCTGGCTGAATCGTCCCAGCAGTAGCCCTGGGACCGTGAGGCGGGTGACCTCCCACGCTTTCTCTACTGCTACTTCATTTTGTGCCCTGCCTTTCGGTAACACCGCTAGTCAGAGGTCAGCCTCCTTTGATGTGGGCAGTGTTGGGAGGGAGACCCTTGCGTCAGGGAAGGGGCAGCAGGACCTTGTTGCCCTACTCCTGTCCCCGAGAATCACCTTCCCCGTGGAGCTCTGCCGCAAGTGACTTTTGCCATCTTTTCCCTGGCCTCTGGGGCACTGCCCCCTTTAACATTAGGGCCCAGAATGGGCTCAGCCTTGTTCCCTGGGTCATGGCATCCCTTGAAGGGCAGAGCCGAAGTCCTGCCAGGCGTGGCTAGCCTGTCTGTCTCCAATGATCCCTCCACCTGGCTCACTTTGGAGACAAAAGCAAGCCCTGGAGGTTGCAGCTGACACTCACCACTTGGCTTGTGTAAGGATTGTTGTCTGTCTCCCAGAGTGGCCGACATCTGCACCAGGCACATCCTACAAGGCCTGGTCTGCACCTTTGCCAGTGACTGTTTTCATGCAGTTCTTCCTGTTCTCCCTCTGAAGACGAGCTCTAAAAGGTTCTGGGATCTTTAGCAGTGGGCCCTTGGGGGATAGTGTCCCAGCTGCTCTCATTTCAGAGACTTGACTTCCTTGGTTCGGTGGGCCTCAGAGTCTGCCCCACAGGTCCCTTTTGAGAAGTCATGCTTCTCCCCATGGGCTGTTTCCCTAGCGTTCTCTTCAAAAGCCAGGTCCCCCTGCACTGCAGCACTTCTAGGGGGTCTGCCGTTCAGCCCTGAACCCCAGGGTCTCCTCCCTACATAGCCTGACACTGAAATGGACCCCACTGCAGCTTCTTCCCAGGCATGCAGCCAGCTGATTTCTGCCCCAGCATCCCCCCACAACCCTTACTTTCTTCTCTCCTTGGAATCGGGAGAGCTGCCCCTCCACCCTAACTCTCTGTTGGCTCCCCACCCCCTTCCAGGTGGACTAGGACCCAGGTCTAAATAGCTGGAACACTGGTCACCCCAGAGGTACCCTGTCAGCCAGGTCTTCCTCCCTCCTTGGATGCTAGAAAATGGGCAGGGAACCAGGTTTTTCCACCATCCCATGCACTCTTCTGCCAGAATATGGGTGAGTCCCTTAGAGTCCCTGCTTTTGCAGTCAGAGGGTCAAGGGGCCTTTGCCTTTGGCCCTGGATTCAGCTAGGAAATCAGCAGAGCAGCTGTCTCTGGCCGCTCACCCTCTTCTGAGGTGGACCATATCGAGGGACTCTGCTACTCCAGCTTCCCATCCCTGTGCCAGGGGGTTAGTGAGACGTATGTCCTCGTTGCACTCAGGCTGAGGCCGTGAGGACACATTCACATCTCGAAGTTCTGTGGGAGGTGTAGCCCCTCATAGATCATTTATTTTATCGTATTCTATTTATTCGTTTATTTTAGTGCTTTCCCCCACCCACTACCCCATGCAGACACAGAAAATCACTCTACTCAAGCAATTATTCTTGTAATAGTATGTTTGGAGCTATCACACATTCTATGTTTTAACACCACTCCCTGAGCACCCTATTTGCTGGAACAATCTGCAAATTGCATGGCAAGGATGGAGGGTGAGATGTCGGGTAGGTTTCCTCCACTGAATCTAAAATGCTTACCCTGATCACTTTCCTGACCTACTCAGTTCTTTAGGCTCTGCCCTGGATACAATGGGAAGTGATGAGAAGTCTGGCATAAGAATACTAAGGGGCCAATGTTGACTGAGGGCTCCCATGTGCCAGCTACTGGCTAAGGTGTTATTTCATTCGATCCTTATCACAACTCTACAAGGTAGATGCTGGTATTATTGCCCCCCATTTCAGAGCTGAGAAAACTGAGGACTTGAGAGAACGTACCTAGGGTCACCCAGCTGGTAAATGGTGGAGCTGGGCACAAGTCCGGGAAGGTTTTCATTCCCCTGGAATCAGCAGCTTTATAAAGCAACTTCATCATTTAGCATAATAAATTAGCCTAATTCCCTGGCTCCCTCATTTCAGATCATCATGCCCCACTAACACCAGGAGTTGATTGAGGTGTCTGGACTGAGAAGTGAGAAGGAAAAGACAACAAGGAAATGAGGAGTGACTTCCTCAAGGGGAACAATAAGGAAAGATTAATTTGGGAAAGCTCCAAAAGAGGAAGCCACCATGTGCACATCATGTGCAAATCACGTGCAACTCTGTGAGATGGAGGTGATGTTCAGACTCGTCACCTCTCTTGAGCTGGAACCGCCATGGGCATGACCCTGCTGGCACGACTTCCACAGCCCTTTCCTGAGGGGATTTTAAAAGGAAAGATGGGATGCATTGGCGGCCGAGATTAGAGAGGAACCGGCTGCCTAGGCGTGTCCCTCTGGGAGGCAAGGAGATAGATGTGGTTGGCAAAGATAAGCAAGTGATGGGAAGAGGCAAGACTTGTTCCCAGGAAGATGTTTAAGACCCCCTGGCCAGAGGATTCCTATTTTGAAAGGGTCAAGGTTGAACCTGTGTCATGCAGGACTTGAGACAGCCAGAATTCCTCTTCCTCAGAACCTCCAGGTGCCCTGGCCTTACTTGTCCCAGTAAAGCTTCCCTTATTCTCCCCGCAGTTGTGGAGGACCTCCCATGTGTCAGCATTGTGTTGGTTCCCCTGGGGCTTCAAAGATGAATCTTCCTTTTGGGGCTCTCTCAGGTTAGTGGGAGGCGGGATGTCAAATGACTGTAAGCAAGGAGGCACTGGAGCCAGAGGACTTGCCTGCACACCCAGGCTCCACTGCTTACTGCCCTGTCCCCTTGAGCAGATTACTTAATTTCTCTGTGCTCCAGTTTGCTCATCTGTAAAATGATATTTACCTCCCAAAGTAGTAGAGAAAGTTATAATTAGAATGGATATAAAAGCATTTTGCAAATGGCCTGGCAGATGGTAAGCACTCAGTGACTGGTTGTTTCTGTTATAAGCATGAGGTGGAGGGAACAGATAAACAAGTGAGGTAAATGGTCTGGGAACATAGAGGAGGGAGTGCCTAACTCTGCCTGAGGAAAGACAAGCGTTATTGATGACACCACTAAAGGAGTTATTTAAACCTAGGTCTCTAACAGGGTGGGAGGAGATCTGGGAATGGGCATTGTGAAAATGTTCGCCAGGTGATTCTGATATGCTCTCTGCCCAGAAAACCATTTACTACTCTCTAAAAGTAACTTCTGATTTAAAAATTATATTTCATAAAGCTTGGAAAACAGAGAAGAGAATCACCCATAATCCCAACACTCATCATCAGTATTTGTTCCCCCATCTTTTTCCTTATACATCTTTGTTGTTGTTTTTAACGGGTTTAATCATAGTGCATGTGATAGTTCATATTTTGCATTTTTGTCTTACTAATGCAATCACAAGCATTTTTACTACATTGTTTTCATAATGAATTTCTATTTTTATTTTTTAAACATTTTTTTCTAAATAGAAATAGCCTTTTGAAAATATACAAATAGAATGTATTTTCTTTTTTAAAAAATCCCAATCTGAATTGGTATAAATAAGAAAGTGCAAATCTCACTTAATACTACTACTCAGAGGTAACCACTCTGAACATTGTGTTCTTTAGAATTTTTTCTATGCAAATAACCATGCCCGAATTTTTTAATTAACAGTTATATTACTTGGCTTTTCCAGTTAATTACACATCATAGATATGTTTCCAAGTCAATAAATACAGATTTACATAATTGTTTCCAATGACTGCACAGATTTCATGCCTACATCAAATTTTTTTTTTTTTTTTTTTTTTTGGAGCTGAGCATTTATTTGGTACATTAGTGTTTTGGGAACTTTGGGTTACAAGGAATAGATTCATTCAGTTTACCCTTTTTTTTTTTAATTTTTCGTACTTTATTCCCTGCATCAATAGGTTAAAAAAGTAGAATTTTCCCAAGTACTGATTTATAGATAATGTGAATCAGCAGTACACAAAATAGTCAGTTTCACAGACAGTAACATTCAGTGATCCCTTTAAATGCAATTTCAATCCTTATTTTAAGCTAAGTGGAATAATAATTTAACACAACATACCTAAATCCACACGCAAGCTGTATCTCCCAAAATACAAGTGGTTTCCAGCCTACATCAAATTTATGTAAGCAGTCACCTATTGTTGGATATTTATTTCCGTGTGTGTGTGTGTGTGTGTGTGTGTGTGTTTGGGTAATATTTCTCCACCATGTGGGTGAACCATAATTTACTTAAACATTTAGCTAGTTTTTGATATTTAAGTTCCTCTTCTTTTGTTTTTCCTATAGTAAATAACAATGCATTGAAAATCTTCAGGCATATGGCTTTTCCCATATTTTAAATAATTTCCTGGAGTGGAAGTATTGGGTCAAAGGGCAGGGACATTTTATGATTCTTGATTTGTATCACCATGCTGCTTTCTCAAAGGGGCGTTTGTGCCAATTCACAGATAATTCCAGTTCAGACACCAGTTCAGGGGCCTCTACTCCACCACACAAGGCGCTGAGTGGAGGAGGGGATATTCTCCCTAAGAAGTGAGCAGCAAAGGAGGTGCTCAGAGGGATGAAAGGGTAGAGGGTAGAGAAGAGGGGGAAAGAGGAGAGAGCAAACCAGGGGAATGGAGGCAAAGAGAAAGGAGTGACCAGAAATGTCTGTTTTGCCTGTAATTTTGTTTTCCTGGTTGGAAAAGTAATTCATGTTTCTTGTAAAAAATCCAAACTTTTACATAAATGTTTACATTTAATATTGAAAGTCTTACTCTAGTGACAGCCTCTGCTAACAGTTTAGTTATATTCTTCCGGATTATATTATCCTATTGTATACTTGTTTCTGTTTTTAGAGACAGCTTCATATTAATCACACCCCTCACCTTTGGAATGACTATTTTGAAGTTTGCAGATAATTTTTAAATATCTAATTAGAATAGAATGAGGCGCAATATTGCCCATTTCCTCCCCTGCCAAGCAGTTGCCAGGAGCCAGTTCCATGAGCGGGAAGCCTTTGCTGCCTCAGTTTCCCTTTTTTAGCCCGAGGAGTCCCCAGGGACAGCCCCTTGGCACTGCTCAGGGCGCCAACCCGGGAAGGCGAGAAATAAGGGAAGAAGGCCGGTAGCCGCTCACAGACTTCTGCGGGTCCCAATTCGTCCTTCCTAGCCCGTCGCTCCCGGAACCTCGGTGCGTGAGGATTAACCCCATAACTGCTGCAAAAGCCTCATGCCCCAGCAGAACTAAAGTCAGGGACACGGCTGGCTTGGCTTTGCTCATCTTTCCTGAGTCTCGGCCTGGGCTCAGGGGGTCCCACACCTGGCCCGGGGCATGGCCCTCACGAGCGTTCCGCAAGCTCCGGGCTCCCGGACTGACAGCCTCGCAGCCTCTGCAGAACCCCTCGCCCACCCCGTGATTCAGTTTCTCCATTTGCTCACGCGGGCCAACGGCGTGAGGCACCGGAGCGGAACGCGGAGGGACCGGCGTTGACGCTGCTCAGCGTGCTTCTTCTGGACATGCCTTGAGCCGGCGTCCGGAGCCTGTCCAGGCTCCCCGGGGGTTGCAGCTACTCTGCCAGGTGCGTGGGCAGAACGGCTGGGGAGACGTCCGCCTGTGACCCGCCCACTGCGGCTCAAGAAGGGCCCACGCGACCGGGGCGCTGCGAGGCAGGCCCCCGGGGCCCGTGTTCGTGCTCGTCCCGTGCCCGGGGCCCGCCACCTGACGCAATCCGAGGCGCCCTTGCTGCATGCATGCCTGCCCTGGGGAAACCTCCCCCGCCGTTGCATCACTTCTGACAGGTTTGCTACAGAGTTGGAACCGAACCAATCAGCGGGCGCGCTGGGCCCGGAGCGGGGCGCTCCGTCACCCACTCAGAGGGCGGCGCGGTCCACCTAGCAGCAAAGTCCGATGGTGATTGGTCCAAAGGGGCTTTGTCCCACCTCAATCACCGCGGCAGCTGTCCGCTGTGGGCGGGGCTTCCTGGCCGGAGGGTTTAAAAGGCGCCTCGGTTAGGGTCGCTCAGCTGGAGCGACCGAGCGGTGCCAGGCCAGGTGTGCGCGTCCGTCGGTCAGTCCGTGCCCGCGCCGGAGACCAGTCCCGGAAGCCGCCCGGGCCCGACCCTGCGCCCGGCACCATGAAGCAGGAGCCCGCGGCTCAGAGCATCCCGCCCCCCTCTCCTCCCTCGCCGCCCTCCGCGCAGCATCCCCGGGACGACAGCGATCCTCCAGCGCTGTGGATTTTCGGGTACGGCTCCCTGGTGTGGAGGCCCGACTTCGCCTACAAAGACAGCCGTGTGGGCTTCGTGCGCGGCTACAGCCGCCGCTTCTGGCAGGGAGACACCTTCCATCGGGGCAGCGACAAGATGGTGAGCATCGGACCGTGTCCAGGGGAGTGAGGAGGGTGGGAGCTGGATAGTGGGGGCGCAGCGCCCTGGAATGTCCGATGCTCCCCGGGTTGATGCCAACTCCGTGCTGCCGCGGGAAATGTGTAAATCTGTGCCCAGGCATCATGGCTTAGATTCGTGTGCCCGATGGATTACTGTGATGGCTGGAGTCTGAATTGGTGGATCACCGTGTCGAGGTCCACTACAGTGTATCTCTGTTACTATTTCCCCTGCATCCGTGCATCACTGCCACCCTATCCCTTCCCTTTGCAAGCTGTGAGCCAAGGGGGCCTCCCTGAGTCCTAGGCCAGCAGGGTTGGTAAGGGTTTCCTCTGGCACTGGTGGCAGAGCTGGTTTCTAAAACTTGTCTTTTTTGAAATCTTTCTTTCCTCCCTAGCCTGGCCGCGTGGTGACCCTTCTTGAAGATCATGAGGTAAGTGCCTAAGTTCTGAGAGGGACCCTGGGACTCCACATGGAGGATGCAGACAGACAGAGCTCATGAGCCCTTGGCTGCAGACAAGATTAGATTCCTTTCTGGCAGAAGGGAAGGGTGGGCTAGTTCAGTGCTTGTCATGCAAATCACCCGATGATTTTACAAAAATGCAGATTTTGATTTAGTAGGATGAGGGTAGGGTCTGAGACTCAACATCCCCATTGAGCTTCAGGTGAGGCTGCTGGTTCCCTCCCTACACTTCAGTAGGATCCTTCCTCTGTGGGGCTAGATCACCTTAATAATCCTTCTTAAGACAGGAGGAACAAGGATCTGATATGTTCCTGCTAGATTGATCACTAGGCACCCGTCCACCCATCTCCTTTATAGAGCACAATCCTGGGGTGGGGCCTACTGTTCTGGGATGGGGGAAACACCAGCAAGGAGCAGCCCTGACTGACCCCAGGTGCCCGTGTTTCCTCCTAGGGCTGCACTTGGGGCGTGGCATACCAGGTTCGAGGTGAGCAGGTGAGCGAGGCCCTGAAGTACCTGAACGTGCGGGAGGCGGTGCTTGGTGGCTACGACACCAAGGAGGTCACCTTCTACCCCCAAGATGCCCCCGACCAGCCACTGAAAGCCTTGGCCTACGTGGCCACCCCACAGAACCCTGGTTACCTAGGCCCCGCGCCTGAGGAGGCCATTGCCACTCAGATCCTGGCTTGCCACGGCTCCTCAGGCCACAACCTGGAGTACTTGCTGCGCCTGGCAGACTTCATGCAGCTCTGTGGGCCCCAGGCGCAGGACGAGCACCTGGCGGCTATCGTGGACGCCGTGGGCACCATGCTGCCCTGCTTCTGCCCCAGCAAGCAGGCTCTGGCACTGGTCTGAGGGACTGAGCCCCTTGCAGGGGTGCCCATGTGGACATCGGGACCGGACCCCTGCTCCGGTGCACATAAACGGACTTGGTTCAGCCAGAATCCACTGAGGGGGCAACGTGGGTGGCGCAGGGCATCTCTCCCTAAGCCTGGGCTACCCACCAGCCTCCAGCTCTCCTTCCTGATGCTGATTTATTACTTGAAACTTTATTTATTGCACCATGCTGATGTGGGCAGGGTGGGGGGGCCTGCCCGGGACACAGGGGCCCTGCTGAGCGGTGGCCCCACCCCAGGCCCCTGGTGCCTGACCAGACACCCCCCCAATGCTGCTGCTAATCCCACAACCCCCAGGTGAGGCCCCCCAGGGAGCCTCCAAGAGTCATGACCCCCAGAAATACCCCTGCCAAAGGTCCCAGCCCACCGGATAATGGATAACAGGGAGTGAGGGGAGGGGCCCTGCCAAAACTGAGGCCTCTGCCAGCCCCTCACTCCCTGGTCCCCTGGGCAGAGCTGGATCTGATGCCCAGACACAGCTGCTGAGGCTGGGCCTAGGTCTCTTACCCAATTGGCTTTGTTTTCCTGTTCCTCTGTCTGACTGCCTGCTTGTCTTGTCTGTGGGTCTGTTCCTGGGAAGCTCACCACTGTAGGCCCTGGTGCCCTCTCAGACCATCCCATACTGTCATCCATAAACTGATTTCTTATTATCTGTGCTGTGCTGGAATATGGTTTTTTATTCAGGTGGGAGGTGAGGGAGGTGATGAAGCCTTGGAAGGCTCCTAACAGGGGAAAGGGCTCCGTCTTCCTCTACTTCCCTCCCTCCCAGGGAGGGGCAGCTGAGCAGGCAGGATGGCCAGGTTACACCTCTCCCTTGGGCACCATTCATCATGTCCTTCATGTCTGTGACTAATGTCCCCCCATCGTGCAGCCCTTGGGCCACTTGGCTGTACTAGACAGCCCTGCGAGCAGTGCCCATGTCATGGACCTGGGACCCTGTGTCTCATCTCCCCACCTGTCGGTGAGAGACAGGCAGGCTTAGAGCTCAGACCAGACTCTCCTCCAGTTGCAGGGACAGCTGCTGCCTTTTTCTGATGGCTAGGCGGGGCCTCTGGCATCTCTCCTAAAGGAGCACGTAGGTTGGGGTAGGGTGGTGACCAACTTCTAGGTCACTGCTGGCAGCTGACAGTGAGGAGTTGTGGCCTGGAAGACCTGGCAGCTCTTTTAGTTCTAAGGTCCAAGCATGCACCGTCCCTTCCTGGGGCTGTGGTGTCTGCCGCTTCATTACCCTGACCTGCCAGGACTCACGCCATGCTGGAATGAGCTGCCAGGGCGCTTCCAGGCTGCTGCTTGTCTCCTGTCTGTCTCCGGCTGTTCCTCTCCCTGTCATGGTCTCTGGAGCCAGATTACAGCCCTCCCACCCTGCCGGAGTCTCAGCCTGGCCCTGGGCTCCTCAACTGGGAATGACCCCTCCACGGGGTGGCCCCTTCTGGACCTGCAGAATGGCTGCGGGGCCAAGATTACAGGCTTTGGCAGCCGAGGAGCCTGGCTCCAACCCAGCCACTTCCCTCGTAGGCTGAGTGACCTTGAGAAAAGTATTCAATCCTCTGAACAGCATTTACTCTCTGTGAGGGGACAGCACTGATGCGTGGAGGCAGGCCGTGTGGTGTGTGGGGCTGCTCTGTGTTGTGGCTGCTGCCCTGGATTATCTGGGTGTGTGTCCCGGGGAGGGTCAGCTCCACCCAAGTTGGACAACCATTGTGCCTGCGGAGGGTGCACACGGCTGGATGGTGTGCCCATGTCTTGGCAGCCTAGAGTCCTGGCCATTGATGGGCAAAGTGTGGAGTCAGCTGGGTTCTTCTGGGAGGCTGCTCAGACAACACAATAGGAGGAGGTGGCAGGGAGCCCTGGGTGACTCCTGGGCTCTAGTAGGGCCAGACGGCCAGTCTGGATCCTCAGAGCAGAGCCCTGCTCTACGGTGGGAGCTGAAATGGGGTGGGGAGGGCTGCCTGCTGCCTGCACACGGGCTCATGTTCTTCAAGCTATTCGTTCAGCGAGTATTTACTAAACCTCCACTATATGACAGGGACCGTCCTAGGCACTAGGGATACAGCAATAAAGAAATTCTCCTCAGGGATCTCGGAGTGGACAAACTGATGGTGATCATTCAGCATGAGACGTGCCCTGAGCAGAACAGAAAGGGTTCCTGACTGGAGGAGGGGGTGATTAGGCCACACGAGA
The DNA here is from genome assembly GCF_015220235.1 of Choloepus didactylus. Classification (NCBI taxonomy): domain Eukaryota; kingdom Metazoa; phylum Chordata; class Mammalia; order Pilosa; family Megalonychidae; genus Choloepus; species Choloepus didactylus. The sequence goes on along the minus strand of NC_051310.1, from coordinate 140,614,088 downwards.
GGGGGTCTCCAGTGAACAGAGGCAGGGAACAGCGTGTGCCTGTGGGAAAGGCAAGGTCAGCCCAGCTGGAGCAGAGTGGTGTGGTGAGGGGACATGAGGCTGGACAAGTGGCAGGACCGCATCACACTGGCCAGCCTAGTGAGTTGCACTGTGGGGGTCAGTGGGGAGCCTCCTGTGGATTCTGAGCAGGGAAGAGACACATATGTGCATAAGGAGGTGTGCTGCAGCTGCTTTGTTAGATTGGAGGGAGGTCAAAGACAGGTCAGGGGAGAGGTGAAAGTGGCCTGGGCCACCACGTGGCAGTGGCCATGTACAGGTGGATGCATGGAGAGCAGTTTAGGGGATGAGGCCAATGGGATTTGGTGACTGGTTGGATGAAGACGGAGAGGGCAGGTGGGCTGGAGTTCCTGGTGTAGTCACGGATTTGAAAAGGGTGGGGTGGAGATCTGTGTTGGACAGGTTTAAGTTTAGGGTGTCAGTGTGGGGCAGGGGCATCCACATGGACGTTCAGGGGCTCAAGAATATGTTGGTTTGAGGCTTAGGAGAGAAAACTGGGAGTTAGGGAGTCAGGTGCCATCCACATCGAGGCGGAGCCTGAAGCCCTGGAGTAGCCCAGGTCTCCCTGGGAGTAGAGAGAACAGAGAACAGGGCCCAGGCCGAGTCCCAAGGGCCTCAGACCTGAAGTCTGAGCAAAGCAAGATTTGTCAGGAGAATGAGCAGCCAGAGGGGTAGGAGGAGAACCCAGGAGTGTCCAGAGAGTTGGGGGAGGGGAAGGGTGTTTCTAGAAGAAGGTGTTCAACACTGTCATGCTGCTGAAAGGTCAAGGAAAATAAGGACAGAGGCCTTTGGATGAAATGCCATGGGTCCTAGGTGGCCTCAGTGACAGCAGTTTCAGGAAGGAGGCAGGGAAGCCACAGGCGGGGCCCAGGGGCTGTGGGAGGGGAGGAAGCAGCCACCTGCCAGGAAATTTGAGAAACAGGAAACTGAGAGCATGGAGAAGGTGCAGGGATCTCAGGAGTGCTTTACAAATTAAAATATATTGAGGACCCCCAAATGCTTTTGTTTATGTATCTATATAGATACAGATGTATCTATCGACAGATACTGTGTTAGAGATTAAAACAAATTAAAAAAATGTTTATTAATAGCAAAAATAAATCCAGTACATGTTAACATATATATATATTTTTTAAAATTCAGTTTTATTGAAATATAGTCACATACCATACAATCATCCATGGTATACAATCAACTGTTCACAGTATGATCATGTAATTATGCGTTCATCACCCCAATCTATTTCTGAACATTTTCCTTACATCAGAAAGAATCAGAATAAGAATAAAAAATAAAAGTGAAAAAAGAACACCCAAGCCATCCCCCCCATCCCACCCTATTTGTCATTTAGTTTTTATCCCCATTTTTCTACTCATCCATCGATACACCAGATAAAGGCGGTGTGATCCACAAGGCATGTTAACATATTTTTAAGGAAAACAACTATATTTTGCAAAAACAAATTTTAGTGCAAGGAGTGGCCTTGTTTTTATATATTTAATGTCTGACTTAATAGAAGCAGTTGGATTCTCATCTCTTTTGCATTCAATCCAGCTTCTAGAAAACTCCACTGTACACTCATGAGGAAATGCGAGTAAAAAGCCAAATAACTGCTTAGCATTATTATGAAAAGTTTGGACCACACAGATTCCCCCACTCCTCACCCTACCCCCCAGGATTTCGAGAACTGCTGGGTAGGAGAATGCTGCCTGTTTGTTTCTTTTGTTTTTTAGTTAGGGGAGACTTGAGCAGGGTGATGAGCAGGTGCCAACCCTAGGCTGCAGCATTAAGGAATTCCAGAGCTAGAAAGGACCTCAGAAATCCTCCTGTCCCTTCCTCAAGGGCATCCCTTGGGAGACCCAGGAGTGAGTAGGAAGGCTCGGCCTTTCCTTGGGCCTGCAATAGGCCAGGCGTGCACCTCCAGCTGCGGGACACAAACCCAGACTCAACCTCACAGCAGGCCTGGGGTCAGGGTGACTCCAGGAGCTCAGGGGATGGGGCAAAGGAGGGCAGATCCAAGAAGGGCCTTAAAGAAGCTGTAGGAATCCAACAGGTAGAGGGAAGGCATTCTAGGTGTGGGGAGCAAAGGAAGGGAGGTCCAAAGAGAGCTTGGCAGGTAGCTGAGTGGCAGAGCTTAGGGGTGTGAGGGAGGCTGAAAGCCACTTTCAGGCCAGATCTTAGAGGAAGTGTTAGACATTTTCATGTAGGAGTGTTGAGTTCCCTGGTGATGCTTCTATTTTTTAATGTTTTTCCTCCCACTGAAAAGGTTGTTTGTTTTTGTTCTCGCTGTTTGTTTTGTCTTTGAAAGCAGAGGCGTGTTACGCTGGGAGGCCTGTGCTTGTAGCAGGGAGGGGAAAGATGGTTTGAAGGCAACAAGACCAGGCAGGGGCCTGGTGCAATGTTCCAGGCATGTGTTGGTGAGTGCCGGACTAACGCCAGCATCAGGGAAGGTGGTAGAGATGCCTCCTGAGAGCCAGCTGGAAATGGGGGCCAGGTAGGAGGGAGGGGACTACGGATTCCAGGGTTCTGCAGAGAGGGTGGGGGGCAGTGGGTAACGGGACAGGGATGGCGCGGGAGGCCTCACTCAGGGCATCCTTCCAGGGCTGGCTGGCCACTAGGGCTCTCACCAGGCTGCCCTGATTTCTGGCCCCCCTCATTAGCCCAGAGGGATGTAGTCGTTCCCCTGAAGAGAGTGGCTGTACCCACGTCAGTTGTCAGGGAACCTGCAGGTGTGGGGAGGTGGTCCTTGAATGGGGGAACCCTGCCTTCCCCAGGCCTGGCTCAAGAGAATCTGGGTGCACCAGGGTGTGAGTCCAACTTCAGTGCCCAAGGCCAGGCGGGGGAGGCAGGGGCCACAGGGAGGCATTCCTGAGGCCCAGCCTGTCTCCATGGCTGGGGTGACCACATATCCCAGGGTACCCAAGAGGGGCCTGCTTTACTCCTGTTGTCCTGGAGTAATGATTGCTTTCACTCTTAAGTGTCCTGGTTTGGACAGTAAATTACATGGTGGCTGTAGAGAACTGGGGTGGGGCAGGGTTGCCTTATTAGTGGAGCCGACTGGTGGCTGTAAGAGGGGCTTATCAAAGCCCACCCCAACCATGTCCTCTGCCCTTCTCACCTTTCACCCCAGCCCAGGGGGGTGGGCCTCCTGGGGAAGGCTGCTCTCCTCCTGTCTGTCTCTTGTTCCTGCAGCGAGTTCCCATGGGCCATCCTTCCTGGCTCAGGCCAGCCCTTGCTCTCACCCCTGCCCTGGGCATTTCCTTGGGCATGAGGGAGCAGCTCCACGAATGCATCCTGCCCTCCAACCACCAGCCCTTCTGATGGTGCCATCTTGCCCCTCCTGGCCTCTCTCCTCTTGGCCCACTTGCTGGTCCCACTTGCATCTCCTCCTTTGTCCCAGACGCTGGGCCACACACCCGGCTCTTGCCCCTTCATACTTTTACTTCTCTGCCTGACTCTTCAAACCCTGCTCTTGGCTCTTCTGGATCTGTCCCTCACCCTAAACTTCTCCCAGGACCATCCACCCACCATCAGGGTTTAGCCCAATGGTGACCACGCCCATGTAGCCCACTCCAGCCCTGACAGCTTGTCTGAAACCTGGGTTCCGGTCCCCACCGCCCTTAAACCTCCGCAAGTTCTGCTGATCTCACATGATGTAAATATTTTTTGTATCCACCCTACCCCACTGCCTTACTGCTCATTGAATTTCCTTGGACTTCTGTCACAACCTCCAAACTGATCTGCCTTCCCTCAGTTTTGTCACCTATATGTTCATATTTCTTACAGTTTAAAACATGAATGTGGCCACGGCCCTTCCACACTGACCACCCTCAATAGTTCCTCATGGCCCTTGGATAAACCTCTCTTAGGCCTGTCCCCTGCTCTCCCCTCCAGCCTCCACGTCTCTCTTGTGCCCTCCAACCCCAGCCCAGCTGCCGTGGGTCTCCTCCTATGGCGTGCTATTTCTGGCCGCTAAGCCTTCGCTCCCTCTGCTTTCCCTCCCTGGAATGCCCTCTGACAACTTGCCCCGACCCTTGTATATCCTTCAGAAGTCAGCCTGGCGTTGTGCCACCATGCCGTCCCTGCCCACCTCCGCTGAGTGCCCAGCACGTTGCAGTCACATGACCTGCTTACAGGTCTGTCCCGATTAAAACGAACATCTCCGAGGGCAGGAACTTTATGTACCCCAGCCGGCAACAAAGGGCAGGGGCCCTGGGAGGTGCTTGGGGATGAATGGGCAATGTGCCTCAGTGAGACTCCCTTCTCAGTGCAAAGTCACACGTCACCTTAGAGAGAAAGACCCCGTGAAAACCTCAGTTGTAGCCAAGGGTGAACACCAAGCTGCCTCACTGGGCTGATATTCAATCTGAATGCTTGTGTGCCTAGCCTGGGAATGTGGGACTGGGAGCCGCAAGGGCAGACCGGCCAGGCATGGTGGCCCCAGTGTGTGCCTGATAGTCCTGTGCCAGTCCCTTTCTCTCCCCATTTTTCTGTTTAAGGCCAGGGCCCCAAGTACACCAGGAGCGGGAGGCAGCGTCTGTGCCCTTGCTAATCCTCCCGACTCTGGGCGCTAAGCTGGGGGGCTGGGTGAGGGTACAGGTGAGGGGAGCAGGCAGACCCACTATGACCATCCTCCACCCCCAAACTAGCCAGACCTTAGGTCAAGGCATTGAACTGCTATTCAGATGCAAAAAAAGAGTACGGGGCTGGGTGCCCAGAGGTCCAGTCCCTGTTTTAAGCAATGTGTCCTAGGTAAGGCACAGTTACTCTCTCTGGGCTTCGGCCTCCTCAAACATAAAATGAAGACTGGACCAGAACCTAGTTCCCTTCCAGGCCAGTGGCTCCTCTTTTTAGGAGGGACATGGGTTTGGAGTCAGAGGAACTGAGTTCAAGAACCAGGACTCCACTTACTAGCTGTAAATCCTTGGCCAAGTTATTTAACATCTCTGAGCTGCAATTTCCTCATCTGTAAAATGGGACTGATAATCATAATTTCCTCTCAGATTCTTGGGACTAAATGTACTATTTAGGTGAAAAACACTTCAAAGCACCATGTGAATGTAGGTTATTATTATTCTTATTATTATTATCATCATCACTATTTTGTGTGTGTGCTGGGGAAGCAATTTATAACAAGTCACTTTCAATAAGAAGTCAGTGGTTTCCTTTACATGGAGACGTCTGAAAATTTTAAAATCTATTTTAAGCATTAGGGTAATTCATAGTACAAAGTAAATCAATGACAGATGTTGTTTTCCAACTAGACCTTTTTTAAAACAGAAAAGGTCATTTAAAACATTCTTTCTTTTCCTACCCAAATGATGAAATACAGTACCAGAGCTTCAGAGAGCAATTATATTAGTGAAACATCAACAAGTTACAGATGAACATTTTAATTGATTAAATATATTATTTTAAGATTTTCCTTAAGTTGCACTTGTAACTTGTACTAATCAACAGCCAAAGGCAATAAAAAAGTTTAAAACAAAAAATGTTGTGACATGAACACATGATGGGTACTGGGGCTATGTAAGGTAACCATACTCTGCTCCCAAGAACAAGGTTATTTTTAGAAGATAATTCATCTTAACATGTGTAAGGACAAAATCTGTAATCAAATCCTGGAAGAAATAGATATTAAGGCCAGCTTTTTAAAAGTTTACTTTACATTTTAAATACAGTATTTTTCTCATTTAAAACAAAAAAGCCAGGAAGGGCCTAGCCCCATGGTTTCTAGACCATATATACACGAGTGCTGACAGACAGCCTGACAAATGTTCTGGTTGTAATAGTATGGACACCTATGACCTGGAACTACTTCTGAATCAAAATTTAAAAACTGGAATTAAGCACTGCTGAGGAGAAAATCCAGCTTCTGAATAACCAAAAGAGAACAGAGTTAGGTATGTACAAAAGTAGTATTAAAGAACAAAGAAATGCAGCAGACAAGAAATTGAAACAGCCTCTTATGTAGTGAACTGTGTATGTACTAAAGCTAATCAATGGAAACCCTTCTGTTACGGTTTGCTAATGCAGCCAGGACGCAAAATACCAGAAATGGACTGGCTTTTAAAGGGGGGGGGGGGGGGGGCAGTATTTAGTTACACAGTTACAGTCTTAAGACCATAAAGTGTCCAAGGTAATGCATCAACAATCCGGTACCTTCACTGGGGGATGGCCAACGGCATCCGGAAAACCTCTGTTAGCTGGGAAGGCACGTGGCTGGCATCTGCTCTGGAGTTCTAGTTTCAAAATGGCTTTCTCCCAGGACATTCCTCTCTAGGCCACAGCTCCTCCTCAAAATGTCACTCTCAGTTGTTCTTGGGGTGTTTGTCCTCTCTTAGCTTCTCTGGAGCAAGAGTCTGTTTCCAACGGCCATCTTCAAACTGTCTCTCATCTGCAGCTCCTCTCTCAGCTCCTGTGCGTTCTTCAAAGTGTTCCTCTTGGCTGTAGCAAGCTTGCTCCTTCTGTCTGAGCTTACGTAGTGCTCTAGTAAACTAATCAAGGCCCACACTGAATGAGGGGTGGGGCACGCCTCAATGGAAATCATCCAATCAGAGTTATCACCTATAGTTGGGTGGGTCACATCTCCATGGAAATACTCAACGGATTCCAATCTAATGAACACTAATAAGTCTGCCCCCACAAGACTGCATAAAAGAACACAGCTTTTTCTGGGGACATAATATATTCAAACCAGCACACCTTCTATGAGAAGTGATTTATGATTTTAAATTTTAAAAATCTAAGTATTTCAGTAACAATATATTAATGAAATGTTAAGTATATATTGCTATCTTTGTCATTTTCTATCTATACCTTCTGAAAACAAGAATCTCTAAACTAGTCAATCATTTATACAAATTTAAGGCAATTAATCCATATTTGTTTTCAGTGAGGAAAATGATGTACCTCTTCCCATCAATAGACATAATACAGATTAAAGCTATAAAATTTAAGCATGTGCATATGTATTTCCAATTCTAATAACTAAGTTCAAACTGAAATCATGTAGGGTTTGTGCCTAAGTAGTAACCAATTAAAGTCTGTGTCTTTTTAAAGACTTAAAAGACTGTCTCTGGCAGAGATTTCCATGTTAGTGCAATGTTACTCTCCATCACTAAATTATACTTACAGAATTTTAAATATTTAAATTCAGTAGGTACCAATTTGAGTTTGCAAAATCCTTAACTGGTTGTGTAGAAAACAGTTTCAATTTGAGATGAACTATAAAGCCAAATCAAGTCAAAAATGAATTAATTTTTCTTTGCTATTGGTAATCTGGAAAACCGAGATTTCACCGATGAAAGGACTGAGAATTTGTGGAGGCTCACTGAGAAGAATGTTTGCGGTGTTCTCTGTATCCTGATACGTCAATTCTCAACTGGGTTTGAATATTCTAGTTTAAGATGGTTTCAGAAAATAATTCTCTGTACTATAACTCTGAACTAAACACAGCTGCACCAAAAGCAAGTACAATCTGGGTCATTCAGAACAAGATCAAATTGAGACAACAACTTTTTCTATTATATCAGCCAGGTCTTAAGTTTTCAAGGTTTTAAAAATGGTGACCTTCAATCAAAGCCAGCTGCATCTGATACAGCCTATTAATACAAGGATTTCAAATTAGAGGGCAGTTTACGAGTTCTCATAAAACACATGGAGCAGGCAGCAATGGACCAACCATCAGCCAAGTGGGGTCAATATTTGGATGTTTTATTTTGAAGACTTCAGAGATTTAATATGTAACTCATATAACTTCAGCATCCACTAGGGACCCTGCTGGTCAGCACCCAAGGACTGATGAGTCTGAGGGATCCTTTTTAACCCTGAGGCATTAAAGCTAAAGGGCCTCAGAGAAAGTCTCATTCCCAACAAGAATTCACAAACCATCAGACCAAAATCAATAAGGTAAACGCTGTCTCCAATGCTCCACAAAAGTCAAAAGAAATTTCCAAATTAAATGCCATCTTCTGCCCAACCTTAGACTCCAGACTGTAACATCTTTATCTAGTATAATAGACTCTAGTCGACTGATTTTGACCTCCACAAAGAGTAGGAGTTGTCAAACTTGAGGAGATAGACTTCTCTCCCTGAATATTGGTGACTGCCAGCTTACATGTCTTCATGACAGTCCCGTCGGTACACAGGCACAATCTCATCCAGCAGAGGCTTGTTGACATAGTTTTTAGCTTTCTCTTCACTACTGATGTTTTCTTTTGGTACATTCTCCAAGGCTTCTTCTGAAGCTACTGGCTCCAGTTCTTTTTCTGGGTTGTCAGTGTGGATTTTTGGCCTGTCCATTAATTGACATCGTATCACTTGGTACAGTTGCATTCGCTTTTGATGATATAGACAAAGAAGCCCCAGCTCCTGCTACTTCCTGTTGTTTCTGTAATGCTGCCTGTTGCTGTGCAAGGGACTTGATACAACTGCTGCAGGTACCGCTGATGGTGCTGCTCCTGCAACTGGAGGATGAGAACCCGCTGTTTTTGGTAGCTCCCTGGATACTGTTGGGCTGCGTATTGCTGGAACCGCACGGCAGTCTGGGAGTTTAATGCGGCTATTATCTGCTGCTTTTGCTGCTCCAGCTGAAGTCTCTTCTATTGGCCTCCTCTCCTCTTCCTCTCTTTAAAGACTTTTCTCTTATTCTCTCCTACGTTTCTCCTCCTTCTGTTGCAGACACTCTCTTTCCTCTTCACGCCGCCTTTATTCCTCTTTTTCCTTGCTCTTCCTTCTCTATTTTGTGGGATGCAACATACATTGAAAAGAGATGGCAACACCTGTTTAGGAGACTGACAAATTCTACCATGGCCTCTTCTTCATACATGTTTCCCAGGGCTGCCCATTCTCTCCTCCTGTCATTCTCCAACACATCAAAGAATCCAACCTCAGGACAAGTATCTGGATTATATGGACCCATAAGATCTTGCTTATGCAGCACTACAAGTTTCAGTTTTTCTTAAGTTGGATGAAATGCTTTGCCATCTTCTTTGAAGAAGTGCAGCACCAGGCCGTAGAGCTACTCCAAGCCAAGGCCCCAGTGCAGCTCTAGACACCCTGCCACACCAGCACCTCCTCCCCAGGCTCTGGTTGCTCCCTTGGGGCGCCTGGGCCCCAGTCAGTCCCCAGAGGTGAGGGCAGTGGCAACGGTGGCAGCAGCAGAGGGGTGCCCTCCACGCTGGGCCGCTCTTCCGGATCTGGTTATTATTATTAATACTATTTTTTTTCACCAACACCTAATTAGTTATAGGATTATCTCTAATCTTGCTAGAGTATAAGATCCATGAGGGCAGGAGCTGGACTTCCCCATTCTTTGCTGTATTCTTGGTGCCTAGCCCAGAGCCTGGCTTCTTTTATGCCCACAAAAAATATTTGCTGAACAAATAAATGAATAAATGAATTGAACTGAATGGATGAAAAAATGAATGAATGAATGTATTAGCTCCACTCAGCGGGGCACCAAGGGAAGGGGACCCAGGACAAATAAGGCTGACTGAGGTGGAGGGAGAAAGAGAAAAGTGGGAGAAGGCAGAGAACACGGAGAGCTTCTTGAGCAGCCCAGGCTCTGCCACACTGGGGAGGGTGAAAAGACAGAATGAAAAAGGTGGGGGAATGGGGGTGGTGAGACCTGGCGGGTTCCAGAATTCTGCCTGGGCTTGGCGCTTTGCAGGTGGCCCCTCTGTATGAGCCCTCGCCCTGGTTGTTGCCCTTCTTCACCTCTCACACCCCCTGCACTGCCAGGAAGCTGGGGAGAGGGAGGAAGGAGGGCTGGCCTCAGCTGGGCTGTTCTGGTTGGTTTGCCAGTAGCACAGTCTTCTGGGGTAATGATGTAGCTCTCATCATCTGACCCAGCTAAATATGTATCTCCTCTGCAGAGTGGGACCACACAGCCAGCTTCTCAAGGCCACATGGACAGGGCCTCGTCCCTCTGGTTTGGGCCCTGGGCCTCCTCCTGACACCAGAGCCCTGGGTCCTGAGGGAGCACACTGCCAACCAAGGCTCAAACCCAGTGCAATCTCTGGCTGAACCCATGTGGATGGTTTTGTTCTGAAGTTTTGGAGAGAATCAGTTAGGGGGGAAAAAACCTGAAAAATCCAAATGAACAACAAAATGGCTTATCTTCCTTTAATGGAATATTTGCAGTCATTAGGAATATTTATGTAGTCTATTTACTACTGTTAGGGTAACATTTTACTCCCTCTGCATAATGTTGAGTGCGAAAAAAAAGCATACAAAGCTATATACAGAGTGTGAGTACAGTCGACTTTTAAAAAGCACAGAAATATGTCTGGAAGGAATCACGAGAAACTGTCAACACAGTTTGCCTCCCAGGAGGTGAACTGGAGACCAGAGGATGGGATGTGAGAGGGACTTTTTCCTTTTATCCCCTTTTGCATGTTTTTAATTTTGAACAGAGCAAAGTCATAACTAATTTATAAGCAAATAAGTAAAATACGTAATAAAATAAAATGCGTATCTATAAAAGAAAGGGCCTATGCGCTATGAGAAGATTCCCTGGAAAATATCTTCAGAGATTAAGGATAGTTATTTGGGTTGTGGACAATGCCGGGGGCTTCCATTCCCACCTAGGGGAAAAGCTGGCCCTATGCCTGGGTAAACCAAAAACCAGCCTGGTAAACAGGATCAGGTGACGAGCAATGCTTATAAGTTAATTTGAGGCGTGAAAAAGACATACCTGCCTCAAAATCTCTCTCCATGGTGTCTGAAATTCCAGTCATTTGAGTCATTCCTTTGCCTGAAGAACAGCTTCTCTCAAGTCCTTTTGAAAATACTGGGGTGGCGTGGAGAGTTACATTATCATTTTATGACATGCATTGAGATCGTTTGAGGGTGACACAGTATACGTTTTGATTGGGGGAAATATCTTTCTTTCTTCTTGCTTTTGAGTTTTTTCTGAATTTCTCTTAAAAGCATATATGGGACCCAGCATCATGGGTTTGAGAAAGTCTTCCTGACCAAAACAGGGAAGAAAAATTAAACAAAATAAAGTATCAATGGCTGGGACATCTCAAATGGAGTCGAGAGGTCACTCTGGAGGTTATTCTGATGCATTATATAGATATCCTTTTTTAGTTTTATTTTGTGCACTAGAATAACTAGAAGGAAATACCTGAAACTGTTGAACTGTAATCCAGTATCCTCGATTCTTGAAGATGAAAGTATAGTATAACTATATAGCTTATACAGTGTGACCATATGATTGTGAAAACCTGTGGCTCACACTCTCTTTATCCAGTGTATGTATAGACAAATAAGTAGAAAAATAGGGACAAAAAGTAAATGAATAACAGGGGGGGAAAATGAGTGAGATGTTTTGGGTGTTTTTTTTTTTTTTACTTTTATTTTTATTCTTATTTTTTTGAGTAATGAAAATGTACAAAAAATTGTGGTGATGTATGCACAACTGTGTGATGATACTGTGAACTGACTGTACACTTTGGATGATTGGTATGTGAATATATCTCAATAAAATTGCATTAAAAAATAGTTTCGGGGGGACATATACAGATTTTCATCAATAACACTTATTCTAATTATAAAACTAACACATGGTCTGGAAAATACAGAATATATATACAGTATAAAAAATGATAATCCCAGCAGGAAGAGTTTACTTCCTTCCAGTTCTCCCTTTTATTATTAAAAACTATACATATATAAGTGAAAAGATAAAATTGTATTTTATTTACCATTCTGTGTGCTTCCTTTTTTTAAAAAAAGCAGTTTTATAGAGAAATATTCACATACCATACAATCCATCCAAAGTGTACAATCAATGGCTTTAGGATAATCGGAGTTGTGCAGTCACTACCACAATCTATTTTAGAACATTTTAATTACTTCAAAAATGTGTGCTACTTATCACCTAAGATGATATTGTGGACAAGCATTTTCGTCAGCAAATATTCTTGAAAATATGATTTGTAATGGCCACTTAATATTCCATTATATGGATACACAAAAATTTATTTAACCAATCCAATTGTGAGGCATTTAGGTTGTTTCCAAAGTTTCGCTAGGTTCAATTATGCTGCCATGAATTCGCCTTTTGCATGAGTTGTGTCTAACAGAAAACACAGTTCAAACAGGTTTAAACCAAGTAAGAATTACTGGAGAACCTCAAAAGTTGAGGGGCAAGCTTAAGGCAAGGTTCCCTCAGTGCTTCTGCTCCATTCCCTGGCAGTTCTCCAAGTTTTACCCATCTCTGCAGGCCCTAGGGCAACAAGCTTTCACATTCACATCTATGGGTGGTGGAGAACGGGCTCCAGGTCCTGTTTCACTCTGATTGGGGCAATTTATGAAACTGGGCTCTGATAGCCTTGGGCCTAGGTTTCCTGCCCATAGTTGAACAGATGTGTTAAGGTGTGGGATTCAGCCTATCCCTTCTGGCTGTTGCACAGTGGGGAACTGGAGAAGGTAATCTATGGAGTAGACAGCCAAACAGTGTCCTTTGCAGCTTATTGGAAACGTGAAATCTTAGGACCCTACCCAGAGGACTGAATCACAATCTGCCTCTTAACAATCTCCAGGAGAGTCTTTGCACATTAAAAGTTGAGAAGCCTTATATTACAGCATCCTTGATTATTCCCTGAAAAGAGATCCCTGAACGTAGAATGGTTGGACATATTGTCAAATTGCCCTATAAAAGGTTTTTATCGTTTTACATTCCCACCTCGGGATTCAGGTGTGTGAAGTCTAAATTGTGAGGTATACAATTTGGGGAGACCCTCTTTAAGAAAAATGCAAAATTAAGTACAAAAATGAATATTTACAATGAGAAAAGAAAGACACTCACAAAAACCTCAAACAGCACAAAAATTAAAAAAAAAAATTCTAATTATCAATAGGTTGAACCATCACACCACAATTTTTGTAGGTAAAAAATGGTCAAAAAGCAGTTTCATGTGTTCAACCTACATTTTTCTGTATATTTGTGGATGAATATTCTTTTTTGCGTGCAGCTATCACCACAATCAATTTTAGAACATTCCCATTACCCCAAAAAGAAATCCAACCCCTTAGCCATCATCCCCCAGGTCCCCCCATGCCTGACCGCCTTCAGCCCAAGGAAACCACTAATTTACTTTCTGTCTCCATAGGTTTGCCTATTCTGGACATTTCATATAAATGGAATCTTAACAATGTGGCCTTTTGTATCTGGCTTCATTCACTTGGCATAATGTTTTCAAGGTTCATCCTGGGATTGTAGCATGTATATGTACTTGATTTCTTTTATTGCTGAGTAATATTCCAGTGTAGGAAAACACCACCTTATTTATCCACTCATGAGTTGATGGACAGTTAGGTTGTTCCTACTTTTTGACTATTGTGAATAATCTTCTATGAACATTTGTGTACAAGATTTTTTGTGAACACGTTTTCATTTCTTTTGGGTCAAGATACCTAGAAGTAGAATTGCTGGGTCATATGATGGCAACTCTATGATTAACCATTTTAAGGAACTACCGAACTATTTTCCTAAGTGGCCACACCTTTTTAAATTCTCAACCACAAATGAGGGTTCCAGTTTCTCCACATCCTCTCAATATCTGCTTTTATGTTTCTTTTTGATTATTGCCATCCAAGTGAGTGTGAAGGGCTACATATTCTTTGATTGCCTTTTCAAATGATAATGATTTTGCAACAAGGTTTTCTATAGAGAGAATGGGAAGAAAATGGTGTCTTTAGCATGTTTGATATACATTTTTAATTATTGAATGATTTGGAAAGTTTCCTATCTCCACCTCTGTAACCTCCTTGCAAGATGCCTGTTTAGGCTTTGCCCACTGATCTCAACTAGGCACGGTCCCCATGGCAGCTTAGCCAGCCAGCCAGATCCTCTCTGCTTTGGCCCCCCACCTGCCAGTCCTCAGGGGACTCACTGGCCATGAAGTCTGGGTCGTGGTGGAACAATGCTGTGCTGGTTTGTATATATTATGTCCTCCAGAAAAAGCCATATTTTTTAATGCAATCTTGTGGGGGCAAATGTATTAGTGTTGATTAGATTGAAATTGAGTGTTTCCATGGAGATGTAACTCAATCAACTGTGGGCGAGACCTTTCATGGAGGTGTTGCCCCACCCATTCAGGGTAGGTCTTAATTGGATCACTGAAGCACTTTAAAAAGAACCACACAGGCCCAGATACTGCTGCAGATGAGGGACAATTTGAAGGTGGCCATTGAAAGCAGATTTTTTCCTCTGGAGAAGCTAACGGAGGGCAAATGCCCCAAGAGCAACTCAGAGTGACATTTTGAAGAGCAGCTGCAGCTAAGAGAGGAAAAAACGACCCAAGAGCAACACTTTGGAGAATGCCATTTTGAAATGCAACCTGGGAACAAGCAGATGTCAGCCACGTGTCTTCCCAGCTAACAGAGGTTTTCTGGATGCCAATGGCCTTTCTCCAGTAAAGGTACCCTTTGTTATACCTTACCTTGGACACTGTATGGCCTTAAGACTGTAACTTTGTAACCAAATAACCCCCCCTTTTAAAAAGCCGATCCATTTCTGGTGTTTTGTGAAAAGGCAGCATTAGCAAACTGGGACAAATGCCTTGTTCTGATCTTTCTCGATGGGGTCTAGGTGCTGAATGAAGGCCACCAAGGGCAGGTTGTCATTGGAAGTAGAGAGAGATACAGCCCTAGGTTCACTTCCTCCCAGGCTTAGAGGGGGTCCCCCAGGCCAGAGCAATGCTCCATGCCATCTATATAGGGGACCCACACAAGTAAGGAGTCCTGAAGTATACACTACATTAGTTTCAGAGTAAATCAGCCTGTGATTTAACCCAGAGTTGTGATAAAGCACATTTACTTGCCCTTCCCCAACTCAGGCAACAGTTAAACAAAAATAAAAGAAAATCTTAGTCAATCTGATAGATGCTGGAATCCAACTGTTTTTATTTTGCATTTATTTGATCAGTAATGAGCTTCAATATTTTCCCACTTGCATTTATGTGTTTGTTCATTTTCTATTTATGTCCAGTGCCTGGCACACAGAAAGCATTTAATAAATGAATCTCAATGAAGTGTTTTCCCCCATTTTCCTTTTGGGTGTTGTGCCCAAGGCTAACACCTGTCCACTAACATCTGTTCTCTTTTTCTGTAATTATATGCCAGCTTCCTTTGCGATTGGGTGGGTCCTTGTGTGTCTAAAGTTCTCTCTGATGGCAGC
Organism: Choloepus didactylus; assembly: GCF_015220235.1. Taxonomy (NCBI): domain Eukaryota; kingdom Metazoa; phylum Chordata; class Mammalia; order Pilosa; family Megalonychidae; genus Choloepus; species Choloepus didactylus. The sequence goes on along the minus strand of NC_051310.1, from coordinate 140,598,838 downwards.
CAAAATACTCTGAGCCACTTAAGGGTCTAAGTCTTAAGACAGCAGGCGAACCTCCTCACCAGTCTTTCCCCTTCCTAAGAGTTGTCAGCAAATCAGCATTTGACCATGGAGATGGTGGAGAAACAAGATGGAAGGAACTCTGGCCCTTGAGGGATTGTGTAGAGCAGATATGCAATTTTACTTTGTTAGAGAGTTTGTGGCCCAACCAGTGGATGTGTGCAATCAGTTCCTGGGATGACCAGCCTAGTCCCATAAAGATGAAGCATAGGAGACGAACCTGGGGCAATCAGGTTCAATGACACTGGCCACTAAGATCACCCATTTCATTTTTCTTGCTTTCACCAAACAATCCTCTGATGACTTACCACATTTGCTTACATTGCCTTCACAGAGTAAGCATGCACCAATCTATCAGATATCCTAGAACTTTTGGCAAAGCTGCTCCTAGGTGTTTAAGTTAATCAATGCATTTTCCCGGTTTTTAAACATAAAAAAAGAAGAGTAAAACAAAATCAACAAACTTTAGTGAACTGGTTCAAATCAGAATACACCTATGGAGAAGAAAACTTTACTTACCCAGAACTCGGTTACAAGAGGCCAGCAGAGGGTCAGGAAGGAAGGTGAAGCACTGTACTCAAACTCAATTATTTCATTCCTAGGAGTCCCCACAATTCCTTTTTCAGAGCTTTTTTTGTTGGTTGTTAAAGTGGTTTCCAAGCCTCCAAGAATTTATAAAATTAGAAGAGCGGAAGGGCTGCCTCGTGGAGGCACAAAACCACTGAGGCATAGGTATGTTCAAGCAGACAGGGTAGCTGTCAGGATCATTTAGTGTTGGGTGAATGACAGTCACATCTCAGTAGGCCTCAGGGCCGTTGACGCCCACATGACCCACGTCATCAGGGAAGGCTAACGTGTGTTCAGTATGTTCTATTTAACCAAGCAATGACATTCAGAAAATTTCCTCAAAAGAGTTCTGACTAAAATAAATTCTGTTGCTTAAAGGAGTTAAAATTTCAGCTCTCTGCAAGATTTATCCATTAAGAAGGATTATGGACAACGGTTTTTGCAGCCCTTTTCAAATCCACTGGGCCAAGAGCAAATCCCAAGCACTGAAGTTGAGCTGCAGGGACAATCCACTGGGTTGACTCACCTGCCTCCCCACGGCCTTCCCTTGGGCATCCCCAGGCGAGTGGTCAGTGTGTAAGGCACAGAGCTGCCTAGAGTCTTCCCAGGAACTTTCACCTGGGAAATGGGAAAACAGCCCCTTTTCCCTCTGCTGATAGGAATAGCTGCGGGGTGGGCCTGATTCAGGGTAGGGGTTTGTGTGTTGGTGGTGATAGAGGGGATGTTCTGAGCTATACCTGGGCAATTCTTCCAGTGAGTTGCTCTTGGGGCATCAATTGGGCTGGGAGAGCTTAGAAAACTCCCCACTATCTACTACTACCTCTGGGCCACTGCTTTCCTTTTCTCTTTAGAGGCCATTGCAGGCCAACCCCCAGTCCAAATTAGACCCAGAGAGGCCAACCTAGCCCTTGGGGCCAGCCAAGCATTCATTTTTGAGCTTTGGGTCCCAGTACAAAAAGAAAATACCAAGGGGCTGGAGAGCTGAGGCACCCCCCACCCCCACCCCACCAGCTGGCAGGTATTCACAGGAGCACATTCTCCCTGCCTTTTTGGAAGAAAGGGTGGTGAGCAAGGGCTTTCCTAGAAGGGGGGGGGGGGGGGGGGGGGGCAAGATCTGGAGAGTCTCACTCCGAAACGCTTGTTTCTCTCACCCAAGTTACCAGGAATGATAAACCAGGAGTCTGTGAGAACTATGAAAGACTTCTTAAGCTTTGTAACTTGCTATGCCCAGTACTGTTTTTACGTGGTGTCCCTATTTTGATGAGAGCAAAACACCCCATAATATAAAGAAACAAGGTGCTCACGTTTTGGCAGCCAGAAAACAACCAATACACCCCACAGCAGCCTGCAATAAGGAAGGAGAATTGAAGAAAGAATGGGTGGTGGCAGCTTTAAAGAGGCAAGGGAAGCCAGCTAAGCTCCAAAACCTGAAGGAAGAAAAGGGAGCAGGAAGAGGCCAGGGGCCTGGTGATAAAGGAGACACCCAGCTTCCTCAGGGTCCCTTAACAACCAGGAAGTGGGCCTCAGGCCTGTTGTCCTCCCTCCTCCGCTTTCCTTCCACCTCTACTTATACCCAGCCCTGGACTGGCATTTCCATAGCCCTGCTCTGGGGGTGTGCACCCCAGACACTTCCTAGGTGGCAAATGTGCGGTTATTTCCATGATGGCTGGAACAGCCCCAACCTCCGGCCACTCCACAGTCCTCTGGTGCCTCCCTGCTGGGGGTTCCCTCCCAGGCAGATACCCATCTTTGCATCACTTACTACCATATAGCAAGTGCATGGGAACACAGTTTCAAGACAGCTGTAGGCCCTGCTTTCTCTATAACATGAACCTGTCCTCTCCACCCTCTCCATGTCTAAGTGGTTTGAAAGTACATTACGAAGATGACTGAATTAGGGTGCCTCCAAAATTGCAGGGCATCACCACCTGCTAGCAGTCTCACAGAAGCATGGGAGCCAAATTTCTCCACACCCCTGAGAAGGGCTTAGAAATTAGCTGAGAAAGCTGACTGAAGAGGTCTGGTAGTCATGACAAGGGATGCTGCCCCAGAAAACAGCCAAGTCCAGGTGGGATCACAGACGCTTCAGTGAATGCCAGAAAAGACAGGTTACATCTTGGTGGAGGCCACACAGGACAGAGGGACAGCAGCATGTCACAGACCTCTCATACTTAACGTGACTAACAGAGGTGATAGCCAGGGAGGAGGACAGTGATGGAGAAAATCATGAACTTAAAGTTTGAAAAGGAAACAAACTAAGAAAACACATATGGGACTGAGTTTCCTGGGAATGTTAGAATTTCATTTTCTGTCATCAGGTGGATTAAGTTGAGTAACAGAAAAAAGAGTCTTATTTCCTGCACAGGGCTTCCTGCAAGGTTGGGGGCATACAAAGGTCAGAGTTCATTCTGACAGGCAGGCTGGAAGGTAGCCCAAGGCCTGGTTATTCCAGGTGAGGTTCAAGGACTAGCAGCAGGGCCTTCACCTGGGAGTCTTGTTAGAGTTTCAGTCTCAGGCTTCACCTCTTGAAACAGATTTTGCATTTTAATAAGATCCCAAGGTGATTCATATGCATATTAAAGTTTGGGAAGCACTGCCTAAAGGGATAATTAATTCAGAACATTTAAAATTCTTTTTTTTTCCTTAGCAGTTAAATCTTCACACAAAATTTTTACATGTGTGGTGAAAGCAAAACTGCTCAGTTCAATGTGGGATGGGGTGGGCCCACAACTCTATTTATCTCTCAGTTATTGAGCCACAGCTGATGATCTCTAAAACCCCACGGAACAGCTAAAGCCCACTAATCTAGCCCAACCTCCTCATTTAACATATAAAGGGAATTATTTTTAATGGCCAGGTGGTCTAGTGTGATGGACACAGTGGGTGAGGATGTATGGACTGTACTTGAAAGCCATCAGCAAAGTGAGGTTCTATGGATGTAATATGTCTGCAGTCACTAAACCAAGGATGGGCAAAAAATTCCCAGCTCATTGCTCCACCTCCTGCCTAGCCCAACCCCTCAGGACCAGACAAGCCCCAACAAGTCTAGGGGTGGGTGTTTCAACAAACCCCTAGGTAGGCAAACTGGGAGGGTAACCCTGGTCCAGAGCTGAGACTTCCAAGGCTGCTCATAAAGACCCACAACCTTAAAATCCACACTTACCTAAGGTTCCCAGAGCTGGTTCCTGTGGCAAGGTGACCCTGGCTGAAGGAAATGTCCTCACTGATCCAGCCCACACCTATACTGCAGGCCTGGGATTTTAGGCTTGCTGGGGACTCTTAGCCAGGTGGGAACCTTCTTCATCTTCTTTTCTGTGTTAAGGAGCTTGCTCCCATGGTCACAGGTTAAGACTGGGAATTGTCACGCATGGGAGAGAGGCAAGTCTTCTGAAAAAGGGTAAACAGGATATGAACCATAACTGGGAGACTGGACTGAAGTTGTTAATGAGCTTGGAGCCTTCACTGTAAAGAGTCAGGTCCCGACCCTCTATCCTTCATTAAGGTTGGGGCATGTGACGAGGGACCAGCAGAACTTTAAGGCTTTGCACATTCCTCACTGTGAAATGTCAGCTGGGCTTCCTCAGGGATTGGATTAAAATGGGTGAAAGGGGAGTATGGTAGTGTGTTTGGGGACAGAGAAGACTGGATGGCTCTGATCTAAGACTTACATTCTTTTCTGGGGTGGGCCCTAGCCTATTAACATCTGGGCTAAGCTGTGTGAGGGTCTTAGCACTGCCTGGTCCCCAGAGAGGCACTGCTGACCTTGGCAAGGGTCTCATGGTAATGCCACTGGATGCCTGGCTGAGATGAAAACTGGAGAGGACTCGTCCTAGTGGGTCTGCTGACCAGCAGCAACAGGAGTGATGACAACAGGGTAGAGTTAATTGGGACACTGACTCTGGCTTATTCTGTATGAGGCCTTGGTCAACTTTCCCAGCAAGAAAAACAAGCTCTGGCATATCTGATAGTGCTGCTCTGAGATCAACAAAATGAAGAAAAGGCCAACCCTTGTGACTGTGCGTGAGCAGCAGCTGCCTGGGAGCTAGCCCACTGTGACCAACGGGGTGCAGGGCGAGTCAAGGCCTGGGGGGTCACAGCCAGCACACTAGGGAACAGCACATGCTCTGCTCAAAGGTGACGCAAGAGCATGTCGGTATTTCAGCTCAAACAGAGACACACTGACGGCCACCCTGGGTCAGAACTAGTGCTCTCTTCCCAACTGATTAGAGAGCTAAAGTTTCAAAGCTGTCTTTGGGATCCCTCCAAATTCTTTCATGATTCTTACAAGTACAACTAACTTTGATAATATGAAGACCCTTTCACAGATCATCAGTATTTCACTTGGTCTAACTGATTCATAACTGTACACAGGACCTGCAAAGTGTGCTGGTTTCTGGGGTTTATATAAATGTACGTACAGACACATCAGTTACTGGGGCCATAAAGTTCCTGTTTTCTGGAGATTTTATGTATCACAAACTGCTAGGATAATTTCTTACCTGCATTTTTTTGGAGAAAGAAACTACCAGTAATAAGATTACCATTCTGTAACTTTGTCTGACTATGGTCTAGGCCAAGCTGCCCACAACGAAGCCCTGGAGTCCAGACCCAAGTCACAAAGAGCCCATATCCTGTTGCCTTGGCTGCAGCATACCAGGCACTTGGTCAAGCCTTTTCTCTAGGAGCTGGAGGCAAATTCCTAAACCCAATCAGGACTGCCACTGAGAAATACCCACAGCCCATGCCTTGTCCCACTAGCCACTTGTCCTCTCTGATCAACAATGTTGGGGCTCTGCATCCCCTTTTCCATCCACATCCCCCCATGAACTTTGTTTTGCCCCAAAAAGAGGCAGCTGCAAAGACCACAGATGCTCTGATTTACATAAAATTATCTCACTCCATTTTATTTAAGATTTTTTTTCTCCAGTTAGTAAAAGAAAGATGTGTCTCTCTTTATACATATGTACAAGTTCAGTTATAAAAATAGCACATTCAAAGAGAAAAAAGGCTTGGCATTTTTCTGATTCCCTCTAAATAGCATCTGTACACAGGAGTCTGGGTTTGGGCAGGGGAATCTTACTGATTTAAATTAAATGATTCCCCTACAAACCCTACTCCAAAAAAAATGTTTTAAAAATCAATCTATCTAAACTCAATTCCGCGATTTTCAGGTGTGCAAATTAGAGGGTGGCCCGCCCAGAAGCACTTACTCCACCAGGGACATCAGGCTGGGGGCAGGCAGAAACACCTCCCATGCAAAAACCATCCCTTTGCCTCTCTTGGAGGGCAGCAAGCTCAGGCTGGTGGGGCTGAGGCTGGGAGAGTTGGTGCTGAACTTGCCCTATCTCCATCCTCTCCACCTCACTCCTGCGGTCCCTTCCTTTCTCAGTGCAATACAGACAGTGCATATAGCCAAGCAGGGGGCTGAAGGGAAAGGGCTGGGGAGACTGTGCATTCAGGAAGGGCAAAGAGGAGTCTGCAAGAGGGGCAGTGAGGATGTCCTACTGAAGAGGTGGCTCCTGGTCTTCTTTCTGGCTTCTGGGAGTCCCTTGGGTGGGGGCTGCTGCTACTGTTGCTGGTGGGACCTGAAGGTTCTCTGGTGTGAACCATACAGGACAGGGAAGGAAATGCTGGGAAATCAACTGCCTATGGGTATGCTTCCTTTAGCCTTCTGTTATCCTTACATGCCACCACCTCCTCTCACTCACTGTTCTTTTCAATGATGACACTCTGGCAAATGGGGTTTGCAGACCTGGGGAGCTCCCCAGACACTGGGGATACCAGGTGCATGATTCCCTTCCTTTCTAACCCTACAGGAAATCACAACCCCAAGAGAAGTCTCCATTATGGAAGGCTCTCCACAGCACTTGCAGAGCCTTTGCAAGGGACACTGCCAGAGCCAAAGAGTGGAATGGGGATGGAGACAGTGTGCCTGAGCATCTAGAGGGGGTCTATATCAGGCCCTTTCCCATTATGAGGTTTAAGACTTGGCTATAAAGTTCAGTTGAGATATGGTGGGGCTGACCCCTGTCCCTGGGCCTGCTTCCTTTAGGCAACCCCAGGGAACTCCCTTTGAGACACAGGTGATAAAAGTGCTCATACCAACCACCTGCCTGTCCTTCCCTTGCTGCAATTGGTCACCTCCGCCCTCTGACTTGGGATGTAAGATGCTGCACTGGGCAAGCCATCCAAACACCACTTGCTGGCAAGGACTCCAGCCCCTGGTTTGGTTGAAGGAAGTGGGAGGGCGCAGGTGGTTACCGTCCTCCGGAGGGGTTGGTGCCTTTCCCCTGTTTCCGGACCAGGGAGTCTGTGGTTAGGCTGCTGGTCATGTGGAGGCTCTTGGGAGTCCCAGGAACATTATTTCCTTTGCTCAAAGGGGAGCTCAAGGGAGAAGAGGCGCTTGAGGGTCCAAAGTCAGCAAGGCCAGCAGGTCGAACAAGGGATGTCTGCAGTGGACTGCTGGCGGAGATTCCTGTGGGCATGGGGAGAGAGACAAGAGTGTAAGCACCAGTCCTATGTGAGCAGCTGTGCAGCCTGTGGCCTTGGTTATTGGAGTGTGGAATGGAGAAGTGATTTGGGATCCCCTCCCCACTGCTCCTGGCCAGTCCTACCAAGCCCTTCTGGGCACATTTGTTTACTCTTCCTATCAACTGTCTTTTCAGTAAGAGGGACGGGTTTTTTTAAGAGAAAATCTGCATCCACCAAGCCCTTGCCACACTACCTCATCCACATGGAGTAAGATGTCATCTTGTTGCTCAAGGACATAGCAGCTGCTACACAATCCGTGGAAACCAAGGCTGTAACTTATTAGGCACTAATGCATTTTCTTTTCTTCCTTCTTGGGACACCACTTGTGATTAGCTGCTTCCTTCCACATTTCAGAATATTCTCCACTGCCCAATCAGTCTAGCCAGAGAGTACAAGTCTGCCCACTCTCTAGCCTGTGCCCACACTGGTGCAGTCCTTATGTTGGTTGTGGCTGCCCTGGCTCTCCAAGCCTTGCCACTTCAAAAACCTAGTTCAACACCTGTCCTTTGGTAATGGCTCCCTGGGCAAAAGTTAACCCTCCCTTTTCCCGGTATGAACCAAACCCACTTACATCTGGTAACATGTTATCTAACATGATTCTTGATTTGTCTCTTGTGTACTGGTTTTACTTCCCTAAAAAAGAATTCTAAGTGCTTGGTGGACAGATACTGGCTCTCTTTTCATTCACAGTGGAACTGTGGGTAATTTCTGAATCACTCCTTTCCTGTGTCCTCCATTCCCAGTTAACAAGCACTGTTCCTTTTTCTTATGACACTCTACCATCCATTGCCTCCTTTGCCCCTCCTGCCCTCTCAGTCTGGTTTCCATAAGAAATCCCAATGACTGTCTTGTTCTGCCCCATCCATGGGTGAGATCCTGCCATGGTGGCCTTGATTATTGGCATGATTTTCGTTTTCCAAGGATGTGACAAGTTGGAAAAAGGTTACAAAACACTAGTTTAGGCTATTATACTTCATATTTGTTTAATGATCAAATAAATGAATGCTGGGAATCCTGCCGTAGGGGAAAGGGAAGGTGAACTAACATTTGCTGAGCACTACTGTATGCCAAGCACTTGCCATTCAAAAATGCATTTACTTCCTACAACAATCCTCTGAACTAACTATAAAGGCCAGGTTTTGAATGGGAAGAGAGGTCTGTAAAAGGGCGCTTTAACACCACTCTCTACCCTTTTCACCACTCTCAGAAGTAGCATCCTACCGCTACAGTGATTTTTCACTTGTCATGGTCATGACAGCACTTCCCTTCTCTAATTCTTTGTGGTCTCCTGTCCTATACCTTATAAAGCCAAGGACTTTAGCTGGGTTAAAAGCTCTCCCCTATCAGATCTTACCATGTCTTTCCAACCTTGACTCTCACTGTTCCTTTTCAACATAATGTCCCTGACCTGCTTGATGAGTCCCAACATGCCTTGGTCATTTCCAACTCTTTGTTGCCATCCTAAATCTTTCCTCAGCCTTCTCTTCTTTTCTGAATCATAGCCTGGAAACCCTCTCATCCTCAGGTCCAGTGGTTCCTCCTTCTTCTGACTTACAAACACAATTAAGGACTTTCCCTCTCTTCACTCATCTGCCCATTGTTTGTATTGCTGTTAAACACATTCTATGTACAGCTTCTCCTCCCTACTTCCATAATACTCTCAAGAGCAGGGTCCATGTGTTATACTCCTATATACACAGCAGGAGAAATGCTAACTGTGCTAATGTGGATGACTGAAATGTGGGTCTCAGAGAAAATTCTAAGAAGAAAAAAAATCAGTTCTCAAAGTAGGGAAAATTCTGAATGTTTAAAGAAGCACAGTCCAGAAATTGGGCTCTCTTTCTCACCCATTCTAATTCAAAGCCAGCACTGTACAAAGTCACAAAGCCAAGGGAAGAGTTAAGACTGTTCAATGTGATGAAGGAGAACCACAATTTGGCCTCTGGGAAGTAGGTTCCTGGCCTGGGGAGTCCTGGGGGTGGGGATGGGGAGGGGGTGGTACCCAACCCATTCTACCTGGCAGAACACTCAATAGTCTCCAGACTGTCCCTAGCCAGAAAAGGGCCTGCATTACCCTGGGTCTCCACACCTTTAGACACGTTGTACCCGTATGCAGCATAGGCGGCTGCTGAGGCTGCCGCAGCCCCTGCTTTGGCTCCTGCCATTGCGGCAGCACTGCCTGCCGTTGACTTCCGGCTCCGGCCTTTCCCTGCTCCTTTGGCTGTGCTTCCTGAACCTTTGGGGCGGCCTCGGCTTCGGGATGAGTGACCACGTCCTGCGGCTGGCATTTCCTGAATGGAAATTCCTATGGGAACAAATAAGCAAAGAGGAAAAATGATGCTCTTCATATGTTACCATCATCTTGCCTGAGGGAGAAAACTGGCTCTCAGGGTGTTTGTTTCAGGACTATGAGGGAAGCCTGGGTCTCCATTTAATGGCCGGGGCACTGAATCACACAGAGTTAAAAAGAACCTAAAAAAGAGTTAAAAAACATAAAAACAGCTTACCTCCTCAAAACTGCTTTTCATTCTACAGAGGGTTCCATTACTCCTGAATTACTTTTTTATACTAGATCATTACTAAACGAATCCCAGGGACTTTACCTGCACACTTTAGCCGGTGTGCTACTGGCATTGTTGAGTCAATTTTTACTCCAAAGCTTTAAACTTAGAGCTCCCAAAGACATGGTAGCAACACTGGATGCCACACAATAAAGTGAGGAAAGGCCCAGAAAAGTTAATTTTAATAAAAAACTGGCAAAAATAAGGGTGAAATATGAAAGACAGAAATGACTAGAAAATAAAGAATGCTTTTCCCAAGGTAGCAGGCCGGTCCATACCGTGTGAGACAGCAGCACCACTTACCATTCACCGTGTCTGAGACAGACCCCGTTATGGAAGCAGGAGAGTTGGTGGCTCGGGACTGAGGGGCTGAGGAGGCTGGGTCATCCACAATGACAAGCATATCACTGCTGCTCTCGTCGGGGGGAATGGAGCCAGTGTGCAGCTCACTGCTGATGGAAATCTAGAGGAGGAAGGATCTGAGATCATCACCAGCTCAGAGTGCCCACAGCACCCCTAGGGGGCTGGCTGCCTGAGGCCCATGCACCTGGGTAAGAACATGCTCCACAGGTCTTGCCACTATTTACCTCTCCTGCCTGGCTTCACTGTTGAGGATTAGATTCAACAGAATAAACAGTGACCAGAGAAGCCAGACTGACGTCATTTACTTTTCTCCATGTGGGTCCCAAGTACATCCCTGTTCTACAGAGGAGAAGCAAAAGCTGCCACACTATGTCCCTGCTCCAAGGTTGGGACAAAGTCCCTGCCTCTGCAAAGAAGGTACCTAAAAGGAGCCTCACCTCACTGAAAGGGCTGGGCATGGCAGAATCCACACTAATGAAGGAATCGTCCCCATCAGCAGAGAGGTTGGAGTTATCAGCAGAGGGAACAAACGGGATTACCAGGTTCATACCCTCCTTTCTTCTCTTCCCATCCAATTCATCTTCCTTCTTTTTCTAGAAACACACAAATCAGGAAATACAGAAAAAGCATAAAGATAGGCTTTAAGAGAAGAGTGGGTTTGGGGAAGAAAACAATGACAGAACTTTCATTCTTTGTAAATTTCTGTATTTCACTTTTCTCACTGTGGTTTTATCTTGCATTTCCCTAATGGCTAATGATGTTGAGCATCTTTTCATGTGCTTATTGGCCATTTGTATGTCTTCTCTGGAGAAATGTCAATTCAAGTTCTATGCCCATTTTTCAGTTGGGTTGTTTGTCTTTTTGAATGTTGACTTGTAGGAGTTCTTTATATATTCTTATATTAAATTCTTATCAGATACATGGTTTCCAAATATTTTCTCCCATTCTATAGGCTGTCTTTTCACTTTTTTGATAATGTCCTTCGAAGTACAAATTTTTTTTATTTTGATGAGGTCCAATTTTTTTTTTGCTTGTGTTTTTGGTCTAAAATCTAAGAACCCATTGCCTAATACAAGGTCCTGAAGGTTGTGCCTTCTTTTAAAATATGCATAAGAAGAACAAAGGGTTTCATCATAACCAAGGAATAATGTGTTGTTTTTTGTCATTATTTTCTCAATTTACATGTAAACTCTTAAGGGTTGAGTGACTGAGATACATTAAACAGTTCTAGAACCAAGTTCAGTAAGGTCTACCACAAAATCACAGAATTGTGCTTGGATGTATCTGGGAATCACACTCAGCCACTGCAACAAACTGCATTTGTTTCAACACCCATATTAGCGTTAATATGTATGTCTTTGTGCAGTTTATATTATCACTGTGTATTTAGCTGAAATTTCTACACTTACAGCAGAAATGACATCTAATGAAAACTGTAAACCCTACAAAACTCTATATGAAAAAACCACCTTCTTTTCTTCTTTGATATTATTTCTGAGTGTTAACACTATTTTTCTTCTAAATAGAATATGTGATGAGTTAGCTATTTGAGGGTGGAGTTAAGAAAGAGAACCTGGGGAAATGGGTAAAGACGGCAGTACAGGCTAGGAGGGACCTGAATCTTTATTCCTAGGATTTTTCAGCTTTGTTAATTCAGTGAGTATCAGGGGCATCCTTGAGACTAGAAATGGTTCTGCTTAGCAGCAGACCCAATTGAGGGTGGGGATTTGACAACAGGAAGAGCTGGTAGGTCTACTGGAAGATGATATAACACAGACAGGATCTAAGGCTGCTGGGCCAAAGGGACGTAAGACCCCAGGATAAGCTTAGATAAGGGGAATAAGCTGACATCCACTAAAAAGCAGAACCAGTTTTAACATGTGGTCAGAAAAAACACTTCAAACAAACAGGCCAGGGAAATGGGTTACAGACAAGGGTAGGATTTGAGGGACCAGAGCTATGGAAATGCCTGAAGCTCAGGTGGCTACCTTGTTTAAGACGAGGGTCCGACCAGGGTTCATAGAGATGGGAAGGGCAGCACAACTGAAAGGTAGGCCAAACCCAGCAGAAAAAATTAGGAAACTCTTCAGAAAGGTAGTAAAATGGTGCCAAACCAATAGCCCTTGGGCATAATAAGTCTGAGAACCTGGTCAGAACTAACGGGCTGACTCCCAAACAAGAATAAGTCCTGCTTCCAGTTTACATGTCAATAAAGACCAGGGATAAGAATCACTGATACAATATTTTGGTAGAAGGAGCAAAATAAAGAGAAATGTAGGAAAAATACTTCCCACCTTGCAGTTAGCCTGGGGGCTCAAACAGGAAAAATCCGAAGGGAAATGAAAGACAGCTCAAACCCTTAGTGTGTACTGGAGAAAGAGAGATGAACAGACTGGCCAGAGATTTATTTCTCCAATGGCAGATGATCCTGAATAGTACACTAGAGAATTATGGTAGAAGAATTGGCTCTAATGATTTTTTAGGCCCTTTAAAAGAGTCTATGAAATCTAATAACCTAAGAGTAACATCAATCATACCCATATTTATTTAGGCTTATGCTCTGTGACAAGTACAGGTCAACCAGGGTTATATTTTTCCCTATCAAACATCAGTCAGCACAGTCAGTACTAATCACACATAGCTGGAGCTGGACACCAATCAGTAACCAAGCGATGACAAGCCCCTTACTCCTAAGCCTTGATTATAAGTAACCCCCACCCTCCCCCTGGCCCCTATCTGCCACCCCAGAGATACCTTCTCTGCGTATTTTTCCCGCTTGCGCTTGCGCTCTTTCACTCGATTGGTTTCTTCCTGTTGCCGTTTCTCTTCCTGCCGCAGTCTCACTACCAGAGAATTAAAAAAAGTCATCTGAAACTAAAGTCACCTTATCCTCTGATATTTATGTTCCAAGGTATTACCAAGGTAATACTACTTCTATCTGTTTAAGGCAGATAACCGGTGATTTTCTAACTTGGAGGAAAAAACAGTGTCTTGGATTCTCAACAGGTTTTTAATACAAACTATGATTCAGCTGAATTATTATGGGCCTTTCTTGGCCTTGTCTTTTCCTTTTTTCTTTCTTTCCAGCCTTTCAATATCTCAGCACTGCACAGACCAAGTGTGGTTGCAGACATCTGAACGGTTTTTGGAAGGTGGTGGCAACAATGAGAACTATGAAATTTTTTCTAATGTGGTACTAAGTAAAGTCCTCAGAAAGTTCACAGGGTAAGCCAGAAAGAAATACATGGGAAAGCCTTTCTATTTACAGCAGTGTTACTCCATCTTCTCCACAGACACATTTTCTCTGGGTAGAACACAGTAAATTCAAAACTGCCGGGAGTCTACGGATAGATATGGCCTCCCTGTTGCAAGCGAAACATTTATTTGAAGCCACATTTATTTAGGGAAAAAAAAAAAAAGTCATGCAAATTTTGCCTCCTATTCCACAACACATCCTTGTTTGGGTTTAATGTAAAATATTAAAATGTTTCCCCCAAACATAACCCTTGGCATATAACAATTACCGCTGACATTTTCAGATGTGTGGGGCTAGAGAAATGTCTTTTACAAGACAGGAGAAAGCATTAAGAGGTTTAGAATACGTACATTTCTTCTCCAATTCTTCATCATCTAGAAGAAGACTAACCACCTCTTTGGGTTTCAAGGTATCTGGTTTGAAGTTCCCGCCTGAAATCACCATCCGCTGGATCTACACCAAAGCAAACAAAACATCATCTCCAGGCATCTATTCCCTTAAGATAAATATCCAAAAACAAATGAACAATCTTCTCAAGTAAAGCCTCTGATTTCCCTATTTCTTTCTTGTTTGTATGACTGGCACAACCAACAGCAAGGACGAGAACTTCTTTGTTTGGGACTGCTAACTAACAGCTAGAACATCCAATAATACTGAATCAGGATGGCAACAAACAAAAAAATAATCATTTCCTTGGAAACCAGCAAATTTGGCATATAATTCAGAGGCAGATCAAGTTGGAAGTACTAGGATGAGAGCTCAAACGTCATTCCTTTTTCCTTTAAATATGTCAAACATGAGGGCCATTTCTAGTGTCAAAGTTACCACATAACAGCTGAATCCAGGCTGTGGTTATCATTCTAGTGGAAAAGAATAAGGAATGGTCAGGACATTTGAGACTACTATTGTATAGGACTCAATTTCAATTTTATTCAGAAGAAATTCTAGCTTCTTTATGACCAATGCAAGGCAAAAGAGTCTTAAACCATGCTAGCCTGGTCAATATGGTTTGGACTTGCTATTTTCTCCATCAGTATAGTAATCCCTTTGCCTTGTGTTTACCTCACTCTTTTCCTTGGCTCTTTGCAAAATGCGTTCTTCAATGGTGCCTTTGCAGATGAGCCTGTACACGGTAACCTGCTTTGTTTGCCCCAAGCGGTGGGCCCTGTCCATGGCCTGCTGGTCCACAGTTGGGTTCCAGTCGCTGTCATAGAAAATCACCTGCACAGACAGCATGAGAAAATAGCAAAGACTGAGGCACTCTCAGAGCAGGACCAGGAATCCTGAAAGCAGTCAAGTCACTCTGTTCCTAATAGTTTGATGCCAGATTTCTTTCTATGATATTAAGATGGAGAAAATATCTATGCATAAGCCACTCCTTTACTTGCCCTGGGCAAAAGAGAGTATTCATTTAAAAAGAAGGAGCAACAATAATATTAATAGTTGACACTTGGTGCTTACTATTTGCCAGGCATTGTTTTAAGTACTTTATGTGTATTAACTCATTTAAACCTCACATCCACCATTTAGGTATCACTAAGGTCCCCATTTAATAGATGAGGAAATTGAGGCACAGAGGAATTAAGAATATTTACCCCAGATCACACAGCCTAAGTAAGTGTTGGGCCAGGGATCTGAGGAAATCTGAAAGTCTCCTTAACGCTGGCTTTCTGAGGTAAGAGATAGGTATGGCTCTTTCTTGGCATTCTCAGGAAGAAATGCTTCCATCAACAAGGGTCATTTCCTGTCCCATGAATTCCACGGAAGCAAAGTTTAAAGAGTTCCCTGGAAGCTACTTCCAGTTTGCTGAACAAAAACAACAACAGCAACAACAAAAGGTAAACACCCTGTGCTCCCAAGTGACCCTAAAACCAGCAGACTTCTGGGTCCTCAGCCCTGAGGCTGCTATCCACATCACTGTGGACCTACTGAAAGAAGCCCAGTTTAAAATGGCCCCCATCTCTCATGCATTCTCTTCTGTAGCCAAATTTCCAAAACCATCCAGTGCTTCTTCAGAAATGAGCATGTTCTTTCTTTAGTCCTATTGTCACTATCTGGCCCTCCGCCCTGTGTCTCCCCCCTCACCCAGACCCCTGTCTGGATTACTAACGCTCAGTTATTCCAGCAGGCTTCCTATATCTCATTATCAATCTCTTTCTTCTTCAGTCTACCATGGGTACCCTGTAGACTAACCTTCCCTGTTACAGACCACTCCATCTCTCTGTTAGTTATACTGTAACATGCCAAGTCCAAATTTCCCTAAATAATCGGACCCCGCTTTAGTTAGCCAACTTCATTTCCTAGTCTTTCTTTATACAAATACACCCCCTTTTTGTCAGACAAGTCTTTTCAGTGTTCCTCACTTATATCACATTTGTTTGCACCTTTTTGCTCAGGCTGTTTCTCTGACCTAGAATCCTTTAACTCTTTTCACTTTTCATCCTAAGGTCTGCATCAAGCCTCATCACTTCCTGGAAGGCCTCCTTGATTTCTCTTGCCTATACTGCTGTCTCCCTTTCCTGAATTTCTATTAGAAATAATAAAAACCATGGCTAAAATCTGTTGAGCACTTGTCTGGCACTAGTGTGCATACATACATATTTTGCTGAATTCTCACAAAAACGCTATGTATTTCCTCCATCTAACAAACAAGGAAAAAACTGGCCGAAGAGATCAGTGAGTGGCTGGCTTGGGGTTTGACCTAATGGTCTCCCTCCACAACCTGCTGAAAAGAGTTGTCTGACAAA
Source organism: Choloepus didactylus (assembly GCF_015220235.1). Lineage (NCBI taxonomy): Eukaryota > Metazoa > Chordata > Mammalia > Pilosa > Megalonychidae > Choloepus > Choloepus didactylus. The sequence continues at coordinate 140,582,756 of NC_051310.1, read as the reverse complement.
AAGGGGGTGTATTTGTATAAAGAAAGACTAGGAAATGAAGTTGCATGTATTGTCTACTCTGGTCCAAGTTTCAACTTAATTACCATCTTCTGTGGGTATCCAATTATTTCATGTGTACTATTTTTAAAATCCTCCCATTTAGTGTTATTTGAGGACAGATACTTTCCATCAGTGCAAATTAAAATTCAGCAAATACTTCTTGATTGATTCTGGAATCTCTATGGAGATTGATCAAAACTAGACAGAGCCTAAAAATGTAAACTAAAGAGTTAATCTGTCTTTAAATTATCTCTTTATGATACTTTTCCTATTGCTTAAGACTATCCCAAAATAATTTATTTGTTTTCTCATTTAAAAACAGGCAATTCTTTCAGCCATTCTCTGCAGAATTCAGGCTTTGGGTGAAGACAGACATATATAACATTTTCAAATGCTCTTTCCTTTACTAATAAGAACCTCCTCTAGCTTTATCTTATGGTGTCCCCTTCATCTGGCTTTTAGACAAGGTATAATCCCTAAATTTTTATAACATGGGTTAGAATCATTGGGGAGAGAGTTGTAAACTGCCTGCCAAAAGAAAAAAAAGAGCCAACAAGAAAACTTGTTATTACTCCACAGTAACCACAGACCTAAGATTTTGAAAGGACACAATGACTGTCACATGTGGAGAAATACAGCAAACATGCCGGTTTGGATATATTATGCCCCCTACAAGAGACATGTTCTTCTAATCCAATCTTGTGGGATATTTTGGATTAGGTTGTTTCCATGGAGATATGACCCACTCAGCTGTGGGTGAGAACTTGATTGAATTATTTCCTTGAAGGTGTGGCCCTGCCCATTCAGGGTAGGTCTTGATTAGTTCACTGGATTACTTAAGAGAGTTCAAGAGCCGATACAGATGCTGATGCTTGGAGAAGCAGAAGAAGGATGTTTGGAGATGCTAAGCTAAGAGATGAAGCTCAGAGTTTGCCCTGGAGAAGTTAAGAGAGGACCTCCAGATGCTTAGAGAGAAATGCCCTGGGAGAAAGAAGCAAGGATGCACAGGAGCTGAAAGAGAGGAGCAAAGACAAAAGCTCAAAGACATTTTGGAGAAAGCCATTTTGAAACACAATCCGGGAACGAAGGACCAGCAAATGCCAGCCATGTCTCTTTCCAGCTGACTGAGGTGTTCCGGACACTACCGGCCTTCCTTCAGTGAAGGTATCTTGTTGATGCCTTTGTTTGGACAATCCTATGGCCTTAGAACTGTAAATCTGTAATCTAATAAATCTCCTTTATAAAAGCCAATCCACTTCTGGTATTTTGCATATTGGCAGCACTAGCAAACTGGAGCACCTGACTGCAGAACATTTTGAAGCTTCAACAGGACATGGAAAATTCTAGCAAAACCTGTTTAAAATTGCAGGGAGAACAAAATAGTCGAGAGGCTATTCTGGAGGTTTCTCTTATGCAAGCTTCAGCTAGACATCCCAAATGGCCAGAGTATGCCATGTCCTTACCAAAAGCAGTCCCCAAATACCTAGGTCCTTACCTAAGATTCTATAAGATTCACTCACTAAGCTTTATCTTTCAGAAACTTAAATCCACCAGAGTGTTCCTATGCCAGCCAAGTCCTAAAACCCAGAGGCAACAGCCTCTTAAAGATCAACAATCAGATGCAGCCCCCTTCCCCTTACTGTCAACACCCCCTTTCAATACGAACAAGTTAGGGTGCTCACTGCCTAGACACCCCTGAAGATGGAGAAAGAGACTGAGAGGAAGGGGTAGCAACAAATAAAAGATTTAACAAAGGTCTATGAATAATGAAACTTTATATAAATATATATATACATTTGGATGCTGGGGTGTTGGAATGGCTGGAAGGAGGTAAATGACATGGTGGAACTGTAACCTGTAGCATCCTTTGGGATTTGCCTATAGCTGCCTGTTGAATTGTGCCTTGAAGGTCTTCACCTTTTTTATATTCCTTCTATTGCATAACAGGGAAGGGACTGAAACTATGGAACTGTAATCCATAACAATTTTTGAAATTACCTATATAACTGCTTGTTGAGCTGCACATTGAGAGCTGACACCTTTCTGTATGTATTTTATATTTTACAATAATGGAAATGGCTGAAGTTGTGGAACTGTGACCCATGACATTCTTTGAAATTTGCTAACTACTTGTGAATTCGTACTTTGAAAGTTATCACTGTTATGTATATATGTTAAAGTTCACAATAAAAAAATGGTAAAAAAAATTTCAGGGAGAACAAAGGAATGGAGAACAGAGTTAACTTAAAGAAGGACACCTCCAGCTGGAATGGGGGGGGGATATTACTTTACCAACATACCTAAAATGACTACATATGTGGAAATCGGTAGCTGATGTCATATCCAAAAGACAGTACTGTGAGCTGTACAAGCCTGAGGCAATGTTTTAGCATGAATTCATAATGTGGAGTCCTATATTATGAATCATTTCGTACTTGCTTCTTTAACATTGACATTTTTTCCTGGAAGTCTCAGTGGGAACCCTGATTCAACCTGGGTTCTTTTGAGTTCATAAACAGTAAAAAGATTAAAGCCTAAGGAGATAGGTTTGCAATTTTAACTTCAAAACAATAACAACAATAAAAACCAAAACAAATTTAGTAGCTACTTTATCCTTTAATGGATAAGGTAGGGAGTTTGGGTGGAAAAGAGGATCAAACAGGAGTCCATTTAGAATATACTTACCCAGGGAAAAGGAATATGAACTATACATAAGCTAATAGGTTAAAACAGAGAACAAGAGTGAGAGAACTAAAAAACCCATGCCAGGTGTACATTTACTATTTAATTTGATGACAAAATGAGCACTGACTCACCCCTAACATGAACAGGGGAAGGTGCTGGGGGAGACAATGCCTGCCACAGTGGGACAGAGATAATGCCTTTTTCAGTAATCTTGTTCTGGAGCTCTGAGAGACATTCCAGAGACAGACAAATAATAATTAAAGGACTAGAACAACTAACTTAACCAGGAAAGATTAAAGCAAGCCAATCCACAAAGCGTGGCCCAGCAATGACTAAAGGGAAATATATTAATAGTCAGCACCCTCATGAAGTTGTAAACATCAAGCTGGGGGGTACAGGAAAGGGGAGTGAGAGTTGAGATGGGATGGAGAAGCCTGATTATATAGGTCAACAACAGGGAATTTCTGGGGATGAGGGAGTGAAATGGAAAACAGGAAAATTCAGAGAGGAACAACCGGAAAAAGTTGGACCAATACTTGGAAGGGTAGCCCCCCCCCCCCCCCCCCAGAGAATAGGTGGAAGTTCAGTCCCTTGGGAGGGCTGAAAGCCATCCCACGCTGTCTCATGGAACACAGGATCACTCTTATTGCTAACTAAGGGACAAAAATCTCCTCATTCTTTCTATACATGTAAGCATTTAAAACAGGTCCGACAGAAACAACAAATGGTGCAGTCTATTACAACCCCTTGCCAAAAAGAGTTAAACACAAAGCCATCCCTACTTCGGGATGAACACAAAAACAAAGAAAAACACTGACAGGTAAGGGGCCATTAGTTACCCTTAATCACATGCTGAAATCATGTCTTCACTAATGAAGTGGACCAGACCGACTCCCATTCAGTTTATGATTACATGTTTATATATGCAAATACCAACAAACTGCAGTCTCATTTAGTCTGATCTGATATTTTAGGCTGACGAACTCTTCCTTGTCCATAAATGGTTCAGGGGATCTCCCAAAGCTAAATAAATCTCAAGGCAAAAGAAAAATGCAAGGCTAGCTGTTAAGCCTATTGTTTCTCTAATAACACACACACAGAGCATGAGTTCACACAAAACATAATCTAGGAATTCACTCTTTTCTTGGTGCCCAATTTCTGGGGAATATACAAGGAGCTCCTAATTTACAAGTGAATCTTCCAGCCCTTCCCCTCAAATTAAATGTAAAACATTTTGGAATTCAGAACTCAGAATATTCACAGCATCTCTCTAGTCATCTCCAGGATGAAAAGAGAATTCCTAATTCTTCCTACTCTTCCAATTATCAGTTAGGCACCCACTTTGGTTCTTTGTAGCTGGCAGGAGTCCCTACCCCACAAGGCAAACTATATAAACACTGGAAGCATGATGCAGATCTGTCCCCCATCCCCGAAATCTAATTTTTTTGGCCATGAATTGAAAGACTAGGGGAACTATTCCTTAAGAAATAGACCAAACCTGAGACAGTCAGGCTGAGAAGGGAAATACATTTTAATCGAATTAACTTACCCTAGACATTCCTGTGTGATGTCTTCTACTTTCATGGCCTTAAAAATTATTTATCCCTGATGATTCTAAAACACATGTTTGAGCCAAGACTTTTCCCTGAAATCTAGCCTCTGCTTGGGTGACTTTAGCTACTTAATGTCTGATAGGCATCTTGAACTTAACATACTGCAAACCAAATTCTTAATTTCCCCCCTCAAACCTGCTCCTCCCCCATCTTCCCCTATCAGTAATTTGCATCTCCATCATTCCAAATCATTCCAGTTTCTTACGCCTTGGAGTCCCCTTTTGATGCCTCCTGCAGGCCTCACACATCCAACTTATCAGCAAACCCTGTTGGCCCTACCTTCAAAATACACGCAGATTTCAATTATTTCTCACCACCTACCCTGCTTCAACAATCATCTAAGCCACCATGATCTCATTCCTAACCGCTCTTCCTGCTTCTACTTTTCTCCCCTACAGTTTTTCCCCCCACAGAAGCCAGAAGGATGCATTTAAAACTCATCCCAGATCATGTTACTCCTCCGCTCAAATTCTTCCAATGGCTTCCCATCTCAAAGTCCTTACACCATGGCCAACTGAACCCTTCATGATCTGCTTCTGCAACATCCATCCCCATCTCATACCACTCTTCCTCATTCATTCTGTTCCACTTCAGGGTTCTGCACTTATCTCTTCTGCCTGGAATGCTCTTCTTTCTGCCAGATATATGCTTGGCTTTTTCCTCACTTTCTTCAGAGCTTGATTCAAGTATCACCTTATCAGAGGGGCCCTACCAGCCTATATAATACAGCATCCCTGATCATTCTATCACTTCTTTACTGCTATACTTTCTTCACAGCATTCATATTATTCATTTGCTTTGTTAAATTCTATCTCCCCCATTTAGAAATGTAATTTCTAGTAACTCTTGGGGCAGAAATGGAACTTCATTTTGTTGCAAGCTGAATTCCTAGTGCCTAAAACAGTTCTTAACCCTTGGTGGATACTTAGTGAACATTTCATGAATGAATGAATGGACACTTTCTTCCATTTAAGAGCTCAAAGTCTAGTATGTAACATAATTAATTACAATATTAACGGATTAACTTGAGTAGAGGGAGGGGTCAGGAAGGAAGGTTACACCTAACTGGCTCTGAAGAACAAACAGGAGTTTACCAGATAGAAGAGGCTCACAGGAGGGTGTTCTATGGTGAAGGAAAGGTTCATGATACAGTGTAATAACAGCATAGTATGCTCAGGGAACAACAAATTTCTGGAACATAAATTTTGAAAGGGGAAAAAGGAAAAGGTCTGGCAATTAGGGCCCAGTATACCATGTAAAGAAGCTTATGCTTCATCCTGTAGATGATGGCGAACCCCTGAAGAATTTTAAGGGAGTAACATGGTTAATAAAGAAGGATATAAACAAACTAAGCATAGTGGCATAACAATGAATGGATTTGGAGTAACAGATATGGAGATGGTATCTAACTGGAGCCCAGAAGATCAGCTAGGAGAAAGTGATGATTCTTGTAATTATATTGAGAATATGTCTAAGTTGGGACCATATAAAATGCTTAAACAAGAGAGAAAGCAGAGAAAGAAGAGGAACAAGGAGAAAGCCAAGTTTAACTGATAAAACACCAAGTGAATCACTACATTGGAGAACCCACAAGAATACCACCTACAACTGACAGCCTTTTCATAAAATTATGGAGCCATATTGTGCATTTTATATACAGCATCTACCTAGCTATGCCTCCAGAGGTCTTCAGGCCCTGAAGCCCTATCCCCTCTGGTTAACTGGCTAAAGAGTTTTAGATACCAAGGAAGATACAACTGAGTCCGACAGCTGATATTCTACCTAGTGACAGAGAATCTACTTTTCATTCCTGAAGGCAGGCAGTTCTACCGCATAGTAATTAATACGGAGAAAATGTGGATATAGCCCAGGAGTGGAGACTGGAAAACAAGGGATCTAGTTCCAGCTCTGCTGCTGTGAGTCTATTCAAGCCTCTTCACCCTTGTACCACATTTTTCCATGACCCTCCTGAGTTTGCATCCTCCTCATACTTGTGGGGAATTTGATGCTCTGTACTTCATAGAGAAGCATTACAACAGCCACATAAAATGACAAGCCTTTTATAAAACAGTTTCTCACTTTTGCATTTTTAAGTCTAAAGGTTAATGAAATTATTCCACATATTTGAATCCAGAGGATAATTCTGAGATATTAAAAAGAAATGCTATTTTCTTCTCCCTTTCAGAGGTTGGAATATTTCTGAGGAGACTGGGTAATGAAAGGATAGATAATTTGTTGGAATGTCTTTTTTATTTTTATTTTTTAATTACCAATTTCATTGCTCTCCCACCACCTTTTGAAGTTTAGGGTACAAAAAACATGAGTTTTTCTCATAATGAAATAATGCATAAGAGTAATTTAACAATTCTTTTTTATTCGTTCAGTTATTACTCCTAAAACAAATCTGATTGGATTGACTGATTTTTTTTTCAGTCTATCAACTGATGTACCTCAAGTGTCTAGAACACAGTGTCCAGTTCACAGTAGGAATTCACTAAAAACTTGTAAAACAATGTGAAAAAACTTATTCGAAGAGAATGGAAAATCCAAAAGGAAAGCTAAAATGCTCCAGCGAGTCAAAGTGCAACCTATAGTCTTTTAACATAACAAAAGGCAAAGAAATAAAAGGTTTGCAACACAAAGCAAAGAGTAACACAAACCAAAAGACATATTTATAGAAAACCTGCAAACCAGTATGCTATCGTGTTCTCATTACTTACCGTATCTGCAGCGGTGAGATTGATACCCAGTCCTCCAGCTCGTGTGCTTAACAGGAACACAAAGATGTCATTCCTGCAGAAGAGGAAACAATGAGTTAAGATAAAAACTTGAAAAGGAAAAATGGCACGTGGCAAAAGAGAAAGATCTCTGAATACAGAATAGAGTCTTAGGGCAAGAAGTTGTTTTGGTGACCATCTAGGCCTAATTGTTTCCTTGATACATTGTACAGAGGTGCTCTGTTGCCAAATCCATTGATGGTAGTCTTCTTCCAACATGCAGATAAAAAATTTTGCCAATATTTTTAATAAGTCAAACTATTCCTAGTGCATATGAAGGGGCCGAATACATCAGTATTTCATGGTGTTTGTCTCAAGAACCATGGCTTCCAATAGTTTAAGAACTAATGATTATTAGTCCAAAACACTCATTTTAACATAAACAAAGTGAGTCCCAGAAAAACGACCAGAGATTTGGAATAAGACCCATGCCATGTCGTCCATGTAGTAAATTGAATTTAGATTTAATCCATGAAGACGGGTTGGAATTAAAGTACTTTTTGATGAATGCCAACAGACTCCTTAAATAGAAATGATTAGATAAAGTTTTCTCAATTTTGGTTTACATCCAAAAGCCTTTTAAAGAAACCCAGAATTACAAATAAACTAGCAGGTGGTCAAAGACACTCATTCAGGCAACAAGCATTTACTGAATACCTTCTAGGAACAAGGTCCATGCCAGATCACAAATATGCTTTCGCCTATATGAGATTTATCTATGTACACACATACAAATAGGGGTTCAGTTTTAACTCAGTTCTTGCAGATAACATACATATAAAGATTATCTTGCATTTTCATGTTCCTGCCACCCTAGATTATCCTTCAGAATGTTACTAAGAGGAGAGGACTACACTATACTGGTGAGCAAACTTCACAGTCTTCTATATAGAGCTGCTAATCCCCTTCTTCATGACTACTGTCAGGAATACAACCGGAAATTCATTTAAATCAGTGTTATTCATGATATCACTTTGGTGGATCTGGATCTCATTAAAAATAAATTAAAGAAAGAAATCAAACAAATTAGAAGATATAATGTATCACAGGTCATAACGGTAAGCACTGTTCTGGAAAATTTATTTCAGATATTGTATATAGGTACTAGGACAAAATATAAAATGAATTTCTCCTGTGGGTTCCAGTTTTTTTTTTCCCCCTAACAAAAAGCACAATTGATTAAGATTAGTGAGTTCCTGCTCTCACTGATTTGAAATAATTAGAATAAACAAATTCATAGTCAGAATCTAGAATATAGGTCACCAAGGGATGGGGTGGGGATCCGGAATGGGAAGTTAAGGCTTAAAATGTGCAGGATTCCTATTTGGAATGATGGAAATGTTTTGGTAACGGATGGTGGTGGTGGTACGCATAACATTGTGAATGAAATGGACAGCACTGAAATACATACCTGAACATGATTAAAAGGGGAAATGTTAGATTGTATATAAGGTAACAGAAAAGAAAAATCCATGGAACTATGTGCATAGTGAACTCTAAATTAAACCATAGACTACAGTTAATAGTACAATTATGAAAATGTGCTATCAATTGTAACAAATGTTTCACACAATACAAAGTGGTAATAATAGGGGGGTTTACAGGAATCCTGTATTTTATGCATGATTCTTCTGTAAACCCATAACTTCTCTAATAAAGAAAAAATAAACAAACAAAAAACCCAAAACAAAAAACAAAATTGTACTTAAACCAAAAAATTTATTTTGCTTATCCACATATTGAAAAATTAATTTACCCTAATTCAAATGTTATTTTCTTTTTTTAAGAAACATAGCTTAAGATGGCGGTATGGAGAAGAGTGTAAGCTAGTTAGCTCCCCTGGAACAACCAATAAACAACCAGGAACAACTAGTAAATAATCTGGAATAACTGCAGGGGGACGAATGTGACCATCCACTCATCATACACCAACCTGAATTGGGAGGAATGCCCAAGATCGCAGCATAAAATCTGAAAGTAAAAACTGTAGATCCCAGCCGGGACCCCCCTCCCCTCCACGGCGCAAGCTACAAAGCCTGGTGGTGCTAGAGGAGCAGCTCTCTCTGAGCAAGTGAATACAGCTCAGCTGAGCTCCAACTGGGGTTTTAATTAGTGAGTGTAAACTGCTCAATGCAAGCTACGAATCCCCAGAAAGCAGACAGAGGCTCTGGGTGACAACTGACTTGGAGAGCCGGAGGGTGGCCACGGACTGGCCCTGAAGGGGGCTTTCTGTCCCTGTTTCAGCTCAGTGGAGAAAGCCTCAGCCATTTTCAGTTCCCAGAGCTCTGACCCAGGCAAGGGTGGAGATAGCACAGGCAGAGAGAGATCATGCAAATGCTAATGATCTCTCCCTAGGGGTCTATCTTCCCTAACAGGAAAGAGGTGGGACCTAGCTCTACTACCTGCCTTCCATTCAGAACCAGACCCCAGAGCCTGGGGGAAAACAGCCAAAGGCCACACCTCCTTACACCGTGTTAAGGTCTGGCATTATAGGTTGACAGGTGCCACCTGCTGGGAAGAAAAGCACAGTGACCTGAGGCCTCACAGTGTGTACCAATTTTCTAAGACACACCCTCAGGGAAACTGGATACTGAATAGTTCTTCCTTCTGGGACCAGACCCTGTTTTGGTCTGAGAAAACCTGATTGGGGTAACCAAAGAAACCATGCCTAGACAACAGAAAATTACAACCTACACTAAGAAAAATGATGTTATGGCCCAGTCAAAGGAAGAAACTTACACTTCAACTCAGATACAGGAATTGAGACAACTAATACTAATTCAATTCAGAAAGTTTAGGGAAGACATGGCGAAAGAGATGAACCATATAAGGAAAACACTGGGCGTACATAAGGTAGAAACTGAAAGTTTGAAAACCCACCTGGTAGAATCTACGGAAATGAAAGGCACAACACAAGAGATGAAAGACACAATGGAAACATACAACAGCAGATCTCAAGATGCAGAAGAAAACACTCAGGAACTGGAGAACAAGGCACCTGAAAGCTTGCACACAAAATCACAGACAGAGAAAAGAATGGAAAAATCTGAGCAACATCTTCGGAACTTAAGGACAAAACAAAAAGCAAGAATGTACGACTCGTTGGTGTCCCAGAAGGAGAAGAGAAGGGAAAAGGGGCAGAAGCAAAAGTAGAGGAAACAATCAAAGGAGATTTCCCAACTCTTATGAAAGACATAAAATTACGGATCCAAAAAGCACAGCATACCCCAAACAGAATAGATCTGAATAGGCCTAGGCCAAGACACTTAATAATCAGATTATCAAATGTCAAAGATAAAGAGAGAATCCTGAAAGCAGCAAGAGAAAAGCGATCTATCACATACAAAGGAAGCTTGATAAGACTATGTGCAGATTTCTCAATAGAAACCATGGAGGCGAGAAAGAAGAGGGGTGATATATTTAAGATACTGAAAGAGAAAAACCACCAACCAAGAATCCTATATCTGGCAAAACTATCCTTCAAATATGAGGGGGAGCTTAAAATATGCTCTGACAAACAGACAATGACAGAGTTTGTGAACAAGATATCTGCTCTACAGGAAACACTAAAGGAAGCAACGCAGACAGTAAAGAAAAGACAGGAGTGAGAGGTTTGAAACACAATTTTGGGAGATAGGAGCACAGCAATGTAAGTACGCTGAACAAAGATGACTGTGAGTATGATTAAAAGTGGAACGCTGGGACCATGTGGGACACCAGAACAAAAGACGAACGATAAAGACTGAGACTGTGTAACTCAGGGAAACCTAGGGTGCTCAATGACTGTAATAAAAGGTACAAATATGTTTTTACATGAGGTAGAACAAATGGATGTCAACATTGCAAGGTGTTAAAAATAGGGTGGGATTGGGGGGGAAATATAATCAATGCAAACTAGAGACTCTAACAGAAGCATTGTATTATGCTTCTTTTAATACAACAAAGGCAATTTACCAAAGCTAAATGCATACTGGGGGGGGGGGGTGTCTAGGGGACGGATAGGGGACTCCTGGCATTGGTGATGTTGTCTTACTCTTTACTGTACTTTAGGTTAATACTATCTTTCCTTTTGCTGTTTTCTAGCTGACAATTTGTTGTTGTTTTTCTTTCTTTCTCTTTTTTCTTTCGTCTGTGCCTTCTCTGACTCTCCCTCCTCCTTTGTGGAAGAAATGGAGATGTTCTTATATAGATAGTGGCAATGGTGCTGAATACATAAATACGTGACTATACAGGGAACCATCGATTGTTTACTTAAGATGGAATGTATGGTGTGTGAACAAAACCGTCTTAAAAGAAATGGGTTGATGAAGAAAACTTGAGGGCACTATATTGAGTTAAATAAGACAGACACATAAAGACAAATATTGCAGGGTCTCACTGATATGAACTAATTATAATATGTAAACTCATAGACATGAAATATAAGTTACCAGGATATAGAATGAGGCTAAAGAAAGGGGAGCGGAGGCTTATTATGAGCAGAATGTTCAACTAGGGTGAACTTAAACATTTGGAAATGGACAGGGGTGATGGTAGCATGTTGTGAGAATAACTAACAGTGCTGAAAGGTGTGTGAAGGTGGTGGAAAGGGTAAGCTCAGAAACACATATTTCACCTGAAGGGAAGTTGGAGGTTACAAGATGGGAATGTATAAAACAGTGAATCTTGTGGTGGACAATATCTGGGATTGACTGTACAAATATTAGACATCTCTCTCATGAACTAGAACAAATGTATGACACTATAACTAGAAGTTAATAATAGAGAGGCATATAGGAAAAAATGTATACCTATTATAAACTATATACTACAGTTAGTAGTATTTTAACATTCTTTCATCAACAGTAACAAATGTACTACACCAAAATTATGAATCAGTAATGGGGGTGCTGGTGGTTAGGGGCATGGAAGGATTTGAGTTTCCTTTTTTTGTCTTTATTTCTTTTCTGGAGTAATGAAAATGTTCTAAAAATTGAAAAAAAAATTGTGATGGATGCACAGCTGTATGATGGTACCATAGGCAACTGATCATACACTTTGGATCTTTGGATAGTTGCATGGTATGTGAATAATCTCAATAAACACACACACACACACATAACCATAGCTTAATGATATTTCCAACGTGAATGGAATTAACAAGAAATCAAGTGTTCAAATTAAGCTGCTTTGTTTTCCCTCTGAGTCCAATGTATGATTTAATCTTATTTCATTCTATAGCAATAAAAGATTAAAAAAAAAAGATTAGTGAGTTCCTTTGATAACTTGGGAGGTTAAACCTAAACCACTCATTTTTAGAATAAATTATTTTAAAATTAAAAAAAACCTTAACACCTAGCTTAAAACCAGGAGGAGGCAGCATTCCATAATTGGATGGGTGAAAGAATGGGAGAGAAATGTTTTAGAGCTGCAAGAACTCTGAGAAAGATCCAATTCTGGAAGAGGGCTTTGCATTGACAGGACAGCATGGGACAATAGGAAAGAGGATACTGTAGGGGCAGAAGAGTGAGAGAGAAAAAGTCTGCAGAGAAGGGGAATGCACTTCAGGCAAGTTTCATCCAGGCTCTACTAACAAAGCTACAGCACTGAGAGCCTACGACAGTGACATCTTGGGTAAAATCATTCCAATAATTTCTATAGCAAGACCACATTCTAGCAAATACTTGGTATCTGCTAAAAAATGGGACTCCATAAAATATCAGCATCCTCTCCTTCCTTGATGCTGTTCTTCTTTGGTAAAGTCACTTGACTGCTGAAGGTCTGTTTCCTGGACTTTAAAATGAGGATGCTATGAATATAGTTGAAGTGACTAAGTTGATGACACGTCAACATCAAATGTGAATCTCAGTGAAAGAACTATTTTGAAATAAGCAACCTGGTTAATCACTAAGTTGGGTTGGTCCCTGTAGAAGTCTGCCCACTGTAGGCATTCAATTAAATGTAACTTTCCAAGAGGCAGGCATGGATAACAGAGCATGCCTGAAAGCCTTTTGGTCATGATTCCAAAAGCTTTGTACTCACACGGAAGTTCTACTAGTTCATCCTTGAATTTTATCATGGAGTTTAATATTTCATAATTTTACTTCTTATAAGATGTTGCCCTTTCTGATTAAACCATGCAAGGCAAACCAGAAAGCTGAAAGGCATCTGCCAAATTTCACAGACATTTTTTCATAGACATGGGATGAAGTAAACGGAAGTTTGGTACCCAACAGGCCCACAGAAGTATATTTAACCACAATAAAGCTTCAAATAAAAACCGACTGAGTTTTTTTAGGGCTGTATTAGTCTCTCTAGATGGAGTTACCCAACTGCTAGGACTTTTTAGGTAATTCCTGAGGACGCTCAGAGCTCAAGCACTAGAGGCTGGGGGTAGAGGGCAGGGAGGGAGGTAAAAGGCAGCTGGGAAGTACAACAACAACAAAAAGAGTAGAGGCAAAAAAAAAAAAAAAAAAAAAAAAGTTATTTCCATAGGCTAGATGGTTGGTGTAAAGGTAAGTCTCCAGATGTGGTAGTCACTTACAAATAGGGAACTATATATGGAAAAAACACTAGTGAAAGGAATCTAGATAAAAAGAAATCAGTGGGAAAATTTAGAGAGAAAACGGTAGACAATGCTTCTTTTGGATATTAACAATGTGTTTAGAAAATCCTTTTGGATGGTGATCTTTGTCCTCTCTGAGGGAGACAGTATGTAGTAAGTTTGGTTACATTCAATGTAATTTTATCATACTATAATGGAAGAATAAGTATTAAAACGATCTTGGGTTGTTATGTTCAAGGAAATTAGTGTCTATTCTGGATCAGACTGCTGAATTATTTATAAATAAAAACATTAAAAAATCAAACTGTCGAAAGTTCCTTTCTACTCAATAAAATCTAGTACTGATAACACAAACTAGTGTTTCGGGTGGCTCTGACTAAACAGGAGAAAACAGAATCTCAGAAGGTAACACGGTAGTTTAGGTGCCCTCTAGGGGGCTGAAAAGGAATCTCAACTCAGGGCCTCTGCTGGAACAGGCAGAAACCAGGCTTCTGAGTGGTCTGTGAAGAGACATGCCTTGGTCTTACTCTTTAGTTAATGACTCACCGAGGTCCTCTTTGCCCCCAAATGCCCGTATAGTGTGAGGCATGTGGCTGACTGCAGGCTTGCTAAATGACTGAAAAAGAACCAGAATGAGCTCTACAATACTGTGAAGAAAGAAAAATCCACACTGCAGTCACTTTTCCTCATGTTTTCCAAAGGGTCACCCTGAGTGTCTGGATGACGGGTGGGGTGGAGTGGGGGATCCATTTGGTAAATATCATGGAGGAGGAAGGGAAGCAGAGACCAAGGCACCACAGCACACAGGCCTTGTGAATGACTTCTAGGATCACGCACTGTCACATGTTCTGAATGTTGCCCAGTCAGGACATCCTGGTCAAACAGTCTTTAGTCTCAGTCAGACTCTTACCTGGAAGGATCCCTCATGAATAAATCTTGTATAAAGGGAATGTAAATGGCTCTTTACAGGTGTTTTTCTTTACTCTGGCTGACCTTTGAGCCACAGGGCTTTTCAGTTGAAATTACAACTTTTCTTTTGATGTCCTTTCACTAATATTAATGAAAATATTTGGTAAGCATGCTTTTCTGTTTTCAAAAACACCTGTCTTTTTCTCTATATTGGGCTAGCAGCCACTCAAATTTATAAGCTGAAAACTTCTTCCCAATCTGGAGGGTCTGGCTGATAAGTCTATGGCTAGAATAGGCACAAATCAGATTTTATACATGAGAAGTGGGAGATTATTTCCTAGCCAAAATCCCAATTCTAAGCTTCTAAGTTCCTCAAGTAGGCAGGGCCCAGAAGAAGACTTTGTCTCTCTTTTATTTTGCCTAATATTTGACACAGGGTATTAAAATGATGGTTACTCAAATGTTAACTCAATAAACTCACTGCTCCCTGAGTGACTCTCATCTGTAGGGTCTGAAAGCTCAAGTCAGGTTTCCTAGTAAAAGGAAATAAGATATTTACTAAGTAGACCTAGTTCAGTTTTATGATGAAAATACCCTTCTTTCAGAGTTAAGCTTTTCAAAATTATTGTGCAAAACTGGGACTGCCCAAATAACTTTGCTTCACAAATGAAATAAGAGAATTTAGAGGTAATAAATTGGATACATGTATTCATTTTTGCACTAAAAGGTCACTGCAAAATATACTGAGCTCCGTTTCTCATAGTTTAGTTTTCTGGGAATTGGATCAGCCAGAAGAACAGCTTCAGCTCTACAACTCGGCTTCTACAATCATTAGAAGTCAACACCCTTCAGTTCTGGTTGGAGCCTAAACCAGTGCAACCTGATTACAAAGCAATGTGACAATATGCACAAAGTCTTAAATGTTCATACCTTACCCTTCTTTGAATCTATGCTAAGAAAATAATCTAAAATGATGAAAAGCTTTGTGCACAAAGATATTCACTTAACATTTTAATACGAGAAAAGCGGCATATATACCTAATGTAATGGCAAATTGGTCATTAAAAATAATGAGTACTAAGACCTTTTAAGATATGTTAAAATGTTTATGGTATAATGTTAAACAGAAAAAATCAGGATACAAAATCATATCTACAATATATCAACAGTGTAAAGATAATCACACACATTCACACACACACAAAAACATTAAAGACTAGAGAGATATATACCAAAATGTTAACAGTGATGGGGTTATGGGTGATTTTTATTTTCTTAAGGATTTCTCAAATTTTCCTTAATAAATATTTTATAATATACAAAGACTTGGAGTTACCAGGAATAAACCCCCAAACAAAACAACTTTGCTTTTAACGAGGTCCTTATATGTACAATAGCAAACGTACTAGTGGAAAATAAACACAAACAGTAACAGATGAAACACTTATTACTTAATGGGTTTTCTTCTAACACACAATTCATGTCATCCTCAAATCAATGTGCCCACATCACAGATACACTGCCAGGACTGGGGAAAATATGGGCATACTGGGTAAAACACAGTTTATAGATCTTGTAGTTAAGATTGTTGTCTGGTGGAGCTCTTAGGAAGACAGGATTCAAATAGCAAAAGATGTGGTAAAATATACCTCACTGATTTCAGAATCAAGAAAAGGTGAAGATCACCTGGGTAAACTTTTTTTTTTGGCCACAGCAATGTGGTGGAGTTAGGAGGCACTGCTATACTCATACATTGTTTGTATACATCAAGGCTTTACTATGTGCCAATCAACTATCAGAGAAAGGGGTTGGACATAGTTGACACACTCAAAATGAGCTCCATCTTTTGGCAAGAAAGTTAAACTAGAGTGTGTTAAAGGAAAACATATAGCATTATGTAAGCACAGAAGAGGGGCACCTATCTGATTCTTGGGTATCAAGGGGCATTGGATAGATTAACAGAATGCCTGAGCTCATTTCTGAAGATCCAGTAAAGAAGGTAGATCAGCAAAAGGATGTTAAGGAACAGCTCTTTAGGCAGGAGAATAAAATCTGTGTATTTACAGACTTACATGATATTCTATCAGCTGAACCAATTATTGAGAAGGGAATAGTAAGATGAGTTTTATCCATTTATGGATGGATAGTAAAAAAAAAAAGATAAGATTTACAATTTGACAAACACATGTACCCATCCTGAATCAGTTCCATTCCACTGAGAATGGTGATAAAACTCGTTAAGGGACAGTAGGATGGCGGAAAAGACTTAATGGGCTTCCTTAGAAAGGCCCCTTGGAGTGGGATGATCACTAGCAGTGCTGCCTGATAGGGAGCCTTCAGACAGGTAGAACCTCTAACCTTGAAGATTAGAGTTGGATTCCCAGCCTAATCTCTATGGATACAGCTGAAGACAGAAGAGGAAACAAATTTCTTCCATTAACTCTTATCAATTTAAGAATCTGCTAATAACTTCTTTTAGGTGAGAGGCAAGGTCAGGTTATCTACACAGCTGCTCCAAGCCTGGATGTAGGATGCTGGGTTCTTATTTTTCTCAAAATGGTAATAATATGAAATAGGTCCAAAGCAGATCATCTTCTCCATTGTTTGACAAATAGCCACATGGAACTTTAATATATTTTCAACTAGGAGTTTTTGGCCTAAATGGGTATGCACCGTAAGCCAAAGAATCAGGATGTATCTCCTTACCTGTCCTCCATTTTATATAAAGGATAGTGCAAAACCAAAAATTCTCAATCAGAGGGCATTTTGTGTTGAACTATTATTTATTTTATATCTAAGTTAAACCAGGCTTTAAAACTGAAATTAGAGAAATTTAAAACTGCAACCTAAATACAAATGGCTATGTGCTTAATCTTCTTCCCAAGAATTCAAAGGTTAAGTATTAATAGATTACACAATTAAAGGCCAGAAATTCAAAATTGTTCTGATTTACGGAACATTAAGATCTACTCTATCCTTCAGTTCTCCAGGTCTGAAAAAGGAAAGACCTGTCATTAGCAGAGCTTGGCTTTTCCCTTAGAGAGAGCAGTAATCAGACTCTGCTTATTATAATGAGAACCTGCACTTAGGATAATTATGGCTCTGTAACCCATCAGTGTATCCAGCAGGAGTATGTGAAATTTCATAGGCTCATTATCAGGTGGGAGAGGTACTGTAACTGAGAGCTGCCAGCTGAATAGATTGCACACTATGGCAAGTTGTCACACTGTAATGTGCTTCTATAATCTAGAAGGAAAGCAGGGGGAAAAGGTATTTTTCTTTAAACTTACACAAAATGTAACAGGTAAGCAAAAATAAAATCAACTGTAAGGTGACACCCAGATATAGTTACTGTTAACATTTAGGAATCAAGTCTTATGGACTTTTTTTCTACATACATATTATCCACATAAGCGGAATCTTAGTTCCTACTCGGAAATCTTTTCTTTTATTGCCAAAGAATTAGGCACTGATTTGGTAAGAAAGTATATTTCAAACACAAATTATCAGATATTCTCCTTCTCTTTCTCACAGACACACAAGATCTGAATCATTATAAGCAGATTTAGATACCTCTTAAAATGGCAGAAACTATATTACAGATTGTTTTACAATCTGAGATATGTTATCACTTCTTTTACATCCACCATCTCAAGCACTAGAAGAAAAGCAAAATGAGAACTTTCGGATTTCCCATTAAGGTTACCTGTTCTGAAAATCAGCAACCATGTCCCGCCTCTCCGAGATCTTGGATGAGCCATCAAGTCTCATGTACGTATGCTTCCTATAAACCATATATTCCTGCCAGAGTAAAAAAATACAAATCTGAATGCAAATTACTATATTCTAATTCTCACAAGCATCTACCCACCTTGTCCCTCATCTATTCTGGGGCAAATCATTATATTGAGAATGGGGAGAAAGTTATCTCAAAACTATAGGAAGTTAATTTGTAAAAGAGTTTACTGCCAATATGTGAAAATCAAGGGTAATCTAAAAATCCCAACCACCCTGAATTTCAGCCTGAAAATGAAATCTTATTCCTGTGGATTTCTGTAGATTTCAGAAGAAAACAAAACAAAACCGAATCTCCAAACTAAAATGGTTTTTTAGTAAACAGCCAGATGTTTTTCACACCTACGGAAATGTTTTCTTTCAGCAGGTTAACACTCACCTAAATGTGTTTTTTTTCCCCAAGCAAATACTTGCTGACCAATGTCCTTGGATTTACAGCCTGTTTCCTTCTCCCCTCAGAGAATCCATCACTCTTAAGTGAGGCCTGAGCATCAGAGTGAAACAGAAGAGAAGGTAACTTTCCATTGCAGAGAATGTTTTTGACATTATATGTAAGAGGAATTGCAACCTTTAAGAATGGGAGAAGAGATTTAAAGAGATATAAGGAAGAGAACTTCTCTGCATTTTTAGAAGTTGCAATTCATCTGTCCATATAACGTCTAAGTGAGCAATGATATTTTCTTTCTTTATCCCTGTTTACACTACAGAAATCTGTTTGTAGAGGAACTATTATTAAAAGCTTAACACAGCCACTTATTTAAAAGAAATCACATGAAATAGTTATTTTGCTTCTAAAATAACCTTTCCTATTGAAAAAGACTTATCATTTATACATTTGGGAAATGCTTGTGTTAGTTTTCTGTGGTCAATACTCTTTCTGTGGTGAATACTTCTTTTATTGCAATACTCTCATATGTAGCCATTATTCTTGGCTGGGCATTGCTGCAATTTGGTATGGCTGGTGCAGTAGATGTGGCAGCTTCTTCTTTAGAGCAAGTGGGCTCCAAGGGCTCGGTACCTGAGGCTAAGATGGCTTGCATAGTAGACAAGCTCAGCAAGGCACACATCATTGTTTTTGTTTTTGTTTCTATTTCTGTCTCAAGGTGATTCCTTAAGGGCTTTGATAATCAAAGAGATGTGAAAATATTACCTCAGTCAAAGCAAGCTTCAGGTTCACATTTCCTGCTATAGCACTCTAATGGGATTGGATTAATGGTGTGTTTTGGAGAAGGAATTCAGGAAAGAAAGTGAAAAATGATAACATAAGGATCTTCTTCAGGGGTTAGCTATACCTGCACATCCAATCTAATCAGGGATTGTTGTCACCCAGAAACAGAACAACAAAACAACTAGACTATACCATAACAGTTTACAGAGATACATCTCACAGATCCGTACCTTTGCAAAAAGGGGGGCTGCCTGCACACTCTCTTGTCTTTTAAGCCCAAACTTCTAACCTTGTTAGAGTAGCAATGAATGAATCTTCTTGTAAACCTTCCTGTTCACATCATTTATATATCAAGGTGAGAATAAGCTAGGTATATTAATCCTAGGCCATAATAAAACCAACCCTGGTTGCAGAGAACTTATTAACCTACTTGTGAGGCAAGAGAAGGGAATTTTTCCCTTTTACTCCTCCAAGACTTGGCTATCCCATCCAGAGGAGCAGTGATTTCAGAAGGCTTAGATGAGCTTAGATTCTACTTCAGAAAATAGCTTTAAAACAACAAGTAATAACATGGAAGAATCAGATAAAAGCTGATTACAGGAATGTCTACATGCTCATGTCATAGAAAAACCCTTAAAGACAAAAACTGAGCTAAAAATGAAATTCAATATTTCTTTCATTCACAAATTCTGGTTATATCAAAGGCATTCTAGATATCATGCTAACATTCCAGATTGTTTATAAAAGTTATTTAATGAACAGTCATTTTGAAAGAAATCTTCCTAATTTCTTACAACGGTTAATTTCAAGAATTGTGCCCACTTCCATTCTTAAGTCAGCTTTTCCTATGATCCTAAAAACATATAATGATTTAGTATACAATTCAATTTTGTTTTGTTAAAGTAAAAACAAAAACTCTAAATGATTTAATAGTACTCATAGCACTTTTAAAATTTTATTTAAAAAATCTATCTCCACACACACATCTCTACACCAAAAGGTTTTCTAAGATCTATCTGTCCTAAGAGCCTTGCTCAATACGTTGTTTGCAATGCCAGAGCTGAGACCTGGTTAACTCAAAACTATTCGCTGAGTTTTGCAGTAATGTATCTTTTACAGATGGTACAACCATTCCCATTTATATGTCAATTCTCTGTAGTTTACTCTTGTGTTTGAGGACTGCTGCTGGATGATTAGTTTGACATTACTGTGGTCTGTCATAATTGTGCCATGCTTAGCACTCTTATGCATTATGGGACAGAAAGACCAATACCCAGCCCTTCGTTACACTAGGAAAGCTGTAGAAATTAAGGGTGTCTACCATGCAAGTCCATTTTTGGTATTTAGAAAAGGTTCAGAAGAGGATCCATCAGTATGATTAAATTTCCTCACAAAACAAGCAGGATTCCGTTTGCTCCACTTAAAACAGGAAAAAGAAAAGAGAAACCAAATGTAGACCTTCCTTCTCTGTTACAGGTCTCATAATTTAGTGTCCTTTTTTGATTAAACAAATAGGAACACAAAGACGCTAAAGTAGACTCTTGTGGGCAAATAACTAGTAACCACAGTAAATGAAGCTCTAATGTTGCTTAAACTAATAAAATAAAAACGGTATTTTTTAAAATTTAGGAAGTCTTGAGACCTATACAATTCTAGTGGATACCATTTTATTTTAAAAGTTACTGAAGAAGCCAAAGGAGTTAAGGACAAGATATACTCTTAGCATTTGAGTAGTGAGTCCCAATCAGGATTAAAAACACACGTGCCTGGACCCACCCCAGGGATTCTGATTTCGTACGTTTGGGCTAGGGGCTGTGCTGGTTTATTTTAAAAAACCTCCAAAGATGATTCCACCAGACACTCTGTATCTGTAGTTGAGAACAACCGCTATAGAGGGAAGGTCCTGATAGAAGCTTGCTATTCACTGTAGCCCTTAGACAAGTGCCAGTGTCAACACTTGGGAGTTTGTTAGAAATACAGAATTGAGGGCCACACCCCACACCTAGTGAATCAGAATTTGCTATTTAACAACATGTGATTTGTAAGCACATGTGAGTTTGAGAAACAGCATTGTAGAACATACCCTTGCAATATTTTTAAAGCACTGGAACACTTTTTTTTCAAGCAAAATCTTATGTGGAACCCCTCTAATATATAAAAGAAATAAAAACATTAATATTCTGGTTGTGGGGCCAGAGCCCCCACCTACTTAATCTCTACCTAGGTCCCCTGTCTGCTACCTCACCCCATCAGTTTGAAAAACACTGTCTTAGAATACAAGTTGAGAAGACAGGTAAATTCTGGATCACATCCTTAAGTCCTACGTTTTAAGCAGTGCCAAGCAAACAGAAGTGTTTGCATAACCTGAGACAGTTTTAGCAAATGCCTTCTCACTCGTTTAAAGTACAGTATACGAAATAAAAACAAATATAACAACACCCAGTGGTGGAACACAAAGGGATTAGCTTATCTGGAAGAAGTGATGATGAAGGCTAGCATTTATTGAGCATTTACTAAGTGACAGTCACTGTTCTGCCTATTTTTACCTGGTTTAGCTTATCTAATTCTCTCAACAGCCTTTAAAGTAGGTGCTATTATTATAACCCCTATTTTCTAGATGTTAAGTAAGGTACCTAAAGTGTGAGAAGCAGTAGGTGGTAGAACTAGGGAGAACTCAAGGGGGTTGGTTTCAGAGCCCTTGGCTTAACGCTTCTACTGCTTCCCAGATGGAAGAGAAGCTCACCAACAATTGGGGGGGGGGAAGGGACCCCATTAATCCATATTAAGATTTTTAAATTACTGCCCATAATTTCCATCATCATAAAGAAAGGATAATTGGACACTTGAAAAATTAAAGGCAAAGGTTTATATAATCTCATCACCAAACTTCCATTCTAAGACGTCTTTTCTATTTCAAAGTGGCCTTTTGATGTTCATTTTAACTCGATTTCATTTTGATAAAACAGCTTGGGGGAAGGACTCAGTGTGCTTCACAAACCTGCAGACCTGGTGTCATTTCATTTTTTTGGAAATGCCCCTTTCTATCTTTGAGGTGTATCACTAGCAAAAAGTCACTTTCCTCTCTATAGCTATTAAAACTGCTCTATAGTCCAAGCAAATTGCACCCAAGAGTGAACTATGGCTTCCACCCATCCTTTATCTAATACAGAGCCTGTGGAGCAAGACCCTAATCCATGGGCCCACCATAATCTGCCTTCAACCTACTTATGTAATTTCCTTTCCTCCAATGCAATCATATGTTCCAGCCAAACTGGTACCAAATGTCTGGTACCTTCCCATCTCTGTGCCTTTTTACACCTGGCTTTCTTAGCCTGGAATCACCTCTCTCTTACAGTTGAAACTCTAACTCTAATTCAGATGTTACTGTCTATGTGAAGCCTTCCTCAAGTGACCCAGTTAGAAATAAACTTACCCCTTCTTGCCACTCTCAACTCTGTTTATGCTTTAGTTTTGTCACTCATATCAGGGTTCACTTGACAGTTAATTGTGAATGTGTATGTCTCCTCCCCTAGAAACATTCCTTAAAGTCCAAGACCACATTTAATTAATACTCACATCTGCCTAGCACAATGCCTTGCTCATAGTTAGCATAAAAAAAAGAGCTGGATTTAAAGAGAAAATAGCACAAATGTATGCTGAAAAATTTCCTTCTATTACTCTTAAGACCTAATGCAAACCCCAGTTAACAGTGACCCAACTTTGCTTTTTGGGACAGTTTTACGATGTCTAGCTTCCCAGTATGTTCAGAATCACAGCTCCCAAAGGCAATTTGGAGTTCTCAGAGAAGCCAGCTCATAGATGATAATATGTTTATTCAGGATGAATCCTTCCCCAGTGAAATACTGCACTTGGATGGCTGAGTGGGCAAGTTATACAACTCAGTGTCTAAAATGTCATCATTAGCTATCGATTCTCTGGATTTAATTCTGTATTGCACTATTTTCATACATTGGTGCAGTCCAAGATTTGTCTGGGTTTCAGTACTTAACAATCACACCACATACAGCACTGTTGGCTGACCCTTTCCAAATACTTTTGTATTGCATATAAAATAGAGTGGCTTATTTCCTTAAAACACAGACTCAGTTGCTTGATACAAAAGGAATGAATCTGAAAAGAGAAGACCCAGAGATAATGAAAGCCATCTGGAATGAGTTAACTACTAGAATACTAGCAGTGAGGTGGGGGTGGGTCCCAACTGAGAAAATAACTTTGGATAAGGTTAAAAATGGAGGTGGTTGGAAAAATTTTATCTGACATCCAACGGGCTAACACCATCCCAAATGCACAGGAACGATGTCTGTTTCAATAGTATCCCCAACAGCCAGGACCCTATAGGTGATCCTATAAATATAAAGTAAACCCATAACATTTAGTGATCTAACTTATCCTCCCCTATTTATATTTTTGACTTCTGTCTGTGGCACACTAAAAATTCCTGGCTCTGGAAATAGAGCAGTTTACTTTTATCCCCTTTCCATAAGCACTATTTGGATAGCATGTGAAATTCTGAATACAGAATTTTATTTGGAAGACAATTTGATATATACACAAGAAATTTAAATTAATGTCAGATTCTTACCCAAGAGAAGGCGGCTGTCAATCACTTAAAAAAATACCAAGCAAATAAAGTGCCCACAACTAGTGTTTCTCACAGAATGGAAACCTGGCTCATATAGAAATATGTGAATTTTTACTGTCTTCCAGTTCTTCTGAGTCCCCCAAAGAGACAAACAAACAGCTGGGACTAAGACAGAACAAAGACAACAAAAAGGCTGCTGGATGAAAAAGCAATGTTGACATGCTCAACAGCTACACAACAGAACTTCAATGGCCCTGTGTGAGCTTCTAACTCCTGCTTTATTGGGAGTTCTCTTTTCCTCTTTGATATACAGGATACAAGATGTAAAAGGAAAAAGAAAATCCTGAAAAAACAAAAACAAAAACAACCCATAAAAACTTTGAGAATGAAAAAGCAAGGCAAAGGTCAAGGTATCTTTTACAAGAAAAGGTCAAGTGTACTCAACGGAAAGCATCTATACAGAAAGGCCTTTCTATAACTGGGTTCATGCACCAGGTCATATTTTACAGCTGAAACATGGCTCTAATGAATGTTTACACTGAACACTTCCTTTATGAAAATGACTGGGAAACTCATATCGCTCTTTGAAAGGTAAAGAAATACAGAGATCCCAATGTAATCCTGTATTATTCCAAGATCCATAATACAGTTACATTTCTAATAAATATATCAGACATTTACTAAACATTGTGGGCACTGTAATTCCATGCCCACAAAATAGATTTTGAGGACTAACATCCTGGAAAAGAGAATGTGGTTCATTTGTATGACTAGCCCTAAAACAAATAAAAAAGGAATGAATTTTTAGGAAATATAATGTTGAAGGAGAAATGGACAATATAATACTAAGGAAACCAGACAATAGTTTCATTTGATTTTTTCAGTAATACATACAAACAGTTGCAAATTTTTCTGGCTTCAGTATCCTAGATGCCCGTTATACATATGGCTAAGGAATGCTGAAGGGTTGTGAAATTCAGGTTTTGGATGTTTTTCCCTAATTTAGAATTCCCCATAGAGAGAAGAATCTACATTCAGATGCTTGCCTTATTTGCAAAGCCTACCCACTAGATCCACCTCCCGAAATTGACTGCTGGATTACAGACAGATGTGAATTGACTCCAGTGGGTAGGGTTTACAGCACTCATCCTGAACAAAACTCTTTATCATTCTTTGAATTACATATTTTAGTAATATTAAATGAGTACCTAGAGATGTACAATACCTAGAATAAGGGACTTAAAAAAGTGACATACACTTACCTTTACCTGCCAGCACTAGCTTACTGTTTGGTTGCTCAAACTTTCCCATGTTACTTCTCTCTAATATTAATCAACTTTTAGGACTCTACAACATATTGATATGGCTTTGGAAAAGAAGGATCATCATCTCCCCTACGAAATCTTTAACATATTGCTTTTCCTGTCATTCTCAGCAGCTGAAGATTACTACTTCATCTCTAGTTTCTGACTGTTCAGGACAAGGCTACTGCACTTTTATCTAAAAAAAAGCCTCCAAGGCAGAAATGTTGCTTACGTTATTTTGGCTGTTGGCATCAATCAGTCTGAACAGAACATTAGAGATGCAAGCAGTCCTTTTATTTTGAATTGTTGCTGTTAGGGCCTTTAACGTAGTCAGGATTTATATCAAACACAATGGCTTAATCACATCCCTTGCAGTGAACATATAGTCCCTTATAATCATTTTTCCATCATTTAGAAATAGGTGACCTACTCATAATACAAAAAAGACAGTTTGGCCTGTCAATAGTACCCAAGGGCCTAAACACTGTTTGCATGAAACCTCAGACTTCCTGATAAAATTGACCTCAAATATCATTTATTATGTCTCTTGCTAAGAGAAGTTGCCAGATAATTAAAAAGAGTCCGCCACTGAATTCAGATAATACACTGCAAAATTCAGGAAGCTGGCCTTGACTTTGAAGAGCCTAAAATTTCTTCCCTATTGCTATCAAAGCCTCATTCTTTCTGTACCAATGTGATCCCTAGTTCCTTATTCTTAGATAGGGATGATCATGTCTAATTTTCATTTATTTATTACAAACTACTCCCTGTAGTAGCAAGGTTGGAATATGAAGCCTTAGATACATAAACCTCCGTGTAACATGAGAGTATTTATACACTCCGGACATCTAGGTGCTTCAGCCTCTTGACCATTGGCTTTCCAACTTTCTTGCACTAAAGACTTTTACTCCAGTGGTTATTGATTATTTGTCCTCATTTTTACTCTCCTGTTTCTGTGCCCATGACCTCCTCTCCTTCAAATAATAAGTCACTTTTCAGACAACAAGAAAGTAAAGAGGGCCTCAACAAAGTAACTAAAGAAACAAAAAGCTTCTTTGCACAACACACAGCTGTATCTTTCACCACTAACCGAGAGACTGTCAATCTTGGTTGCATACTGAATCTCCTCAGAGTTTTTAAATACCCTGATACCCAGATCTCATTCCAGATTTATTACATAGGAATCTCTGGGGACAGGAACAGGCACCAGTATTTTTTAAAAACTCCCTGGGTGATTGCAATATGTGATCAAGTTGAGAACCACTACACTAATTCAAGTTGAACAGCTCTCTGGTTTTTACACAGAAAACCAATCCTAAATTTTGTTTTCCATACAGAATTTCAGAGGAGTTTCCAAGAAGATTCCTAGGCTCTGATCCACTTTAAAATTAGGGAACTATATTCCCAGTAAAGGAAGAGAGTAAGGGGTTGTTCTATTTCACTGGTATAAGGAAGGAGGCAGAAGTCGTTTGCATATTCCAACATCTTCCAGGAGCTTCTACTGCTCCCTTTATAGACTATAAAACCACAAAGAAGTGTTTTGGGGTTCCCATTAAACAGGTCTGACATTAGTCATAGACATCTGATTCCTATCAGGTAAATGTCAAGGGTGTTGTAGGTCCCCAAGGTCTCTCTCTCCTACCTCCAGCAGGTCTATCATCCTGGTCATCTGTGAGTAGATAAGGACCCTATGTCCTTGGGACTTGAGCCGCGTTAGCAGGACATCAAGGGCATACAGCTTTCCACTGTCAGTGATGAGGCTCTCCTTGCCTGGGGAGAAGAAAAGGGGGAGAGGGGAGCATGTTTACTTGAAGCAGCAAAATCACTGACTGCAAAGCTGTGTATGCAGCCAAAATTGCCACAACCAGTATGCTTGTCACCACGAGAGCAGGAAGAATGCAAAGTACCATTAAACCACTATTAAACCAGGACTCCAGTATGCTCTGGGAAGAAATATCCTGAAAGAGGGAAGGTTCCCTCCCAACTGACAGCTCTGAATCAGGCACGTGCTGCTAAGGCATTTGAAAGCTTCCCTGCTTCACATCCTCACCTAGGGAATACCAGGTACATGTTGCTATTTCACTCTAAGAGTGACATCCACATCACATATGCTGTAAGTGACCTGAGAAATCTATTTATTCTGGTTTTGTGATTAAATGGTTTTCCTTCTGAAAGCAAGATAATGTATAGAAACAAGGACTACTCCTGCCTACCACTGGAGACACTAAAAACACCAGGAAATGCAAATAAACATACCCATCCCCCCCGCCTTTTTTAATTTTTAAATTTTTTTTTAAAACTAGAACAGTCTCTCCTGGATGATTTCAAATAGGCTGGCTGGTAAATGCCATTATCCCAAGTTGTAATTCAATAAAGACACCATGGCTTGTTTGGCTGTTCAGAAATAATGAGTTTGAGTCTCTGTGAAATGAAACTGCTTTCACTCACTAACTTGTGCCTTCTCTTTCCTCTTACCATTTTTTTTTTTTTAAAGTATTTCAGCCAGAGATCTTTAAAGAACTCTTAACTCACAGATTTTCATCCCTTATCCATTCAGTATCATTCAACTTCCATCATATTTCAGGAAGTAGAGTTTCCTGTTTGCAGACTGGGTTCATAAACATGTCTTGAACAATCGCTGCCATGTAAGAGGGGAAGAAATGAGGCTTAAGCAGCTGGGGGGACTTAAGAATATGTGTGAAAGTGGCTGTGGGACACAAAAAGGGAGCAAGAAAGGACAGAGATATGATACAGATAAGTACTAAAAGTAAAAAAGAAAATTGTTAAGAAAAACACACTGTCCATCTTTAGTTTCTGGGTTTGAACCCATGGCTTTTGTTGAGAGCAATCCATGATCTCTCAATGGTCATTTCTCTGGTCTCACCACTACTCGCCAAGTGCACAATTATTGTATAAACTGAACAAGAACGGATGTACTGACAGCACCATAACAAATCATCAGCCACTCTGTTTTTGCTACGAAGTCATTGGTCTTGGATGTTTACTCCCTCGTAACCTGTCTTTTCCCACCTTCGGAATGCTGTCAGGCCACATCTCTCCCTCCACAACCCCCTCCCTGACGCCGTGGCACACACCTTTGTTCAGCCTCTTTGTTTGGTCCTGTTTAGATTATTGAAATACTCTTCTTTTTGTGGGTCCCGTTACCAACACAATCAAATGACTGCAGCTGGGACAGACTGACTGCTAAGCCCTTTGCCTGGCACCAGACTAGAGAGCCTGAATAAATACCAAGTCTAATCAGGCAGCAACAATTTCATAAAAGCTTCAAGGTTTTCTTCTTGTCACAATTACCCATCTCCATTAATTGGATTTCCTGGGGTCGGGTCCCCCAATTTTGATAGCTTCCAAATATTCCCCACAGAGTTTTCAACCAACTTTAGACAATGAGTTTCTTATTTTTCTCATTAAAAAGAAAGGAAAATAGAAAAAGCCCACATATAATTTTCAGCCATTAAGAGTGAGCAAGCTAAGCTCATCAGATCTCTGCAGACTGCTTATGTCTTCTCTCATTTCAGACACACTCCCTCAGCACAAATATTTAAGCATATACAAACCTGTCTTGTGCCTAAATTTTGAGAAGTTTCATTTTACAATCATGATTCAATGTTC
Organism: Choloepus didactylus; assembly: GCF_015220235.1. Lineage (NCBI taxonomy): Eukaryota > Metazoa > Chordata > Mammalia > Pilosa > Megalonychidae > Choloepus > Choloepus didactylus. The sequence continues at coordinate 140,553,689 of NC_051310.1, read as the reverse complement.
TTCACATACTTCTGCTTCCCATATCTATACTGTGCATCTAAACTAACCAGAATGAACATACACTGAGGGTTAGGAAAGTTCAGAGATAAAGAGATGCATACAACTTATAAGGATAGAATACTGATGCACCAAGGGAAGCAAGAAGTGGTAGCTGGTGTTGATTAGTTATTGTGTAGATGGTGAAAGTAGATGGACTTCTTTGGACTGCTCTTAACCTAAAATTCCTGAAGGAAAAGTCCTAAGAAGAAAGAGACTTCAGCAATAGCCTTTTAACACTTAAGCAGTGAGGTTTCTCTGCACATGCACATGGTGTCTTCTGGGCCTAGTATCCATTACCTAATTTTTCAAGAGCTACCAAAAGTTGCATTGGACAAGAGCACCACCTTGTGCTAAGCAGGCATGGAGCCAGGAGGAGCACAGTTCCCTAGAAATCAGGCTGATTCTGCCAAGTCAAACATGTGCCAAGCCCTTCTTAAAACCAAAGCTCAAAAAATGCTGAAATGAACAGACTTACCACCCTACTTTGACCACTAGTCCATACAGTCTTACATTATTTTCATTTAGATACAGGTTCTTACTGACCACAATGTAATATTCTGTTTAGAAACAAAACAAAATGAAGGTAACCCACAGCAGTAAAATTAGGGTAACAAATTAAATAATATCTCTCTTTTTTAAGCTGTTCAGGGTGGGGGTGAGGGTAGGGTGCTTTTGAAGAGACTGTATGCTGTTCTCCCAGTGAAACATGGAGACTCATTCAAGGTGTTAAACCCAAAAGCTTTTGGACCATTTTTCAAGGAATGTAATGGAACCAACCCTTCCCAGGGAAACAGAAAATGTAAAAGTATAGAGCAAAGGGAGAAGAAATACGGGTTCCAGTGATCACCCCCAGCTCGCCCCAGCCTGTCTAGGGAGCACAATGGGGTCAGTGAGGAGCTGGTTGGTTCTCACAGTAAGCAGCCAGTGATGCTGGAGCTTTTTATCGATGCTAAAAGAACTCAGACGCTTCCTGCTATTTAAACAAAGTCCATTTTTCTTTCAAAGAACAGGAAAAGCCACAAGAGATTCCCACAGAGCCAGCAATAAGCCTGCTACTCCTGTACTGGGAAATGAGGAGCAAAAATGAAGAAGGGAGAAAGAAGAAATAAGGTGCTATCTTGCTTCTTCCAATACTCACTTCTTTCACTTCCTGCCTGGGCTTCTGTAGTGTCTATACCTTCTGGATTCTACCCTTAAATTCTTACTAGTATTCAGGCCTGCTTTACCATGGGTTTCCCCTCTTATTTTCAAACAAAACACCTTTACCAACTGCTTTCATGTGTTCTGGATCAGCTCTGAGACCAGATACAATATCATTCTCATCTATTCAAAAAGGCATCTCCCAATTCAAAGCACTCCCATGGCTACTAACAGGTTGACCCAAAGCCCCTTGACACTTCACAAAATTGACAGTAAATGGAAAAACCAGGCCTTAAACACTCAGATGTAGCAGAATCTTCCTTCTGAATGCTTAATGGCACTCGTATTTACTTCTATCATGTGCCAAGAAGATGAATACAATCTAGGTATCAGACTTTGGACAACCGAAACTAATAGTGTAGCCCTAAGCTACCACTCTTCAACTTGTCAACAGTTGTAAGCAAAGAACACAAGCCTTTCAACCATCTTGGCTCAGTTTCTATAAAAGTAGTCTCACTAAAGCAAAGATGAAAACCTAATTTTCTTTCAACCCTCGACCTTGACCCTAAGAGGTCTGGGAATCTGTTAGTATTTTGGCACAAAACACACTGTTTTTCCTCTCGTTATCATTCAGATCTCTAGTGCTTCGTGCAGGACACTGTTTACGTTACTTAAACTAGGCTTTCTGTAGAGTGACGCCATTCTCATTCATTCCACTGGCTATGGGACAAGACAACCATAACTCACTCAACCAGCTGAGCCTTTCCTAAAAAGTTTACTTCATTTTTTTTTTTTTTAAAGAATGGCATTTCTTTCTCAGCTGTAGGCTTGTCAAAGCAGAGTATCTAAGCACAAATTTAGAAAACTCTTCTCTCTTCACTCAAGTCACAAGTTACTTAAACTTGAGTACCTATATGATCTTACCTATATGATCCCAAGTGAAGAAAAAAAAAAAGGAAGGAACAAAAGACAAAGTAGGAGCCTTAAGAACTTTGAATTCCAAATATCTGAAACTGTTACATGAATACTTCATTGGTTCTCCCCTTGACAAAGCTGGATCATATTCCAAGAAGATGGAGGACTCACCTGGAATCCTGATGAAAGACCAGCCGTTCTGAGGTCTGATGCTCCACAGTCCTCCAGGTGGCTCTGGGAAGAACTGGGATCGTCGATTTAGCCAGTCTGCAGCCAGTTCAGGGGTCCCATTCAACAAACACTGTTTGGCTGCTAGACTCCCTCCTTCCTTCAGCATTCGTCGCTCATATTCTGCACTTCGGTCATTGCAGTAAGAATCCAATGGCACTGCGGTGACCTGCAGTAAAAGGTACACATACTCTTTTACATATTCCACACATATTAAGCGTTTTGGGACCCTCAACTCTGAAATCAGACTAGTATGGTTATTCCTGGGCTAGTGGTTTTAACTAGTGGTTTTACTCTGTTATGACAGGGTGAGCTATTCCTAATAATTGACTTCATAAGCTTCCCCAGGCCAAAGGTTACCCTCCTATAACATGAACCTGCAAACAAAAGATCCCAAGAGAGCTGAAATCAGGTTAGGAATAATTCCATATATCTGATCCCTTTGCCATCTCCCTTCAATGTTAGATATTGCTTTTGGAAAAGTTCTATTAGCCCTATACAGGATGGTGACGCCGGATAGGAAGCTAACTAGAAATCACTAAAGAACTGAAGATGACTGGCCTGGTGCTTTTAAAGCTATCCTTAATGCTTTTGTGGCAAAGCTCCCAAGTTTGTCAATACTTTTTTCTCTCTTCCTTGACCAGGCTGCTGACTGACAAACCTAATGGGAAGAAAGGGAAGATAAGAGAACCTTCCTTTAAGGTCATAAGCTGGGGGGTGGGGGTGAGGGCGAGGGCAGGGGAGCAATTGCCAGAGAGTAGCAGATTCATTTCCTGGCTAGGGCAAAGGCTATGAACAAATTCTTATCTCACCACAAGGTACAGCCTAACAACACTCAAATGTTGCCCTCTCCTCCCCAATGGAGTAGAGGACTCCTGCCAATTTAGAAACATAGGCTTTATTCTTTTTCAGCTATTTGGGTTTATTCCCACTCTAATAAGCAGCTGTGTATTCAGATAGCTGTAAAATCATCTGATAAGGAGCATGTTGAAGATGACAGGGCTATCTTTTGTTACGATTTGGAGGCTGTGATTATCTGCCAAGTCCAGGTCAATAAAAAGGCTAAAAGCCCATTATAAGCAGTAAATTGCTTAGAAGAACCTTGGAACAAGACCAAGAGACGGGAAGAAAATGGGTATAAGGAGCAACGGCAGAAGTACGGGAGAGATCAGAATGTTAAACACTGCTATACAACTCCCAGCTAGGTGGTTCTATTATTTCTCAGAAGTTAGGCATTTAGGAAATCCCTCTATCCTGTTCAACTTCGTATTTTTATGCTGATCAATGTTTAGGGTGATGGTTCTCAAATTTCTGTATGCAACAGAACCTCCCTGGGAGTTGGGCAAAAATGTAGATTTTGATCCAGGAGGTCTGACAAGGGGCCAATAGATCTAGGTTTTAACAAGCACCTTGGGACCTCAAGCCACACCTTGAGAAATACTGCCTTGGGGTATATAGATAGTCAGCTGTCTATGGAGATATGAGACTGCAGGTGCCTCTACTGGGGACTAGAGGATACCAAGACCAGAGAAATAGCATCATTTCACCAATATCCAGAGAATAAACAACTCTGGTTGCAGATGAACCTGAACTGGGTTTGCTAGGGAGTAGTGCCATCTGCGGTCCAGATGCAAAACTACAGAAGGTCACAGCAAACAGGGCCTCTGGAGCTCCACCACTCAGTCAGGCTCACCATAATAAATTTATTAAGACAGTACTAGGAGGTTTTGGCAATCTCATATCACCTTTATACCCTCCAAAAGGAGTGTGCTCTCTTGCTTCTAAGGTACTCATTTTCCAAACTGAAACTTGAGCATAGGCAAATAAAGACTGACACACAAAACAGGGGAATAAAAATTGGGTCTCTCCCTGCTACAATTTGTCTTGGCAGTAGCCCAGCAGATCCCAGGCCTGAGCAGAAACCTCACGTCTATGATGTGATTCCCAGAACCTCACAATCAGTAGCTACATAGCCATAAAATGATTAAGGAAATAGTGGTCTGGATTACAGAAGTATGGGCCAGTTCTGCATCTCAAGCAGCATGTGTGCTCTGTTGAGTAAAGCATGCTTAGTCTTTTCTAATGAGAGACTCATTACAACTAACTAGTTGTACACTCAAAGATAACTGCTTCAATTTTTTTTGTTTTTTTGTTTTTTTTTTTGGGCGGGGAGAAAAGCAGAACTTACATTGGAACTTTTCATTGACATAAAGACTGTGGACCCGTACTTCCAAGATCAAAATTCAAAAGCTAGAAATGCAGCATGAGGAACAGGGGGAGAACAGAGACACATAGAAGATTTTTTCCTGCCTGTGACTCATTTCCTAGGACCTCCTTTGGTTTAAAAACAAAACAACTCTTTCTAGCTACAAACTTTCACGTATTTTTCAATTTTCATTTTCCTGATATCCTATCAAGTCCAGGGTTGAATACTGAGAGGTTTGCAAGGCTCAGTCCTTAGTGAAATGTTTTTTAATGTTTTGATAAGCGTCTTTGGCCAAGAGCCCTGGATCATGATATATGCAGAATCATAGAATGTCATGAAGTACGTACGTAAGCAGTGAACTCATGAGGTCCTAAAAGGGGGGCAAAAAATCCATTTTTACTTAGAATAAATCTTGCTTTCCAAACCAACTCTATCTTAGACAGTGTCCACCCATTCTGCTACCACAAGTGGTCTTCCCGAGTGCTCAGAAGCATGGGGAGCTGAAGCACGACACACCATTTTTCCCTCCCCACAAATGGAAATAACATACTCCCTTTCAGTACCTACCACATGAGCTAACCCATTTCTTGCTTCATTAACCTTCTGAACTATAGTACCTTAGTGGGCTGCTTTTCAAGCATTTAGTGCGTCCTTCCTGAGAACATGTGTATTCTTGCTCTAGCTCTAGGAAGCGTAACTGCTCCAAGCGTTTCAGTTTTTTGGTAAGATGAATTCCCAGGATAGTGGGTCATTAATCCTCTAGCGTTATTTCCTCAGCTAATGATAAAACAGACTCTATAATTCCTGCCTTGGTGGCACAATTCTTCCTGAACTGACCTTAAGTTTACATAACATGTGCCAGAGAAATTAATTTGTTTTTTATTTCAAGGCCAGGATTGAGACATCAAAGGAAATTAGTTTCTCTTTCTCTCCATCCCAGTTGGGTTAGAAAATCAATATAAAATAATTAAGGCATCTCACGAAATGCTGCCTTATTCATATGCTAGGCCTGATCTGGAAGGTGAGAGCCTATTTTATGTATGTGTGTTTGAAATATTCAGAGATGTTTAAGACTCTTCCTCCTGTCCTCATAACCATGGTGTAATTAACCCCACTTTCACGATCAGCAAATGTTATGTGAATAAACTATTAAAACCAGGATGGGGACAGGGGCTGAGAAGGAAAGGAGAATGCTGGAGAGCAGCCATTCAGCCTCTTGCTCCCTTGTCTGTCAACATACATTTATGGCTATTAAAATCTTCTTTAAACTCCAATTTATTGTTCATTAGGCAAATAGCACCAGACATAATTTAGACACGGTTTCTCTGAAAACAACACTGAAGTAGTACATTTTGGGGTATATGTTCAGTGAGTATGTTGGGAGAATAGGGGTTGCTCTTGAGAGTAGTTGGTTACACAGATTTTGGGAACTTCACAATCTCTACATACAAAATCCAAACACTTTGTGGATAGCTGATATAAACTAAACGAAGCTGACAGAGGAAAGGGGACCAACTTCATGCAGCACAGTATTAGCAGAAAGAATTCTAAGCAGATAGGAGTCAATGGGACTCATTACCATCATCTCATTTCTATTTACCATCTCTCTTTGGATCCTCTGACAAACCTAATAAAGTAAGGATGCAAACTGAGACACCTTAGTGACAGAAGATAATCACTAAGGAGATTCATAAAGTTCCTCCTATTTTGAAGAGAATTATAAAAACAGCAGACTTGCTGGGATAAGTTCAGAAAACAACATAAAAACACAGAAGGGTAAAAAATGTCAGCCTCTTAGAGCCTCTGGGCTAATGTAAAATTGCCCTTTAGAGCAAAAGGAAACCAACAAGGTGGGAAGACAGAATCTTGTTCTTTGTTCTAAACAAGAGTCTGGTAAATCTGTATTCTGCCCATCTCCCTTCATACACTTCTTTGTGATGCAAGAAGAGAGCTTTGGTTTGGTGCTGACCAACAAGGACAGGGGTAGAAGATGTAAACAAAGTAAACAACCCCAGCGTGTCAAGGGGAGCCTTTGCAGTGATGATGATGGCATTCACAGGAGTAACTGTTTTGATAAACAGGGTACTAGGAAAGATCCAGAAAGCTGCTCAAAATGGAAACCACAGCAGAAAGCACTTCCAAATAAGAGTAAGATTCCTGAATGGAGAATTAGATTCAATAGCCACTTTTCAATTGGAACATACTTGGGGACTACTGTCTAGGCAGGGCTGCTTAGGAAAGCAAGAAGATGCCAGACTAAGAAGTTTCTTGATACTGGAGTGTTATGTTTCCTTTTGTTATTTGGAGACTGTACTGAGGCGATAAGGCCAGATCAAATCCCCCATCCCCCCACCCCATCTGGCCCACTCCTATGAGAAACCCTCAAAAACCTCAATGTAGGTGACAAACGACTCCCTATCCTTTTCAGATATTCCACTGCCCCTGACCCTGCTGTTGTGTGATAATCTACCTGACAGATGGCTTATTCCCATTGTAGTTCAGAGCCCTGACTGAGAAAAACTACACAAGAGAGATGTGGTCAGGGAAAGAAGCCTCTCCTACCCACTGCACAACTATTCCTGAATTAAAAGGGCTGCCTTGGGATGGCCAGAACAGTGAATGCTCTCCTTTTTAAATTATGAGGGTTTACACGTTTCTCAAGGCCCAAATAACTTAGGAGATCTGTTAAAGAAATGGATTCCTTGGAAATTGGTTTATTTCTTCAAATACCATCTATTTTGTCTCTTCCCTCCCGTAGCACTTACTCGTGGACTGGCCACACACAAAAAAGATGGCAGCTCAGTGAGCAGGCAGCAACGAAGTGAGGAGGTAGCTGATCTCCGCTGATGGATAACCTGGTCTGAGTAGCCACTCACTGCTTTACAGTGGCTGCTGAAAACAAGAGACTACAAAACAGAAATGTGTTAGTACAGTTGAAAATTATACTTGATGTAAGCAAAACGGAAAAAAAATGCCACATATTAAACATTTGACTCAAAGACTTTTTTTTTTAAAAGCAAATACTATTAATTCTAATAGACAAGTAACCACTAATTAGAACAAGTATATAACATAGTCAAGGACCATGCTAATTTCAAAATGTGGTTTTACTAATGCACTTGAATCAAGTGCCATTTCTATTCTACCCTTTTCTGGAAGAGACACTGTCAATCATAAAAACTCAGAGCAAAACATTCATTAGACAAAAGGCTGTGTGTACATGTGTGTGTGTGAGAAAGTTTTGTTTATTTATATTATACTGCAGATACAAACTTATGTCTTGAGTTAAAAACAATGACCACCACTATTTCCTTCTAAATGTTTCTTTAAGGAAGATCTGTTTAGCATCATGTGTGTATGCTAATATAGTGGGGCATAGTTCTAGCAAAGGTATTAGCTATTTTATTTATTTGGTAACATCAATATAAGTGATCAGAAACAAGAAACAATACCCCTTTAGTCCCTCTACTTGACCACCACCACTTAAACATATATTTTTCATTTCTAATACTATATCAAAAATACATTTTAACAGTCTTCACAGATCATATTAAGTTTCAGTTTACAGCTCTTCATATGAAAGATTTTAAGAATTTCTCAGTGGGATTACAATGTTCTTTATCAGAGATGCAGAAGTTCCTTCTTCAGCACAACATTAATTTCCCTCTGTTTATTCTGTTTCCCTTTCAAGTATTTCCTAATTTACTTTTGCATCTCCATTCTTCATTATTTCACTTATTTAACTGGTTTATCAAATAAGGCAAGTTGTTATCTCCATAAATAATCATGTGGATGAAGACTCATGCATTGTTATAAGGTCAAGAAAATAAACTGCAAGATCGGTACCAAATCTCTTAAAGCTTTGTTTGCTCAGTACATCTACTACTCCTCTACTCATATGAACCTTTTCTTTTTCTTTTTTCGAGAAGTTGTGAGTTTATAGAATAATCATGAAAAAATATAAGATTCCTGTATACCACCAAGACCCTGCAACAGTGTGGAACATTTGTTGTAATTTATGACAGAACATTTTTATAATTGTACTATAATTAAGGCCTATGGCTGAACTTAGTGTAGCTCCATGGATTTTTCTAAAAAAATTTTGAGACCATATATACAATTGAACATTTCCCCCTTTAATCATATTCAGATATATATTTCAATGCTGTTAATTGCATTCACAATATTGTGCAACTGTCACCACTATCCGTTATCAAAACATTTCCATCATTCAAAATAGGAACCATGTATATTTTAGGCTTTAACTTCCCATTCCCTGTCCATACCAGTCCTTTCACCCTGCCCTCCATCCCCCATCCCCTGGTAACCTATACTCTAGATTCTGACGCTACGTTTATTCTAACTGCTTCAAAACAGTGAAATCACACAATATTTGTCCTTTTATGTCTGTCTTATTTCACTCAATGTAATGTCTTCAAGGTTCATTCATGTTGTCTCATGTATCAGGACTTCATTCTTTTTTTTAACAGTTTTATTCACACACCATACAGTCCATCCAAAATGTACAATAAATGGCTCACCAATCAAGTATATAATCAATAGTCATGCATTTACCACCACAATCAATTTGAGAACATTCTCATCGCTCAAAAAAAAAAAAAAAATTCCCATACTCCTTATATCCCCCTATTCTTGATGCTTAGCTTTGGTATAGTACCTTTGTTATAGTTGATGAAAGAATATTACAATGTTACTATTAACTATAGTCATTAGTTTGCATTAATTGTATTTTTCCATATACCATCTTATTATTAACACCTTGTAATAGTGACATACATTTGTTCTAGTCCATGCAAGAACTTTCTTATATTTGTACAATTAACCACTTTCATCATCCACCACAGGTTGTGCTGTTATATAGTCCTATGTTTTATCCTCTAGCTTTCCATCTAGTGACATACATGACCCTAGACTTCCCCTTTCAACCATACTCACATTCAGCACCGTTAATTACATTTACAATATTGTGCTATCATCACCTCTATCCATTTCTGAACATTTATAATCAACCTTATTAAACATTTTGTACACCTTAAGCATCATTTGCCCATTCTCTACCCTCTTTCTATCTCCTGGTCACCTATACTCTAGATTTTAGCTCAAGGAGTTTGCTCATTACAGTGAGTTCATATGAGATCATACAATATTTGTTCTTTTGTGCCTGGCTTATTTCACTCAGCATAATAGGCTCAAGGTTTATCATGTTGTTGAACACAACAAGACTTCACTCTTTCACAGCTGACTGATGTTCCATTGTTATGTAGGTACGACATTTTCTTTATCCATTCATTGGCTGATGGACACTTGAGTTGCTTTCATCTTTTAGCAATTGTGAATAAAGCAGCTATGAACAATGGTGTGCAAATATCTGTTCGAGTCCCTGTTTTCTTCTTCTGGGTATATGCCTAGTAGTGGAATTGCCAGGTCATGTGGTAGTGCTATACTTAAGATTTCTGAGGAACTGCCAAACTGCCTTTCACAGCAGCTGCACCATTTTACATCGCCACCAGCAATGAATTAGTGTTCCTATTTCTCCACATCCTCTCCAACACTTGTAGTTTTCTGTTTTGTTTTTTTTTTTAATAGTGGCCATTCTAGTGGGTGTGAAATGATATCTCATTGTGGTTTTGATTTGCATTTCCCTAATCGGTAGTGACACTGAGCTTCTTTTATGTGCTTTTCAGCCATCTGTATTTCTTCTGGAGAAATGTCTATGCAAGTCTTTTGCCCATTTTTTAATTGGGTTGATCTTTTTTTTGTTGAGTTGTAGGATTTCCTTTTATATTCTAGATATTAAAGCCTTATCAGATACTTGGTTTCCAAGTATTTTCTCCCATCGTGTAGGTGGTTGTTTTACTTTCATGATAAAGTCCTTTGATGCACAAAACTTTTCAATTTTAATGAGGTCTCATTTACATATTTTTTCTTTTGAAGCTTGTGCTTTGGGTGTAAAGTCTAAGAAACCATTGCCTAACACTAGGTCCTGAAGATGCTTCCCTATGTTTTCTTCTAGGAATTTGGTCGTTCTAGCTCTCATATTAAGGTTTTTGATCCATTTTGAGTTGATTTTTGTATATGCTGTGAGGTAAGGGTCCTCTTTTTTTTTTTGGGAAATGGAGATACAGTTTTCCCAGTACTACTGGTTAAAGAGACTATTCTTCCCCAATTGAGTGGTCTCTATCAAAAATAAAAAAAAATAAAAAAAAATAAAAAATCAGTTGGCCATAAATTTGAGGGTTGATTTCTGAGCTCTCAATTCTTTTCCAATGGTCAGTGTGGCTGTCCTTGTTCCAGTACCAGGCTGTTTTGATTATTGTGGTTTTGTAATACAAGTTTTAAGATCAGTACGTGTGAGTCCTCCAACTTCATTCTTCTTTATCAAGATGGCTTTAGGTATGCGGGGCCCCTTACACTTCCATATAAATCTGATGATTGGCTTTTCCATTTCTGCAAAGAAAGTTGTTGGAATTTTGACTGGGATTTCATTAAGTCTATGAAATGCTTTGGGTAGTATTGCTGATACTTCTTCTTCCAATGCATGAACAGGAAGTATTTTTCCAATTATTTAGGTCTTCTTTAATTTCTTTTAACAATGTTTTGAAGTTTTCTGTGTACAAGTCCTTTATGTCCTTGGTTAGATTTTTTCCTAGATATCTGATTTTTTTTTAGTTGCTATTGTGCATGGAATTTTTCTATTTCTTCTTCCAACTGTTCATTGCTTGTTAATAAAAACACTACTGGTTTCTGGGTGTTCATCTTGTACCCTGCCACTCTGCTGAATTCATCAGCTCTACGAGCTTTGTTGTGGATTTTTCAGGATTTTCTGTATATGGAATTATATCTGCAAATAGGGAAAGTTTTACTTCTTCCTTTCCAATTTATTTATTCAGAACTTCCAGAACAATGTTGAGTAACAGTGGTGACAGTGGGCATTCTTGTCTTGTTTCTGATCTCAGAGGGAAAGCTTTCAGTCTTTCACCATTAAGTAGGATGTTAGCTGTGGGCTTTTCATATATGCCCTTTATTACATTGAGGAAATTCCTTCTATTTCTAGTGTTGTAAGTGTTTTGATCAAGAAAGGGTTTGTATTTTGTGAAATGCCTTTTCTGCATCAGTTGAGATTACGTGTTTTTTTCCCTTCATTCTGTTAATGTGGTATATTATATTAACTGATTTTCTTATGCTGAACCAACCTTGCGTACCAGGGATAAATCCCTCTTGATCATGGTGCATAATTCTTCTGTGTTATTGGATTCAGTTTGCTAGTACTTTCTAGAGGATTTCTGCATCCATATTCATAAGAGACATTGGTCTGTAGTTTTCTTTCTTGTGGTATCTTTACCCAGCTTTGGTATGAGGGTGATGTTGGCCTCAGAGAATGAGTTAGGGAGAGTTCCCTCCTCTTCAAATTTTTGGAAAAGTTTGAGCAGAAGTGGGGTTAAGTCTTCTTGGACTGTTTGGCAGAATTCCCCTGCAAAGCCTCTGGTCCTGGGCTTTTCTTTGTTGGGAGGTTTTTGATGACTGATTCAGTCTCTCGTAATTGGTTTGTTGAGATCTTCTACTACTTCTTGAGTCAATGTAGGTAGCCTGTGTGTTTCTAATTTGTCCATTTCATCTAGGTTACCTAATTCATTGGCATACAGTTGTTCATAGTATCCTCTTATAGTCCTTTTTATTTCAGCAGAGTTGGTAGTAAAGTCTCCCTTTCATTTCTGATTTTTATTTGTATCCTTTTCCATTTTTCTTTGTCAGTCTAGCTGAAGTTTGTCAATTTTATTGTTCTTTTCAAAGAACCAACTTTTGTTTTTGTTGATTCTATTGTTTTTTATATTTTCTATTTAACTTATTGCTGCTCTAATTTTTGTTATTTCCTTCCTTCTGCTCACTTTGGGTTTAGTTTGTTCTTTTTCCAGTTCTTCGAGCTTTAAGGATAGGTCTCTGATTTGAGGTCTTTTTTAATGTAAGCATTTAGAGCTATAAACTTCCCTCTCAGCATTACCTTTGCTGCATTCCATAAGTTTCAGTATGTTGTATTTTCATTTTCATTCACCTTAAGATATTTCCTAATTTTGATTCTGATTTCCTCAACCCATTGGTTGTTTAAGAGCATGTTGTTTAATTTTCACATATTTGTGAATTTTCCATTTCTCCCTCTGTTATTGATTTTCTAGCTTCATTCTGTGGTGGTCAGAGAATACACACCATATCATTTCAATATTTTTTAATTCACTGAGACTTGTTTGGTGACCCAACATATGGTCCATCCTGTAGAATGATCCATGTGCACTCAAGAAGAATGTGAAGTGTTTTTTCATTGAGTCCAATGTTCTATATATGTCTGTTAGGTCTAGTTGATTTACTGCACCATTCAAGTCCTGATCTTTAATGATCTTCTGACTAGACATATTTTCTAACCATTATTGAGAGTGGTGTGTTAGTCTCCTACTATTAATATAGAACCATCAATTTCTCCCTTCAAATCTGTCAGTATTTGTTTCATACATTTTGGGACTCTACTGTTTGGTGCATAAATATTTATAATTGTAACATCTTCCTGTTGAATTGTTACATCTTCTTTTCTTGGTATATAATGACCATTTTTGTACTTTGTAACTGTTTTAGATTTAAAGTCTATTTTATGCAGTATTTGTATAGCCATACCAGTTCTCCTTTGGTTACTACTTACATGGTGTATTTTTTTCCATCTTTCACCCTCAATCTACTTCTATCTTTCCCTTTAAGGTGAATTTCTTGCAGACAGTATATACTTGGGTCATGCTTTTTTATCCATTCTGCCACTCTCTGCCTTTTGACTGGAGAGTTTAATCCATTTCCTTTAAAGTCAATACTGATAATACAGGGCATTCTTCTGCCATTTGGTTATTTAGCCTCGGTAAATCTTATACCTTTTTTGTCCTTCACTTCCATTAATGCCTACTTTTATATTTATTTGCTTTTTTGTATTGTACCATATTAAGTGCCTTCTCACTTTATCTGAATATATATTTAATCCATTTTCCTTGTGGTTACCATGTGGTTAAAATTTAATATCCTAAATACACAATAATCACATTTGCTTTGATACCAACTTCAATAGCAAACACATACACTTTTCCTATACCCCTCTCTCTGTCCCCTCACCATTTTTTGGGTACTCGTTAGCACTTTTATCTTTGTATGTTGTATGTCCAGAAACATATTTCTCATTACTTTTTATGCATTTGCATTTTAACACCTGTAGGAAGCAAGAAGTAGAGTTACACACCAAACAATACAATACAACAGTCCTGGCATGTATAATTACCCAAATGGTAAGTTACCTTTAGCGGAGGTCTTTATTTCTTTAGGCCACTTTGAACTAGTATCTTTCCTTTTTGTCTGAAGAAGTCCCTTTAGCACTGCTCATAGGGTAGGTCTTGTGTTAACTACCCCGTTTTTGTTTATCTGAGAATGTTTTAATCTCTCCCTCATTTTTGAAAGAGTCTCACCAGATATAAAATTCTGGGCTGGCCGTTGTTTTCCTTCAGCACTCTAAGTATTTCACCCCACTGTGCCTTCTTGTCACCATGGTTTCTGAGGACCAATCAGCACTCAACCTAATTAGGACTCTCTTGTACGTAAACACATTGCTTTTCTCTTACAGTGGTCAGAACTCTTTTCTTGTCCTTTGCATCTGATAGTGTAATCAGTATATGATGGAGTGTGGTTTTCTTCATGTTTGTTCTGTTTGGTTGCTCTGAGCTTCTTGGATATACATATTCATGTCTTTTGATAAGTATAGGAAGTTCTCAGTCATTATTTCTTGCTCTATTCCTTCTGCCCCTTTCTCTCTTCTCCTTCTGGGACTCTAATAATGCATATATTGGTGTGCTTGATGATGTCCCATAGTTGTTTTAGGCTATCTTTGCTTTTATTATTTCTTTTTTCTTTCTGCTCCTCAGCATGACTCATTTCAAGTGCCTTGTCTTCAAGTTCACTGATTCTTTCTTCTGCCAGCTCCAATCTTCTCTTGAAACCTCCCTGGGCATTTTTCATTTAGTTATTGTGGCTTTTAACTCCAGTAGTTCTGTTTGGTTCCTTTTAAAAACGTCCATTTCTTTATTTAGACTCTCATATTGTTCATTTGTTGTTTTCCTGATATCCTTTAGTTCCTTCTCTGTACTTCCCTTCATCTCCTTGAGAACATTTTTAAGATCACTGTTTTTTCAAAAGTTTTGTTCGGTGTGTCTACATTTTCGTCTTCTCTGTTGTTTTCTGTATTTTTATCCTCTTCCTTTGGATGGGCCATCATTTCCTGTTTTATTCATCTTGTACTCTTCTGTTACACACTGTACATTCTGCTATTTTAAAATGTTAACTTTGGGATTTACTCCCTGGGATGTATGTTTCTTGATTTTGTAACCATCTGATGAGAAGACAGAAATTTTCTTGAGCTTTAGCTCTCCTATCAGGAAGATCTGCCCAAGGCAAATGCAGTATGCAGGCTTTTCCTTATCTTTCTGGGCTTCTATCTTATCATGGGTTTTTGCTTGTTAGTTGTTTTGGAGTCCCCTGCTTATAGGAGTTTGGTTGTTTCTTCTGTTTCCCTGGAGAGAGACACTGCTGGGTATTTGACACAGCAGGTCTTTGTCCCAGACTGTTTTGTTCCTCTATTGTTTTTTACACACCTTCTGTTGTCTCATGCTGCTTTTGCTTGGATGGCAAATTCTGGGAGGAGGGTCAACCTGGAGAGGGTACTGCCTAGTCAGTCTTTGCCAGCCAAAACAGGGCCAGGGACCCATGAAGGGCTGCATAAACTTGTGCCAACGGCTCCCCCATGCTCAGCTTCCTTGCCTGCCCAGGAAATGCAGTCCTTCAGCCAAACAGCCCCCGAAGGCCTGAGGACGCTCCTGTCTGGGGAGGACTGAAACAACAGCTGCTGCTGCCTTTGTTGAGCCAGTTGAAACAACAGCCCTCAGAGCCAGGAACCAGAAATCTGAATTCATTCATCAAAAGCTGTGATCAGTGATTGGCCGTGCCTACCCCTATTCTTGGGGAAGAGGATTTTTATGCCCCTTTGATCATCAGCACCTAGCCAGCTGTGGACCCTGTGGTGGATGGGTGCTGGTAGTCCCTGTGTGGAGAGAACAATTTACAGTTCTTTACCATAATTTTTGTGTCTCTTCCTCTTGTTCTTCCTTTGATGCTACACTGTTTTTCTGGCCTCTGGAGTTTCAAAGTAGTTGTTTCAAACAGTTTCTTCCCGTTTAACAGTTGGTTTGGTAGGAGGACTGAGTCCTGGAGTTCCCTGTTCCATTATCTTCCCTGGAAGTCCAATCAGACCAGCTTTACACAGGGCTTAAATGTTCTCCAAAACTAAATGAGTTCTTCAGGTTCACAGTCAGAGAAAAGACATCTCAAATTGACCTAGTAGAACATATACCATTACCTACTTCCGTAAACCAAACAGCATCTTCTAAATAATGGTCATGAACAAAATGAAAGGCTTTAATAGTTTTCTAGTATAGATGAGTTCTGTTTCACAGTATGGAAGTCTTTATAATGCTTTATTACAAAGCTGGATCCATGTAACTTTGGCATGTTTTGCTATTTTCTGTAGATGCTGAGGCCTCTGTCGTTACTCTGAAAAGAATTTTAACTTTTTGATAGAAGTTCTTCAGGAACATCTTTGTTCTCAACTTTATGCTGGCTAGCACCTGCACTGAAGTTCAACTGTCCTTTACATGTTTATGTCCATTATAATCTGACTGCCTAGTGACCTATTAGGCTGAGTGTCACCCTATTCTTCCAACACTGAACACTGAAGACCTAAGGAATATTACAAAATAAAGTAAAATAAAATAAAATAATCCCATTGCTGATCCAGAGATAAAGGCTAAAACGTATTTCTGATGTCAGTGGCAGCATCTACTGCCCCATCTGGGGGGTGGGGAGTGGAGATGATATAAGCTGCAGAAACAGTTCAGGGTTGCAAGCTAGGACATCCCCCGCCACCCAGACCATTCCTAGGCAGAGGGCTGAGGCGGCAGCAGTAACTGACCTAAAGACTTTTGAATTCTTTACTAACTTCTAAAGAACAGTACCCAAACAATGTCTTTGTCAGGAATTTCTTCAAGTCACCCTCATTTTGAGTATCCTGAAATGGCAAAATTCAGCAGAAGCCTGTTTTTACTTCACCCCAAGAGAAAAAGGTAGAAGACGAAAGAATGACCATTTCCTTCAATGAGTCTATCTAATGATAATTCTGTTCCTAGAGGAGGTCATTCCAAATGACAACAGATTCACTTGTCAGGTCTTTGTTACCTAGAAATTTATTTCACTTGTCACATGACAAGTGAAATTTATTTCACTTGTCACATGAGCTAGGTTAAGATGGTGCTGCAATTGGAAGTCATTAAATCAAGGTGATTTGTAGCTTTCTGATTCTGGATTTAAAAGGAAAAAAAAAACCAAAAACATGCCACACTGTGGATAACTGTAGGGTGTGTGAATACATCTCAATTAAACTGTATTAAAAAAAAAAGTAAATGAACAATGGGTGGAGGAAGGGAATGGGATGTTTTAGATGTTCTTTTTCATTTCAATTTTTAATTTTACTTTTTGGAGTAATGAAAATGTTCCAAGTTTGATTGTGGTGATGAAAGCACAACTATATAACGATACTGTGAACCACTGATTGTACACTTTGAATAGTTGTATGTTATGTGATTATACCTCAATAAAATTGCATTAAAAAAAAAAACAAACACACTAGTACAAATGCTCAAAATACTGCCTCTGCTTTAGAGAAATCCTGACTACCCTCAGAACATTTTGTTCAATATATACTTTTCTAGATTATTTCCTCTTAGGATTGGTTCCATCAAATATTCCTTAGCACAGGTGGTCCTGGGTACTATGTTATCAAATTATTCTCTTTACATAATGACATGAACTGCTAAATGTTGCTAGATACAAAAAAAATTTAATGGCTGACACAGAAGAAAAGAAAGGACACCTTAAACACAACTATGTAGGATGCTTGGAGGCAGGTGATGGTTGTAGGGATAAAACAGAATGTCACACTATGGATGATGTGACTTGGTTATAACGTGATCACAGCTTCTGCTATTCTGCTGCCCCCTTCTCATGCTCCTGAGTGTCTTATTACCCTATAGATACTGGTAGCTGTGTGCCTCTTACTGCCAGCATCACCATATGCACACAGCTATCAGTATCGAAAGTGTAGTGAAATCAGCCTTTTGCAAAGAGTCTTTGGCACCATGTAAAGGTCTTAAGTGAAAATAAAATAGGCCAGGAAGATAGGCTCCACAACTGCACACTCCTTGACACAGTGTAGCATACAAAACCCACGTATTTTCCCCTCTGATAATACACACTTACTCATTTAACACAGGACATGCCTTGCTGTCCACATTTTATTGAAAACTAAAAACAATACTTATATTAACACTAGGTCTTTGTTACCTAGAAATTTATTTTCTGCTTCTGTTCTTAAAGAACATATCTGTGCTGGTTTGAACGTATTATGTCCCCCAAAATGCCATTTTCTTTGATGAAATCTTGTGTGGGCAGACGTATCAGTGCTGATTAGATTGTAATTCTTTGAGTGTTTCCATGGAGATGCACCCCACCCAACTGTGGATGATGACTCTGATTGGATAATTTCCATGGAGATGTTAGCCCACCCATTCAGGGTGGGTCTAAATTAAATCACTGGAGCCATATAAATGAGCTGACAAACAGAAGGAACTCAGTGCAGCTGTGAGTGACATTCTGAAGAGGAGCTACAGCCAAAAGGGACACTTTGAAGAACACACTGGAACTGAGAGAGGAGCTTCAGCTTATAGAGACATTTTGGAGACAGCCTTTAAAAGCAGACTTTTGCTCCAGAGAAGCTAAGAGAGGACATACGCCACAAGAGCAACTAAGAGTGACATTTTTGAGGAGCTGAAGCCTAGAGAGGAACATCCTGGGAGAAAGCCATTTTGAAACCAGAATCTGGAGAAGACACTGGCCACGTGCCTTCCCAGCTAACAGAGGTTTTCCGAACACCATTGGCCATCTTCCAGTGAAGGTACCTGATTGTTGATGTGTTACCTTGGACACTTTATGGCCTTAAGACTGTAACTGTGTAACCAAATAAACCCCCTTTTATAAAAGCCAATCCATTTCTGGTGTTTTGCATCCCGGCAGCACTAGCAAACTAGAACAATATCAAACTTAGATAAAGAGAAGAGGTCCCATTTTAAATGTTAGGGAGTAGTGGATTTATAGATCAACTGCTAGACTTACTTTAAATGACACTTATTTTAAGTGACTAAATAAAAAGGAGGAAAATGAAATACAGAAAAACTCTGAACACAGTGAGGCACTAGCAGCCCTCATGATCTTGGGAAATGATGATAGATATAGATACTATAGCTGAAAATTAACATTTAGCACAAGAGTTTTCAAAAACTTCCTGTATGGAGGATTATTCAATAGCCAGTCAAAGCTCTCTAAACATTTTATAAAGAATGGTGTTTAAAACCTAAACACACACTACTTTTTCTCAAAAACAATTCTTTATGTTTAGATCTGTTTGTATATTTTAAATTACATAAAATTTCGACAAGTTACTTGGCTCACTAGAGCTGCAGAGTACATAAAACTTTTAGCACATACTATGCCTAAATAGACCCATTACCATGACAGTAGTTTCACTATGATGGAGATAGGGGATGGAATCAATACCAGTACTCTACTTCTGTCAAACATCATTTTTAGTGATATTTCACTGGACACAGTCTGAAAACTACTCTGCCCCTGTGCTGGTTTCTATATGTTATGTCCTCCAGAAAAAGCCATATTCTTTAATGCAATCTTGTGGGGGCAGATGTGTTAGTGTGGATTAGGCTGGAACCTATTGGTTCAATGTTTCCATGGAGATGTGACCCACCCAATTGTGGGTGATAACTCTGATTGGATTTTTTCCATTGAAGTGTGGCCATGCCCATTCAGCGTGGGACTTGATTAGTTTACTATAGCCTTATATAAGCTCAGACATAAAGAGCTCATAGCTATAGCTGAGACAGACCTTTTGAAGATGGCCATTGGAAGCTGACACAGACATTTTGGAGAACGCCATTTTGAAATGCAACCTGGGAGCAAGCGGACACCAGCCATGTGCCTTCCCAGCTAACAGAGGTTTTCCGGATGTCACTGGCCATCCTCCAGTGAAGGTACCCAATTGTCGATGCATTACCTTGGATACTTTATGGCCTTAAGACTGTAACCGTGTAACCAAATAAACCCCCTTTTATAAAAGCCAATTCATTTCCGGTGTTTTGCACTCTGGCAGCATTAGCAAACCAGAAAAGCCCCCCAAAAGATGACTAAATGGTATATTTCCTACAGGTTCTGGTTTTTGTCTTCATTGTTCCTAGCAAAAAAAGATTAAAGAAGAAAATTTGTATGTCTGAGAAATGCATTCCTTACCACCTGCAAAAAAAAGTATAAGAAAGGAGTTCTGGCCAGAGCATCATTGGGGTACGGGGGTGGGAGAGAATGAATTTTTGAAAGTTTTGAGCTAAATACATATTACTTCCTGAAATTCTCACCAGTAGAGCAGGGTGGAGCACAATGAAAATTAATTGGAACACAGGGAACCATCTTGGCTTTTGTCCATAAGCATCACAAAGGAAGGAAATATCAGAAGAGCATTCACACCAAGTAAGAGGTTTTAAAAGACCCTAAACTTTGACCCAAACACCCATAAGTGTCAATTGATCTGTGCCCTTAGCCTACTTTTCAGTTAGTTCCCTAATGTTTATGTACCATCCCCAAACCAGTAATATGAGAATGATACTTCTTTGAACTCTGTAACGCAGAACTCAAATTTAAAATTCACTGCAGGTTGAGCACAAGGGTTTTACAGATACAAGGGGGAAAGAAAAGAGCTTCTTGCTGTACAGATTCAATCACATCCATGGGGAGGCAGTGGCAGGGAAAAGAAAGGAAGGAGGGGGGATTGGACTAGACTGCTAAATACAGCTTAGGTAGTATGTGACCTGAGATTGCTCACCAGGAACAAGAAGACAACATGTAGCTAAGTCAACACTGATTCTCTGTCTCCTCAGAAAAATAAGAACAAAAGCTGTACCTTGATCTGATGACAGGAAGCTATATTTAGGAGACAGGCTGCTGGAACAATACCTACTACTTTTTATAAAACAAATGAAGACAAAAAAACAGAACAGAATGAAGGATTTTCTGTTATAAGACTGAACATGGGAAAATTTATTCAAAGCTAATTTGGTTAGCTCCAAAGGAATTTTATTCAAAGATACTGTTTGAATTTTAGAAGAGAAAGAATCCTGAAACTCTCTTTCAGTTTTAACATTTCCCTCTTAGGTCTGTGTGCCTGAGAGAATAACCCTAAATTTTACCTTTGAGGCTGATCCGGAACATCAAATCCGGGTTCAATTCACATATTCTTTCATCCAAACCTTGAAACATAATTTGTGTTCACTTTGCATATTAAAATAAGGCTACTCTACTTTGCCGTACCACAAAAGAAAGCAAAACAAAAGTTGGAGAAATCGTCTTTTCTGCATTATGCTTACAAATAATCAAAGCTACATAATCAGAACTACACTGGCAAATCAAATGAAGATGCAAGATACAGAATAGAACAGAGACTGAAATGGAAAAAACCTTGATCATAAGGAGTTAGAGTTAGGGTTTGTTAGCAATGAATTCCTCGAGATGACAGCCAGTTATTACACTGTATTTAATAGCTTCCTCAGCAGATACTTGCTGAGGCTAATAAAACTGTAAACAGACACAGATGATACTGAGTGCAAGGAGAGATTCCAAAATCCTTTCTAGTTCAAGAACTTTCATGGTGCCACAGTCAGAAACCATCTACAGCCTAGGCCAAAATCCCAGATCTGCAAATACTAAAACAACATTTAAAATGAAGTAGCTAACTTATAACTGTGCTTAAGAGTCACTTCCAGAGAACCTCTTTTCTTGCTCAGATGTGGCTTCTCACTCTAAGCTAACTCTGCAGGTAAACCCACTGCCCTCCCCGCTACATGTGACATGACTCCCAGGGGATGTAAATCTTCCTGGCAATGAGGGACATTGTGGGATTGAGAAAGCCTTCTTGAACCAAAATGGGGAAGTGAAAAGAAACAAAATAAAGTTTCAGTGGCTGAGTGATTTTAAATAGAGTCGAGAGATCATTCTGGAGGTTATTCTTATGCATTAAATAGATACCCCTTTTTAGTTTTTGGTGTGTTGGAGTGGCTAGAATGAAGTACATGGGGCTGTTAGAATGTGACCCAGTAGCCTTGATTCTTGAAGACAATTGTATAACTATATAGTTATACCATATGACTGTGTGATTGTGAAAGCCTTGTGGCTTTATCCAGGGTATGGACAGACGAGCAGAAAAATGAGAACAAAAACTAACTGAGGAGGAGAACCTAAGTGGTGGCTAGGTGAGACAGGGCAAAAAAACACCTCCATGAAAAATACTAGATAAAAACCAGAAAGTGACCCAGAACATCACTTCCAGAGTAGCACAAGCCAGACAAGGTCTGCTAAATCTACAGGGACCATGCACTTGGTGAAACCAGGAGTCTGCATTCTGAAACGAGTGAGTGAGTCGGCTGAAAGTCCTTCGGCCACGCTGTGGTGTGGGGAAATGGTGGGTTGGCGTTTGGAGATGGACTAGTTCTTTAAAAAAAACAACAACAACAACAAAAAAGCCCGGGAGCAGCTGCAGATACAATGGGAGCCAGCTGGGCTAATGCCTCAGTGTCTGGTGTGGAGGATACCCCTTCCCACACCCACTGCTGATTGTCTTGGGCCCAGGGGAGCAAAGGGGAGCCAAAAGGAGAAAAAAACGCACGACTTGCAGCCATCTCCCCAGCGGGCAGGGGCACTTCTGCCTGAGGCCGAACTCACAGCAGAGAGCTGCTCCAAGAAACCCAGCGTGACAGGGAGTCTTTCCCGCAGCACCGTTCACATGCCATAATATCGGCCATGGACAGTGGCCTTTAATACACCCACGGCTGATTGTCCTGGAGATGGGAGGGTGGAGCTGTGCAGAAAGGGGGAAGTTAACGCGTCTCATTCAACCATCTTTGAAGCGGGCTGGGAATGCCCCTGCAGGGCCCGGCGTCCCAGGGCTTCCCTGGAGGCTGGCGTGCACTTGTGACGTGGCACGGCCCTCCTTCCCTCAGCAGAGGTCTTGGAAGAGCACAGCAGGGAAGGGGGAACCACTCAGAAATCCAAGGGAATGTACACCAATACCAAGGACTTTTGGGTCAGCGACAGACAACAGCCTTAAATCTCTGGGAACACCTGGGAGGTTTGATTATTAAACCTGCCCTTCCTCCCTAACCGCTCAGACACACGCCCCTCATTCAGGGCGGACAGCATCGACAACACACCCAAATTAAGTGCACCAATTGGACCCCACATGAATCAGATCCCCACACACCACAAACTTGGGGAGAACTGACTTGAGGGGAATAGGTAACTCATGGACGCCATCTGCCGGTTAGTTAGAGAAAGTGTACACCACTAAGCTACAATTCTGACAAATTAAAGATCAAGTAAAGCAAATGCCAAGAGGCCAAAAACAACAGAAAATATTATAGCATATGATAAAACCTGACGATATGGAGAACCCAAACCCAAACATCCAAATCAAAAGATCAGAAGACACACAGTAGTTGGTGCAATTAATCAAAGAACTACAGACAGGCAATGAGAGCATGGCACAGGATATAAAGGACATGAAGAAGAGCATGGCACAGGATATAAAAGACATAAAGAAGACCCTAGAAGAGCATAAAGAAGATATTGCAAGAATAAATAAAAAAATAGATCTTACAGAAATTAAAGAAACTGTAGGCCAAATTAAAAAGACTCTGGATACTCATAATACAAGATTAGAGGAAGCTGAACAACAACTCAGACTCCTAGAGGACCACTGAACAGAAAATGAAAGAACAAAAGAAAGAATGGGGAAAAAAGTCGAAAAAATTGAAATGGATCTCAGGGATATGATAGATAAAATAAAACGTCCAAATTTAAGACTCATTGGTGTCCCAGAAGGGGAAGAATAAAGGTCTAGAAAGAGTATGCATAGAAATTGTTGGGGAAAACTTCCCAAACCTTCTACACAAGATAAATACACAAAGCATAAATACCCAGCAAACTCCAAATATAATAAATCCAAATAAACCCACTCCAAGACATGTTCTGATCGGACTGTCAAATGCTGAAGAGAAGGGGTGGGTTCTGAAAGTGGGAGGAGGGGGGCAATTCACCACATACAAAGGAAACAACATAAGACTAAGTAGTGACTACTCAGTGGCCACCATGGAGGTGAGAAGGCAGTGGCATGACATATTTAAAATTCCGAGAGAGAAAAATTTCCAACCAAGAATACTTTATCCAGCAAAACTCTCCTTCAGATTTGAGGGAGAACTTAAAATTTTCACAGACAAACAAATGCTGAGAGATTTTGCTAATAAAAGACCTGCCCTACTTCAGATACTAAAGGGAGTCCTGCCAACAGAGAAACAAAGAAAGGAGAAAGAGATATAGAGAATTTTAACAGACATATATAGAATATTACATCCCAGGTCACTGGGACACACATTCTTCTCTAGTGATCACGGATCTTTCTCCAGAATGGACCGTATGCTGGGACATAAAAACAAGCCTCAATACAATAAAAAAAAAAAAAAAAATGAATTTGTTCAAAGCACATTCTCTGACCACAATGGAATACAAATAGAAGTCAATAACCATCAGAGACTTGGAGAATTCACAAACACCTGGAGGATAAAAATGCGGGGGAGATGAAAACATTCACGGATAATCAAAAGCTGAGGGACTTCATCACCAGTAATCAGTCCTATAAGAAATGCTAAAGGGAGTTGAGCAGGCTGAAACGAAGGGACAATAAACAATTGACTGTAACGACATAAAGAAATAAAGATTCCCAGTGAAGATGACATGGTAAACATAAATACCAATACTGTATTTTTGACTTATAACTCCACTATTTATTTCCTACAGGATCTAAAATACACAAACTGTAACGATAAACCATTGGTTTTGGACTCAGTGTAAAATACGTAATTTTTGACAAGAACTACACAAAGGTGGGGGAATGATAGGTGTATATAGGTACATAGTTTATGTCTCATATGGAAGTTAACTTGGTATCAAAGAAAAACAAGATTGTTATAGATTTAAGACATTAAATTTAAGCCCCACGGTAAACACAAAGAAAGTATCAGAGAATATGACCATAGAGATGAAAAGTAGAGTAGGGGTTCTGAGCAGTGGGGGAAGGGGCAATGGGGAGTTAAGAAATGAGAAAATGTTTTCTGTTTGGGATGAAGGGAAACTTCTAGAAATGGATGGTGGGAAGGTGATAGCATTGCAACATTCTAAATATAATTAATCCCACTAATGGAATGCTAGGGAGGGGGTGGAATGGGAAGATTTAGGCTATATATATGTTCCCACAATTGAAAAAAAAAAAAAAAAAGTCTAAATCGATGACAATTAAATGCCAAGGATGATCCTGGATGGGATCTGAGGATGGAGGAGAGGAGGCTCAAAGGGACACAGATGGCACACAAGAAAAAAAAAAAAAGAAATATAGAATGTAAGCTTTGTATCAATGTTGAATTTCTTGAACTTCTTAGCTGCGCTTAATGAGTTTGCATAAAAGAATGTTCTTGTCCATGGGAAAGGTATATGTGAATTATATTGTTTGTTCAAAGATATGTGCAGCTTGCTCTCATATGTTCAGAGCACAGAACAATAGATGATGGATGATAGATAGGGAGGGAGGGAAAGAGAGAGGGAGGGAAAGAAAGAAACAGTGATGTGACAGGATCATAAAGGTGATGGATCGGGGTATCGGGGTCGGGGTATGATGTAGTTCTATGTATGGGGTTCGTACTGTTTTTGCAACTGTTCCTGTAAGATTGAATTTATTTCAAAATAAAATTTATTAAATTAAAAAAAAAAAGTGACTGAGTAATATAGAGGGATGGGGGTATGGGATGTTTTGGATATTCTTTTTTACTTTAATTTTTATTCTTATTCTTTTTTTGTGTGGTAATGAAAATGTTCAAAAATTGTGGTGATGAATGCACAACTATATAATGGTACTGTGAATGATTATATAGTTTGTGAATAAATCTCAATAACATTGAATTTTAAAAAAATGAAGTAGCTAATATAATGGTACCAGCCTGGCAATAAGGGACTGTGGTGGTTTTAAGATAGGTTCACAAATTCTTTGATACTCTTCCTTTCAAAAGGTAGAGCCTAATTCCCTCCCCTTGACTGTGGGTTGATGTAGGGGCTCCCAAAACTAGGTCATAAAAAGCGCTGTAGCTTCCTGCTTGCTTTCTCTTGAATCACTCCCTCTGGGGGAGGTCTGCTGTCATGCCATGAGAATATTTCAGCAGCCCCATGGAGAGGTTCATATAGCAAGGAACCAAGGCTTCCTGTCAACAGCCATTACAAACTTGCCAGGCATGTAAGTGAGCCATCTTGGAAGCCTTCATATTATCTGTAATCCTAGTGCAACTTCATGAGATTTTCTGAGCCTGATGACTACCTAAGCTGCTCTGTAGTTTCTGATCAATAGAAATAGTAAGAGATAAGTATTTATTGTTTCAAGCTGCTAAGTTTTGGGATAATTTATTATATGGGAATATATAACTATTACAGGGGCTAACAATCATAGTTGGCTGTTTCTGCAATTACTCTTTTGAGGTCTCCATACATTTGCTCTCTCTGTTATTCCTTACTCCCCAATGCCTCTAGTTCTCAGCTCAAATGCAGGACACAAATAACTAATAAGATCAAGGAATGATCAAACAAGTTAACAATCCTACCCATTTTTCCTAATTCCCTAGATATTCCCAAAGGAAAGTTACAACTCTTCACAAAATTCTATTTTAAATACTGAGTGTGCCAGTTTGAATGTATTAGGTCCCCCCAAACACCATTATCTTTGATGTAATCTTGTGTGGGAAGACGTATCAGTGTTAATTAGATTGTAATTCTTTGAGTGTTTCCATGGAGATGCGCCCCACCCAATTGTGGGTGACTCTTGATTGGATAATTTCCATGGAGGTGTTGGCCCCGCCTATCCAGGGTGGATCTGAATTAAATTACTGGAGCACTATATAAGATCAGACAGAAGGAGCAAGCTGCTAAAGCCAAGAGGGACACTATGAAGAAAGCACAGGAGCTGCAGATGAGAGACAGTTTGAAGATGGCCATTGAAAGCAGACTCTTGCTCCGGAGAAGCTAAGAGAGGACAAACACCCCAAGAGCAACTAAGAGTGTCATTTTTGAGGAACTGCAGCCTAGAGAGGAATGTCCTGGGAGAAAGCCATTTTGAAACCAGAACTTTGGAGCAGATGCCAGCCACATGCCTTCCCAGCTAACAGAAGTTTTCCGGACACCACTGGCCATCCTCCAGTGAAGGTACCCAATCGCTGATGTGTTACCTTGGACATTTTATGGCCTTAAGACTGTAACTGTGTAACCAAATAAACACCCTTTTATAAAAGCCAATACATCTCTGGTGCTTGGCATTCTGGTAGCATTAGCAAACTAGAACACTGAGTAACCCTGTAGTTGTAATTTCAGGCAGTAGGATACTCCTTCAGATGACTTTCAGGATCCAAAAGGAAAATCATCACTAATACAATGTACCAAATTCACTAAGTCAACCAGCAAACATTTATTTAACCTTGTAAGCGCAAGGTGCCTAAAGTAATCAAACTGCCAAGGCAAGAGGAACTACATAAAATGTCAGAACATCTAAATTATTGTGCCAGTTTGAATGTATTATGTCCCCCTAAATGCCATTATCTTTGATGTAATCTTGTGCAGGCAGACCTATTAGCGTTGATTAGATTGTAGTTCTATTGATTGAGTGTTTCCATGGAGTGTGACTCAATCAACTGTGGACAAGACCTTGATTAGATAATTTCCATGGAGGTGTGACCCCACCCATTCAGGTTGGGTCTGAATTAGTTCACTGGAGCACTATATAAGCTCAGACAGAAGAAGCGGGCTTGCTACAGCCAAGAGAGACACTTTGAAGAACGCACCGGAGTTGAGAGTAGCTGCAGATGACAGACAGTTTGAAGACAGCCGTTGAAAGTAGACTCTTGCTCTGGAGAAGCTAAGAGAGAACAAATACCCGAAGAGCAACTAAGAGTGACATTTTTGAGGAACTGCAGCCTAGAGAGGAACATCCTGGGAGAAAGCCATTTTGCTACCAGAACTTTGGAGCAGACGCCAGCCCTATGCTTTCCCAGCTAACAGAGGTTTTCTGGACATCACTGGCCATCTTCCAGTGAAGGTACCCGATGGCTGATGTGTTACATTGAACATTTTATGGCCTTAAGACTGTAACTGTGTAACCAAATAAACCCCCTTTTATAAAAGCCAATCCATCTCTGGTGTTTTGCATTCCGGCAGCATTAGCAAACCAGAACAATTATTTTCTCACTTTGGGGGACTGGGGAAGAGGGGAGGAATGGATATTTTAACTGTTACACTTTATTATTATCCACTCTCTACCCCTCCTAACCAGAATCTTTCTTCCTGTAAATCCCTGCAACTGGGCTTGAGAGTTTTATTTGAGAGATGCCTGCATGAAGAAAGGGATTATCCTCTTCAGGAATCAGTGGGTCCTTCCCTGTGTCCTCCCATCTATCACCACTTCCGTACTCAACTGAGAATCCTTTTCTGTCCAGATCAGTGGTCTCCAAAGTAAGCAAATGAATGTTAATAAATTGGTATATGTATATAATTGTAAATAAAATAATGTACAAGTATTGAGGAAATGGATTAAGATTGTTATAATAGGGGTATATAAAAAAACATTTTGGGACCACTGACCTACATAGATAGCTAAAAAAGAGATGAGATTTTAAAAAGCTTATAAGCCAATTCTAAAACTTATATGAAAATGTAAAGCCTACCAGAACCAAGGGGAAATTGAAGAAAAACAAAATTAGAGGATTTGTACACTACCAGATCCCAAAACTTACTATAAAGCCATAGGTGTTAAGATAGAGTGGTACTAGTACAAGGGTAGACCAATGAACTAAAGGAATAGAGTCCAGAAACAAATTCAACATACACAGTTCACCTATCTAATGATAAAAGTGATGCTGCAGTACAGTAAGGATGGTCGTTTCAATAAAAGGGTGGTCTTTTCAATAAATGGATATTTACTGAATATCCAACAAACCCGCAACCCTTACCAGCACCATACCCCCACCCCAACAATTCATTAGAGGTCTGAATGTGAAAAGTAATCAAGAAAACTTCTGGAGAAAAACAAAAAGGGCTATTTACATGACCTTGGTATAGGCAAAGATTTCTTCAACGGGACATAAAAAGTACTAACTATTCATCAAAAGACATTATTAGAAAAAGCAAGCTACAGAGTTAAAGATACGTGCAACACATAAACAACTAATATCCAGAATAATAAAGATGTACAAATCAATAAGAAAAATAGCTCAGTAGAAAAATAAACAAAAGATTTCAATAAGCACTTCATAAAAGAGGCTATCCAAATGGCCAATAAGCATAAGAAAAGGTATTTGGTATCATCACTCATGAGGGAAATGCAATCTAAAACCACAATGAGACTATTACACAGAAAGGCTAAAATGAAGAGAGAGACAATATCTGGCAAGACACAGAGCAACTGAAACTTTCACATACTGTTAATGAGTGTGAAAACTGATGCGATCATTGTGAGTATAATTAAAGCGCCGAATTGTGGGTGAATGTGATGGAAAGAGGAAGTTTAGAGTTATGTATGTCACCAGAAGGAAAACTGGAGGTTAAAACATGGGAATGTATAACACAGTGAACCCTGTGGTGGATGATGACTGTAATTAACTGCACAAATATTAAAAAGTACTTTCATGAACTAGGAAAAAAAAAAAAAAAGAAAACTGATGTGAATGCCTTAGAAAACTATTTGGCAGTATCTATTAAAGATGAACACATGAATACACAATGACCCAGCAATTTTACCCCTAGATATGTATCCAATAAAAAGAATATGAATATTTACTAAAAGGAATGTACAGTAATGCTCAGAGTAGTACCATCTGTGATGATAAGAACTGGAAACCACCCAAATATCTGCCTACAGTAACCCTTGGTGGGGAAGGGCACTGAAGAGAAATACTGGGTACAAAAGGACTTTTGGAGTACAGTTCTAGTAAGGTTTTGTGAAAAGTCACCGTATGCATATTATTTACACTTTTCTGAACATACGTTAGTATCTCTAGGATAATCAAGGATAACAACACAAAAGCCTAAAAACATTAATATATTATATCTATCACTTCTCTCTTCCTCTCTACTTGGCCTATTATCTACTAAAGAAAGAAAGCAAATGAATTTAAGAAAACCATCTTTTCAGAATTCGGGCAGTTGCTTCTTAGAATCATGATTTTAGATGTTTACTAATTAACTTCTTTAGATAATTAAAAAAAAAAATCTCTCTAATATTTAGGGTACTGATTATCTTTTTCAAGTTTTCTTCCCACCCCTTCAAAGTTTTAAAGACGGACACCACATTTATACATAGGTCCTTTTCTAATCTTTCAAAACTTTCTGCTGTCTTCATGAGTTTCTAATTTACCATAAAAATAATAGCAAATATCCCTCAAGTAATCTTTTCAGAACACTTGCTTAAAATAGTAGGAATAGTATGGATAGATAAGTAGAAAAATTGGGATAAAAAATAAATGAATAATAGGGGTAGGAGGAGTATGAGATGTTTTGGGTGTTCTTTCTATTTTTACTGTTATTTTTATACTTATTTTCTTTTTATTTTTTGCAGTAATGAAAATGTTCAAAAATTCATTATATAGTTGTATGCACAACTATATAATGATACTTTGAACAACTGACTGTACACTTCGGATGCCTGTATGGTATTGAATAGAGCTCAGTAAAATTGCATTAAAAATAGTAAGAATAGTTATCTCTGTTTTCTGTGAAAATAAAATTTTTTTCTCTGATTCCACAGTAGTAGGATCCCTATTTAAGCAAGAGGGCTTCTTATAGGATTTGCAAATTGTATTAATAATGTCAGAAATATTTTTGCAGACTTCAATGACAGGGAACAGGTTATTCTAGGAATGAAAGGCCATAAATCACAAAGTACAGGCATGGTGAATTTACCCCAAACAAAACAACATACTGAAAAAGAACCCAAGATGTTATATTTAAAACTAGTTGAAGAATTCAAACAGCACAACAGATAATTATTACATTTAGGTTTTCTATGATGATTATTATCTGGGGTGCTGGAAATGTTCCCTATCTTGATGTAGCTGTGTTACACAGGTATATACATAGGTATAAGTTAATTGAGCTGTACACTGAAGATCTGTGTACTTTACTATATATAAAGTATAACTTAATATACTGCATCCACTCCTCTGAGACCTTTTTGGCTCCATCAGGCCATCAATTACTGTATTATTATTTTTACAGATTCAAAGACAAGGGGAGAATTTGTGCTAAATTAATTGCTTACCTTTAACAAAGGGCAGCTGCAAAGGTTGGGAAAGGAGAGTGGAAAATTAACCCCAAGAAGGAAATCCTTGTTTCTCAGATATCTCTGCTGGCTCTCCCCTTCTGGCTCTCCCCAGGAGCGCAGCTGATGGAGCCTGTAGGAGGCTTTCAGAGACAGGAAAAGAGCTAACCATCTGAAACAAACCACATCAGACATGCTTATTCAGTGCTCCATGGAGGTTTGAGGGTCATTCATAGCAGCAAGGAACCTTCCAAGGGTTGTCTCTCATTAACATGTCTCTTTTGTGAAGATTGAACATTTTAGAAACAGCTGATTCTTTCCTACTTTCAGATAAAGCTGCTTCATTCTTTTGTTCTGTAAATTCTATCTGGGCATGACTTTGTTTGCTACTATGAAAACTAAAATCCTCCGTAAAGCTCCGCTCAGTATTAAAAAATATTCAACTCTATTCAAAAACTCTATCATAAAAATATCTTCATATTAGGGAAAGAGCCTTTGCTAATGAGGTAACAGTTATTATATCAATACAACAATACAAAGTAATAAACAATTTAAGGCCGCTATGCCCCAGAATAAGAATGTAGAACTAACTTGCCTAGAACAACACTTAAGGCAGGTTATGCTGTAATCACCACTAACTAATTGAATTATCAGCCACCATTTGCCCTGTAGATGCAAATAAAACAAAAGAGACTAATCAGAAATTAGAGGACTTTAAGATTTTATGGTAGCATACAGGAGAAGAACTTAAATAGTTTTTATTTAAGGTTTATCATGAAACATCATACAATTATTAAATGATCAAAAGGAAATTACTAATCTCTTATAAATAACAAATTTTATTCTTAATAGAAGAATAAGAGGCTCTCTAAAACAATATACCATAATATTAAATATTTAATTTCGTAGTATACAACCTTTGTCTTTGTTTATTTCCAACTGTTCTCTCATTAAACAATGAGCAAACTTCTCACCTAGCCAAAAGTCCCTGAAGCATGAGGTTTGCCATTTCTGCTGGAGATACATCAATAAATCGAAGGAAAGAGAAACAACTTTCTTCATTAACACCTGGAATATCAAAAGACAAAGTGAAACCCAATAGCAAACCAGGTGACAATACTCAATTAAAGCCTACTGAACTACTGAATTTTGACCCGGGAATCCAAAGACTTATTTAGATTCTAAAGATTCCAACCCAGCCACACTGATGGAAGTCACAGTCATATATTTGTATGGCAATCACAGGATATGGAATATGAGGGCCAGAGGGAAGTTGCCTCATTCATTACCTTCAGGACTTTTGGTTCCTTAGCTAAATGCCTTTTTTTTTTAAGGCCAGGATGAAGAAAAGAAAAGGGAAGAACAGAGGGACAGAGGTGAAAGATCTCCAACATTGACCTCAATACTTCTAACAATGCTCAAAACTGAGTAGCTTCTCCTCCTTAGGCTAAGGAGGAGGGAACTAAGTCCTTAGTTAAAATAAGAGTCCTTTAGTGACTCTGTCAAGTTACAAGGGTAAGAAATTCTTAAGAATACGCAGGTGTAAAATAAAGATGTGGAAGATTAATGTAACTATATTCTGTTGCTTTCCATATAGCCACAAATCATAGGGCCTATACATGAAGATGACTAATTTATTTCAATCTTATCAAGACTTTATAAAGGCCTCGCACATTGGCAAAACCAGTACTAGTTCCAAATCAGTCATTCAACAAAACAAAACAAAGGTATGGTAAATCCTTGACATACCTTCCTTCCCAAATATCAAGTTGCCTACCTTTTCTGTGGAAGAGAGAATGCTGGATATAGTCTGGTGCAAATGGCGAAAGAAGAACCCTTAACCACCTGCAATTAAGTAAACAAAGTAAACCCAAATCTAAATGTTAGGAAGTTAACTAGGCTGGAAGTTCCAAATTAAAGAGAATCTTTTAGGTGTGAAATTGTTTTTACTTTTAAGAGTTTAGAGTAGTTTGTTGTCATATGACCGTGCAAAATCATGGCATAAATGGCAGAAAGTCCTAATTACTTAATAAAGGTGAAGAGATAATTTCAGCCCTGTTAAGTTATCATATATGATATTAAACAAAAAGCACTACAGCTCCGACCCATTTCTCCCTGGTTATCTAGTTAGGTATCAGCCTGGTGCTATCACAGACAAAAACTTTTAAAACTAAATCCAAGAAACAGGTCTCAAATTTCAGTTTTATTAGGCTAAATATGGACCATTATTTTGATGATACTATTTATACAGGAGTTTTCTAAATCCGTGGTTCTCAAATGTGCATATGCAGAAAAATCCTCTGGGACTTTCTTACAAAATCTAGAAGTCAGGGCTATCCTAAATCAAAGCTACAGAATGGACTCATACATCTTTTTCTGCATGGAAGTAGTCTCTAACATACTACCTTTTACAACCACTTCACATTTACCAAACCTGTCACTGCTGACTCTGAAAAGACTATGGGGTACTCTACTTAAATTCTCCAATAGCGCAGAAGGTAAATCTGATTAATTTGTCATTCAATTAATTTTCCCTAAGTGCTATTCCAAGTGTAAAATAAGCCACAAATGTCATATATTCGTGTATACATCTCCAAGTCCCTGATTATGAAGTACAAACCAATTTCAGAGCTGGGGCAAAGACATTAGCTGTTTTCTCTTGGTGAAAGCACATATTTGGATGCAGGTGTACTTTTCTGATTTGGGAAGGCTAAGAAAAGAAGGCGGCAAATGGAAGTGGACTGGGCCTTTAAGGTCATCTAGTTAAATCCTTAATAGTGCTCAAATTCCTACCACAAAATGCTTCATCAAATAGTTGTCCACTCTTTACTTGAATACATCATTGTTGGGGAACTAAAAAGCTCTCCACTAAATTTATGTACTAAGCCACAACCCCCCAAATTACAAAAACATTTTTAGAGTAAACAGATATTAATGTTTCCTTACCTGTCTCGTGAATGGTTGAAGACCCTGATCTGTCCATGACGATATATAAACTTTGAAATCTGATATGGCTTTAGGGAAACATGAAATGGAGACCAAGTTTCTTGCCGTTCAAATAACTCTGGGTGATTACATACCTAAGAGAAAGAGAAATGGTAAGACAATACTGTCATATACAGCTACCACTCTAAGCAATGAGGGAGGACCCCAAATCCTGAATGTTTACTTCTGTGAATGTACACATTTCCCTTTTCATATCCTTTTAACATTGCTTTAAACAGTCCTATTACATCATAACAACAATGAAACACTGATACCCTTTGTTCAATTGGCATCAAGGCCTTTTCCTTGAAATGGGTTAATAAAGACAACTCCAAGGCAGTTCACTTAAAATCTTTTACCTTCCTAAACTGCATGACCAGATTCATGAGGCTGCTGGTGGTATTCTGTGCTTGCTGGGTAGAGCCCATAGAAGACTGCAATAAATCCTCAATGGAAATTTTGTTCTTCAGTGCCTGATACAGCAGCTTCTGTCGACTGGTCAGTTGGCAGTACATTAGAATCTCAATCTAAAAAACCATAAGAACATTTGTATTCACAAAAATAGTTTGTAAGAAAATTCAGTATCACTTTAAAGTTGAAAACACATGCATCGAGAAAACAATATACATACATGAACTCAATTTCTCCATAAACCGGTAATATGGATGATTATCCAGAAAAATGATCTTTCCTTGACTCTCTTCTCTTGTCACTCTACATGCCCTCCCAGGACAATCTCTTGCCTTTCCAATAGCAACAACTATCACTCATCTCAGTGACTTGCCAAAATATATTTATAAACATCCCCAGCCCCATATTTTCAACCACCTACTATGACAGTATCCCTCACAGGGCTGGTAGCAATTGCATATGCAACACATCAAAAAACAGTTTTTTTCTCTGCAATTCACTAAATTTTAACATCATTACCACTCAGTTGCCCAAAGAAAAATTTTAGCCAGCTCTGGTTTTTCTCTCCCTCATAACCCATGTGTGCCAGTTTGGATGTATTATGTCCCCCAAAACTCCATGTTCTTTAACGCAATCTTGTGGGGGCAGACATATTGGTGTTGATTAGGTTGGAACCTATTGGTTCAGTGTTTCCATGGAGATGTAACTCAATCAACCGTAGGCGAGACTTTTCATTGGATTATTTCCATGGAGGTGTTGCCCCACCCATTCAGGGTGGGTCTTAATTGGATCACTGGAATACTCTAAAAAGAGCCACATAGGCCCAGATGCTTGCTGCAGATGAGAGAGTGTGAAGACGGCTGTTGAAAGCAGACTTTTGCTCTGGAGAAGCTAGCAGAGGACAAACGCCCCAAGAGCAACTCAAAGTGATGTTTTGAAGAGCAGCTATAGCCTAGAGAGGAATGTCCTGGAAGAAAGCCATTTTGAAACCAGAACTCTGGAGCAGACACCAGCCACGTGCCTTCCCAGCTAACAGAGGTTTTCTGGATGTCAATGGCCATCCTCCAGTGAAGGTATCTGATTGTTGATGCCTTACTTTGGACACTTTATGGACTTAAGACTGTAACTCTGTAACCCAATAATCCCCCTTTTATAAATGCCAACCCATTTCTGGTGTTTTGCATTCCGGCAGCATTAGCAGACCAGAACATCATATTCTAACATTTCCTAAAATTTCTCAACTCAACGTGGACATTTACCTCTAACCACAATTTCTGACCATTCCAATTGCCCTAACACAGGTCCTCATCCTATTCTGGGGTTTTCCTGCCTTTAGTCTCTCCTGGTTCTAATATACTTTCCAAAAATCTTATAAAGTAATTCAACTACTGAAAAATCTTCAATGTACATTATCACCTGAAGTAAAATATTAAAACTTCTCATGTAGGCACAGAAGACCTTCAATAACCTAATCCACCTTACTGTCCCAGTCTCATTATCACTATCACTATGCCTTTCTATACACCTTAGCCATAACGGTATACATGTGATTTGTCAAACAGGTTACATACTTGGAATGCTGCTCTACTTTTGCTCATGTTACGCTCATTACCTAGCACCCCCTTCCCATAACGTTAACTTAGTGAGTGCGAACTCATCGTCCAAGACCTGGCTCATAGGCTTTGATGCCTTCCCTAACAAATGCTTTCCCTAACAAAACTACTACCCTTTTCTATTTCCATTATACTTCATATAGATAATCATTATACCCCTTATCACACAATATTAGTTATTTATGTATTCATCTCCCTTGGAAGCCTAAATGGGGGCTGAAGGCTGCATCTTCATGTACCAGTGCCTGGCAGGCAATAAGAGTTCAATAAATGTACATTATTTTACAATAAAGAGATTAGAAATAAATGTTTCAGAAATTTATACTATGCACAGCAGTTAAGAACCAAATGTCTTCTGATCACTTCCTTATTTACCACTAAATAACAGAAATTATAACCCTGCTATTATTGTTAAAGAATTTTCTGATGATATAAAAGCCTCAACGATCCATTTTTAAATAATGTTTTATTCTATCGTGTAAATCTGTGTGACACTGGTACTATGGTTCTTAGTTAAAACCAGCCAGTTTCACAATACAGCCATCAAAATTAAAAAAGGAATACAACGAAGGTACACTTTTGCTCCTCTCTTTGAAGTAGATGTATATTCCAACCACAATCTTCCAAAAAACGCCACCAATTTCAAGGTGATCCAGCCTTCCGGCAGTGACAGAGGAAAATCACATGATATTATCAAGAATTTGGAAAGATCTTTCAAGCAGAGAGTAGCGCTATAAGAAATAGGTGTAATCTGTGGAAGATGGGGAAACCCCAAAGGACTGGTAACTGGGAGAAAAAGAAGGGCAATGGGAGAAGGAGTCACAGGATACAATAAAAAACTACAGAAGTCTGGTAAGGATCAAAAATAAGATATTTAGAAACCAAAATTATTGGTTTTGTATCAGAAAAATGGTTACAACCTAAAGCACATTCAAATGTCTAAATCTAACTCTGTTTGCAGAAATATAGGAGACAGAGAAACATGTTAAACAACACAAGGATGCGAGATGTGGAAAACTTAACAAGACAGATAACTCAGTTTCAACAAAGAATTGCAAGGAAATAAAAAAAGGGAGGGACTGGAAGATATTTAAGAGACATATCATCTAAATGTTATGTGTGGACCTTGCTTGGATACTGATTTCTACAAACCAACTCTTTAAAAAAACAGAGAGGGAAAAGAGGGAGAAAGAGAAGGGAGCAGAAAGAGAGAGAAACATATACACAAAGACAACTGGGAATATCTGAGCACTGACTGCACATGCGATAATATAATGGAATTATTGAGGTTTTTAGTAGGAGTGATAATGGTATGGTTATATATACATATATAAAAGACCAAATCTTTTAGAGAACATATGAAAATATTTAAAAATGAAATAACATGACGTCTGGGATTCTCTTGGAACTCTAAGTTGGTGCCTATTAAGGTTTAAACACATGAGGTCTTCTTTCCGTACCTTGTCAGACAGTTCATTTTCCACATCTTTCTTGATTCTCCTCAGCATAAATGGCTTCAGGATCATGTGTAAGCGAGACAGCTGATCTGAAATGCCAGGAGATCCCCCCCCACACATATAACACATATCATATTGATTTAACACAATCAACTAAAAAACAAAATGCTCATCCCTCACTAAACCCTTCAAACACCTTTTGGCTCAATGATTCTCTGAGAGAAGACTGGGATTTAATTTTTATTCCCAACTAGGAAACCAAGGAATTTGAATTTTCTATACCATCTGGGTAAAAAACCCAAAATCATTTTTCAAAGGATAGATGTCAACAAATTAACAATTTTTAGTATAAGAAATTACTTTAAGGATAGTAAGTAGATGTCACTTCATGTCTACCTAATAAACACCTCAGAATCATAAAATCAGGCAGATATTATTCAAAAAGGTCAAAAGTATAGATAGACATGGTTAAAAATGTTCACAGTAGAAACAAATCCCTAATACATATGTAAATAATAAAAATGACCCTTCTAACATTTTCTATTTTTTTTATCATGGAGAAAAGCCTTGGCCCATTCCACAAAGAATATAATTCTGATACGAATTTCAGAACCTATCTGGAAAATGGGGACTCTGTAAGCCAAAATGTAGTACTCTAGAAATTCAGCTTGTTCTTCCTTGAGTAAATAACCAAGACTGCACTAGCATCACCTAAATTAGTCTTTTTTTGTGTGTATGACTCTTTTACAACATACACAAAACACATAATTATTTTATGACAAGAAACTTTTTTTTTCATTCTTAATACACCTAGATAAAAATTCTTCACACAGGAGAAAACAAAATTATTTAGATGCCTATGCTGAAAGGTAGGACAAAAAGTTAAGAAAGTTCGTAACAGTACTCACTCTCATCAATGGCAGATTTGTTTTCAGCATGGCTCTCAATGTCCTTGGAAAACCATTCATTAAATTCCTCATGTGAATCAAACAATGTTGGCATAATGAAATGCAGCAGAGCCCAGAGCTGGAAACGAAAGAAAAATAAAACAGCTGTATGGCTATAAAAAGGCAGTATGTGAGGATATATGAAGGTGTGGAGAGAGTGAGAGAAAGTGCATGTTTGAGTGTCTGTGTCTAGGTGTGTGTTTATGTATGAGTGAGAAAAGTGAATGAGTGTATGGCACACGCCTCATCAACCAACCCTAAATTTATTAAGTGCTAATTAGAAAAATGCAGTTACTTTTCAATTAATTTCAAACTAAAAGTTTTCAAAGTCTTGTTCAGAATTTGCAGTGGGACAGTTTTAAAGATCATAGTTTAAAAAAATCCATCTCACAACTGAACACAATCTGAGGTTGCCTAACTTGCTACTAATAACTCCAGATCAGGGGTGGGCAACCTACAGCCTCCGAGGCCAAGTCTGGTCTGCCCCTTATTTTTGTAAATAAAGTTTTTTTTGGAACACAGCTATGCTTATTTATGTATTGTATATGCCTGCTTTCATATTATAACAGCAAAGTCGGCAGTTGAGACAATGATCATATAGCCTGCAAAGCCTAAAATATTTACTATCTGGGGCTCTTTTCAGAAAAAAAGTTTGCTGACTTGTTCTAGATGATCAATTACCTTTCCTAAAGAAAAAAAAAAAAGGCTCTTCTCAATGTTAAGGAATATTGCCATTCGATGCCAGCATAAAAACATCTTTGCATTAAAGGAGAGGCTAAACCTGCTTATAATAATGCCTAAGAGTCTCTCCCTGAGTGCCTCTTTGTTGCTCAGATGTGGCCCTCTCTCTCTAGCTAGGCCACCTCGGCAGGTGAACTTACTGCCCTCCCCCCTACATAGGACCTGACTCCCAGGGGTGTAAATCTCCCTGGCAACGCAGGATATGACTTTCGGGGATGAATCTGGACCTGGTATCGTGGGATTGAGAACATCTTCTTGACTAAAAGGGGGATGCAAAATGAAATGAAGTAAAGCTTCAGTGGCTGAGAGATTTCAAATGGAGTTGAGAGGTTACTCTGGTGGACATTCTTACACACTATATAGATAACACTTTTTAGGTTTTAATGTAATCAGAAATAAATACCTGAAACCATCAAACTCCAACCCTGGACTCTTTAAGGCAATTGTACAACAATGTAGCTTACAAGGTGTGATTGTGAAAACCTTGTGCATTGTACTCCCTTTATCTAGTGTATGGATGGATGAACAGAAAAATGGGGACAAAACCTAAATGAAAAATAGGATGGGATGGGGGGATGATTTGGATGTTCTTTTTTACTTTTATTTTTTATTCTGATTCTTTCTGTGTAAGGAAAATGTTCAAAAATAGATTGGGATGATGAATGCATAACTATATGATGGTACTGTGAAAAGCTGATTGTATACCATGAATGACTGTATGGTATGTGAAGATATCTTAATAAAATTGAATTTAATTAAAAAAAAAACCAAAAAAACAAAAAACCTTTGCATTAGATGAGTAGCCTTTCCTAATGTGTTTCTTATTTATTACATAAATACAAAGGCTGTTATACCAGAGAACAAGAAAACAGGACTGATGCCTAAAAGACCACTTAAGGCAAGCTATGTTCAAATTCTTCCTTTTATGTGGGAACTATAATTTGTACAGAGCAGCAGCAGCACTCAGTTGGGCATGGGTAATAAAGAATTCCATGCTGTGCTGAAACTACTCTGCTTAATAGTGACATACAACCCTGGGGCCTTGATGAGTGCCTACCTCTGCCATAGTGTTCTGAATGGGGGTTCCAGTTAGCAAAAGCCGATTCCGACACTGGAATTGCAAGAGGATCTTCCAACGAACACTGTGCAACAAAATGAGTTATAAATTTCAAGTTAGCAGCAAATCTTTCTTAGTTAGCCAACTGAAACCCAGGATTTCTAAAACTGCCTTCCAAAAAAAAAAACGACAGTGATTCACGAAGCACAAAAAACGTGCTCCCGGCCACAGACATGCCCTACTTCAAAAGAGTGCAATATGGAGTAACGTCCTGCAGAGGATGGAATGCTCCATGGAAAATGCCATCCTCCTGGTTAACATGGACTTCTAGAAAGTCCTATGAACTAACGAAGTGTAATGAAAATACATCAAACTGTGCTATTTTGTTTTTACAGCCAAGCACTCATTTTTATTAAAAAAATACATAGTCTCTAAGAAAAGGATTCTTGAGGGTCTAATAACCATCTAACAACCTACATAAAATAGACAGAACCTCCACTCCACCTCATGTAACATTCTACTACCTACTTAAACCTCCTATTCTAAGAAATAACCCCTCAAAGAGAGAGCAGAGGCTCCCTTTTCTATAGAAATTTTCCTAGAAGATAACAAGAGCTGCCAAAATGTCATCATAATTGAGTATAGAAAGGTAGAATTGAGGAAAAAATGCTTGTATTCTAAGTATTAATATTTATGTCCTATAAAAACACAAAAGGGATTTTTTGCCTATTGGTGAGGTACATGGCTTATGCAGAGACCATATCATGCTATGTTCTGAAACCTCTCTGATCTTAATGCATATAAATAAATATATATTTTTTGGGGGAAACGGGGGTCTTTTTTGGCCCCAATTCACGGAGACTGCTTATTACTACTCATGTTACCTGGAACTACTCTTGAGTGCCTGGGCCTCGTCCAGTACCATGTACTGCCACTTTACCCGCTGGAAATACTTTACATCCTGCACCACCAGCTGATAGCTGGTAATAACCACATGGAAGGGGGCATCCTGAGTGTAGAGTGTCTTCTGTAAACAAACAAGACGAAGGGTGAAAGGAAACAGCTGACAGTTCATAATAAGGTAATGACGTATGGACAAAGGACCAAGAAGTTTAACATAGCCCTAATTATTTTTAAAGTAGTCACCTCAATCACAAACTATGCAAAAATTAGTCTTTAGCATAATAAAGAAAAAAGTTGTTACTTAATCCTGGACTTCAAGTTCAGCATCCAGAAATATATATTATATAAGAAGATTTTATATGTTAGAAATCATCCAAATCAATTGGAAAAATGATTCCATGTGTGTGCATATACATATACATATACACATATACCCAGTTACCTGACTCCAGAACCTCCTGATGACTTTTCTATCATGAGGATTTCCCCAATACGGTAGCACCTAGGAAAAAGCCAATATACAGATTGTTTTCTACCAATAATCTTAAAAGTATCATCACAAATATGCTATTCAGAATTATCTTTAAAAAGCTAATAAAACAAATACAGGAGTTCCCTTCTGTCAGTGGTGGACAGAAGTTTGACCAATCATCCTGCTGACCAGATTAAAAGACACACACACACCCGCCCTATCTGTCTGAAGGCACTAGAGAGCTACTGAATCAGTGAAGAATTCTGCAACAAAATCCAGAAAAGAAAGGAATCCCAGAAAGGTAAGTCTGGCATACGGTATACTTTTTCCCTGAAAGCATTTGTCTATTCCAAAGTTGTAACTGAGAGGCTAAAAAACTGAGCCTTCAGAATAAAACTGTAGTTCAAGGAGGAGACATTTTAGTAACCAGCCACCCTCCTGGTTTTAAGTGGGTACTTAG
Source organism: Choloepus didactylus (assembly GCF_015220235.1). NCBI lineage: Eukaryota > Metazoa > Chordata > Mammalia > Pilosa > Megalonychidae > Choloepus > Choloepus didactylus. Next base: position 140,511,462 of record NC_051310.1, on the reverse strand, counting down.
GGGCTACAAACCAGTAGTAAAGGTAAGAGGTACTGACTCGCCTTTACAAGTACTGAACAACAACTTCAAATAATCTCAATTCCTGACAACATCAGGGGGTTTTGGACTATTAGTGCTCCAGAGGGGGGGGGAAATACTAGTGACAGGCAAACAATATAACTCCTCTCTGGAACAAGAAAAGAATATCCAGAGGCAACAAGTTTCTCTAAAGTTGTTCTTATACATCTTATATAATTAAAACAACCAGACATATGGGAAGACTGCACCATGACTAAAAGCCAACAGGAAAAAAAAGATAACAGAAACAAACCCAAAGAGGATCCAGATAATGAAAATATCAGAAACAGACTTTAAAAAAAAAAAGCTAAACTGTTCATGGAATTAAAAGACAAGACTGAGAATTTCAATGGTGTATTAGAAACTATAAAAGAACCAAACGGAAATTTTAGAAACTAAAATATACAATAATTGAAATTAAGAATTCAATTTAGAAAAGAGTATAAGAAATACAAGAAATATGGTTAAAAAAAAAGTTAACATGCATGTAGAGTTTCAAAAGGAGTAGACCGAATAGAACAGAAGCAATATTTGAAGAGTTAACAGCTGAGACTTTTCAAAACCTACAAGATATTAAACTTTTAAAACAGATTAAAAAAGCACAAAGTCCCATAAATGATAAAGAGACAGAAAACCACATCCAACTTTCAAGAGAGGATCCAAAATGGTGGATTAGGAGAGACAAAGCAAAATTCCCGTTCATGAAAAACATTAGATAAAGGACAGAAAGTGCTCCAGAATAGTAGTTTCTGGGTTCTACCAGCTGGGCAGGAATTTCTATACCCACAGTGAGTGTGCACTTGGAGAAACCCAAGAAGCTGTGTTTTAGACATGAGTGAGTGTTCAGCCCAGAACATTACTGGGGAATGGGCTGCTGGAGACGGCTGACAGCAGGAGGGCAGTGACCTTCCACACACCAGGTACCCTCCACATTACCCGGCATGGATGAAAACCCTTCACAGATCTGTGGCCAGGAGCACCTGAGCCTGGGACTGGCCATTGGAGCAGGCGGACCATTGCGGAAGGGGGTAGCTTCCCACGCCCCATGTAGTCATCTTTGCAGCTGGCTAAGAGACAACCCTTCACAGCCCCACAGCTGAGAGCTTCCTTCAGGGCATTCAGGATTCGGCAGGCTTGTGACAGTACTCACTCCTCCTCCATGGAAACCCGTAGTGTGCACAGCGTACACTCGGGTACTGCACAGAAGTGCCAGGAGCCCTCCCCCAATCCCAGAGACTTGTGGGCGCACAGCAGATGGGCTGTGGGAAATTTGAGCTGGAAGATGAGAAGCACAGCTCTGCAGCTGCAGAGTACTCTACCCGCAGCCCTGGGAACAGCCAGGACAACTGTGTCATAGAGCAGACTCCTCGCCAAACTGCACAGGGCATGCCCCCAACACACAGGGTTGGTGGTCCCCAGTGCATACGGAATAGTGATGCACTGATTGGACCTCTACATGGTTTAGACCCCCCTATCAGTGCATGGATGAAGTTGGGGAGAACTGGCTTGAGGGTAAGAGGGGGCTCAGGCGTGCCATCTGATGGCAGGTCAGGGAAAGTGAACTCCACTAAGCTGCAGCTCTGCCAAATTATAGATAAATGGTCAAATAAGTCTGCATATCCTAAAAGAATCCTACCAAGATAAGCAATTACTAAGAGGCCAAAAACAACAGAACACTATAAAGCATATGAAGAAACCAGAAGATATGGATAACCCAAATGTCCAAATTAAAAAGCCAGAGGAGACACATAACTTGGAAAAATTAATCAAAGAAATACTCACAAATATCAATATATATATATTGGACATGAAGAAGACCTTAGAAGAGCATAAAGAAGAATTTGCAAGAGTAAATAAAACAATAGCAGATCTTATGGAAATAAAAGATACTGTTGATCAAATTAAAAAGATTCTTAAGACACATGATACCACATTTGAAGGAGACAAAAGAATAAACGAACTCAAAGATACTGTGACGGAAACTGAAAGCACAAAAGAATGAATGGCGAAAAAAATTGAAAAATTTGTAATGGATCTCAGGGAAATGATGTACAACATGAAGCACACAAATTAAAGAATCACTGGTGTTCCAGAAAGGGAAGAGAAGAGTAAAGGGCTAGGAAGATTATTCAAAGACATTACGGGGGGAAACGTCCAACCCTTCTAAACAAAATAAATATGTAAATCCAAGATACCCAACGAACTCCAAATAGAATAAATCCAAATAAACCCACTCCGAGACATATTCTGATTGGACTGTCAAATGCTGAAGAGAAGGAGAAAGTTCTGAAAGCAGCAAGGGAGAAGCAATTCACCACATACTAGGGAAACAACATAAGACTAAATACTGACTACTCAGGGGGCACCATGGAGGTGAGAAGGCAGTGGCACGATATATTTAAAATTCTGAGAGAGAAAAATTGTCAGCCAAGAATTCTTTATCGAGCAAAGCTCTCCTTCAAAACTGAAAGAGAGCTTAAAATTTTCACAAACAAATACTGTGAGAATTTGCTAACAAGAGACCTGCCCTTCAAGAAATACTAAAGGGAGCAATACCAGTTGAGGAAAAAAAAGAAAGAAGAGAGAGGTCTGGAGAAGGGCACAGAACTGAAGAGTTTTCATCAGGGTACCTTAAAGGAAATAAAAAGAGAGGGGAAAAAATGCATTTGACAAATAAAAACCAAAGGGTAAGATGGCTGATTCAAAACTGCCTTCACAGTAATAACATTGAATGTGAATGGATTAAACTCCCCAATTAAAAGATACAGACTGGCAGAATGCATTAAAAAATATGAACCATCAATATGTTGTTTACAAGAGACTCATCTTAGACCCTGTGACACAAAGAAATTGAAAGTGAAAGAAAGGAAAAAATATTCCATGCAAGCTACAGCCAAAAGAAAGCAGGGGTAGAAAAATTAATTTCAGATAAAATAGACTGTAAATGCAAATTATCATAAGAGACAAAGAAGGACCTGATATACTAATAAAAAGGACAATTCCCCAAGAAGAAATAACAATCATAAACGTTTATGCACCCAATCACGGTGCTCCAAAGTACATGAGACAAACATTGGCAAAACTGGAGAAAGCAATAGACGTTTCCACAATAATTGTGGGAGTGTTCAATATCACTCTCTCCTATAGATAGATCAACCAGACAGAGGATCAATAAAGAAACTGAGAACCTAAACAATGTTTTGAATGAATTAGACTTGTGCCAGTTTGAATGTATTGTGTCCCCCAAATGGTATTATCTTTGATGTAATCTTGTGTGGGCAGAAGTTATCAGTTTTGATTAGATTTCCCTGAGTGCTTCTTTGGAGCTGCGCCCCACCCAACTGTAGGTGTTAACTGTGATGAGATAACTTCCATGGAGGCGTGGCCCCACCCATTTAGGGTGGGCCTTGATCAGTGGAACCATACAAATGAGCTGATGGGCAGAGGCCACTCAGTGCAGCTGTGAGACAAATTTTGAAGAGGAGCTATAGCCAAAAGGGACACTTTGAAGAAAGCACAGGAGCTGCAGATGAGAGACAGTTTGAAAATGGCCATTGAAGGCAGACTTTTGCTCTGGAGAAGCTAATTTTGAGGAACTGCAGCCTAGAGAGGAACATCCTGGGAGAAAGCCATTTTGAAACCAGAACTTTGGAGCAGATGCCAGCCACATGCCTTCCCAGCTAACAGAGGTTTTCCAGACATCATTGGCCATCCTCTAGTGAAGGTACCTGATTGCTGATGTGTTACCTTGGACATTTTATGGCCTTAAGACTGTAACTGTGTAACCAAATAAACCTCCTTTTATAAAAGCCAATCCATCTCTGGTGTTTTGCATCCTAGCAGCATTAGCAAACAAGAACAGACTTAACAGACATATATAGAGCATTATATCCCAATCTACCAGGATATACATTCTTCTCTAGTGCTCATGGGACTTTCTCCAGGATAGATCATATGCTGGGGCTTAAAACAAGCCTCAGTAAATTTAAAAAGACTGAAATTATTCAAAATACATTCTCTGACCACAATGGAACGCAACTAGAAGTCAACAACCATCAAATATCTAGAAAATTCACAAATATTTGGAGGTTAAACAACACACTCCTGAACAATCAGTGAGTCAAAGATGAAATTGCAAGAGAAATTGCTAAATATCTAGAGATAATGAAAATGAGAACACCACATATCAAAATTTATGGGGTGCAGCAAAGGCAGTATTGAGGGGGAAATTTACAACTCTAAATGCATACATTAAAAAAGGAAGAAAGAGCTAATATCAAAGAACTAATGGAACAACTGAAGGAGCTAGAAAATGATCAGCAAACTAATCCTAAAGCAAGAAGAAGAAAAGAAATAACAAGGATTAAAGCAGAAATGATATGGAGAACAACAACAAAAACAATAGAAAGAATAAATAAAACCAAAAGTTGGTTCTTTGAGATCAACAAGATTGACAAACCCTTAGGCTAGAATGAGAGTCAAAAAGAGAGAAGACCCAAATAATCAAAATAATAAATGTGAGGGGGGACATTCCTGTGGATCCCGAAGACATTTTAAAAATCTTAAGAGGATACTATGAGCAACTGTATGACAACAAACTAGATAATTTAGAGGAAATGGACAACTTCCTGGAAACACATGAACAACCTAGACTGACCCGAGAAGAAACAGAAGACCTCAACAAATTAATCACAAGCAAAGAGATCCAATCAGTCATCAAAAAGCTTCCTACAATTAAAAGTCCAGGGCCAGATGGCTTCACAGGGGAATTCTACCAAACTTTCTAAAAAGAACTGACAAAAATCCTACTTAAATGCTTTAAAAAAACTGAAGAAAATGGAACACTACCTAACTCATTTTATGAAGCCAGCATTAGTCTAATACCAAAACCAGATAAAGATGCTACAAGAAAGGAAAACTACAGGTCAATCTCCCTAGTGAAAACAGATGCAAAAATTCTCAACAAAATACTTGCAAATCAAATCCAAAGACACATTAAAAAAATCATACATCATGACCAAGTGGGGTTTATTCCAGGCATGCAGGCCAGTTCAACATAAGAAAATCAATCAACATAATATAACATATTAACAAAAGGGAAAAATCAAATGATCAACTCAATAGATGCTGAAAAAGCATTTGACAATATCCAGCATCCTTTTCTGATAAAAACACTTCAAAAGTCAGGAATTGAAGGAAACTTCATATTGAAGAAACTTCCTCAATATGAAAAACCCACAGCCAGCATAGTACACAATAGCAAGAGACTGAAAGCCTTCCCTCTAAGATCAGGAATGAGACGAGAATGTCCGCTATCACCAGTATTATTCAACATTGTGCTAGAAGTTTTAGCCCAAGCAATCTGGCAAGACAGAGAAATAAAAGGCATCCAAATTGGAAAGGAAGAAGTAAAACGGTCATTATTTGCAGATGATATGATCTTACATTTGGAAAACCCTGAGAAATCGATGACACAGCTACTTGAGCTAATAAACAAATTTAGCAAAGTGATGGGATACAAGATTGATGTACGTTAAGTCAGTAACGCTCCGATACACCAGAAATGACCTAACTGAAGAGACACTCAAGAAAAAGATTCCATTCTCAACAGCAACTAAAAAACCCAAGAACCTAGGAATAAACTTAACCAAGGATGTAAAAGACCTCTACACAGAAAATTACATAATTTTACAAAAGGAAATAAAAGGGGACCTAAAGAGATGGAAAGATATTCTGTGTTCATTGATAGGAAGGCTAAATCTCAATTAACATATCAATCCTAGGCAAACTGATCTACAGATTCATATCAATCCTAGGCAAACTGATCTACAGATTCAATGCAATTCCAATCAAAATTCCAACAACCTACTTTGCAGACTTGGAAAAACTAGTTATTAAATTCATTTGGAAGTGAAAGATGCCTCGAATTGCTAAAAACATTCTAAAAAGGAAAAACAAAGACTTACACTTCCTGACTTTGAAGCATATGATAAAGCCACAGTAGTAAGAACAGCACGGTATTGGCACAAAGATAAGACATATTGATCAGTGGAATCGAATTGAGAATTTGGAAATAGACCCCGAGATCTATGGTCGACTCATTTTTGATAAGGCCCCCAAATCCACTGAACTGAGAAAGAACATTCCCTTCAACAAATGGGGCTGGGAGAATTGGATAGCCATATCCAAAAGAATGAAAGCGGGCATCTACCTCACACCCTTTACAAAAATTAACTCAAAGTGGATCAAAGACCTGAATATAAGAGACAGTACCATAAAACTCCTAGAAGATAATGTAGGGAAACATCTTCAAGACCTACTATTAGCAGGTTGCTTCTTAGACCTTACATCCAAAGCACAAGCAGCAAAAGAAAAAATAGAGAAACGGGAACTACTCAAATAAAAAGCTTCTGACTTGTGCTTGTTTGGATGTATTATGTTCTCCAAAACGCCATTATCTTTGATGCCATCTTGTGTGAGCAGGAAATGCATTGCTGTTGATTGGATGTTTCCATGGAGATGTGATCACTCAACTGTGGGCGAGATCTTTCAATGGATAATTTCCATGGAGTTGTGGCCCCGCCCATTCAGCATGGGCCTTGATTAGTTTACTGGAGCACTATATAAGCTCAAGACAGAAGGAGCAAGCTTGCTACAGCCAAGACGGACACTTTGAAGAACGCACAGGAGCTGAGAGAGGAGCTGCAGATGAGAGACAGTTTGAACATGGCCGTTGAAAGCAGACTCTTGCTCCAGAGAAACTGAGAGGACAAATGCCCGAAGAGCAACTGAGAGTGGCATTTTGAAGAGGAGCTGCTGCCTAGAGAGTAACGTCTTGGGAGAAAGCCATTTTGAAACCAGAACTTGGAGCAGATGCCAGCCACGTGCCTTCCCAGCTAACAAAAGTTTTCCGGATGCCATTGGCACTCCTCCAGTGAAGGTACCTAATTGTTGATGCGTTACCTTGGATGCTTTATGGCCTTAAGATTGTAACAGTGTAACCAAATAAACCCCCTTTATAAATGCCAATCCATTTCTGGTGTTTTGCCTTCCGGTGGCATTAGCAAACTAGAACATGACTCATCCTTATGTAAGAAAAAAATCTCAGTTGCAATGCAAAAATTAGAGCCGATAGCTACTTTGATTTTCTCTGTAGCATAGCAAAAATATTTTTACTCAACTTTTCTTTTAACAGCTTTTTAAAGAAAATTAACCTGTTCAGAAGTCAACCATTTTGTATTTTTATACTGTCCTTCAATGTGTTTTTCTGTAAATACGTATATAAGATCAGCCCCAGCGGTGGGAATCAGGAGCCTGTGTAGATGTGTCTCTGTGACCCACACCAGCCAGCGGTCCTGCTCCGAGTCCTGGAACCCTAGAGGCCCAGAGGCCTGCCAGGTTTTCTCAGTTCCTGTTTCTTGCTTCTGCTGGTCCCTTTTTGAACGGTTTTCTGAAGGGAGGCAAATATTGATAATTTTATGTGAATACTGTCTCATCAATTTTCATCTCCTTTCTTTTGTGTAAGGCACATTTCTCCATGCCATCGTGTAAGAATGAAAGACATTTCATATCCTAAGGACAGGCTGGTGGGCTGGGGCCAACAGGCCTCTAATCTTCTTTCTGAGCCCAGAGGCCAGGGCCCTCACCTGTTCCCCTCACCATTCCACCTACCAGGGGGCTTAGTCAGCCTTCTCTCTGATGCTGGGGCGGGGGGCAGGGTGCTGGTTCCACATTTCATTTCACCACGGTAGATGAGGTTGAGAAACATTTAATCTGAGGATGAGGATGGTTGCTTTGCTTTTTGTTTCTCTGGTTTCAAACCAAAGAACAGTGAGGTAAAAATATACTAGTTATGAAGGTGCAGTACTTGACAAACTCACCTGGACTCATTAACTTTGCCCTTTACCAGTGAATTGTCAATGGTTAAAAACTCTATGTTTAGGTGCTTTGGGCAATGTGTTTACCAAAGCAAAGTGTTCCATGACTACAGAATACCTCCACTCAAGGACAATTATTTGAGTTATTTTGGCAATTATTAACTATGCTAGAGAAAACTAAAAATGAAAAAAAAAAAGCAAGTTGTCATATAAGCCCTGTTTGTGTTTGAATAAAAGTCCTACTTAGGGCAAACTGCCACCCATAGGGGTCATTCAAGGGAACCAGACCCAAGTTATACTTGAAAATCCCTCTCTGTTTTGCTGCCTGATTAGAAATATATGCTTTTGCTAATACATAATCGCTCTTTTACTAAGAGGTAATCTCTACCTATAGAAATGTATTTTGAAACACTTATTTTACACAGCAGCTTTATATCCATTAAAGCTAACCTTTTATCAATGAAAAAAAAAATTAAAAGCTTCTGCACCTCAAAGGAACTTGCCAAAAAGGTAAAGAGGCAGCCAACTTAATGGGAGAAAATATTTGGAAACCATGTATCTGATAAGAGACTGCTATCTTGCATATATATAAAAAGATCCTAGAACTCAATGATAATAGTACAAACAGCCCAATTATAAAATGGGCAAAAGATAAGAAGTCATTTCTCTGAAGAGGAAATACAAATGGTTAAAAAACACATGAAAAAATGTTCACCTTCACTGATTATCAGGGAAATGCCGATCAAGACCACAATGAGGCACCCCCTCACACCAGTAAGAATGGCTGCCTTTAAACAAACAGGAAACTATAAAGCTGGAGAGGATGGAGAAACTGGAACTCTTATTCATTCCTGATGGGACTGTATAATGGTACAGCCAATCTGGAAGACAGTCTGGCAGTTCCTCAGAAAACTAGATATCAAGTTACCCTACGATCCAGCAATTTCACTTCTTCGTATATATACCCAGAAAATCTGAAAGCAGTGACACAAACAGATATTTGCACACTGAAGTTCATAGTGGCATTGTTCACAATTACGAAGAGATGTAAACAATCCAAATGTCCTTCAACGGATGAGTGGATAAACAAAACGTGGTATATATGCATGATGAAATATCACGCAGCAGTAAGAAGAAACAAGGTCATAAAACATGACAACATGGATGAACCCTGAAGACATAATGCTGAGTGAAATAAGCCAGACAAAGAAGAAGAGATTTTGTATGTTACCACTAATCTGAATTCTGAAAAACGTAAAGTAAGTGTCTCATAATGTAGACTATAGGGGACCTAAACATAGTCACAAGCTAGTGAAGGGGGAACGATAATCATATGTACAAATATGATAATGAGGGTGATCTTAATGGTATGGGAATGGTCAGATGTGACTATGGTTTGTTAATGGGTTTATAAATATCAGTAATGCATTGAAGGCTAACATGTTCATAAACGGCTGTTTGAAGACATGTAACCCATAGAGTAGCACCACAAACCTAAATAAGCATTGGCATGATATACCTGTAAGTATAACACTGGTGCAAAGGGTTAACAAGAGTGGTATGGAAAAACTACCCAATATATATTAATGACTATATTTAATAGGATTATCTTACCAACTCTACATGAATACTAGGGATTAATAACTAGCAGCTGATAAGAGCTCTGGGCTGTATTATGTTATGATAATGATTTAAAGTTGAGAATGATGATTACAACTAAGTGAAGACAATGTAAGAAACCAACCATTTATCTTGGGATAGAATATATATTAAACAAAGTTAGGAACCCACTACTTAATAAGTGAAGCCCTAAAATAAAAGAAGCTTGCTCTTGTAAAATTTAGGGTTGTAAACAGGAGGCTGAGCCTTCCTACAATTATGCCTAAGAGGCACCTCCAGGGAACCTCTTTTGTTGCTCAGATGTGGCCTCTCTCTCTAAGCCCAACTCACCAAGTAAATTCATTATCCACCCACCCAACCCCCCGCCCTGAGGGACATGACTCCCAGGGGAATGAATCTCCCTGGGAATGTGGGACATGACTCCCAGGAATGAGCCTGGCTCTGGTAGTGAGGGACTGAAAATGCCTACTTGACCAAAAGGGGGAAAAAAAGAAAGGTAACAAGCTGAGGACACACTGGCTGAGAGATCCCAAATAGAGTCGAGAGGCTATTCTGGAGGTTTCTCTTATGCAAGCTCCAGCCAGACATCCAAAATGGCCAGAGTATGCCATGTCCTTACCAAAAGTAGTCCCCAAATACCTATGTCCCTACCTGAGATTCTATAAAAGATACACTCACTAAGTTTTATCTTTCAGAAACTTAAATCCACCAGAGTGTTCCTATGCCAGACAAGTACTAAATCCAGAGGCAAAAGCCTCTTTAAGATCAACAATCAGATGGAGCCCTCTTCCCCATACTGTCAACACCCCCTTTCAACAAGAACAAGTTAGGGTGCTCACTGCCTAGACACCCCTGAAGATGGAGAAGAGATCAAGTGAGAGGAAGGAGTAGCAACAAACAAGATAAGATTTAACAAAGGTCTATGAACAATGAAACTTTATATAAATTATATATATATATATATATTTTTTTTGGATGCTGGGGTGTTGGAATGGCTGGAAGGAGGTAAATGACATGGTGGAACTGTAGCCTATAGCACCCTTTGGGATTTGTTCTACAGCTGCTCGCTGAATTGTGCATTGAATGTCTTCACCTTTCTGTATATACCTTGTATTGCATAGTAAGGAAAGAAATGAAACTGTGGAACTGTAATCCATAACAATTTTTGAAATTACCTATATGACTGCTTGTTGAGCTGTACATCAAGAGATGACAACTTTCTGTACGTATATTTTACAATAATGGAAATGGCTGAAGTTGTGGAACGGTGACCCATGACATTCTTTGAAATTTGTTCTCTAACTACATGTGAAGTCATAATTTGAACGCTATCACTGTTATGTATAATATGTTAAAGTTCACAGTGAAAATAATATATATACTGCGGTCGCGGTCACTACTTCTAGGGGGAGAGGCGGCCGGTAGCCGAGCCCTCAGCTCTCGGGGCTGCTCAAGGGGTACCGGCGGCGGGGGCTCTTTCCCGGAGGCGAGGGCGAGGCGGAGGACGTGGCCAGGGTCCTCGGCGAGAGGCGTGCAAGGAGGGCGGCGATAGGGACAAGACACTCTTCATCCAGTAGGAGTATGCGCCAAAGAGATTTATTCAGGGGTGATTACAGGTTATATAGGCTGGTAAGAAGGGCAGGGCTGGAAAGGAGGTGAAGCAGCCTTAAATGGCAATACTGAAGGGATAGGGGCTAGGATTGGTTCTGAGAGAACGCAGGAACCGTTGCAGCGGGGCGGGGGTTGTTCTGGCCACGGGCATGCGCGCTGGCGGTGGCAGGAGTGGCCTTGGCACCAGGGAGTGAGTGGGTAAGATAAGGAAGTGGGGAAAGGGCAGTTGGGAGAAAGGCGGTTTCCTCCGGCAAGCCTCCCCTGCCAGTGACATTTTGGGTGAGGAAAAGGGAGCTGCCTTGACCTCGCTCTCCAGGCTCGGGGGGGCTGCAGAGGGCACTCACGCCCGTACCTACTACCCTCCCCAGGGGGTGATATCAGGTCCCCTGGCCCAGGCCTGGTAAGTCGAGGTACAAGCTCAGACACCCGCAATATACTAAAAAAAAAAAGCACATCCAGGTACACTGTAGAAAAACTGCTGAAAACCAAAGACTAAGAGAAAAACTTAAAGCAATTAGAAAAAAAGCCTATCATTTTCTGTGGTGGTTTTAATACACCCACAAAGTTTTTTGATACTACCCCTTTCCAGAAATGGAGCTAATTCCCCCTCCCTCAACTGTGGGCTGGAATTTGGTGATTTGTTTTAACAAAGAGAATAAAGTAGAATAAGCATGACTTTAGAGACAGGGTAGTAAAAGGTACCAAACTTCTGCCTCACATGCTCTCTCTTGGGTTGCCATTGTCATTCTATAAGGACACTCAAGCAGGCTGTGGAGAGTCTACATGGAGGGGAACCCAGGCTTCCTCTCAACAGCCACATGAGTGAACCATCTTGGTAGTAGATCTCCAGCCCCAGTCAAGCCTTCAGATGACTGCAGCGCCTGCCAGCACCCTGAGTGCAACCTCAGAAGAGATTCTGAAGCAGAAACAGCCAGCTAAGCCACTCCCTAATACCCAACCCACAGAAACTGTGAGATAATGTTTGTTATATGAAGCCACTAAATTTTGGGGTAATTTGTTACATAGCAGATCACTAATATTCCTTCCAACAAAGGCAACAATGGCAGTAACATTTGATTAAAAGAAAAATAAAAAGGCTATAAGACAACAGAACATTATCTTCAAAGTGCTGAAAGAACTGATAACCTAGAATTCTATACTCAGAAAAAATATCCTTCTAAAATGAAGGCGAGTGTTCTAGTTTGCTAATGCTGCCAGAATGCTAAACACCAAAGATGGATTGGCTTTTATTGGTTACAAAGTTACAGTCTTAAGGTCATAAAGTGTCCAAGGTAAACACATCAGCAATTGGGTACCTTCACTGGAGGATGGCTAATGGTATTTGGAAAACCTCTGTTAGCTGGGAAGGCACGTGGCTGGCGTCTGCTCCAAAGTTCTGGTTTCAAAATGGCTTTCTCCCAGGACATTGCTCTCTAGGCTGCAGTTCCTCAAAAACGTCACTCTTAGTTGCACTTGGGGTATTTACCCTCTCTTAGCTTCTCCGGAGCAAGAGTCTGCTTTCAACGGCCATCTTCAAACTGTCTCTCATCTGCAGCTCCTGTGCATTCTTCAAAGTGTCTCTCTTGGCTGTGGCTCCTCTTCAAACATCACTCACAGCTGCACTGACTTCCCTCTGCCCTTCAGCTCATTTATATAGCTCCACTGATCAAGGCCCACCCTTAATGGGTGGGGCCACGCCTCCATGGAAATATCTCATCAGTTATCACTTACAGTTGGGTGGGGCACATCTCCATGGAAACAAAGAATTCCAATCTAATCAGCACTAAAATGTCTGCCCCACAAGATTGCACCAAAGAATATGGCTTTTTCTGGGAGACACAATGCATTCAAACCAGCACAGCAAGATAAAGACATTTTCTAACAAACAAAAATCTAGAAAATTCATCACCGATATACCCATATTAAAGGAAATACTAACAGTTGTTCTCTGAGCAAAGGGAAACCAATCCCAGATGGAAGCTCAATTATGCAACAAGGAATAAATGATCAAATATCTTATGGAGTTTAAAATATAAAAAAGTACACAAAAAAACGGCACGTAAGTGTAGAAGAGGAAGACGTAGTTAAAGCGTATTACAGGAGAACCTAAGATGGTGGCTAGGTGAGACAGGGCAAAAAAAAACACCTCTGTGAAAAATACTAGCTAAAAACCAGAAAGTGACCCAGAACACCAGTTTCAGAGATGCACCAGCTGGACAAGGTCTGCTAAAACCACAGGGACTGTGCACTTGGTGAAACCGGGAGTCTGCATTCCGAAACGAGTGAGTAAGCCGACTGAAAGTCCCGTGGCTGCGCTGCGGTGTGGGGAAACTGGGGGTTGGCATTTGGAGACAGACTAGTTCTTTTAAAAAAAAAAAAAAAAAAAAAACCACCCAGGAGCGGCTGCAGTTATGACAGTGAGAATCGCACAGTGAAGCACGGCAGGAGCGGGCTGTGCTAACCTCTCGGCACCTGGCGTGGAGGACAGACCGCTGCTGATTCCCTCAGAGCCAGGGGGCAGAGGGGAGAGCCAAAAAGAAAGAAACCGTGCTGCTTGCAGCCAGCTCCCCGGTGGGCTGGAGACACTCCTGCCTGGGGCCGTACCCACAGCCCAGAGCCGCACCAAGATACCCAGTGTGACGGGGAGTGTATTCCACAGCACTGCGCACACGCCACAATATTAGCCATGGACAGTGGCCTTGGGTGCACCCACAGCTAGCTGTCCCGGAGCTGGGAAGGTGGAGCTGTGTGAAAAACGGGGGGCTGAGATGCCCGATTCAGCCATCTTTGCACCAGGCTGGGAGCGCTCCTGCACAGCCTGGAGGCCCAGGGCTTCCCTTGAGGGACGGCGCGCACTTGTGACGTAGCACAGCCTTCCCTCAGCAGAGGTCCTGGAAGATCACAGCTGAGAAGGGGGGCCTGCTCGGAAAACCCAGGGACGCTACGTCAATGCCAGGGACTTGGGGGTCAGCAGCAGAGAAAATTTGGGGCAAAACTGAAATGAAGGCTTAGACTCTTGGAACAGCCTTGAATCTCTGGGAACACCTGGGAGGTTTGATTATTAAAGCTGCCCTGCCTCTCTAACCACCCAGACACACGCCCCACATTTAGGGCAGACAGCACCAACAACACACACAAATTGAGTTAAACAATTAAACCCCACAAGAATCATTTCCCCACACACCACAAAGAAAAAGTTGAGGAGAACTGACTTGAGAGGAATAGGTGACTTGCAGACACCATCTGCTGGTAAGTTAAAGTGTACGCCACCAAGTTGTAGATCTGAAAAATTAAACTGGTATTTTTTACAACTTGAAAGAACCCTATCAAGCAAAGTAAATGCCAAGGGCCAAAAACAACAGAAGATCTTAAAGCATATGATAAAACCAGACGATACGGAGAACCCAATCCCAAACACCCAAATCAAAATATCAGAAGAGACACAGTACTTGGCACAATTAATCAAAGGACTACAATCAAAGAACGAGAGCATGGCACAGGATATAAAGGACATGAAGAAGAACATGGCACAGGATATAAAGGACATAAAGAAGACCCTAGAAGAGCATAAAGAAGAAATTGCAAGAGTAAATAAAAAAATAGAAGATCTTATGGAAATAAAAGAAATTGTTGGCCAAATTAAAAAGACTCTGGATATTCATAATACAAGATTAGAGGAAGTTGAACGACGACTCAGTGCCATAGAGGACCACAGAACAGAAAATGAAAGAACAAAAGAAAGGAGAAAAAAATTGAAAAAATCGAAATGGATCTCAGGGATACGACAGATAAAATAAAACGTCCAAATTTAACACTAATTGGTATTCCAGAAGTGGAAGAGAAGGGTTAAGGTCTAGAAAGAGTATTCAAAGAAATTGTTGAGGAAAACTTCCCAAACATTCTACACAATATAAATACACAAAACATAAATGCCCAGGGAACTCCAAATAGAATAAACCCAAATAAACCCACTCCAAGACATATTCTGATCAGACTCTCAAATACTGAAGAGAAGGAGCAAGTTCTGAAAGCAACAAGAGAAAAGCAATTCACCACATACAAAAGAAACAACATTAAGACTAAGTAGTGACTACTCAGCGGCCACCACAGAGGAGAACAGGCAGTGGCATGACATATTTAAAATTCTCAGACAGAAAAATTTCCAACCAAGAATACTTTATCCAGCAAAACTCTCCTTCAAATTTGAGGGAGAGCTTAAATTTTTCACAAACAAATGCTGAGAGATTTTGCCAATAAAAGACCTGCCCTATTTCAGATACTAAAGGGAGCCCTACCGACAGAGAAACAAAGAAAGGAGAGAGAGACATAGAGAATTTTAACAGACATACATAGAACCTTACATCCCAAATCACCAGGATACACATTCTTCTGTAGTGATCATGGATCTTTCTCCAGAATAGACCATATGCTGGGACATAAAACAAGCCGCAATAAATTAAAACAAACAAACAAACAAAAAACAACTGAATATATTCAAAGCACATTCTCTGACCACAATGGAATACAAATAGAAGTCAATAATTTTTGATTTGTAACTCCACTATTTACTTCCTACATGACATAAAATACACAAACTCTAATGACAAATCAGTGGTTTTGGACTCAATGTAAAATATGTAATTTTTGACAAGAACTGTATAAAGGTGGGGAAATGGAGGAGTATAGGAACACAGTTTATGTGTCCTATTGAAGTTAAGTTGGTATCAAAGAAAAACAAGATTGTTATGGATTTAAGAGGTTAATTTTAAGCCCCACAGTAAACACAAAGAAATTATCAGAGAATATGACCATAGAGATGAAAAGTAGAGTACAGGTTACAAGAAGTGGGGGAAGGCGCAATGGGGAGTTAAAAAATGAGTGTAGGGTTGCTGTTTCAGGTGAAGGGAAATTTCTACTAATGGATGGTGGGAAGGTGATAGCATTACAACATTCTAAATGTGATTAATCCCACTAATGGAATGCTAGGGAGGGGGTGGAATGCGAAGATTTAGGCTGTATATATGTTTCCACAATTGAAAAAAAAAAAAAAGTCTAAATAGATGACAATTGAATGCCAAGGATGATCCTGGATGGGATCTGAGGATGGAGGACAGGAGGGTCAAAGGGACACAGTTGAGACATAAGGAAAAAAAAAAAGGAAACATAGAATGTAAGCTTTATATCAATGCTGAATTTCTTGACTTTCTTAGCTGCGCTTAATGGGATTGCATAAAAGAATTCTTGTTCATAGGAACTGTACATGTGAATTATAGTGTATGTTCAAGGATGTGTGCAGCTTGCTCTCATATGTTCAGAAGACAGAGCAATAGATGATGGATGATAGACAGGGAGAGAGGGAGGGAAAGAGAAATGGCGGTGTGACAGCATGTTAAAGTTGGTGGACTGGGGTATCAGGGGGGGTCAGGGTATGCTGGAGTTCTGTGTATGGGGTTTGTATTATTTTTGCAACTGTTCCTATAACTTTGAATTTATTTCAAAATTAATATAAAAAAATAAAATAAAGTGTATTAAGATCCTCGTATTTTCTGGAAAGTATAACACTATTAATTAATATTACTTTTTAAAAAGACAAGGACGTATGTTGAAATCTCCAGGGTATCTAATAAAGAATGGTAAAAGGATGTAAACCTATCAAGCTAAGGGCAGGGGACAGAGTAATAAAATATAATCAATACAAAAGAACACGAAAAAAGAAAACTGAACATGTGAAACAAGTGGAAAACAAACAGCGAGGCAGCATATTTAAACTCACTGTATCAATAATTACAATAAAAGTTAAGTACAAATAATAGAAATAAAGGTAAGAAATATACCTTAAATGTAATGATAGAGAAAGTTTCCAAGTAAAAGGATGGAAAAGATATCACGTAAAAAGTAACCAAAAGCAAGCTAGTGTATCTATTTAATATCCGAGGAAATGAATAGTAAGGCAGAAAGACTTGAAGTGGGTAATTTCATAATAAGAGGCTCAATTCACTAGGAAGATAACATCATTCTAAATAGTATACATCTCATGAAACACATAAAGCACAAACGGAAAAAAGAAGAGTGAAATAGACAAATTATAATCACGGTAGATTTTAAAACACCTCTCTCAGTCAGTGATAGGATAGGCAGAGACAATCAATAAAGATAGAGAAGCTGAACGCCAAATTAACAAACTTGACCTAATTAACATGTATAGAACAATGCCCTCAATTACTGCAGAATACACATTATACACATTATTTTCAAACACACACAGGACATTTACAAAAATTGACCATATGCTGGGCCATAAAAGCAAGGCTCAACAAATTTCAAAAGGAGTAATGTCATAAAATGCATGTTCTCTTACCATTGTGGATTTAAGCTATAAATTAATAACAACAAGATATCCTGAAAGTCCTTCTTTAGACTTCTAAATAACCATGGTTCAAAGAACTCACAATGGAAGTAAGAAATTATTTTGAACTGAAAAATAATGAAAATGTGACACATCAAACCTTTGGATGGCTGAAGCCATGCTTAGGAAACAACGTATACCCTTAAATACATATATTAGAAAAGACTATAACAACAATCTAAACTCTATCTTAAGAGGTTAGAATAAGAAAAAGGTTTACAAAGAAAATGGAAAGGAATAATATGGAATAGAAATAAATTAAATAGAATGTTGAAATAAAATTGGCTCTTTGAAAAAAGCTAATAAAATTGGTAAACCCTGGGTAAGACTGATAAAAATAAGACAGGGTAAATAACCAATTTCAGGAATAAAAAATGGTACATTAACTATTGAAAAATTATATACCACATTTCATGGTAAAAGGGGGAAGTTAGAGCCATTGATCATACCAGAACCATAAAAAGAATGCTTCTCAGAGTACCCACCAAATAAATGAACTTCTAGACTGTTATAACTGTAGACCAAAGTATCTTTTGAATACAATCTAATTATCTGAGCAGAGTCTACATCTATATTTCATCGAGAAGTGAACACATTTATGACAATCTAAAGGAGTAACGACAACAAACAATGGACCTACTAGAGCAGGGGTGGGCAACCTTTTTCTGTAAATGGTCAGATAGTGAATACATTAGGCTTTGCAAGCCATATGGTCTCTGTCACGTATGTCAAAAATTGAGTTTCTACTCTGCTGTTGTATGTGAAGGCAAACATAAACAGGCAAACAAAAGAGCATGGATGTGTTTCAATACATATGAACTTGAATTTAATGTATTATGTGCTGTGCTGGTTTGAATGTATTATGTCCCCCAGAAAAGGCCATATTCTTTGATGTAATCTTGTGTGGGCAGACATATCAGTGTTGATTAGACTGTAATTCTTTGAGTGTTCCTGTGGAGATGTGCCCCACCCAACTGTGCATGATGACTCTGATTGGATAATTTCCATGGAGGTATTACCCCACCCATTCGGGGTGGGTCTAAATTAAATCACTGGAGCCATATAAATGAACTGACAAACAGAAGGAACTCAGTGCAGCTGAGAGTGACATTTTGAAGAGGAGCCACAGCCAAGGGGGACACTTTGAAGAAGGCACAGAAGTGGAGAGAGTAGCTGCAGATGAGAGACAATTTGAAGACAGTCATTGACAGCAGACTCTTGCTCCAGAGAAGCTAAGAGAGGACAGGTACCCCAAGAGCAACTAAGAGTGACATTTTTGAGAAACTGCAGCCTAGAGAGGAATGTCCTGGGAGAAAGCCATTTTGAAACTAGAACATGTGTCTTTTGATTTTTTTATCAACCATTAAAAAATGTTAAAACCACTCTTAGCTAGTAGGCTTTACAATAAAAAGTAGTGGCTGGAATTGACTATGTGGTCATAGTTTGGCCACAGTATACTGATCCCTAAACTAGAGCATCAAAAGGAAATTCAACATGCAAATGACAGCTCAGTTTCAGGTACAGGTATAAAGTCAAAGAAGAGGTGCTAATGATCTAAGTAGTACCAGATTGCCATCTATTGGCCAGTGGAGGAACTACTGGACACTTAGACGGTTTAATGGAAATTTTTAATACTGCCATATTTTTCAATTTCTTGACTCTTCAACATGTACTGAACTATACATGAAAGGAAAAGAAAAACACACAAAAAGAGAAAAGATGGTGATTCTCTATATTTATGGTCAACACATGAGACTATATTCAACAAACTGTCTTAGAAAGAGCACATCTCCTTAGCTTAAAGTAAATCACAGAACTAATGTGCCTTATAAATAATTTCTAAGTCTGCAAGTCATCCACAAAGGTTGGGCCACAGGCAGAAACGTGGGATATCCTAGACATGTTCCTATTCCTTATAAAACATAAGCCAGGAAAATATTTGCCTCTCATCTCCATCCTACCCTGTGCCTTTTAAACTACATGGAACCGTAATTGTTATGGAGACTCAAAATCACATATAGTGTTGACATTTAATACATAATCCCCATAAAGTCCTCCTCACCATGCAACTTCAATGTCACTAAATTTCTTTAGGGACAGAGCACAGATTCAACTTATTTTCCCTTTCTACTTGAAAGCAATTTTAAAAATCCCACCCATTCTTTCCTACATCCCTACAACTTTCCATAACTAAACCCCTGTTCAAATTTTGTTCATATCTTATATAACTTGATGCAACATACTTTCCCACTGAGCACCTCCTACCTCAATTCTTTTCCTCTGAATTAGTTAAATCAACTTCCATATTATCTAAATTAAACATTATAACCTGGATTGAGACTAAAGACCTGGCTTTGGAGAATCGAGAGACTGGATTATTAATGAATATATGTGGGACATGGGGGAGGACAATGCCATAAATTAGAGGATACTTGATCTGATTATATGATTTGCCAAAATCTAAATTAAACCAGCAAGGTAGACATTTTTTATTACTACAATTTGACCAGGAGACAATTCAATGGTCTAATGCAGCAAGTCACTCAAACTGGACTTTGGCTTTCCTACTTAGGAACTCTAAAGAGGCAATGTGTTGTCTTCTTGTTCCCATCAGTAATTTTTAAAGGGAATATATGCAAGGCATTTTGCCAAGAGCATAAGAAATGAAAACTATTATGAGCAAATAAATAAATCAGTAAGGCAGAAAAAGAAGATTCAAAGCTCATTTTCAAGAACAACAGAATTTTTTGTTGGATTTATTTTACCTTAAATTTAGGAACAAATCTAGTAAACTCCTGGTGCCAATTGTTAAGTGTAGAAGCAGGTGATATTATTAAGAAAGGTCCCCAAATGTTCTCTCTCTGCAACAGAAAAACTGGGTCAGCCAACTGCAAGAAAATATTTAATTCAAAATTTTAATTAATATCAAGAACAGTTTAAGAATAAGAAACAAATTACAAGAAAGGAAATGGTGATCTCCCAAATGTGCACATCCAATAATAACATAAATGTTAATGATAATAACACAGACAAAGAAGTTACTCACACACACCTTGAGAAAAAATACTGAGCAATTACTCCCTTCTCTAACCATTAATAGGTTCTAATTTATATCATTCACAAGGCACTTACGACATAATGAATTGTACGTGTTGTGTTCCCCTAGATTATGGTAACAATTTTATTATTATTTAATTGGCATTGAGCATCTACTCTTTTCCAAGTGCTTGTATACATATTTTCTCACTTAATTCTTAAAAATAACTACAAGGTAGTTATTCCTCCCACTTTACAGAAGAGGAAACTAAAGCTGAGAGAGTTCAAGACAAGTCAGTTCAAAAGAGGTTAAGTGACCTGTCCACGGACACCGCTATTAAGAACAGAGCTGAGCAGTGAACACAGGTCTTCTGATCTAACTGCAGTGACCTTGCTACCACACTGCTGGTTCTCAATGGAGAAAGAGAGGTTCAAACCATACATGCTCAAAAAACATCCTAGCACTGTTAAAACCAAAGCATTATACATATTGTCCTCATGTAAAGGCCTTGAAGACGAATCAAGTCCTACTGCCTTGGTACAGAGCCTAGCACAGTGCTCTGTAAGTGATTGACACTCAAGAAATCATTTATCGAATAATAAAATAAGTGTATATCAATGAATAGAGAGAAGATGGAGAGATTGCATTCACTCACCTCAGCCAGATGGGCCAGGAGGGCAATGCTCTGTACTGTTTTACCAAGGCCCATTTCATCTGCAAGAATGCCATTAATACCCTGTAAAAAGATAGACAGGGTTAACACCATCTGCAATCCATTGTACAGTGTTCAACCCGGCCAAAAAGAACCAACCAAGATGACAACCTTGTTCAAAGAAAAGTAACTACAGATAACTACGCATGATTACTCACTGCTGTAATGATTCCTTTTGCCAATTCCACAGCTACAACTGCGAGCTATAATATATGGAACAAACAGGCTAAGGCCAGTTCTTCAGCTAATCTAACCCAGGCATGAAAGTAAACAATCAAGTTTACCAAGACAAGACCACCTAAGACAAACTACATACATGATATAAATATTCTCCAATAAAATCTCCAGGTTAGAAATAGAGTAAAAATTTTCTGCTTCTTGTCAAAGGATAACGCTTTTTAAAAAGGCTGAAATCTAAAACATTATCTTGTGCTCATTTCATTTAGCAGTTACACTGAGCCAATGATGTTAGGAAAACAGAAAGCAGCCAAAAAAATAAAAAAAAATATGACATAGTTCTGAAATTCACCTGTTCATAGAGATTGGCCAACCAATTCATGCCTTTCAGCTGATAACCTTTCAATTTCCCATTAAATATTGTCGGCTGTGGAATATCCTCACCAGCCCGGATAGATGGATTTGCCAGGCTGTAACTCTCCCCAAACCCAGTGCCAGACTTGTTTGCTGCCCGTAGGGCAGCTGCTCGGCTTTCTTTTGCATCTTCATCAAATGACCTTGTCTGGAAAATAAAAAAATATATTGGGAGGAAAATGTAAGAGGAAAAAATATTAAAGGCAAATAAAATTTCTATCCTGTGCTGAGAAAAACAATCAGAACTAAATTTCTGATAATATAATCTGATAATGTAATGTAAAGTAATGATATTTGTTATATAGAAACAGAATATATGATATTAAAGTATATTACTAACACAACTTGATTAAGTAATATTTTAACATTCATCAAGGTATTTGTGAAAAACTTGATGTTAAGTCTGTTTCATTAGTTGGCTTGTTGGGTTAAAGCCATGTTTGTGTCTATCTTTGTCTCGAACCCTGTCAAAGGTACATAGAGGCTTCTATGCAGTATATCAAACGGTGTTTTCTCTACTTAATTCCACGTAACTAAAAAGTTCCTTTTCAATTGCATTAAAAATCACTGTATCATGGAACATCAGAACATAAGTTATTACTAAAGTGAGAGAAGGCAGTAACTTAGTAGTTTTCTCAAGGCATGATATAGCTTTCATAATAAGTAAGAATGTGTTCTTTTTCACTGACCAACCATGATGTATTTCATACTATATTATGCATGATTACTCAAGATGAAAAAAACTAGGCAAACAGTCCTGGCTTCATTAACACACTCCTAAAGCTTAGACAAGTGAATGCTTGTTTTCCACATTTCCTCAAGTATTCCTTTTGTTCTAAATAGAAACACAGCCCCCACCCTAAACATACACTCATGTACTTGTACACACGTGATCAATGCTTTTAAATTGAAAATGTGATTATGACAAAAGGAAGACTGCCTGCGTAAAAGGTTGTGGGGTGTTTTCAGGGTCAATCACACTTTACTTTTTTATCTTTAAGACTCACCCGAGCTTGGTGAATATGGTAAGCATTTTCAGCATTCTTCAAGGCCTGGGCCTTGAAATGGTTACTATCTGAAAAGGAAAGCCTGTAGATTATCACACCATACCTCATCAACTGATCTCCTTCAAAGAAGCAATTCACAGTGACACATATGGATCCCTGATTCCCCCATTCTACTTATCCCTAAGCTCACTGCGGGTGGGCAAGGAGAAAGGCTCAAATTCTTTGACTGAGTTAAGGAGCAGGACGTCCAATGGAGGCATAGGGCTGCCATGGTCTCCAGTACTCAAAGTCAGCTCACAAAAACTACTATGGGACTAGGCTCCACTGTGTCCCAAGTTCTGAGTCTCTTCCATGGAGCAATGTCAAAGCCAGGACAAGCGAGACAATGAGGATTCAAAATCTTGATATATTTAAGTTGGTGAAACTATTACAGCAGAAGAATACAGACATACATTATCCCCACGATACTCTAAAACACTCCCACTCTTGATTTTCTAAACTGCCCATTTAAAAAATTTATTGAGATATATTCACATACCCATTCATTTTTATTCCTAATTCAACAAGATCTTACTCATATTCTCTGTGAAACTGTCCTAAAACATCAGCCCAATTCTTCCCTCCCTTGCGGTCACAAAAAATACCAAAACTGAGTAGTCTCTTTCTCATACTTGTATCACCAAAAATCTTGCTTTGTGGGAAATGGTTTTCTCTGTTGAGAAATATTCACTTAATTCTGATTCAATACCTTCTGTTTCTACTAGCAAATCAAAACATACAAAATATCCCCAAACTTGCAAGATCATACCCTTTTCCTTTTCAAATTTTCTAATAAATTTATTTTATATGCTTGTTTTACATAAACATATGCTTTCCCTACTCCAATACAATAAATCCCTCTTTTCTGATCAGTATTACCTATTGCCAGGAATCAAACTTTTAAGAGTTAATAATGTAGATAGCCTTGGCTATGAAAAAATGGAGGATACCCACTTCCTTTAACTCCTTATTCAGGACTCACCATAATCCTCTTGGGTGATGTTAACTACCACCCCTCCACCAATGTCAATTTGTCTTTGGGTAGAAGTGTCTTCCAATTTCCTTAGTATTTCTTCCTGGATCCCATCATGACCCATGTCTCGTTTACGACTCATGAAATGGGCATACAACTCTGTCTGGGTGATTAAGAAGTTCAGTTTTCGCTGTTGCCTCTTGGCCTAAAGTGGGAAGACGTTAAAAGTGAAAAATAGTCAAATTATCAATCATATCCAAGAGGTAATTGACAGAATTCAACAAATCTATCAATAATTTGCATACCATCCATTCCTTTATAAATCCTTTACCTCTAGAAAAGTAAATATTGCTGATGGATCATTTTGTTATAACTAAGTCAGTGTTCTAAAAATAAGGAATAACCTTTGAATCTAATGATAACCTATATTTTGCTCTCCTTTGCAATATGACATCTTTTCTCATTAGACTTCTGCATAAAATGTTCTTTTTATTTGCTGTATAAGTTATATTAGTTTTCTACAATGGCACTTGAGACACCAACTAAATTCAAACAACATTCTGTTTCATAACCTGGGTGTAACATTATTATTTTCAAAAGTAAAAAATTATCAAAAACTCTTCTTTATTAGCAAAAGTAAAAACTAGTGACTGGGAACTATAAATTATTCTGAAAGTAAATGAAGGAGGAATCTTAGAATAAAAGGACATTTTCATTACTCCAAAATAAAGAAAAAAATAAAAACAAAATAACACCCAAAATATCCCATAATGTAATGAAAATGTTCTAAAATTGATTCTGGTGATGAATGTACAACTATACGATGATACTGTGAGCCACTGATTGCATACGTTGGATGGATTATATGGTGTGTGAATATATCTCAACAAAATTGCATTTTTAGAAAAATAAAATGAAGAGGACAATCAAAAGAAGAAAACACTCCCCCAAACAACTTACAGCTCGCCTGTGATAATGATAGCTACAAAACATGAATATAGATCAAATATACACATACAAACTTTTTTTAAATGTGGGAAAATTAAATTTAAAGTGTCTCTGAGGAGAACCTAAGATGGCGGCTAGGAGAGACAGGGCAAAAAAACACCTCCGTGAAAAATAATAGATAAAAACCAGAAAGGGATCCAGAACACCAGTTCCAGCAATGCACTAGCTGGACAAGGTCTGCTAAATCCACAGGGACCATGCACTTGGTGAAACCGGGAGCCTGCGATCTGAAACGAGTGAGTAAACCTGCTGAATATCTGGCAGCCACGCTGCAGTGCGGGGAAACCATGGGTTGGCGTTTGGAGGCAGACTAGCTCTTCTTTAAAAAACCCAAAAGCGGCTGCAGATACAGCAGCAAGAACCACGCAGTGAAGCACGGCAGGAATGGGCTATGTGAACGACTCAATATCTGGCGTGGGAAGATAGCCTTTCACATACCTGCTGCTAAGTGTCTTGGAGCGAGGAAGGCAGAGGTGAGCCAAAAGGAGAAAAAAACCCACGCCCCTTGCAGCCATCTTCCCGGTGAGCTGGGAACACTCCTGCCTGGCGCCGGAGCCACAGCCCAGAGCTGCGCCAAAAGACCCAGTGCGACAGGAAGTGTTTCCAGCAACACACACATAAGCTACGATATCGGGCGTGGACAATAGCCTTTCCTGCACTCACAGCTAACTGTCCCAGAGCTGGGAAGGCGGAGCTGTGCGAAAAGGGGGAAATTAACACGCCCCATTCAGCCATCCTTAGAGCAGGCTGGGAACGCCCTTACACGGTCCGGTAGCCCAGAACTTCCCTTGAGGGATGGCGTGCACTTGTGATGTAGCACAACCTTCCCTCAGCAGAGGCCCTAGAAGGGCATCGCTTGGAAGAGGGACCCACTCAGAAATCCCAGGGACCATATTTCAATACCAAGGACTTGTGGGTCAGTGGCAGAGACAATCTGGGGCGAGACTGAAATGAAGGTTTAGACTCTTGCACAGCATTAAATCTCCAGGAACACCTGGGAGGTTTGATTATTAAAGCTGCCCTCTCTCCCTAACCGCCCAGACACATGCCCCACATTCAGGGCGGACAGCACCAACAACACACCCAAACTTGGTGCACCAATTGGATCCCACAAGAATCAGATCCCCACACACCACAAAGACAAAGGTGGGGAGAACTGACGTGAGGGGAACAGGTGACTTGCAGACGCCATCTGCAAGTTAGAGAAAGTGTACGCCACCAAGCTGTAGATCTGACAAATTAGAGATTAGTCTTTGAACAGTTCTACATATCCTAAAAGAACCCTATCAAGTAAAGAAAATGCCAAGATGCCAAAAACAACAGAAAATCTTAAAGCATATGAAAAAACCAGATGATATGGATAACCCAAACCCAAACACCCAAATCAAAAGGTCAGAGGAGACACAGTACTGAGACCAATTAATCAAAGGACTAAAGACAAACAATGAGAGCATGGCACAGGATATAAAAGACATGAAGAAAAGCATGGCACAGGATATGAAGGACATGAAGAAGACCCTAGAAGAGCATAAAGAAGAAATTGCAAGAGTAAATAAAAAAATAGATGATCTTACGGAAATAAAAGAAACTGTTGACCAAATTAAAAAGATTCTGGATACTCATAGTACAAGACTAGAGGAAGCTGAACAATGAATTAGCGACCTCGAGGACCACAGAACGGAAAATGAAAGAACAAAAGAAAGAATGGGGAAAAAAATCGAAAAAATAGAAATGGACCTCAGGGATAGGATAGATAAAATAAAACGTCCAAATTTAAGACTCATTGGTGTCCCAGCAGGGGAAGAGAAGGGTAAAGGTCTAGAAAGAGTATTCAAAGAAATTGTTGTGGAAAACTTCCCAAACATTCTACACAATATAAATACACAAAGCATAAATGCCCAGCAAACTCCAAATAGAATAAACCCAAATAAACCCACTTCAAGACATATTCTGATCAGACTGTCAAATACTGAAGAGAAGGAGCAAGTTCTGAAAGTAGCAAGAGAAAAGCAACTCACCACATACAAAGGAAACAACATAAGACTAAGTAGTGACTACTCAGCGGCCACCATGGGAGCGAGAAGGCAGTGGCATGACATATTTAAAATTCTCAGAGAGAAAAATTTCCAACCAAGAATACTTTATCCAGCAAAGCTCTCCTTCAAATTTGAGGGAGAGCTTAAATTTTTCACAAATGCTGAGAGATTTTGCTAATAAAAGACCTGCCCTACTTCAGATACTAAAGGGAGCCCTACAGACAGAGAAACAAAGAAAGGAGAGAGAAATATGGAGAAAGGTTCAGTACTAAAGAGATTGAATATTGGTTCATTAAAGGACAAGAAGAGAGAGAGGGAAAAAATGTATCTGACAAACAGAAACCAAAGGATAGGATGGCTGATTCAAGAAATGCCTTCACAGTAATAATGTTGAAGGTAAATGGATTAAACTCCCCAATTAAAAGATACAGATTGGCAGAATAGATAAAAAAATATGAACCATCAATATGTTGCATGCAAGGGACTCATCATAGACACAGGGACACAAAGAAACTGAAAGTGAAAGGATGGAAAAAATATTTCATGCAAGCTACAGCCAAAAGAAAGCAGGAGTAGCAGTATTGATCTCAGATAAAATAGACTTTAAATGCAAGAATGTTACGAGAGACAAAGAATGCCACTACATACTAATAAAAGGGGCAATTCAACAAGAAGAAATAACAATCATAAATGTTTATGCACCTAATCATGGTGCCACAAAATACATGAGACAAACACTGGCAAAACTAAAGGAAGCAATGGATGGTTCCACAATAATTGTGGGAGACTTCAACACATTACTCTTTCCTATAGATAGATCAACCAGACAGAAGTCCAATAAGGAAACTGATAACCTAAACAATCTGATAAATGAATTGGATTTAACAGACATATATAGAACATTACATCCCAAATCACCAGGATACACATTCTTCTCTAGTGATCACAGATCTTTCTCCAGAATAGACCATATTCTGGGACATAAAACAAGCCTTAATAAATTAAAAAAAAAAATGAAATTATTCAAAGCACATTCTCTGACCACAGTGGAATACAATTAGAAGTCAATAACCATCAGAGACTTAGAAAATTCACAAACACCTGGAGGTTAAAAATGAGGGGGAGATGAAAACATCCCCAGATAATCAAAAGCTGAGGTACTTCATCACCAGTAGATCAGTCCTATAAGAAATGCTAAAGGGAATTGTGCAGGCTGAAAGGAAGGGACACTGAACAACTGACTGAAACCACATGAAGAAATACAGATTTCCAGTAAAGATCACATGGTAAATATAAATACCAATACTACTGTATTTTTGATTTGTAACTCCACTATTTACTTCCTACAGGATCTAAAATACATAAAGTGCAATGATAAATCAGTGGTTTTGGACTCAATGTAAACTATGTAATTTTTGACAAGAACTACATAAAGGTGGGGGAATGGAGGAGTATAAGAACATAGTTTATGTGTCCTATTGAAGTTAAGTTGGTATCAAAGAAAACAAGATTGTTATAGATTTAGAATGTTAAATTTAAGCCCCACGGTAAACACAAAGAAAGTATCAGAGAATATGATCATAGAGATGAAAAGTAGAGTATGGGTTACAAGAAGTAAGGAAGGGGCAATGGGGAGTTAAGAAATGAGTGTAGGGTTTCTGTTTGGGGTGAAAAGAAATTTCTAGTAATGAATGGTGGGAAGGTGATGGCATTGCAACATCGTGAATGTGATTAATCCCACTAAATGGAATGCTCGGGAGGGGTTGGAATGGGAAGATTTATGCTGTATATATGTTTCACAATTGAAAAAAAAAGACAGTCTAAATAGATAATGACAATTAAATGCCATAGATGATCCTGGATGAGATCTAAGAATAGAGGAGAAAAGGCTCAAAAGGACACAATTGGGACATAAGAAAAAAATGAAATATAGAATGTAAGCTTTAAATCAATGTTAAATTTCCTGAATTTCTTAACTACACTTAATGTGATTACATAAACGAATATTCTTGTTCATAGGAAATGTATTATATGAATTATATTATTTGTTCAAGGATGTGTGCAACTTGCTCTCATATGTTCAGAAGACAGAGCAATAGATGATGGATGATAGATAGGAAGGGAGGGAGGGAAAGAAAGAAATGGTAAAGTGACAAAATATTAAAGTGGTAGATCTGGGTATCGGTGGAGGGGGGTTGGGGTAGGCTGGAGTTCTGTGTATGGGGTTTGTATTATTTTTGCAACTGTCCTGTAAGTTTGAATTTATTTCAAAGTAAAAAGTAAAAAAGTGACTCTGAAATAACCAAGTAAGGAAAATAATCATTGGGCCAATAAATAAAATCATTTTTTAAGATAAACAATCAATGAGTAAACAAATAATTCAAAAGATTGACTTATATGAAATACAACACATACTATAAATACTAAATTAAAGACTCATTATTTCGGATAACTATTTTATAATAAAATTCATTTGAAGACTATTTGATTTACCCTTCATCCACTTTAACAAAAGAAAAAAAAAAACAAAACAATAAAATAAGGAACATTATCAAAAAGGACAAAAGTCCCAAAGTTTACTTAATAAAAAAGTGTCCTAGATGAAATTGTCCTCTCTCTATAATTTTATAGCACTCGAACCAGATTCAAATTAGAAGAAAATTAGTTTGACAAGAAAGAGAAGTTTTTTTGGTGGATGTTCATGTTCCAAAACTAAAGTACTATCAAGAAAACCTTTCTACACTTAAACAATTAAGTAAAAGAATAACATCTTCTTTCACCTTCAAGAAGTACCACACATTTAAATGAACCAAGTACATTAAGGGAACAATAAAGATCCATCAAAAACAGCTTTATTTCAAATGTCACATAACTTAACATAACCACAAATGCAATTCCCATTAGTTAGCCAACAATATCTCACAAACCAAGGTAACAGGCCAAGCTGCTACAGAACTTCAAAATCTGTAGCTAACTCTCAAATGCCTCTCAACTCAGTGAGTAAGTATTCCCAACAGCATCAAACATTTACTAACTCAAAAATACTTTTATCAGGAGAGGCTAAACCTGCTTATAATTGTGCCTGAGAGCCTCTCCCTAAGTGCCTCTTTGTTACTCAGATGTGGCCCTCTCTAACTAAGCCACCTTGGCAGGTGATCTCATTGCCCTCCCCCCTACACGGGACCTGACTCCCAGGGGTCTAAGTCTCCCTGGCAATGCAGGATATGACTCCAGGGGATGAATCTGGACCTGGCATCGTGGGATTGAGAACATCTTCTTGACCAAAAGGGGGATATGAAATGAAACAAAATAAAGCTTCTGTGGCTGAGATTTCAAATGGAGTCGAGGGGTCACTCTGGTGGACATTCCTACGCACTATACAGATAACACTTTTTAGGTTTTAATGTAATGGAACAGCTAGAAGCAAATACCTGAAACTACCAAACTCCAACCCAGCAGCCTTGACTCTTGAAGACAACTGTCTAACAATGTAGATTACAAGGGGTGACAGTGTGACTGTGAAAACCTTGTGATCGCACTCCCTCTATCCAGTGTATGGATGGATGAGTAGAAAAATGAGGACAAAAACTAAATGAAAAATAGGGTGGGATGGGGGGATGATTTGGGCGTTCTTTTTTATTTTTATTTTTTATTCTTACTTTGATTCTTTCTGGTATAAGGAAAATGTTCAAAAATAGACTGGGGTGATAAATACACAACTATATGATGGTACTGTGAACAGTTGATTGTACACCATGGATGACTGTATGGTATGTGAATATATCTCAATAAAACTGAATTTAAAAAAAATACATTTATCTTGTGTGCAAAGATCCAGGCTACCCAGGGGACTTAAGAGAACTGGGCAAAAAAACAACAAAAAAAATCCATACTCATCCTCAAAGGCATGATAAAAGAAGGGAAAATCAAGAGCTCAAAAGAGATCCCAAGTTCCACTTTGACAGGAGTACTACCTATATCTGAAAGAAAACATCTTCCAATTTTGATTCCCTTCTTTCTCCAAACTTCAACTTTCCTTCCATTCATTCCAACTGATTTACCAATGACAACACAATGTTTTTACCCTCTTATCCTCTCCTCTTGCTTCCCTCAACAATACACAATAGCCTAAATCTTCTCTTGCTTACCTCAACAATACACACAGCCTAAATCAAGTGACATTAGGTTTAGCAACAGTACTGGTTGCAGGTTAAAACAGCAGAGCAGATGCTGGGGTGGAGGGAGGAGGGGGATAGAAAACTGGGCTAGTTGACTGCCCACTGTCCCCACCCAGCCCTAAATTTGGCACCCTGCCCTGATCTTCCAATAAACTGAAACTGTGGCCAGCACCTGGAACCAGGCCAGGATAAGCTGTTTTCTTTTTCTTCTTCTTTTTTTTTTCCTCTCCAGAAACATACAGAGAAATAAAGTTGCACAGAATAGGGGAAGTCAGCACATAAGAAGAGAGAAGGCTGGAGGGAGGGTCTTCCCGAAAGCATAAAAACAGAAACGGTTTACTGGACTACAGCCACTATTCTCAAAAAAAGTTATGTCCTACAAAAAACTTTTGATGGTTTCATTGGTCAGACTCAAAAATTTATAACTATAAAGCAGTCCCTTGATATGGCTGCAGCAATTAGGGTTTTCAAAAATTTACACTTTTGTCCTACCTCCCGCATTTCCTCATCCAACTTCCGCTGCTCCAAAGCTTCCTTCTCTGCACGTTTGCGGTGCTCTTTCTCCACCTTCTCATACTTCTTCCAGTACAGAAGCATCTCCTTGGTGAGGCGGCGGGCACGAGGCAAGGTCTCCTTACAGTTCTTCTGGGCCTGCAAGGCAGCTCGACGCACTTCTTTCATGCACTGGTGGGCAAGCTGCAAAAGACAACAATGTCATTTCAAAAGAGAAGGGTCCAATTCTAGGAGCCAGCTCTCCATGGGCTTAACCACAGCAGTCCTTATTTTGTACTATGCAAAAAATCCTCCTATCGCCCCACCCCGCTCCCAACCATCTGACTCATGCTACTGTACAATACTGTGACCCAGTCCCAGACACTTCGAAGTAACATCAGGGATGTGAAATCCATATGCATATTGCCATAAGAAGATGAAAAAGGTTCAACCATATAATGACCAAGAAGAACCTGAGATATGCTGGGATGTTAGTGCTATTACACGCAACTATAACACCCTTCCCTGCCTATTATACGTTATGCGCCATTTTAATCTTAACATATATTAAACTATTGTTATTGTTCACAAAAACCCTATGAAGTTGGTATTATAATCATCCCCATTTTATAGAGGAGGAAACTGAGAGGTTAAGTGACTAACCCAGGGGAATTCTCATCTGATCCTCACAACTCTCAAAGGAAATTGTATTACTTCTCTTTAAGGGAAG
Organism: Choloepus didactylus; assembly: GCF_015220235.1. Classification (NCBI taxonomy): domain Eukaryota; kingdom Metazoa; phylum Chordata; class Mammalia; order Pilosa; family Megalonychidae; genus Choloepus; species Choloepus didactylus. The sequence goes on along the minus strand of NC_051310.1, from coordinate 140,479,088 downwards.
GTATTAATAGCACCACATCTTACATTTAAGAGACTAAAGCTAAGGTGGATTCAGTGATTGGGCAGTGATTCATTCTGCCCAAGAAATGAGAGTGGACCATGGCCTTATTCAAAAAGGTTCAACTACCAGATGTTTGAAGAACTATTTTTATTATAAATTGATTGAGAAAATTTAGAAACACTCTATGTACTATTTGATGCATTATCAACAGGCACAACAGACAAGAGCAGCAAGAATGGATCCAAAGAACAAGAATATATTCCAGCAAAAGATAAAACAGAAAACCACAATTTTACCTTTCGGCTATTGGTGAGAAACAGGTTACGAGCTGAAGCCTTCTGCTTGTTGGCCTAAAAATTTTTAAAATAACATTTCATTTAGGATTCAATTTTTTAATACAATTACTTACACTGTCTTTTATTCAATTTCTAGAGGTTTAGAAAATAAAATGGCAAACCAAGAATTTTCAAGATACATTGCTTCTAAAAGCCATCCTGATGTACTGTCTCAGCAGCATACATAAGGCTACTAAAGAAACATTAAGAAGATTAGTGCTCTGGCTGCCTTAAACAGAGTCTTAAAGGAACTTAAATTATATATAAGGCTTGAAATGGACTAAGAAAATATAACCATACACCCAAACCCTGGCACTACCCTGATTCAAATATGTGCTTTCCAAGGTCAATCCGAAAAGAAGCTGAGGTAGCAGGGTACCCAGAAACAGGAATCCTTAGGAGGCAGGTGTGACCTCCGGTCAGGGCAAATCTACTGCTACCATTACTTAATTCCTGCCACCACTTAAGTCTCATCTTCTCCAACCAAAAATTCCAAGGCAGATCTAAAACAAGATAACTCAGCAACCCCAAACTAGTCTCCAGTTTACTGTGTCTTCCACCCTAGTGGAACAAACAAACAAACAAAAAAAAAACACTTCGGTAACAGTAGACTGACTTTCTGTGATGGTCCCTTTGACCTGGGAGAAGACACAGAAGAGGGAGAACTGAGTGGCTCTCTGGTTGCTCCAGAGCCCCCTCCAATGATTCTGAAAAATTAATTACAAGTGACACAAAGAGGGCCTGAAAGCCATATCTAGTTAATTATGTTCCAGCTCAGACTATCTGTTTAAGGGAGTTTTTAGGTCTTTCTTCAAAAACTTCATTTTACTAATTTTTAAGTAGCTATTGCCACCTAAAAGCCAAGACTCTGAAATATTCCAATTGAAAAGTCATTTTCAATCATGGGAAGTCATAATCTGAAGTCTTATGCAGGTTTTCCCTAACTTTCCATAAAGAATGCTCATTTATAAAAAAACTCCCCACAAATACTTATTAATTACTAAAGGATAAAGAGTAATGCTACAATGGAGAAGCACCATGTTACCAAAAAGATCAAAGCTAACATCATCAATAATGGACAGATAGATCATGTACCCCCAGTGTGATTCACCAAGAAGCACACATGACTCCTGTGGGAATCCTGCCCCAAATTAATAACCTGAATCTAAACATGGGGGAACATCAGATGAACCCAAATTGAGAGACATTCTACAAAATAACAGGCCTATATTCTTCAAAAATACGAATGACATTAAAGACAAAGAAAAGGCTGAGAATCTGTTTCAGATTAAAGAGATATGACAACCAAACGTAAGATGTAGACCTAGATTGAATCTTAGATTGAATCAGGGAAAAACAAAAAGGATAAAGGGCTTAATTGGATCAATTGATAAAAATTGAATATAGGCTATGGATCAGGTAATAGCATTATGTCAATGTTAAAGTTCCTAATTTTGGTAACTGTACTGTTATTATATGTAAGAGAATGTCCTTCTTCTTAGGAAATACACAATGAAGTATTATGACTAAGTTCACTAAGATGTCTTAAACGTTAAAATGAGTGAGGGGAAAAAAAAGTGTGAAAATAAACAAATGAGGCAAAATACAATTGGTTGATAAATATATGTAAATGATATATGGCAGTTCCTTATATTATTCTCACTATATTTTTTTAAACTTTCCATTTTTAACTAATTTTAGACCTAGAAAAAAGTTGCAAAATAGAAGAGTTCCCTCATAGCCCGATCCATGCTCCCCCTAACATTAGAATCTTACATAAAACCATAGCACAATTATTAAGAAAGGAAATTAATACTTGTACAAACTTAATTTAATTTTAAGTTTTTAATTAAAACTATAGGTCTTATTCAAATGTCAACAATTTTCCCACTAATATTGCTGTACTGTTAGCAGCATCTTTTGCAGGATCCTACTTTGCATTTAGCTGTTTGTATCCTTAGTCTTGTCTAGGCTAACATCTCCTCAGTCTTTTCTTTAACATCCTTGACACTTGAGAAAGGTACTAATCAGTTATTCTGTAGACTTTCTCTCAATTTGGATTTTTTTCTGATGTTTTCTCATGATTGGAATAAGGTTATTCATTTTTGGCAAGAATACCACAGAAATTATATTCTTCTCAGTGCATGATACTAAGGAGTTCAGGATGTTGAAATTTAAATCACCAGTGATGTTTACTTTGATAACTTGGTTAAGATGGTTTTGGCCAGTTTTTACAACTATAGTGCTAAGACACATCTTGAAACTATGCAAATCCTTTTCTTCCTCAAACTTTTGCCCTCTAATATTAACATGTCAATGGATCTTATCTGTAACAATTATAACTATGGTGTTTGCTTAAGGTTGATTCTTTCTTTCCTTCCTTCTACATTTATTAATTGGAATTCTACTCTAAGAAAGAGCTGTCCCTTCTTCCTCATCTGTTTATTTATTCAATTATTTATTTATAAAGAATGGACTCATGAATATTTCTTTTATTCCATGGGTTAAAACCCAATATTGTCATTATTTTGTTGCTCAAATTGTTCCAGCTTTGGCCAGTAGCAGCTACTTCAGGTTGGCTCCTATATTCTTGCGTCAAGCCCCCCATCTTTTCTCCAGCACTTCCTTACTTTCTGGTACCACAAGATGTTTCTGGTTCACCCTGTATTTTCCCTGCCCCAGTAATGTAGTAGAATCAAGCACATCTTGAAGGAGCCCTGGTTTCTTTTGTTACAGGATAGAAGGTGTTTAGAAATTAAGATCTGGGTGCTAGATACCCCCATTGCTACTGGGGTAGCATTGCTTCTAGGCCCTCTCAGCCGACAGAGCTAGAAAATACTATATATATAAAATTAATTTATGCATACACACCCATCTATATTTCTGTATCTATCTGTCTAGATATTAAAAACCATGAGTTTATACTGAGACTGATTACAATCCAACTCCCAGGCTTCATTTTAGCCTTCCAATTTTCCTTACTTATAACTTTCTTCAATAGTGAGAAACTCTACTCTTATTATCTAAAATATATTTACATATTTGTTCAACTCTAGTATACACATAAAACAGTTTCAAAATAGATATCCTATTCCCGTGTAAGAAACATTTTTACTATGTCATTCACAACATTTACATTCAGTTCGTTTGGTCTTCAGCCTTACAATATCCAGTCAAGGTACCGTTTTCCTGGGTTACATAGGTTAGTTCTTTTCTTCCCCACTGTTGTGGGTTGAATACTGTCCCCACAAAAGATATGTTCAAGTCCTAAAACCCAGTACCTGTGACTACAACATTTATTTGGAATTAAGGTCTTTGCAGATGTAGTTAAGACGAAGTCATACTGAATTAGGATGGAATTTGGACACAGACACACAAGGCAGATCTAATTTTATCTTTTTCCAGCACTATCTATTAACAAGTCCACTAGTCTATTCATGTGCCCATATCATACTGTTTTCATTGTAGAGGTCTTATAGTATGCTTTAATGTTTGGTGGGGCTTTTCCAGTGCTTTCTTAGCTATTCTTGCATATCAACCTTTTCTATATAAACTTCAGTATCAACTTATCTAACTTCATAAAAGAGCTTGTTGATATTTCTATTAGGATTGCACTGAATTTATAATGAGGCATTTAACAAAGTAAAATGCAAACTGGTGAATATGAGTCGAGGGTATATGGACATTCCTTGCATTATTCTTGCAACTTGGAAGTTTGAAAATATGTCAAAATAAAATATTAGCAAAAACAACCTAAACGAGTAAAAAGAATGCTTATACATGTTTCTTTTAATCATTCATACTTTCTTCTAGTATCTGTAATTATTCAGCAACAACCAAATGTTTATAAATTCTCTACAAAACATCTCTCTTTTAAAACAGTTAACTAAAGAGAGTATTACTCAGCATTCTCTTAATTCCAACACATTAATTCCTATCTGTGAAAGTATCTAGCTCTCCCACGTCCTCCATAGACAGTGGGAAGGGAAACATTCTACCCATCCACTGTACTGAAGGAACTCACTCACCTTTGGCAGTTCCTTTTTCACAATGCTGAGCCATACTTTCCTGCGACGAGCATTAAGCTGCTCAATGGATAAGTGCTTCTTCTTGGTGCCAGGGGGAGGTGCATCATGAGAGAACTTGGCAAAGACTTTGGTCTGGTGGTGGTGGTGACGAGGGGATTCTTCAGAAGAAAGTTCTTCATCCCTTCGCCTTTTCTTCTTTACTTTCTTCAACTTGGCTGCAAAAGAAACAGACTCTCAGAAGGTTGCATTTTTTTCCCCTTACACACAGGAGACCCACAAAACAACCTCATCAGTTTGGGAAAATTCAAAGTTCTTCCTCATTTCACCTGAAGCTGGCAATGTTTATCCCTTTATCTATTCAGGCCCATGAATATTCCAAGAGGGAGATCTCACTGCCTTGGAGAACACTGGAAACTCCCTCAGTTTACATCGAAGAGAAACACAAAGTATCGTGGGCTCAAGTAATGTCACAAGGAAGGACACTTATTTCTAGTTGGTAGCAATGTAAAGTGGTTAAAGAGACTAACAGAGAAGGGAAAAAAATGCACTAACTGGTATGACATTAAGACTTGCAAAGAGATAATCATACATGGAACAAAAAACTAATTGGGGGAAGGGTATGAAGGATGGGAAAATACAGAGATAAACAAGCAGGATATGGGAGAAAAGAGAAGAAGGCTAAAAAGAATGTTTTTCAGTAGAGTTCAGACCTTCAGAGAAATAAAATTGGCCTAGTTTTTAGATAGCTTAAAACTTTCTCTTCCTAATTCTTTCCAGATTACCAGTTATTTAGAGCTGAATAGGAGAGGAAAGGACATTTCCTCACAAACATACACCAAACACTACAGAAGATCATCAAAAGGTGATCTATTTTCAATCACCTCAGATAGCAACAAATACTTGAAGTGCTCTTCATAATTCCCAATGGATAACTTCCTCCCTTCATCTTCAAAATTGTAGAAGAAAAAAAAAATGAACTAATTGGTGTAAAACCTTTGGCTATGCATCCTCAGTTATGTTTTTCTAATTCTAGAAAAGACCATAAAGCAAATAGGGAATAAAGTTGATACTTCTGATAACAAAGCAACTTCTACCATATGGATTATGTTCAAAGTTCAAAAGCACCAGGAAGCTACATATAGTCCTGTAACAAAGGATGAGTAAAAGTGGAAGACAGGTCAAATGCTCACCTTTAAGCTTCTTTTCCTCCTTGAATTTCTTTTTTTTGGGTCCAAGTAGGTGCCGTTGTTGCTCATAGAAAGGGTCGTATGTGGAGAGCAAACCTGCACTGTAGTATTGGTATTGCTGCAACTGAAGTAGGTAAAGGCAATGATGCTCAGAGGGGCCAATGTTCTACAGCACAGCCCAAAGGGAACATTTACTTTACTAGAGTAAGTTGAACCAGAAAAAATCAAAGCTTGCAAATACAGTATTCTCCCCACAAAGAAATAAGTAAGGATTTAGTACCAAAGTCAAATATTTCCCTGGCTTCCAAACAAAACAGGTTCTCAGCAGCTATATGTACATGGCCGGCTGCTGGAAAAAACTTAAGGAAAGAACACCCATCATACTTCTGAATTTCCATCAAAATATTTACTTACTCCTGAAGCACATATGAGAGATGCAATTTATTGCAGAAAGGTCTCCCTTTGGAAATTCATGAACTAAAAAATAAACCACATTTCTATTACTAATAGGTCCTCAGATTTACTAAGGTTCCTGATGCCTGCTTGTCTTTCAGTTTTACATTTGGCTATAACAGTCACAGCCATCCCAATTCTCCAATCTTTCAAGTCTTCTCTGTCTTCATCTCCTCCTAAGAGATTCGGCTAATATTATGGACAATGCCTAGGTTGCTAGAATTCTAACATATGACTAACCCATTTTTTTCCATCTAGGGAGTAGCAAATCTCTCCAAACATTTTATTTACGTTGACCTCCAAATCTTCCATTAATTTTGTCTTATTACTAATAAATAATTGTGAATATAAATTAAAATGAAGTAGTCCACTGTTGAATCTCTTTCCAGGACTAGAGCCAAATGAGCTGTGCAAGGACTGAAACTAGAACAAACTAACTCTGGACCTTAACTAATTGCTGGAAAGTTTTTAGTTCCTCAAATACGCTGCTATTCGTCATTATGCACAAAGTACCACACTTCTGACAAAAATCAGAAAACTTTGGTAACAGCATTCAAACAGATGCTACCTAAAACAATAATCATTCTAACATTAGTGTGTGAAGAAAGGAAACTTTTCCAAGACAGGAACACCTCCAAAGAGCAATTACATTAAAAAAAAATCACCAGACGGCAAAATGGTATAGCTGCTTTGGAAAACAGTCTGGCAGTTCCTCAAATGATTAAACACAGAGTTACCATATGACCCAGCAATTCTACTCCTAGGGGTGGGTGGGTGGGTGTGTGTGTGTGTGTGTGTGTGTGTGTGTGTGTGTGTGTGTGTGTGTGTGTGTGTGTGTGTGTGTGTGTGTGTGTGTGTGTGTGTGTGTGTGTGTGTGTGTATCTATCTATCTATCTATATCTATATATCTATCCAAGAGAAATGAAAACATACATCCACACAAAAATTGGTATACAAATGTTGATGGCAGCATTATTCATAATAGCCAAAAAGTAGAAACAACTCAAATGTCCATCAACTAGGTGGATAAATAAAATGTCGTGAATCCATTCAATGGAACATTATTCAGCAATAAAAAGAAATAAAGTACTGATGTATGCTACAACACAGGTGAAACCTGAAAATATATGCTAAATGAAAGAAGCCAGGAACAAAGGACCACATTACAGGATTCCAATGTCCAGAAAGGGCAAATTTATAGAGTATGGAATGGTGGTTGCCTAGAGCTGAGGGTATGGAAAGGATGGAGAGAATGGAAGGGTTAATAGCTGAAGGGTATGGAGTCTCTTTTTGAGGTGATGAAAATGTTATGGAATCAGATCATGATGATAGTTGCACAACTCTATAAATATATTAAAAACCAATGAATACTACATTTAAAGAGGCTAAATTTTTTGGTATGTGAATTATATCTCAATAAACGTTACTAAAATAACCACCACCACCATCACCACCTAAATATAATGTTAAAATGATGTAGTTTTAATGAATATAAACCAGAGGGTGAATACCCAGCATGAAGGTCTGACGTTTCTCCTAAAACTCTCACCTCCTTGTCTTTACTATACTTATTCTGGTGAAGCTTCTTATATTTGTGCAGTCGTAGCATGTTGTGAAGTTCTTCTCTGCTGAGATTGAGTTCTTCTTCTTCATCATTGTCTTCACTCTGAGAATCTGCCTCACTGGATTCATCACTTAACAGAATGCTCTGAAAAAGGGAGGAAACAGAACTATAACTTCCACCAGAAAGTAATTCCTGATATATACCCAATCCAAGTATTTTTTCCAGACCCTAAAATAATGACAAAAACAACCGAGGGGCAATCATTCCAATTTCCTTTATACTACTCTCTACCCAACCAACTGAAAAACAAAAGGATACCAATTAAACATATTGAGCACAAATTACAGAACACTGAGAGAAAGGCAATGCTGTAAATAGCAACATGCTTAGAATGCAATAAGTACATATATACACATAAGGTATTTTAATAAAATGTCAAATACCAAGGCAAAAAACAAAATAAAAAACTACCTAAAAGGTATACAGAAAGATAGAAAGCAAATGGTGATGATTTAAAAAAGTAGAAACAACCCAAATGTCCACCAAGGAATGGATAAACAAAATATGGTATATCCATACAATGAAATATTATTCAACTATAAAAGGAGTGAAGTACAGAAACATGCCACAACATGAATGAAACTTGAAACTCTAAGTAAAAGAAGCCAGACACCCAGAAGGCCACATATTGTTTGATTCCATTTATGTGAAATATACAGAATATGCAAATCCACAGAGACAAATCACATTAGTGGATGCCAGGAGCTAGGGAAAGAGAGAATGGGAAGTAACTGTTAATGGATACAGGGTTTCTTTTGGGTGTAATTAAAATGTTCTGGAATTAGGTAGTGGCCTGATGGTTAAATAATTTTCTGAATAGACTGAAAACTACTGAATTGGACACTTAAAAGGGTGAATTTTATGGCATGTGAATTACAGCTCAATATCTGCAAAAATAATGGCTAAGCATAAATATATCTCCATTTTCAACAGCCCCAAAACTCATGAATATGAGGCAAATCAGACCTTTTGCTACATGTGAGCCTTTTATGGGGCCTAGTGATAACAAAAGAGTACCTTGAACTCTTCTCAGGAAAAGTTATGACATAGAAAAAACATTAGAGTCAATAGAAGAAACTGCCAATGACAATAACTTTGTAAGTGTGTAAATGAGATTATACCACTCTCCTACTTATAAATGCTCCAATGGCTTACCACTATAACTAGAGTAAAATTCAAATTCCTTAACATGACTACAAGGCCCTACATGATCAGGCTCTTTAACCTCATCTTCTACCACTCCCTTAATTTATTGTGCTCCAGACATTCCAGCCTTCTTTTTCTCCCAAACATACAGAACTTGCTTCCTTTCTCAGGACTTTTGCAGTTGTTCCTAATCTTCACACAACTCTCTATGATCATTCAGAAATCAGATGAAATGTTATCTCTTTAAAGAAGCCATTCATATTTGTTTACAGCTGACTGACTGCTTCCTCTATCAGAATGTAAGCTCCAAAGGGCAGGAACCTTGTCTGCCTATTCACTGATGTAGCCCCACTACCCACAGTATCTGGCATGTAGGATGTACTGAGTCAACATTTGTTGAATCAAAAACTACTCAGGGACTGACAAAAAGTAGACTAGTATCTCTGATTACAACATGAACCAGTGAGGGCAAAGATCTCATCTGATATTTTTTTTTGTATCTCCTACCCCCACCCCACTGCTTTTTACTCAATAAATGTCTGCTAAAATGACTGTTGAATCCTCCAGATTTTCTCCTGTAATCTCTTAAAAAACAAAACAAAACAAAACCCAAACAAACAAAAACCATGTCCAGAATATGACTTACATTTAGAAAAATCTCTGACATTCTACAAGAATAAGTTGAAAACTTTTTCTTCTATTAGTAATTTTTATTAGCATTATAAATATTCTTCCTTATCTTACCTTCAGCCACTTTCTGCTTTTCTTCAACTTAGAGAAGTTATATAAACTCCCTTTGTCAGATTTTGGTTCTGTATAAAGAAACATAAAAAATAAAAAAATGAAAAGACAATTTCCCCAAGAGAACCAATAGTCCAAAGAGGGCTCTCATACCATACTGACCTGACTGGAGAACTCCATTCAGTGAGTATGTATTCAACATTCCAGAGTTACTTGCTCCAGAGGTTTCACCAAGCAATGAATTTGGAGGTTCTTCCTTAACTTGTATTAAGGGATCCCCAGACTGAAGCAATAAAGGATTGTTGTCATCCAGTCCATCTTCACTGTCATCACTATAAATTGAAGAATGACAAGTCCACAATCACAGCTGACCCAGCAAAATAATATGATTTAAGGTTAGCAGAACTGGACACTATCTAGAAGAAACTGATCCTTTGAATAAGATGACTAAACTTTACGTGAAAGAACAAAAAAGAAAACATCAAAATACCAAGAAGTCATAAAATAATTTAACCCCCAAATCTATAGGGATTATGAGAACACTTCAGAAATGTGGCAAAACAGCATAATGGAAAGAATTAAAAGATGGGTGTGGCATACCTGGAAATATTCCTGTTGAAGATGGCCGATGTTTGTCGCAAGAAATGGTCCAATCGGAGGGCCCTCTCCAGGTACTGAAGATAGAGGGGCTTTGCCAGCTCAGTGCAGCCGCCATCGTCCCCGGCACCCAACTCCGAGGCCATAGAACAAATCTGTCTTCATGCACAAAGGCCTCCGACTGCACGGCTGCAGGATAGAGATAAGTAGTGAAAGATGAAATACATACTACTCACTCTCCCTTTCTCTTTCCCACTTGCTCTCAACGAGAGGAGAAATCAGATCTTTCAGAACATAAAACACTGAGAAGATAGCAGACTGTAGAAATATCATGGTAAAGCTCTCATCAGGCACTGCTTAGTAGTGTAAAGGCAGGAGTTAGAAGGATGGGAAGAATATCAAAGAATAGAAAACAGTCATATGTTTCATTTAAAACTCATATTATACTTCCTAAACAAATTGTACCGTAAAATTTATACCCACTTCTCATCCCCCTGCAATGAATGATTACTCACAACCATGAAGAAACAAATCTATACCACAAGCTCACTATTACATGCCTTATGAAGGGTATTATAGGAGTACTTGTGCTCACCTTCAAAATAACTGTTCCCTTCTTCCTGCTGTATTTACATTTGCACATATGCATGAGGTAGTCTATTTACAAGGAATAGGTACATTGGCAGATTATTTTACAATCCTTATAAAATGCCATAATGAATAAGATTAAGAAATGATTTAGAAAAGTGGAGAAAACAAAATATAAATGAGAGTGAGAAATAAGTACACCCTGAGCATTCATTCTGCCAATTTATATTGTTAAAGACATGTTACAATCAGAATGTCTTCATTAGAGTCAATATAATAACTTTCCCTCCAACTGTCTTTCATGTAACACCTTCTGCCTTGTACCTTCTTATCTGGAAAGACTTAAGCAGTTAAGCCAGGATTAAAAAATGAGATAACAGAACAATTAGCCCATTGTCTGGCATAGAGTAGTCAATAAATGTTGATTATTTTTTAAAAGTTCATAATGTAAGCAATAAGCTTTAAAGGAGAAACTGCATCTATATATCTTAAACCTTCTTCTCTTTTCATTATAATTTTTTAAAGTTTCCCAATAATCTTTCTAGCTAAAAGAATGTTAAAAACTCGCTTCCAATTCATTTATAGATTCAACACAATCCCTATAAATCCTGGTAGGCTGCTGCAGCCTTTTTTTTTTTTTTTTTTTTTTTTTTTGCAGAAACTGACAAGCTGATTGACCCAGAATAGAAAAAAACAATTTTGAAAAAGAACAGATTTGAATGACTTACATATGCTTATTTTAAAACATATTATAAAGCTAAAGCAATCAAGAAAGTCTCGTATTGGCATAAGGATATTCCTATAGATCAAAAGAACTGAGCTGAGAATCCAGAAATGAATCCTTATATTTATGGTTGATTTTCAGCAAAGGTGCCAAGGCAATTCAATGGGGGAAAGACTAGTTTTTTCAATAAATTGTATTGGAACAATTGGATAGCCATATACAAAAAAATGAAGTTAAACCCTTCCCTCACTGCATGTACAACATTACCTCCAAATGGATCAGAGACCTAAGAGTAAGACCTAAAACTAGAAAGCTTTCAGAAGACAGGAGAAAAGCTTTATAATTACTTAGTTCTTAAATATATCAAAAGCTCAATCTATAAAAGAAAAAATTAGATAAATTAGACTTCATCAAAATTAAAAACATATGTACTTCAAAAGACACCATTAAGAAAATGAAAAAAGGTCACAGACTAGGAGAAAATACTTGAAATCATATATCTGATAAAGGTCTTCTAGCCACTATATATAAAGAACACCTACAACTCAATAAGACCAATAACCCAATTTAAAAATGGAAAAAGATTCTGAACAGACATTTCACAAATGAAGATAGATGAATGGAAAATAGGCACATGAAAAGATGTTCAACATTACTGAATGCAAATTATAACAATAACCACTTCATATTCTCAAGAATGGCTATAATAAAAAAGATAATAATCACTGGAGAAGATGTACAGAAACTGAAACCCTCACACATTGCTGGTAAAAATGTAAAATACTGTAGCCACTTTAGGAAAGCTCAACAGTTTTTTAAACTGTTAAATATAAACTTAATACATGACCCAGCACTTCCACTCCTAATTATCTACCCAAGACAAATGAAAACACATGTCTACTCAAAGCCTTTTATGTGACTATTCATAGCAGTGTTATTCACAATAGTGAAAAGCCAAACAATCCAAATGTGTTTCAATTGGTGAAGAGAACAAAATATGGTACGTCCATACAACGGAATACTAATTAGCAATAAAAAGGAACAAACTACTGATATCTTTAACAATGTGAATGAACCTCAAAAACATTATGCAACATTAAGTGAAGGAGCCAGATGCAAAAGATCATGTTGTATGATTCTATTTCTACAAAATGTCCAGAAAAGGCAAATTATAGGGTAGGAAAGTAGATTAGTGACAGTCTACTAAATGATTGTAAATGGATACAAGAGATCTTTTTTGGAGGGATTAGAAATGTTCTAAACTGGCATTATGGTGATGTTGCACAATTCTGAAAATCTGCCAAAAATCAATGAAGATTACATTTAAATCCGGTGAATTTTATGGCATTTTATGGTATATCAGTCTAGGTAATACTGTAAAAAAAAAAGAATGTTGAAAAACATTTGCTTCAATACTTCAATAAATTCTACTTTTCAAAGCAACAACTAACGTATCTGCTCGACAGGATTTTTAAAAACTTGGTTTTAAAAACACAGCAAAATTCCCTTAATTACATATAAGTTAAAGTACATAAACTGCTGCTTGGCTCCCTCCTGAGGTTCTATTTCAAAACAAATTATCTCATGGCCATATTTATTTATTTTGGCTGATAAAAGAAAATGATCCTTAAGGAGGTATGAAGACAAAGTAATACCAGGAGAGTCAAAAAGAACTGAATATTTTAAACAAAAATTAATTCCTCAGTAATTAGGTTACATATAAACATGAAGTCAAAACCAATTTGTCTGGGAAAGATAACAATTACTTTTATAGTCTTACAATGCTCAAATGTGCCCCGCTGTGACACCCAATATACATCAATCCTGTTGTCTGATTCATCTCATCTTTGTAGAATATCACCACTGAGGGCTGAAATGCATTCTCTTATACCCTTAAGGCTAAAAGATGCTAGAAGCATGAATTTCTTGACATATCACCATAAGAAGTCTTATGGTATTAATTTTTTAAAAGTATTCAATTATTTTTGAATCACCTTTTAAGATTGTGACCCCTCCATTCAGCCCAAATGCCCCGGTTAGTTTCTTAAAAGCTGCTACTCTAATAAGCTGTAAATTTGCCAAAAATTTACATTCCTACATCTCCTACATTTGCCTTTCATTCTCTACAGAAAACTGCAGAGCCACAGTAACCTGCTAGTTGTTGTCCAACTTTGGCAGAGCATTCGACATTTCTCAATAACCCTTTTACCTACCACTTATCAATTCTTTGACACACTTTCCACAAAGCAGACTACTTCAAATATTTTCTCTTTTACTCAAAGTCCCCAACTCATTCCCCCTACCTTGGGAGGCCTTAAGGAGCAAATCTGTCCATCCTCTTTCATTCCACCTTAGCTCACTGGTTTCCTCCCTTATTGTTATTTGAGTCAACAATACAATTTATTTGAGTTACAACTTTGTAACTCTTCAGTCAAGGTGATTCTGTATACTAGTGCAATAATATGACTACTTCATTATGTCATCTAATGTGGGTCATGCTCATGCAGTCACATTTAAAAACACATATTATGTTATAAATTACTTTGTTTCACCAATATATTATAATTAGGGCATGACTGTTTTAAAACATACAGATTATAGTATCTATACATTTCATTTCAGAATAGAAGAGAATATTTAAAAATATTGGTAATAAAAAGGAAGAGTGGGTCTTGTAAGGTTGAAAACCACTTTTTCTCTGATAGACTACTGTTTACTAGAATGGATTAAAGGAAGCTGATACTAACTTTTGCTTCAAAATACTCTGTATAAATCTCTGAAAACTTTTTAGACTATTCCTTTCTTTACTTTCCAATTCAAAACTTCTCTATTTTAAAAACTCTGTAGTCTACATGCATTATGATTGGATCTGATCTAGTGAAATCAGAGCCAAGGGTTACACCGGTAACTAAGCGGAGCTAAGGCAAAAATAGCAGGAACAGGGCCAAATAAATGAATTCCATAATTTTTTTTGACATTTATGAACATTTATATTGATCTCATGTTATAATAAGCATTCTTACACTTTCGTCTATGACCACACAGATTAACGTTTCTTGCATACACAAAACAGAACAGCTATGACAATTAGAGATAAATGCTTAATGCCCCTTCCTTTTCATGGATGATACAGTAACTGTGAGTGTTAAAATAATTTTTAAAATCCTATTTGTTGGGCATCCAAACACCTAGTTCATAGATCCCACTGACAGTTCAATTACCTCCAGGATGCTTCTAAAATTGTTGGATCCCTATGTTTACTATTCTCTCTTTTATTATTTACAAAAAGTAACACCACATGTTCTGGACTAAGACAAAGATGTGATAGAAAAGCACATCTTCTGATGAAAGGGCTTGTTAAGAAAGCCAATGGTATATACGAAAAAGGCTTTAAAAATAAAAAACACAGTTGGAAAAAATAACCATAATTTTTTCAAGAACATTTACACATCTTTTTAATTAGATTAACTTTACAAACAACTTGAGAGTTCTTTCATAATGAAATGCTGCTTTTCAAATTACATGACTTTATAGGCTATCTGTACATGAATCTTGAAATTGTTTACCTGCTATTGAAAAAAGTCTGTGTTTTACAGCTGGTTAATGTGTTGAAGCTTTATCTTTAACCAGGGTTAAACACACAAATTCCATAATATTTTAATAGATGAAAATAAGACTGTAAAGGAGTGACGAGTTATTTTTCACCTGAACACTTGCATAATGTTTCATTCACAGAGCCATTCAGTTACTGAACTCTAAATACAGGGTAGAAAACAGCATTTCCTTTAAGGAACTCTATTTCACAGAGTGGTAAGACTTGAACAAAAATAACTACAATAAAAAGTACACATGGGAAGTGACAAGAGATGTACAGATAATGTGCCATGGAAGTTCAGGAAAAAATGATTACTTGTGGGTGTGAAAACATGTTAAATGTTATACAAGGAGTTTATAACTCCTACTGACTGCATCCTTTATGAACATCTATTATCAGGGCCAAATAAATGAACTCTATGATATTTTAATAGATGTAGTTAAGACCATAAAAGAATGACAAGTTATTTTCAAATGAACATTAGAGTAACAGCAGTTTGGGAAATGGGAGATCCTTCAACGTATCTATATCCAAAACACAGAAAACGAAACATCTGACAATTTTGATATTAAAGTTAAGGCTTCTAACTTCCCACAATGAAAAGCTCAGGCACAGATGGCTCCACTGGTGAGTTCTACAAAATATCTAAGGGAATTAATATCAATCCTTCACCAACTCTTTCAAAACCCACAATAGGAAAGAACATTTGTCAACTCATTCTATGAAGCCAGCATTACCTTGATTCTGAAACCAGGCAAAGATATCCCAAGAAAACTACAGACCAATATTCCTTAGAATACAGATAAAAAAATCCTCAACAAAATATCAGCAAATCAAATCCAGCAATATATAAAAAGAGTTATACCACGGCCAAGTGGGTTTTATTCCAGGAATGGAAAGGTTTAACATCAAAAATCAATCAATGTTATATACCATATTTATAGGACAAAGGACAAAAATCACATGATCATTTCAATAGATACAGAATTTTGATTTGACAAAATATAACACCTGTTCTTGATAAAAACATTCAACGACCTAGGAACAGAAGTGAACTTCCTCAACTTGATAAAGGGCATCTATGGAAACCCATGGCTAAGATCATATTTAATGCTAAAAGACTAGAGTGCTATCTTGAGATAAAAAACAAGAGGATTAGAAACGTTAAACTTAACCTTTTCCTATTTGTACAGAGGTAATGCACTGTATTAAGTATGTAACGTCTTATCTACATGGGTTTGATCACAGAAACCAATAAAGCATTCTGTAAATAATGGAAAAAAAAACAAAAACAAACAACAAGAACAAAAAAAAAAAAAACAAGAGAAGAATGTCCACTTGCTTAACAGGGAGTCTGAACTTTCATCTTTAACCACTGCACTATAAGACTAAAAATGTCTGGAAGCATGCATACCATACAACTGAAGGTGTTTATTTCTCATCAAGGACTAGGGAGAAATCTCTACTTTTATTTTTTAATTTCAATATTTTTCAAAATTCTTATCATGTATATATATTTTTCAAATTACAAAGATGTTTTCAATTGAGGTATAATTTTCATACACTGAAATGCACAGATCTTGATTTTTTAACAAATGGACATACCTATATAACTCACATCACTAACAAGATACAGCAAGAATAGTTCCATGACCCAGAAAATTCTCTTGTGCTCCTTTCCAGTCAATTCCCACCAACTTGTCCCAAAGGCAACCACTGTTCTGATCTCTATCACCACAGACCTTGTATGCACTAAAATTTACACAGAGAATCATACTGCATGTACTCTTTTGTATCTGGATTCTTTCCAGATTCATCCATGTTGGTGCATGTTTCAATAGTTAGTCCTTTTTGTTGAGTCGAGTTCCATTCTATGAATGATTATACCACAGTCTGTTTATCTATTCACCTATTGATGGATATTTGATTTTTGTTTCTCTTTGGGTAAATTCCTGAGAATGCAATTGAGGGATCAGAAGATATGCTTACTTTATAAGAAACCAACAATTCTCCAAAATGGTTCTATTTTACATTCCCACCAATAATGTATGAGAGTTTTGCTGCTTCCCATCTTTGCCAATACTTGGTGCTACAATTTTTAATCTTTGCCATTCTATTGTGTATATAGTGATATCTTTTTGTGGTTTTAATTTGTATGTCCCTGAAGACTGATGAAGTGGAGCACCTCTTCATATACTTATTGGTCATATACTTAAATTCCTTTGTGAAATGTCTGTTCAAGTATTTTGCCCACTTAAAAAAAAAAGTATTTTTATTGTTGAACGGTAGGAGTCTTTTATGTAAACTGGATACAATTCCTTTGTCAAATATATTTATTACTAATGCATGTACATGGACTGGAAAATGCATTATTATTAAGATATCAATTCTCCCCTAACTCATCTGTAGATACTACAATTCCATTCTCAGCAGGGACTTGGAAGAAACTGACAAAGAGATTCTAAAATTTACGTGGAAATGCAAAGACCTAAAGTAGTCAAAACAAGTTTGAAAAAGATGAACAAAGTTGGGAGTTTACACTACCTTACTAAGACTTAATAAAAATTAGAGTAATCAAGATGGTATGGCATTGGCACAAGATAAACAAACAGACCAACAATAGAGAACAGAGTCCAGAAAGAGACCCACATTTATATGGTCAACTGATTAATGATAAAGTCACCAAAACATTCCAACAGGGAAAGGAAAGTTCAACAAATGGTGCTGAAACAAATGGAGATTCATATGGGGTATAAAAAAGAACCTCAAACCCTTACCTCACACTATACACAAAAATGAAATTAGAGATTCATCACAGACCTAATGTAAAGCTAAAACTTCTAAAACAAAGCACAACAGAATTCTTTGTGGCCTTGAGGTAGGTAAAAATTTCTTAAATAAGACACAAAGTATTAACTATAAAAGAAAATACTGATGAATTGACTTTGTCAATATTAAAAACTTCTGCATAAAAAAAAATCATTAACCTTGCTAAAAGAAATGAAAAAAAAAAGACCTAAATAGAGGGAAAGAAATTCCATGTTCACAGTTAAGAAGGCTAAATGTCGTTAAGATGTCAATTCTACCCAAACTGATCTACAGATTCAATGCAATACCAATCAAAATTCCAACAACCTACTTTGCAGAATTGGAAAGTTAGTTATCAAATTTATTTGGAAGGGAAGGGGGCCTTGAATTGCCAGAAACATCCTGAAAAAGAATAAAGTGGGAGAACTCACACTTCCTGACTTTATAAAGCTTATTATAATGCCAGTTATCAAAACAGCATGGTACTGGCATAAAGATAAGACATATTGATCCTTGGATAGAGGTGACAGTAGCACATTATTGTAAGTATAATTAACAGTGCTGAATGGTGTTTTGAATGTGATTGAAAGGGGTTGTTTCAAGTCGTGCATGTCACCAGAAGGAAAGCTATAGGTTAAAATATGGAACTTTATAACACAGTGAATGTTGCGGTAGACATTGTTTATGATTAACACTACTACAGACACAAATAAGTTCTTTCATGAACTAGTACAAATGTATGACATGTTAATAATAGAGTGGTATATGGGAAAAAAGTACCTATTGCAAGCTATGGACTATAGTTAACAGTAATATCTTAATATTCTTTCATCAACAGTAACAAATATACCACACCAATACCAGGGGTCAGTAATAGGGGGGGATCAGGGGAATGGGGTGTTTTGGCTTTTCCTTTTTTATGTCTATTTGCTATTTTTCTTTTCGGAGTAATGAAAACGGTCTAAAATTGAGTGTGATAATGACTGCACAACTAGCTGATGACACTGTGAGACACTAACTGTATACTTTGGATGGATTATATGGTATGTGAATATATCTCAATAAAATCTGCAGTTAAAAATTCATTAACCATTCTTTCTTGGTTTTACTCTTTATCAATTTGCAAAGATTATTAGAAAATTAGCTTGCAGAAGGCATTGCAAATAGTATGCAATAAAGCTAAGTGGCCCCCTTTGCAACTCCACACCAAATAAAGGCACAAATTCCCTCTAGAACGAAAGCCATAACTTTACAGGGTTCCTCGTGAAAGTGTTATGGTTCCAAGACCCCCCAGAATTACTCAAGAAGATCCTGGTATACTTTCTCCTACCCATCTCAGGTAAGAATTCAATTTCTAGACATGGCCCCGAAACTACTTTTTGTGCTCCTGCAGTACCAGCCTAAGATGCATACTAAAGGGTCTAATGACACATTATGCCACGCTTAACCAGCAACCCTTACTGGTAAAATAAGCAACAGCATTTTCCCCACCTCGCCACTATTTTACAGGAATCAACAACTTACTGTAAAAATAAAATGGACACACTAAATAATCTCCATTTCTCTTAGTTGGAAGAACAAAAATTAATGGATCTCTATCACTGTGATTCTTTTTTACTAAAGTTCTTTCTACATTGCCTTATTACCTGTTGCTTAATAAGTAAGGAATCATGCAATACCAGAATTAGTTGTAAGTCAAGTTAGTACCAGAATACTTCCCTTTGGTTCATAATGTGAATGTCTACTAATGCATATAGTATAATAAAACTGCTTTTCTTTAGTTTCCTTTCTAAAAGATATTAATTAAATTAAGTAAATAAAATGAATTAAGTTAAGAAAGCATATGGAAAAAATAATCCAAATACAAAAAGGGAATACATAATTCTGTACAGTATAAATATTGAAAATAAACTTAAATTCTCATTTTAAACATTTTTCTTCATACCAGTAAAATTTGTATCACTCCATTTAGTTGAAATAAAAGCTACCTGTGATTGTGTGATTGTGAAGACCTTGTGGATCACACCCCCTTTATCTAGTGTATGGATGAGTGGAGGAATGGGGATAAAAACTAAAGGACAAATGGGGTGGGATGGGGGGATGATTTGGGTGTTTTTTTTCACTTTTATTTTTTATTCTTGTTCTGGTTCTTTCTGATGTAAGGAAAATGTTCAGACACAGATTGTGGTGATGAACACATAACTATGTTATCATACTGTGGACAGTGGATTATATATCATGGATGATTGTATGGTATGTGAATGTATTTCAATAAAACTGAATTTAATAAAAAAAAAAAAGCTACCTGTGATAGTTCTTTAATTTGTTAACTTTAAACTATCAAAATATTGTTAGCAATTCTGCAAAAACTAATTGGAGGAAAACGTTTTTCATAAATATTTTAGAAAGAGATAAGAATTAGATTTGATAGGGCATTTGTTTTCTGCCCACCAAAATTATACCATTTTTACAAAAAAAAAGTCAATGGCTCAGCTGAAAAACATTTCTGCTTTCAGTGCAATGTTTTACAGTTAATCTTAACTATAAAAACAGCTTTAAAAGTCAGTCTCATCTGAATATATTTCAATAAAACTGAACTAAAAAAAAAAAAAAGTCTCAGTTGAAAGTAAAAGCTAGTTACGGTATGATGGAAGAAGTGAGAGGGCAAAGGATCTAACAAGAAATAAAAGCCCACAGTGTAACAGGCTTTACTGTGTTAGGTGCAGTAATACCACCTCATTTATTCTCACATCAGTCCAAATTTTATTCCCTTTTTAGATAAGTTAAATAACTTGCCCAAGCTCTTAGAATTCAGGTCTATTATAGGTGACTCCAAATCTCCAATTCTTCACCACGAGACTCTGCTATGGTATAACAAAAATAAAGACACCTCAAGACGAAGGTGACCATACCTCCAGCTGGTTTGCACAGGACAGTATCTGTGACTGTTGTCCCAGCGCAATTACTAACAGTACTCCTCCCTTTACTTTCAAAAGCAACAAATTATTGGGTCACACTATTCACGAAAAAGAAGGGGTACATAAAATGCCCCTTACATTATAGCTGAACCCCACTTTCCATTCAAGTAACTGAGTATTTACTAGGCAGCTACTACATACCAAAGGCTGAACTAAACATGGGGAGAAAAAGACCCACTTGCATGGAGCAGAGACAGGCAGAGCCCTCCATGTGGAGGCCAGAAACAACTTGTTCCACTGAAGGTATTACTATATGAGCATGGAAATAGTCTAACAAAAAAAAAAGCAAGCTTAGCGTTTACTGAAAGCACAAAATTCCAAGGAAGTGGCAAAGTGAAAACACTTTAGCCTACCTCACAGGTATATTATGAGAAATGAGAAAGTGCTTACTCACATTTTTCCTTCCCTACTTTTCTTCCTTAATGAAATCTAAATATTATTTCCTAAAATGAAATACATTACAAAGGACAAAAACATCAATTTTGCTTTCTTCTAGGAAAGAATCATTTCACCTTCCTAGAAGAAAATCTTCAACAAGTTGAGGAGGAAAAACATCTTATCAGAATAATAAAAGAAATAGCTTTACTAGCAAAACTGCCTTAGAGGCGTTTTGTAGTACAGACCACAGAACATTTGGTCAAAAAAGATTAATCCCTGTTTATGAAGCACTTAGGGTCTAAATATTGAAATCAGGCTGCATTAGAGGTCCTCTAAGACTAGACTGTATTTCATAGTTCTTTGGTGAAAAGAACCCAATCTGAATGAATAACAATTTATCCAATCAAAAGTTTGAAAACACAGCTAAACATCCCTCTCACTGACGAATCAGTGACTTCAACAACTTTCACAGCTAGATCCATTAAAACACTTCCTTTTTCAGGGAATGAGGTAGCTGAGAAAGATGTTCTTGTAGAAGAGATAAATTAAAGGACTGAGTTCTAAGCTCAGAAAACCGTGAGCAACTGAGTTCATTCCTTAGCAAAAGGAAGGTAACATTAGCTTACTTGACAGTTACTTGTGAAAAACAGGGATCCTGTCCAAGTACTGGGAAAATTTGATTATCAGTTCCCATACAGTTAGCCCTCCATTATTATGACATTATTATGACAGTGATATTGAGAGGTATGAAATATAAACAGTCACCCTAAAACAGCTAATATTCCAAACTTTACTTTTATATACAGTTTTTCTATACTAAGAGTCAGTTTTCATTTAGTAGTGGGCACACTATCTGGGGTGGGTGGCAACAGAGAAGTTGCGAAGAATTGTGTTCCTCCAAAGGAAGTCTGAGAACTGAAGCTCAGGTAATGCATCCTAGGGACAAATCACCTGTAAATAAGCATGAGATGAACTGAACACTGAATGGATCCTGTTTTTCAATCTCTAGATATGTCAGCCACTCAGACCTGTGATGATTATACGAAAACCAAATACAATTTACTCATTCTCTAAACTCCATAATCTACACAATTTGAATGAGGGTATGTGTATATCATACCAGGTACTGGTTAAACACTTGTTAAATTAATATTAGACTTTTTCCTCTATTTGGAAAGTCTGGGGGGAGAAAAACCCTTAAAGGTCAGACATTCCATTACAAAGAATTCCAAGTGAGGTTACAAATTCTTAGATTTTGTTGTATCAAATACTACTGTAATAAGGACGCAACACACACACATTCTACTGAGAGCTATGTGCCAAACATTCTATATCCATATGCATTCTGCATATGTATTAACTCATTTAATACTTAAATGTGGTAGATACTATCATTACCCCCTTCTTATAAAAGAATTGAAGTTCAGTAACTTGTGCAAGGTCACAGAGCCAGAAGTAGCAGAACCAAGATTTTAATCTAAAATGTCTGACTGCAAAGCTCTACATTCTTAACTACTCCAATAGTATTTGAAGAACCTCTAGCGAATCAGAGACATCTAGGGCATAAAACTATACCATTGTAATATTTCAAGCAGTTATTTAAATTTATTCAATTATTTATTTATATCACAGACTCATGGATATTCATTTTACACTTTGGGTTATAATCCAATACTATTTTATTTTCTGCTCAAATTGTTCCAGGTTAAGCTACTGGGAGCTCTTTCAGTTGGCTTCTGTGCTCCTCTGACATACCCCCATCAGGTTATGGATCAGGTATGGATTTTTGTTTTAGTTGTTTTTGGTTTTGGGGGGGTAGCACAAGATGCTCCAGATTTACCTTTTATATTTCCTGCCCCAGTCCTGAAATCAGCCATTTTTCCAAGGAGCCCTGGTTTCTTTTATTGAAGAATGGCATTAGAAACCAAGATCTGGGCTCCTGGGGCATTATTCTCTTAACACTTTCAGCTGGCATAGTACAGAAATATATGTGTGTATACTAACCCAAGTATGTATACATATCTACAAATATTTCTACATGTAATTATCTGTATCTATATTAAGCTAAACATAAATTTGTACTAATGTCTCCAACTCCATCATCTATTACCACATGGATCATTCTAGTCCTTTAAATTCCTGCTCCAAAAGTGACAAACCTAACTCAAACCATCCACCATCCACTTAGTTGTTCAATTCCAGAATATGTGTATAGCAGTACCAGAATTGTTCACCCATACCCCTGTGGGAAAGTACAGTGCTTATGCACAGCTCCTTTTTCCTACAGTCTGAAATTCCACTCACTTCCGAAGTTATTCAGGTCAGGTCCTCTCCTCACCCCCACCCCTCAGCCCCCAGCCTTTTCATTAAGGTTGTTTCATACATCTGTAATACAATTAAATTCTCTTGTCACAGTCTGCATTCGTTTCTGGTATCCCCCAACCTCCTAAATTATTTTTTTTTAATTTGCACACATGAAGGTTCACTCTTTGTGCTCTAAAGTTCTACGGGTTTTGACAAATGCATAATGTCATGCATCCACCATTACAATATCATAAAGAAAAGTTTTATCAAGCAATATTTTAACTGAATTAAATGGTACTACCACCCTCCATGGAGGCAGCATGGTAGGGTATAAAGAGAAGCTGAGGTCAAGAGTTGTGAGCTAACACCATTAACAAGACACAGATAAGACTTTAGGACTATTAATTATCCTCTCAGGGTCCCAACTGCCTCACCGAAAAATGAGAAGATCCAATTAGATGATAATAACATACAGCATTTATTAAAAGCACTTCACGTGAGTTATCTTATTTATTTCTAAATCTCTATAAAGTAGGTATTATTTTCACCACTTAAAAGATGAAATTAAGGCTGAATTAATTCTTAATTCCTCTAGGTCAAGTAACTTGCACAAGATCACCTAGCGAAGGAGTGGTAGAGCCATGACTCTAGAGCAGGGATCTGCATACTACAGCCCGCAGGCCAAATCTAGCCTGTTGCCCATTTTTGTAAATCCTGAAAGCTAAGCAAGACTTTTACCTTTTTATATGGTTGAGGAAAAAAATATATATATATATTTTGTGACACATGAAAATTATATGAAATTAAATTTTCAGTGTCCATAAATAAACTTTTATTACAACACAGCCCCATACATTCATTTACATATTGACTATGGCAGCTTTTGCTCTTCAGTGGGAGTTGCCTAGGTACAACAGAGAAGAAGTGGTCTGCATAGCCTAAAATATTTGCTATCTGATCCTTTACAGAAAAAAGTCTCCTGACCCTAGCTCTAGAGCTTGGTCTGCTAACTACTAATAATCTAAGAATGATTTCTAAAAAGGCAAACTATTACTAACATTAGAATGACATCCTATGCAGAAATATTTTAGAGTCTGAAGGTTTAATGTTGCAAAATACCACCTCTTTGTTTCAGTTATAATCTGAAATAGAAAGATATTACTATTAGCATTTACTAATATATTCATTATTCTTTATTGATATATTTTCCATGCCTTATCTAAAAAGAGATTTGAGATTTTCTATTCCTAATAAAAAGGTTCTGATCTCAATACTTCATAAATTAAAAATGTAGATCAAACTGATTAGACATCAAAATAAAATGGTACTTAAAATTGTTAAGGGCGCTGTGTGGGAGCTACCATTCTGAGCATTTATATATACTCATTCATTTCTCACCATCATCCTCTATGAAGTAGGGACTACTATTATCCTTATTTAACAGATGAGCAAACTGAGGCTTAAACAGCTTCCAGAGGCCATATAGTTAGGAAGAGAGAGAGCCAAAATTTGAGATCATTTGGCTCTAGGATCTTAGAGGGGCTCTGCTATATACTTCAATGCTGCTGGATTACACTGCTTCTGTTAACAAGGCAGATTAGGGCTTCTAAAACAAATGACAAGAATTAGTCTCAATTTACTTTTTAAAAACAAACAAAATCTAAATGCTATTAATTCATATCAATGCCTCAAGAGAAATATTTAGGTTTATACTTCTCTACGGTACTTACAGTTTGTATAATTTTATGTTTACCTTTGCAAAGCCCCTCTATACTCTCCATACATACATTCACAATTGGATTAATTCTCTTGCACATCCCACCAAGTCTATCATAGTCCCTTGAGTATAGCAGATGCTTAACAAATGGTTGTTGAGGATCAAAAAGCATCCAACAGGAATTCAGTAAATATTTATTGAGTGAATGAATGAGTGAAATAAAGAGCTTCAAAAACCATCAGGTCCAAGGATTATTAAATGGTTTGTTGACTTGAACTGAACTAAGGCTGGATCACAAAAGTTCCAGTTTTAGTAATTCTTAAATTATGTCTGGTCTATTCTTGAGCCTAAACCTTCTGGGCTAACACATTTCATAAACAAACCACTCATTATTGAAAACCTGTCAAGCAATATTCATCTTTCAAGCTAGTTCTAATTTTCCAGGATTATAATCCATGCTTTTCCTAACTCAATAACATTTGATCACAGTTCATCCCAATCTTCATCATTCTATTCTGCAAATTTCTTTTTTATTTTCATGAGAACCTTACTATTGCCTTCAACATTTTGGCTGCCATTTTCTGGTAACTTCCCTCCTGCTTAATTTGCTCTTTCTTGAGGTGCAAGATTTGGAATCCAATCAACAGTCTGAGAGTAGATATATTGTGGTTTCTTACAATGATACTGCACTCCATTTTCAAATTTTATTTCTCTTAATCCTCTAGGTAATGACCAACCAGCACTTTATTGGCCTTTCTGGCAATCCACTTAGGCAACAAATTCAGGGATAAACTGATCACTTGGCTTAGCACCATCCCCTACCCCCATTTTTTGTTTTTTACCATTTTGAGACCCACTTGTCATTTTTTGTTCATGCATACAGCTATGAAAGATTTATTCCCAGTTTACCCTACTCAGCTAACTTCTTACCCAGAAAAGCTGTCACATGCAAACCTGCAGGCACTTTATTTGCTCCTTTACAAGAACTTAGTCTCAGCGTCCATCAGTCCCAAAAGGTGTCCTCTATTCTTGAATACTTCATCCAGAAGTTGTTCCTACTGTACAACAGATTACTTCCTCTCTTCCAAAATCAAAGCTAAATATATTTCATTATCTTTGGTATGTTAATTTCTTCATGTGCTGAGTGTTTTATACTTAATATGCTATTTAATCTCAGAAGTGAAACTTACTATTCCCACTCTGTACAAATAAAAATTAAAACTTAAAAAAGTTGAGTAACTTACCCAGTAAATGGTACTGCTGAGATTCAAATCCAAGTCTTTTTAAGTCCAAACCCAATGTTTTTCCACTACACTATCAGGTTTCTTTTTAGCTAAACTACTACTTGTTCTTCCTCTAAGAAGTCATGTCCATGTTTGAGTCAATAATCCTACTTCTTGTTACAGAAACCATTGGTTTGCCCCATATGATATAACTAGCTATGTGTCCAGTCTCCTTGGAGCAGGGGTTCTTAAACTAGGGTCCATGAACTTGGATGGAAAAAAATTTTACATGTTTATTTTCACTAACCTATAACTGAAATTAGCACTTCCTTCAATTCTGAATGTAGGCAATAAGCTACAGTAGCATCAGCAAGACCATTACTAGATTTTTAAATTTAATTCAATAATAAAAAGCAAATTTGCATTTTAAATATAACTGCACTTTAAACATTTAAGTCATATTCTGTGAAAAGGTTCATAAGCTTCACTAGACAGTCAAAGGAGTCCAGGGCATACACAAACAAATATAACAACCCTGCTCTAGAGACCATCACACAGATTCTTGTAGTGAATTCACCTCACACAGTTTACTGATTTTCCTCTGTTCTATAAAAATATGGGTAGTATTTAGTTCCTGTGATTAATTTATATCTACTTAGTCAACTACATTTTCTATCATTGATCTCCTAATTCTGATCTAACAGAAGGAAAATTCCCTTATGTACTTCTCATTAAAGACATGAGTATTAAGTTTCTTTGCAACCATCTTTTCAACCCTAAGTAAACCTACTGTATCATGATCAGCAAGTGAATCTAATGTTTCTATAACTGAATTTTTGACAATGTAGATAAAGAATCTTACTGATAACTTTAGACTCCTTTACAAAATACACTTCAGAATATTTTTGGGAAGGCAGAAGATTCTCTACAGAAAAAGAATCCTGACGGTTATTTACTGGCTATGTGACTTCACTAGGTTTTAATTTTCTCATAAGTAAAATAGGGATATCTACCACAAAGGGCTCTGTGAGGATTAAAATAATATAAAAAGTACCTAACATAGTGACTGGCTCATGGAAGTGTTTAATAAATATTCACGCCTATGCCTTTTCCATTCTCTTCCTACATGCTACAGCCTATCCTATCAAAATTCTTATACTTGAGATCCAACTTTAAAATTTGTCACCACTTCACTTATTGTCCTATTAACTGAAAGCTTCCTGTTAACCCTATCCCATTCTGACCACTCTAAAATTCACTGCATCCCAGTATTTTTATCTTGTGTGTGTTTCTGTGTTGACATGTTAAGTCCCCAAGCTTATTTTTAACTTCTTGTGGGCAGAAAAGGTATCTACTATTCCTCCCCAAGCCACGTGTCTACAAAATTAACTGGCAGTCAAAAGCTGTTATGATCCCTTCCCTTGGTAATACTACGACAAACTTTCATTTAGTGAAATAACTGAATAATTTATGGTCTGTTGCTTAGCCTTAATCACATTTCCACCTTGTTGTAGTCAAAATGTTTTTATTAGTCATAATTATTTCTAATCACACTCATGGTCTTTATAGTAATTTCCTATCAAAAGACGCAGATTTTCTTTTTTTTAAGTTACTGGATTCTTCTGAAACAAAATATAGAAAAAAATAACACAATACACTAAAAAAATGGGAGCTAATCCCTTAAAAATATAATTCATTTCAGAATCGAGGAGGTATGCAACCTTTACCATACATAATAATCTCAAGTTGTTATTTTGTAAGAACTTTAAAATTAGAAGCATAACATGCAACCAGAAAGGAATATTATTCAGTAATAAAAAGGAAAGAAGTACTAATACATGTTACAAATGGAAGAACCTTGAAAATTATCATGTTAAAGGAAAAAAATCCAGTCACAAAAGAGCACATATTGTATGATTTTGTTTATGGAGAGTGACGGACAATGGGTACTGGGCTTCTTTATGGGGTGATGAAAATGTTCTGGAATTAGGTGGTGGTGATAGTTGTGAATATACTAACGATAACCACTGAATTGTACCCTTTAAAAAAGTGGATTTTATTATATGTGAATTATATCTCAATAAAACTGTGTTGTTTTGTTGTTGTTTTTAAGTCTCCACCATTAAGTTACAACGATAATTTCCTCGGTAAAGGAAATCCTGAAAGTCACTCATTGGAAAACTAAGCTAGATAACGGTGATGGCAGTGAGGTCAACCTCCAACTTCCCTCTCCCATTCCTACCAACAAGTTTCTGAACACGGAACTAACGACAGTGTGTGAATCGATGAAGAACACGGGGCACAGGCGGCTATTAATTAAAATAGGGAGTGCCTTCTTAGGCTCTATCACTCCTAAACTGTAGGGGGCTTCCACTCTTGGTGATTACGGAAGTAGTGGTTTTCATCAGCAAGCGCAAGAAGGAATGTCAAAGTAGGATGACACTTGCCTAGATGCCCTGCAAAAGCCCGAAACAACAGAAGGGGTGTCACCTACACACTTCTAAGTCGGTGCACGTGTTAGCCAGCCCCGACCCAACAGCATCACCAACGAGCAGAGAGCACCATTCACCCAGATCCCAACTTGCTCCCCATAAACTGACACTTAACACACTACCAAGCCTTTAGATCTTAATTTGTTTAAAAAGAAATCCTCACTCGGTTTCTACTGGGGCCCAACTAGCCCCCGCCCTGCCCCACCCCACCCCCAAACCCACACACGTGTTAGCCGACACCGCCCCACTGGGTCCCACGTGCACCTGGTCTAACACACTCCCCACGTGTGGGCGCCCCACGGGCTTCCTCAAGTAACTGAGGTCACCGTGTGACCCCCGACTCTCCAGAGGTATGAAAGGGGAAGGACGAGGCCCAGTTCTCTAAGGTCCCAACCCTGCGGGGAGTGTCCACACCCATCCTCCCTACTAACCCCAACAAATCCGAAGGCTGGGGGCGACGGCCCCTTTAAGACGCGGCCCAGTCGTCGCCCTCAGAGAGGGGCGCAACCCGGCCTACACAAGCCCCCCCTCCGTTCGCCCGCCCACATCTAGTCGCCTCACCTCGGGCCGCCGGGCCCCGCCGCCGCGGCGGCGGCGGAGGGGGGGCGGGGTGCGGGCGGGGTCCGGAGGGGGGGGTCGCCCCGCCGATGGTGAAGCCGCAGCTGGCTCGCTGAGGCCGTGGGACGGTGACTGCGTTGGACGTGGACGCTCCTAGCTCGCTCCCTCGGCGGCTCCTGGGACCCCAAGATGGCGGCGGCGCTGAGGCGGCTGCGGGCGCTGGGCCGGCGGCGGCGGCGGCCACTTTCACTCACTGAGAGGAGCGGAGCAGGGACACGGGGAGCCATGGCGGGGGGGAGGAGAGGCGCCATAGCCAGGCCAGAACAATCGAGCCGCTACTCGTCTGGCTAACCTCCGCCCCGCCCACGTTCACCCCTAGCTGCCAGCCCGTGGCCGCCCGCCGTGCCACGGCCGTCCGCCTCGTGCAGCCCGTACCCCGCCGCTGCCGCTTGATGCCCCACGCGGACCGGGGTTCAGGGGGAGACTCTGATCCATGCTATCTGAGTGCAGATTGGTCGAGGCTGGGACTGGCGAAGATTGCCGAAAGGCGGCGGGGAGGAGGAGGAGGATGTCATCGCTGGAGTGAGCAAGCAGATCTCGCGGGAGCAGATGTCGCGAGATGTTTGCAGGCCTGCAACCGCCAAAGAAAGGTTACTGTTCCCGGAAGTAACGTCAGTCGAAACGGCCCGTAATCCTGGGAATTTTCGTTCCCAGAGGCAGGGGGTGGGAGGGTGCTTTCGATTCGTTTCTTTGGGGCTCCCAAACTCTGATAAAAACCACTTGAAGGGAAGGATAAGGCCAGGGGCGGATATTCCCAAGTTTCTGTCTGCTTTGGGGGTCGTAGATTGGCGGGCAAGTGCCTGGTGTTTAAGACGTATTCTATACAGTCTTTAGTTTGGGGCTCTCTTTTAGGCTCTAGAACTAAGACCGAGATGCCGTGGCAGAGTTAGGCAAGATTCCTGTGTGAAAGCTTTAGGATTCAAGGACTTGAGAACACAGACTAGTTAAAAATGTTACTCCGGAGTGAGCCTCTCTAAAAAGGGGTCTTGCCTGTGCCAACTCCATAGTTTGAATCCCTGCTACCTTCATTAGTAAATGAGAGGAACCCAACAACCAGGATCTGTGGTGAGAAGTAAACCTAGTGTGGAGGTTGTCTGTATATATAGACTGAAACTTCCCGAAAGTTAACTATGCTGGTATTTCAGTGCTCTTATGTGTCCTGCTACTCATGTATCCCTTACCACTTAAGCAGAACAGCATTTGCTAAGGTCATCAAGTAGCCTTCTTGTGCTAAATT
The DNA here is from genome assembly GCF_015220235.1 of Choloepus didactylus. Classification (NCBI taxonomy): domain Eukaryota; kingdom Metazoa; phylum Chordata; class Mammalia; order Pilosa; family Megalonychidae; genus Choloepus; species Choloepus didactylus. Next base: position 140,448,315 of record NC_051310.1, on the reverse strand, counting down.
CATTGGACTTCTAAAAATTTTAAGTGTGAAGTATAGTATAGTACCCTTTGTGTAAGAAAGAAAGTGATATAAGAAGATAAGCAGGCAACTGCTCATTTGTGCTAAAGAAATTCAAGAAAGATAAACCAGAAACTAAAATGATGAATTCCTTACAGAGAACCGTAGGAAAAATGTGGAAAGAAGGGGAGGAATGGAATAGTGTAACAGGGATGAATAGAGGAGTTTCTTTGGGCTTTCTTTACATATTGTCCACAATAATTCAATATGCAATAGTTAATTATGATAGTGTTTAAAAGACATTAGAAAATAAAACAGTATACTATTTAACTATCATTTTGAAGAAATTTAGGAAACATGTTTCAGATAAATAAAAACAACAGTCAAGATTGTGTGTGTGTGTGTGTGTGTGTGTGTGTGTGTGTGTGTGTGTGTGGTGGTGGTGGTGGAAGAAACCCAAAATGGAATATAAACATTAACAACTGTATTACAAATGAGTAACATAGACATACTGCAGGAAGTAGGGAAGAACTAAGCTAAGGAACTGAGGAAAACTATCTTTACTAGATACTGTAAGATAAAAGACCAAAAGAACTGTACACGAATGCTGTGATCAATGTAGTAAAAGTAGGTTGGCAATTTGAAACTATGTGTATAGTAGGAGTGAACAAATAAGTAAATAGATTGTAGATAATGTGTTGGGTTTCTCATTGTTGAAGTTTTAAGGAAGTAACAGGACAAGCTAAAATGAAACCCTCGGTGGTGAATTGAAATCCGAGGTATCAGTATATGCTCATGGTTTTTAATATATGCACAGTAGATAGATACAGAAATAAGGCTGTGCATGTAATATACATACAAATATTTCCTACTTCTTTCCTATGAGTGCCTAGAACTGCAATGAGAACACTTAGTGCCCAGATCTTGATTTCTAAACACCATTCTCCATTAAAAAGAACCAAGAGAATCTTGGAGAAGTAATTGATTCCCGGCGGGGCAGGGAAAATACAAGATGAGTCTGGAACAGGAACATCTTGTGGTTTCAGAAGGTAAGGAAGAGCTCAAACAAACAAACAAAAAAACAAGAGAACACTGAGCCAACCTGAAAGAGCTAGTGGAGAAGCCTGGTGGATACTAGCATAACCAAGAGATCAAAGTTACTGTTTTCAGTAAAATTCAGGAAATGTTCTAGACTAAGGCAGACTAAAGAGATATGAAAACTGAATAAGATGCATGATCCATGATTTTTTGTGCACTATAAAAGAATATTATTGGGACAGTTGGCAAATTTTGAGTAAGGACTATAGATTAGATGATAGTAGTCTATCTGTGTTAATTTCCTGAGTTTGGTCATTGTGGTTATGTAAGAAACATACACTGAAGTATTTAGGGGCATAGGAAAAAAAATATATATATATGAAAAAGAGATAATAAAACAAATGTGGTAAAATGTTAACATTTAGGAAATCGAGGTGAAAAATATATGGGAACTTGGCCAGAAGTTTCTATTCTTAAATTTTTCACTAAATCTGAAGTTATGTAAAAATAAAAAGTTATAAAGGTATCCTGCTATATGTAATCTTTTGGGACTTACCTTTTTCACTTAAATAAAAGATTCCTCACAACCCTTAGGTAGCACTGGAGTTTTTACCTTTTTTTAAATAACTATCGAGATGAAATTCACATACCATAAAGTTCACCCATTTGAAGTGTGTAATTCAGATAGGTGCGTGCATGATATACTTCTAAGGTATGACACTAGTACAAAGAGTTGACAACAGAAGGGCACATGGGAAAAATCTATACATTGCATACTAGGGACTATAATTAATAGGAATACCATACTACTAAGGGCTGACTAGAGCTATGAGATGTTTTGGGTTATGAGAATTATTTTAAGTGGAGAATGATGAGGATTGTAAAACTAAGTGATGATAATGTGAGATGTGGATGGATTATCATAGATATAACATATGCTATGTGAACATAGGAACTCCCTACTTTATAAGTCAAGCCCTTGATTTTGAGGTTTGCTTGGCTGAAACTTAGGGCTATAAAGAGGAGCCTGAGTCCACTATAATTATGCCTAGGGGTCATCTCCAGAGAACCTCTTGTTGCTCAAATGTGAACTTTCTCTCTCTAAGCCTAGCTCTGCAAATAAATTCATCACCCTCCCCCCGATGTGGGACAGGGCCCCCAAGATGAATGAGCCTTTCTGGCGACATGGGACATGGATTCCGGGAATGAGCCTGACCCTGGCATCGAGGGATTGAGAATGTCTTTTTAACCAAAATGGGGAAAAGAAAAGCAACAAAATAAGGTTTTAGTGGCTAAGACAATTCAAATAGGGTCAAGAGGTTGTCCTGGAGGTTACTCCTATGGAAGTTACTCCTATGTAAGTTACAGGCTTTACCTAGAAATGCCAAGTGACCACAACAGGATAAGCCCAAGTCAACTGTAGTCCCCAAAATCTTGAAGAATACCCAGATCCCTATCTGAGACTAAAAGTTTCACTAAGTTTATTCGTCAGAAACTTAAATCTTTCAGAGGGCTCCTATGCCACCTAAGTCCCCAAACCCAGAGGCATAGCCTCTTCAAGAACATCAACTAGATATGTCCCCTTTGCTCATGAAGTTGACACCCCTTTTCAACATGAACAGGTTAGGGTGGTCACTGCCTAGACATCACTGAAGATCAGGAAAGTGATTAAACTAGAGGAAGCCAAGATGGAATTTAACAAAGGTTTATGAATACTGAATTTTTATTTAATTTTCTTTTTCTTAGTTGCTAGGGTATTAGAATAGTTAGAAAGAAAGAATTGAAATGGTGGAACTGTAATCCATAGCATCCTTTAAAATTTGTCCTATAGTTACTCATTAAATTGTAATTTGAAAGCTATAGCTTTTTGTATATATGTTATATTTCACAATAAGGAAATAACTGAGACTATGGTACTGTAACTCATAATACCTTAAATTTCATGTATATCTACTCATTAAATCATATTTTGAAAGTTATTACCTTTTTGTATATATATTTTATAATAAGGAAATAACTGAAGCTGTGGAATTGTAACCTATAATCTTTGAAATATGCTCTCTAGCTACTTGTTAAATTGCACTTGGAAAGTTATCACTTTTATTTATGTTATATTCTACAATAAAAAATATGATAAAAAATAAAAATAAAGTCTGTAATTCAGTGGTTTTTAGTATCTTCATAGAGTGGTGGAGTCTTTCCCTACCCATGGTCTAAAAAATATTTTCTACTACTAATTATTATTTTTTTTTTACATTTAGGCCTTTATCCAACCAGAATTAGGTTTTTTATATAGTGAAAGGTAAGTATCCAATTTCATCCATTTCCATATGGATATCCATTTTTTCCAAATCTGTTTATCAAGCAGTCAGTCCTTCCTTTCCCACAGCTCTAACATGCTACTTTTGTGTTTCCTAAAGTTCTTTACATTTGATGGTTTATTTGGGGACTCCATTCTATTCCTTTGGTCAATTTGTCTCTTCCTGTGTCAATACCAATTGTTGTCTTACTTACTACAACTTCAAAATTAAGTTCTGGAAAAATGACCTCTTGGGGGAGAGGGAAAATGGCAGCATAGAGAGGAGTGGAAGCTAAGTAGTCCCCCTGGAACGACTAAAAAAAACCAGAAACAACTAGTAAATAATCGAGAATAACTGCGGGGGGACAAATGAGACCGTCCACTCATCATACACCAACCTGAATTGGGAGGAATGCCCAACATCACAGCATAAAACCTGTAAGTAAAACCTACGGATCCAAGTCATGAGACCCCTTCACCCATAGCCTGAGCTGCAAAGCCTCGTGGTGCCAGAGAGAAGCTCTCTCCCAGGGAGTGAATATAGCTCGGCTGAGCTCCAACTGGGGTTTTAAGTAGCAAGTGTAAACTGCTCACTACAGGTACAAATTCCAAAAAAACAGACAGAGGCTTTGGGTGATGACTGACCTTGGAGACCTGGAGGGTCGCCTTGGACTAGGTCTGAAGGGGCCTATCTGTTTCTTTTTTAGCTCAGTGGAGAAAGCCCCTGCCATTTTCAGTTCCCAGGGCTGTGACTCAGACAAGGGTAGAGACAGCACAAGCAGAGAAAGAGACCATTGAAATGCTAATGACCTCCCCCTAGGAGAGGTCTATCTTCTCTAAGAGGAAAGGGATGGGGCCCTTTCCATTCAGAACCAGACCCCAGAGCCTGGGGGAACAGAGCCATACCTCCTTGCACCAGTCAAGAATTACAGGCTAACAGGGACCACCTGCAGGGCAGAAAAGCACAGTAACCGAGGCATCAAAGGGTGGAGCAATTTTCTAAGACATACCCTCAGGGAAACCAAATACTCAATGTTTCTTCCCTCTGGGACCTGAGCCTGTTCTGGTCTGGGAAAACCTGATTTGGATAACCAAGGAAACCATGCTTAGACAACAGAAAATTACAACCTACACTAAGAAAAACAAAGTTATGGCCCAGTCAAAGGAACAAACGTACACTTCAACTGAGATACAGGAATTTAAACAACTAATGCTAAATCAATTCAAAAAGTTTAGAGGAGATATTGCAAAAGAGATAGAGGCTGTAAAGAAAACACTGGGCATACATAAGGCAGAAATCGAAAGTTGAAAAAAACAACTAGTAGAATCTATGGAAATGAAAGGCACAACACAAGAGATGAAAGACACAATGGAAACATACAACAGCAGATCTCAAGAGGCAGAAGAAAACACTCAGGAACTGGAGAACAAAACACCTGAAAGCCTACATGCGAAGGAGCAGATGGAGAAAAGAATGAAAAAATATGAGCAACGTTTCCAGGAACTTAAGGATGAAACGAAGTACAATAATGTACGTATCATTGGTGTCCCAGAAGGAGAAGAGAAGGGAAAAGGGGCAGATGCAATAATAGAGGAAATAATTAATGAAAATTTCCCATCTCTTATGAAAGACATAAAATTACAGATCCAAGAAGCGCAGCGTACTCCAAACAAAAGAGATATGAATAGGCCTACGCCAAGACACTTAATAATCAGATTATCAAATGTCAAACACAAAGAGAGAATCCTGAAAGCAGCAAGAGAAAAGCAATCCATCACATACAAAGGAAGCTTAATAAGACTATGTGCGGATCTCTCAGCAGAAACCATGGAGGCAAGAAGGAAGTGGTGTGATATATTTAAGATACTGAAAGAGAAAAACCGCCAACCAAGAATCCTATATCCAGCAAAGCTGTCCTTCAAATATGAGGGAGAGCTCAAAATGTTTTCTGACAAACAGACAATGAGAGACTTTGTGAACAAGACACCTGCCCTACAGGAAATACTAAAGAGAGCGCTACAGAGTGATAGAAGACAGGAGTGCGTGGTTTGGAACCCAATTTTGGGAGATGGTAGCACAACAATGTAAGTACACTGAACAAAGATAACTATGAATACGGTTGAGACAGGAAGGTTGGGAGCATGTGAGACACCAGAAGAAAGGAAGAAAGATAAAGACTGGGACTGTATAACTTGGTGAAATCTAGAGTGTTCAACAATTGTGATAAAATGTACAAATATGTTCTTTTACAAGGGAGAACAAGCAAATGTCAACCTTGCAAGGTGTTAAAAATGGGAAGGCATTGGGGGAGGGATGCAATCAACATAAACTAGAGACTGTAACTAATAGAATCATTGTATTATGCTTCCTTTAATGTAACAAAGGTGATATACCAAGGAAAATGCAGATAAGAGGGGGGGATGGGGAGGCATGTTAGACACTTGACATTGGTGGTATTGTCTGATTCTTTACTTTGATTTAAGGTTATTTTTCCTTTTGCTGCTTCCTAGCTGTCATTTTTTTTTCCTCTTTCTTTTGCCTCTCTACCTTCTTTGACTCTCCCTCCTGCCTTGTGTGAGAAATGGAGATGCCCTTATATAGATAGTGGTGAAGGTGGTGAACACATAAATATATGACCACACAGAGAACCGTTGATTATTTACTTAGCATGGAATGTGTGGTGAGTGAACAAAACCATATTAAAAAAAAAAAAATGGATTGATGACAAAACCTCAAGGGCAATATACTGAGTGAAATAAGCCAGACACATAAGGACAATTATTGGAGGGTCTCACTGATAGGAACTAATTATAATATGTAAACTCATAGACATGAAATACAAGGTACCAAGACATAGGATGAGGCTTAAGAATGGGGAGCGGTTGCTTAGTATAAGCAGAATGTTCAACTAGGATGAACTTAAATGTTTGGAAATGAACAGACATGTCGATAGCAAGATGTGAGAATAACTAACAGTGCTGAATGGCATGTGAATGAGGTGGAAAGGGGAAGCTCAGAGTCATATATGTCACCAGAAGGAAAGTTGGAGATCAAAAGATGGGAATGCATAAAACTGAATCCTATGGTGGGCAATGTCCATGATTAACTGTACAAATACTAGAAATCACTTCCATGAACCAGAACAAATGTATGACAATACAATTAGAAGTTAATAATAGAGGGGCATATAGGGAAGAACTATATACCTGTTACAAACTATATACTACAGTTAGTAGTATTTCAACATTTTTTCATAAACAGTAACAAACGTACTATATCAATACTAGGAGTCAACAATTGAGGGGGAATGGTTAGGGATAGGGGAGGATTTGAGTTTCCTTTTCTTTTTTTCTTTTTTCATCTTTCACTTTAATTCTTGTCTGGAGTAATAAAAAGTTTCTAAAAATTGAACAAAAATTAAGTGTGGTGATGGATGTATGAGGGTACCCAGGGTCAACTGATTGTGCACTTTGGATCTTTAGATAATTGTATGGTATCTGAACAATCCCAGTAAAAATTAAAAAGGAAAAAAAAATGAAGTTCTGAAACCTGGCAAGCAAGTCCCTCTCCTTGCCCTTCTTCAGAAGTGTTTTTCCTATTTGTGGTCCTTTTACATTTAAATTTTAGGATAATCCTAGTAATTTTAATGAAAAATATGGTTGGTATTTTGATTTTTTGCATTGAATTTACAGGTTAATTTGGGGAGAATTGACATTTTCATGATATTAAATCTACCTATTCATGTACATGGTAGCTCCACATTTATTAGTTTTAGGTAGATCTTTTTAGTACTCTTAAAAACATTTTATAATTTTTCCTGTGGAAATCTTGGACTACTTTGGTTAGATTTATTTCTAATTATTTGCTATTCTCATATATTTATGTATATTATGTATCTATACTTCTAAGAGTTTTCTTCTCTTTTTTATTGTTCATGTTTCTTGTGAATTGACTTGAGTCTCTCTAGGGTATATTCCTATGACTCATATTTGAGTCATAAGGTGTTGTAGTTTGCTGCTGGGATGCAAAATACCAGAAATGGATTGGCTTTTATAAAGGGGGCTTATTTAGTTACAAAGTTACAGTCTTAGGCCATAAAGTGCCCTAGGTAAGTCATCAACAATCGGATACCTTCACTGGAGGATGGCCAATGGTGTCCAGAAAACATCTATTAGCTGGGAAGGCACATGGTTGGTGTCTGCTCCAAAGTTCTGGTTTCAAAATGGCTTTCTCCCAGGTCGTTCCTCTCTAGGCTGCAGTTCCTCCAAAATGTCACTCTCAGTTGCTCTTGGGGTGTTTGTCCTCTCTAACTTCTCTGGAGCAAGAATCTGCTTCAACGGCCATCTTCAAACTGTCTCTCATCTGCAGCTACTCTCTCAGCTTCTGTGCATTCTTCAAAGTGTCCCTCTTGGCTGTAGCAAGCTTGCTCCTTCTGTCTGAGCTAATATAGTACTCCAGTAATTTAATTCAGATACACCCTGAATAGGTAGGGCAACACTTCCATGGAAATTATCCAAACAAAGGTCTTGTCCACAGTTGATTGAATCACATCTCCATGGAAACACCCAAAGGATTCCAAAATCCAGTCACACAAATATGTCTGCCCACACAAGATTGCATCAAAGATAATGGCATTGGGGGGACATAATACATCGAACTGGCATGTAAGGTATGCACATCTTCATCTGAAAGTGCCTTGTGAACAGTAAAAAACAACAAACAAATGTTATTAGTGAGCACTCAAAATTTGATGAAGGAAGTATCCCAATTGAAATGGTGAAATGAATTTTATTACATGGTAGTTGTGGTTCAGCCAAAGTCATACTGAAGGAGAGCCATGTTCAGAGTAAAGGATGGAATGTCCTGACAGTTTCAGAATTGTAATCAGCAGGAGACTCAAGTCCTCTGAGAATTAAAAGGTACAGAATTAGCTTAAATAAGCTTGTTACTAAATATTTATTTTCTTGCTAGAAAGTGTTTTGGTTTGCTAAAGCTGTCAGAATGCAATATACCAGAAATGGGTTGGCTTTTTCAATGGGGATTTATTATGTTACAAATTTACAGTTCTAAGGGCATGAAAATATCCAAATTAAGGCATCAAGAGGAAGATACCCTCTCTGAGGAAAGGCTGCTGGCATCTGGGGTTCCTCTGTCACATGGAAAGTCACATGGTGATGTCTCCTGGTCCTTCTCTCCTGGGTTCTGGTTTCAATGGCTTTTTCTCTCAGCTCCTATGAGTCCTTGCTTATTTCTCCAGAGGCATTTCTCTCTCAGCTCTCTTAGCTTTTTTTATCCTCTTCACAAAGTACTCCAGTAAAGGATTAATTCCACCTTGAGTGGGCTGGGTCACGTCTCAATTGAAATAGCCTACCAAAGTGTCCCACCCACAATAGGTCTGCCCCCACAAGAATGGATTAAAAGAACATGGTCTTTTCTGGAATATGTAAAAGATTCAAACCAGCACAAAAAGCAACTTGGCATGTTGAGAAAAGTAGCAAGTAACTACTAAGCTTAGATAGTATCTTCCATATCAAGTTTCTCAACACTAATATCTATAGGTAAGATATGCAGAGTTGATGGATTGCTAGAAGAGATAAACAGAAAACAGTTCACAAACATCTAGTACTAATGTTATATATTTATGTTTATATTTATCATTTCATATAATACTTTGAAGATGATGGAATTATCAGAAACTCAGAGATTAAGCCAAAGATCACCAAACCAGTCATTGATAAAGCCAAGACTTGACTCATGATCTATGGATGCAAATTCCATGTTCTTTCCACTATATTCCAATGCATGAAAGAAAATCAGAGCATCCTGGTGAAGAGCTCTGAAGCACTGTACAAGGATTTTTAACTCCTTTAGGCATGCTGGATTTTTAAGACAGTATGTAAAGCAGTCCAAGTACAAAGTAATTAGATATATTTAGTGGTGATGACACCAGATCATTTTAATTTTGTGCTACAGTTGTAAGCCTGTCAAGGAGGGTGATGTAATAAAAATAAACAAATTTACTTGTGAGTGTGTAAAACATGGTATCTGGAAAGTGTTATAAATAATTTTACATGTTTTGCTTCTTTTCTCCATTTTATGGTCATTCTATAATAGAGAAGAAGTGAAAGGACTGATATGGAGATATGATATGAAGATAGACAAATATTTATAAAAGAATAATTTTTAAAATTGCTTGTGTAATTTTGTGCCCCAAAAAGCTATGTTCTTTTTTTTTTTTTAATCATCATTTTATTGAGATATATTCACATACCACGCAGTCATACAAAACAAATTGTACTTTCGATTGTTTACAGTACCATTACATAGTTGTACATTCATCACCTAAATCAATCCCTGACACCTTCATTAGCACACACACAAAAATAACAAGAATAATAATTAGAGTGAAAAAGAGCAATTGAAGTAAAAAAGAACACTAGGTACCTTTGTCTGTTTGTTTGCTTCCCCTACTTTTCTTTTTTTTTTTTTTTAATCATCATTTTATTGAGATATATTCACATACCACGCAGTCATACAAAACAAATTGTACTTTCGATTGTTTACAGTACCATTACATAGTTGTACATTCATCACCTAAATCAATCCCTGACACCTTCATTAGCACACACACAAAAATAACAAGAATAATAATTAGAGTGAAAAAGAGCAATTGAAGTAAAAAAGAACACTAGGTACCTTTGTCTGTTTGTTTGCTTCCCCTACTTTTCTACACATCGACCCATAAACTAGACAAAGTGGAGTTTGGTCCTTATGGCATTCCCAATCCCACTGTCACCCCTCATAAGCTACATTTTTATACAACTGTCTTCGAGATTCATGGGTTCTGGGTTGTAGTTTAATAGTTTCAGGTATCCACCACCAGCTACCCCAATTCTTTAGAACCTAAAAAAGGTTGTCTAAAGTGTGCGTAAAAGTGCCCACCAGAGTGATCTCTCGGCTCGTTTTGGAATCTCTCTGCCACTGAAGCTTATTTCATTTCCTTTCACATCCCCCTTTTGGTCAAGAAGATGTTCTCCATCCCACGATGCCGGGTCTACATTCCTCCCCGGGAGTCATATTCCACGTTGTCAGGGAGATTCACTTCCCTGGGTGTCTGATCCCACGTAGGGGGGAGGGCAGTGATTTCACCTTTCAAGTTGGCTTAGCCAGAGAGAGAGGGCCACATCTGAGCAACAAAGAGGCATTCAGGAGGAGACTCTTAGGCACAAATACAGGGAGGCCTAGCCTCTCCTTTGCAGCAACCGTCTTCCCAAGGGTAAAACTTATGGTAGAGGGCTCAACCCATCAAACCACCAGTCCCCTATGTCTGTGGTCATGTTAGCAACCATGGAGGTGGGGTAGGCGAATACCCCTGCATTCTCCACAGGCTCCTCAAGGGGGCACTACATCGTTTTTTTTTTTTTTTTTCCTTGTTTGTCTTTTTTCTTTTTTTCTTTTTTTTAACTTTCCCTTCTTTTTTCAAATCAACTGTATGAAAAAAAAAGTTAAAAAGAAAACAAACATACAATAAAAGAACATTTCAAAGAGACCATAGCAAGGGAGTAAGAACAAGACAACTAACCTAAGATAACTGCTTAACTTCCAACATGTTCCTACTTTACCCCAAGAAAGTTACATACTATAGCAACATTTCAGTGAACTTGTTCCTACTACATCCATCAGAAATTAACAGACCATAGTCATTTCTGGGCATCCCCAGAACGTTAAATAGCTTATCTGTTCTTCTTGGATTATTGTTCCCCCTTCCTTAATTGCTCTCTACTGCTAGTTCCCCTACATTCTACATTATAAACCATTTGTTTTACATTTTTCAAAGTTCACATTAGTGGTAGCATATAATATTTCTCTTTTTGTGCCTGGCTTATTTCGCTCAGCATTATGTCTTCAAGGTTCATCCATGTTGTCATATGTTTCACCAGATCGTTCCTTCTTACTGCCGCGTAGTATTCCATCGTGTGTATATACCACATTTTATTTATCCACTCATCTGTTGATGGACATTTGGGTTGTTTCCATCTTTTGGCAATTGTGAATAATGCTGCTATGAACATTGGCGTGCAGATATCTGTTCGTGTCACTGCTTTCCGATCTTCCGGGTATATACCGAGAAGTGCAATCGCTGGATCGAATGGTAGCTCTATCTCTAGTTTTCTAAGGAACTGCCAGACTGACTTCCAGAGTGGCTGAACCATTATACAGTCCCACCAACCATGAATAAGAGTTCCAATTTCTCCACATCCCCTCCAGCATTTGTAGTTTCCTGTTTGTTTAATGGCAGCCATTCTAACCGGTGTTAGATGGTATCTCATTGTGGTCTTAATTTGCATCTCTCTAATAGCTAGTGAAGCTGAACATTTTTTCATGTGTTTCTTGGCCATTTGTATTTCCTCTTCAGAGAACTGTCTTTTCATATCTTTTGCCCATTTTATAATTGGGCTGTCTGTACTATTGTCATTGAGTTGTAGGATTTCTTTGTATATGCAAGATATCAGTCTTTTGTCAGATACATGGTTTCCAAAAATTTTTTCCCATTGAGTTGGCTGCCTCTTTACCTTTTTGAGAAATTCCTTTGAGGTGCAGAAACTTCTAAGCTTGAGGAGTTCCCATTTATCTATTTTCTCTTTGGTTGCTTGTGCTTTGGGTGTAAAGTCTAGGAAGTGGCCTCCTAATACAAGGTCTTGAAGATGTTTTCCTACATTATCTTCTAGGAGTTTAATGGTACTTTCTTTTATATTGAGATCTTTGGTCCATTTTGAGTTAATTTTTGTGTAGGGGGTGAGGTAGGGGTCCTCTTTCATTCTTTTCGATATGGATATCCAACTCTCCCAGCCCCATTTGTTGAAAAGACCATTATGGCTCAGTTCGGTGACTTTGGGGGCCTTATCAAAGATCAGTCGGCCATAGATCTGAGGGTCTATCTCTGAATTCTCAATTCGATTCCATTGATCTATATGTCTATCTTTGTGCCAGTACCATGCTGTTTTGGCAACTGTGGCTTTATAATAAGCTTCAAAGTCAGGGAGTGTAAGTCCTCCCACTTCGTTTTTCTTTTTTAGAGTGTCTTTAGCAATTCGAGGCATCTTCCCTTTCCAAATAAATTTGATAACTAGCTTTTCCACGTCTGCAAAGTAGGTTGTTGGAATTTTGATTGGGATTGCATTGAATCTGTAGATGAGTTTGGGTAGAATTGACATCTTAATGACATTTAGCCTTCCTATCCATGAACATGGAATATTTTTCCATCTTTTAAGGTCCCCTTCTATTTCTTTTAGTAGAGTTATGTAGTTTTCTTTGTATAGGTCTTTTACATCTTTGGTTAAGTTGATTCCTAGGTACTTGATTTTTTTAGTTGCTATTGAAAATGGTATCTTTTTCTTGAGTGTCTCTTCAGTTTGTTCATTTCTAGCATATAGAAACATTACTGACTTATGTGCATTAATCTTGTATCCCGCTACTTTGCTAAATTTGTTTATTAGCTCTAGTAGGTGTATCGTTGATTTCTCAGGGTTTTCTAGATATAAGATCATATCATCTGCAAACAATGACAGTTTTACTTCTTCTTTTCCAATTTGGATGCCTTTTATTTCTTTGTCTTGCCGGATTGCCCTGGCTAGCACTTCCAGCACAATGTTGAATAACAGTGGTGACAGCGGGCATCCTTGTCTTGTTCCTGATCTTAGAGGGAAGGCTTTCAGTCTCTCACCATTGAGTACTATGCTGGCTGTGGGTTTTTCATATATGCTCTTTATCATGTTGAGGAAGTTTCCTTCAATTCCTACCTTTTGAAGTGTTTTTATCAAAAAGGGATGTTGGATTTTGTCAAATGCTTTTTCAGTATCTATTGAGATGATCAATTGATTTTTCCCTTTCGAGTTTTTAATGTGTTGTAATACATTGATTGTTTTTCTTATGTTGAACCATCCTTGCATGCCTGGAATGAACCCCACTTGGTCATGGTGTATGATTTTTTTAATGTGTCTTTGGATTCGATTTGCAAGTATTTTGTTGAGGATTTTTGCATCTATATTCATTAGGGAGATTGGCCGGTAGTTTTCCTTTTTTGTAGCATCTTTGCCTGGTTTTGGTATTAGATTGATGTTAGCTTCATAAAATGAGTTAGGTAGTGTTCCATTTTTTTCAATGTTTTGAAAGAGTTTGAGTAAGATTGGTGTCAGTTCTTTCTGGAAAGTTTGGTAGAATTCCCCTGTGAAGCCATCTGGCCCTGGGCATTTATTTGTGGGAAGATTTTTGATGACTGATTGGATCTCTTTGCTTGTGATGGGTTGGTTGAGGTCTTCTATTTCTTCTCTGGTCAGTCTAGGTTGTTCATATGTTTCCAGGAAATTGTCCATTTCTTCTACATTATCCAGTTTGTTGCCATACAGTTGTTCATAATATCCTCTTATAATTTTTTTAATTTCTTCAGGATCTGCAGTTATGTCACCTTTTTCATTCATTATTTTGTTTATATGGGTCTTCTCTCTTTTTGATTTTGTCAGTCTAGCTAGGGGCTTGTCAATCTTGTTGATCTTCTCAAAGAACCAACTTTTGGTGATATTTATCCTTTCTATTGTTTTTTTGTTCTCTATGTCATTTATTTCTGCTTTAATCCTTGTTATTTCTTTTCTTGTACTTGGTTTAGGATTGGTTTGCTGTTCATTTTCTAGCTTCTTCAGTTGATCCATTAGTTCTTTGATTTTGGCTCTTTCTTCCTTTTTAATATATGCGTTTAGTGCTATAAATTTCCCCCTTAGCACTGCTTTTGCTGCATCCCATAGGTTTTGGTATGTTGTGTTCTCATTTTCATTCGTCTCTATATATTTAGCAATTTCTCTTGCTATTTCTTCTTTAACCCACTGATTGTTTAGGAGTGTGTTGTTTAACCTCCAGGTATTTGTGAATTTTCTAAGTCTCTGATGGTTATTGACTTCTAATTGTATTCCATTGTGGTCAGAGAATGTGCTTTGAATAATTTCAATCTTTTTAAATTTATTGAGGCTTGTTTTATGTCCCAGCATATGATCTATTCTGGAGAAAGTTCCGTGAGCACTAGAAAAGTATGTGTATCCTGGTGATTTGGGATGTAATGTCCTGTAGATGTCTGTTAAATCTAATTCATTTATCAGATTGTTTAGGTTTTCAATTTCCTTATTGGTCTTCTGTCTGGTTGATCTATCTATAGGAGAGAGTGATGTGTTGAAGTCTCCCACAATTATTGTGGAAACATCAATTGCTTCCTTTAGTTTTGCCAGTGTTTCTCTCATGTATTTTGTGGCACCTTGATTGGGTGCATAGACATTTACGATTGTTATTTCTTCTTGCTGAATTGCCCCTTTTATTAGTATGTAGTGGCCTTCTTTGTCTCTCAAAACATCCCTGCATTTGAAGTCTATTTTATCTGAGATTAATATTGCTACACCTGCTTTCTTTTGGCTGTAGCTTGCATGAAATATTTTTTTCCATCCTTTCACTTTCAGTTTCTTTGTGTCCCTGTGTCTAAGATGAGTCTCTTGTATGCAACATATTGATGGTTCATTTTTTTTGATCCATTCTGCGAATCTATATCTTTTAATTGGGGAGTTTAATCCATTTACATTCAACGTTAAAACCGTGAAGGCATTTCTTGAATCGGCCATCTTATCCTTTGGATTATGTTTGCCATATTTTTCCCTCTCTCTATTAATATCCTTTATTGTACCCATACCGAATCTCTTTAGTACTGAACCTTTCTCCAAGTCTCTCTGTCCTGTCTTTGTTTCTCTGTCTGTAGGGCTCCCTTTAGTATCTCCAGTAGGGCAGGTCTCTTGTTAGCAAATTCTCTCAGCATTTCTTTGTCTGTGAAAAATTTAAGCTCTCCCTCAAATTTGAAGGAGAGTTTTGCTGGATAAAGTATTCTTGGCTGGAAATTCCTCTCACTCAGAATTTTAAATATATCGTGCCACTGCCTTCTCGCCTCCATGGTGGCTGCTGAGTAGTCACTACTTAGTCTTATGCTGTTTCCTTTGTATGTGGTGAATTGCTTTTCTCTTGCTGCTTTCAGAACTTGCTCCTTCTCTTCTATGTTTGACAGTGTGATCAGTATATGTCTCGGAGTGGGTTTTTTTGGATTTATTCTATTTGGAGTTCGCTGAGCATTTATGATTTGTGTATTTATGTTGTTTAGAAGATTTGGGAAGTTTTCCCCAACAATTTCTTTGAATACTCTTCCTAGACCTTTACCCTTTTCTTCCCCTTCTGGGACACCAATGAGTCTTATATTCGGACGTTTCATATTATCTATCATATCCCTGAGGTCCATTTCGAGTTTTTCAATTTTTTTCCCCATTCTTTCTTTTATGCTTTCATTTTCCATTCTGTCATCTTCCAGGTCACTGATTCGTTGTTCAACTTCCTCTAGTCTTGTACTATGAGTGTCCAGAATCTTTTTAATTTGGTCAACAGTTTCTTTAATTTCCATAAGATCATCCATTTTTTTATTTAGTCTTGCAATGTCTTCTTTATGCTCTTCTAGGGTCTTCTTTATTTCCTTCATATCATGTACTATGGTCTCATTGTTCATCTTTAGTTCTTTGAGTAGCTGCTCTAGGTGCTGTGTCTCTTCTGGTCTTTTGATTTGGGTGCTTGGGCTTGGGTTATCCATATCGTCTGGTTTTTTCATATGCTTTATAATTTTCTGTTGTTTTTGGCCTCGTGGCATTTGCTGACCTTGATAGGGTTCTTTTAGGGTTTGTAGACCAGTTGAAGTCCTTATCTCTAATTTATCAGATCTACAGCTTCGTGGAGTACACTTTCTCTAATTAACCAGCAGGTGGCGTCCACGAGCCACCTGTTCTCCACAAGCCAGATCTCCCCTGCTTAGCCTTTTTGGTGAGTGGGGGAGTGAGTCTTGTGGGGCCCAATTGGTGTCCCAAGCTTGCGTGTGTAGTTGGTGTTGCCTGCCCTGTATGTAGGGCGTGTTTCTGGGCAGTCGGGGAGGGGGGGTGGCCCTAACAATCAAATCTCCCTGATGATCCTAGAGTTTTAAAGCTACTGCAATAGTCTAATCCTTCAGTTCAGTCCTGCCACAGTTTGTCTCTGCCACTGACCCACAAGTCTTTGGTATTGGCGTGTGGCTCCTGAGACTTGCAAGTGGGCCCCTCTTCCAGGCTGTGCACCCCGGGTCCTCTGTTGAGGGATGACTGTGCTATGTCACAGGTGAGTGCCGTCCCCCCAGGGCAGTTCTGGGCTGCTGGGCTGTGTAGGGAGGCTCCCAGTCTGCTCAAATGATGGCTGAATGGGGCTCTGTTAATTCACACTGCTCCCCCTTCCCAGCTCTGGGACAATCAGCTGAGGTTGCAGGGAAGGCTAATGTCCACGCCCAGTTTTGTGGTGTGTGCCTGTTATTTGAAGCACTTCCGTCACACTGGGTTGTCTGGGGCAGCTCTGGGCTATGGGGCTGGCGATGGACAGGAGTGTTTCCTGTCCACCAGGATGGTGGCTGTGAGTGGACACCCCCCTTTTCTTGGGAAGTTGTGTTGTTTAGTGAATTTTCTCAGCCACTGGATTATTGCCTTTTGTCTCAGAGCTCTCTTAGTTCTGCTCTTGACTTGACGTGCCCAAATTTCAATTCTTTGAAGCTTTCTGTATTGAGCTTCTTAGAGTAATTGTTTTAGAAAAAGCAAAAAGGATTTAAAAAAAAAAAAAAAAAAAAAAAAAACGGCCCTCCTCAGAGATCTAATGGGTTATTGAAATGCTAATAGACAAAGCAACCAGGGCCATTAAGGAAAGGTGCACAGGGCAGAGAGATCAGCCTTGCTTCGGGATTTGCATATGCGTCTCAAGGCCTGATCTCCGCCCTTCCCCTTTCTTGTTCACCAGAACTCCAAAAATCCTCTGCTTTTATTTTGGAGTTTTTCGTGTTGTTTTTTTTCTATGCCTGTCTCCTCTCTGCTGGGCTGGCTGCTCTCAGAGTCTCTGGTGTCTGGTCTCAGTCTATCTATGGTTGGAGTTTGAATCAGTAGAATGAGTTTCCGATAAGAGCAGCCACTGCAATTCTCCCTTCTCCTTCCTGGAGCTGACAGCCCCTCCTCCCCCGGGACTGAGCCTGGCAGGGAGGGGCGCGGGTCCCCTGGCCGCAAAAACTTACAGATTTCGCTGATCTCAGCAGTTCCACGTTTTCATGAGTGTTGTATGAAGTATGCCCAAAGACAGATTGCTCTGTGGTGTCCAGTCCACGCAGTTCCTGGCTTTTTACCTACTTTCCTGGAGGAGTAACTAAAACATACAGCTCACCAGTCTGCCATCTTGCCCCGCCGCCATGTTCTTTTAATCCAATCTTGTGGGTGCAGACTTATTGTGCATGAGGCTTTTTTGATTAGATTATTTCAATGGAGATGTAATGGGTGAACCTGCCCATTCAAGGTGGGTCTTAATTAGTTTACTGGAGTCCTTAAGAGAGCTCAGGGTGAGAGACAGATTGCTCAGAGTTGACACAGACCCAGACTCTTGGAGATGCAGACAGAAAGACATTCAGAGATGTTAAGCCCAGAACTTGTCACAGAGAAGCTAAGTGAGAACTCAGAGACACTTAGAGAGAAAATGTCTCTGGAGACATTTTGGTGACAGCCATTGAAACAATAACCAGGAGAGAAGCTAAGAGAAGAAACCTGGCGTTTGCCCCAGAGAAGCTAAGGAATGACACCCAGATGCTTAGAGAAAAGCCCTGGGAGAAACAAGCAAGGACACGCAGGAGCTGAGAGAGAAAAGCCAAGACAGAAGCCCAGAGACATTTTGGAGAAAGCAACGTTAACAAGAAGCTAACCCTGAGAGAGGCCCAGCAGGCTCTGGCCATGTGCCTTCCCATGTGACAAAGGAAATCCAGATTACATCAGCCTTTCTTCAGAGAAGGTATCATCCTATTAATGCCTTAATTGGGACATTATCATGGCCTTAGAACTGTAAATTTGTGAACTAATAAACCTCCATTGGAAAAGCCAATCCGTTTCTGGTATTTTGCATGTTGGCAACTTTAGCAAACTGGAACATTGCTAAAGAAGAAAAATTCTTAGAGGTAAGACCAATGGAGAGTCCTGATGCTGATGATGATATCTTGCACAGAGTTGGAACTTATACATATCTTGTGTGAAGAGGTAGCTATAGTTTCTACCTTGAAGTTGGAAGAATCTGAAAAACCACCATTTGGGGAATGGGAGTGGAACATTAGATAAAAAGGGAAAGAACAGAGTGAAATGGTGCAGCTATCCTGGAAAAACAGTATGGTGGTTCTTCAAAAATTTAAACAGAGTTACCATTTGATTCAGCAATTCCACTTCTAGGTATATACCTAAGAGAATGAAAACATATTTACACCCCAAAATTTATACATAAGTATTTATAACAGCATTATTCATAATAGCTAAAAGGTGGAAACAACCCAAATGTCCATCAACTGATGAATGGATAAACAAAATGTGGTATATCCATATAATGGAATATTATTCAACCATAAGAAGGAATGAAGTACTGATAATGCTACAACATGGATGACCCTAGAAATATGCTAAGTGAAAGAAGCAAATCCTATAAAAAGACCATATATCATATGATTCCATGTTTATGAAATGAACAGAAGAGGGAAATCTATAGAGTCAGAAAGTAGGGCAATGTTTTTTTAGCGAGGAAGAGTACAGGGAGCTTAAGGAAATGGTAGTTAAAGGGTATGGGGTTTCATTTTGAGGTGATGAAAATGTTCTAAAATTGATTGTGGTGATTGTTGCACATATCCACAGATATACTAAAAACCACTGAATTGTACACTTAAATGGGTGAATTGTATGGTGAGTGAGTGAGTCAAATCTCAATAAAGCTGTAAAAAAAAAAAAAACAACAAAACACAGCGTGAAGAACTTGGAGACCAGGTCTCCTGAGCATCGTCCCAGTGTTTTTTGTTTTTCCCTTTCCTGGAAATAGGGCAATATTACTTTAAAAGATGGGAAGTTTTTCTTAAATAAATCTGATAGGTAGGTGTGTCTCCACTTTAGCACTTCAGAGTGGCAGAGCTGTTATGAAAGTAGCCATAAACTAACCCTTGAAATAAAATAGAAAGTGTTGAGAAGATAGCACAGAGTCTCCTCTGGTTCTATCCCAAGTCTAAAGGTTCTGTCTAGTCAGGAGAGTGTTCTTCAGTTGGTCCTGGATACCTGTACATGACCCAGGTCTATCCCAATCTAAATTTGTACTCCAAATGTCTAGACCATAACTGTACAGATATCGGGAAGATGATGAAAAACTACTCATACAAATCTTATCTTTGCTCAAACTGTATGCTTAGGGAATTTATGTGTCAGTTATAACAAAGGAGAGAAAACAGTTTGTTCTCATGCCAGTGCTCTAAGTGACATAACTAAAAGGCAAGAGCAGAATGATGCATAATAGACCCTGAAGGAAGAGAAGAGTTACCCATCTGGTTTTAAAACAAGAGACAAACCCAATCACAGGTTCTAGGTTTTATCTAGCACTGGCTCATTTTCTTTCCCTTCGGTCCCTTCTGATTTGGGGGCAGGCTCTAGAAGACTTTCAGTGTGCTTGCTCTCTTTGACATTGTATTCAAGGCAAGTCATAGGGAAAGCAGACCCCCTACTCTAAGAGACTGAACTTGCCTACCTCTTGAAAGATTTGCCTATTCCATAAAAAGCTGTCAGATCAGGCAGTTTTTAAACATCCTCTTTATCACAGTCAAGTCTCAAAAGTCCTCTATGGTTTTCAGGCTCATCCCTCACCCAGAGTAAGAGCACAGCCAGGCCCTGCCTCTCCTCAGGGAGACACTTTGTTTTTTTCAGTCAACAACACACTTTCAGTCAACAACACCCTACCAAACTCCCTCTCTAGGATTGTAAAACACATTGGATTAGAGTTCCCAGAGGATGGGGACATGAGCCAGGAAGGAGTGTTTTGTATGTTCCATCTTTCTCCTAAGGGTCTTCGGTTCTCTATTGTTTTCTCATATGTCTGAGGGAAAGTTAGCGAAAGGGGAGTCAGCTTCAGTCAATGAGAACCAGGTTTGGAGTGCGAGGCCAGGAACACGCTGAACTCATGCTGGTAATGGACTATCCAGCAGACCAAGAGGTCAGTTGACCCTTGTTTTTAGACTTTGTTTTAGAACCTTACTCTCATTAAGATTTTTACAGATAGCTCAAGGCCATCCAGTTAGAGTATAACTAAACTATACATAAGTGTATTAAAGAAGAAATTCAGAAGCTGGTTGGAAACTATCATGGTGAGAAATGTGTATCTATATTTTCACTGGAATAGGTTTTGTATGTGTGTCCAAGGAACTTCTGGTTTCTGATTGGCTGAACTGCAACAGTGGTTTCTGATGGGAAACCACTACCAGAACCATGGGATTGGAGAGGAGAAAAACAGATTTTGAAAAACATGGGGTATTATTTGGGGAACCATAAATCTGTAATAAAAGTATGCCAAATGGAAAAAATAAAACCTTAAAAGCATTGGAAGAAAGCATGGATTAATTTTTATAATTTTGAATTGAAGAGACCCTTTTAAGCTTGTCATGAAATCCAGAAGTCATGAAGGAAAAGGCTGATAAATATGATAACATAAACAATTAATATAACCCTAAACTAAAAATTAACATAAACCAAATTAAAAATTTCTAAAATTTCTTTAATGTACAGAGATCATTCTTATACCAAATTAAAAATTAACAGCCTAATAGGAAAATGGGAAAAGGACAGAAAACACAATTCATTCATTTATACAATATGTATTTTTTTGAATGCTTCATTTATACCAGGCATGCTTCTAGGTAATGGAAATGCAGCTTCACAAACAACAGCAACAATGACAAAAAGAAATAAATACCAAAGGTTAATACACATAATAAAATTTCATTTATAATAATATAAATACAAATTGTTTAAAAGTTGAAATGCTATTTTCACTTACTATATTGGCAAAGATTAAGCTTAAAACAGGCAAGGCTGAGGGGATAGAGGCATCAATATATACTAATGAAGAAGTATAAATTGGTAGCATCTTTTTAGAAGACTTTTTCTTATTCCTTTAAAAACATCTGATTTATGGATAAAAAACAAGTAGATAAAAACACAAGGCTTAACTATATGCTGCCTATCAAAAAAACCTAATTAAATATAAAGACTCATATAGGTTAAAAGTAAAGGGATGGATCCTCAACAAAGTACTCGGAAATAGAATCTAGCAGCACTTTAAAAGAATTACATACCATGGCCAAGTGGATTTTATTCCAGGTATGCAAGAGTGGATAAACACAAGAAAATCAATTAATGTAATACACCACATCAATAAATCAAAGGAGGAAAAACCACATGATCATTGTAATCAATGCAGAAAAGGCATTTGACAAAATTCAACATCCTTTCTTGATGAGAAAACATTTCAAAGGATACGAATAGAAGGAAACTTCCTCAACATGCTAAAGGGAATATATGAAAAACCCACAGCTAACACATACTCAAAGGGGAAAGACAGAAAGCTTTCCCTCTAAGATCAGGAACAAAACAAGGATGCCCAGTGTCACCATTATTATTCAACATTGTGCTTGAAGTTCTGGCTAGAGCTATTAGGCAAGAAAAAGAAATAAAAGATATCCAAATTGGAAAAGAAGAAGTAAAACATTCACTGTTTGCTGATGACATGATCCTATATTTAGAATATCCCAAAAAATCTACAGTAAAAGTACTAGAGTTAATAAATGAGTACAGCAAAGTGGTAGGATACAAGATCAACACACAAAAATAAGTAGTGTTTCTATACACTAGTGGGGAGAAATCTGAGTAGGAAATAGAGAAAAAAAAACTCCGTTTACAATAGCAACCAAAAGAATCTGATATTTAGGAATAAATTTAACCAGGGACATAAAATACCTATACACAGAAAACTACAAAAAAAAAAAAATTGCTAAAAGAAATCAAGGAAGACCTAAATAAATGGAAGGACATACCATGTTCATGGATTGGAAGACTAAATATAGTTAAGATGTCAATTCTAGCCAAATTGATTTATAGTTTAATGCAATACCAATTAAAATCCCAAGAACTTACTTTGCAAAAATAGAAAAACCAAAATCAAATTTATTTGGAAAGGCAAGGTGCCCTGAATAACTAAAAATATTTTGAGAAAGAAAAATTAAGTGGGAGGTCTCACACTACCTTATAGGTATACTGACCAATGGAACTGAATTGAGTGCTCAGAAATAGACCCTCTCATCTATGGAAAATTGATCTTTGATAAGGCAGTCAAGTCAACTCAACTGGGACAGAGCAGCCTCTTCAACAAATGGTGTTTTGAGACCTAGATATCCATATCCAGAAGAATGAAAGAAGATCCTATCTCACAACTTATACAAAAATTAACTCAACCATTAGAGCTAAAACAATAAAACTTTTAGAAGAAAATGTAGGGAAGTATTTTAAAGATCTTTGATAGGAAGTGTGTACCAGTTTGTATATATTATGTCCCCCAGAAAAAGCCATGTTCTTTGATGCAATCTTGTGGGGGCAGACATATTAGTGGGGATTAAGTTGGAACATTTGGATTAGGTTGTTTCCATGGAAATCTGCCCCACCCAAATATGGGTGATAACTCTGATTGGATAATTTCCATGGAGGTGTGGCCCAGCCCATTTAGCATGGGCCTTAATTAGTTTACTGGAGTGCTATATAAGCTCAGACAGAGGAGTGAGCTTGCTACAGCCAACAGGGACACTTTGAAGAATGCAGAGGAGCAGAGAGAGGAACTGCAGTTTACAGAGACATTTTGGAGATGGCCTTTGAAAGCAGACTTTTGCTCTGGAGAAGCTAATAGAGGACAAATACCCCAAGACCAACTGAGAGTGAAATTTTGGAGAGAAGCTGAAGCCTAGAGAGGAACATCCTAGGAGAAAGCCATTTTGAAACCAAAACTCTGCAGCAGACAGCAGCCATGTGCCTTCCCAGCTAACAGAGGTTTTCCAGACACCACTGGCCATCTTCCAGTGAAGGTACCTGATTGTTGATGTGTTATCTTGGACACTTTATGGCCTTAAGACTGTAACTCTGTAACCAAATAAACCCCCTTTATAAAAGCCGATCCATTTCTGGTGTTTTGTATTCCAGCAGCATTAGCAAACTAGAACAGTCTTTGGTACCAGAGAAGTGGTGTGCTGCTGAGTTTACAAATAACAAACATGTTGAAACAGCTTTTTAAATGGATAGGGGGAAGATTCTGGAAGAATTGTGAGGAACTTGATAGAAAAGGCCTAAACTGCTTTGAAGAGACTGTGGAAATATGGACTCTAAAGATACTTCTGATGAGGCCTTGAGCAGAAATGATGGATATTTAATTGCAAACTGGAAGAAAGGTGATCCTTGTTTTAAAGTGGCAGAGAATTTGGCAAAATTGAGTCCTGGTGTTGGATGGAAGGCAGAATTTGAAAGTGACAACCTGGAATATTTAGATGATGAGATCTCCAAGCAAAATACAGAAGAACTAGCCTGTCTTTTACTTGCAGCTTATAGTAAAATGCAAGAGGACAGAGATAAGCTGAGAAATGAACTCTTGGTTTCAAAGAAACCAGAAATTGATGGCCTGGAAAACTCTGGGCTTCCAGGGGTGAAACCCCAGAAGCTACAGCCCAACATGAGGATGTAACCAAACATGGAACGCAGCCACCATTTCAGTACAAGCCAAGATTGGAGAAGGAGTTAAGCAGAAAGGATTTGTGGAGTCCTATTTTCTGATGGCTTTGACCCCTGTGTGCTTCATGCGAAGCCAACAGAACTTTTGTGAGCTCTTTATAGGCAGAACTGCTGTTGGTTGGGACTGGAGGAGACCAATAAGGAACAAATTGAAGGAAAAATTTCTTCAGAGACAGAGCCATGGAGGTTGAGGTCTGGAGTAAAGAGGTCTCAGGCTGGGAAAGCAGAGTGGCCCACATGCATGGAAAGGGTGAGTTTGCCCCAGAGGGCAAGAGTGGGCCTTCCACCTCGATGTTCAGGAAAGGTTTTGCCAACTCAGACCTCAAAGAAAGTGGAGCACATTCCCAGGGGACTGGGGAGAGCCTGGCCACCACCCCACTGTTCTGAAGGGGTTGAGCATGTGCCCCAGAGATGGAAGAGAATCCAGGTGCTGCCCCAATGTTTGAAGAGGGTGGGGCCGAGGTGGTCTCCCCAATGTGTGGATATGTTGGAGCACTCACCCCAGCATTTGGAGAGAAAAGGGCTGCCAAAAAGCCCTTAGGAAGGGTTAGACTCTCCCTCTCTCAAGCCCCAAGGGTACAACATCATTCTGTTAATGACTCTCAAAATTTTGAAATCTAATGGAGTTTGTTCTGTGGGTTTTAGGAATTATTTTGGTCCCTTAAACCCTGTTTTCCTTTCAGTTTCTCCTTATGGCAATGGGAATGTTTACCCTATGACTGTCCCTCCTTTGTATATAGGAAGCTTATAATTTGTTCTAAGTTTCACAGGTACAGAGCCTGAGGGGAATTTTGCTTTCAGACAGACCACACCTGTAAATGATTTAATGGTATCTTGTACTTAACTATTGTTACTGAAATGATTTAAGTTTCTGTGACATTGTGATGGGATGAATGTATTTTGAATATGGAAAGATCATGTTTTTCTGGTGTCCAGGGGGTGGAATGTACCAGTTTGTATATATTATGTCTCCCAGAAATAGCCATGTTCTTTGATGCAATCTTGTGGGGGCAGACATATTAGTGGGGATTAACTTGGAATGTATGGATTAGGTTGTTTCCATGGAAATGTGCCCCACCCAAATGTGGGTGATAACTCTGATTGGATAATTTCCATGGAGATGTGGCCCTGCCCGTTCAGCATGGGCTGTGATTAGTTTACTGGGGCACTTTATAAGCTCAGACAGAAGGAGCGAGCTTGCTACAGCCAAGAGGGACACTTTGAAGAATGCAGAGGAGCTGAGAGAGGAACTGCAGTTTACAGAGACATTTTGGAAACGGCCTTTGAAAGCAGACTTTTGCTCCAGAGATGCTAAGAGAGGACAAATGCCCCAAGAGCAACTGAGAGTGACATTTTGGAGAGAAGCTGAAGCCTGGGGAGGAACACCCTGGGAGAAAGCCATTTTGAAATCAGAACTCTGGAGCAGATGCCAGCCACGTGCCTTCCCAGCTAACAGAGGTTTTCCAGACACCATTGGCCATCTTCCAGTGAAGGTACCTGATTGTTGATTTGTTACCTTGGACACTTTATGGCCTTGTGACTGTAACTCTGTAACCAAATAAACCCCCTTTATAAAAGCCGATCCGTTTCTGGTGTTTTGCATTCCAGCAGCATTAGCAAATTAGAACAAGGTGGTTTCCTAGACCTTATACCCAAAGCATGAGCAATGAAAGAAGAAATAGATAAACGGGATCTCCTCAAAATTGAATACTTTTGTGAATCAAAGGACTTTGTCAGGAAAGTAAAAGGCAGCCTTCACAATGGGAGATAATATATGGAAACCACATATCAGATAAGATCCAGAATATATAAAGAGATCCTACAACTCAACAACAAAAAGACAAACAACCCAACTAAAAATTGGACAAAAGATATGGACAGACACTTTTCTGAAGAGGAAATATGAATGGCTCAAAAACATATGACAAGATGCTCAACTTCACTAGCTATTAGGGAAATGCAAATCAAAACCACAATGAGATATCATCACATACCTACTAGACTGGCCATTATAAAAACAAATAAACAAATAATAAAAACAGAAAATTACAACTATAGGAGAGGATGTGGAAAAAGAGGTATACTTATTCACTGTTGGTGGGAAGGTAGAATGGTGCAACTGCTCTGGAAGGCAGTTTGGTTGTTCCTCAGGAGGCTAAGTATAGAATTTCCATATGATCCAGCAGTTCCATTACTAGGTGTATCTTCAGAGGAACTGAAGGCTTGGACACAGACATTTGTACACTGATGTTTATAGCAGCATTATTCACAATTGCCAAAAGTTAGAAACAGCCCAAATGTCCATCAAATGAATAGATAAATAAACTGTGGTATACACATATGATGGACTATTATGCCACTGTAAGACAGAATAGAGTCATGACACATGCAACAATGTGAATGGACCTTTAGGGAAATAGGTTGAGTGATATTAGCCAGAAACAAAAGGACAAATACTGTATGGTCTCATTAATATGAACTAACTATAATGAGCAAATTCTGAGAGTTAAAGTTAAGAACACAGGTTATCAGGAGGTAGAAAGAGGGTAGAGATTGGGCACTTGATGCTGAAGGAGTACAGAATGTTCAACAGGATTATGCCAGTTTGGATATATTATGTCCCCCAGAAAAGCCATTCTTTAGTGCAATCTTGTGGTGGCATATTGATTAGTCTGTTGATTAGGGTGGAACCTCTGATTGAATTATTTCCAATAAGGTATGGACCCCATCAACTCAGGGTGGGTCTTAATTAGATCACCAGAGCAGAGAGCAGAGAGGACAAAATGTCCCCAAGAGAAGCTGAGAGAGATAGTTTGCAGAGAAGCTAAGATATGTAATCCAGAGTTTGCCCCCAGGTGAAGCTAAGCACTGACACAAACCCTGGCCATTGGAGATGCTTGAAGATGCAGACAGAAGGACATCTGGAGATGCTAATTAATGAAAGACAAGCCCAGAGACATTTTGGAGAAAGCCATTTTGAAGCCAGAATCCAGGAGCAATGGGTCAGCAGACTCCAGCCATGTGACTTCCCATCTAAAAGATGTGTTCTGGACACCATCAGCCTTTCTTCAGTGAAGGTATCCTCTTGTTGATGCCTTAGTTTGGACACTTTTATGGCCACAGAACTGTAAATTTGAAACTCAGTAAATCCCCCTTATAAAAGCCAATCCATCTCTGGTATTTCGCATAATGGCAGCATTAGCAAACCGGAACAAATTTTGGTACCAGAGAAGTGGGTGCTGCTGAGTTTGCAAATAACAAACATGTTGGAATGCATTTTCAAAATGGATAAGGGAAAGATTCTGGAAGAATTGTGAGGAGCTTGATAGAAAAGACTGTTGGTAGAAATGTGGACACTAAAGATACATCTGATGAGGCCTTAAACAGAAATGATGAATGTGTCATTGCAAACTGGAGGAAAGGTAATCCTTATTTTAAAGTGGCAGAGAAATTTGGCAAAATTGAGTCCTGGTGTAGAATGCAAGGCAGAATTTGAAAGCAATGAGCAGAATACTTAGCTGAAGAGATCTCTAAGCTAATATAGAAAATGCAGCCTGGCTTCTCCTTGCAGCTTATAGTAAAATGCAAGAGGAAAGAGATAAGCTGAGAACTGAACTCTTGGGTACAAAGAAACCAGAAACTGATGGTCTGGAAAACTCTGGGCTTCCAGAAAGTGAAACCCCAGAAGCTACAGCCCCACTTGAGAATTTAACAAAACCTGCAACCAGCCAATCATTTCAAAACAAGCCAGGATTGGAGACGGAGTTATCCAGAAAGGATGTGTGGAAAGTCTTATTGTCTGATGGTTTGGATTTCTGTATGCTGCATGCCAAGCCAACAATTTTTTTTGTGAGATCTGTATAAATGGAACCACTGCCAGTCTGGACTAAAAGGGACAGAAAAGGGACAGATTGAAGGAAAAATTTCTTCAGAGAAAGTATGACTATGGGAGCCAAGGTCTGAAGCCAAGAAACCTCGGGCAAGGGAGCAGAGCAACCCATGCACGTGGAAAGGGTGAGTTTGCCCTGGAGGCAGAGGGTGGGCCTTCCGCCTCAATGCTCCGGAAGAGTGCCACTGCCCCAGGCCTCAGAGGGAGTAGAGCACATTCCCTGGGAATTGGGGAGAGCCTGGCCACCACTCCATAGTTCTGAATGGGTTGAACATGTGTCCTGGAGATGGAAGAGGGTCCAGATGCCACCCTGATGCTTGAGGAGGGTGGTGCCAAGAAAAAGGTGGTCTCCCCAATGCATGGATATGTTTGAGCACTCACCCCAGCATTAGGCCACAGTAACATTGTAATATTGTACCATTAATTGTAACAAAGGTAAATACCAAAGCTAAATATCAATAAGAGAAGGAAATAAGGGAGGGGAATGGGATTCTTCTTGTTGTTTCCTCTTTTTAAAATTTTTTTATTCTTTTTTTTCCTCTTCTTTCTTTGTGGATGGAATGGAAGTGTTCTCATGTAGACTGTGGTTGTGAATGCATAACTATGTGATTATACTAGGAGCTACTGATTGTTCACTTAGGATGGATTCTATGGCGTGTGAATAAAACTGTTTAAAAAATAAACAGAAAGATACAAGTGCTGGAGAAGAGGTGGAGATAGAAATATACCTATTCACTGTTGGTAGGGAAGTACAATGGTGAGCCACTCTGGAGGGCAATGTGGTAGTTTCACAGGAGGCTAAGTATAGGGTTGCCATATGATTCTGCAACCCATTATTTGGTACATGCTTGGAAGTACTGAAAGCAGGGACATAAATACACATTTTCACACTGGTGTTTATGGTGACAGTATTCATGATTTGCAATGGAAGGAGGTGGCCTAGGGTACAGTGGTGAATGGAAGGGCAAACTGTGGCATATACCACATATATTGAGAGGCTGCAAGAAGGAATGAAGTTGTGAGGCATGCAACTAGATGAATGAAACTTGAGGACAGTTTGTTGAGTGAAATAATCCAGAAATGAAAGGACAAATATTGCAAGGACTCACTAATATAAACTAACTATAATGAACAAATGCTGAAAATTGAATTTGAGAGCATAGGTTACCAGAGGATAGAACATGGTCAGAGATTGGGCAATTGAAGATCCAGGAGTATAGAATGTTCAATAAGGATTACTGTAAAGGTTCCTAAGTTGTAAGCCCTTACAGCAGTTACAACTATTCCTGAGTTTTAACTGTTATTTAAGAGATGTGTGCCAGTTTGAATGTATTATGTCCCCCAAATGCCATTATCTTTGATGTAATCTTGTGTGGGCAGACATATCAGTGTTAATTAGACTGTAATTCTTTGAATGTTTCCATGGAGATGCACCCCACCCAACTGTGGGTGATGACTCTGATTGGATAATTTCCATGGAGGTGTTGACTCACCCATTTAGGGTGGGTCTGAATTAAATTACTGGAGCACTATATAAGATCAGACAGAAGGAGCAAGCTGCCACAGCCAAGAGGGACTCTGAAGAATGCACAGGAGCTGCAGATGAGAGACGGTTTGAGAATGGCTGTTGAAAGCAGACTTTTGCTCCAGAGAAGCTAGGAGAGGAAAAACACTCTGAGAGCAACTAAGAGTGATGTTTTTGAGGAACAGCAGCCTAGAGAGGAACATCCTGGGAGAAAGCCATTTTGAAACCAGAACTTTGGAGCAGACACCAGTGACGTGCCTTCCCAGCTAACGGAGGTTTTCTGGACACCATTGGCCATCCTCCAGTGAAGGTACCCGATTGCTGATGTGTTACCTTGGACACTTTATGGCCTTAAGACCGTAACTGTGTAACCAAATAACCCCTCTTTTATAAAAGCCAATCCATCTCTGGTGTTTTGCATTCTGGCAGCATTAGCAAACTAGAACAGATCTTGGTACCAGAAGTGGGGTGGTTCTTGAGAAACACAATCTTAAAATGGGCTTTTACAATTTGTTTTCTGCTCTGATTAGATTCAAAGGCACTAATGACTCTATTTCCAACAATCAAGAGGGCACTGACAGTCCATGGCATGAGTTGGCAAAGTAGATATGCAAAATAGCACCATTTGATTCTCCTAATCATACTCTAGTATGAAGCAAGGCTTTGGGTGACAGTGTTTTCGACATCTTCACAGAGTTTTGCAGAATTAAGAGGTATAATGATGTTGGCTGGCTGCTCTTAGATACTTTGGATAAAGTTGTAAGAGAAAGGAATGAGCTAAAGGCTTCAAATTCAAAATTTAAATGCCGTATGACAGATGTAAAGGTTTCTATGTGTGCCATGAAAGCAAATCTTATTTCCTGTGCCCGCAGACTTGAAGTTTCTGAAAACTAGACGCAGACTGTGTGCTACTCATTGCATGAGTAGCAGATTTACAATGTAAACTAAAATCTCAACCTCTCACCGCGTCTGCTGTTAAAGTAAAGGCATTGATTGGAAAAGAATGGGATCCAGAAACTTGGGATGGGGACATATGGATTGATAATAATGGCAGTGAGGACATTGGAACCCTGGATTCTGCTGAGTCATTATTAGATTTACCTGTAGAGGGCTGTCCTGAGGAAACAAATTCCCCACCTCCAGTCTGCCCCAAGGAGCCTGCCATCCAACCCCCACCTAAAGAGATTAACCCTTCAGTGCCTGCTAATCCTGTAACCACCTCCCCTGAGGAAGCAGTCCTCACTCCTCTGTCTGGAGAGATTAATTCTATTTTAAGAGATGAAACTGCAACAGAATGTCCTGAGGTAAATGGCTTGAGGGATAATTCTAACTCTTTTCATGACCCACCCCCACCACCAGTCTTTGCTTCAAGACCTATAACTAGACTAAAGTCCCAACAGGCCCCGAAGGGTGAGGTACAAAGTGTGACCCATGAAGAAGTATGCTATACTCCAAAAGAACTGGATGAGTTTTCCAACTTATACAGACAGAAACCAGGGGAATATGTGTGGGACGGATATTAAGGATGTGGCATAATGGTGGAAGGAATATAAGGTTGGATCAGTCTAAATTTACTGATATGGCCCCACTAAGCAGAGATTCTGCATTCAATGTTATAGCTCAAGGGATTAGAAAGGGTGTTAACAATTTGTTTGGGTGGCTGGCTGAAACATGGATCAAAAGGTGCCTGGCATTACTAGAGGTTGAAATGCCAGAACTTCCCTGGTACAATGTGGAGGAGGAGACTCAAAGGCTTAGAGAGATTGGAATGTTAGAGTGGATTTATCATGGAAGACCTGCTCACACACCCCTGGAATGTCCAGAGGACACATCTTTTACTAGGACTGTGAGGAATAAATTTGTGAGACTAGATCCATCATCCCTGAAGAGCTCTGTAGTCGCCCTTCTCTGTAGGTCAGATATTACTGTAGGAACTGCTGTCACTGAGCTGGAATCCTTAAACACAATGGGGATAATCAAGTCCTGAGTCGGCAGAAGCCAAGTGGCTGCAGTTAATCGCCACAGACAAGGCGGGCATGGCTACCATAGTGGAAAACAGGCTCAATGCAGCAATCAAAATAATATGACTCGCAGAGACTTATGGTGTTGGCTAGCGGATCATGGAGTACCAAGTAGTAAAATAGATGGGCAATCAATTAATTTCTTGTTTGAACTATATAGGCAGAAGAATTCTAGGTCATGTGAACAAAGGTCTCCCTTGAATTACAAAAACAGAGTCATGGCCCCTTAATCAATTCCCTGACTTGAGACAGTTTACAGATCCAGAGCCCCTTGAATGAAGGGAAGGCTGGTTACCCTTGGGGAAGGACCCTGTTACACTGCCAAAAATTTGTACTGTTAATCTTCCTCCCAGCCTTCCCCTGGGGGACCTACCACCTTTTACCAGGGTAACTGTGCATTGGGGAAAAGGATATGATCAGATATTTTGTGGATTATTAGACACTGGTTCAGAAGTGACATTAATTCCCAGAGACCCAAAATGTCACTCTGGTCCACCAGTCAGAGTTGGGGCTTACGGAGTTTTAGCTCAGGTCCATCTCATAGTGGGTCCTGTGGGTCCCCGGACCCATTCTCTGGTTATTTCCCCAGTGCCAGAATGCATAATTGGAATAGACATACTCAGCAACTGGCAGAATCCTCACATTGGTTCCCTGACTCCTGGAGCAAGGGCTATTATGGTGGGAAAGGCCAAGTGGAAGCCACTAGAACTTCCCCTGCCTAGCAAAACAATAAACCAGACGCAATTACAGATTCCTGGAGGGATTGCAGAGATTAATGCCACTCTTAAGGACTTGAAGGATGCAGGGGTGGTGATTCCCACCACATCCCCATTCAACTCTCCTATTTGGCCTGTGCAGAAAACAGATGGATCTTGGAGGATGGCAGTGGATTATCATAAGCTTAACCAGGTGGTGACTCCAATTGCAGCTGCTGTTCCAGATGTGGTATCATTGCTTGAGCAAATCAACACATCCCCTGGTACCTGGTATGCAGCTATTGATCTGGCAAATGCTTTTTTCTCAATTGTAGTCAGTAAGGACCACCAGAAACAGTTTGCATTCAGCTGGCAAGGCCAGCAGTTTACATTCACTGTGCTACCTCAGGGTTATATCAACTATCCAGCCCTATGTCATAATATTGTCCGCAGGGATCTTCATTGTTTCTCCCTCCCACAAGACATCACACTGGTCCATTATATTGATGATATCATGTTGATTGGACCTAGTGAGCAAGAAGTAGCAACTACTATAGATTTGTTGGTGAGGTATTTGCATGGCAGAGGATGGGAGATAAATCCAACAAAAATACAGGGGACTTCCACCTCAGTAAAATTTCTAGGTGTCCAGTGGTGTGGGGCCTATCGAGATATTCCTTCTAAGGTTAAGGATAAGCTGTTGCATCTGGCCCCTCCTATGACCAAAAAAAAGGCACAATGCTTAGTTGGCCTCTTTGGATTTTTGAGACAACATATTCCTCATTTAGGTGTGCTACTCCGGCCCATTTATTGAGTGACCAGAAAAGCTTCTAGTTTTGATTGGGGACCGGAACAAGATGAGGCTCTGCGACAGGTCCAGGCTGCTGTGCAAGCTGGTCTGCCACTTGGACCATATGATCTAGCTGACCCAATGGTGCTAGAAGTGTCAGTGGCAAATAGAGATGCTGTTTGGAGCCTTTGGCAGGCTCCTATAGGAGAATCACAACACAGGCCCTTAGGATTTTGGAGTAAAGCTTTACCATCCTCTGCAGACAGTTCTGCCACCCCAACATCTCCACTTGAGAAATAGCTGTTGGCCTGCTACTGGACTTTAGTAGAGACAGAACGCTTAACCATGGGCCACCAAGTTACCATGAGACCTGAGTTACCTATCATGAGCTGCGTATTGTCTGACCTACCAAGCCATAAAGTTGGGCATGCACAGCAGCACTCCATCATAAAATGGAAATGGTATATTCAAGATAGAGCTTGAGCAGGTCCTCAAGGTACAAGTAAGTTACATGAGGAAGTGGCCCAAATGCCCATGGCCCCCACTCCTTCCACCTTACCTTCTCTTTCCCAGCCCACAGCTATGGCATCTTGGGGAGTTCCTTACAATCAGTTGACTGAGGAAGAGAAAACTCAGGCCTGGTTTACAGATGGTTCTGCATGATATGCAGGCACCACCCAAAAGTGGAGAGCTGCAGCACTGCAGCCCCTTTCTGGGATGTCCCTGAAGGACAGTGGTGAGGGGAAATCCTCCCAGTGGGCAGAACTTTGAGCAGTGCACCTAGTTCACTTTTCTTGGAAGGAGAACTGGCCAGAGGTGCATTTGTATACTGATTCCTGGGCTGTTGCTAATGGTTTGGCTGGATGGTCAGGGACTTAGAAGGAAAATGATTGGAAGATTGGTGACAAAGAAGTCTGGGGAGGGGGTATGTGGATAGACCTTTCTGAGTGGGCAAACAACATGAAGATATTTGTGTCCCATGTGAATGTTCACCAGAGGGTGACTTCAGAAGAAGATTTTAATAACCAGGTGGATAAAATGACCTGTTTGGTGGATACCAATCAGCCTCTTTCCCCAGCAACTCCTGTCATTGCCCAATGGGCTCATGAACAAAGTGGTCATGGCAGTAGGGATGGAGATTATGCATGGGCTCAGCAACATGGACTTCCACTCACCAAGGCTGACCTGGCCACAGCCACTGCTGAGTGTCCAGTCTGCCAGCAGCAGAGACCCACATTCAGTCCCCAATATAGCGTCATTCCCCAAGGTGATCAGCCTGCTACCTGGTGGCAGGTTGATTACATTGAACCACTTCCACCATGGAAGGGGCAGCAATTTGTTCTTACTGGAATAGACACATACTCCGGATATGGGTTTGCCTTCCCTGCACAACATGCTTATGCCAAAACTACCATCCATGGACTTACAGAATGCCTTATCCACCATCATGGTATTCCACACAGCATTGTTCATACCAAGGAACCCACTTCACAGCAAATGAAGTGAGGGGATGGGTACATTGATTCTGTTTCCCTAGAGAATCCTAACTAATACAACTTGGTACCAGAAATGGGGTGCTGCTGAGTTTACAAATACCAAACATTTTGGTATTGTTTTAAAGTGGCAGATTTTTCCAAGATCTTTATAGACAGAGCCGCTGCCAGTCTGGACAGGAGGAGACAGACAAGGAACAAATTGAAGGAAAAATTTCTTCAAAGACAGAGCCATGGAGGTTGAGGTCTGGAGTCAAGAGGTCTTGGGTTGGGAGAGCAGAGCAGCCCACATTCATGGAAAGGGTGAGTTTGCCCTGG
The DNA here is from genome assembly GCF_015220235.1 of Choloepus didactylus. Lineage (NCBI taxonomy): Eukaryota > Metazoa > Chordata > Mammalia > Pilosa > Megalonychidae > Choloepus > Choloepus didactylus. The sequence continues at coordinate 140,413,514 of NC_051310.1, read as the reverse complement.
AGGACAAGGGCAGGCCTTCTGCCTCGATGCTCAGGAAATGTTCTGCCACCCCAAGCCCCAAAGAGGGTGTAGCACATTCCCAGGGAATTGGGGAGAGCCTGGCTGCCACCCCACTGTTTTGAAGGGGTTGAGTGTGTGCCCTGGAGATGGAAGGGAAGCTGGGTGCTTCCCCAATATTTGAGGAGGGTGGGGGCAAGAAGGTGGTCTCCCCAATGTGTGGCTATGTTGGAACACTTACCCAAGTGTTTGCAGAGGAAAGGGCTACCACAAAGGCCCTTAGGATGGGTTAGACTCCCACTCTCTCAAGCCCCAAGGATGCAACATCATTCTGTTAATGACTCTCAGACTTTGAAATCTAATGGAGTTTGTCTTGTGGGTTTTAGGAACTGTTTTGGTCCTGTTAACCCTGTTTTCCTTACTGTTTCTGCTTATGGCAATGGGAGTGTTTATCCTGTGAATGTCCCTCTTTTGTATATTGGAAGCACATAACTTGTTCTAAGTTCATAGATCCACAGCTAAAGGAAAATTATGTCTTAGGACTGACCACGCCTATAACTGATTTTGATGGAGTCTTGTACTTAACTATTGTTACTGAAATGATTTAAGTTTCTGTGATACTGTTGTGGGATGAATGTATTTTGTATATGGAAAGATAATGTCATTTTGGGGTCCAGGGGGTGAAATGTGCCAGTTTGAATGTATTATGTCCCCCAAATGCCATTATCTTTGATGTAATCTTGTGTGGGCAGATGTATCAGTGTTAATTAGATTGTAATTCTTTGAGTGTTTCCATGGAGATGCGCCCCACTCAACTGTGGGTGATGACTCTGATTGGATAACTTCCATGGAGGTGTTGACCCACCCATTCAGGGTGGGTCTGAATTAAATTACTGGAGCACTATATAAGATCAGACAGAGGAGGCGGGGCAAGATGGTGGACTGGTGAGCTGTATGTTTTAGTTACTCCTCCAGGAAAGTAGGTAGAAAGTCAGGAACTGCGTGGACTGGACACCACAGAGCAATGTGACTTTGGGCATACTTCATACAACACTCATGAAAACGTGGAACTGCTGAGATCAGCGAAATCTGTAAGTTTTTGTGGCCAGGGGACCTGCACCCCTCCCTGCCAGGCTCAGTCCCATGGGAGGAGGGGCTGACAGCTCCAGGAAGGAGAAGGGAGAACTGCAGTGGCAGCCCTTATCGGAAACTCATTCTACTGATCCAAACTCCAACCATAGATAGACCGAGACCAGACACCAGAGAATCTGAGAGCAGCCAGCCCAGCAGAGAGGAGACAGGCATAGAAAAAAACAACACGAAAAACTCCAAAATAAAAGCGGAGGATTTTTGGAGTTCTGGTGAACATAGAAAGGGGAAGGGCAGAGCTCAGGCCCTGAGGCTCATATGCAAATCCCGAAGAAAAGCTGATCTCTCTGCCCTGTGGACCTTTCCATAATGGCCCTAATTGCTTTGTCTCTTAGCATTTCAATAACCCATTAGATCTCTGAGGAGGGCCCTTTTTTTTTTTTTTTTAAATCCTTTTTTTCTTTTTCTAAAACAATTACTCTAAGAAGCCCAATACAGAAAGCTTCAAAGACTTGCAATTTGGGCAGGTCAAGACAATAGCAGAACTAAGAGAGCTCTGAGACAAAAGGCAATAATCCAGTGGCTGAGAAAATTCACTAAACACCACAACTTCCCAAGAAAAGGGGGGTGTCTGCTCACAGCCATCATTCTGGTGGACAGGAAACACTCCTGTCCATCACCAGCCCCATAGCCCAGAGCTGCCCCAGACAACCCAGTGTGATGGAAGTGCTTCAAATAACAGGCACACACCACAAAACTGGGCGTGGACATTAGCTTTCCCTGCAACCTCAGCTGATTGTCCCAGAGTTGGGAAGGTGGAGCAGTGTGAATTAACAAAGCCCCATTCAGCCATCATTTGAGCAGACTGGGAGCCTCCCTACACAGCCCAGCAGCCCAGAACTGCCCTGGGGGGACGGCACTCACCTGTGACATAGCACAGTCATCCCTCAACAGAGGACCAGGGGGTGCACAGCCTGGAAGAGGGGCCCACTTGCAAGTCTCAGAAGCCATATGCCAATACCAAGGACTTGTGGGTCAGTGGCAGAGACAAACAGTGGCAGGACTGAACTGAAGGATTAGACTATTGCAGCAGCTTTAAAACTCTAGGATCACCAGGGAGATTTGATTGTTAGAGCCACCCCCCCTCCCTGACTGCCCAGAAACATGCCCCATATACAGGGCGGGCAACACCAACTACACACTCAAGCTTGGTACACCAATTGGACCCCACAAGACTCACTCCCCCACTCACCACAAAGGCTAAGCAGGGGAGAACTGAATTGTGGAGAACAGGTGGCTCGTGGACGCCACCTGCTGGTTAGTTAGAGAAAGTGTACTCCATGAAGCTGTAGATCTGATAAATTAGAGATAAGGACTTCAGTTGGTCTACAAATCCTAAAAGAACCCTATCAAGTTCAGCAAATGCCAAGAGGCCAAAAACAACAGAAAATTATAAAGCATATGAAAAAACCAGACGATATGGATAACCCAAGCCCAAGCACCCAAATCAAAAGACCAGAAGAGACACAGCACCTAGAGCAGCTACTCAAAGAACTAAAGATGAACAATGAGACCATAGTACGGGATACAAAGGATATCAAGAAGACCCTAGAAGAGCATAATGAAGACATTGCAAGACTAAATAAAAAAAATAGATGATCTTATGGAAATTAAAGAAACTGTTGACCAAATTAAAAAGATTCTGGACACTCATAGTACAAGACTAGAGGAAGTTGAACAATGAATCAGTGACCTGGAAGATGACAGAATGGAAAATGAAAGCATAAAAGAAAGAATGGGGAAAAAAATTCAAAAAATCGAAACGGACCTCAGGGATATGATAGATAATATAAAACGTCCTAATATAAGACTCATTGGTGTTCCAGAAGGGGAAGAAAAGGGTAAAAGTCTAGGAAGAGTATTCAAAGAAATTGTTGGGGAAAACTTCCCAAATCTTCTAAACAACATAAATACATGAATCATAAATGCTCAGCGAACTCCAAATAGAATAAATCCAAATAAACCCACTCCGAGACATATTCTGATCACACTGTCAAACATGGAAGAGAAGGCGCAAGTTCTGAAAGCAGCAAGAGAAAAGCAATTCACCACATACAAAGGAAACAGCATAAGACTAAGTAGTGACTACTCAGCAGCCACCATGGAGGCGAGAAGGCAGTGGCATGATATATTTAAAATTCTGAGTGAGAAAAATTTCCAACCAAGAATACTTTATCCAGCAAAGCTCTCCTTCAAATTTGAGGGAGAGCTTAAATTTTTCACAGACAAACAAATGCTGAGAGAATTTGCTAACAAGAGACCTGCCCTACTGGAGATACTAAAGGGAGCCCTACAGACAGAGAAACAAAGAAAGGACAGAGAGACTTGGAGAAAGGTTCAGTACTAAAGAGATTCGGTATGGGTACCATAAAGGTTATTAATAGAGAGAGGGGAAAAATATGACAAACATAAACCAAAGGATAAGATGGCTGATTCAAGAACTGCCTTCACGGTTATAATGTTGAATGTAAATGGATTAAACTCCCCAATTAAAAGATATAGATTCGCAGAATAGATAAAAAAAATGAACCATCAATATGTTGCATACAAGAGACTCATCTTAGACACAGGGACACAAAGAAATTGAAAGTGAAAGGATGGAAAAAAATATTTCATGCAAGCTACAGCCAAAAGAAAGCAGGTGTAGCAATATTAATCTCAGATAAAATAGACTTTAAATGCAGGGATGTTTTGACAGACAAAGAAGGCCACTACATACTAATAAAAGGGGCAATTCAATAAGAAGAAATAACAATCGTAAATGTCTATGCACCCAATCAAGGTGCCACAAAATACATGAGAGAAACACTGGCAAAACTAAAGGAAGCAATTGATGTTTCCACAATAATTGTGGGAGACTTCAACACATCACTCTCTCCTATAGATAGATCAACCAGACAGAAGACCAATAAGGAAATTGAAAACCTAAACAATCTGATAAATGAATTAGATTTAACAGACATATACAGGACATTACATCCCAAATCACCAGGATACACATACTTTTCCAGTGCTCACGGAACTTTCTCCAGAATAGATCATATGCTGGGACATAAAACAAGCCTCAATAAATTTAAAAAGATTGAAATTATTCAAAGCACATTCTCTGACCAGAATGGAACACAATTAGAAGTCAATAACCATCAGAGACTTAGAAAATTCACAAATACCTGGAGGGTAAACAACACACTCCTAAACAATCAGTGGGTTAAAGAAGAAATAGCAAGAGAAATTACTAAATATATAGAGACGAATGAAAATGAGAACACAACATACCAAAACCTATGGGATGGAGCAAAAGCAATGCTAAGGGGGAAATTTATAGCACTAAACACATATATTAAAAAGGAAGAAAGAGCCAAAATCAAAGAACTAATGGATCAACTGAAGAAGCTAGAAAATGAACAGCAAACCAAGCCTAAACCAAGTAGAAGAAAAGAAATAACAAGTATTAAAGCAGAAATAAATGACATAGAGAACAAAAAAACAATAGAGGATAAATATCACCAAGAGTTGGTTCTTTGAGAAGATCAACAAGATTGACAAGCCCCTAACTAGACAGACAAAATCAAAAAGAGAAAAGACCCATATAAACAAAATAATGAATGAAAAGGACATAACTGCAGATCCTGAAGAAATTAAAAAATTGTAAGAGGATACTATGAACAACTGTATGGCAACAAACTGGATAATGTAGAGGAAATGGACAATTTCCTGGAAACATATGAACAACCTAGACTGACCAGAGAAGAAATAGAAGACCTCAACCAACCCATCACAAGCAAAGAGATCCAATCAGTCATCAAAAATCTTCCCACAAATAAATGCCCAGGGCCAGATGGTTTCACAGGGGAATTCTACCAAACTTTCCAGAAAGAACTGACACCAATCTTACTCAAACTCTTTCAAAACGTTGAAGAAAATGGAACACTACCTAACTCATTTTATGAAGCTAACATCAATCTAATACCAAAACCAGGCAAAGATGCTACAAAAAAGGAAAACTACCGGCCAATCTCCCTAGTGAATATAGATGCAAAGTCCTCAACAAAATACTTGCAAATCGAATCCAAAGACACATTAAAAAAATCATACACCATAACCAAGTGGAGTTCATTCCAGGCATGCAAGGATGGTTCAACATAAGAAAATCAATCAATGTATTACAACACATTAACAATTCGAAAGGGAAAAATCAAATGATCATCTCAATAGATGCTGAAAAAGCATTTGACAAAATCCAACATCCCTTTTTGATAAAAACACTTCAAAAGGTAGGAATTGAAGGAAACTTCCTCAACATGATAAAGAGCATATATGAAAAACCCACAGCCAGCATAGTACTCAATGGTGAGAGACTGAAAGCCTTCCCTCTAAGATCAGGAACAAGACAAGGATGCCCGCTGTCACCACTGTTATTCAACATTGTCCTGGAAGTGCTAGCCAGGGCAATCTGGCAAGACAAAGAAATAAAAGGCATGCAAATTGGAAAAGAAGAAGTAAAACTGTCATTGTTTGCAGATGATATGATCCTATATCTAGAAAACCCTGAGAAATCGACGATACAGCTACTAGAGCTAATAAACAAATTTAGCAAAGTAGCGGGATACAAGATTAATGCACATAAGTCAGTAATGTTTCTATATGCTAGAAATGAACAAACTGAAGAGACACTCAAGAAAAAGATACCATTTTCAATAGCAACTAAAAAAATCAAGTACCTAGGAATAAACTTAACCAAAGATGTAAAAGACCTATACAAAGAAAACTACATAACTCTACTAAAAGAAATAGAAGGGGACCTTAAAAGATGGAAAAATATTCCATGTTCATGGATAGGAAGGCTAAATGTCATTAAGATGTCAATTCTACCCAAACTCATCTACAGATTCAATGCAATCCCAATCAAAATTCCAACAACCTACTTTGCAGACTTGGAAAAGCTAGTTATCAAATTTATTTGGAAAGGGAAGATGCCTCGAATTGCTAAAGACACTCTAAAAAAGAAAAACGAAGTGGGAGGACTTACACTGCCTGACTTTGAAGCTTATTATAAAGCCACAGTTGCCAAAACAGCATGGTATTGGCATAAAGATAGACATATAGATCAATGGAATCGAATTGAGAATTCAGAGATAGACCCTCAGATCTATGGCCGACTGATCTTTGATAAGGCCCCCAAAGTCACTGAACTGAGTCATAATGGTCTTTTCAACAAATGGGGCTGGGAGAGTTGGATATCCATATCCAAAAGAATGAAAGAGGACCCCTACCTCACCCCCGACACAAAAATTAACTCAAAATGGACCAAAGATCTCAATATAAAAGAAAGTACCATAAAACTCCTAGAAGATAATGTAGGAAAACATCTTCAAGACCTTGTATTAGGCGGCCACTTCCTAGACTTTACACCCAAAGCACAAGCAACAAAAGAGAAAATAGATAAATGGGAACTCCTCAAGCTTAGAAGTTTCTGCACCTCAAAGGAATTTCTCAAAAAGGTAAAGAGGCAGCCAACTCAATGGGAAAAATTTTTTGGAAACCATGTATCTGACAAAAGACTGATATCTTGCATATACAAAGAAATCCTACAACTCAATGACAATAGTACAGACAGCCCAATTATAAAATGGGCAAAAGATATGAAAAGACAGTTCTCTGAAGAGGAAATACAAATGGCCAAGAAACACATGAAAAAATGTTCAGCTTCACTAGCTATTAGAGAGATGCAAATTAAGACCACAATGAGATACCATCTAACACCGATTAGAATGGCTGCCATTAAACAAAGAGGAAACTACAGATGCTGGAGGGGATGTGGAGAAATTCAAACTCTTATTCATTGTTGGTGGGACTGTATAATGGTTCAGCCACTCTGGAAGTCAGTCTGGCAGTTCCTGAGAAAACTAGATATAGAGTTACCATTCGATCCAGCGATTGCACTTCTCGGTATATACCCGGAAGATCGGAAAGCAGTGACACGAACAGATATCTGCACACCAATGTTCATAGCAGCATTATTCACAACTGCCAAGAGATGGAAACAACCCAAATGTCCTTCAACAGATGAGTGGATAAAGAAAATGTGGCATATACACACGATGGAATACTACACGGCAGTAAGAAGGAACGACCTCGTGAAACATATGACAACATGGATGAAACTTGAAGACATAATGCTGAGCGAAATAAGCCAGGCACAAAAAGAGAAATATTATATGCTACCACTAATGTGAACTTTGAAAAATGTAAAACAAATGGTTTATAATGTAGAATGTAGGGGAACTAGCAATAGAGAGCAATTAAGGAAGGGGGAACAATAATCCAAGAAGAACAGATAAGCTATTTAACGTTCTGGGGATGCCCAGGAATGACTATGGTGTGTTAATTTCTGACGGATATAGTAGGAACAAGTTCACAGAAATGTTGCTATATTAGGTAACTTTCTTGGGGTAAAGTAGGAACAGGTTGGAAGTTAAGCAGTTATCTTAGGTTAGTTGTCTTTTTCTTACTCCCTTGTTATGGTCTCTTTGAAATGTTCTTTTATTGAATTTTTTTTTTTATTTTTTTTTCATACAGTTGATTTAAAAAAGAAAGGAAAGTTAAAAAAAAAAAAAAGAAAAACAAAGAAAAAAATATATAGTGCCCCCTTGAGGAGCCTGTGGAGACTGCAAGGGTATTGGCCTACCCCACCTTGATGGTTGCTAACATGACCGCAGGCATAGGGGACTGGTGATTTGATGGGTTGAGCCCTCTACCATATGTTTTACCCTTGGGAAGATTGTTGCTGCAAAGGAGAGGCTAGGCCTCCCTATAATTGTGCCTAAGAGCCTCCTCCCGAATGCTTCTTTGTTGCTCAGATGTGGCCCTCTCTCTCTAGCTAAGCCAACTTGAAAGGTGAAATCACTGCCCTCCCCCCTACGTGGGATCAGACACCCAGGGGAGTGAATCTCCCTGGCAACATGGAATATGACTCCCGGGGAGGAATGTAGACCCGGCATCGTGGGACGGAGAACATCTTCTTGACCAAAAGGGGGATGTGAAAGGAAATGAAATAAGCTTCAGTGGCAGAGAGATTCCAAAAGGAGCCGAGAGGTCACTCTGGTGGGCACTCTTACGCACACTTTAGAAAACCCTTTCTAGGTTCTAAAGAACCTGGTGGTGGATACCTGAAACTATCAAACTACAACCCAGAACCCATGAATCTCGAAGACAATTGTATAAAAATGTAGCTTATGAGGGGTGACAATGGGATTGGGAAAGCCATAAGGACCACACTCCACTTTGTCTAGTTTATGGATGGATGAGTAGAAAAATAGGGGAAGAAAACAAACAGACAAAGGTACCCAGTGTTCTTTTTTACTTCAATTGCTCTTTTTCACTTTAATTATTATTCTTGTTATTTTTGTGTGTGTGCTAATGAAGGTGTCAGGGATTGATTTAGGTGATGAATGTACAACTATGTAATGGTACTGTGAACAATCGAATGTACGATTTGTTTTGTATAACTGCGTGGTATGTGAATATATCTCAATAAAATGAAGATTAAAAATAAATAAATAAATAAATAAATCTCAAAAAAAAAAAAAAAAAAAAAAAAAGCTCAGACAGAAGGAGCAAGCTGCCACAGCCAAGAGGGACTCTTTGAAGAATGCACAGGAGCTGCAGATGAGAGACAGTTTAAGGACGGTTGTTGAAAGCAGACTTTTGCTCCAGAGAAGCAAAGAGATGAAAAACACTCTGAGAGCAACTAAGAGTGACATTTTTGAGGAACTGCAGCCTAGAGAGGAATGTCCTGGGAGAAAGCCATTTTGAAACCAGAACTTTGGAGCAGATGCCAGCCACATGCCTTCCCAGCTAACAGAGGTTTTCCAGACACCATTGGCCATCTTCCAGTGAAGGTACCTGATTGTTGATGCATTACCTTGGACACTTTATGGCCTTAAGACTGTAACCGTGTAACCAAATAACCCCTCTTTTATAAAAGCCAATCCATCTCTGGTGTTTTGCATTCCAGCAGCATTAGCAAACTAGAACAAGATGTATATTTGGTACAAAATTTATATTCTCTAGCACACTATCTAATTTAACCTATATGGTCAGTTTATTTAAACAACATAATTACATGGAACCTAGAATAGGGAAAGAAATCTTGTTATTATGAACAGGTTAATGTAATACCCTGATATATCCCAGAGTATTTGGGGCAGAAAATTAAAAAAAAAAAAAACCTAAGTCCCCTTGAAGGATTAGGGGAAAAATGTGGAAATATTAAACTTCCCCACCTGGGGAGTTCCTGATATTTTTGCAAGCATTAGGGTCTCCCAATTTAATAATTAAAGCCCTCAATCTTGGGGCTTACCCTTACAAAATTTACTCCTGCAAAGGAGAAGCTAAGCCTACTTATAATTATGCCTCTGTCACCCTCAGAGAACCTCTTTTGTTGCTCAGATGTGGCCTCTCTCTCTCAACCAACTCTGTAAATAAACTCAATACCCTCCCCACTATGTGGGACATGACTCCCAGGGGTGTAAGTCTCCCTGGCAATGTGGGACATGACTCCCAGGGATGAGCATGGCCCAGCATTGTGGGATTGAGAATGCCTTTTTGACCAAAAGAGGAAAAAGGAAACAAAGTTTTGGTGGCTAAGAGATTTCAAATAGAGTTGAGAGGTCATTCTGGATGTTACTCTTATGCATTATTGTTCTAGTTTGATAATGCTGCCAGAATGCAAAACACCAGAAATGGATTGGCTTTTATAAAAGGGGGGTTATTTGGTTACACAGTTACAGTCTTAAGGCCATAAAGTGTCCAAGGTAATGCATCAACAATCAGGTATCTTCACTGGAAGATGGCCAATGGTGTCTGGAAAACCTCATTAGCTGGGAAGGCACATGGCTGGTGTCTGCTCCAAGTTCTTGTTTCAAAATGGCTTTCTCCCAGGATGTTCCTCTCTAAGCTTCAGCACCTCAAAAATGTCACTCTTAGTTGCTCTTGGGGTGTTTGTCCTCTCTTAGCTTCTCTAGAACAAAAGTCTGCTTTCAAAGGCCATCTCCAAAATGTCTCTGTAAGCGGAAGCTCCTCTCTCAGTTCCTGTGCATTCTTCAAAGTGTCCCTTTTGGCTGTAGCTCCTCTTCAAAATGTCACTCACAGCTGCACTGGGTTCCTTCTGTTTGTCAGCTCATTTATATGGCTCCAGTGACTTAATTTAGACCCACCCTGAATGGGTGGGGTAACACCTCCATGGAAATTATCCAATCAGAGTCATCACCCACAGTTGGGTGAGGCACATCTCCATGGAAACTCTCAAAGAATTACAGTCTAATCAACACTGATACATCTGCCCACACAAGATTACATCAAAGATAATGGCATTCTGGGTGACACAATACATTCAAACTGGCACAGTTATATAGATATTCCTTTTTACTTTCTAGTGTAAGAGAATAGCTAGAGGGAAATACCTGAATCTATTGAACTGTAATCCAGTAGACTTTATTCTTGATGAGTGTATACCTATATAGGTTTTATCATGTGACTATGTGATTGTGAAAACCTTGTAACTGACACTCCCTTTTTCCAGTGTATGTGACTTGATTCTTGATGATGATTGTATACCTATAAAGGTTTTATCATGTGACCATATGATTGTGACTGACACTCCCTTTGTCCAGTGTATGGGCAGATGAGTAATAAAATAAAGACAAAAATATACAAATAATAGGGGGGTTAAGATGTATCAGATGTTTTGGGTGTTCTTTTTTATTTTTATTTTTTCTTTATTTTGGAGTAATGAAAATGTTCTAAAATTGATTGTGGTGATGAATGCACAACTATGTGTTGATACTGTTAGCCACTGATTTACACTTTGGATGGATTTTATGGTGTGTGAATATATATCAATAAAATTGTATTTTAAAAAAAGTAAAGGATGGAGAAAATATACCATGCCAACACTAATCAAAGAAAGCTGGATAGCTATAATAATTTCAGACAAAGAAAATTCTGAAGCAAGGAAAATTATCAGGGATAAAGAGAGGCATTATATAATGATAAAGGGGTAAGTTTTTCAAGAAGACATAAAAATCCTTAACACACCTAATAATAGAGCTACAAAATATGCGAGGCCAAAACTGATAGAACTGCAAAGAGAAATAGATAAATCCACTGTTATAATTGGATATTTTAATACCCCTCTGCCAGTAATTGATAGATCCAGCAGGCAGAAAATCAGTAAGGATATAGTTGAAGTGAACAACAGCATCAACTAACTAAATCTAATTGACATTTATGGACTACTTCATCCAACAAAAACAGAAAACACATTCTTTTAAAGTTTACATGGAACAGTCACCAAAATAGATCACATCCTAGGCCATAAAACACCAGAACAAATTTAAAACAGAAATCACACAAAGTATGCTCTCAGATCACAATGGAATCAAACTATAAATCAGTAACAGAAAGACAACTAGAAAATCCCAAAATATTTGGAGATTAAACAACACATTTCTAAACAACACAGGGGTCAAAGAAGAAGTAGCAAGAAATGTTTTTTTTAATATTTTGAACTAAATGAAAATGAAACTGCAATTTATCAAAATTTGTGACTCAGCAAAAGCAGTGCTTACAGAGAAATTTGTAGCACCAAATGTATGTATCAGAAATGAAGAATGATCTAAAATCAATAATCTAAGCTTCATGCTAGGAAACTAGAAAAAGAAGGGCGAATTAAATCCAAAGTAGGCAGAAGAAAGGAAATAATAAAAATCAGAGATGAAATCAATGAAATTGAGAACAGGAAAACGATAGAGAAAATCAATGAAACCAAAATGAGTTCTTTGAAAAGATCAATAAAATTGATAAAACTCTAGTCAGACTAACCAAAAATAAATAAATAAATAAAAAGAAGATTCAAATTACTAATAACAGAAATGATAGAGGGACCATTGCTAGAGATCCCATAGACATTAAAAGGATGATAGGAATATTACGAACAACTCTTTGTCCACAATAAAATAACTTAGCTTTAATGAACCAATTTCTTGAAAGTCACATCTACAAAAACTTACAAAAGAAGAAGTAAGTAATTTGAATAGATCTATACTATTAAGGAAGTTGAATCAACAATTAATAACCATGAGATCAACATTCAATAAACAATCATGTGTCCACCAGTAACAAGAAAATTCCATTTACAGTAGCAACTAAAAGAATAAAATATCTAGGAATAAATTTAACCAAGGATGTAAAAGTCTTGTACATGTACTACTGCTACAAATCATTGCTGAAATAAATTCAAGGAAACTTAAAAAAAATGGAAAGATATCCTGTGTTCATAGATTATAAGGCTTAATATCATTAAGATGTTCTGCCCAAAGTGATTTACAGATTCAATGTAATTCCAGTCAAAATTTCAACAGCTTTCTTCACAGAAATAGAAAAGCCAATCATTAAATTCATATGGAAGGAATAATGGGGGAGGGGAGATAAGGTATATAGGATGTTTGGGATGTTCTTTTTTATTTTTATTTTTATTTTTTCTTTATTTTGGAGTAATGAAAATGTTCTAAAATTGATTGTGGAGATGAATGCACAACTATATGATAATACTGTGAGCCATTGATTGTGTACTTTGGATGGATTATATGGTGTTTGAATACATCTCAAAAAATTGAATTAAAAATTATATGGAAGAGCAAGGGATCCTGAATAGTCAAAACATCTTGAAAAAGAAGGACAAGGTTGTAGGACTCATACTTACCAATTTCTAAACCTATTACCAAGCTACACTGATCAAAATAGTGTGGAATTGGTTTAAGGACAGACATTAAGACCAATGGAATAGAATTGAGAGTTCAGAAATAAATCCAGCTGATTTTCGAGGAGGGTACAAGTCCATGTAATGGGGAAAGAATAATCTCTTAAACAGTGCTGGGAAAACTAGATATCTACATGCAAAAGAATGAAAGTGGATCCCTATCTCACACCACGTACAAAAATCAACTCAAAATGTACCAACAATGTAAATATAAGAGATAAATTATAAAACTCTTAGAAGGAAACCTAGGAAAATATCTTCAGGACTTTGTATTAGGCAATATACTTTACAACAAAGTGCATGCAAAAAAAAAATAGATAAATTGACTTCATCAAAATAGCAAATTTTCTGCATAAAAGGAAATCCTCAAGAAAGTGAAAAGATAAAGTGCAGAATGGGAGAAAATATTTGGAAACCATATATCTACAATATAAAAAGAACTCCTAAAACTCAACAACAAAGCCAATTTTAAAGTGAGCAAAGGACTTTGTTTTAGTTTCCTACTTGCTAAAGCAAACACCATACAATGTGTTAGCTTAAACAATGGGAATTTATTGGCTCACAGTTTTCAGGCTACCAGAAGTCCAAAATTGAGGCATCAGCAAGGTGATGCTTTCTCTCAGAGGAATGTGGCGTTCTGGGCCTGACTGCCAGCAATCCTTGGTCCTTGTTTTTCTGTCACATGGCAATGAACATGGCAGCAGTGTCTTCTTTCCCTTCTGTGTTCCCCCCTCAACTTCCAGCTTCTTGCTTCCTATAGCTTTTTTTTTTTCCTGGTGGTGGTTTAGGATTGATTTACTAATGATCCTGAATTCACTGAGGATTTATCATGAATTGATCATTGCTGTAGCCCAACAAGGAGATACAAAAGTAGACAAAAGAGAAACAAATGACCAACCTCAACACATTTATGATCAAGGTGATGCATTCTACTGTATCTGAGGTGTTAAGCACTGAGATTCAGATTATAAAAAATGGGAATTTGCAGTATTCCTCAGTTTACAGAGTAAATTTACTCCAGAAAACTGATTCATGAGGATGCTGATGAAGCATCTTTGCTGGATTGCTAATTCCTAACTTTAGGGCCCATAAAAATGTCTTTTTCTCTGCAGGATTAAGTCTGTTCCATTGAACTTGCCCCAACCTATGAACCACAGCTCAGTGAATGGGCCACCACTGGATGTCAGAAAGGCTCGACTGGGTCTAATGTAAGAAGCAGTGTTCTGGGGTGACAGATGAAATGTTTCCTACATGAGTGGAGCCCCCATGAGAGATCTCTCTCAGTGCTCTGTTATTTTTTCAGAAAGCTGAGAAGCAGGTAAGTATGCAAACTTTTATAACTAAGTTTATAACTAACCCTTAAATAATATTCGGAAATAAAGTCATCTGAAACTCAGCCAAAAGAACAAATCAACATTAAAGTCACAGTTTGTTGTTTGCTTTTAGTGAGAAAGAAATGGTACCACAGCAAAGTTCCACTAGAATGGTGCAGTGTAAAATGGTTAATCTTTCAATACAGCACATAAAAAAGGCATATTCATTCAGTATATTTCAAATTTAGTTAACTGTGGTTATTTTTCAGTGGTGGACCCTTAGAAGCCCCTTAGTGGTGATATTTAAAGTGTTGAAAGATTGAATGTTCAAAGACTGTATTGAATAACCATGTGAAAATTAAAAGCATAAATATGTGTTTGTGAAAAACAGTTACAATCACACAAAACTGACCAAATGATTCACTGCACATTGGAGGTGAAATGGGGGGTGAGCCTGGGAGGCATAGTTGGAGCAAACATGGGATGAACTGAGGAATATTATGATTTAATGGTGCCAAAGTCAGAAAAGTATGATAAAGAATCACTTCTAATAAAGCCACATATTAGGTTATCGTTCCCCTCTCATTAGCTTCTACCTCTAGGTCTCCTATATTCTACATTATAAGACACATTGTTCAGGGAGTTCACATTAGTGGTAACATATAATATCTCTCCTTTTGTGTCTGGCTTATTTCACTCAGCATTATGTCTTCAAAGTTTATCCATGTTGTCATATGTTTCAGGACCTCATTCCTTCTTACTGCTGCATAGTATTCCATCATAAGTATATACCACATTTTGTTTATCCACACATCTGTTGAAGCACACTTGGTACTTATAAACTTTTGAGAGAAGGCTGCATACATCCTGCTCCTTGAACACTTAATATAGATATGTACATTTCCTGGAAGCAAATCGCTTGTTAGTTCTCTGTCAATCAAACAGAGCTCTTCTCCTTTCTCCAATAAGGACACCACAAGTGGCTTAGAAATGCAGAGTACCACTGAGACCAGGTGATTGTAGTTTTCCAAAATCATATTTCTGTACAGATCTCTCTGACCAGAATCCAGGCATTCCCACCCTCCTGAGGAAAGTCTATGGACACATCTTTGAACAACACCAATTCTGGATATAGGCCTCCAGTAGGAAAGCTGTATTGTGCCCAGTCAAGTCTGGCCTGAAGTCATGCTCCCACCCTCTAGTCTATTTTTTTTATTGAGATTGTTCACATACCATACAATTTTCCAAATATTCAAAGTGTACAATCAATTGCCCATGGCACCATAATACAGTTGTTCATCCATCACCCCAACCACCCCCCTCCATTATTGACTCAAAGTATTGGTATAGCACATTTGTTATTGTTGATGGAACAATGTTAAAATACTACTAACTGTAGATGGTTTTCTTCACACACCATACATTCTGTCCTAAGTAAACAATCGATGGTGCCCTCCTATATAGTCACATATTTATGTATTCACCACTATCACCACAATCTATATAAGAATAACTCCATTTCTTCCATGAAGAAGGAGGAAGAGTTAAAAAAAGGCAGAGAGACAAAAGAAAAAGAAAAAAGAAAGAGAGAAAAATAAAAACATGACAGCTAGGAAGCAACAAAAGGAAAGACAGCATTAAACTCACTAATTAACAACACTAATGCCGAGAAGTCCCATACCCCTCCCTTATGTCTTCCTTTTACATGCATTTAGCTATAATATATTGTTACATTAAGGGATGCATAATACAATATTTCTGTTAATTATGGTCTCTAGTTTTCATTGATTGTATTCCTCTTTCAACCATACTCACAGTCATCTTTGTTCTGTGTACTTATATTACTATCCTATGATCACCAAAATTGTGTTCCAAACCTCTCATTCCTGTCTTTTCTGATATGTCTGTATGCACCCTTTAGTATTTCCTGTAGAGCAGGTATCTTGTTCACAAACTCTGTCATTGTCTGTTTGTCAGAGAATATTTTAAGCTCTCCGTCATATTTGAAAGACAGTTTTGCTGGATATAGGACTCTCAGTTGGTGGTTTTTCTCTTTCAATATCTTAAATATATCACACCACTTCTTTCTTGCCTCCATGGTTTCTATTGAGAAATCCGCACATACCCTTAGCAAACTTCCTTTATGTGATAGATCGCTTTTCTCTTGCTGCTTTCAGGATTCTCTCTTTATCTTTGATGTTTGATAATCTGATTAAGTGTCTTCGCATAGGTCTATTCAGATCTATTCTGTTTGGGGTATGCTGTACTTCTTGGATCTGTAATTTTATGTCTTTCATAAGAGATGGGAAGTTTTCATTGATTATTTCTTCTATTATTGCTTCTGCCCCTTTTCCCTTCTCTTTTCCTTCTGGGACACCCATGACACATACATTCCTGTATTTTGTGTTATCATTCAATTCCCAGAGACATTGTTTGTATTTTTCCATTCTTTTCTCTATCTGTTCTTTTGTGTGTAGGATTTCAGGTATCTTGTTCTCCAGTTCCTGAGTGTTTTCTTCTGCCTCTTGAGATCTGCTGTTGTATGTCTCCATTCTGTCTTTCATCTCTTGTGTTGTGCCTTTCATTTCCATAGATTCTGCCCATTTTTTTTTGAACTTTTGATTTCTACCTTCTGTTCGCCCAGTGTTTTCATTATACACATCATCTCTTTTGCCATATCTTCTTTAAACTTTTTGAATTGATTTAGCATTAGTTGTTTCAATTCCTGCATCTCAGTTGAAGTGTAAGTTTTTTCCTTTGACTGGGCCGTAACCTCATTTTTCTTAGTGTACATTGTAGTTTTCTGTTGTCTAGGAATCTGGTTTCCTTGGTTACCAGAACAGACTCAGTTCTCAGTAGGCGGCAATATGCAATATCAGGTTTCCCTGAGGGTGTGTCTTAGAGGTTTGGCACACCCTATGAGGCCTCAAGCCACTGTGCTCTTCTGCCCAGCAGGTGGTGCCTGTCAGCCTGTCACTCCCAACTGGTGTAAGAAGGTGTAACCTGTGGCTGTTTTCCCCCAGGCTCTGGGGTCTGGTTCTGAATGGAATGTGGGTAGTAGAGCTTGGCATCATCTTCTTCCTCCTAGAGAAGATACACCCCTAGGGAGAGGTCATTTGCATTTGAATAGTCTCTCTGACTCTACTATCTCCACCCTTGTCTGGGTCAGAGCACTGGGAAGTGAAAATGGCTGAGGCTTTCTCCACTGAGCCAAAAAAGGGACAGAAAGCCTCCCTTTAGGGCCAGTCTGTGGCCCCCCTTAGTTTCACCTGTCAGCCAGAGATAGCACCTGCTCCTCTGGGCTCCCCCTCCCTCCCAGAGTGGTCCTCCAGCTCTCCAAGGTCAGTCATCACCAAAAGCCTCTGTCTGCTTGTTGGGGATTTGTAGCTGGTATTGAGCAGTCCATGTTTGTTAATTAAAACCAGAGTTGGAGCTGGGCTGAGGAATATTCGTTTGTTCAGAGAGTGCTGCTCTCTATCACAGCAAGACTTCACAGTTCAGGCTGTGGGGGAAGGGGCTGCCAGCTCAGATCTGCAGTTTTTACTTACAGATTTTATGCTACAATCTTAGGCATTTCTCCCAATCCAGGCTGGTGTATGATGTGTGGACAGTCATGATTGTCCCCCAGCAGTTATTCCAGATTATTGTTCCTCATTGTTTATTAGTCCAGGGGGACTAACTTCCACTCCTCTCTATGCCGCCATCTCCTTCCATCTCCCCTATAGCTTTTCTCTCTATCCAATTTCCTTTGCTTATAAGTATTTCAGCCACATTGGATTAAGGTCCACTCTCATTCTGTTTGGGCACACCTTAACTAATATCATCTTCAAAGGTCCTATTTACAAAAGGGCTCACACCCACAAGACCAGGGTTTGAGATCTGAACAAGACTTTTGTGGGGGACACAATTCAATCCCCAACAGACTTGAATAGACATTTTGCCAAAGAAGATATACAAATGGCCAATAAACACATGAAAAGATGCTCAACATCATTAGCCACTAGGGTAATGCAAATCAAAACCACAATGAGAAGCACCTTACACTAACTAGAATGGCTATTATTTTAAAAAAAAAAACAACACAAGACAAAACAGGGAAAACAGGCACTGGCAAGGATGCAGAGAAATAGGAACCTTTATATATTGTTGGTGGGAATGTAAAATGGTGCAGCTGTTGTGGAAAACAGTTCGACAGTTCCTCAAAAAGTTAAACATAGAATTACCATGTGACCCAGCAACCACACTTCTAGGTATATACCCCAAAGAATTGAAAGCAGGGACTCAGACACCAATGTTCATAGCAGCATTACTGTTCACAGAATTATTATTCACAATAACCAAAAGGTGGAAGCAATACAAATGTCCATGAATGGACAGACAAAATGTGGTATATATCTACAATGGAATATTTTTCAACCATATAAAGGGATGAAGTTCTGATACATGCTATAGCATGGATGAATGTTGAAGACATCATGATGAGTGAAATAAGCCAGTCACAAAGGGACAAATATTGTTTGACTTCACTTACATGAAATAACTAGAGTATGCAAATTCATAGAGAAAGAAGACAGATTATAGATTACCAGGGATGGGAGTTAAGGGGAATAGGAAGTTAATGCATATGGTTGCAAAGTTTTTTTAAGGTGATGGAAAAGTTTTGATAATGGATGGAAGTGATGGTAGCACAACATTGTGAATGTAATTAAAGCCACTGAATTGCATGCTTCAAAACTGTTAAAATGGGAAGTTTTATGTTTAATAAATGTTATCACAATATTTTAAAAAATATAATAATGTTCCAAAGCAGATAGCAGCAGGCCCAAATTGTTTCACTGATGAATTCTACCAAACATTTATAGAAGAAATGATATCTCTTTTCTACATTCTCTTCTAGAACATAGAAGCAGAGAGAACACTTCCTAACCCATTTTATAAGGCCAGCATTACCCTAATACCAAAAACAAAGATATTACAAGAAAGGAAAATTAGAGAATAGCAATATCTTTCATGAACATGGATTCAAAAATCCTCAACAATATATGACCAAATCAAATCCAACAATGTATAAAAAGAATTATACACCATGATCAAATGGGATTTATTCTAAGTATGCAAGGCTAGTTCAACATTGAAAACCAATTAATTTAATCTATCACATCGACAGGCTAAAGAAGAAAAATAATATGATTGGTTCAGTTTTATAGGCTGCTCAAGCAAGTACCATGCAACAGTTTAGCTTAAACAATGGGAATTTATTTGCTCACAGTTTTGAGGCCAGGAAAATGTCCAAATAAAGGCATTATCAATGTGATGTTTTCTCCCCCAAAGACTGTAATGTTCTAGGGCTGGCTGCCAATGATCCTTGGTTCCTGTGTCACATGGCAAGGCACATGGTGGCATCTCCTGGTCTCCTCCTTCTCTTCTGGGTTCCATTTCAGCTTTTTGCTTCCTGTGGCTTTCTATCTCTCTAATTTCATTCTCTTTTAAAGGACTCCAGTAATAGGATTAAGATCCATCCTGACTGAGATGGGACACAACTTAACTAAAGTAACCTCATCAAAAGGTTCTACTTACAATGGATTTACACCCATAGGAATGGGTTAAATATAAGAACATGTTTTTCTGGGGTATATACAGCTGTAAATCACAACAATGTTCATATCAATAGATGCAGAAAAAATATTTGATAAAATCCAATACCTATTCATGATTTTTAAAAAAAGAACATTAATGAGCAAACTGTGAA
The DNA here is from genome assembly GCF_015220235.1 of Choloepus didactylus. Classification (NCBI taxonomy): domain Eukaryota; kingdom Metazoa; phylum Chordata; class Mammalia; order Pilosa; family Megalonychidae; genus Choloepus; species Choloepus didactylus. The sequence continues at coordinate 140,393,485 of NC_051310.1, read as the reverse complement.
AGTTAAAAGCTGATAACACAGGGTACCAGGAGATAGAAAAAGGGTAGAGATCGGGCATTTGATGCTGAAGGACAACAGAATGTTCAGCAGGATTTATTGTATACATCCAGAAATAGATAGCAGAATACTGTGTGAAGGTAGCACAGTATTGTAAGTACACTGAACAAAGTTGTCTGTGAGTAAAGCTGAAAGAGGTGGGATAGGGGAATGTATGACACCACAGGTAAAGATAGATGATAAAGACTGGGACTGTATAACTTGGCAAAAACTGGAGTGGCCAATGACTGTTACTGAATGTACAAATATAAAAACGTTTCTGCATCTGGGAGAACAAATGAATGTCAACCATGCAGAGTATTGAAAAAGGGATGGTATTTGGTAAAAACCATAATCAAAGCAAACTGGAGTCTATGGTCAACATTGTAATATGCTTCCATTATATATAACAAAGGCAAGATACCAAAGCTAAATGTGTATGAGAGGGGGATATAAGGGAGGAATATGGGATTGTTGGTAGTGGTGGTGTTTTCTGTCCTTATTATATTGTATTGCATGACAGTTTCTTTTTCTTTTTATTATCTTTTTTATTATTTGCTAAAAAAACACTTTTTCATAGTAATCAATATGTTCAAATGCTGGCCGTGGTGATAAAAGCACAACTATATGATGTTATCATGAACAACTGACAGTACACTATGGATAATTGTATGGTATGTGAATATACCGCTATAAAATTGTAGGAAAAAATATAAATAGGGGTAAAAGTGTTGGAGAAAACATGGAGAGAGGGATGTACCTATTTACTGTTGATGAGGAGACAGAATGGTATAGACTTTCTGGAGGCCACTGTGGTGGTTCCTCAAGAAGCTAAGTATGTGGGGGCCATAAGGTCCTGCAACCTCATTGTGGGGTATGTACTTGCAAGATCTGAGAGCAGAGACATGAATGGATGTTTGTACACTGGTGTTTATAGAGGCAGTATTCATAATCTGTAATGGGTGGAGGTGGCCTAGGGGTACACTGACTGAGGAACAGACTGGTTAACTGTGGTATGTGCATACAAGGAAATATTGAGCAACTATGAGAAGGAGTGAAACTGTGAGACTCATGAGACATGCAACACAACACAACGAGTGAATGGATCCTGTAGACAGCATTTTGAGAAGTATGCCAGAAACAGAGGCAAACACTATAATGCCTCACCAATGCAGACTAACTACAGAGTGTAAACTCAGAATTGAATCTTAGAGCACAGCCTAACAGGGGAACAATTATTGTAATGGTCCCTAGATTGCAAGCTCTTACAGCAGTCAAATCTATTCCTGAATTGTAATGGCTACCTCCAAACTCTGAGATGCTGATCCCTTTGTGTATGACCTGATTGGTCTCTGGAACATTGGGTATCTGTGTGACACCTGAAACTCAGAGCTAGAGCTTGGCAGATATGAATGTCAGTATTAGCGCATACAGCAACTGTTGAAAAAAAAGCTGAAAAAGAGCCCAGACTTCTGTTAGAGATATGAATGAAGTAGGTCTCGTTAAGACTAGGGCAAATAGGGCTAAAGGGTAAAGGTTGAAACTGACTGAGTGTTGAAACTTCAACTCCCATGTGAGACCAAGGGAAGAGATGTTTATTTGGTGCTGGATCTGTATTTTCTAAACAATATAACTTCTACAGTCAGCTTGTTCAAACACCACAATTACATGGAACTTTGAATAGGAAGTGAGATATGGTAGGTTTGTATAGGTTAGAGTGAAACAGCGACACATCCCAAAGTAATTTGGGCAGAAAATAAAAATATATATGCAGGGTCCCCCTGAGGAGCTGGGGGAAAATGAGGAGGTGTTGGACTTCCTACCTGGATTGTTGCTGATGTTCTCACAAACATTGAGGGCTGACGGCTTGGTATGCCAAACCCTCTGTCTTGGGGCTTGCTCCTATGAAGCTCATTACTGCAAAGGAGAGGCTAAACCTGCTTATAATCATGCCTAAGAGTCTCCCCCTGAGTGCTTCTTTGTTGCTCAGATGTGGCCCTCTCTCTCTAGCTAAGCCATCTGGGTGGGTGAACTCACTGCCCTCCCCCCTACGTGGGACCTGACTCCCAGAGGTGTATATCTCCCTGGGAACACAGGATATGACTCCTGGGGATGAGTCTGAACCTGGCATTGTGGGATTGAGAACATCTTCTTGACCAAAAGGGGGATGTGAAATGAAATTAAATAAAGTTTCAGTGGCTGAGAGATTTCAAAAGAGATCACTCTGATGGACATTCTTACGCACTATATAGCTAATACCTCTTAGGTTTTAATGTACTGGAATAGCTAGAATTAAATACCTGAAACTACCAAACTCCAACCCAGTAGCCTTGACTCTTGAAGATGATTGTATAGCAATATAGTTTACAAGGGGTGACAGTGTGATTGTGAAAATCTTGTGGATCGCACTCCCTTTATTCAGTGTATGGATGGATGAGCAGAAAAATGGGAGCAAAAACTAAATGAAAACTAGGGTGGGATAGGGGGATGATTTGGGTGTTCTTTTTTACTTTGATTTTTTATTCTTATTCTGAATCTTTCTGGTGTAAGGAAAATGTTCAAAATTAGATTAGGGTGATGAAAGCATAATTATATGATGGTACTGTGAACAATTGATTGTACAACATGGATGATTGTATAGTATGTGAATATATCTCAATAAAACTGAATTTAATTAAAAAAAAAGGAAAAAAGAAAAACTTTCAGTAAACCAGGAATAAAAGGGAACTTCCTCAACTTGATAAAAAATGTATATTAAAAAACCTATATTCAACATCATATTTAAAGGTGAGAAACTATATGCTTTCCACACTAAGATCAGGCACAACATAAGGATTTCCCATTTCACCACTCCTATTCAACATTGGACTGGAAGCATTTGCTAATGCGATATGACAAAGAAATAAAAGGTATAAAGAATGGTCACATGAGGCACATGACAACCTATAGAATGGGATAAAATAGTTGAAAATCATATATCTGATTAATGTTTAGAATATATAAAGAACCCCTACAACTCAACAACAAAAAGCTAAAGAACCTGGAAGAGGATTTTGGGAAGACGGCAGAGTACAAGCTCCAGGAATCAGTCCCTTCACCAAAACAACTATTGAATGAACTATTTTGAAACTCTGGAGTTTAGTGGAACCCTGCAGCATCAAGGGAGGAGTGGGAGGAAAAGGCTGGTAAAGTGTGGTAAATACCAGTATGTTTCACCTTCCCTGAAGCAGCTACCATTCCCCTCCCCAGTCTCCTGCAGGCAGCATTGGGGACTGGAGCTCAGGCTCCTGGTGCAGCTTGCTGGTGCCAGGATGGGACATAAGACCCAGTCTTCCAAACTCTGGGGGCTGTGATCTGATCGCTGATCACTGCTTTTTTTTTTTTTAATATGAAAATTTCTTTAATGTTTATCTTTTGGAAATATATTTTTCATTTTATTTTCACAATACAAAAATGTTAAACATCTAAGAATGATCTACCTGAAGCATATTTATTTAGATCCATGAAATTTTGTTATGGTTGTTTATTTCAACAGAGAAGTGCTGGTACATGTTATAGATTTGTCCTTTTTTTTAAATTCAATTTTATTGAGATATAGTCACATACCATACAATCATCCAAAGTGTGCAACCAGTTGTTCAAAAATGCCATTATATAGTGTGCATTCATCATTACAATTAATTTTTGAGCATTTTCATTACCACAAAAAAATAAGAATAAAAATTAAAATTAAAGTGAAAAAGAACACCCAAAACATCCCACTCACCCCCATCCCTCCCTGTTATTCATTTACTTTTTGTTCCCATTTTTCTACACATCTGTCCATACACTGGCTAAAGGGAGTGTGAGCCACAAGGTTTTCAAAATCACACAGTCACACAGTGTAAGCTACATAGTTACAATCATCTTCAAGAATAAAGGCTACTGGGTTGCAGTTCAACAGTTTCAGGTATTTCCTTCTAGCTATTCTAGTACACTAAAAACTAAAAGGGATATCTATATAACACATAAGAATAACCTCCAGAATGTTCTCTCGACTACATTTGAAATCTCTCAGCCACTGAAACTTTGTTTTAATTCTCTTCCCCCTTTTGGTCAAGAAGGCAATGCCTGTACTCTTAACCGCCATGTTAAACTGCTTCCTTATTTAATAAAAAGAGCTGAGAGCTAGCATTTACTAGGCCCTTATTGCATGCCAGGTACTGAGCTAGGTGTGTATATGAGATGGGTTTTATGAATCCCATCTTACTGGTGTGGCAGCCGAGGCTCCAAGACAGTCACGTGCCCCAAATCACACAGGTATTTTAAATTAGTTGCATCTGATTTTGAAGGCTCTGGTCTTAACCACATATGTTATATAGTGTTCATGGTGAAATGAATCCCTCCATGAGGGGGTTCCTGAAAAGCAGGACAATTCACAGAGGTGGAAGTTACCGGTGTGCTAGCCAGCATTCTGGATCTTCACTGCTCTCTTCTGTGCATTTACAGAAAGGTCCCACTTTTCAAAACTGTACAAACAACATTGGAATAACCCTAATTCAAATCCAAAAGTGCCAACAGAAAAATTACACAGAATCCCACCATCCTAAGAAATAAATTGTTTTCACACCTCCTGGTCCCTTTTTTTTTAACTGAGATTGTTCACATACCATACAATTATTCAAAGATCCAAAATGTACAATCAGTTGCCCATGGTGCCATCACACAGCTGTGCATCCATCACCACAATTAATTTTTTTTCAATTTTTAGAACATTTTCACTACTCCAGAAAAGAAATAAAGACAAAGAAAGATAACTCAAATCCTCCCATACTCCTAACCAACCCCTTCCATTATTGATTCGTAGTTTTGTTATAGTACATTTGTTACTGTTGATGAAAAAATGTTAAAATACTACTAACTGTAGTATATAGTTTGCAATAGGTATATTTTTTCCTATATGCCCCTCTATTATTAACTTCTAGTTATAGTGTCACATATTTATTCTAGTTCATGAAAGAGATTTCTAATATTTGTACAGTTAATCATGGACATTGCCCACCACAAGATTCACAGTTTTATACACTCCCATCTTTTAACCTCCAGCTTTCCTTCTGGTGACATACATGACTCTAAGCTTCCCCTTTCTACCACATTCACACACCATTCAGCACTGTTCATTATTCTCACAATAATGTGCTACCGTCACCTCTGTCCATTTCCATACATGTAAGTTCAACCTAGTTGAACATTCTGCTCATAATAAGCAACTGCTTCCCATTCTTTAGCCTTGTTCTATATCCTGGTAACTTATATTCCATGTCTATGAGTTTACATATTATAATTAGTTCATATCAGTGAGACCATGCAATATTTGTCCTTATGTGTGTGACTTATTTCATTCAATATAGTGCCCATAAGGTTTCTTCATCAACCCATTTTTTTAAGATGGTTTTCTTCACACACCATACATTCCATCCTAAGTAAACAATAGATGGCTCCTGTATCGTCATGTATTTATGGATTCACCACCATCACCACTATCTATATAAGGACATCTCCATTTCTTCCAGAGGAAGCAGGAAGAATCAAAGAAGGTAGAGAGACAAAAGAAAGAGAAAAAAAAACAAACATGACAGCTAGGAAGCAACCAAAGGAGAAATAGCATTAAACTAAAGTAGAATTAAGAGTCAGACAACATCACCAATGCCAAGAGTACTGTACCCCTCCCTTATGTCCCCCTCTTACAAACATTTGGCTTTGGTATATTGCCTTTGTTACAGTAAAGGAAGCATAACACACTGTTTCTGTTAATTATACTCTCTAGTTTACATTGATTGTATTTCCCCCAATACCACCCTATTTTTAACACCTTGCAAGGTTGACATTCATTTGTTCTTCCTCATGTAAAAACATATTTGTACCTTTTATCACATCATTGAGCACTCTAGGTTTCCCTGAGTTACACAGTCCCAGTCTTTATCCTTTGTCTTTTATTCTGGTGTCCCACATGGTCCCAACCTTTCTCTTTCAACCATACTCACAGTCATCTTTGTTCAGTGTACTTACATTGCTGTGCTACCATCACCCAAAATTGTGTTCCAAACCTTTCACTCCGGTCTTTTCCTATCTGTCTGTAGTGCTCCCTTTAATATTTCCTGTAGAGCAGGTATCTTGTTCACAAACTCTCATTGTCTGTCAGAGAATGTTTTAAACTCTCCCTCATATTTGTAGGACAGTTTTGCCAGATATAGGATTCTTGGATGGCAGCTTTTCTCATTCAGTATCTTAAATATATCACCCCACTTCCTTCTTGAGTCCATGGTTTCTACTGAGAAATCCACACATAGTTTTATCAAGCTTCCTTTGTATGTGGTGGATCACTTTTCTCTTGCTGTTTTCAGGATGCTCTCTTTGTCTTTGACATTTGATAATCTGATTATTAAGTGTCTTGGCATAGGCCTATTCTGATCTATTCTGTTTGGGCATGCTGCGCTTCTTGGATCTGTAATTTATGTCTTTCATAAGAGATGGGAAATTTTCATTGATTATTTCCTCTGTTATTGCTTCTGCCCCTTTTCCCTTCTCTTTTCCTTCTGGGACACCCATGACACATGCATTCATACGTTTCATACTGTCATTCAATTCCTGGAGATGTGGCTCGTATTTTTCCATTCTTTTCTCTATCTGTTCTTTTGTGTGTAGGATTTCAGGTATCTTGTTCTCCAGTTCCTGAGTGTTTTCTTCTGCCTCTTGGGAGCTACCATTGTGTGTCTCCATTGTGTCTTTCATCTGTGTTGTGCCTTTCATTTCCATAGATTCTGCCAGTTGTTTTTTTGAACTTTTGATTTCTACTTTATATTTGCCCAGTGTTTTCATTATACAATTCATCTCTTTTGCCATATCTTCCCTAAGCTTTTTTAATTGATTTAGCATTAGTTGTTTAAATTCCTGTATCTCAGTGGAAGTTCCTTTGACTAGGCCATAAACTTCCTTTTTCTTAGTGTAGGTTGTAGTTTTCTGTTGTCTAGGCATCTGGTTTCCTTGGTTACCCCAATCAGGTTTTCCCAGACCAGAACAGTCTCTGGTCTCAGAAGGAAGCAATATTCAGTATTGTCACACCCTGTGATGCAAGCTGCTGTGCTTTTCCTAACCTGCCCAGCAGGTGGCACCTGTCACCCTGTTGCTCCTGACGGGTGTAAGGAGGTGTGGCCTGCTTAGTTTCTGTTTTGGCTGTTTTTCCCCCAGGCTCTGGGGTCTGGTTCTGAATGGAAGGCCATTAGTAGAGCTGGGTACCACCTTCTTCTTAGGGAAAGATACACCCCCTATGGAGTTATCTGCATTTAAATAGTTTCTTTGTCTCTCTGACTCTACTATTTTCACCCTTGTCTGGGTCAGAGTGCTGTGAATTGAAAATGGCTGAGGCTTTCGCCACTGAGCTACTCGGGATGAGAGAGAGAAAAAGGGATAGAAAGCCCCCTTTCAGGGCCTGGCATGACCCCCCCCCCAGTTTCACCCATTGGCCAGAGATAGCACCTGGTTCTCTGAGCTCCCCCTCTCGAGACAGAGAAGTCTCCTGTCTTTTTTTTTTTTTTTCTCTTGAATAAATTTTTTTTTATTTTATTGAGATATATTCACATACCACACAGTCATACAAAACAAATCGTACTTTCGATTGTTTACAGTACCATTACATAGTTGTACATTCATCACCTAAATCAATCCCTGACACCTTCATTAGCACACACACAAAAATAACAAGAATAATAATTAGAGTGAAAAAGAGCAATTGAAGTAAAAAAGAACACTGGGTACCTTTGTCTGTTTGTTTCCTTCCCCTATTTTTCTACTCATCCATCCATAAACTAGAAAAAGTGGAGTGTGGTCCTTATGGCTTTCCCAATCCCATTGTCACCCCTCATAAGCTACATTTTTATACAATTGTCTTCGAGATTCATGGGTTCTGGGTTGTAGTTTGATAGTTTCAGGTATCCACCACCAGCTACCCCAATTCTTTAGAACCTAAAAAGAGTTGTCTAAAGTGTGCGTAAGAGTGCCCACCAGAGTGACCTCTCGGCTCGTTTTGGAATCTCTCTGCCACTGAAGCTTATTTCATTTCCTTTCACATCCCCCTTTTGGTCAAGAAGATGTTCTCCATCCCACGATGCCGGGTCTACATTCCTCCCCGGGAGTCATATTCCACGTTGCCGGGGAGATTCACTCCCCTGGGTGTCTGATCCCACGTAGGGGGGAGGGCAGTGATTTCACCTTTCAAGTTGGCTTAGCCAGAGAGAGAGGGCCACATCTGAGCAACAAAGAGGCATTTGGGAGGAGGCTCTTAGGCACAACCATAGGGAGGCCTAGCCTCTCCTTTGCAGCAACCATCTTCCCAAGGGTAAAACTTATGGTAGAGGGCTCAACCCATCAAACCACCAGTCCCCTATGTCTGTGGTCATGTTAGCAACCATGGAGGTGGGGTAGGCGAATACCCCTGCATTCTCCACAGGCTTCTCAAGGGGGCACTACATCTTTTTTTTTTCCTTGTTTTTCTTTTTTCTTTTTTTTTTTTTTTAACTTTCCCTTCTTTTTTAAATCAACTGTATGAAAAAAAAGTTAAAAAGAAAACAAACATACAATAAAAGAACATTTCAAAGAGACCATAGCAAGGGAGTAAGAAAAAGACAACTAACCTAAGATAACTGCTTAACTTCCAACATGTTCCTACTTTACCCCAAGAAAGTTACCTAATATAGCAACATTTCTGTGAACTTGTTCCTACTATATCCATCAGAAATTAACAGACCATAGTCATTTCTGGGCATCCCCAGAACGTTAAATAGCTTATCTGTTCTTCTTGGATTATTGTTCCCCCTTCCTTAATTGCTCTCAACTGCTAGTTCCCCTACATTCTACATTATAAACCATTTGTTTTACATTTTTCAAAGTTCACATTAGTGGTAGCATATAATATTTCTTTTTGTGCCTGGCTTATTTCGCTCAGCATTATGTCTTCAAGGGTCATCCATGTTGTCATATGTTTCACGAGATCGTTCCTTCTTACTGCCGCGTAGTATTCCATTGTGTGTATATACCACATTTTATTTATCCACTCATCTGTTGAAGGACATTTGGGTTGTTTCCATCTCTTGGCAATTGTGAATAATGCTGCTATGAACATTGGCGTGCAGATATCTGTTCGTGTCACTGCTTTCCGATCTTCCGGGTATATACCGAGAAGTGCAATCGCTGGATCGAATGGTAGCTCTATATCTAGTTTTCTAAGGAACTGCCAGACTGGCTTCCAGAGTGGCTGAACCATTATACAGTCCCACCAACAATGAATAAGAGTTCCAATTTCTCCACATCCCCTCCAGCATTTGTAGTTTCCTGTTTGCTTAATGGCAGCCATTCTAACCGGTGTTAGATAGTATCTCATTGTGGTCTTAATTTGCATCTCTCTAATAGCTAGTGAAGCTGAACATTTTTTCATGTGTTTCTTGGCCATTTGTATTTCCTCTTCAGAGAACTGTCTTTTCATATCTTTTGCCCATTTTATAATTGGGCCGACTGTACTATTGTCATTGAGTTGTAGGATTTCTTTGTATATGCAAGATATCAGTCTTTTGTCAGATACATGGTTTCCAAAAATTTTTTCCCCATTGAGTTGGCTGCCTCTTTACCTTTTTGAGAAATTCCTTTGAGGTGCAGAAACTTCTAAGCTTGAGGAGTTCCCATTTATCTATTTTCTCTTTTGTTGCTTGTGCTTTGGGTGTAAAGTCTAGGAAGTGGCCGCCTAATACAAGGTCTTGAAGATGTTTTCCTACATTATCTTCTAGGAGTTTTATGGTACTTTCTTTTATATTGAGATCTTTGGTCCATTTTGAGTTAATTTTTGTGTAGGGGGTGAGGTAGGGGTCCTCTTTCATTCTTTTGGATATGGATATCCAACTCTCCCAGCCCCATTTGTTGAAAAGACCATTATGACTCAGTTCAGTGACTTTGGGGGCCTTATCAAAGATCAGTCGGCCATAGATCTGAGGGTCTATCTCTGAATTCTCAATTCGATTCCATTGATCTATATGTCTATCTTTGTGCCAGTACCATGCTGTTTTGGCAACTGTGGCTTTATAATAAGCTTCAAAGTCAGGGAGTGTAAGTCCTCCCACTTCGTTTTTCTTTTTTAGAGTGTCTTTAGCAATTCGAGGCATCTTCCCTTTCCAAATAAATTTGATAACTAGCTTTTCCAAGTCTGCAAAGTAGGTTGTTGGAATTTTGATTGGGATTGCATTGAATCTGTAGATGAGTTTGGGTAGAATTGACATCTTAATGACATTTAGCCTTCCTATCCATGAACATGGAATATTTTTCCATCTTTTAAGGTCCCCTTCTATTTCTTTTAGTAGAGTTATGTAGTTTTCTTTGTATAGGTCTTTTACATCTTTGGTTAAGTTTATTCCTAGGTACTTGATTTTTTTAGTTGCTATTGAAAATGGTATCTTTTTCTTGAGTGTCTCTTCAGTTTGTTCATTTCTAGCATATAGAAACATTACTGACTTATGTGCATTAATCTTGTATCCCGCTACTTTGCTAAATTTGTTTATTAGCTCTAGTAGCTGTATCGTCGATTTCTCAGGGTTTTCTAGATATAAGATCATATCGTCTGCAAACAATGACAGTTTTACTTCTTCTTTTCCAATTTGGATGCCTTTTATTTCTTTGTCTTGCCGGATTGCCCTGGCAAGCACTTCCAGGACAATGTTGAATAACAGTGGTGACAGCGGGCATCCTTGTCTTGTTCCTGATCTTAGAGGGAAGGCTTTCAGTCTCTCACCATTGAGTACTATGCTGGCTGTGGGTTTTTCATATATGCTCTTTATCATGTTGAGGAAGTTTCCTTCAATTCCTACCTTTTGAAGTGCTTTTATCAAAAAGGGATGTTGGTCTCTGGCTAAGCCAACTTGAAAGGTGAAATCACTGCCCTCCCCCCTACGTGGGATCAGACACCCAGGGAAGTGAATCTCCCTGGCAACGTGGAATATGACTCCCGGGAGGAATGTAGACCCGGCATCGTGGGATGGAGAACATCTTCTTGACCAAAAGGGGGATGTGAAAGGAAATGAAATAAGCTTCAGTGGCAGAGAGATTCCAAAACGAGCCGAGAGATCACTCTGGTGGGCACTCTTACGCACACTTTAGACAACCCTTTTTAGGTTCTAAAGAATTTGGGTAGCTGGTGGTGGATACCTGAAACTATTAAACTACAACCCAGAACCCATGAATCTCGAAGACAGTTGTATAAAAATGTAGCTTATGAGGGGTGACAGTGGGATTGGGAATGCCATAAGGACCAAACTCCACTTTGTCTAGTTTATGGATGGATGTGTAGAAAAGTAGGGGAAGCAAACAAACAGACAAAGGTACCCAGTGTTCTTTTTTACTTCAATTGCTCTTTTTCACTCTAATTATTATTCTTGTTATTTTTGTGTGTGTGCTAATGAAGGTGTCAGGGATTGATTTAGGTGATGAATGTACAACTATATAATGGTACTGTAAACAATCGAAAGTACAATTTGTTTTGTATGAAAAAAAAAAAGGGATGTTGGATTTTGTCAAATGCTTTTTCAGCATCTATTGAGATGATCAATTGATTTTTCCCTTTTGACTTGTTAATGTGTTGTAATACATTGATTGATTTTCTTATGTTGAACCATCCTTGCATGCCTGGAATGAACCCCACTTGGTCATGGTGTATGATTTTTTTAATGTATTTTTGGATTCGATTTGCAAGTATTTTGTTGAGGATTTTTGCATCTATATTCATTAGGGAGATTGGCCGGTAGTTTTCCTTTTTTGTAGCATCTTTGCCTGGTTTGGTATTAGATTGATGTTAGCTTCATAAAATGAGTTAGGTAGTGTTCCATTTTCTTCAATGTTTTGAAAGAGTTTGAGTAAGATTGGTGTCAGTTCTTTCTGGAAAGTTTGGTAGAATTCCCCTGTGAAGCCATCTGGCCCTGGGCATTTATTTGTGGGAAGATTTTTGATGACTGATTGGATCTCTTGCTTGTGATGGGTTGGTTGAGGTCCTCTATTTCTTCTCTGGTCAGTCTAGGTTGTTCATATGTTTCCAGGAAATTGTCCATTTCTTCTACATTGTCCAGTTTGTTGCCATACAGTTGTTCATAATATCCTCTTATAATTTTTTTAATTTCTTCAGGATCTGCAGTTATGTCACCTTTTTCATTCATTATTTTGTTTATATGGGTCTTCTCTCTTTTTGATTTTGTCAGTCTAGCTAGGGGCTTGTCAATCTTGTTGATCTTCTCAAAGAACCAATGTGCCGGTCTGAATGTATTGTGTCCCCCAAATGCCATTATCTTTGTGGTCTTGTGGGACAGACGTTTTGGTGCTGGTTAGATTTGCTTGGAATGTGCCCCACCCAGCTGTGGGTGGTGACTTCGGTGGGATACTCCTATGGAGGTGTGACCCCACCCATTCAGGGTGGGCCTTGATCAGTGGAGCCATATAAAACATGCTGACTCAAAGAGACTGAACGGAGTGCAGCTGTGAGTGATGTTCTGAAGAAGAGCAAGCTTGCTAGAGAGGAATGTCCTGGGAGGAAGCCAATTTGAAACCAGAACTTTGGAGCAGACGCCAGCCACGTGCCTTCCCAGCTAACAGAGGTTTTCCGGACACCATTTGCCATCCTCCAGTGAAGGTACTTGATTACTGATGTGTTACCTTGGACACTTTATGGCCTTAAGACTGTAACTGTATAGCCAAATAAACCCCCTTTTTATAAAAGCCAGTCCATCTCTGGTGTTTTGCATTCTGCAGCATTAGCAAACTAAAACAACCAACTTTTGGTGATATTTATCCTCTGTATTGTTTTTTTGTTCTCTATGTCATTTATTTCTGCTTTAATCCTTGTTTTCTTTTCTTCTACTTGGTTTAGGATTGGTTTGCTGTTCTTTCTAGCTTCTTCAGTTGATCCATTAGTTCTTTGATTTTGGCTCTTTTTCCTTTTTAATATATGCATTTAGTGCTATAAATTTCCCCCTTAGCACTGCTTTTGCTGCATCCCATAGGTTTTGGTATGTTGTGTTCTCATTTTCATTCGTCTCTATATTTAGCAATTTCTCTTGCTATTTCTTCTTTAACCCACTGATTGTTTAGGAGTGTGTTGTTTAACCTCCAGGTATTTGTGAATTTTCTAAGTCTCTGATGGTTATTGACTTCTAATTGTATTCCATTGTGGTCAGAGAATGTGCTTTGAATAATTTAAATCTTTTTAAATTTATTGAGGCTTGTTTTATGACCCAGCATATGATCTATTCTGGAGAAAGTTCCATGAGCACTAGAAAAGTATGTGTATCCTGGTGATTTGGGATGTAATGTCCTGTAGATGTCTGTTAAATCTAATTCATTTATCAGATTGTTTAGGTTTTCAATTTCCTTATTGGTCTTCTGTCTGGTTGATCTATCTATAGGAGAGAGTGATGTGTTGAAGTCTCCCACAATTATTGTGGAAACCTCAATTGCTTCCTTTAGTTTTGCCAGTGTTTCTCTCATGTATTTTGTGGCACCTTGATTGGGTGCATAGACATTTACGATTGTTATTTCTTCTTGCTGAATTGCCCCTTTTATTAGATGTAGTGGCCTTCTTTGTCTCTCAAAACATCCCTGCATTTGAAGTCTATTTTATCTGAGATTAATATTGCCACACCTGCCTTCTTTTGGCTGTAGCTTGCATGAAATACCTTTCCCCATCCTTTCACCCTCAGTTTCTTTGTGTCGCTGTGTCTAAGATGAGTCTCCTGTATGCAACACACTGATGGTTCATTTTTTTTGATCCATTCTGCGAATCTACATCTTCCAATTGGGGTGTTTAATCCATTTACATTCAACGTTATAACCGTGAAGGCATTTCGTGAATCAGCCATCTTATCCCCCGGTTCATGTTTGTCATATCTCTCCCTCTCTCTATTAATATCCCCCATTGTACCCATACCGAATCTCTCCAGCACTGAACCTTTCTCCAAGTCTCTCTGTCCTGTCTTTGTTTCTCTGTCTGTAGGGCTCCCTTTAGTATCTCCAGTAGGGCAGGTCTCCTGCTAGCAAATTCCCTCAGCATTTGTTTGTCTGTGAAAAATTTAAGCTCTCCCTCAAATTTGAAGGAGAGCTTTGCTGGATAAAGTATTCTTGGCTGGAAATTTTTCTCACTCAGAATTCCAAATACATCGTGCCACTGCCTTCTCGCCTCCATGGTGGCTGCTGAGTAGTCACTACTTAGTCTTATGCTGTTTCCTTTGTATGTGGTGAATTGCTTTTCTCTTGCTGCCCTCAGAACTCGCTCCCTCTCTTCTGTGTTTGACAGTGTGATCAGTATATGTCTTGGAGTGGGTTTATTTGGGTTTATTCTATTTGGAGTTCGCTGAGCATTTATAATTTGTGTATTTATGTTGTTTAGAAGATTTGGGAAGTTTTCCCCAACGATTTCTTTGAATACTCTTCCTAGACCCCCACCCTTTTCTTCCCCTTCTGGGACACCAATGAGTCTTATATTTGGACGTTTCATATTATCTATCATATCCCTGAGGTCCATTTCGACTTTTTCAATTTTTTTCCCCATTCTCTCTTTCATGCTTTCCTTTTCCATTCTGTCATCTTCCAGGTCACTGATTCGCTGTTCAACCTCCCCCAGTCCTGCACTATGAGTGTCCAGAATCCTCTTAATTCGGTCAACAGTTTCTTTAATTTCCATAAGATCATCCATTTTTTTATTTAGTCTTGCAATGTCTTCTCTATGCTCCTCCAGAGTCCTCCCGATCTCCTTTGTTTGCCGTACTATGGTCTCATTGTTCATCCCCAGTTCTCCGAGCAGCTGTTCTAGGTGCTGTGTCTCTTCTGGTCTTTTGATTTGGGTGCTTGGGCTTGGGCCATCCACATCGTCTGGTTTTTTCATATGCTTTATAATTTTCTGTTGTTTTTGGCCTCGTGGCATTTGCTGAACTTGATAGGGTTCTTTTAGGACCTGTAGACCTATTGAAGTCCTTATCTCTAATTTATCAGATCTACAGCTTCGTGGAGTACACTTTCTCCAACTAACCAGCAGGTGGCGTCCACGAGCCACCTGTTCTCCACAAGCCAGTTCTCCCCTGCTCAGCCTTTTTGGTGAGTGGGGGAGTGAGTCTTGTGGGGTCCAACCGGTGCACCAAGCCTGCGCGCGCAGTTGGTGCCGCCTGCCCTGTATATGGGGCTTGTTTCTGGGCAGTTAGGGAGGGGGGGTGGCTCTAACAATCAAATCTCCCTGGTGATCCTAGAGTTTTAAAGCTGCTGCAATAGTCTAATCCTTCAGTTCAGTCCTGCCACAGCCCGTCCCCGCCACTGACCCACAAGTCCCCGGCATTGGCACATGGCTCCTGAGACTTGCAAGTGGGCTCCTCTTCCAGGCTGTGCACCCCGGGTCCTCTGTTGAGGGATGACCGCGCCATGCCACAGGTGAGTGCCGTCCCCCCAGGGCAGCTCCGGGCCGCTGGGCTGTGCAGGGAGGCCCCCAGTCTGCTGAAATGATGGCCGAATGGGGCCCTGTCAATTCACACTGCTCCACCCTCCCAACTCCGGGACAATCAGCTGAGGTTGCAGGGAAGGCTAATGTCCACGCCCAGTTTTGTGGTGTGTGCCTGTTATTTGAAGCACTTCCATCACACTGGGTTGTCTGGGGCAGCTCCGGGCCATGGGGCTGGCAATGGGCAGGAGTGTTTCCTGTCCACCAGGATGGTGGCTGTGAGCAGACACCCCCCCCTTCCTGGGAAGTTGTGGTGTTTAGTGAATTTTCTCAGCCACTGGATTATTGCCTTTTGTCTCAGAGCTCTCTTAGTTCTGCTCTTGACTTTACGTGCCCAAATTGCAAGTCTCCGAAGACTTCCGTATTGGGCTTCCCAGAGTAACCGTTTTAGAAAAAGAAAAAAGGATTAAAAAAAAAAAAAAAGGGCCCTCCTCAGAGATCCAACGGGTTATTGAAATGCCAAGAGACAAAGCAACCAGGGCCATCAAGGAAAGGTCCACAGGGCAGAGAGACCAGCCCTCCTTCGGGATCTGCACATGCGCCCCAGGGCCTGAGCTCCGCCCCTCCCCCCCCACGTTCACCAGAACTCCAAAAACCCCCCGCCTCCATCTTTGGAGTTTTTCGCGGTGTCCTTTTTTTCCTATGCCTGTCTCCTCCCTGCTGGGCCGGCCGCCCCCAGACCCTCCGGTGTCCGGCCCCAGCCCCATCCATGGTTTAGAGCCCGGACACAGCAGAAACAAGCCCCCGACAAGGGCTGCCACTGCAGCCCTCCCTTCTCCTTCCCGGAGCTGACAGCCCCCGCTCCCACGGGACCGAGCCCGGCAGGGAGGGGCGCGGGTCCCCTGGCCGCAAAAACCCACAGATTTCGCTGATCTCAGCAGCTCGACGTCCTCACGAGTGCTGCATGAAGTATGCCCAAAGTCAGACTGCTCCGTGGTGTCCAGTCCACGCAGCCCCCAGCCCTCCACCCACCCTCCTGGAGGACCAACCAAAACACACAGCTCACCAGTCCACCATCCTGCCCCACCCTCCTCCTGTCTTTTTAAGGTCAGTCATCACTAAAAGCCTCTGTCTGCTTGTTGGGGATTTGTAGCTGGTATTGAGCAGTCCACATTTGTTAATTAAAATGCCAGTTGAAGCTGGACTGAGATATATTTGCTTGTTCAGAGAGTGCTGCTTTCTACTCCAATGAGGTTTTGCAGTTTGGGCTGCCATGGGGTGAGGGGGCTTCTGGCTCGGGTATGCAGTTTTTAGTTACAGATTTTATGCTGCAATCTTAGGCATTCCTCCCAACCCAGGTTGGTGTACGATGTGTAGACAGTCACGGTTGTCCCCCAGCGGTTATTCCAGATTATTTACTAGTTGTTCCTGGTTTTTTTATTCATTGTTTTAGGGGGACTAACTAACTTCTACTCCTCCCTATGCCACCATCTTCTTCGCCTCTCTGTAGATTTGTCTTTTGTCATGATTTCATCCACACATGCACATGTACATGCACCCACCCATGATCCTTTACTACCAGACTACCACCCAAACAAACACAAAAAGAAAAGAAAAGAAGAAAAGACAACCAGGCTAAGACACTAAAGAGTGAAAACAGTACAACATGTAAGAACAGAAGTTAACTCTGTTGTCCCCCCATGAGAAATTCACCATCTTAGGAAAAATAACTCTAAGTAAATATGCCCCAAAAACCAAGGCATGTTAAACTCCTTGATGGGTTGGCATCAGCAGACATTTTTCCTACTGGAAAAACCAAGCTTGAGAAGGCTGAATGTTTTCTGGCAGCTATGGTGGAAAGCAAGGAGGTACAACAGATTTCTTCATTGGGAGAGTATAACTACCCAAAAATCTGAGCATGAAAACATGGGTGAGAATCTTTCTGAGCAGGAAAGAGTTTCAACCCTTAAATTCATATTTTAGCACTCAAGAATGTAAGCTCTTTTCACATTATTTCACAGCCAACATTCCACATCAGGTGGATTCTTTAACACACTAATTCATGATGGCAGAGGTTTCCACACAAGCAACAAATAAACTAACTGGATATTAGTACACACATTCATAATAGCCTAAAATTGTGATGTGTTCAAAAGACAATTTAAATTAAAAAGGAAAAAGAGGAACACAACCAGAAAAATTAAAACTGGGTTTCCAGGAGGCATACTTTGTTTCAAATCCCTCCACATTTTATTTAAATTAAATATAGTATGACTTCCAAATGGTGTTGAGGTGTTGGCTGGTTCTTCTCAGTGGTAGCCATCAGTGATTTGTTTCATTCAGGGCTTGGTTACCATGTATCAGGAACTTCAAAGAGCTTTGGCAGAGCTGCTGAAGATGCTTCCTGCCAGAGAAATCTCTTTCCTCTTTTTTAATTTCTTAGCATTTTTTCCTTCTCCTCTGAGAGAATTCTGCACAGAAATCTGTCTACTCAAACTCAGTGGTCTAGAAATCTCCCCCAACTCTCCTGTCCTCCAATCCAGCTTCTGCTTGACTGGGACTCAGATTTTCTTTTTCCTAAATGCTATAAAACCATTAAAGTGATAATATAGTGTTTCTGCAGAGAACAGGATATGCCCTGAGTTCTGTTCTGATTTGCTAATGCTGTCATTTTGCAAAACACTAGAAATGGATTGGCTTTTATAAAGGGGGGGTTTATCTGGTTACAAAGTTACAGTCTTAAGGCCATAAAGTGTCCAAGGTTAGGCATCAACAATAGGGTACCTTCACTGAAGGATACCCAATTGGATCTGGAAAAACCCCTGTTAGCTGGGAAGGCACATGGCTGGTATCTGTTTGCTCCTAGGTTGCATTTTCAGCTCCTCTCTCAGCTCCTGTGCATTCTTCAAAGTGCTCCTCGTGGCTGCAGCTAGCTATGAGCTCCTTCTGTCTGAGATTTATAGGGCTCCAGTGATCTAATCAAGGCCCATGCTGAATGGATGGGACCATGCCTCCATGGAAATGATCTAATCAGAGTTATCACCTACAGTTGGGTGGGTCACATCTCCATGGACAACAACCTAATCCAAAAGTTCCAATTAATCAACATTAATTAGTCTGCTCCCACAAGATTGCATCAAAGAACATGGCTTTTTTCTGGGGGACATAATATATACAAACTGGTACAGTCTTTAACCACCTTCTTTCAACCTCTTTCAAACTATCTTCTGTCAACTTTCCCTTTTTTTATTTTTTTTAATTTTTTAATGCATTTTTTATTGTAAACTTTAACACATATACATAACAGTGATAACTTTCAAAGTATGATTTAATAAGTAGTTAGAGAGCAAATCTCAAAGAATGTCATGGGTCACAGTTACACAACTTCAGCTATTTCCGTTATTGAAAAATATAACATACATAAAGCAAGGTGTTGACTTTTGATGTACAGCTCAACAAGCAGTTATATAGGTAATTTAAAAAGTTGTTATGGGTTACAGTTCCACAGTTTCCATTCTTTCCTTATTATGAAATATAGGGTATATACAGACGGGTGAAGACTTTCAAAGTACAATTCAATGAGTAGCTTTAGAGCAAATTTCAGAGAATGTTATAGGTTATACTTCCACCATGTCATTTACCTCCTTCCAGCTATTCCAACACCCCAGCATCTATATATATATACACACATAAATACAATTATATAAAGTTTCAGTATTCATAGATCTTTGTTAAATCTTATCTTGTTTGTTGCTACCCCTTCCTCTCATTTAATCTCTTTCTCCATCTTCAGGGGTGTCCAGGCAGTGACCACCCTAACTTGTTCATATTGAAAGGGGGTGTCAACAGTATAGGGAAGAGGGGATACAACTGGTTGTTGTTCTTAAAGAAGCTGTTGCTTCTGGGTTTTAGTACTCGTCTGGCATAGGAACACTCTGGTGGATTTAAGTTTCAGAGGGATAAAACTTGGTGAATCTTTTATAGTATCTCATGTAGGGATGTAGGTATTTAGGGACTACTTTTGGTAAGGGCATGGCTTACTGTGGCCATTTGGGATGCCTAGCTGAAGCTTGCATAAGAGATACCTCCTGGATAGCTTCTTGACTCTATTTAGGATCTCTTAGTTACTGTAACCTCAGCTTGTTACCTTTCTTTTTCCCCTTATTGGTCAAGTAGGCATTTTCAATCCCTTGCTGCCAATCCCTCATGTCCCACATCACCAGAAAGATTCATTACCCTGGGAGTCATGTCCCTCCTGGGGAGAGAGGTTAATGAATTTATTTGCTGAGTTGGGCTTAGAGAGAGAAAGGTCACATCATTTTCAACATAGGTCTGGATCTGATAGCTTTCTGCACATCTGTTGGTTTTGACAGCAATTTGTAGTTCTTTGGGCTGGCTCAGACAAACAAATGTTGATGTATCATCAATCCAAGATATCTAAACATTACCAAAGGCACTGAAATGCTGGTAATGGTTGCTAGTTTTCCATTCTTTGGGAATCGTCACATGGAGAACATAACTGGCATTAGGTTGCAAATCTGGTCCTTCTGAGTTTAGATAGGGGATATCCATGACCCTTACAAGAAATAACTTGTTAAAAAAGGTAAAATGAGTTTTGGTCAAACACAAATTTTTGGAAGGCTGAGAAAAGAACCTAGGTAGTTTATTACAGAGATGAAACACCGTCCTGAGATATAAGCATCATATCCTGCCTCGTGGAGCTGTTCAGAACCTATGCCATAGCTTGGAAAACCTTCAGCACTTTTCAACTAGCATTTTCAACTTTAGGAGGGTTGAAAGGCACCTCTTAACTGTATTTCCAATTCCTCAAGGGATGTTTGTTAATGATATCCTTAAAAGATTGTGTGCTGGCCATCAATTTAGTACCCAAGAGTCTGGATACATTTTTTCCTCTCCTTAAACTCATTTAAGTCCACAGGTGGTGTGCAGTAGAACTGGTGAACCATATGCATGACATCCAAGAGAATATTGTGTGCAATAACAAGACTTCCTGATTTAGCAATGGAATGAATGACTCTAGAAAATCCCAAAGCATCATTCAGAGCCTCCTTTTCTTTAACATATTTCTGCTGCTCTTGTCTTTATGTCTTCTCTTCATCTACTTTGCTGGTAACTATATACTGCTCTTTCTTTTCAGTTTCTAAAGTCTCAACATGAATACCTTTGGAATACTTCCAGCTCCAAAACTGATAAATTAGCTTTCTTTGGAACCCAGACATGGCTCCAAATCCAAGTTATTGTTTTCTTCACTTTGTAATAAGTCTTATATTTCCTCTACCACTTGGTCAATAAGCTAATGATCCTCAGGAATCATCACAGGATATTTTCAGGTGTTAGGAGATGCAAATGCTAGAGATCCTGCACCATTGGATTGTTAATGTTTTTCATCATACTGCTCTCTTAGCTTGTCTTTCTTCTTCCTGATTTAAGTATGGAATTCCACTGTGAAAAACTTTATTAATTCAAATCCTTGGCTTGCTAGAAAGTCAGTGTTTAGCCCTGATAACCAAATTTGACATCTGGTGAAGATCTATTGAAGAGTTTTGGGAAAACATAAAAGTTAAATGACTTTGTTATATATTTTAAATCTGTGTAGTCACACTTAAAAGGGCAAAGGCCAAACTAAAACAGCAAAAATTTCATGGGGGAATGCTTTTTAAGTTCCTGATGCCTTTCTTCTGGGAGATGAAAAACATTTGTTAATGTGATGACTGAAGGTCCATCATTGATTCCTATTGCCAGCTTATCCTTCAGAAAATAAATTCACACACACTCCTCCTGCAATCACAGCACATTACCAATCTTTTTAATCTTTGCCAATTTGATAATTGAAAACAAAAGTTATCTCAAATTATCACATTAAAAATCTTTAGGCAAGGGGATGAGAAATGAAATGAAATAAAGCTTCAGTGGCTGAGAGATTTCAAATGGAGTTGAGAGGTCACTCTGGTGGACATTCTTACACACTATACAGACAACACTTTTTAGGTTTTAATGTATTCGAATAGCTAGAAGTAAATAACTGAAACTACCAAACTCCAACCCAGTAGCCTTGACTCTTGAAGATGATTGTATAACAATGTAGCTTACAAGTGGTGACAGTGTGATTGTGAAAACCTTGTGGATCACACTCCCTTTATCCAGTGTATGGATGGATGAATAGATAAATGGGGACAAAAACTAAATGAAAATAGGGGTGGGATGTGGGGGATGATTTGGGTGTTCTTTTTTATTTTTATTTTTTATTCTTACTGATTCTTTCTGGTCTAAGGAAAATGTTCAAAAATAGATTGGGGTGGTGAATGCAAAGCTATATGACAGTACTGTGAACAGTTTATTGTACACCATGGATGATTGTATGGTATGTGAATATATCTCAATAAAGGCTGAATTTAAAAAAAATCTTTAGACAAGCAATTAAAAAGAGATAATCAGCATGAGTTCTCAACACACCAAGACACCAGGGAAAAAGTGGGTGACAAGAAAGTAATTTTAATTCTGATTCCTCTTAAAACTGCAAATGTAACTTTGACAATGGTCCCTGTGATTTTTCTGCATGAAGTATGAAGTAAAATAAAATTGTGGAGAGTACCATGCAGTCTTGTAATATTATTTTAATTTCTGAGAAAAGCTACCCTGGAAGATCAGATACAAAGAGACATATACCTCCCCATCAGGATGTAACTCCAGCCTCCTGACACCAGGTCAGACTGATCACTATCTTGATCAGCTACTTCAGATCACTGGGAACCAATTATGAGGGTGACCATTATTCCAACCACCCTCCAGCAAGGGCATCAGAGGTATCTTAGAAAACAGTTATACGGATACATTAACTGGGCAAGTGGTGAATCAAGAAAACATAGCTTCAAAAGCCATAGAAGAAGCTCCTGACCCCCTTGCTGGCATTTCCCCCATCCCTGGAACAACCTGGGGTAGAGTCAGCTTGCACTCCCATTGTGGATCCCTGGCCCTATTCCAGAAGGAGCAGAGTGGCTCCTGTGCTTGTACTGGGAAGCACTTAAGTTAGTGTAACTATCTGGTGAAAGTCTCAGAGACTGAGCCTTGGAAGTTGTCATAAGCTCACCCTCCCAAAGTTTGTCCTTAAGGCAGAGAAGCAGCTTGCAGAGAGCTGGGACAGTGTGAAACAATTAAGCTGAAGCAGCTTGGGGCAAAGGACTATCTGCATTAAAGTCACTCAAGAGAGCACACAGGAGGGGGAGAAAGTTTATTTCAAAGGGAGTAGAGGTGGCATTCACTCCAATGCCTGTACACTGTAATCAGGGAATTTCCAAGGCCTCTAGCAAACACAAGCCCAGGAAGAGAAGCAGGCTCCCATGGCTCCATGAAGGCTCATATAAAACAGAGAGGACCCTGCATTTCACATTTGCCCTGGGGTGATCTTGATAGGAATGCTAAGCTCTGAAGGAGACCACCAGCCAAAGCAGAGCCAATTTGCAAGACAGTTACAGGTGCTTTTTATTTGGATTGTTTCTTCTGATCAGCTCCTGTCATTCAATAAAATTGCTGTCATATCACTAGCAGGATACAAACATAAGGGACAGATAGCTCAGGGACTAAATTCCCCAGTATACACTTTAAAATATTAAAATATACAGTGTGCAACAAAAGAATACAAGGCAAACAAATAAAAGAGAAATGATGACCCATCAAAAGGAACAAGATCAAAATCCAGAACCCATCAACAAAAAGGACCAGTCTTTGGAATTACCAGGCAGAGACTTTAAAAAAAATGATCCTCAATATGCTTAAGGAGATAAAGGAAAACACAGATAAAGAAATAAAGGATATGATGAAAACAATGAATAGAAAATATGGGAAGCTCATTGAGATTCTCAACTGGAACAAAACAGAAATACTGGAGTTGAAGAACACAATAATTGAAACAAAAAATTCTCTAGATGCTTTCAGCAGCAGATTAGATGTGGTAGAAGAAAGAATCACTTAGAACAATTGAAATGAGGCAGGCAGAGGAGCAGAAAGAAAAAAGAATTTAAAAAACAGAGCCTAAAAGACCTGTGGGACACTACTAAATGTACCAATATATGCATTATAGGAGTCCCAGAGGGGGAAGAAACAGAGAAAGGGGCAAAAGGAATATTCAAAGATATAATGACAGAAAATGTCCAAAATTTAATGAAAGACATGAATATGCACATTCAAGAAGCCCAATAAACCCAAAACAGGATAAACTCAAAGGGAACCATGCCCAGACACATAGCAACCAAATACTCCAATGCCAAGGACAAGTAGAGAGTTCTAAAAGCTGCAAGAGAAAAGCAACAAGTTATGTACAAGGGAATCCCAATAAGATCAAGTGCTGATTTCTCATCAGAAATCACTGAGGCAAGAAGGCAGTGGTACAAAATAGTTAAAGTGCTGAAAGAAAACAATTGCCAACCAAGAAAATTTATATCTGGCCAGAAATTCTTTCAAAAAATGAGGAAGATTTTCAATATGAACAAGTTAGGGTGATCACTGCCTAGATACCCCTGAAGTTTGAGAAAGTGATTAAATGAGAGGAAGGGGTAGCAAAAGACAAGATAGGATTTAACAAAGGATTACAAGTACTGAAACTTTATATACATATATATTTAGATGGTAATGCATTGGAATAGTTAGAAGAAAATAAATGAAACAGTGGAACAGTAACCCATAACATTCTTTGAAATTTGCTCTATAGCTACTCATTAAATTTTACTTTGAAAGTTATCACCTTTCTGTATATATATATTTCACAATAAGGAAATAACTGAAACTGTGGAACTGCAACCCATAAAATTCTTTGAAATTACCTATATAACTACTTGCTAAATTGTACTTTGAAAGTTATCACCTTTCTGTATATACGTTATATTTCACAATAAAGAAATAACTGAAATTGTGGAACTGTAACCAATAACATTCTTTGAAATTTGCTCTCCAACTACTTGTTAAATTGTACTTTGAAAGTCATCACTGTTCTGTATATATGTTAAATTTCACAATAAAATGTATTTTTAAAATGAGAGAGAGATTAAGACATTTCCAAGTAAACGAAAGCTTAGGGGATTCATTACTAGACCTGCTTTACAAGCAATGTTAAAGGAGTTCAGCAGACTGAAAAGAAAAGGCACTAGACAGTGGATAAAAGTGGCATAAAGAAATAAAGACAACCAGTAAAGGTAACTTTATGGGTAATTATGAATGTCAGTACTATTGTACTTTTTGTTATGTAACTTCACTTCTTTCTTCTAACAAGTGCTAAAATGCAAATGCATAAAAAGTAATGATATATCTATGGTTTTGGACACACTATGTACAAATGATATAATTTGTAACAAGTACAAAAAAGAGGTAGGGGGACAGAGGGCTATAGGAACAAATGTATAATATTAAAGATAAGTTTGTATAACAGTAAAACATGATTGTTATAGATTTACGATCTTAAATTTTAGCCCTATAGTGACAACAAAGAAAATATATATATAAAAGTACTGAAACAAATCAGGGATTCAATATGTACAATATAAAAAATTAAATAAATATCAAATATGAAAGTAGGCATTAACAGAGGAATTGAGTCTTTTTGTTATTTAGCTGTAGGATTTCTTTATGTAATCTGGATATTAAATCCTGACCAGATATGTGGTGCATCGGTTTGAAGCTGTTATGTACCTCAGAACATGTTCTTTTAATTCATTCCTGTGGGTGTAGACCTATGGGGGGACTTTTGATTAGGTTATTCCAATTCAGTTGTGACCCACCTCATTCAAGGTGGGTCTTAATCCTCTCACTTGAGTCCTTTATAAAAGGATAAAAGACACACAGAAAATCCAAAGATGCTCACACATAAAAGATAAGAGAGACTGAAGCTAAAAGAGAGAAGCTACTGAAGCCAGAAGCTGGAAGAAATGAAACCCAGTAGAGAAGGACAAGCAGATGTTGGCATCTGCCTTTCTTTCTGACAGCGGAGCCTAAGCTTCCTAGCAACTGGTATCCAGAAAAGGTATTGTCCTATTGATGACTTAATGTGGACATTTTCATGGCCTAAGAACTGTAAAAAGGGATGCTGGATTTCGTCAAATGCATTTTCTGCATCAATTGAGATGATCGTGATTTTTTTTTCCTTCATTGTGTTAATATAGTGTACTACATTAATTGATTTTCTTATCTTAAACCACCCTGTATTGTTGGGATAAATCCCACTTGATCGTGGTGTGTAATTCTTTTCATGTGTTGTCAGATTCAGTTTGTTAGTATTTGTTGAGGATTTTTTGCATCCATATTCATAATGGAAATTGGCCTGTAATTGTCTTTTCTTGTGATATGAGGGTGATAAGGGCCTCATAGGATGAACTAGGGAGTGCTCATCCTCTTCATTTTTTTTGGCAGAGTTTGAGCAGTATTGGTGTTAATTCTCCTGTGAAGCCATCTGGTCCTGGGCTTTTGTTTGTTAGGAGGTTTTTGATGACAGATTTAATCTCACTACTAGTTATTGGTTCGTTGAATCTTTTTCTTCTTGAGTCAGTGGAGGGAGTTGTATGTTTCTAGGAATTTGTCCATTTCATATAGGTCATCACATTGGTGACATACAGTTGTTCATAGTATCCTCTTATAGTCCTTTTTACTTCAGTTGGAGTTGGTAGTAATGTCTCCCTTTTCATTTCTGATTTTAGTTATGTGTCCTCTCTCCTTTTTCTTCATCAGTCTAGCCAAATCTTGTCAATTTGTTGATCTTTCAAAGAACAAACTTGTGGTTTTGTTGATTCTATTGTTTTTTTTTTAATCTTCATTTATTGAGATATATTCACATACCACGCAGTCATACAAAACAATCGTACTTTCGATTGTTTACAGTACCATTACATAGTTGTACATTCATCACCTAAATCAATCCCTGACACCTTCATTAGCACACACACAAAAATAACAAGAATAATAATTAAAGTGAAAAAGAGCAATTGAAGTAAAAAAGAACACTGGGTACCTTTGTCTGTTTGTTTCCTTCCCCTATTTTTCTACTCATCCATCCATAAACTAGACAAAGTGGAGTGTGGTCCTTATGGCTTTCCCAATCCCATTGTCACCCCGTCATAAGCTACATTTTTATACAATTGTCTTCGAGATTCATGGGTTCTGGGTTGTAGTTTGATAGTTTCAGGTATCCACCACCAGCTACCCCCAATTCTTTAGAACCTAAAAGGGTTGTCTAAAGTGTGCGTAAGAGTGCCCACCAGAGTGACCTCTTGGCTCCTTTTGGAATCTCTCTGCCACTGAAGCTTATTTCATTTCCTTTCACATCCCCCTTTTGGTCAAGAAGATGTTCTCCGTCCCACGATGCCAGGTCTACATTCCTCTCTGGGAGTCATATTCCACGTTGCCGGGGAGATTCACTCCCCTGGGTGTCTGATCCCACGTAGCGGGGAGGGCAGTGATTTCACCTTTCAAGTTGGCTTAGCTAGAGAGAGAGGGCCACATCTGAGCAACAAAGAGGCATTCGGGAGGAGGCTCTTAGGCACGATTATAGGGAGGCCTAGTGTCTCCTTTGCAGCAACCGTCTTCCCAAGGGTAAAACCTATGGTAGAGGGCTCAACCCATCAAACCACCAGTCCCCTATGTCTGTGGTCATGTTAGCAACCATCGAGGTGGGGTAGGCCAATACCCCTGCATTCTCCACAGGCTCCTCAAGGGGGCACTACATATTTTTTCCTTGTTTTTCTTTTTTAAATCAACTGTATGAAAAAAAAATAAATAAAAATTAAAAAAAAACATAAAATAAAAGAACATTTCAAAGAGACCATAACAAGGGAGTAAGAAAAAGACAACTAACCTAAGATAACTGCTTAACACAGAGCTCTTCAGTGAAACTGACTGGAACATGTTTTGAGCTGAGAGTTTCACTGTTTGAAGCTGTTATTTCTGTGAAAGCAAAAATTCAACGACTGAAAGGGATTCCCATCTGTCAGCAGCACTTAATTTGGAATAACATGGAGCTTGAAGATGATTATTGCTTGAATGATTATAATATTTCAGAAGGTTGTACCTTGAAGCTGGTATTGACTATGTGTGGTGGACCTATAAATACCAGACAACTTCCTGTGGAAGATCCGCTTAGGAAGATGGCTGAGTACTTGGATTCCAGTCGAGATGAGGTCTGGGAGAAGATCTCCACAACAAACAAGTTTCATTTTTGGTATACCGAGGAGGAGATCAATTGAATTTCTTTCAAGTAGTAGATAGGAGAGATGATACTTTAACACCATTATCTGAATCTTTAAGTGGTGGTTCTGTGTATAATCTGTATATGGATGAGGAAGAAGAAATTGAGCTTCTCTTCTGGGCAACAGACAATTGAAAATTCAATAACAATGAATAAGATGAAGCTGCTGAAGGGTAAGATGGAGAACATGCATCTCCGCAAAAAAGGAGAATGTTGTACTCATCACCTCCCACCTGTGAATGCTCCCATCCAACAAAAGAAGAAAACAGCAAAGCACTGTTTTCTTTGTGGAAAGAAAATGGGACTGGCTACTAGCTACAAATGCAGATATGTAAACAACTTCTGTGCCTCTCATCGCTATGCAGAAACTCACGCCTGCTCCTATGATTACAAGAGTGGAGGGAGGAGATAATTGCGGGAGGCAAATTCTGTTGTTAATGCACCAAAACTTCCAAAAATCTAACTCTTGCTATGCACATAACTGTTCTGCCCAAGAAATTGTAATATAATGACAGAACAAATATTGTTTAGACTGCATTACTTTTGTTCAACTTCAAAAGATTTGCTAAATAACAAAAGCAAGATTTGCTAAATAAAAAAGTATTTGGAGAATGAGAATACCGGTGTAGTTGACATCTTTATTCTCTGGTGAATCAAAATTTTTAAAATTAGTTTTAAAAATTTCACACCATAATGACTTAACTTTGCTATTGCACATCCTGTGTTAAGTGTTTTGGATTTGACATTGTAAGCTCACTAGACAAGTCTTCAAAAGATGCACTTTAGGAAGTTGGCACTGAGTGTGTAACCAGACTTGCACGTGCACAGTCAGGTAATAGCTTTAAATCTATCATATGGGTGTTTGTTTTGTTTTGTTGGCAGGGGCAGGGTGGGTGTATTTAAAAAAAAAAATCCCATGTGCAAAAGCTTATTGAGTTTACTAGGAGGTTTCTTTTTATTTCAAGCTACTTTTTATAAAAAGAACATTTGGTCTTCCAGTGTGATTGTTAACACAAATCTATTTTTTCCAGATTCAGATTGACATTCAGATATGTGTATCCATTCCATAAAACATATCCTGTTAATCATAGTATATATTTCTTAAATACTACTTTTTGAGTGGCAGTTTTAAAATAGACCATATCCACTTTTTGCCATTAAATACAGGAAACCAACTGTTCTAGTTTGCTAATGCAGCTGGAATACAAAACACCAGAAATGGATTGGCTTTTATAAAGGGGGTTATTTGATTAAAAGTTACAGTTCTTAAGGCCATAAAGTGTCCAAGGTTAGGCATCAACAATTGGTTACCTTCACTGGAGGATGGCCAATGGTGTCCAGAAAACCTGTGTTAGCTGGGAGGGCACATGGCCAGCATCTGCTCCAAAGTTCTGGTTTCAGAATGGCTTTCTCCCAGGACGTTCCTCTCTAGGCTGCAGTTTTTTCAAAAATGTCACTCTGAGTTGCTCTTGGGGTGTTTGTCCTCTCTTAGCTTCTCCGGAGCAAGAGTCTGCTTTCAATGGCTGTCTTCAAACTGTCTCTCATCTGCAGCTACTCTCTCAGCTTCTGTGCATTCTTCAAAGTGTCCCTCTTGACTGCAGCAAGCTTGCTCCTTCTGTCTGAGCTTATATAGTGCTCTAATAAACTAATCAAGGCCCATGCTGAATGGTGGGGCCAACACCTCCATGGAAATTATCCAAGCAGAGTTATCACCCACTGTTGGGTGGGGCACATTTCCATGGAAACAATCTAATCCAAATGTTCCAATTTAATCCCCACTAATACATCTGCCCCCGAAAGATTGCATCAAAGAACATGGCTTTTTCTGGGGGACATAATATATACTAACTGGTATGCCAACTTATATTCACCTTTAAAAAATGGCTACATTTAAAACAAAATTTCATGGCTTGCTTTGTTTCTCTTGATATATTGAGTGCTATTACCAGGAGAAATTCAAATTTATATTTAATTACACTATAAAAAATTAATATATAAAGATTGATGCCAAAAGGTCCAAGTATTTATCAATGGATGAATGAATAAACAAAATGTGGTATATACATACAGTGGAATATTATTCAATTGTTAAAAGGAATGAAGTCATGTATGACACCAGAAGTAAAGATAGAAGATAAAGACTGGGTGTATATAACTTAGTGAAATCTAGAGTTGTCAATGATGGTGATTAAATGTACAAATATAAAAATGTTTTTACATGTGGGAGAACAAATGAATGTCAACTTTGCAAGGTGTTGAAAAAGGGATGGCATTGGGGAGAAATATAATCAATGCAAACTAGAGTCCTATAGATAAACAGTACCATTGTAATATGCTTCCATTATTGTAACAAAGGCAATATACCAAAATTAAATGTCTATAAGAGGGGGATATAAGGGAGCAGTATTGGATTCTTGGTGTGGTGTTGTCTGGCATTATTATTATATTTGATTTTATTTTTTCTTTAAAACTTTTTCACTACTTTAATTTTAATTTTGGGGGGGGTAATAAATGTGTTCAAGTACTGATTGTGGACATGAATGCAAAATTATATGATGATACTGTGAACAATTGATTTTACACCATGGATGATTGTATGGTATGTGACTATATATCTATAAAATTGCAGGGGGAAAATATAAACAGAGGGATACAAGTACTGGAGAAAATGTGAAGAGAGGGATGTAACTATTCACTGTTTGTAGGGAAGTAGAATGGTGCAGCCCATCTGGAGGGCAGTGTGATGGTTCCACAAGAAGCTAAGTATGTGGATACCATAAGGTCCTGCAACCTCTTTACTGGGTACGTACTTGGAAGGACTGACAGCAGGGATCCAAATGGACATTTGCACACTGGTATTTATGGCAGCAGTGATCATGATTTGCAATGGATGGTGGTGGCCTAAGGGTACATCAACTGATGAACGGAATGTTGAACTATGGTGTATGCATACAACAGAATATTGAGCAGCTGCAAGAAGGGATGGAATGAAGTTGTGAGACACACAAATAGGTGAATGGAACTTGAGGACAGTATTTTGAGTGAAATAAGCCAGAAACAAAAAGACAAACATTAAAATTCTCACTAATATGTACTAACTATAATGTGCAAACTTTGAGAATTGAATCTTTGAGCACAGTTTATCAAGGGAACGCTTACTGTTAAGGTCCCTGGATTGTAAGCTCTTATAGCAGTCACATCTATTCCTGAGTTGAAATGGTTATCTCTAAACTCTGAGATGCTGAGCTCTTTGTGTATAACCTGGTTGGTCCCTGGAACTTCAGGTATCTGGCAACACCTGAGACTCAGAGCCAGAGTCCAGCAGTTATGAAAGTCAGTATTACCCCATACAGCAACTGTTAGAAATGCTGAAAAAGAGTTCAGACTTCAATTAGAGATATGAATGAAGCTGATCTGGTTAGGACTAGGGAAATCAGGCCAAAGGGTAAAGGACGATACTGACTGTGTTTTAAAACTTCAACTTCAGTGTGAGACCACAGGAAGAGATGTTTATTTGGTGCAAAATCTATATTTTCTGTAGCATGCTAAAGAATTTAATTTGTATGGTCAATTTATTCACACACCATAACTACAAGGAACTTTGAATAGGGAGTGAGATCTGGTAGATTTGTATAGGTTACTGTGAAATTCCAATACATCCCAAAGTGATTTGGGCAGAGAATAAAAATGTATTTGCAAAGCCCCCTTGAGGGACTTGGAAAAAATGCAGAAATATTGGGCTTTCCCACTTGGGGAATTGCTGATGTTCTCACAAGCACTGGGGACTACCAATTTAGGAGGCGGAGCCCTTGATCTTGGGGCTTGCCCTTATGAAGCTTGTTACTGCAAAGGAGAGGCTAAGCCTACTTATAATTGTGTCTAAGAGTCACCCCCAGAGAACCTCCTTTGTTGCTCAGATGTGGGCTCTCTCTCTCTAAGCCCACTCAGCAGGTAAACTCACTGCCCTCCCCACTAGATAGGACATGACTCCCAAGGGTGTAAATCTCCCTGGCAACATGGGACATGACTCCCAGGATAAGCTTGGACCCATCATCATGGATTGAGAAAGTCATCTTGATCAAAAGGGGGAAGAGAAATGAAACAAAATAAAGTTTCAGTGGCTGAGAGATTTCAAATGGAGTCGAGAGGTCATTCTGGAGGGTATTCTTATGCATTATATAGATATCCCTTTTAGTTTTTAGTGTATTGGAATAGCAAGAAGGAAAAACCTGAAACCGTTGAACTGCAATCCAGTAGACTTGATTTTTGAAGATGATAGTATAACTATGTAGCTTACACTGTGACTGTGTGATTGTGAAAACCTTGTGGCTCATGCTCCCTTTATCCAGTGTGTAGACAGATGAGTAGAAAAATGGGAACAAAAGTTAAGTGAATAATAGCGGGAATGAGGGGGTGGGATGTTCTGGGTGCTCTTCTTGTATTTTTAATCTTATTTTTATTTTTTTTTGGAGTAATGAAAATGTTCAAAAATTGATTGTGGTGATGAATGCACAGCTATATGATGGTTCTGTGAGCAATTGATTGTATTCTGTGGATGACTGTAGGGTATGTGAATATATCTAAAAAAACTGAATTGGAAAAAAAAGGACTGAAGTCCTGATACATGTCACAACATGGATGAACCTTGATGATATCCTGCTGGGCGAAATAAGCCAGACACAAAAGGATAGATGTATGATATCACTTATATGAAATAATTAGAATTCACAAATTCAGAGTCAGAAATTAGAATAGAGTTTACTAGGAGCAGGTGTTTGGGTGTGGAATGGGGAATAAATATATGAATTGTACACAGTATCTGTTTAGGTTGATGGAAAAGTTTGGTAATGGATGGTAGTGAAGGTAGCACAATACTGTGAATGTAATTTATTCTACTGAATTGCATATGTCCCATGATTAAAATGGGAAATTTTATGTTGTATACATGCTACCAGAATAAAATTTTTAAAAATCATAAAAAGAAAAAAAAATCAGTTGAATTTTTTTATGCCAGCAACAAACGGGTAGAATATGAAATGTGATAAAATATGCTATTAAAAAATAATATCCAACTGAATGCAATGTAGTTTCCTGGATTAAATCCTGGAACAGAAAAAGTTTTTAGTGGGAGAGCTGGTAAAATCCAAATAGAGTCTGTAGTTCAATTAATATTAATTTAGCAATATTAATTTCTTAGTTTCCTTAGATGTACCAAGATTTTGCAAGATGTTAATGTTAGGGGAACCTGAATAAGAAATGTGCAGAAAACTCTGTACCATTTTTGTACCTTTTAAAATTCATTCAAAATAAAGTTAAAAATATTTATTCCATTTGACTTCTCAATTGCCTTCAACTCTATACTTGAAGCATTGTCTTGCCTTTACTTTGGAATCATAATGTTCTCATGTTTTTCTTGTCTTATCTTTCTGAGTTAGATGCTATTCTTCATAACCACAGCAAATACAGTTCACTGGTTCATAGATTCTGGTCTTGACAAAATTAGGGATATGGAAGTACTACAAGAGAGCAGAAAAATATTCCAAGACACACTCTCCCCAATTCCTTACATAACTGGAAATCATGGAGGAGGCATAGGGAGACTACACTTATAAGGAGTTGGAAGTATAAACTCAAGCTTTTCCCAGATACTGTATAGCAAGTATGGCAACAATATGAGCAATAATAACCATAAAGCTATTCTCACCAACTACCAGACGCATAAAGGGTATAGTCACCACCATCCTGATTGCTGTCTGAGTTTCCAAGGAACACATGGAGGCAAAGAACAAGTGCATTCTACTTGGGATATGCAGAACACACAATATCAGCATTAAAGTAGGTGCCAGAAACTGGTGGTCTTTGGCACACGTGAAATTAACATCATCAAACTGTATACTTGAAAGTTGTTAAAAAGGGAAATTTTATGTTATATATAAGTTACAATAAAAATGTTTAAAAAGCTATAATAATTAAAAGTATGTTACTCACATAAGGATAAACAAATAACCAATAGAATAGAGAACTCAGCAATAGATTCATCATGAATTAACATTGAATATTTGATAGTGGGAGCACTGCAGTTTTCAATAAGTGGTGCAGAAAATTAGTTATCCAAATGGAAGAAAACAGTGAAATTGGATCCTTACCTCACACTACATTTATAAACAGTTTCAGGTGGATTATAGACCTAAATATGAAGGACACACAAAAGTAATATAAAAAAGAAAAACAACTTCAGGAACTTGGAATAAGGAAGGATCTCTCTCTTTCTCTCTCTCTCTCTCTCTCTCTCTCTCTCTCTCTCTCTCTCTCTCTCTCTTTCTCTCTGATTGACTTTTCTTTTGTGTGTGTGTGTGATAAAACATATGTTCTGGTTTGCTAAAGTTACTGTTTACACAAAATACCAGATTTGGATTGGCTTTTATAAAGAGGATTTATTAAGTTACAAATTTACAGTTCTAAGGCCATAAAGGTGTCCAAACTAAGGCATCAACAAGAGGATACCTTCACTGAAGAAAGGCTGATGGTGTCTGGAACAACCTTGTCAGCTGGGAAGTCACATGGTTGGCAGATGCAGGTTCTTTGCTCACAGGTTGCATTTCAAAATGGCTTTCTCAAAAATGCCTCTTGGCTTCTGTCTCTCTTAGTTTCTCTCAGCCCTCTGCTTGGTTCTCCTGGGGCATTTCTCTTTAAGCATCTGGGAGTTCTCTCTTCGCTTCTTTGGGGCAAATTCTGGGCTTCACCTCTTAGCTTAGCATCTCCAAACGTCCTTCTTTTTGCATCTCCAATCATCTCCAAGCTTCAGCATCTGTGTTGGCTCTTGAGCAATCTTAAATACTCCAGTGAACTAATCAAGACCCACCCAGAATGGGTGGGGCCCACAGCCCCATGGAAATAATCTAATCAAAGGTCTCACCCCAGTTGGGTGAGTCACATCTCCATGGAAACACTCAATCAAAATTTCCACCTTAATCAAAAGACTAATAAGTCTGCCCCCACAAGATTGCATTAAAGAACATGGCTTTTGTGGGGGACATAATAGATTCAAATCAGCACAATACATGTAACAAAATTTGACATTTTAACCATGTTTTTTACAATTTTTAATTGTGAAGTATAACATATATACAGAACAGGGATAACTTTCAAAGTACAATTTAACAAGTAGAAAGCAAATTTCAAAGAAGGTTATGGGTTATAATTCCACAATTTGTTATTTCCTTATTGTGAAATATATATACAGAAAGGTGATATCTTTCAAAGCACGATTTAACAAGTAGTTATAGAGCAAATTTCCAAGAATGTTATGGGTTACAGGTCCACCATTTCTGTTATTTCCTTCTAGCTATTCTAATACCCTACCATCTAAAAAATTTTATATAAAGATTCAGTACTCGTAATACTTTGTTGAATCCTATCTTGTCTGTTGTTACCCCTTCCTCTTGTTTAATCACTTGCTCGATCTTCAGGGATTTCTAAACGATGACCACCCTAATTTGTTCATATTGAAAAGGGGTGTTGACATTATGGGGAAGGGGGTTGCATCTAGTTGATGTTCTTGAGGAGTCTGTTGCCTCTAAATTTTAACCATTTTTAAGTGTTTGATTCAGTGGCATTAATTATATTCATTAATGTACATTAATTTATTCATTAATTATGGCATCGCCATCCATTACCAAAACATCTTTATCACCCCAAACTCAAACTGTATCCGTTAAGCAATAACTCACTACTCTGCCATCCTCCAAGCCTCTGGTGGCCTCTAATCTACTTACTGTCTCCATGAATTTTCATATTCTAGATATTTCATATAAGTGGAATCTTACAGTATTTGCCCTTTTGTATCTGCCTTGTTTCACCTTGTTTTCAAGGTTCATCCATATTGTAGCATGTATCAGAACTTCATTCCTTTTTATGACTTAATAATATTCCATTATAAGTATATACAATATTTTGTTTATACATTCATTCATAGATGGACCCTTGGGTTGTTTTCACCTTTTGGTTATTGCAAAAATGCTTCTATGAACATTTACATGCAAGTATTGTTTAAGTCCCTACTTTCCATTCACTTGGTATAAACCTAGGAGTAGAATTTCTGGGTCATATGTTAATTCTGTTTAATTTTTTTTGAGGAACTGATGCTGTTTACCACAGCAGGTTCATCATTTTACATTGCTACCAGCAATGCACGAGGGTTCCAATTTTTCCATATTCTTGCCAACACTTATTTTTACATATTTTCTAAAACAATAGCCATCCTACTCAGTGTGAAGTGGTATCGTGTGTGTGTGTGTGTGTGTGTGTGTGTGTGTGTGTGTGTGTTTAACAGTTTTAACATTATATAAATAGAATCTTATAATTGGATTTTTTTCCACTCATCACAATGACCATGAGTTCATTGTAGTTTTACTTTGAATTTCCCTAATGACTAATGATGTTGAATACCTTTTCATGTGGTTACTTGTCATTTGTATCTCTTCTTTGAAGAAACTTCTATTCAAATCCTTTGCCTATTTTTAAAATAAGGTTGTCTTTCATTATTGAGGATAGGGAGTTATTTTTATATTCTGGATATTAAACCATTAACATGTATATGGTTTACAAATTTTTTCTCCCTTTCTGTGGACTGTCTTTTCACTCTGTTGGTAGAGTCTTGTGAAGCACATGGAAGTTACCTTAAATAAGACATAAAAAGCATTAACTATATGAGAAGACAATGATAAACTGGACTTCATCAAAATTAAAAACTTCTGTTTGTTGAAGGACACCTTTATAAGTGAAAAGGGAAGCAACAGATTGGGAGAAGATATCTACAATACATACATCCCTGAAAGAAATATCTAGAATATATAATGAACACCTAAAAATAATTAAATAAAAGATAATTTAAAATGTGCAAAAGATTTGAATAGACACTTTAAAATAGTCCTAGTCAATGTACATATAAAACTGTGTTAAACTTCATTAATCCTCAAGGAAATTCAAGTTAAAACCACCATGAGCTACAATTGCTTACTTATCAGATTATATTACTTAAAATTAAAAAGACTATGCATACTGTTGGTTAGGATATAGCACATTGGGAACTCTTACACACTGCTGGTGGATGTGTAAATCAGTAAAGTGATTTTGGAAAACAGCTTGGCATTGTCTAGCAAAGTTGAAGATATAAATACACAGCAATTGCACTCCTGGAGAAACTTATGCACATATGCACCAGGATAAATATGCAAGAATGTTCATAACAGCACTGTTTGTAATAACAAAATACAGAAAACACCAATAATGGTGGTGAATGTGCCACCTTTCCTTTTTTTAAAAAAAAATCAATTTTATTGAGATATATTCACATACCATCAGTCATCCATGGTGTACAATCAGTTGTTCACAGTACCATTATACAGTTGTACATTGATCACCACAACCAATTTTTGAACATTTTCATTACCACACACAAAAAAGAGTAAGAATAAAAGTTAAAGAAAAAAGAAAACCCAAAACATCCCATACTCCCCATCCCTCCCTATTATTCATTTACTTGTTGTCCTCATTTTTCTGTTCATCTGTCCATACACTGCATAAAGGGAGTGGGAGCTGCAAAGTTTTCACAATCACACGATCACACAGTATAAGCTATATAGTTATACAATTATCTTCAAGAATAAAAGCTACTGGGTTGCAGTTCAACAGTTTCAGGTATTTCCTTCTAGCTATTTCAATACAATAAAAACTAAAAATGGATATCTATATAATGCACAAGAATAACCTCCAGAATGACTTCTCATCTCTATTTGAGATCTCTCAGCCACAGAAACTTTGTTTCATTTCTTTTCCCCCTTTTGTCCAAGAAGGCTTCCTCAATCCCACAAAGCCAGAGCCAAGCTTATCCCCAAGAGTCATGTCCCGCATAGCCAGGGAGATTTACACTCCTAGGAGTCATATCTCACATAGGACGGAGGGCAGTGAGTTAACCTGCAGAGTTGGCTTAGAGAGAGAGGCCACATCTGAGCAACAAAAGAGTTTCTCTGGGGGTGACTATTAGGCACAATTTTAAGTAGGCTTAGCCTCTCCTTTGCAGTAACAAACTTCATAAGGTCAAGCCCCAAGATTGAGGGCTCAACCTTCTAAATTGGTAGCCCTTAATGCTTGTGAAAATATCATTAATTCCCCAGGTGGGAAAATTTAATATTTCCACATTTTTTCACAGCCCCTCAAGGGGGCTTTGCAAATACATTTTTATTCTCATCCTAAGTTACTCTGGGATGTATTAGGGCTTCACACTAACCTGTACAAACCAACCAGATTTCACTCTGTCGTCAACGTTCAATGTAATTATGTTGTTTGAATCAAATGACCATACAAGTTAAACTATATAGTGTGTTACAAAAAATACAGATTTTGCACCTAATAAACATCTCTTCCTTTGGTCTCACACAGAAGGTGAAGTTTTAAAAACACCATCAATATTGTCCTTTACCCTTTAGTCTTATTTACCTTGGTCCTAACCAAGCCCATTTCATTCACATCTCTAATTGAAGTCTGATCCCTTTTTTCAGACTCCTTAACATTTGCTATATGGGATAATGCTGACATTCATAGTTGTCAGACTTTGGCTCTGAGTCTCAGGTGTCATACAGATACCCAAAGATCCAGGAACTGACCAAGTTATACACAAAGAGCTCAGCATCTCAGAATTTAGAAATAACCATTACAACTCAGGAACAGATTAACTGTTGTAAGAGCTTACAATCAAGGAACCTTTACAATAAGCCTTCCCCTGATAACCTATGCTCTCAGATTCAATTCTGAGAGTTTGCACGTTATAGTTAGTCCATATTAGTGAGGCATTATAATGCTTTTCTTTTCATTTCTGGTTTATTTCACTCAACATCCTGTCCTCAATATCCATTCACCTCACAACTTCACTCCTTCTTGTATGTATACACCACAGTTCACCATTACATTTATCAGTGTACCCTTAGGCCATCTCCATCCACTACAAATTGTGGATACTGACACCATAAACCCCATCGTGCAAATGTCCATTCATGTCCCTCTTTTCAGTTCTTCCAAGTATATACCCAATAACCGAGTTGCAGGACCATATGGCAACCCCAAGCTTAGCTTCCTGTGGAACCACCACACAGACCTCCAGAAGGGCTGCACCATTCTACTTCCTCACCAATGGTGATTAGGTACATCACTTTCTCCATATTTTCTCCAGCACTTGTATCCCTTTATTTTTTAGGTAGTTTTAGTCACACACCATACATTCCATTCTAAGTAAACAATCAATGGTTCCCTGTATAATCACATAGTTGTGCTTTCACCACCACTATCTATGTACAATTCCATTTCTTCCACAAAAAAAAGGAAGAGGTGAAAACAGTGAAAAGAAAAAAATGACAACTAAAAAGCAACTAAAGAAAAAATGAAATTAAAATAAAATACAATTTAAAAGTCAGATAACAACACCCACGCCAAGAATCTCATACCCCTCCCTTATATCCCCCTGAAATAGACATTTAGCTTCAGCATATTGCCTTTGTTACAATCAATGGAAGCATATTACAATGGTACTGTTAACTATAGACTCTAGCTTGCATTGATTGTATTTTTCCCCTATACCACCCCATTTTTAACACCTTGCAAGGTTGACATTCATTTGTTCTCCCTCATGTAAAACCATATTTGTATACTTAATCACAATCATTGACCACTCTAGGTTCCACTAAGTTATAGAGTCCCAATCTTTATCTTCTATCTTTCCTTCTGTGTCCTACATGCCCCTAACCTTCCTCTTTCAACCTACTCATCTTTGTTCAGTGTACTTACATTATTGTACCAACATCACCTAAAACTGTGCTCCACACTATTCTCTCCTGTCTTTTCCTATCTGTCTGTAGTGCTCCCTTTAGTATTTGCTGTAGAATAAGTATCTTGTTCACAACTCTCTTGGTGTCTGTTTTTCTGAAAATATTTTTAACTCTCTCTCATTTTTGAAGGGCAATTTTGCCAGATATAGAATTCTTCGTTGGCAGTTTTTCTCTTTCAATATCTTAAATATATCATACCATTGCCTTCTTGCCTCCATGGTTTCTACTGAGAAATCTGCACATAGTCTTATCAAGCTTCCCTTGTATGTGATGGATCACTTTTCTCTTGCTGCTTTCAGAATGCTCTCTTATATTTGACATTTGTTAATCTGATTATAAAGTGTCTATGTGTAGGTGTATCCAGATGTATTCTGTTTGAGATATGCTGGGCTTCTTGGATCTGTAATTTTATGTCTTTCATAAGAGATGAGAAATTTTCAGTGATTATTTCCTCCATTATTCTTTCTGACCCTTTTCCCTTCTCTTTTCCTTCTGGGACACCCATGACATGTACATTCATACACTTCATGTTGACATTCAATTCCCTGAGACACTGCTCATATTTTTCCATTCTTTTCCCTATCTGTTCTTTTGTGGGTAGGATTTCAGATGTTCTGTCCTCCAGTTCATGAACCTTTTCTTCTGCCTCTTCAAATCTGCTGTTGTTTGTCTCCATTGTTTTTCATGTCTTCTATTGTGCCTTTCATTCCCATAAGTTCTGCTGATTTTTCAAACTTTCAAGTTCTTATGTTCGCCCAATATCTTCATTTCATCCATCTCTTTTGCCATATCTTCCCTCAACTCATTGATTTGATTTTTGAATTAATTTAAAAGATTTGTTTGATTAATAATTAGTTATTTCAATTGCTGTATCTCAGTTGAAGTGTAAGTTTGTTTCTTTGAATGGGCCATATCTTTGTTTTTCCTAGTATGATTTGTAATTTTTTGTTGTCTAGGGATCTGATTTCCTTGATTACCTCAATCAGATATTCCCAGACCAAATGGGCCCGGTCTCAGGAGGAGAGTGTATTCAGTATCAGGTTTCCCTGACAGCGAGACCCAGAAGATTGTCAGACTTTCCTGTGAGGCCTCTAGACTCTGTGCTTTTCCTATCCTGCCCAGCAGGTGGTTCTTCTCAGTCCACAGCTCCCCACTGGTGTAAAGAGGTGTGGTCTCTTTAATTCTCAGGGAATCCTGTTCTGGCCAGGGGCCAAGTGTGTCAGAAGCCAAGTTTAAGTTGTTTCTGGTTCTCCCACACACACATCCAGGCCCTGTGGCCTGAATTCTCTGAGGGAGGACAGCACTTGATCTGGGCACCACCCCCCTTTTCTTAGGGAAGATACACCCTTTTGGGAGTTATCTTCTACACTTGAATTCCTCCTTTGTCTCTTTGACTCTGTTAACCCACCCTTGTTTGGGTCAGTGCTGACAATTGAAAATGGCTGAGGCTTTCTCTAATGAGCTTAGAATGAAGAGAAAGAAAAAAGAAAAAGAGAGAAAGCCCCTTTTCAGAGCCAGTCCCCAGCCTCCCAGTTTTGCCAGCCAACCATTGTTGGTACCTGGCTCTCTGTGCCCCTTTTCTTGCAACACAGACATTTCCCAGTATTCTGAGCTCAGCTGTCTCCAAAAGCTTCTGCTTTTATTTATTTATGTTTTTCCCCCATTAGCCCTGCCTCCTCTCTGCCAGGAGGAACCTCAGGTTCCTTTCCTGCTTGCTCTGGGTTTATCTGTGCTTGTAGCTTATATTCAGAAGTCCAGATTTGTTAATTAAAACTGCAATTGGAGCATGGTTGAGTTACTATTTTCCCTCACTCCAGGTAACCTGCTTCTTTTTTCCACAGTGAAGTGTTTCAGCTCAGCCCGCCATGCTGGTGGGAAGGGGTGCCAGCTCTGCAGTATGGGGAGCTTTACTTACAGTTCTATGCTGTGATCTCAGCCATTTCACCCCTTCCAGGCTGGTGCACAATGTGTGTCCAGTCACAGATGTCCTCCAACAGTTGTTCCAGACTATTTGGTAGTTGTCTCTGGTTGTTTACTAGTTGCTCTAGAGGACTAACTAAACTCCACACTTCTCTATGCCACCATCTTCACCACCTTTCCTTTTAAAAGGACTGTATAACTCCCTTGATGTTACTTGTCATGTCTACTATGGCAAGAGCATACTTTCAAAGTAATTGACATTTGGCTTGGCCATGTTACATATTTTTGCCAGTAGAACTTGAGCAGATATAATATATTTCACATCCAAGCAGAAGCTTTAAGAGGCATGTTCTGGTTTGCTAATGCTTCTATTATGCAAAATACCAGAAATGGATTGCTTTTATAAAGGGGGTTTACTTAGTTACAAAGTTATAGTCTTATGTCCATGCAAATGTCCAAACAAAGGCATCAACAGTAGGGTATCTTCACTGAAGAACACCGATGACACCTGGAAAACCTTTGTTAGGAAGGCATGTGGCTGGCGTCTGCTTGCACCTAGATTGCATTTCAAAATGGCATTCTCCAAAATGTTTCTCTCAGTTGCAGCTGCTCTGAGCTCCTTTTGTTTTTGAACTTTTATAGGGCTCCAGTAAACTAATCAAGACCCACACTGAATGGGTGGGGCCACACCTCCATGGAAATAATCAAAGGTATTACCCACAGGTGGGTGGGTCACATCTCCATGGAAACAGCCTAATCCAAAGATCCCAACCTAATTAACACTAATACGTCTACCCCCATAAGATCGCATTAAAGAACATGTCTTTTTGGGGGACATAATACATCC
Source organism: Choloepus didactylus (assembly GCF_015220235.1). NCBI lineage: Eukaryota > Metazoa > Chordata > Mammalia > Pilosa > Megalonychidae > Choloepus > Choloepus didactylus. The sequence continues at coordinate 140,351,075 of NC_051310.1, read as the reverse complement.
AAACCATCACAAGGCATATTGAATGTCTGTCAGAGCTATTGCTTCTGCCTGTGCCATGCAAAGGCACATCCCAGAAAGAGGTGATTGTGTCAGTTTGCATCCTGGAATAAGAAAACAAATAGAAAAGAGCCAAAGCCAATACAGGTTATAAGTATCAAGGGCAAGAAACAAATGTCTGTTAATGTAAATGTAAACCAGTGAGATTTAGGGGTTGTTTACCGCAGCTAATAGACAACAATAGAATAAATAAATTGTAATATATACAAACAGTGGAATACCATACAGCAATGAAAATGAATGAGACACAGACACACACAACATGCAAAAACAATAAAATAATGTTGACTAAAAGAAGCCAGATACAAAAGAATATATACAGTATGATTTTATTTATGTAAAGTTCAAAAACAGACATAACTACTTTGTTGGGGAATGCATAGTTAGTTGTATGGTAACATTATAAAGAAAAAAAGCTAGGACATGATTGGCATAAAAGTTGGAAAAATGGTTATCTCTGGGTGTCAAAGGTTGAAGGAATTTGTGATGGAAAAAGATACAAGGTGAGATTCTAAGGTACTAGCAATGTTCTATTTCTTGAACTGGGTTTTCACTTTATATTTTTCTTTAAACAGTACCTTTTGATTTTATAAACATCTATGTATATTTCACAATAAAAAAGTTTTTTAAAAATTCCCTGTCATTGCTCATTTGTTCCTCTAAGTCTTCCTGGAAAGTTCTCGGTTACCACACTCACCTGGAAATCACTACAAATTAATTTCGTAATTGAGATTTCGTAAGATGTTAGATTAAAATGCTTTACTGATAGCCCAGTCTAGAATATCTAACACTTTTCTGCTCTTGTTCCTGGAATTCTTAATTCAAAAACTCCCCAGAAAACCATTCACGCCAATCTGGCAAGTTTCACTATTCATAATTCATTACTGCTGTTCATTAGTCAGAATTCCTTCATTCTCTAGAGGCTTCCACATTTTTTTCTTTTTAAATATTTATTCCATTATTTTACTGAATGTTGAGATCATAGTTGCATGATGGTAATTTCCAGAAACAATTTTTGAAATTCTTGTTTTATTTCCTCATTCCTCCTTAATTCCTATTGTTCAGTACCTGCTGCGTACACAAAGATGTATTAAAATAACAATTATACATTGTTGAGATTTTAGAAAAATAACAATAAATGTAATATTGAACCTATGTCATGCAATGAGAAGCATTACTGATGGACAATGCTTTAATTTATTTTGTCCTTTTTAAAAAAACGTTAGCAGTGATATAATATCATTAGTGTTTGCATTTCATCAGGAATGGGCCTATTACTTTTTTCTTTCTGAAAGGAGTTTTCAAAATGTATTCAACTTTTCAGTCATCTGCTTGATTTTAATTTCCTAATTCTTCCTTGGTTGTCATGTTTCTTCTAATCCTCTTTCTAGGCTATCAGTCCAAAGACCATCTCCTTTCATACACTTAAAATGACTTGCTAATACACTTTCCCCAAAAATATCATTATTGTAAGTTTTCCTCACCTAATTCCAATTGCACCTTTGGAAACAGGATTTCTCTTATAACTTCTTGACATTACCTGGGGGATAGGGGGATAGGGCACAGACAAAACAACATAAATGCATACAATATAATTTCCTGTCTCTGGGAGAAACTACAGATGATTGTGGTAAGCACTACAAGTACCCACTTATGACATATATCTCCTTCAGAAATGATGTGGTATACCCCCATATCAGTCAAGATCTAACCCAGGAAAAAGGAAGACACTCTACTTGAAACAGAGGGAATTTAATGCAGGAAATTTATTACACAAGTGATGGAGGAAATGAGAAGCCACCAATGTACGATGAAGCAGTTCAGGGATTATCAACAGCAGAAAGACACTACTATCCCTAGGCTGGAGGAACAAAGAGAAGAAGGAGTGTTTCTGTGGCTCAGGATCTGGGATCACCCTGCAGAAGTTGAAACCAATGCAGTCTTGGCTGACTGATAATGGAGCCATGGAGGAGATGAAGCCAGTACTGGAGATACTACCCAGGGCTGAAAGAGGAAAGGAGAAATACGTTGGATTCTTTCTCCCTCTAATCTCTCACCAGAGCTTCCATTTAGTCAAACCCAGCTAAAACAGAAGGATAATGGGAAAAGCAAGAAATGGAGAGAACAGGGAGAAAAGGAGATTCAGCAGAGTTATGAAACTTGTATCTAAATAATGTTAGCACTTGGGGATGAAATGTTTAAGCAGAACTATCTGAAAAAAAGGAACACTTTGCCTTGAAAAGTGGTTATTTTAGAATCCATAATTCTGTAAATATTGTTGAATCAATTAAAAATGGAATATTTCTCTACAAGTTCTATATGATGTCATTAAAAGCCATAGAAAAATGTCAGTGGTAGAATCTAGGTGATGACTATATGGGTGTTCTCTGTAAAGTTTTTTTAACTTTGTTGTATATTTGAAATTTCCCTTAATAAAATGTCAGGGAAAAAAGGCTACTGAAGGTAGCAAGATATATAGGCCCATGAAGTAGGATCATCTGTTCATAGGTGTGTTAACTGTCCATTGCTAGGTAACAATTTACCCCAAAACTTAATAGTGCGTGCATATATATATACACACACACATACACATATATATATACATACATATATATATATATACACACATATACATATTCTCATAGTTTCTGACAGTCAGGGATCCAGGAGCAGTTTAGTTGGATGGTGTTCCAGTTTGCTAAAGCTGCCACTATGCAAAATACCAGATATGGATTGGCTTTTATAAAGGGGATTTATTAGGTTACAAATTTACAGTTCTAAGGCTGTAACAGTGTCCAAATTAAGGCATCAACAAGAAGATACCTTCACTGAAGAAAGGCTAATGGCATCTGAAACTCCTCTGTCAGCTAGGAAGGCATGTGGCGGGCATCTACTGGCCCTTTGCTCCCAGGTTCTGGTTTCAAAATGGCCTTATCCAAAATGTCTCTGTCTCTCCCAGCTTTTGTCTCTTGGCTCCTGTGCATCTTGGTTTGTTCTCCTAGGGTGTTTCTCCCTAAGCATCTGGAGGTCCTCTCTTAGCTTCTCCAGGGCAAACTCTGTGCTTTTTCTATTAGCTTAGCATAATCAACCATCTTTTTGTTTGCATCTCCAAGTTCCTCCAAGCATCTGGGTCTGTGTAAACTCTTCCCTCCAAAATGTCTTTCTCAGCTTCTCTCTCCGTGAGCTCCCTTAAAGGACTCCAGTGATCTAATCGAGACCCACCATGAATGGGCAGGGTCCACACCTCCATGGAAATGATCTAATCAGAAGGACTCACCTACAGTTTGGTGGGTCACATCTCCGTGGAAACAACTTAATCAAATGTCCCACCCTAATCAAAAGACTAATAAGTCTGTCCCCACAAGATTGCATTAAAAAACAGGGTTTTTGTAGGGGACATAGTAGATTCAAACCAGCACAGGTGGTTCTGGTTCAGGGTCTATCACAAGGTTGCAGTCAAGCTGTTGGCTGGGATGGAAGTCATGTGAAGGCTTGATTGGAAGGATCCATTTTCAAACTCACTCACTTGGTTGTTGGCAGGATGTAGTCCCTTACAGGCTGGTGGATCATGTCCTTGGTTCTTTGCCAGGTTGACCTGAGTGTTCTCATGACATGGCAGGTGAGTTCCCCCAGAGCAAGTGATCTGAGAGACCACATCTAAGACACCAGCCACAGCAAAGGAACGTTCAGTAAAAATAGAAATACATACTAAGATTTTGGGAAGATGGCAGTATTGGTGGGGATGGCAAAGTTTTTTAGTCTTTCCAAATCCCCATGTAAAAACAGAATAACCAGATAGCATAACTCAAAACTCATACAATATTTATAACAAAACTAGGTGACAAAGTGTCCCATAAACTTGAATTTACAAGCAGGTGGAGACAAACTACCAAGAGCTATTGATGTCCATACAGGCGGGAAAAACAGAGAGGAAGCAATGGGGCATCAGACAGACCTAAGAAGAAAACCCTAAAATAGTCAATATGTATTTGCTAGAAAGTGCCAAGGGCCAATTTGAGAACAACAGTTGAAGCTAAGAGGTTTTCTACCAACTGTATTAGCAAGTGAGGGTCCACAGTCTGAACTAAAGGTCTTTACAGCTTGGAAGACTCTGGACCTATGAACTCTGGAAAATGACCAAACATGACTGCTTTCCAGAATAGGATTGTGTCTTCCAGAATGAGGATAAACTGCTGGGAATGGAATTAAAATTGAGCAGGACAGGAAAAACAGTGAAGATGGGAAAAGAAGCTCCACATAAAAGTGAGGGAGGGAAACAGAGCCATAAAATCTTAGAAAGCAAACCACAATAGTTTTAACACTACACAAAATCAACAAAAGAGGGAGTCCTGTTAAGTTAAAAATTAATTGAGCCTCTTCCCAAAATTTTAAGAAAACTAATTTCACATAAATATGAGCAAGAGAAAAAAGTGCAGGTCAAATTCCACACAAGTTTACTGTAAGAAAAAAGAGGATTAGGAGCAGAAAAACTCTTAATGAAAACATGCCAGACAGACATATTCAAAATACTGATCAACACTCAAAAAGGCATTAAGAAAATTACACAAGATATGAAAGAACACAAATCAGAATTAGAAATATTCAGAAATGAGGTGACAGAACTCATAAAGGAACTAGAAATACAATGGAAAAATCATTTTAAAAATAAGGACTAAACTAGAAGGAACACAGAACAAACACAACAAATGATCTATTGAGAAAAAGAGGATGAATTGGAGGAACATTTTTCAAATAAAAAAGAAATGAAGAAAGTAAAAAGATTCAAAGAGAAAGTGACAACTATTGAAGACAGGCAAACAAACAAACAAACAAACAAACAAAACATCCAAAACATCGATAATTAGAGTCCCAAAGAAAAGAAACAAAGCAAGGAAAGAGAATAAACACTAAAACATAATTCCAAAAATCTTTCCTAAAATTTAAACACAAACTACATATTGAGGCCCTGATCCAAGATAGCAGTGAAACTTCAGTGATCTATTCCCCCACAGAAGCTTTGAAAAATAGCAAGAACTGGCAGAAACATCTTTCACAAAGCTCCAGAAAACAGTTAAAAGACTGCAATAATAGGATGAGCATGGAATCAAGAGAAAGGCCACTTAAACATGGTAGGATCTTGGGGTGCCCTAGCTGGCTCCTCCCACATGCCCTTACTGACTCCAAATAGAGCTGTTCCATTCTCCCAATATGGATACCTGGTCTCTGTTCCAGAGGGAGCAGAATAACACTTGTGGACATCTGGGGTACATGTCTGTCTAGCCCAATCTGCCTTGTGGTGGCCTGAGAGTCTCACTGTTCCAGAACTTGCCCTGTGTGTAGAAGGTGGTTCACAACACTCTCCTACAGAACACTGTGAGAAAGTAGTCAAGGGGTCATCTGGGTTGAGGGATGGCTAGCTGCCAGTCATATAGGTGTGCAGTGCTCAGGACCTTGAGGAAACAATTTCCTAGGAAGAAAGGACATTTGTAACTGAGTGTAAATGGAGGAACTCCAGGCCAAACATGCATGCTCAAATCCAGAAGCATGCCCATAAAGGATTAGGGAAACCCTATATTTTAGCCTGGAGCTATTCTCTAAATTCATTGTATGCATAATCCCTGAAAGAGAATACTTGCTAGGTCAATCCACAAAGACTAAGGAAGGCGTTTTCCTTCTTCTTCTTTCTTTTGTTAGCTCCTGGCAGTCAAGGGAAGCTCTGTCATAACACTAGCTTGACACAACCTTAAGAAACAGACACTTCAGAGTCCATATTTGGACAATAGTACAATAAAATATCAAAATGTTGAGGTTTCAACAAAAGACTAAAAAATATGCAAAGAAACAGGAAGTAATGGCCCAGGGAAAGGGAAGATTGAAGCATTAGAAACAATCAATGAGGACCAGACATGGTACATTACAAAGTCTTTAAAAAAGGGTTTTAAATATGCTCAAAGAGTTAAAGGATAACATGGACAAAGAACTAAAGGAAATCAGGAAAGCGATGGACGTCAGAAAGAGAATATCAATAGAGATAAGGAAATTAAAAATTAAACAGAAATTTAATTACAGAAATTAAAAACTCCCTAGAGGGGCTTAACAGCAGATAGTAGCTGGCAGGAGAATGAATCAGTGCATTTGAAGATAAGACAATTGAAATCATCCAGTCTGATAAGAAGAAGTGGAAAGAATGAAGAAGAGTGAATAGAGCCTGAAGAACCTTTGGGACAACATAGCATAACAATACACTTGTTGTGAAAGTCCCAGAAGAGAAGAAAGAGAAAAAGGGGCAGAGAGAATATTCAAAGAAATAATGGCTGAAAATGTCCCAAATTTAATGAAAGACATGAATATCCTCAAAGAATTCCAAACAGGATAAACCCAAATAGACCTGCACCACCAGCATATTATATTGAAACTGTCAAATGCCAAAGATAGAGAACACCTGAAAGCCTCAAGAGAGAGGGGAAAAAAAAACATGTCACATACAAGGGAGCCTCAATAAGACTAAGTGCTGATTTGTCATTTGAAACCATGGGGGTGAGAAGGCAGTGGGAAAGCATGTTTAAAGTGTTGAAAGCAAAAAAAAAAAAGAAAAAAAAATGCCAGCCAAGAATTCTATATCTGGCAAAACTGTTCTTCAACAATGAAGGAAAAATTTAGACATTCCCAGATAAACAGAAGTTGAGGGACTTCGTCGCCACTAGACTGGCCATACAAGAGATGATAAAGGGAGTTCTGCAGGTTGAAGGAAAGGACACTAGACAATTGAATGAAGTCACATGAAGAAATAAGATCTCCAGTAAAGATAATGACATGGATAAAGATAATGAGAAGGGTAAAGATAATGACATGGGTAAATATAAACACCAGTACTATTGTGTTTTTTATTTGTAACTCTACTTTTTACTTCTTACAGGATCTAAAAGGTAAGTACATAAAATGTAATGATAAATCAATGGTTTTGAACTCATAATGTGTAAATACATAATTTGTGAAAAGAACTACAAAAAAGCGGAGGATGGAGGGGTAGAAGAACACACTTTCTGTGTGTTATTGAAGTTAAGATAGTATCAAAACAAACAAGATTGTTATATATTTAGGATGCTAAAATAAGCACCATAAACATCAAAGAAAATATCAGAGAATATTGAAACTCAGAGAGATAGAAAGTAGAGTACAGGTTACCTATGGTTGAGGGCAGGGGCAATGGAGAGTTAATGCAAAATGAGTGTAGGGTTTCTGTTTTGGGTGAGGGAAAGCTTTAGTAATGGATAGTGGTGAAGGTACTACAACCTTGTGAATGTGATTAATCCCACTGATTAGTATGCTTGGGAGGAATTGGGATGAAAGATTTATGTAGTATATGTTTCCACATTAAAAAAAAAAAAGAACGAACAAGCAACTAAAGAGATAATGAGAAATGCAATACATGATAGCGGATGGAATCTAAGAATGGAAGAGAAAAGGCTCAAAAGGACAGTATTTGAATATAAGAAAAAATTAAAATATAGAATGCAAGCTTTATATTAGTGTTAAATTTCTTTTACTTGATAACTGCACTTAAGGTGATTACATAAGTGAATGTCCTTGTTCCCAGGAAATGTACATGGAATATTATGTGTTTAAGGAGTATAATGTGTGCAACCTCCTCTTAAAAGTTCAGAAGATAGATAGATGGATGGATAGATAGATATGGTAAATGTTACAAACTGTTAAAATTGGTGGATTTGGGTATCTGTAGGTTAGGGATATTTTGGAGTTCTCTGTATGAGTTTGTATATTTTTGTAATTGTACTTTAAGTTTGAAATTATTTCAAAATAAAAATCTTATTTTTAAAAAAACTACATATTGAAGGAGCATGCTAGGCATCTGAAAATAGGGACCAATACCAAAACATAATCTAGTAAAATTATTTGAAGAAAACTTTAAAAATCCTTTGAGCACCTAGGAAAGAAGACTACATGGCTTATAAAATTAGGGAAAAAATGAGATTATTATTTGACTATTATAGCAACACTTCGTGCCAGAAAAAAATTGAAAAACATATTTAAGAAACTCAAGGAGAAAGTAAAGGGCACAGATTATTTGTTTTCATCATGTAAGAACTCACAGAATATTGTTCCCATGTACCTCTCCTAATTAATCTATCAGAGGAAGAGCTTCAAATAATCAAAATGACTAGAGTGTCATTGACATAAAAACTTGTCAGAAACATTAAATACTTAGTTCCTTGTAGAACTAAGACTAAATGAGGGTAAAAGGGAGAGATTATAGTATGTAATAGCTACATAATCTGGCAATATAGATATCATATAATCATTTAAAAATGGGGAGAGAATGGAGACAACATATGCAGAAGAAAATTCTTTTTAACTGTTTTCAGTCTTTATAATGGATTGTGGTAGTGATACTAGGATGATTATGAGACTTCTGCATGTGTAAAGTGGATAAGCTAAATGAGTAGTTATAGGATATCTAATTCTAACATCCCCTATGACCTTAAGAACCTATTACTTGGCATGTGAGAGACACAGATATAATATAAAAGTAATTAAGTAAAAAACTCTACAGTTCTGAATTTGAATTAGAAATATCAGCATGGACTCATAAGGTGCTTTATCTTTTTTTCCTTGCTCTGTCCACTGAAAAGGCCTACAAACAATGACCAACTAAGCAGCAATCATAACTCTAGAGTTCAGCTTATGATTTTAAAAGGCCATTTCCCATAAAAGGAAACCAGAGTTTCTTGTAAAACTGACTGATTTCAGGTCTGGGGCAGGAAATTAACAGTATGATACTGGATCATCTTACATGTCTGATAGTGAGGAAACTATCAAGACTACTAGGGTATGTCAAAGGACTCAGAGGCTCCCCATGGGTCAAAGATGGGACAAGTTGAGCTTCAATAAGGATAAGGACTGCAGTGGATTGAAAACCACTAAGTATGTTTAAATCCATGAGTTAAATAATGTTGTTTACAAAAAAACCCAAATTATTGGCCACCTCCGAGAATGACACGGAATAATAATTCAATAATTTGGAAAATGGCTAAATAAAAAGATTCCAGAATTTAACTTGCTTTTCCTATATGAATTATTCCCCTGAGTTACCAAACATTAGGTAAGAGGAAGCATCTCCTTATATAATTAATCTAGCTAACAAATGAAAATAAAATAATAGACTATATCCTTCATTGAACTAAAAGGATCTGGGCATTGGACAGCAAAGGCTGCTAACATAGAAAGAAAGCAAAAACCAGACATTATGTGTCTCCTGATGAAGGAATTCACAACCACTTATCAGTATTCCCAAATAGATTAAACATAAGTCTTATCAAGTCTCTAGGTTCAGCTTTCAATTTGCAGGAAATACAGAGGACAAGAGAATATGCCGAACTGCACCATGAGCATGCATAATCCAGAGTATGGAAAATTCTACAAGTCAAAGACCTGGTTTATTTGACAGTTAAATTTTAAGGAAAAGAAAGTAATAGAGGGGGAATATGTATATTGAGAGGCTAAAAAGATATATCAAGTTTAAAAATAGCTAAAACAAAACAATAATATCTAGGGATATACACTTACGTTGTAAACCATAAGGAAATGCAAGAAAGTGATAAATATCATGATAGTGGCTACTTTTGGAGAGAAGCTAGGGGCTGTGATTGAGTTGGACCATACAGAGGAACTTTTAGGGTGGATGCCAAAGTTCTATGTGAGACTTGGGTGTGGGCTACAGGAGTGCTCACCTTATTTTACAATGCTATAAAAATGTGTATCTCCTCAAAGTAATTACATATGCAAAATATTGGCTAAAGACATATTTAAAATAAGTTGTGCAACCATTTTGAAAGAGTTTAGCAGTTCCTCAAAAACAAAACATACAATTTCCATTATGACCCAGCAATTCCACTCCTAGGTATTTACCCAAGACAAATGAAAACATATGTCCATGCAAAAAAACTTGTAAACTAATGCTCACAGCAGCATTATTCATAAAAGCCAAAAAGTGGAACAACCCAAATGTCCATCAACTGATGACTGGATAAATAAAATGTGGTATGTCCACATTCCACAGGCAATATTATTCAAAAGTAAAACTAGAGGAAGGGGTAGCAACAGATGAGATAGAACTTAACAAAGGAGTATGAATACTGAATCTCTAAATAATTTTCTTTTTCTTCGTTGCTAGGGTATTAGAATAGCTAGAAGGAAAGAAATGAAATGGTGGAACTGTTATCTATAACATTTTCTGAAATTTGCTATATAGCTACTTGTTAAATTTGTAATTTGAACAATTGTTCAAATTGTAATATTTCACAATAAGGAAATAACTGAAACCATGGTACTGTAATCCATAACATTCTTGGAAATTTCCTATATAACTACTTGTTAAATCATACTTTCAAATTTATCACCTGTTTGCATATGTTATACTTCACAATAAGGAAATAACTGAAACTGTGGAACTGTAACCCATAACATTCTTTGAAATTTGCTAACTACTTATTAAATTGCACCTAGAAAGTTATCACTTATATGTAAATATGCTATATTCCACAATAAAAAAAAAAAAGAAATGGAATACTGATACATGCTACAATATGGAAGACCCTTGAAAACATTATGCTGAGTGAAAAAAGCCAGTCACAAACCACTACATTGTCTGTAATTCCATTTATATTAAATGTCCAGACTGTGACTGCTTAGGGCTATGGGGCAGGGAGGATGGGAATAGAGGGCTATTGACAGCTGATGGGTTTGGTGTTTCTTGCAGCAGAGACAAAAATGTTCTAAAATTAGATTGTGCTGATAGTTGCACCTTGTGGATATACTAAAAAATAGAACTGTACACTTTAAATGGGTGAATTGTATGGTATGTGACTTATATCTTACTAAAGCTGTTAAAAATAATTTGTGATTGATATATTTACAATGGCTGTTCATTAAACCACAAGTGAATTATCTTATCGTTTACATGATACTATTCTGACTTTCTTCCTATTTGTCTCCTCCTTCTTGGTCTCTTGGTGTATTCCTTTCTCTACTCTCCCTTTCAAATGTGATTTTTTTCATTCCTTTTCTCTCACACTCAGTACTCAATCTCTGGAAAATACTGCACATGTCCATGACTTCTACAACCATTTATATGCTGATGGCTCCCAAATCTCTCTAGGTCAGATCTGTCTTTTGAACTCTATTTCTCCATATGTCCAACTGCCTATTAGACATATCTATTTAGAAATCCCAAATGTATCCTAAATGAGATGTGTCTAAAATTCAACTTACTATGTAGTCATCATTCCTCAAACTGCCCTCTCAATGTATTCTCTCTGTAAATGGCACCAACTTCCAAACAGAGGCCCAAACCACAAACCTGGGACTCAATCAAGACTCCTCTCTTTCCTTTACCACCCACATATTCAGTTATTCATTTTGTTCATTAACTTCTTTAATATCTTTAATATTTGCTTCCTCCTCTCCATTCTACCAAATTCTGTATCGCTCTGTAGGTCTCAGCTAAATTCAAGTATTTACTATCTCCCACCTGGATCAATGCATAAGTTTTTATACTAGTTTCCTTGATATTATTCTCACATCTTTTCAATCCATCCTCCAAATTAAGCCAGGATAGTCTATAATCTACATTTCTGATCATCTCAGTTCCTTGTTCATAATTCTTCAATGGTTTCCCGTTGCCCATAGGATAAAATCTAAACTCCTCAACAAAGCATATATAGGCTTTAATGATTAATTCAACTGCAATTCCTCCTTTGTTTGGCAGTGCACTTAGATTTTTTGGGGGAATTACCTTTCCCCTACATGGGTAGTATCGATAAACAGTAAATCAATGTATCTTAGATGGTTGGGTCCATAATATAAAGCCAATCGGATTCTCTCAGGATTTTGAATCTTGAGTCAAATTATGCAGGGCTGGAAAACATATGTTGGCACTCATTCATTCTGACAGACAGTTGAGTAGTTCCTGCTGCTGAGAGTACTGCTGCTGCCCTCGATCCTGTCTATTTCCAAGCCCAGTTCGCCAGCTTTCCCGTCAACTCTGTGAACCATTCATCTTTCCAATAAATTCTTTTTCTGTTTACATTAGCTAGAGTCAGTTCTTTTGCTTATGAACAAAAATCCATAACAGATACATTGACCCTATTTTCCCAGTTTTCCCTCTCACCATTACACCCTAAATGTTTTCCCCTCTTATTTTCCCTCATTAGTGAACTCCTTATAGTTCTCTAACCCAAAACGTACCCTTCCCCCACCTAAGAAGCCCATTGACACATGTCTCAGTTGCAGGGCAAGTGCTATCTCCCCTCTAAATTCACTCTGACTTTTCCTCCGAAAGCACTGGTTACACTTGAACATAACTAGTGTTTCAATTATACTTTTTGTACCTGTGTTCCACAGACTCTACGTTCTTTGAAAATAGCAACTGTGTCTTTTTATCTCTGATTCCCCATCCTTGCCCAGTGCCTGGCTCAAAAGATGTTTGCTAATGAATGCCCAAGTGAAGCCTACTGTGTGAGACACTACACCAAGACAGCTTCACAGTTATGCCTCCGAGTTCTCTATTTTAAAGGCAAATAAGAGTATGTGCTACCTTGGCACATGTAATAAGTAACATTTTCATTCACATTTTACTTTTTTTCAGTTCACCTTCTCAGAAAGAAGGGCTGAGAAGAGTTTCCTTTCCTCTAAACTCAAGATTTTGCTATTTCAACGGCTTCTTAAGCAAACTGTATGGGAATGTGACAAGTTACACAATAATAAAGAGAACTACTTTCCCTCATTTCCCTCATTCCTGGAACTTCCCACTTTGGCTCTTCCTCAGGAATGTTTTCATTAGAATTTGTTTCCATTATAAGGTTCTTATTTAAAACACTCAGGGTTTAGACATCAGGTGGCTTTCAAGTTATAAACAATAATGGACTTTGGAGAATTCGAGAACCCTAGAATGTGGAAATGTCTAATACAAATCCAAGGGCTATTGCTGCAATATGGAGAGAGAAGCAGCATTAGGCTTAAATTATTGGCCCTTTGGGTTTACATTACAGTTAAATGCCTTTCAATCAGTTGTTTCACATATACCAGTTTACACTATAGTTGGGGGAAAGAGGGGAAAATTTTAAAAAGCATAAAAAAGTGGATGCCTCTGAGGAACAGGACTGAAGTTGGTAAAGGATGAGGCAAGGGAATAATGATTTTCAGTATAAACCCTTTTGTACTATTTATTTTATAACCATGTGCATGTAGTTCTGATTTTTAAATTTTTAAAAATGTTTATCTGACTATAACAGCAACATGTTTGCTTCTTCCGTTCATTGACATCACTTAACAAAATGCTGTTACTCTAATAATCATATCCCATATATCCACTAGGCCAGTGGCTTCCAAATGTTTTTCTAGTAAATTATATTGAGGCATAATACATACATAATAAAATGCATGTATTTTAAGTGAGCAGTTATTGGTGTAATCACCACCACAATCAAGATATAGAATATGTACATCACCTGAAAATAAAATTCCCTTGTACTCCTTTGCAATCAGTCCCCAACTCCTGTCCTGTTCCTAGCTGCAGGCAAAAACTAATCTGTTTTCTGACACCATAGATTATTTTTGCTTTTACTAGAATTTCATATAATAGAATCATACAGTATGCAATCCTTGGTGTCTGGCTTCTTTTGCTCAGCAAAAAAATTTTGCAATCGGTCCATGTTGTTATGTGTATCATAGCTTGTTCCTTCTTATTGCCAAGTAGTATTCCATTGTATGGACATACTGCAATTTATCTATTTAACTGTTGGAAACTTGGGTGGTTTTCAGTTTGGGGCGATTAAGAATAAAGCTGTTATAAACATTTGTATATAAGTCTTTGTACAGTCTCTTACAAGTCTTTTGGAATAAATCCTTAGGAGTAGATTGTGGGGTAATAACTTGATAAAAAATTGCCAAAACATTTTATAAAGTGATTGTGCATTTTACTGTTCTAGTTGCCCCACATCTTGCAACACTTGGTAATGTCAGTCTTTTTAATTTTTAAAAAATCAAGTTTTTTGAGGCATAAATACCCAGGAACTGAATTGCTGTATCATATGGAAAGTGAATACCGAACTTTTAAGAAATAGCCAAACATTTTTCCAAAGTGCTTGTACCATTTTACATCCCTACCAACAATGTATGAGAGTCCTTGTTGCTCCACATCCTCACCTATATTTGGTGGTGTTGGTATTTCTAATTTTAGTGACTGGAGTATATAATGGTATCTCATTGTGTTTTTTTGTTTTTTTGTTTTTTTTCATTTTTATTGAGATTGTTCAGATACCATACAATTATCCAAAGATCCAAAGTGTACAATCACTTGCCCCTGGGTACCCTCACACTTAATTTTAAGTGCATCCATCACACTTAATTTTTGTTCAATTTTTAGAAACTTTTCATTACTCCAGACAAGAAATAAAGTGAAAGATGAAAAAAAAAAAAAAAAAAGAAAAGGAAACTCTAATCCTCCCCATCCCTAACCAACCCCCCTCAATTGTTGACTCATAGTATTGATATAGTACATTTGTTACTGTTTATGAAAAAATGTTGAAATACTACTAACTGTAGTATATAGTTTGTAATAGGTATATAGTTCTTCCCTATATGCCCCTCTATTATTAACTTCTAATTGTATTGTCATACATTTGTGCTGGTTCATGGAAGTGATTTCTAGTATTTGTACAGTTGATCATGGACATTGCCCACCATAGGATTCAGTTTTATACATTCCCATCTTTTGACCTCTAACTTTCCTTCTGGTGACATATATGACTCTGAGCTTCCCCTTTCCACCTCATTCACACACCATTCGGCGCTGTTAGTTATTCTCACATCTTGCTACCAACAGCCCTGTTCATTTCCAAACATTTAAGTTCATCCTAATTGAACATTCTGCTCATACTAAGCAACCACTCCCCATTCTTAAGCCTCGTCCTATATCTTGGTACCTTATATTTCATGTCTATGAGTTTACAAATTATAATTAGTTCCTATCAGTGAGACCCTGCAATAATTGTCCTAATGTGTCTGGCTTATTTCACTCAGTATATTGCCCTCGAGGTTTTGTCATCAGCCCATTTTTTTTTTAATATGGTTTTGTTCACTCACCATGCATTCCATCCCAAGTAGATAATCGATGGTTTTCTGCATGGTCATACATTTATGTGTTCACCACCTTCACCATTATCTATATAAGAGCATCTACATTTCTTCCACAAGGCAGGAGGGAGAGTCAAAGAAGGTAGAGAGGCAAAAGAAAGAGGAAAAAAAAAGACAGCTAGGAAGCAGCAAAAGGAAAAATAACCTTAAATCAAAGTAGAATAAAGAATCAGACAATACCACCAATGTCAAGTGTCTAACATGCCTCCCCTATCCCTCCCTCTTATCTGCATTCACCTTGGTGTATCACCTTTGTTACATTACAGGAAGCATAATACAATGATTCTATCAGTTACAGTCTCTAGTTTATGCTGATTGCATCCCTTCCCCAGTGCCTCCCCATTTTTAACACCTTGCAAGGTTGACATTTGCTTGTTCTCCCTCGTAAAAGAACATATTTGTACATTTTATCACAATTGTTGAATACTCTAGATTTCACCAAGTTACACAGTCCCAGTCTTTATCTTTCCTCCTTTCTTGTGGTGTCTCACATGCTCCCCACCTTCCTCTCTCAACCGTATTCATAGTTACCTTTGTTCAGTGTACTTACATTGTTGTGCTACTATCTCCCCAAATTGTGTTCCAAACCACGCACTCCTGTCTTCTATCACCCTGTAGTGCTCCCTTTAGTATTTCCTGTAGGGCAGGTGTCTTGTTCACAAAGTCTCTCATTGTCTGTTTGTCAGAAAATATTTTGAGCTCTCCCTCATATTTGAAGGACAGCTTTGCTGGATACAGGATTCTTGGTTGGCGGTTTTTCTCTTTCAGTATCTTAAATATATCACACCACTTCCTTCTTGCCTCCATGGTTTCTGCTGAGAGATCCGCACATAGTCTTATTAAGCTTCCTTTGTATGTAATGGATTGCTTTTCTCTTGCTGCTTTCAGGATTCTCTCTTTGTCTTTGACATTTGATAATCTGATTATTAAGTGTCTTGGCGTAGGCCTATTCAGATCTCTTCTGTTTAGAGTACGCTGTGCTTCTTGGATCTGTAATTTCATGTCTTTCATAAGAGATGGGAAATTTTCATTAATTATTTCCTCTATTATTGCTTCTGCCCCCTTTCCCTTCTCTTCTCCTTCTGGGACACCAATGATACATACATTATTGTACTTTGTTTCATCCTTGAGTTTCCGGAGACGTTGCTCATATTTTTTCATTCTTTTCTCCATCTGCTCCTTTGCGTGTAGGCTTTCAGGTGTTTGGTTCTCCAGTTCCTGAGTGTTTTCTTCTGCCTCTTGAGATCTGCTGTTGTATGTTTCCATTGTGTCTTTCATCTCTTGTGTTGTGCCCTTCATTTCCATAGATTCTACTAGTTGTTTTTTTGAACTTTTGATTTCTGCCGTATACATGCCCAGTGCTTCCTTTACAGCCTCTATCTCTTTTGCAATATCTTCTCTAAACTTTTTGATTTGATTTAGCATTAGTTGTTTAAATTCCTGTATCTCAGTTGAAGGGTACGTTTGTTCCTTTGACTGGGCCATAACTTTGTTTTTCTTAGTGTAGGTTGTAATTTTCTGTTGTCTAGGCATGGTTTCCTTGGTTATCCAAATCAGGTTTTCCCAGACCAGAACAGGCTCAGGTCCCAGAGGGAAGAAATATTCAGTATCTGGTTTCCCTGCGGGTGTGTCTTAGAAAATTGCTCCACCCTTTGATGCCTCGGGTCACTGTGCTTTTCTGCCCAGCAGGTGACGCCTGTTAGCCTATAATTCTTGACTGGTGTGAGGCGGTATGGCCGTGTTCCCCCAGGCTCTGGGGTCTGGTTCTGAATGGAAAGGGCCCCACCCCTTTCCTCCTAGGGAAGACAGAGCTCCTAGGTGGAGGTCATTAGCATTTCAATGGTCTCTCTCTCTGCTTGTGCTGTCTCCACCCTTCTCCACTTCACAGCCCTGGAAACTGAAAATGACTGGGGCTTTCTCCACTGAGCCAAAAAAGAAACAGGTAGTCCCCTTCAGACCCAGTCCAAGGCGACCCTCCGGCTCTCCCAGGTCAGTCGTCACCCAAAGCCTCTGTTTTTTGGGGATGCGCACCTGTAGTGAGCAGTTCACACTCGCTACTTAAAACCCCAGTTGGAGCTCAGCTGAGCTGTATTCACTTGCTGGGAGAGAGCTTCTCTCTGGCACCACGAGGCTTTGCAGCTCGGGCTATGGGGGAGGGGGTCCCACAACTTGGTTCCGCAGGTTTTACTTACAGATTTTATGCTGTGTTCTCGGGCATTCCTCCCAATTCAGGTTGGTGTATGATGAGTGGATGGTCTCGTTTGTCCCCCTGCAGTTATTCTGAATCATTTACTAGTTGTTTCTGGTTTTTTGTAGTTGTTCCAGGGGGACTACTTAGCTTCCACTCTTCTCTATGCCGCCATCTTGCCCCAATCCTCTCATTGTGGTTTTAACTTACATTCTCTGATAAGGAAGAATTCTGAATATCTTTTCATGTGTTTACTGGCTATTCTTGTATCTTCTTTTATGAAGTGTCTGTTCAAATCTTTTGCCCATTTTTAAATTGGGCTGTCTTATCAAATTATAATATTTCTTTATATATATATTGTATACAAGTCCTTTGTCACAAACAAATATTTTTTCTCAGTCTGTAGCTTGTCTTTTCATTGTCTTAGAAGTGTCAAGGAGCAAAACTTTTTAATTTTGGTGATGTCCAATATATAATTTTTTGTTATGATTTGTGCTTTTTGTATCCTAAAGTAAGGACTTTTTGTCTTTCCTTAGAAAATCATTGTAGTTTTAGGTTTTACATTTAGGTCTATAATGGATTTTAAGTTAATTTTTTTAAATGGCGAGAGATAAGGGTTGGCTTTATTTTATTTTGTTTTGTTTTGTTTGCGGGGGAAGTGTTTGCTTTTTGTTTTCCATATGAATATCTAGTTGTTCTAGAATCTTTTGTGAAAAGACAATTCTTTCCCCCATCGAATTACCTTGGCATCTTTGTCAAAAATCAACTGACCTTATATATGTAGGTCTATTCTAGAACCCAATATTCTGTCCCTATTGCCTCATGACAACCTTACACCAATATCAAACTGTCTTGATTACTGTTGCTTTCTAGTAAAGTCTTGAAATCAGGTAGTATATATCCTCTAACTATTTTTCCTTTTCTAAATGTCTTTGGCTAATCCAAGCCCTTTGCATTTCCATACAAATTTTGGAATCCCTCTGTCATTTTTTTAAAAAAAAAGCCTGCTTAAATATTGATTGGAATTGCAATTAATCTATTCATCACTTTGGAGAGAACCAATATCTTAACAATACTGTGTCTTCCATGATATATTTTCCCATTTATTTATATCTTCTTTAATTTCTTTCAGCAATGTTTTATAGTTTTCAATAACAGGTGTTACATTTATTTTGTTAAATTTATCCTTAAGTATTTCATATTTTTGGAAAATAATATAAATAGTATTGCTTTTTAAATTTCAATTTCTGATTGTTCATTGCTAGTATATAAAAATACAGTTGATTTTTGTATTTTGATCTTGTATCCTGTGGCCTTGCTGAATTCACTTATGGGTTCTTAGTAGCTTTTTTGTAGGTTCCTTAGGATTTTCTATGTACATAATCATGTCATCTGCAAATACACAATTTTACTTTTTTTTGCTTTCCAACCTATATGCCTTTTGTTTCTTTTTCTTGCCTTATTGCACCAGCGAGGACCCACAGTACAATGCTGAATAGAAGCAGTGAGAGCAGACATCCTTTCTTTGTTTTCAATCTTATGGAGAAAACAGTCTTTCACTTAATTATAGAGGAAGTTCTCTTTTAATCCTAATTTGCTGAGTTTTTATCATGAATAGATGTTCAATTTTGTCAAGTTTTTTTTATGTAGCTATTGAGAGAATTATATGGATTTTCATCTATACTGTTAAGATGAATCACATCTTCATGTTAAACCAAACTTGCATTGCTGTGGCAAACTCCGTTTGGTCATGTTGTATTATGCTTCTTGGCATGCAATATTTTGTTAAGGATATTTGCATCTGTGTTCAGGAGGAATGTTGGACTGTAGTTTACTTTTCTTGTAGCATCATTTGTTCTTTTTATATCAGGTTAATGCTGGCCTCATAAAATGAGTAGGGAAGTGTCCCTTCCTTTTTTTATTTCCTGAAAGGTTTGGTATTGCCTCCTTAAATGTTTGCTAGAATTCACCAGTGAAGCTATCTGGGTACAAAGATTCTAATTATGAATTTTAAAATTGATTTAGGGCTATTCAAATTTTCCATTTCTTCTTGAATCAGTTTTGGCAATTTGTGTTTTTTAATATATTTGTCCACTTCATCTAAGTTGTTCAATTTGTGGGCATAAAATTGCTCATATTCCCTTATTATCCTTTTAATGTCTGTGGGATCTGTAGTGACATCCTCTCTTTCATTCTTGAGATTGGTAATTTATGACTTATTTTTTATCTTGGTCAGCCTGCTGGAGGCTTATCAATTTTATTGATCTTTTCAAAGAACCAGCTTTTGGTTTCATTGATTTCTGTCCACTTTTAAAGTTTATTAATTTCCACTCTTATCATTATTCCTTTCATCTTTCTACTTACTCTAAGTTTAATTTGTTCTCTTTTCCTAGCTTTTGAAGACAGAAGCTTAGAACACTGGTTTTAGACCTTTCTTCTTCTCTTATGTAAGTTTTCAAAGCTATAAATTTTCCTCTATGGGTATCTTTAACTGCTTTTTACTGCAAGCAACAGTAAAAACACATATAACCTAGGCATACAACTGAAGAAAAAAAAAGTTTTACAAAGCAATACTTTCCCTTACCATGAGCAATGCATTCTTATATTTTCTATTTTATTCCATTGTTTAAGAAATACTGTTATGACTAACTCCACTAAAATACAGCCTAGACATTTTCTGTGAAACTACTTTTGGGTTGCTGATTATGCCCTGAATACAATTTGACAGCTCTTCCTAATCTAAGAGGTCTATTAAATTGCAGAATCATATGCACATATCTTAAGAGTTTATGTAATAAAATGTATTAAACTTTGTCTTAGAGTTAGCCTATGAATGTAGCTCAGAGGACTTTTGTTTCACATAACAATAAACATCTGAGGTGAGCTCTGAATACATTTCAAAGATACTTTTTATCATAGGCACATAGTTCTTTTTTGGTTTAAGGTTTCTGTGATTAAAATATCTTAACAATAATATTGTCTTGACTTAGAGATTAGGAATATGTATCAGAATTCAAATGTTCCTTATATTTATGTTCTCCTTCATCTTTATAGATCCAATTCAAGCAAGTTACAAAAAATGACAGGAGACCTTTCAGATTTATGGATGAAGATATTAGAATTCTGAAAGTTGAAAGTATACCATTGCTCTCAAAAAAAATCTAATGCTATCAATGGTGCATCATTACTCCAAAAATTGGAGGTGGCAATGCAATCAGTTAACTCTTTTGGAAAGCAACTTAACAAAAGCTATAAATTTTCACTATTTGACCTGCTAGTTCTATTTCTGGAATTTCATTCTAACAAAATGATCCAAAACATGGAAAAAAGCTTTAGGCATGAAATCAAGAATTGAAAACAACCTAAATATACCAAAATGCAGTTAAATAGACCACACTCATCCACTTAATGAAATATTGTGCAGCCATTAAAAATCTTTACAAATGGTGGTATAAAAGCATAGGAAAACATTCATAAAGCAGGATATATGTGTGTGTATATATATTATTACAGCTATCTAGGGGGAAACCCTATGCATAGAGACTGGAATTAACAAAAATGAATGCTTTTTCCATTGGGTTACAGAAATATGAGTAATTTTTTCCTATTTCCTTATACTTCCCAAATTCTATTTAATAGCACATTAATTTTTAAATGAAACATCTCTTAAAATGTTGGCTGTTAAGATTAGAAAAAGGGAAAATACATGTTTTAAAAAAAGGACAAACATATTTATAGTATGGTTCCAACTATATTTTGTGTGCGTATATATGTAATATATGTATGTATGTATGTGTATATACATACACACACACACACACACAGAGCAAGAGAATAGAAAGAAAAAAATGCAAAAATGCTAGGAAGAGTTGTACAAGGATGAGATGGTGGTTCAGTTGTTTTGTTTTGTTTCAATAGGGTATTTATTTATGTTACTTTTACACTAAAGTTTACCTTGCTAACCCATAGGGAATCATTGTCCCCCAGTCCCCAAATTTGCCCCAGGCCTCATTTCAGCTTGCTGCTTGGACTTGCTTTGAGTCAAATAAATGAGACAACTATAGAACATTAAAATTCTGTTGTGTCATGTTAGGACTTAAGCAGCCCACAGTCAGTGTTTCAGGTTGCTAAAGCTGTCAGAATGCAGTATACCAGAAATGGGTTGGCTTTTAACAATAGGGATTCATTAAGTTACCAGTTACAATTCTAAGGTCGTGAAAATGTCCCAATTAAGGCTTCAACTCTGAAGAAAGGCCGATGACATCTGGGGATGTTCTATCACATGGGAAGGCATATGGCCGGCTTCTGCTGGTCCTTTGCTCCTGGGCGTTTCTTCTTAGCTTCTTTCAGGCATTTTCATTCTAAGCTCTTGCACTCTCTGTGAGCTCTCTTAAAGGACTCCAATAAAGAATTAAGACCCACCTTGAATTGGGTGGGTCACATCTCCATGGAAACAACCTAATCAAAAGGTCCCACCGAACAATAGGTCTGCCCCTACAGGGATGGATTAAGAGAACATGGCCTTTTATGGGGTACCTAACAGATTCAAACCAGCCTACTCTACTCTCTGGACCCCCAAAAGACAGCCAGACAGAAGGCAAAGTTTCTGCAGTGACTTTTCATAATCTAGTTGAAACAACACTGAGTGCCCCAGGAAGGCAAGAAACTGGTTCTATTCTCAGTGCTGCATTTTTGTGCAGGGAAGTCATTTAACCTCATTTCTTATATCCAAAACTAAGAGGGTCATATTACTTGTAAGAATCTGTAATTGCAGGTCATGAACAGAAAGGTCAGCTAAATGGAGCAGATGCAAGAAAGCAGTAGACTGCAGCCAGACGACAAGAGTTTGGGGAACCAGCAGTATGGTTTACAAACTCTCAACTAGGAAAACAGAGAGTATGGAAAAGACAACAATAGGTTTTGACAAGGACTCAGGATTTCCCAAAGATTCTGAGCAAGATTTAGGCAAGAAGCCTAAGTAATGGCACAGAGCACTAGCAAGAGGGTTTTAAACAACACATGGATTTTTTACCCTCTATCTAGCAAAGAATAGAACTTTAGGGCAGGATCCTACCTACACAAGGAATTTAAATAGGAATTCCAGGCTAGAATGAGGACATGGAAAAAATGTAGTTCCAAGTATATGAGTGTCTCACTTAAAAATATGGTGAGACCTAAAAGGCTCATTTAGTTCAGAGAGTCAAAGTATCTCCTGAATAGCACTATCCAATGGAACTTTCTGAGATAATGAAAATATTCTATATTTGTGCTGTTCAATACAGTAGCCCCTAGGCAACGAGATTATCAAGCACTGAAAATGCGGTGAGTGTAACTAAGGAATTGAATTTATTTCATTTAATGTTAATGAACTTCGTTTTTAATTGAAATAGCCACTTAGGGCTAGTGGCTACCATATTGAACAACTCAGCAAAGGTCCTACACAGTCCTGTTGTTCTTTTTAAAGTATAGATATACAACCTATGTAATGAAAGAAGAATCCTTTTTTAATACAAAGAATACATTTTACTTTGTTAGCATGTATATACATATATATATATATATATATATATTTTTTTTTTTTTTTTTTTTTTGAACAGTAACATAATGGTTCCACAAGATGATAAATCAATTCCAGGAATCTACAGAAATTCACACCCTTCCCAGTGCAAACCTAGATTAATCACATTCTGGGCTCAACCTGGAGATGGATTTACCCAAGGTAAACCAGAAATCATGGCTCTCTGAACTAAGAATAAGGTAAGTGAGACCAGGCAATTGGAGGGCCAAGTCAACTGCTTGCTCTTAGGCCCGACTCATTCTTTGCTCAGACTAGATCTGGCCTCTGGCATTTGAAAGTGCACAGCAATTCTTTCAGTGGCACTCATAATAGAATTGGCTGGTACAGATGAGGATATTCCTAATCTTAGACTTCCCTAAATTTTCGCATAATGCAGTAAGTAATAGAGTCCTGTTAACATTTCAAATTAAAGATTACTAAACTTGACTTAAGACCTAGAAACCCAAACATTTTCCAATTTATTCTTACCCCAACCCAATGAAGAAAAGTGAGATAATCTAATGTCAAAAAAGGTTTATTCGTTACTTTAGACAAAAGAATGTTAACAACTTGCAAGTATTCAATATAAAAAAAGCAAATCTGCCTTCTCTTGACCCTAAGAAAGTATATCAACTTCAGGCAAAAAGAACAAACTTCAAGTTTACATAGTAGACATATTAATATAAGCCCAGGGTCTCTGGTTTGTTAGGAAAATGGACAAAATCTTCTAAAAGTAAATGCAGTTAAAAAAAATGAAACAAACAGGAATATTGTAAAAAGGAAAAAGGGTTGGTAAAGCTGTCAGGTACCAATTTTTTTTTAACTTATAGCACAGTTGCTAGGAGTTTTGCCAAATCCTTTCAAGCCAATCTAAAAGAAAAAAATAAGTACAGATTCTTCCTGATACTAAATTCAAGATTTTTACCTTCTTCAAATTTTCTAAACCCAAATTATGAGAAATAATTCACTCTGGCCACTGGGAACTCTTCTGCACAGTGACATAATCAGAAATTTTACTTCTTTTGTTATTTAACTTACTCATTACCATCCCAATCCAAATACCAGGAATGCAGGTGTAGGCAAAATGAGAAGAAAATTTCTACAAGAGGATATAATTTTCCCCAAAGCCTATGAATGAACAATAACCAAACTTAGGCGAGTAACTTAAGCAATGAGTTACAAGCTTCCAAATGGAAGGCCCTGATAGCTGGGGAAATGAGCCATTTTTATGGCCTTAAGAACAAATTGCATTTCTAGGGCAGATTTAGAGAAGAATTTATCCAGGGATCAGTCTTCTCCAAAGCTGGACAGGGTGGAAGTGTGGAAAGCACAGCTTGTCTTACAGGATGAAAGGTGTCACTCAGAGTTGCTGTGGTTTCCTGAGGAAGAGAAGGAGACACTGAAACATCTTGTTTTGTGCATTTTAAATCTTCCTTGTTTTCCACCTTCAATAATTGTTCTATCTCTTCTTTCAAAGATAAATTTGTCTGAAACTCATGTTTGGATATCTTAATGTGTTCTTTTTGAGGAATTCTCTGATCCTCTGCCCACTTTAACTCGAGGCAAATGAGTTTCTCAGAATCTTCACTAACTTCTGCTTCCTTTATGGGAGGTGGATGTTGAGGTTTTGTTTTAGTTTCCTTACTCTCAGATCTTTCTTGCAGCAAATTCACTTCCTCACAGGATTCATGAGATGCAAAACTGGGAACTTTATCTATCCTAGGATTTTTACAATGTAAGAAACCTCTTACTTTTTCTTCTTCCCCTGCTGTCTCTGGCACTGATTTCTTTGGATGCAGCACTGTCCTTATCAGGAGCCCCTTTGCATTCACCCTGTATTCTTTTGCAGCTCTCTCTCTGCGCTGCTTCTGGAAGTCCTTGAGTTGAAACAGCTCTTCTGGAAGCTCCATACATGTAGGCTAGGAAAAGAAAATGAACATAAAGTCTACTATAACTAAACTTCTTAATATGGTACTTAAAAATCACTTTTATTATATTATTTGGCAATCGAGTGTCTATTCAAATGTGTTCATATAGCACCCCCTAGAGCCTTCAATTATATTAGTACTATTTTTCAGTAACAAATACTTTGAAAAGGCAATGTATCTACATAGTTGTGTGTGTGTGTCTGTGTACGTTTGTATGCATAAAGTGAAAGTGAAAAGTAAGTCTCTTTTCCAACCTGGTCCCAACTGCCTTAGTAGGTGCATCCTCCAAAAGCAGTTTCTTGTGTAGTCTCTCAGAGATAGTCTATTTTATGTATACACACACACACACATACACATCATGTGTATGTGTGTATATGTAAATATATACTTTGTTCACAATACTTTTCTTTTTTTAAACTTTTTATTATAGTAACATATATACAACTCAAAATATCCCATTTTGCCATTTTAACCACCTTCAAGTGTACAATTCAGTGGTATTAATTATATTCACAATAATATGCTACCATCACCAATTTCCATCACCCCAATTTGTTATCACCTCAAACTGAAACTGTGCCCATGAAACAGTAACTGTCCCTTCCATCCAATTCCTGGCCCCTGGTAACCTGTAATCTACTATCTGGCTCTATGAAATTTCCTTATTCTAGATATTTCATGTAAGAGAGGTCATACAATATTTGTCTTTTTTGTATCTGGCTTATTTCCCTCAACATGATATCTTCAAGGTTCATCCATGTTGCAGCCTGTATTGAAACTTCATTCCTTTTCACAACTGAAAAGTATTCTGTTGTGTGTATAATAACATTTTGTTTATCCATTCATCTGTCGATAGACACTTGGGTTGCTTCCCCCTTTTGGCAAGTGTGTATAATGCTGCTAAGTTTGAGTCCCTGCTTTCAATTGTTTTAGGGATATACCAAGAAGTGGTATTACCAGGTCATATGGTAATTCTGTATTCAACTTTTTGAGGAATATCCAAAATGATCTCCACAATAGCTGCACTGTTTTACAATGCTACCAATTTAAGGGTTCCAATTTCTCCACATCCTTGCCATCACTTGTTATTTTCTGATTTTTTAATATTACACATTTTTCAGTTTGCTAAAGCTGCTGGAAATGCAATATACCAGAAATAGGCTGGCTTTTAACAATGGAGATTTATTCGGTTGCAAATTTACAGTTCTAAGGCCATGAAAATGTCCAAAGTAAAGCATCAAGAGGTGGATACCTTCTCTAAGGAAAAGTTGATGGCATCTAAGATTCCTCTGTCACATGGGAAGGCACATGGAGACATCTGCTAGTCCTTCTTCTCCTGGGTTCTGGTTTCAAAATGGCTTTCTCCAAGATGTCTCTAGGCTTCTTTCTCTTAGCTTCTTTGAGCTCTCCCCAAAATGTCTTTTTCTTTTATCCTTTCATAGAGTACTCCAGTAAAGATGATTAAGACCCACCTTGAATGAACAGGGTCACATCTCCATGGAAACAACCTAATCAAACGGTCCCACCCAACAATAGGTCTGCCCCCACAAGATTGGATTAAAAGAACATGGCCTTTTGTGGGGTACATAATAGATTCAAACGAGCACACCCATCCTAGTGAGTGTGGAGTGGTATCCCACTGTGGTTTTGGTTTGAATTTCCCTGATGACCAATGATATTCAGCATCTTTTTATGTGCTCATTGGCCATTTGTATACATATTTTTTGAAAAATGTCTATTCAGATCCTTTGCCCATTTTTAAAATGGGTTATTTATCTTTTTGTTATTGAGTTGTAGGAGTACTTTATATATTCCAGATGTTAAGCCCTTATCTGATATATAGTTAGAAATTATTTTCTCCCATTTTGTAGGTTGTCTTTTCACTTTGTTCATAGTACTATTGCCAAACAAAAATTTTAAAAACAAATGTATTAATCTTTTTATAGGTTCTGAGTATTTTTATTTTGCATAAAAAAGCCTTCTAACTACAAGATAAATTTTTTAATTCTGTTTTTTTTTCCTGATAATTATGGTTCCATTTTTTACATATTACTTAATATATCTGGAGTTTATTTTGGTGCAATGAAAGAGAAAGGAATCCAATTCTGATTTTCTTTCCCCACAATGGTTAGTCAACTGCATAAAAACAATGTACTGAATAATTATCTTTTTCCCATTAATTGGAAGTGCTACTTTTATAATAACCATATTGCAGATAAATATTGGATCTATTTCTGGATTCTCTACTCTGTGCCACTGATTTCTCTACTTGTGTACCAGTCCCAAACTGCTTTATATATTACAGCCTTATAATATGTTTTACGTTCTGGCAGGACTAGTCCTCCCTCAATATCCTTCTTTCCCCAAAATTTCCTGGCGATTCTAGCATGTGTACTTATTTCCATAAACCCTATAATTTCATTTGCTATAATAATCCTGGTGTTAATGTTTTTCTTGGAATAGAGTTAAATTTGTGAGTTAATGCAGGAATAATTGATAGCTAAAAATACCTAGTGACACTAAGTGTTTTTAAGTCCTCTTTTGTCCCCTTTCATTTTATCCCCTTAAAGTTTTAGGCACCAAGGAACCTAAGAAGGCGGCTAGGTTAGACAGGGCAAAAAAAAAAAAAAACACCAAGGCAAAAAATACTAGATAAAAGCCAGAAAGTGACCCAGAACACCAGTTCCAGCGATGCACCAGCTGGAAAGGTCTGCTAAATCCACAGGGACCATGCATTTGGTGAAACCGGGAGTCTGCATTCTGAAACGAGTGAGTAAGCCAGCTGAAAGTCCCATGGCTGTGCTGCGGTGTGGGGAAACCAGGGGTTGGCGTTTTGAGATGGACTAGTTCTCTCTAAAAAAAAAACCCAGGAGCAGCTGCAGATATGGCAGTGAGAACCTCTCAGTGAAGCACTGCAGGAGCAGGCTGTAGGCAATGCCTCCATCTGGCATGGAGGATAGCCCTCCCCACAGCCGCCACTGATTGTCTCGGGGCCAAGGGGACAGAGAGGAGCCCAAAGGAGAAAGAAACTGCACCCCTTGCAGACATCTCCCCGGTGGCCTGGGGATGCTCCCTCCCAAGGCCGGACCCACAGTCTAGAGCCATGCCAAGAAACCCAGTGTGACGAGGAGTCTTTCCCGCAGCACCCCACACATGCCACAATATCGGCCATGGACAGTGGCCTTTAATGCACCCACAGCTAAATGTCCTGGAGCTGGAAAGGTGGAGCTGTGCGAAGAGGGGGAAATTAACATGCCCCATTCAACCATCTTCAAAGCAGGCTGGGAATGCCCCTGCACAGCCCAGCGGTCCAGGGCTTCCCTGGAGGCCGGTGCGCACTCGTGACGTGGCACAGCCTTCCCTCAGCAGAGGTCCTGGAAGAGCACAGCTGGGATAGGGGACCCGCTCGGAAATCCCAGGGACCCTACACCAATACCAAGGACTTGTGGGTCAGCGGCAGAAACAATCTGTGGCAAGACTGAAATGAAGGCTTCAACTCTTGTAACAGCCTTAAATCTCCGGGAACACCTGGGAGGTTTGATTATTAAAGCTGCCCTGCCTCCCTAACCACCCAGACACACGCCCCACATTCAGGGCGGACAGCACCAACAACAAACCCAAACTTACTGCACCAACTGAACCACACAAGAATCAGATCCCCACACACCACAAAGACAAAGTTGGAGAGAACTGACTTGAGGGGAATAGGTGACTCGTGGACGCCATCTGCTGGCTTGTGAGAGAAAGTTTAGAGATCGGTGTTTTCTTATATCCAGAAAGAACCCTATCAAGTAAAGCAAATGCCTAGAGGCCCAAAACAACAGAAAATCTTAAAGCATATGATAAAACCAGACGATATGAAGAACTCAAACCCAAACACCCAAATCAAAAGATCAGAAGACACACAGTACTTGGTGCAATTAATCAAAGACCTAAAATCAAACAATGAGAGCATGGCACAGGACATAAAGGACATGAAGAAGAGCATGGCACAGGATATAAGGGACATAAAGAAGACCCTAGAAGAGCATAAAGAAGAAACTGCAAGAGTAAATAAAAAAATAGAAGATCTTAAGGAAATAAAAGAAACTGTTGGCCAAATTAAAGACTCTGGATACTCATAATACAAGATTAGAGGAAGGTGAACAAGGACTCAACATCCTCAATGACCACAGAATGGAAAATGAAAGAACAAAAGAAAGAATGGGGAAAAAAATAAAAAAAATGACACGGATCTCGGGGATATGATAGATAAAATAAAACATCCAAACTTAAGACTCATTGGTGTCCCAGAAGGGGAAGAGAAGGGTAAAGTTCTAAAAATACTATTCAAAGAAATTGTTGGGGAAAACTTCTCAAACCTTCCACACAATATAAATACACAAAGCATAAATGCCCAGCGAACTCCAAATAGAATAAATCCAAATAAACCCACTCCAAGACATATTCTGATCAGACTCTCAAATACTGAAGAGAAGGAGCAAGTTCTGAAAGCAGCAAGAGAAAAGCAATTCACCACATACAAAGGAAACAACATAAGACTAAGTACTAACTACACAGCGGCCACCATGGAGGTGAAAAGGCAGTGGCATGACATATTTAAAATTTTGAGAGAGAAAAATTTCTAACCAAGAATACTTTATCCAGCAAAACTCTCCTTCAAATTTGAGGGAGACCTTTAATTTTTCACACACAAACAAATGCTGAGAGATTTTGCTAATAAAAGACCTGCCCTAACTTCAGATACTAAAGGGAGCCCTACCAACAGAGAAACAAAGAAAGGAGAGAGAGATACAGAAAAATTTAACAGACATATATAGAACATTACATCCCAAATCACCAGGACACACATTTTCCTCTAGTGATCACGGATCTTTCTCCAGAATAGACCATATGCTGGGGCATAAAACAAGCCGCAATAAATTAAAACAAACAAACAAACAAAAAACAACTGAATATATTCAAAGCACATTCTCTGACCACAATGGGGAATACAAATAGAAGTCAATAATTTTTGGTTTGTAACTCCACTATTTACTTCCTACAGGCTATAAAATACATAAACTCTAATGACAAATCAGTGGTTTTGGACTCAATGTAAAATATGTAATTTTTGACAAGAACTACACAAAGGTGGGGGAATGGAGGAGTATAGGAACATAGTTTACGTGACCTATTGAAGTTAAGTTGGTATCAAAGAAAAACAAGATTGTTATAGATTTAAGAGGTTAAATTTAAGCCCCAAAGTAAACACAAAGAAATTATCAGAGAATATGACCATAGAGATGAAAAGTAGAGTATGGGCTACAAGAAGTGGGGGAAGGGGCAATGGGGAGTTAAGAAATGAGTGTAGGGTTGCTGTTTGAGGTGAAGGGAAATTTCTAGTAATGGATGGTGGGAAGGTGATAGCATTACAACATTCTAAATGTGATTAATCCCACTAATGGAATGCTAGGGAGGGGGTGGAATGGGAAGATTTAGGCTGTATATATGCTTCCACAGTTGAAAAAAAAGAAAAAGACAGTCTAAATAGGCAATGACAATTAAATGCCAAGGATGAGCTTGAATGGGATCTGATGATGGAGGAGAGGATGCTCAAAGGGACACAGTGGGGACATAAGAAAAAAAAAAAGGAAATATAGAATGTAAGCTTTGTATCAATGTTGAATTTCTTGAACTTCTTAGCTGTGCTTAAAGGGATTGCATAAAAGAATGTTCTTGTTCACGGAAATTGTATATGTGAATTATATTGTTTGTTCAAGGGTGTGTGCAGCTTGCTCTCATATGTTCAGAAGACAGAGCAAAAGATGATGGATGATAAAGAGGGAGGGAGAGAGGGAGGAAGGGAAAGAAAGAAATGGTGGTGTGACCGGATGTTAAAGTTGGTGGATTGGGGTATCGGGGGAGGGGGTCATGGTATGCTGGAGTTCTGTGTACGGGTTTTGTATTGTTTTTGCAACTGTTCCTGTAAGTTTGAATTTATTTCAAAATAAAATTTAAAAAAAGTTTTATTCATCTATATATCATAGTTATTTTTAGATTTATTTCTAGGTAATTTATCTGTCAGTTTCCTAGGTGATAAAACAAATACCATTTAATGAGTTGGCTTAAACAACATCAATTTATTGGTTTTGAGACTAAGAGAAGTCCTAAATTGAGGCATCATCAAGGCAATGCTTTCTTGCTGAAGACTGTGGTGTTCTGGCCACCGGTGATCTTTGGTGTTCCCTGACTTTTGCATCACATAGCAGTATCCTCTTCTTTCTTTTCCAGGTTCCTTTGACTGCCAGCTTCTTGCTTCTCCCATGGCTTTCTCTCTTCTGAGTCTAACTTCCTTTGCTTATGAGGACCTCAGCCATGTTGAATTATGGCCCACCCTCATTCAATTTGGGCATACCTTAACATCTTCAAAGGTCCTATTTCACAAATGGGTTCCAACCCACAGGACCAGGGGGTGGGACTTGAGCATATTTTTTATGGGGACATGATTCAATCCCCAACACTATCTTTTTTTAAAAAAAACTTTTTATTTTGAAATACTGTCAAACTTACAAGACAGTTACAAAAACAAACACACACCATATAGAGAACTCTAACTTACCTCTATTCCCCTCCCCAAATACTCAGATCCACCAATTTTAATTTTGCCAAATTTTCTGTATCATTCTATTTATCTGTTAATCTATCAGTCCATTAATTATTCTCTCTCTCCACCTGTCTATTTTTCAATCCATTTTCTGAACCCTTGAGTATAGGTTTTATATATCCCCCCAACTTTAGGAAGTTCTTGCTGCAAATTATATATTTATACATTATGAGTCAAAATTAATACAAACTCCATACAGAGAACTCCAATATACCCTACCCCCAGATACCCAGATCCACCACTTTTAGTATTTTGCCACATTTGCCATATCAGTGGGTCAGCCTTCCTGCCTATCTATCTCTGTCAGCCTGCCTGCCTGTTTATCAATCCATTTTTGAATACTTGAGCTTAGGTTTTATACATCATGCTGCCTGAACACTTACCACTGCCATGTACATTTTCTAAGAACTAGGATATTCACTTCTGTAACCACCTTAAGTACAGCTATCAAATTCAAGAAGTTTAACATTGATATACAGCTTACAGTTTATATTCTAATTTTTTCATATGTGCGGTAATTTCCCAATGAGCCTTTTTTCCTCCCTTGCTAGATCCCATCCAGCATCATATATTACATTTAATTGTCATATATTTAGTTGTTCTACTTTATAAATTGTGGAAACATATACACAACATAAATTTTCCCATCTCAACCATTCCTAGCATACCATTCAATGGGATCAGTCACATTCACAATATTGCAGTATTCTCACCACCTTCCTTTACTAAAATTTCCCCATCTCCCGAAGGAGAAATCCTATGCTCATTGTATGCTAATTCCCCATTTCCCCTGTCCCCACCACTGGCAACCTATAAGCTAATTTTTGTCTCTATGAGCTTGCGTGTTCTCCAATAATTTCTTTGTTGGAGCATGAGCTTAAATTTAACATCCTAAATCTATAACAATCACATTTTCTTTGGTACCAATTTAACTTCAATAGTATATACAAACTATGTTCCAATAACCCTCTGTCCTTCAACCTTTATGTAGTTCTTGTCACAAATTATGCATTTATGCATTATGAGTGTGAAACCACTGATTTACCATTACATTTTGTGCATTTGGCTTTTAGATATTTTTCATAATTTCCATGTATCTATTGATATTCTCTTAGTGTTCATCCATTGTTTGCCTGCTTTCCTTTAGTTCTTTGTCCATGTTTTCCTTTAGCAATTTAAGTATCTTTGGGGTTATTTTTTAAAAGTCTTTGTCTGGAGAGGCAGGGCAAGATGGCGGCCAGGAAGGTGTAGAATTTAGTCAGTCCCCTAGAACAACTAGCAAATAGCCAGGAACAACTAGTAAATAATCTGGAACAAATGTTAGGGGGACTTCTGTGACTCGACAACATTGTACACCAGTCTGGAATGGGTGGAATGGCTGAGATTGCAGCATAGAACTGTAAATAAAGCTCCCTAAACTGTGGAGCAAGCACCCCTCCCCCACCAGCATAGCAGGTGAGAAAAAGAAGCAGTCTGTGCTGGAAGAAAGGGAAAGTAGCTCAACCAAGTTCCAACTGTGGTTTTAATTAACAAATCTGGATTACAGAATATAAACTATGAGCACAGATAAACCCAGAGCAAGCAGGAAAGGAACCCAGCGTTCTCTCTCAGCAGAGAGGAGGCGGGGCTGATGGAAAAAAATACATAAATAAATAAAAACAGAGGCTTTTGGAGTAGGCTGAGCTCAGAATACTGAAAAAGGGCTTTGTCCCAAGAAAAGGGGCACACAAAACTGGGTACCAACTCTGGTTCTTGCTTGGTGAACTGGAGGGCTGGGGACTGGCTCCGAAAAAAGGACTTCTTTCTTTTTTCTTTTTTTTCTCTCATTCTAAGTAGCTCCTTAGAGAAAGCCTTAGGCATTTTCAATTGTCAGCACTGACCCAGGCAACAATGGAGTTAAGATAGTCAGAGAGCCAAAAGAAAAACTCAGGTGCAGGAGATAATTCCCTAAAGGGCTTATCTTTTCTAAGAAAAGGAGGGAGGCAGCTCAAGTGACTGACCTCCCTCAGAGAACTCAGACCCCAGGGCCTGGGAGGGGAGGGGGGGAACGGGGACAGAAACAGCTTAAGCTTGGCTTCTGACACCCTCGGGCCCTGGACAGAACAGGGTACACTGAGAATTAAAGGCACAGCACCTCTTTATGCCAGTGGGGAGCTGCGGGCTGAGAAGTGCCACCTGCTGGGCAGGATAGGAAAAGCACAGTGTCTGGAGGCCTCACAGGAATTTCTGACAATCTTCTGGGTCTTACCCTCAGGGTAACCTGATACTGATTACAACTTCTTCCTGAGACCTGGGCCCATCTGGTCTGGGGAAATCTGATTGGGGTAATCAAGGAAACCAGATGCCTAGAAAACAAAAAACTACAAATCACAGTAGGAAAAAAGATGACATGGCCCAGTGAAAGGAACAAATTTCCAATGAGATACAGGAGTTGAAAAAACTAATTAAAGATATTCAAACAAATATGCTAAATCAATTCAAAAATCAAATCAATGAGCTGAGGGAAGATATGGCAAAAGAGATGAAAGATATAAAGAAGATATTGGGCGAATACAAGGAGGAACTCAAAAGTTTGAAAAAACAATTGGCGGAATTTGTGGAAATGAAAGGCACAATAGAAGAAATGAAAAACACAATGGAGACATACAACAGCAGATTTGAAGAGGCAGAAGAAAGGATTCATGAACTAGAGGAGAAAACATCTGAAATTCTACACACACAAGAACAGATAGGGAAAAGAATGAAAAAATATGAGCAGGGTCTTCAGGAATTGAATGACAACATGAAGTGCATGAATTTATGTGCCATGGCTGTCCCAGAAGAAAAGAAGGAAAAAGGGGCAGAAGGAAAAATGGAGGAAATAATCACTGAAAATTTCCCATCTTTTATGAAAGACATAAAATTACAGATCCAAGAAGCACAGTGTACCCCAAACAGAATAGATTCGAGTAGACCAACTGCAAGACACTTAATAATCAGATTATCAAATGTCAAAGACAAAGAGAGAATTCTGAAAGCAGCAAGAGAAAAGTGATCCATCATATACAAAGGAAGCTTGATAAGACTTATGCGCAGATTTCTCAGTAGAAACCATGGAGATGAGAAGGCAATGGTATGATATATTTAAGATACTGAAAGCCAGTTGACTGTTCTACCACAGCACTGTACAGGAGAGCTCCACGAACTGCTGTCTACATGCAGGGCCAGTTCTGGGACAGCAAATCCCTCAGGCCACCACCAGACAGATTGGGCTAGATATACATGCTCCCAGGATGTACATGAGGGTTACTTTGTTCCCTCTAGAACCAGGACCACCAGGTATACATACTGGGAATGTGGCCAGCCCAGGGAGGGTGGGAGTGGCCAGATAAGGCATCATGAAATCCTACTGCTTTTAAGTGGCCATTTTCTTGATCTGGCATTCATCCTGTTACTGCAATCCTTTAACTGCTTTCTGAAGTTTTGAGGAAGATTTTTTTTCTGCCTTCTCTAGCTTGTTGCTCAAAGCTTTTTTGGTGGATGGAGTCCTGAAATGTCTCACTTTGCCATTTTTATCAGGACAGGGCCTCTAAGTAACCTATCTTTTTAATTACAATTCCAAATGGGATCTTTTCTCCCATTATATTTTCTATCTGTTTATATGGACATAGGAAAACTGTTAACTTTTATATTTTATATTTTATATTTGTAGTCAGTCACCTTAGTAAATTGTCTTTTTTGTGGTAGACTTTTGCAGTAGATTCTTCAGTTTTCCAGTTGTATCATTTACAAGTCATAATTCTGATTCCTCCATTTAAAGTTCTATAGCGCATATCTTTTTTTGTAATTGCATTGGCTAATAGCTTCAAAAAATGTTAAAAGAGTGGTGACAGTCATCATCTTTCTGTATTTCCTGATAATGAGAATGCTTCTAGTGTTTCCAATCAAGTATTACGCAGTCTTCTCACCTGTGATATGTTTTAATGTGTTAGAAAAGTATCCATATATTCCAGCTTTAATCAAGAATGCATACAGAATATTATCATATGCTTTTATCCGAATTTATAGAGATAATCATGACTTTCTTGGATCTATTAAAATAGAGAATTTCCTAATACTGAACCAAGCTTGCATCTAGAATCCATGACACATTAAAAGAAAAGTATAGTGCTCACTTTGGCAGCACATATACTAAACCTGGAACAACACAGAAATGATTAGCATGGCCCCTGTGCAAGGATGACATGCATATTCATGAAGTGTTCCATATTTTTTAAAAAGCACATGAAAAGATGCTCAACATCACTAGCTATTAGGGCAATACAAATCAAAACCACAGTGAGATATCATTTCCCACCTAATAGAATGGCCACTATTTAAAAAATAGAAAACTACAGGTATTGGAGAGGATATGGAGAAACAGGAATGCTCATTCATTGCTGGTGGGAATGTAAAATGGTACAGCCACTGTGGAGGACAGTTTGGCAGCTCCTCAGGAAGCTAAATATAGAATTGCCATATGATCTGGCAATCCGGCTACTAGGCATATACTCAGAAGAACTTAAAGCAGGGACTGGAACAGACATTTGCACACCAATGTCCATAGTGGCATTATTCAAAATTGCTAAAAGATGGAAGCAACCAAGATGTCCATCAACCGATGAATGGATAAACAAACTGTGGTATATGTGTACAACGGACTATTATTCAGCTATGAGAAGGAATGAAGTCCTGATGCATGCAACAACATGGATGAACCTCCAGGACATTGTAGTAAGTGAAATAAGCCAGACACAAAAGGACAAATGGTGTATAATTGCACTGTTATGAACTAATTATAATAAGCAAACTCAAAGAGTTAGAAATTAGATTATTGGTTACCAAGAGATAGACTGGGTTAGAGACTAGGGAGTTGATGCTTAACTTGTACAGAATTTCTATTTAGGCTGATGGTAAAAGTTTGGAAATGGATGGTGGTGATGGTAGCACACTATTCTGAGTGTAATCAACAGCACTGAATGATATAGGTGAATATGCTTAAAAAACAGTTTAGGATGCATATATTACTAGAATAAAAATTTAAAGATACTATTAAATATAGTTAATAGTAAAAATATGAGAATGCTCCTTAATGGGTTACAACAAATGTATGATTCTAATACAGGGTGGTAACAATAGAGTGGTAAATGGGAAAAAATACACCTAATGTAAATAGCGGACGATAGAGCTATTTTAATAATCTTTCATCAATTGTAACAAAGGTAACAACTATTAAAAAATAGTACAATTATTTAAAAAGTGCTGTCATCAATTGTAACAAATGTTCCACACCAATGCAAGGTATGGTTGGTGGGGTGGTGTACGGGAAGCCTATATTTTATGCATGATTGTCTTGTAAGCTCACAACTTCTCTAATAAAAAAAAAAAAAAAGAAAAATATAACACATCTAAAGTGGGGTTTGTACCAAAACTGGTTACAGTTTAAGATTTTATATCAATATTCATATGTGAGTACTGACTGTAGCAGTGGTTTGCAAACTTTTTCCTTAAAAGGCCAAATAGTAAATAATTTAAGCTTTGTGAGCCACATATGCTCTCTGCTGCATATTCTTATTCTCCTCCTTTTTACAATCCTTTAACAATGTAAACACCTAAAAAACATTCTCAATTTACCAGCTGTACAAAAACAGGCTATGAGCCAGATTTGGCCTGCAGGCAATAGTTTCCAACTCTTGGTCTATAGTCTTCTCTTATGGCACTGACTTCATAAAAATAACTAATGAAACCTTAAATTTACCCATTCTTCAACAGAAACATTTCTTGGAAACATAACTTAATATTAGTGAAAAGATACTCAAGGAAATCCATCAAGCCCAAGCTGTAGCCCATCTAAGAATATTTCTCACCAAGTTCTGCCCCATGAAATTTGCCATAGTTGTATAGAGTGTGTATCACTGTGCCCTCCATGAGGATAAGGAAGAAACAGAGATCCTAAAGACACATCCACAAGAGAACTACACCTACCTCTGTGCCTCCAAGCCGATCTGCAGACTCTTCTCGATAGGCATTTAAGTACCCATCCACCAGGGTGGTTAGGTCAGACATCATCTCATCTAGGAGTACCAAGCGAAGGGGTAGCAGATAGGTAGCTTCCAGGGCCAAAATTTTCAGCAAAGTAGGTGAAAGAGGTCGTGTAAACCACACTTCTGGATTTTCCTAGAGACAAGAAAAAAAAATTTTTTTTCTCTGAAGAGTTAGTAACATTTTAAATAACTGTTCATCCAAGTGTTGCTTAATTTTAAACAATATTATTTTCTTCAGTTATTTCCTTCTACTTTCACACTAGCCTTCTGGGATCACATGCCCATACACAT
The DNA here is from genome assembly GCF_015220235.1 of Choloepus didactylus. Taxonomy (NCBI): domain Eukaryota; kingdom Metazoa; phylum Chordata; class Mammalia; order Pilosa; family Megalonychidae; genus Choloepus; species Choloepus didactylus. The sequence continues at coordinate 140,313,133 of NC_051310.1, read as the reverse complement.
GCATGCATATATATACACATATACATTGTGTATGTGTGTGTGTGTGTGTGTGTGTGTGTGTGTGAGCACAAGAGAGCACATGCGAGAGAGGCAAGAGATCAGGATTCTCATTCAAAGTTGGAGAGAGTAGACTTGATTAAATAACCTAAGTTGCATGCAAGCCTATTAGAACTAGTAAGTCTTAGTAACTAAAGAAAATTTTCTACCTTACTTTTTAAAAAAATTTTTTATTGTGGGGAAATAAATATATAACACAAAATTTCCCATTTTGACCATTTTAAGTGCACAATTCAGTGGCAGTAATTACATTCACAATGTTGTGCTACCATCACCACCATCTGTCACCAAAAACCCTTCATTACTGTAAACAGAAATCCTTTACCCACTAAGCAATAGCCCTCCTTGTCCCCTCATAACCTCTAATCTACTTTCTGTCTCTAAGAATTTGACTCTTTTAGATATTTCATTTAAGTGGAATCATACAATATTGCCCTTTTATATCGGGCTTATTTCACTCAACATGACGTCTTCAGGGTTCATCCATGTTGTCATGTGTATCAGAACTTTATTACTTCTATGGCTGAATAATATTCCATTGTGTGTATATATATCACATTTTGTTTATCCACTCATCTGCTGATGGATGCTTGGGCTGTTTCCACTTTGGCTACTGTGAATAACACTGCTATGAACAATGGTGTACAAGCAACAGTTCTGAGTTCCTGTTATTTCTACCTGACTTTGGGAGAAGCAATTGAGATAATTTGGGTTCCATCTGTTTAATCCAAAGTCACGAAAATCCGCCTTGTCCCAATTTGAAAATTTATTTCAGAGTAATTTTTAACTGATAACCAACAAATCTTGGCTATTATCTACTTGAGATCACAAACAGACTGTTCCTATTTGGAACAACTAAGATTCTGTTAATGCACATATTCTTATATGGCAGCTTGTCATTTCTATAAGAGGCTGATAATTCTGCTCAAAAAACACTTGAAAAAAGTAACATCATATGGGGACATTGATTAATACTCACCCTTATCAGTTTTTGTCTCTCTTCCAGAAAGGAGACATATTTAGGGGCTACTTCAAGGTGTCTGACTAAACACTCCTGCAAAGTACTGATGCAGTTTGGAAGAAAGCCACCTGTTTCCATGGAAAACTGAAGGACATCTGCAACCTGTGGCATTAAAAAAAAAAGACAAACAGACCAGTCCATAGAATATATACAGAGAACTATCAAAGCAGAAATAGCAGAATTAGATGTAGAGAAATATCTTTAAATACCATTTTCCCCAAGGAGCTACATGATAGGCAATTGCCATCATGGAATTTATTCAGTCAACTACTTATTCTTAAAGTTTTTTTAAAAAAAAGGAAAAAAAAACACTCAAGTTTAATATGTCCTTGTCTTTCTTTTCCACTTCTTTTACTTACCTGTTTTATGGTTATATCTTACTTACTCTTTGGTGCCTTTGGGGAATGGGAAAGGAAGATGTGCCAGTTTGAAGCCGTTATGTACCCCAGAAAAGGCCATGTTCTTCTTCTTTTTTTTTAATTTAATAAATTTTATTTTGAAATAAATTCAATCTTACAGGAACAGTTGCAAAAACAGTACAAACCCCATACACAGAACCCCATCATACCCTGACCCCCCTCGCCCGATACCCCAATCCACCACCTTTAACATCCTGTCACACCACCGTTTCTTTCTTTTCCTCCCACTCTCCCTTCCTCCCTCCCTAATACCCATCATCTATTGCTCTGTCCTCTGAACATATGAGAGCAAGCTGCACATATCTTTGAACAAACAATATAATTCACATATACCTTTCCCATGGACAAGAACATTCTTTTATGCAATCTCATTAAACGCAGCTAAGAAGTTCAAGAAATTCAACATTGATACAAAGCCTACATTCTATATTTCCTTTTTTTTTTCTTGTGTCCCATCTGTGTCCCTTTGAGCCTCCTCTCCTCCATCCTCAGATCCCATCCAGGATCATCCCTGGCACTTAATTGTCATCTATTTAGATTGTCTTTTTTTTTTTTTTCAATTGTGGAAACAAATATATAGCCTAAATCTTCCCATTCCACCCCCTCCCTAGCATTCCATTAGTGGGATTAATCACATTTAGAATGTTGCAATGCTATCACCTTCCCACCATCCATTTCTAGAAGTTTCCCTTCACCCCAAACAGAAACCCTACTCTCATTTCTTAACTCCCCATTGCCCCTTCCCCCACTTCTCAGAACCCCTACTCTACTTTTCATCTCTATGGTCATATTCTCTGATACTTTCTTTGTGTTTACCATGGGGCTTAAATTTAACATCTTAAATCTATAACAATCTTGTTTTTCTTTGATACCAACTTAACTTCAATATGACACATAAACTATGTTCCTATACTCCATCATTCCCCCACCTTTATGTAGTTCTTGTCAAAAATTATATATTTTATATTGAGTCCAAAACCAGTGATTTATCATTACACTTTATGTATTTTAGATCCTGTAGGGAGTAAATAGTGGAGTTATAAGTCAAAAATACAGTAGTATTGGTATTTATATTTACCACGTGATCTTTACTGGAAATCTTTATTTCTTCATGTAGTTTCAGTCAATTGTTTAGCGTCCCTTCCTTTCAGCCTGCTCAACTCCCTTTAGCATTTCTTATAGGACTGATTACTGGTGATGAAGTCCCTCAGCTTTTGATTATCCATGAATGTTTTCATCTCCCCTGCATTTTTATCCTCCAGGTGTTTGTGAATTCTCCAAGACTCTGATGGTTATTGACTTCTATTTGTATTCCATTGTGGTCAGAGAATGTGCTTTGAACAAATTCATTTTTTTATTTTATTTTATTGAGGCTTGTTTTTATGTTCCAGCATATGGTCCATTCTGGAGAAAGATCCGTGATCACTAGAGAAAAATGTGTATCCGGGTGACCTGGGATGTAATGTTCTATATATGTCTGTTAAAATTCTCTATATCTCTCTCTCCTTTCTTTGTTTCTCTGTCGGCAGGACTCCCTTTAGTATCTGAAGTAGGGCAGTTCTTTTATTAGCAAAATCTCTCAGCATTTGTTTGTGTGTGAAAAATTAAAGGTCTCCCTCAAATTTGAAGGAGAGTTTTGCTGAATAAAGTATTCTTGGTTGGAAATTTTTCTCTCAGAATTTTAAATATGTCGTGCCACTGCCTTGTCACCTCCATGGTGGCCACTGAGTAGTCACTACTTAGTCTTAAGTTGTTTCCTTTGTATGCGGTGAATTGCTTTTCTCTTGTTGCTTTCAGAACTTGCTCCTTCTCTTCAGTCTTTGACAGTCTGATCAGAATGTGTCTTGGAGTGGGTTTATTTGGATTTATTCTATTTGAAGTTTGCTGGGCATTTATGCTTTGTGTATTTATATTGTGTAGAAGGTTTGAGAAGTTTTCCCCAACAATTTCTTTGAATAGTCTTTTTAGACCTTTACCCTTCTCTTCCCCTTCTGGGATACCAATGAGTCTTAAGTTTGGACGTTTTATTTCATCTATCATATCCCTGAGATCCATTTTGTTTTTTTGATTTTTTTCCCCATTCTTTCTTTTGTTCTTTCATTTTCCATTCTGTAGTCGTTAAGGATGCTGAGTCATTGTTCAGCCTCCTCTAATCTTGTATTATGAGTATCCAGAGTCTTTTTAATTTGGCCAAGTTTCTTTTATTCCTTAACATCTTCTATTTTTTTATTTACTCTTGCAGTTTCTTCTTTATGCTCTTCTAGGGTCTTATGTCCCTTATATCCTGTGCCATGCTCTTCTTCATGTCCTTTATTTCTTGTGCCATGCCCTCATTGTTTGATTTTAGGTCTTTGATTAATTGCGCCAAGTACTGTGTGTCTTCTGATCTTTTGATTTGGGTGTTTGGGTTTGGGTTCTCCATATTGTCTGGTTTTATCATATGCTTTAAGATTTTCTGTTGTTTTTGGCCTCTTGGCATTTGCTTTACTTGATGTTTAATTTATCAGAATTGCAGCTTGGTGGTGTACACTTTCTCTAACTAACCAGCAGATGGCATCTGTGAGTCACCTATTCCCTTCATGTCAGTTCTCCCCAACTTTGTCTTTGTGGTGTGTGTGGATCTGATTCTTGTGGGGTCCAATTGGCGCACTTAATTTGGGTGTGTTGTTGGTGCTGTCCACCCTGAATGAGGTGTGTGTCTGAGCGGTTAGGGAGGAAGGGCAGCTTTAATAATCAAACCTCCCAGGTGTTCCTGGAGATTTAAGTCTATTCTCTGCCGCTGACCCAAAAGTCCCTGGTATTGGCGTAGGTTCCCTGGGATTTCCAAGTGGTTCCCCCTTCCCTGCTGTGCTCTTCCAGGACCTCTGCTGAGGGAGGGAGGGCTGTGCCACGTCACAAGTATGCGCCAGCCTCCAGGGAAGCCCTGGGACACCAGGCTGTGCAGGGGTGTTCCAAGCCCGCTTCAAAGATGGTTGAATAGGATGCGTTAACTTCCCTCTTTCCACACAGCTCCACCCTCCCACCTCCGAGGCAATCAGCCATGGGTGTATTAAAGGCTACTGTCCGTGACGGATATTGTGGCATGTGCGTGGTGCTGCGGGAAAGACTCCCTGTCACGCTGGGTTTCTTGGTGCGGCTCTGTGCTGTGGGTTCGGCCCCGGGCAGGAGTGCCCCCGCCCGCCAGGGAGATGGCTGCAAGTCGTGCGTTTTTTTCTCCTTTTGGCTCCCCTTTGCTCCCCTGGGCATGAGACAATCAGCAGTGGGTGTTGGAAAGGGTATCCTCCATGCCAGACACTGAGGCATTAGCCCAGCCCACTCTCGTTGTATCTGCAGCTGCTCCTGGGCTTTTTTTTTTTTTTTTTTAAAGAACCAGTCCATTTCCAAATGCCAACTCACTGTTTCCTCACACTGCAGTGTGGCTGAGGGACTTTCAGCTGACTCACTCACTCATTTCAGAATGCAGACTCCTGGTTTCACCAAATGCATGGTCCCTGTAGATTTAGCAGAGCTTGTCTGGCTGGTGCTACTCTGGAAGTGGTGTTCTGGGTCACTTTCTGGTTTTTATCTAGTATTTTTCACGGAAGTGTTTTTTTGCCCTCTCACCTAGCCACCATCTTAGGTTCTAGGCCATGTTCTTTTAATCCATTCCTGTGGGGGCAGACCTATTGCAAGTGGGACCTTTTGATTAGGTTGTTTCCATGGAGATGTGACCCACCCAATTCAAGGTGGGTCTTAACCCTTTACTGGAGTCCTATCTGAGGATAAAAGACTGAAAAAGCCCAGAGAGCTCAGAGAGAGAAATACCCAGAGAGCTTGGAGAGAAAAGCCCCAGAGACACTAAGAGAGGGCTCACAGAAGCTCAGAGAGGAGGCCACTGGAACCAGTCGCTGAAAGCAATGAGACCCGGGAGTTAAGGACCAGCGGACATCAGCCATGTGCCTTCCCATGTGACAGAGGAACCCCGGATGCCAGCAGCCTGTCTTCAGAGTTCAGGTATCAGCCAGTTGATGCCTTAAGTGGGACAATTTCATGGCCTTAGAACTGTAAATTTGTAAACTGATAAATCCCCACTGTAAAAGCCAACCCATTTCTGGCATATTGCATTCTGGCAGCTTTAGCAAACCAAAACAGAAGATCAACTTCAAAAATTATTTTTATTATTGTTTAGCAACTCGGGTAAAATTTCATTAAAGAAAGCTAATAAAACTAGAAATTGCAATAACTAGTTATCTGTGTGTGATAAGCTGAATAACGGCCCCTAAGATACCATGTCCTAATCCCTGGAACCTATGAATGTTACTTTATATGCAAAAGCATCTTTGCAGATGCCAATAAGTTAAGGATCTCAAGATGGGGAGATTATCCTGAATTTTCCAAGTGGACCTAAATGTAATCATAAGTGCCCTTATAAGAGAGAAGCCGAGGGAGATTTTACCAGTCAGAGAAGGAGATTTGATGATGGAAGCAAAGATTGGAGCTTTTAAGATGTAAGCTAAGGAACATAGGCAACCACTAGAAACTGAAAAAGGCAAGAAAACATTTTCTCCTTAGAGCCTCCAGAAGAACCCAGCACTGCCAACACCCTGACTCTCAAGTCGAATTGATTTCAGACTCCTGACCTCCAGAACTATAAGAGAATAAATTTATGCTGTTTTATGCCATTACATTTTTTGTAATTTGTTACAGAGCAACAGGAAATTAATATACTGTGCTAAAGGAAAACAAATTGTAAATTCTGAATTCCTGCTTCTTCTGTTGTGGAGATCTGAAAAGAAACATGTGGAAAGATATGCCAAAGTTGGCATTAGACAATGCATATAGGGTCTAATCAAGAAGCCTGGTGGACTCAAAAGAACATGAGCAATTCTCTTGCATTTCAGAATAAGTATAGAAGCAATCCCTATATAGTGAAAGATCTTGAAAGAAAGCCCAAAAGGAATACGTCATCAGGAGAATTGGCAAAAAATTCATTATGAGCAGATACATAAGGAGCAAAATTGACCCATACACAGTAACATAAAATTAAACTTTCAGCAATTGCTGCTGAAAAATAGTCAACTCATTAATCCCTCACCAAAGTCTCTAGTCGAGTATATTCAGGATCTCCCTTTCACTGGCATAAACCTAGAAGACTAAGAAGTACTTAAAGAAAACATAATAAAAACTATGGTTTCACTGCTTTCATAGCCAAACCAGAAACCTGGATCAGCTCTACGAGCTAGTATAGACTAGGAATTTCTCATTTCTCTAGGGTCCTTTAGATGTGAAATGACTGATGCAAAATATCATCTCTTCAGGCTATCTGGGGCCAAAAGAAGTTTTTTTTGGCATATCCAGGACAACCTGCACCCTTGAGCTAAAGGCAATCAGACTTAATTAATACATATGCGTGGTTAAAGGCAAAGGAGATGTGATTGTTCATCTCACACCAAGTCTCCCAGACTTCTGAATTGTTGTAGTTTTTAAATGCTATGGAATATGGCCATTGCTTCTTATTTGACAAACTCTGCACAAAATGAGGAAAAAAATCACAAATAATTCTAAGTAACTCTTCTGAAGCAATTTCACAGTTCACCAAATGTTCTTACATTTGTATTGTTCAAACATCTTGCATGAGAAGTGGGCAGGAAAGGACACACAAAAAAGACTTTTGATCTTTGATCAGATGAGGCTGATTTTCTATGAAAGTCATTGTACAGTGATTTTTTTCCTTTTTGTATTGACTAGAAAAATCCTAGGTTTACGAAAAATCACACATAAAAACAGAGTTCCTATGCACCACCCTATTATTAACACCTTGCATTAGCATGGTACATTTATTGCAACTAATTAAAGAACATTTTTGTAATTGTACTATTAACTATAGGCCATCATTTACAATAGGGTTCACAGTTTGTGATGTACAGTCCTATGTTTTTTTCTTAATTTTTACTCTAGTAACATATATTCAACCTAAAATTTCCCCTTTTAATCACATTCACATATATAACTCAGGGCTGTTAATTAAGTTCACAGTTTTGTACTGCCATCACCACCTTACATTACCAAAACTTTATGACCAATCCAAATAGAAACTCTGTGCAATTTAAGCATGAACTCCTCATTCCCTATATGTACACTGATCTGAATCTAGTGTTTCCCTGCACATACCTGTGTGTCAAAGACATTATTCAGCAAAATCCCATACTGATGAAAGAGGCAATCAGAAAGCCAACGACAATCGTGAATAACCTAAGGAATCAAAAGACGGAGACAGAGTAATTAGGATCTGGCTGATAATATCATCAGCAAAGGAATCAATCTACACACTCACTTTCAAAATTCTCTTGTCTTCTAATACCATCTGAAGTCCATTGTTGAAAGCACGACTTCCCAGAAGAAAAATGTCAAATAAGTAAACACGGCTATTTGTGGCCACCTACAATAAACCATCCAGACACACATGTAATAGAATAAGGAAGCACTGGGGAAAGGGATCTGAGAATCAAGAATAAAAGACATGCAATAAAATATTTAGCATCTTCACTTTTCAAATGAACAATAGGCACATAAAGATTCTTAGGGAAAAAAGATTTAAATTGATCCTAAGTAAAAAAGATACAATCACTGTGATTTTCAAAAGGAAATAAACAGACAAGCTGGTGATTTAGCCCTTTGCTTCTTATAGCCCGAAATTTACCAGTTTCACGGCATTCTAATACTTTAGGGATCATAAGTTTAAGGGAAATGAATAGTATGTCATTGTTATTAACATGAAATACTATTTTTCTAAGTTCTGTAATATGCATGACAGCATTAGGTATGACATAAAATTACTCACAAGATCCCTGCCCTCTAGCAGTGTAAAATAGACAACAAATACAGTTGCACAAATGGTAAGATATTAAATATTCAATACTGCTTGAAAGATCAATTTTATACAATTATACGAAATCTAGATTGTTTCTGATCATGAATGTCACAAAAGCAGCACCGATTGATTGAGTCAGAGAGCAAAGGTGCAAAAATTAAAACAGTGGGGCATATAGATAGCTGTTAAACATTTCTTCAGTGAATGAATGCATGCCATACAACTCCCCCTTCCATTTTTTCATATGCAAAAGTTTATATGACTTTAATAATATGCATTCAATTTAATATCCTGCCTTTTCCACTGATAAATTTTCAAAAATTTTTGTATATTGCTCCAGTCACCAATTTTTTTTTCTTTCACTTCTGAGTATACCCATTGATATTTTTTAATTCAATTTTATTGAGATACATTCACATACTATGCAGTAATACAAAGTGTACATTCAGTAGTTCACAGTACCATTATATAGTTGTGCGTTCATCACCAAAATTAATTTTTGAACGTTTTCATTACCACACACACAAAAATAATAAGAATAAAAATTAAAGTGAAAAAAAACAATTAAAGTAAAAAAGAACACTTGGTGCCTTTTTTTTTTTGCCCCCATTTTTCTACTCATCCATCCTTACACTGGACAAAGGGGAGTGTGATCCACATAGCTTTCCCAACTACACTGCCACCCCTCATAAGCTAAATTTTTATACAATTGTCTTCAAGATTCATGGGTTCTGGGTTGTAGTTTGATAGTTTCAGGTATTTACCACTAGCTATTCCAATTCATTAGAATCTAAAAAGGGTTGTCTATATCGTGCGTAAGAGTGCCCACCAGAGTGACCTCTCGGCTCCTTCTGGGATCTCTCTGCCACTGAAGCTTATTTCGTTTCATTTCACAACCCCCTTTTGATCAAGAAGATGTTCTCCATCCCATGATGCTGGGTCTAGATTGCTCCACGGGAGTCATATTCCATGTTGCCAGGGAGATTTACAACCCTGGGTGTCAGATCCCATGTAGAGGGGAGGTCAGTAATTTCACCTGCCAAGTTGGCTTAGCTAGAGAGAGAGGACCACATCTGAGCAACGAAGAGGCATTCGGGAGGAGGCTCTTAGGCACAGTTACAGGCAGGCCTAGCCTCTCCTTTGCAGCAACAGTCCTCCCAAGAGCAAGTCCCGTGGTAGAGGGCTCAGTTCATCAAACTACCAGTCCCCTATCTGTGAGCACATCAGCTACCATTGAGGAGGGGAAGCCCAACACCCTTGCATTCTCCACCAGTCCACAGGGGGGCTCTGCATATTTTTTTCGTTGTTTTTTTTTTAATTAACTATTAACTATATCAAAAAAAATTAAAAAAAAAAACATTTCAAACAAACCAAAACAAGAGAATAAGAAAAATAACTAACCTAAAATAACTACTTTACTTCCAACATGTTCCTACTCTGTTTTCCTTTTGAAAATAATAAATTCAGATTAGAGGAGTAAAGGACATTTCAAGCAAGTTACAGAACAGTGACCCTAGGGTGACAGAAAGAAGACAAAAATACATCTTCTCCAGTGAATCTATTTCAAAACTTCAAAAAATTTAGAAATCTGTCTTTTACCTGAAGCCAACACAGTTTCCCATGACGACACACATTAGCTCCCTCTGCCGCCACACCCAGAGCACTCTGTTTCTTGATGTGGAGCATCTAGTAAAAAAAAGGAAGAAAAGGAAAAATGTCCACTGTTGGAATTATAACATTATGAATGGCACAAATAAAATGGGCAGCAATAAACAAAGTGGATCATAGTTTTTCGGTTCCCAAACCCAAGAGTCTGCTTCACACGCATACATAAATCATCACTGACCATTTCCGATTCTCTTTCTGGTTTTAGTAAAAGTAGTCCACAACTGGAAAACAAATCACTCATACTCCACATGCAAATGAGAGTTGAAAACTCAAGACACCTTTTGTTACCAACGATGCTACTGGAAAGAATTCTAGTCTCTATGACCAGATTCCTCATGCAAAGGCAGCACTTTAATACAGGACACTCCCGTACCTGAAAGGAGCACACCTAGGGGCTGAGTCTCATAATTACTATTGTTCAGAATGACAGAAACAAGGAATTAAAAGGTTCCTTAAAGCCTTAGATTCAATAAATTACTCAAAATTGAAATAGTAGTATCCCAGGAAAACACTCTTGCCCTTTGATTATCTATAATCTCATCTTCAAAAAATTTTATAATTCTATAATCCTTAATCCACAATCCATTAAAGTATCAACGTAGTACAAGATTCCCTCCATTTTATAGGTAGGTAAATTACTCAAGAACGGAAGGGCATGGTAACTTACGCTAGAAACGATATCTCCCTTTAGAGAGGACAAAGTGTCCTACATTCTGAACATCTCTCATCAATGATGAGAAAAGGGGATTGAATTTCAGTTCCATCCTAAATCAATAAGAAGCTGAGAACAAAAAAAGAGCTATATTTCAATACTGATAATAATTTCCAATTACTTCTTCAGATTTCTAGAGCAAAAGTTCTTACCCCATATTTCTATCACATATCCTTTAAAAAATCTATTGATATATAAAGAACTATTACAAATCAATAATAAAAAGACAAATAATCTAAGTTAAAAATGGGCAAAGGATCTGAATAGATACTTCTCCAAAGAAGATATACTAATGGCCAACAACACATGAAAAGATGCTCAACATGATTAGCCATCAGAGAAATGCAAATCAAAACCACAATTCTACAACCAGTAGGGTGGCTATAATAAAAAACAGATAACAACAAGTGGTGTTGAAAATGTAGAGAAATTGGAACCTTCATACACTACTCATAGCAATGTGAGAGGTGTAAAGCATTCTGGCAGGTCCTCTAATGGTTAAACATAGAGGTCCCATAGGACCCAGCAATTCCACTCTAGGTATATATCCATGAAAAATGAAAATATAGGTCTACCTAAAAACTTGTACACAAATATGCTTAGCAGCATTATTCACAATAGCCAAAAGAAGGGGAAACAACCCAATGCCCATCAACTGATAAATGGATAAATAAAATGTAGTATAACCATATAATGTAATGTTATTTAGCCATGAAAAGGAATGGATTACTGATACATGCTACAACATGGATGAACCTTGAAAACATTATATTAAGTGAAAGAAGCCAGACACAAAAGGACAAATCTCGTATGATTCCATTTAAAGGAAATGTCTGAATAGGCAAATAGATAGAGACAGAAAGTAGATTAGTGGTTGCCTAGGGCTGGGACGGGGGAAGTGAGGATTGGGGTGTGATGACTGAGGGGTGTGGGGCTTCTTTAGGGGGTAATAAAAATGTTCTAAATTTGATTGTGGTAATGGATGCACAACTCTGTGAATATACTAAAAGCCACTGAATTGAACACTTTAAATGAGTCAATTGTATGGTATGTGAATTACATTTCAATTAAAGTTCTTTTTAAAAAAAGAATCTAGGGTGACATCATCAAAACGGAGACTTAAAACAGCTACTGAAAACATCTCCCCAGAGATTCAGTGAACAAAAGGACACTCTTCACTTGTTCAGAACTCTAGAGGAAGGTAAAGACTGGAGAAGGAGCCCACAGAAGCTGAAGTGAAGAAAGAGAAAAATATCAAGAAGGAAAATTCCATCTTGGAAAGGCTGGCCCCCTCCCCTCCCCCTGACTCGGTCCCATGCAGCTCAGGAAGTGTCCAGAGGCTGCAGCCGGGATGCCTCCCACCTCCTACCAGGGACACAGGCTATAAAATCTCTCACAGCAGTGAGACAGATCCCCACCTATATCCATAGAGACCTAAGCCCACAGGGACCCACGGCAGGACTTAAGCCACCGGGGAGAGCAGAATACAAAAAGGCAGCAAGGAAGAGCTTCCAAATGGAGGATTAGGGAGGTGTTCTAGTTTGCTAACGCTGCCAGAATGCAAAACACCAGATATGGATTGTCTTTTATAAAAGGGAGTTTATTTGGTTACACAGTTACAGTCTTAAGGCCATAAAGTGTCCAAGGTAATGCATCAACAATTGGGTACCTTCACTGGAGGTTGGACAATGGTGTCCGGAAAACCTCTGTTAGCTGGGAAGGCACATGGCTGGCATCTGCTCCAAAGTTCTTGTTTTAAAATGGCTTTCTCTCAGGATGTTCCTCTCTAGGCCTCAGCTCCTCTTCAAAATGTCACTCTTAGTTGCTCTTGGGGTGTTTGTCTCTCTTAGCTTCTCCAGAGCAAGAGTCTGCTTTCAACGGCCATCTTTAAACTGTTTCTCATCTGCAGCTACTCTCTCAGCTTCTGTGCAATCCTCAAAGTGTCCCTCTTAGCTGTAGCAAGCTCACTCCTTCTGTCTGAGCTTATATAGTGCTCTAGTAAACTAATCAAGGCCCATGCTGAATGGGCGGGGCCACACCTCCATGGAAATTATCCAATGAAAAATCTTACCCACAGTTGATTGATCACATCTCCATGGAAACATCCGATCAAAAGTCTCCAACCCAATCAACACAAATACGTTTCCTGCCCACACAAGACTGCATCAAAGATAATGGCATTTTGTGGGACATGATATATCCAAACTGGCATAGGAGGGAACCAAAAAACCTTCCCCCAAAGCAGCAAGTAGCCAGGCAGTAACTGTCCAATTCAACTGTTTGCTAACCTGGGTGACAGGGGAGGATAATTCATGGCCCAGATCAGTGAGAGATGAAGACTCTAAGAAAACAGTCTTTTTCCAGCCTGTTTCCAGCCCTGGGTCCTGGTGCCCATCACCCACCCTTGAGGGAAAAAACAGTGGGTGACTCAAACCTTGCCTGGGGGACAGCTGCAGACAGGGACAGCTGTGGGAGTCATCTGCCCAAAGTACAGAGAGGGACACAGCCCCACACTGAGCCAGATTTTGACATGTGAAGTAAGGGTAAAGGAACCCCACAGTTTCAACCCTGCCCAGTCAGACAACCCCCAGATTCCAGGAGATAAACAGCTTCTGATGATGATTAAAGTAACCAAACAGCACCATCTGTTGTGCAGGCCAGAAAGTGCAGGGGAGCTACAGGGCTTTTCAGAGCCTCTCTAGACCCTATCCCAGGCCCACCTGGGTCTACACCCCCTGCATGGGTACCCAGCCCTGTTTTGGCTCAGAAATACAGACAACCCAACTTTCAAAGCAGTATGTTAATAAATATTCAGGCAACAACTAAATCCTAGTAAGAGAGAGAAACCGACCTTCAAAATAGACCCATCAAGATAATCAGGTGACCAAATATCAGTAAAAAATCACACTGCACACTAAAACTCAAAAAGAAATGGGCCAGTCAAAGGAACAAATCAAAAAGTCAGAGGAGACACCGAATCTGGAACTAACCTAAGATGTTGAAACAAATCTCCTAAATCAATTCAAAGAAATTAAGGAAAATATGTTTAAAGAGATAAAGGATATTAAGAAGACATTAGAAGAGCATAAAACAGAATTTGAAAAAATACATAGAAAAATAAAAGACATTATGGAAATAAAAGACACTGTAGACGAAACTAAAAACATACTGGAGACACAGAACAGCAGATTTGAAGGGGCAGAAGAAAGAATCAGTAAGCTAGAAGACAAGCAACCAAATCTGAACTGACAAAAAAACAAATGGAGAAAAAAATGGAAAAATTTGAGCAGGGTCTCAGGGAAATAATTGACAACACAAAGCGCACAAACATAAACATCATGGGTGCCCCAGAAGGAGAAGATAAGGGAAAAGGGCCAAGAAGAATATTCGAAGAAATAATGACTGAAAATTTCCCAACCCCTAAAAAAGACATAAATACGCAAATCCAAGAAGCTTAACATACTCCAAACAGAATAAATCTGAATAGACCCACTAAGACACATGGTAATCAGACTGTCAAATGCTGAAGAGAAGGAGAAAATTCTGAAAGCAGCAAGAGAAAAGTGATTCACCACATACAAGGGAAGCTACATAAGACTAAGTACTGATTTCTCAACAGATACCATGGAGGCAAGAAGGCAGTGGTATGGTATATTTAAGATACTGAAGAAAAATTGCCATCCAAGAATTCTCTATCCAGCAAAGCTGACTTTCAAAAATGAGGGAGAGTTTAAAATATTCACAGATAAATGGAAGCTGAGAGAGTTCGTTAATAAAGGGCTCCTGGAAGGGAAACAGACCTGGAAATTCCAAAAACATTTTAAAAAAGAAGAATGAAGTGAGAGGACTTACACTTCCAGACTTTAAAGCCTACTATGAAGCCATAGTGCCAAAACAGCAAGGTATTGGCACAAAGATAGACATATTGATAAATGGAATTGAATTCAGAGTTTGGAAACAGACTCCCAGATCTGTGGTCAACTTATTTTTGATAAGGCCCTCAAATCCACTGAACTGGGACAGAACAGTCCCTTCATAAAATGGAGCTGGGAGAACTTGATATCGATTGCCAAAAGAACGGAAGAGGACCCCTACCTCACACCCTATACAAAAATTAATTCAGAGTGATTCAAAACCTCAATATAAGAGATAGCACAATAAAACTCTTAGTAAATAATAAAGGGAAACATCTGCAAGACCTAGTAATACAAGGTAGCTTCTTAGACCTTATATCCAAAGCATAAGCAACAAAAGAAAAAAAAGATAAATGGGAACTCCTCAAAATCAAAAGCTTTTGTGCCTCAAAAGACTTTGTCAAAAAGGTGAAGAGGCAGCCAACTCAACAGGAGAAAATATTTGGAAACCATATATCTGATAAGAGACTGATATCCTGCATATATAAAGAAATCCTACAACTCAACAACAATAGTACAAATAGCCCAATTATAAAATGGGCAAAAGATATCCGTGCTGGTTTGAATGTATTATATCCCCCAAAATGCCACTATCTTTGATGTAATCTTGTGTGGGCAGACATATTAGTGTCGGTTAGACTGTAATTCTTTGAGTGTTTCCATGGAGATGTGACCCACCCAACTGTGGGTGATGACCCTGATTGGATAGTTTCCGTGGAGGTGTGGCCCTGCCCATTCAGCATGGACCTTGATTAGTTTACTGGAGCACTATATAAGCTCAGACAAAAGGAGCAAGCTTGCTACAGCCAAGAGGGACACTTTGAAGAATGCACACAAGCTGAGAGAGTAGCTGCAGATGAGAGACAGTATGAAGAGAGCCGTTGAAAGTAGACTCTTGCTCCAGAGAAGCTAAGAGAGGACAAACACCCCAAATGCAACTAAGAGTGACATTTTTGAGGAACTGAAGCCTAGAGAGGAACGTCCTGGGAGAAAGCCATTTTGAAACCAGAACTTTGGAGCAGATGCCAGCCATGTGTCTTCTCAGCTAACTGGGGTTTTCCAGACACCATTGGTCATCCTCCAGTGAAGGTACTGATTGTTGTTGTGTTACCTTGGACACTTTATGGCCTTAAGACTGTAATGGTGTAACTAAATAAACCCCCTCTTGATAAAAGCCAATCCATCTCTGGTGCTTTGCATTCTGGCAGCATTAGCAAACTAGAACAATATGAAAAGGCATTCTCTGAAGAGGAAATACAAGTGGCTAAAAAACACATGAAAAAAATGTTCATCTTCACTAGCTATTAGGGAAATGCAAATCAAAACCATAATGAGATACCATCTCATTATCAGTAAAAATGGCTGCCATTAAACAAACAAAAAACAAATGCTGGAGAGGATGTGGAGAAACTATAACTCTTATTTATTGCTGGAGGGAATATATAATGGTACAGCCATTGTGGAAGACAGTTTGGTGGTTCCTCAGAAAACTAGATATTGAATTACCCTACGATCCAGCAATTCCGCTTCTTGGTATATACTCAGAAGATCTGAAAGCAGTGACATGAGTAGACATTTGTACACTGATGTTCATAGCAGCATTGTTCACAATTGCCAAGAGATGGAAACAATCCATGTATCCTTCAACAGATGAGTGGATAAACAAAATGTGGCATATATGTATGATGGAATACTATGCAGCAGTAAAAGGAACAAGGTCCTGGAAATATGGCAACATGGACAAACCTTGAAGATAAAATGCTGACTGAAATAAGTCAGACACAAAAGGAGAGATACTGTATGTAACCACTACTATGAACTCCGTGAGCAATGTAAAATCAATGTCTTATAATGTAGACTACTGGGGACCTAGAGATAGGCAGAAGCTAGTGAAGGGGGAATGATAACTTAATATGTTCAGATATGTTAATGAAAGTGAATTTTAAAAGGTATGCGAATGGATAAGGGTGATGATTGTTTGTTAATAGGATTATAAGTATCAGGGCTGCACTGAAGGCAAACAGGATTGAAAGTGGTTGTTTAAAGGCATATATCCCACGGATCAGCACTACAAATATAGATAGGTGTGTGCATGATATACTTCTAAGGTAAGACATTAGCACAGAGAGTTGACAACAGAGCGGTATATGGGAAAAATCTACCTACTGCATACTAGGGCCTATAATTAATAGGAATACCTTACTAGTACCACATAAATACTAGGGACCAATAATTAAGGGCTAAAAAGAGCTATGAGGTGTTTTGGATCATAAGAATTGTTTAAAATGGAGTGATGAGGACTGTACAACTAAGTGATGATAATGTGAGATACTGATTGATTATCGTGGACAGAACATATGCTATGTGAAATTAGGAACCTTCTACTTAATAAATCAAGCCCTCAATCTTGAGGCTTGCGCTTGTGAAACTTATGGTTGTAAAGGGGAGGCTAAGCCCACCTATAATTATGCCTAGGAGTCACCTCCAGAGAACCTTTTTTTGTTGCTCATATGTGGACTTTCTCTCTCTAAGCCCAACTGCAAATAAATTCATCACCCTCCCCCCACTGTGAGACAGGACCCCCCAGGTGAGTGAGTCTCCTGGCAACACGGGACACGGATTCCGGAAATGAGCCTGACACTGGCATCAAGGGGTTGAGAATGCCTTTTTGACCAAAATGGGGAAAAGAAAGGCTACAAAATAAGGCTTCCATGGCCAATATATCTCAAATAGAGTCAAGAGGCTGTCCTGGAGGTTACTCCTATGCAAGCTTCACCTAGATATCCCAAATGGCCACAGTATGATAAGCCCAAGTCAACAGTAGTCCTGAAAACCCTAAAGAACACCCGGGTCCCTATCTGAGACTCTCTGAAAGTTTCACTCACAAAGTTTATTCTTCAGAGTCCTATGCCAGTGAAATCTCAAAACTCAGAGGTAACAGCCTCTTCAAGAACATCAACCAGTCACATCCCCTTTTCCCATAATGTTGACACCCCTTTTTAACATGAACAAGTTAGGATGGTCACTGCCTAGACATCCCTGAAGATAGGAAAAGTGATTCAAATTGAGGAAGGGATAGCAACAGACAAGATAGAATTTAACAAAGGATTATGAATACTGAGTCTCTACATAATTTTCTTTTCTTAGTTGCTAGGGTATTAGAATAGGTAGAAGGAAATAACTGAAACTATGGTACTGTCACCCATAACATTCTTGGAAATTTCCTATATAACTACTTGTTAAATTGTATTTTGAAAGTTATCACCTATTTGCAGATATGTTATATTTTACAATAAGGAAATAACTGAAACTGTGGAACTGTAACCCATAACATTCTTTCAAATTTGCTCTCTGACTACTTGTTAAATTGCACTTGGAAAGTTATTACTTTTATGTAAATATGTTGTATTCCACAATAAAATAAATAAATAAATAGCCCTACAAGAAATACTAAAGGGTGTTCTGCCATCTGAAAAGACAGGAAAGAGGTACATAACTGAAGAGTATTAGAAAGGGTAACTGAAAGGATAAAAAGAGAGAAACAAAATCGATCTGACAAATGAAAACCAAAAGATAAGATGGTTGAAGTAAGAACTGGCTTTACAGTAATAACTTTGAATGTTAATGAATTAAATCCCCAATCAAAAGACACAGATTGGCAGAATGGATTAAAAAATATGATCCATCTATATGCTGTTTAGAAGAGACTCATTTTAGACCCGAAGATACAAATAGGTTGAAAGTGAAAGAATGGAAAAAGATATTCCACACAAGCAGTAACCAAAAAAAAAAACTGGGGTAGCTATACTAATAACAGACAAGATAGACTTTAAATGCAAAAATGTTATAAGAGATAAAGGACACTATATATTAATAAAAGGGGCAAGTCACCAAAAAGAAAGAACAATCATAAATATTTATGCTCCTAATAAAGGTGTCCCAAAGTACATGATGCAAACACTGGCAAAACTGAAAAGAGTAATAGACTATTCTATCATAACAGTGGGACACTTCAACACACCACTCTCTCCAGCAGACAGAACATCTAAACAGAGGATCAATAAAGAAACACAGAACCTAAATAATATGATAAATGAACTAGACCTAACAGACATATATAGAACATTGCACCCCAAAACATCAGGGTACACATTCTTTTCAAGGGCTCATGGAACATTCTCCAGGATAGACCATATGCTGGGACACAATACAGGTCTTAATAAATTTAAAAAGACTGAAATTATACAAAGCACTTTCACTAATCATAATGGAATGAAGCTGGAAATCAATAACAGAGAACCAGAAATTACACAAATATATGGAGGTTAAACAACACACTCTTAAACAATCCGTGGGTCAAAGAAGAAACTGCTAGAAATCAGAAAATATCTTCAGACAAATGAAAATGAGAATAAAATGTATCAAAACTTATGGGATGCAGCAAAGGCAGTGCTGAGAGGGATATTTATAACCCTAAACACCTACATTAGAAAGGAAGAAAGAGCTAAAACTAATGACCTAGCTGAACAACCAGAGAAACTGGAGAAACAGCAAACTAATCCTAAAGCAAGCACAATGAAAGAAATAATAAAGATTAGAGCAGAAATTAATGAAATGGAGAATAAAAAAACAACAGAGAGAATCAATAAAATCAAAAGTAGGTTCTTTGAGACCAATAAAATCGACGAACCCTTAGCTAGACAGACAAAGACAAAAAGAGAGAAGATGCAAATACAAAATCAGAAATGGGGGAGGGGGCATTACCATGGACCCCAAAGAAATAAAAAAGATTATAAGAGGTAACTATGAACAACTGTATGTCAACAATCTAGAGAATTTCAATGAAATGAACAACCTCCTAGAAACACACTAACAACCTACATTGACTCGAGAATAAATAGAAGATCTCAACAAACCAATCACAACTAAAGAGATCAAATCAGTCATCAAAACCTACCAACAAAGAAAAGCCCAGGACCAGACAGCTTCACAGGAGAATCTTACCATGCATTCCAAAAAGAATTCCTACCTAACCTGTTCAAACTCTTCCAAAAAATTGAAGAAGAGAGAACACTTCCTAACTCACTCTATGAAGCTAACATCATCTGTGCTGGTTTGAATCTATTAAGTACCCCCAAGAAAGCCATATTCTTTTAATCCAATCTGGGGGCAGACCTACTGTGGGTGGGACCTTTTGATTAGATTATTTGCAGAGATGTGACCCCACCCATTGAAGGTGGGTCTTAATAAGTTTACTGGCGTCCTTAAGAAAGCTCAGGGAGGGAGAGAGAGCTTAGAGCTGACACAGACCCAAATGTTTGCAGATCCTAAGTGAAGAGATGAGGCCCAGAGTTTGACCCAGAGAAGCTGAATGAGAACCCACAGATGCTCAAGGGGAAAGCCACTGGAATCAGAAGCTGAAAGCAATGCAATCCGGGAGCAAAGGACCAGCAGACACCAGCCACATGCCTTCCCAGCTGGACAGAGGTGTTCTGGATGCCATCAGCCTTTTCCCCAGACAAGGTATCTACCTCTTGATGCCTTAATTTGGACATTTTCATGGCCTTAGAACTATAAACTTGTGAACTAATAAACCCCTATTATAAAAGCCAATCCATTTCTGGTATAATGCATTTCTGGCAGATTTAGCAAGCCAGAATATCACCCTAATACCAAAGCTGGATAAAGATACTACAAGAAAAGAAAACTTCAGACCACTATCTCTAATGAATACAGATATAAAAATCCTCAACAAAATACTAGCAAATTGAATCCAACAGCACATTAAAAGAATTATATACCAGAATCAAGTGAGTTTTATGCGAGACATGCAAGGGTGGTTCAACGCAAAAAAAATTAATTAATGGAATACGTCACATTAACAAATCAGAAGAGAAAAAATACATGATCATCTCCATTGATGCAAAAAGGAAATGTGACAAAATTCAGCATCATTTCATGCTAAAAACACTCCACAAGGTAGGAACTGAAGGAAACTTCCTCAACATGATAAAGGGCATATATGAAAATCCCACAGCTAACATCATACTCAATGGTGAAAAACTGAAAGCTTTCCTTCTAAGACTGGGAACAAGACAAGGATGCCCACTGCTATTAAACATTGTCCTAGAAGTTCTAGCTAGAGCAATTAGGCAAGAAAAAGAAATAAAAGACACCCAAACTGGAAAGGAAGAAGTAAAACTATCACTATTTGCAGATGACATGATCCTGCGTTTCAAAAATTCTGGGAAAAAAAAACAACAAAAAAGCTACTTGAGCTAATAATAAATGAGTACAGCAAAGTGGCAGGATACAAGATCAACGTGCAAAAAACAATGGTGTTTCTATACACTAGCAATGACCTATCTGAGGAGGTAATCAAGAAAAAAATTCCATTTACAATAACAACTAAAAGAATCAAATATCTAGGAACAAACTTAACCAAGGATGCAAAGGACTTATACATAGGAAACCACAAAATATTGCTAAAAGAAATCAAAGAAGACCTGAATAAATGCAAGACGTTCTGTGTTCATGGATTGGGAGGCTAAATGTTGTTAAGATGTCAATTCTACCTAAATTGATCTACAGATAAAATGCAATATCAATCAAAATTCCAACAGACAACTTTGCAGAAAAGGAAAAGCTAATTATCAATTTTATTTGGAAGGGTAATGTGCCAGTTTGACTGTATTATGTCCCCCAGAAAAAGCCATATTCTTTGAAGCAATCTTGTGGGACAGACATATTAGTGGGGATTAAGTTGGAATGTTCGGATTAGGTTGTTTGCATGGAAATGCACCCCACCCAACCGGAGGTGATAACTCTGATGAGATAACTTCCATGGAGGTGTGGCCCTACCCATTCAGGGTGGGCCTTGATCAGTGGAGCCATATAATGAGCTGAAAAACAGAAGGAACTCAGTGCAGCTGTGAGTGACATTTTGAAGCGGAGCTACAACCAAGACGGACACTTTGAAGAAAGCACAGGAGCTGCATATGAGAGACAGTTTGAAGACACCATTGGAAGCAGACTCTTGCTCTGGAGAAGCTAAGAGAGGACAAACACCCCAAGTGCAACTAAGAGTGACATTTTTGAGGAACTGAAGCCTAGAGAGGAACGTCCTGGGAGAAAGCCATTTTGAAACCAGAACTTTGGAGCAGACACCAGTCACGTGCCTTCCCAGCTAACAGAGGTTTTCCAGACACCATTGGCTATCCTCCAGTGATGGCACCCGATTGCTGATGTGTTACCTTGGACACTTTATGGCCTTGAGACTGTAACTGTAACCAAATAAACCCCCTTTTATAAAAGCTAATCCATCTCTGGTGTTTTGCATTCCAGCAGCATTAGCAAACTAGAACAGGTAAGGAGCCTCAAATAGCCAAAAACATCTTAAAAAAGAAAGAAAGAAATAGGAGGTATCATGCTTCCTGACTTTAAATCATATTCTAAAGCCACAGCAGTCAAAACAGCATGGTACTGGCATAAGGATAGCCATATTGATCAATGGAATCAAACTGACAGTTCAGAAAAAGACCCTCCAATCCATGGTCAATTGATTTTTGACAAGTATTCCAAGTACACAAGAGACGGAACAGTCTCTTTCATAAACAGCGTTGGGAGAACTGGACATCCATAACCAAAAGAATGAAAGAGGCTCCCATTCTATAGGTTGTCTTTTCATTTTCTTTCCAATGTTTTTTAATACATGAAAGTTTTTAATTTTGATGACGTTCTATTTATCTACTTTTTAATTTTGTTGCTTGTGCTTTGAGTTTAAAATATAAATACCCATTGCTTACTACAGGGCCCTGAAGACGTTTTTTTTCAATGTTTTCTCTTATGAGTTTTATAGTACTAGCTCTTATATTTAGGTATTTGATCAATTTTGAATTATTTTTGATGAGAGGTAATTCTTTTGCATGTGGATTTCCAATTGTCCTGGCACCATTTGTTGAAGAGACTATTCTCTCTCTATGGACATATGTGGCAACCTTGTCAAAAATCAACTGGCGGCTGCCCCCATTGCTCTCTCCCCTGTGTGGGTGACAGGGGCTGCTGGAAGGATACCACAGAGGCCCCAGGAAGGCAGGAGATGGACTCAGTGGTCTTTGAGGATGTGGCTGTGGACTTCACCCTGGGGGGATGGATATTGGTGGATTCTGCTCAGAGGAATCTCTACAGGGATGTGATCCTGGAAATCTTCAAGATGCTGGCTTCAGTTGATAAGATTCAATTTAAAGCCAATAAGTAAGTTTCTCAGCAGGATACATATGGGCAAAAAATATTCATGGAACAGAAAACGGCAGAGTTCTTAAGAAAAGATTCCTCGGCCTACCTTGTAGAAACAAACAGGAAGACCATATCATTGAAGGTCAGCACAAAGACCAGGAAAGATATCTGAGAAATCATATTGTGGAGTCTCTGAAAGTTATGCAGGTACCCATGTAGAAAAATTTTCAGCCAGATTCCAACTCTTAAGCTGTACAAGAAAACTACTGTAGTAAAACCACATGAATGCAGTGAAGTTTTCATGCATTATTCATCCCTTGTGAGGCACATCAGATCTCACACTGGACAAAAACTGTATCAATGGCAGGAATGTGAGCATGCCTACAGTTGTTTCTCATACCTAATTCACAACAGAAAGAAATCCTGTGAATGTAATTATTTGGGAAACTTTTCCTTGTTCCTATTCCCTCATTCAAGATATAAGGACTCACAGTCTCCCCCTGAGTACCTCTTTGTTGCTCAGATGTGGCCCTCTCTCTCTCTAACTGAGCCATCTCGACAGGTGAACTCACTGCCCTCCCCCCTACGTGGGACCCGACTCCCAGGGGTGTAAATCTCCCTGGCAATGCAGAATATGACTCCCGGGGATGAATGTGGACCCGTCATCGTGGGACTGAGAGTATCTTCTTGACCAAAAGGGGGATGCAAAATGAGACGAAATAGTTTCAGTGGCTGAGAGATTCCAAATGAAGTCGAGAGGTCACTCTGGTGTACATTCTTATGCACTATACAGATAACACCTCTTAGGCTTTAATGTATTGGAATAGCTAGAAGTAAATACCTGAAACTACCAAACTCCAACCCAGCACTCTGGACTCCTGAAGACAATTATATAATAATGTAGATTACAAGGGGTGACAGTGTGATTGTGAAGACCTTGTGGATCACACCCCCTTTATCTAGTGTATGGATGAGTGGAGGAATGGGGATAAAAACTAAAGGACAAACGGGGTGGGATGGGGGGATGATTTGGGTGTTTTTTTTCACTTTTATTTTTTATTCTTGTTCTGGTTCTTTCTGATGTAAGGAAAATGTTCAGAGATAGATTGTGGTGATGAACGCATAACTATGTTATCATACTGTGGACAGTGGATTGTATATCATGGATGATTGTATGGTGTGTGAATGTATTTCAATAAAACTGAATTTAATAAAAAAATGGATCAAGAAATTCTGGAAGACATTTATCTATTAAAATAAAGTAATTTTAAAATTTTGTATCTCAAAAAAAAAAAAAGATATAAGGACTCACAATTCAGAGAAAACCTATGAATGCAAGCAATGTGGAAAAGCCTTCAAAGAGTTCTCACATCTTATTAGATGTGAGAACTCTCATGGCAGAGAAGTCATATAAATGTAATGAAGGTGGGGAATCCTTTATTTATCCCTCAACCTTTCAAGGACATGTGGCAACACACTCTGGAGAGAAACACTATTAATGTAAATTCTGTGATAAAACCTTTGCTCATCCCTATTCCCTCACTGAACATGTAAGGATTCACAATGCAGAGAACACCTATGAACGTAAGCAATGTGGGAAAGCCTTCATTGAGTTCTTAAGTCTTAGAAGACATGTGAAAACTCATATGGTAAAGAAACCATATAGATGTGAGGAATGTGGGAAAGACTTCATTTATCCTTCAACATTACAAAGATACTTGATAACACAAACTGGGAAGAAATGCTACAAATGTAAACAATCTGGAAAAAGCTTCAGTTAGCCCCAAACCTTTCAAATACATAAAAGGACTCATGTTAAAGAAAAGCTCTATGAATGTAAGCAATGTGGAAAAGCCTTCAGTTGGGCCACAACCTTTCAAGAATATGTGAGGATACACACTGGAGAGAAACTCTATAAATGTGGAAAATGTGTGAAAATTTTCAGTTCTCCCAGATCCTTTCAAGGTCACATGAGAACTCACACTGGAGAGAAACCTTGTGAACATAAGCAATGTGGGAAAGCATTTAGGTCACCCTCATCCTTTCAAAACGATGTGAGAGTACACACTGGATAGAAACCCTACAAATAAAAGGACTATGTGAAAGCCTCCAGTTGTCAAGACATCCTTGTGAAATCATGGGAACACACACACTAGAGAGGAATGTAAGTAATGTGGGAATGCCTAATGGTCCCTCATTAATAAGGCTCTGGAAAATTTACACCAGGAAAGAAATTTTACAAAAGTTATAAATTTGGTATTGTCTTTGTGCCTCATCCTTAAAGTGGGCCTCAGTTCTTCGTTTTTGCAAATAAACATTTGGGTGAGAAATAATTCTGGAAATAGTCTTTTAGCTATAGTAATAAATCATGTTTTTTCCTTAAAAAAAAAAAAAAAAAGAATCAAAGAGGACCCCTATCTCACACCCTATACAAAAATTAACTCAAAATAGATCAAAGATCTCAATGTAAGAACCAATACCATAAAACTCCTAAAATTGTATGAAATGGGCATGATACCTACATAAAGATAATACTTAGAATTACTGAGGGAAATACTTACTGCAGCACCAAACTTCTGCTGGAACTGATCAACAACTGTATATGTCACCTCCTCTTCTTCTGTAGGAGAAGGATGGCATTAGATATACCAATCTACCTTGGCAACAGAGTTGCCCTCCCACTAATTTTGGCCATACTCATAAACAATTACACTAATGCAACTCAAATGTCTAATGTTATCTGATTATCACCTGTGTCAGGCCATAACACAATGAACATATTAACATCCTCTTTGTTAATTGAGAATAAACAAAAGCCCCATCAATGATAATCTTACAACATAAACTATTTATTCATTTCCTTTGATAAGCCAGTAAACTTTCCCTCATCAAAGGCTTATGTCCTAGATATTTCAAGACATGTACTTTTAAAAAGCATATTCGTAATAAAAAAAATAATAGTTTAAAATAAATTAGGTCTAGAGATGGGCCAAAAACTGCACTTTTGGAATTCTCTGGGTCCTGACTGTTAATTATTTTTAAAATTATGTAATTTTTTAAAAATAGAAGCATAACATAACATATAGTTCCTCATCTCCCAACCTGTAAAACTTTGGAGTACCACAGGACACTGTCCTTATACCTCTTTCTTTTCTATCCATTCTCTCTCTCCTGGTGTTCTCATCCAGTCTTGAGGATTTATATGTCATCTAGAAGCTGATTCCTCAATTTTTATCTCCATCTCAGACCTGTCTTCTGATCTCTAGACTTATATTCAAACCTAAGTTGACTAAAACTGAACTTCTGATCATCTCCCCAAAACATTTTCCACCCATAGCTTTTCCCATCTTGATTTAATGGCAACTCCATATTTCAGGCTGCTCAGGCCAAAAACCTTGAAGTCATCCTTGATTCTTCTCTTTCTCTCATACCCCATATCTAATCTGTCAGAATATCCTGTTTCCTTCACGCTCAACATATATCCAAAATTCCAGTACTTAACAACCCTACTGCCGCCACTAGGGTCTAAGCCACCATACACACTGGCTTTAAGTTATTTCAATAGCCTCCTAACTAGTATCCCTGTCCCTACCTTTGCTGTCCTTTTGGTATCTATACAGCATCCAGAGGAGTGATCTTGTTAAAACAGAAGTCAGATCATGTCACTCCTTTTCTCAAAACCCTCCAATATGAAATCAACATCTTTTTAAAAATGTCATTTCTAACATTATAAAAGTATGAAATACTTAGAGAAAAGTAGGATAAAACATATGCAAGACATACACTGAGAACTATAAAACATCACTGAGACAAATTAAAGATTTAAATAAACGGAGAGATATATCAGGCACATGGATCAGAAAACTTAATACTGTTAAGATGTCAATATTCCACAAATTGATATATAGAATCAATGCAATCTGAATCAAAATTCATGTTGTTTTTTTTCTTTTTATAGAAATTGACAAGCTGATTCTAAACTTCATAGGGAAATGCAAAAGACCTAAAATAGCCAAAACAACCTTTAAAAGAAGAAAAAAGTTGGAGTCTAACACTACCTGATTCTGAGATTTATCATAAAGCAACAGTAATCAAAACAACCTGGTATTGATATAAAAAACAGACAAACAGATCAATGGAACAGAATAGAGAGTTCAGAAATAAACCTACCCATATATGGACAACTGATTTTTGACAAAGGTACAAAGGCAACTGAGTGGAGAAAGTGTAGTCTTTTTAACAAATGGTGCTAGAACTACTGGATCTCTATATACCAAAAAATAAAGAAACTTTTATCCATATTTCACACTGTATTCAAAATTTAACTCAAAATGGATCGTGGACCGAAATATAAAATGTAAAACTATGAAACTTCCAGAAGAAAACATAGGAGAAAACCTTTGTAACTTTGAGATGGGCAAAGATTTCTTAGATCCAACATTAAAAGCACAATACATAAAAGAAAAACCAGATAAGATGGACTTCATCAAATTTAAAAATGTCTGCTCTTTGAATGATACTTTAAGAGAATGAAAAGACAAGCCACAGAATAGGAGAAAATATTTGCATAACATGTATCTTACAAAGGACTTGTATCCAGAATATATAGAGAACTCCCAAAACTGAATAAGAAAACAAACAATCCAAAAAAGGAGGGGGTGGGGGAAGATTTGGACATTTCATCAAAGATATTCAGATGGAAAATAAGCATATGAAAAGATGCTCAACAGCTTTAAAGAAAAATGCAAATTAAAACCACAAGGAGATACCACTATGCACTCATAAAGCCCAAAACCCTTCATTGATCTACACAGTTGTCCATTATCCGCCCTATCACTTTACTGCTCTGATCTTATCTCCTACTACTTCTCACCTTGCTCCAACTACACTGATCTTGCTGTTTCTTCAAGATCCTGGCATCAGAGCCTTTGTATTTGTTTGTTTGTTTGTTTTTGCCTAAAATACACTTCCTCAGATATCCACACAGTTCAACCCCTCACCTCCTTCAGGCCTTTACTCAAATGTCACCATTTCAGTTAGGCCTGTTGTCCTGGACACCCTAAAACTGCAAAACCACCCTCCCTACAGGATTCTTCTCTTCCTTCTGTTTTTTTTTCTCCTTAGCATTTGGCACTAGCATATTATATATTTTACTTATTTATCATATTTAGTGTCTGTCATTTGTACCGGAGCTCAACAAGGAAAGGGATTTCCTTTCTTTGTTGTTCACTTCTTTATCCCCAATACCTGGAACATAGTAGGAACTCAAATATTGAATAAACAAATGAATCATAATAGTTTATCTTATTTCAGAGCCTAGAAGCAATGGCTGAGCTAAGCATTTCATATAGAACTGTGATCCAAGGTTATATTAACTCTAAAGAGTTCTGAAATGCAATAGAGAGGACCTAGAAAATTCAGAATCGCAGTACTAACCAGATGGGTTATACTTGAAGTCATTCAGCAGAGAGGTGGAAGGTGCCTCAAGTGCAGGACAAGCAGGCTCATATACATTTAGATTTTCATCTTTCATTTTATCCAGACCGCTTCTTTCTGTTTTTAGGCTATCCTTACAAAAAAACAACATTCAGGTGAACCTGTTCTTTATTGCTAATGTCATACAAGATTTTACCAAACATCAATGGTAAGGACTGTGAAGCCATTTGTCCACTGCTTAAATTGACCTGAGGATACAATCTAAAGATGGAAGAAAACAACCATCTATTTCTACTCATTTCTATTTCCTCAGGCCATTTTAGGAACTACAGTTAGTGGACTGTGCACATTTGGGAAATATAAATAAAATTATTCCATCATACCTAAGAGAAGATGTCTTTTCTTTCACTGCACCTTGTTCCACTTCATCTAGTAGTTCCACTGTAAAATAAACAAATGGCTTCCAACAGAATTTCCAATCTGAAAGCAATTAGCCCCTCCCTTGCACCTGCACATCCAGTTTGACTATGTACCACAGACAGTAATCGGAATGTCCCTGGACATTCACAGGGACTTTCTTTGGCCATCATTAAAGAATAAAGCAGAAAAGACTATCCAAAGTACTGAAGACTCCAAATATTATGTACCTACATAGCTTCCTCGAACATCAAGCTGGATTAGGAACCCCTCTGAGTCCCCGTTACCTTTTCTGTTCCATTGAGCCTTTGTGTTTCAGGCTGGTTCTAGAGACATTTTTTCTTCCCCACTAATCTCAGTCTTAATCACCTTCCCTCACACTATTTATTGTTTGGGGGATTCCCCTTAAATCATTCACAGGTCTGTCCCTTCCACTCTCACTGGCTAGGGCATTAATAGTTGGGTGACATGAAAGACAATGAAAGCTAGATGAAATCCTAAAGGAATTATGAGAGAAACAACACTCCACTGAGATTCTATCATCATTTATTTTTAATGTAAGAGCACAGGGAATATACAGAAATAGTGTATTTCATTGATTCTAAGGTACACATTTTAAATAGCTCCCACATTTATTGTAATTTACAATAAATGCACATGACAGTACTTCTCATAATGTCATTTTAGAGTCAACAAAAGTATATTTAGTTACTTTTCAGGGAAAATGCCTCTCAGAGGGCCACTGTCTCAAATGTCTATCTTCCCTGCATTATCTAGAAGTGTTGAGTCTGAGGCAGTGAAAGTGAAATTCACTAAAAATGCTGATTAGACAATTATTATCCTTTATGTTCATAATTCTTAGTTAAGGTGTTCTTCAGGGAGCCCTCTCCATGGCTCACTGGGTCCAATGACTTACTAGGCCCCAGGGTAAAGAAGGGAGGGCCATCCTTTGAGCTTAAAAATTATGAACAAAGGCCAAGTCCAGGGAAAGAATTTAGAAGGAGGTAATATCCATGTATACAGATCACAAAACTGGTCAGCAGTCAGCCCTCTTCTAAGTTAAAGAGACAGTACTTAGTGATTCTACTGCTTCTCTTTACAAACCCATCCACAGCTTACCTTTGTTCTAGTATAGAGCTCTGCTCTACTGCAAAGGTTAATAGTTAAAACACAATTAAAAGTCCCCACTGATATCACCACCGTCATCTGCCATCATGGTGTTCAAGGGACAAAGAGCATTTAAAGCAACAAACTCAGAGAGAGAGGCTAGTTAGGTCGCAGTAGGATTTGTCTAACCTGAAGTAGCTCTGGCCTGGCATTTGTTGATTTGGTGAGATTTTCATCTCCTCCTAAATGCTGTTCTCTCACAAAACAATTTAATCTTTCAGGTAGCTGTAATCTCTCATTTACAATCCTTTCTTTTCTTCATACCTGCCCCAGTGATTAGAAATGCATAGGCTTAACTGGTTCCAAGAGATCTCCCATGGTTTTCCCTCATTGATCTTTATTTCTCCTTGGAAGGCTTTCTGTTTTGGGGTTCTTGAAAGCAAGAGCAGTTCTTGCTCCCAAACTATTTCTCTTATCCCAGTTGGCCTGCCTGAAACACACTCACCTGTTTAAACTTCTATATCTACTCTTCTAGGCAAGCAATTGGACCTAGCCTTGCTAAATGGCTTCTGATGACAGAAACAAAGAAAAATAGTTTGCTTCTTTCCCTGTTTCAAGTGTTTCTCTAGGCTCCTGGTAAACCTTTCATGGGATTCCTATCACTATCATTGAGGCTCCTTCTACACATTCCCTTCTCTGAAAGTCCAAAATCCAGCAAGTTCCAAAAAATGCAAAAATTTTTTAAACTCTTTGATGGTAAAACCTACCACTTAGTATGATTATCCACCAATTTCTTTGTAAAAATATGTGTTTTATCAGAGTGTTGCTCATACCCTCTTGAGGTGCTGTGCAATACGAATAGTATATTCCTTGTGTTACATTTTCTAAGAATCCAGAACAATTCTCGATTCTGAAACATTTGGTTCCAAGGTTTCAGATAAGAAATTGTGAATGGATTGTGAACCTGCTAGTGTTAAACTCACTTGCTAAGCACAGACAATTCCTCCCTGATCAAATGTCTTAACTGCCTACTGGCAGAGACTTTCCTATTGAGTCCCAGCAGACTTCACATTGTAAAACAGAAATTATTAAAATTCTGTAGGAATATTCTCCTCATAGTTTAGCCATCTAAACAGTAAAAGGAGGATCAATTCTCAAATACCAACTTTAAGAGTTTATAAATGCAATATTAAAGGCAAGCCAACATCTCTTTTTATTTCAAATCTTGGAATGAGGCAGAGAAGCTAGTTTATTACTTTTGCAAAGCCAATATTAGCATTCAGGGAACATGAAGTTCTCACCATTTACAATCTCATGCCCAAAAAACATCTTCACTCCTGGGACACTTCGGCCAGTCTCCACATTCTTCACTGTGATTAAAAAAGAATTCATTTGATTATATAATCAAAAAACTTCCCTAAAACTATAAAAAAATGTAACACCCAAATCTGAGCTTTATAAAAATCCTTAAATTATTTCCCCAATAATGAAGGAATGAAGAGTCAATAATAAATTAAAAAGCTACAGACTTGAAATAAGTGATATAAAAACAGAGGGAATCCCCAAAAGATCCCAGAGAAACTAAAAAGGGCAGCAGTAGTACACTGAATTTAAACTTCTGCCAAGAATATTTCAAGGACTATTTTTTAAAATTGTATTTCTATTTATTTTTAGTCCATGTAATTCCGGAGAAAAATTATGGCAGGTGACCACTTCTAGAGTCCATACCCTGCTTTGTGTCATTCACCATGTTTGAAAATATTAATTATCAGGGACAACAATCCAATTCCTGGACCAAATACAGGGCTCTTCTGTGAGGAGGTAAGGGAGTTAGGAGAAGTTTAGACAACATGTCTACAACTTGCTGTCATTTTTTCTAGATGGAAGTACTCATTGTAGCTCTCTATCACAGCTGCCTGTCACAGCACCTCTCATCAATCTAAAACAATTTGAGTTCTATCCTCATTTTTCCACTGAAAATGTACTTACTGAGGTTAAAAGTCACTAACTACCTATTTGTCAAATAAAAAAAAATTGCAGTCTTATTTTACTTGACTACCATGCAAAGTTTGACAATATTGTTCTTTCCTTCCTTCTTTGGTTTACTTGACATTCACTGTTTAGTTCTTTCCCTACTAGTTATCTACAACTACCTACCACATTGCACACCCCTCTATGCCAGGCATTGTGTTAATTATTTCCTTACATTTAATTCTCCAGTAACATGAGACAAGCATTTCATTATCCCCATTTAATGGAAGAATCTCAGGCACAGAAGGGTTAAATAATTTGCTCAAGATCACACTTCTTTTAATGCCCATTCTAGTAACCACTGTTACACTGTCTCTCTGATTTGCTCGTTCTGGTCTCCTTGGCTGCTTCTATCCCTCTGCCTAACCCTTATATACTGACATTCCCCATGGTTATGTCCTACATATTTTCCTTTCTCCTTGAATGATCACATTCATATCCTTTTTGTGGCTGACACCTATTATTTCTTCAGCTTGGACTATTCCTTTGAGCTCCACTTACATTTTCAACTAACATTAAAAAAAAAAAAATACTGCAAAATCTTACCTTCTCCCACTAACCAACAAACCTGCTCCTCTTACCATTTCTATCAATTAGTCATTTTCCATTGTTCTTTGCTTATCATCTAATTGATTATTAGGTTACTTATCCCATCTCCTAAGTATTTCTAGAATCTGTCTTCTCTTCTTCATTACTTGCCATGCCTTAGACCCACATCATTTTCCCTTGATTGTTTCTCTTGACTGTCTGAATAGTTTCCTGTCTATTCTCCCTGCATCTAGTTCATCTCTACTTCAATCCTTCCTTCACACTGCTGTCAAAATGATGTTACTACCACGTCATCCAAATAAAATTAGTAAACAACTGTAAAGAAAGATGTTCAACTTCTTTAGGAATATTTTTTAAACATATCAAAATGATAATATCACTTTTTGCCTATAAAACTAGAAAAAATTAAGTAAAGATAAGGATACCAGGGCAGGGTACGTGTGGGAGAGTGGGGGCAGTGAATGGGGAGTTAATGCTTAATGGGTACAGAGCCTCTGGGGTGGTGGAAAAGTTTTGTTAATGGATGGTAGTGTTAGTAGCACAACATTGTAAATGTAAGTGATATGACTGAACTGTATACGTGAAAGTGGTTAAAGAGGGAAATTTTATGTTTTACATATGTCACCATGATAAAATTTAGAAAAAAAATTAAGATACATACAAGCTTTTTAAAAAATACTAATGCTAAAAAATTTTAAAAACACTAATACTAAAATACTCACTGTAATAGGTACACTCACACAGTGCTAAAAGCAAGCAAAAAGGCATAACCCTTTTAAAAAGCTATTTGGAAATAAGCATCAAAAAGATTTAAACTCTCTATAACTTTCACCTACTAATTTCACTCCTGGGAATTATCCCTAAGAAAACAATTATAACTCCAAATATAGAAAAAGTTTTCAAGGTTTTTGCTTTAAAATATTTAGACATTAAAGTTTAAGTTTTAAATAATATGAGAAAATGCTTGCTATAGCGCTAGCTAAAAAAATATGTATACATGATACACACAACTTATTATGCCAACTGTATAAAATCTGTGCAATTACAGACTAAAGAGAAATACAGCTATTTATTTTTTTTCTGGACCTAATGCTTTGTGGAACAATCATGCGGCATTTACTATTTGTTGCACACTCCATGCCATTTATTCAGGCCGGTCATGTGCCCAGTATCCCTTGCAGTTAGCAGCAGCCAGGAAATCTCTATAAGGGGACTAACTCAACTGAGAGGGACACCCTTTTGCCCCCTGCCTTTCCCCTTTTTCCTGCCTATAAGTCTACTGGCTATCATATGACCTCAAGGTTTGAAGCCATGTGCTAAGGCTTCAGATGGAGCCTCTGCTAAGGCAGGGCAGAAAGATGAAGAACCCTGGACCCTTGATGACTTTGGCAAAAGTTGTATTACCCATGTGCTGCCTGCCTTCTTTTATATGAGAGAATAAACTCCTCATTTGTTTAAGCCACTGTAGATGGTCTCTGTTTCCAGCAGCTGAGCAGGGATGCTAACTGACACTGCATTAAAATTTTTAGGCATCTAACTGGAAATTCCTGTCATTCCCATTTAAAAATCTTTCAGATTGTTTCACTTTGCTTTCAGAATAAAGTCCAAACACTATGATATCAGGTCCTTCGCATCTCTTCCGTACCTACTCCTCTAGCCTTTTCTCTCACCATATCTTCAAATTGAATTTACTTAAGGTTCTCTGCGTGCACCATGTTTTTATGTCTATCTCTATACATGCAGCTCCTTCTGCTTAAAACAATTCTCCAAGTTTTAAGCATCACCTGGGAACTCGATAGAAATGCAAATTCTTGGGTCTCACCCCAGACCTAAAGAATCATAAACTCTGAGAGTAGGGCCCAGCAATCTGTTTTAACATCTTCCAGGTGATTCTGATGCTCAGCTAGTTTGAGAACCACTGGCTTAAAGCAGCCTTCCCCTCTTTATGCATCCAGCTAACTCTTACTCACCCAGATGCATTTCTGCCATCAATTCCTCCTTTGGGAAGCCCTCCATACTGTCCTAACCCAAGAACTCCCAGACCTAAATTACCTGAACCTTTGTTTTTCCAGAGCATCTTGTGTGTCCCTCTATCAGGAAGGATATCACTGTATTATACTTGTCTACCTTCTTTCAATCTCCTTACTAGACTATGTTTTGTTTTTTTGTTGTTGTTGTCGTTTTGAGGACAAGGACCATGTTATCTCTCAATCCCTGGTACCTAGCCCAGTGCTTGGGATATGAAACAATCAATAAATGATTGATAACTTAATTAATGTTGCAAAAGCCTATCACAGTCCCAACCCAGCCCACAAAGTCTTTTTAACTCCTAACATAACTTAATAAAACTAATCTCTCAAATGCCATTTACACATCCTTCAATTGTGAGCTTTTAACTTATCATGCCAGGAAAACAACTACCCTAAGCAAGTTGATATTTTAGCTGAGTAAAATCTCCATATATTGAAATTTTCCTTATTCCCATTAATAACAGTATAGAAGTGGTCACAAACTAGCATATGCAGCCATGTTGCTCTGTTAGGGAAAACAGGAGTCTAACCTTCCTCCCTCCCATTTCCTAAAATAGAAATAATGCTTCCCTTCTGGTTGTTCACGGAGCACACAGTCACCACCCAACCCCAGTCATTAATCTTTTAAAAGAAAACTAGGCAGAAGATTATGAGAAATAGAACATGACCTTTCTTCAGGACAACGATCTTGTTAGGGTCCACATGCTGGAGCACCCCTTCAAAGATGCCACAAACCAATGTGAGTTTCACCCTTCTCCACAAAATCTGATTGAGGAAATGGTAGTCACTGCTGGGATCCATGCTATTTGATTCCAAAAGCAGTCTTCAAGTAATCTTCTTCCAAACACATGAAAATTAAAGAGATCTATGATTTTAAAAAGTTTTTTTGGGAAGGTGGGGTTATTTTCCCTTTCCACATACCTGTAAGGGACAAGAAGAATATGAGCGTAATTCAGTTTTTCAATTCTTTTAGAATGATAATGAGAAAAGGATCACTGCAAACACCAATGCTAATTGATACACTGGCAACTGAAATCCATAAGACTTTGGTCAAGGCAGGATGGTTTATAAAAGGGATAATTTCACCTTTCCTTCCTTAGCTAAAAGGAACAAGCCAAACATTTAGAGGCTATTTTTTTATATAATCTTGTCAACCAACCAAAAGAACAAATGAAAAAAAATGATACTAGCAAAATGCTCACTGGTACACGTCGCAATAAGCCGTTTATCCAATGCTAGGATCGAACTTCTTCTGGATTAATAACATTTCCAGAGTTTGATATTGTTACCAACCAAAGCATAAGTGACTGACAGCTATCACAATTTATCATTACAAGGACCATTTCACTCCACCCTGGCCACATCTCAGGGCTGCTGTTGTGTCACCAGTCACATGCAGCCCAACAGATCAAACTGCCATATGCTATTAACTTGACTGTTTTTGTAAAAATGATGCATGCTCGATATAAAGAATTACAACAATGCAGAAATGTACAAAGAACTCTACTTCCTAGAAATAACTATGATTCATAATAGATAAATTTACATTCTTTAGTGTAAAGCCATAATTTAAAAGATAGATCCTTTTTTAAAAAAAAGAAACTTTTAGAACAATTCTGTTATTTGGACATCCTGCTATTTAGAATGCAAAGAAATGCTCTTCTATGGTAGTTTAAATTTAAAAGCTGCTTTCCTTTGCCGCACTAGGAAAACTCAACCAGTGAATTTTGCAATTTACTCTAAATAAAAAACACTGATGAAATAACTAGGGCCTAATTCAACTAGAAAAAGGGTGAGAACTTACACAGCATTTTTGGCCAGATAAATAACCTGTATTCTCACATGTTAAGGTCTATCAAGTGCTTCCACAAATATTATTTCCCATGATCCTTATAACCACCATTACCTAATGTACAGATGAGGAAACCAAGGTTTAGAGATTTAGATTTACCTACAGCAAGAAGGTAATGGACCCTGAACTAAAAACAGGCCTTGCTAGAGAAGGGTGTGTATAGTCTATGTAACCTAGAGAGAATATAAAACAAGTTACCAGAGGGTCTGAGAAAATCATTCTTCTTTGTTTCTGTTAATCCAACAGGCAAAAGGGAAGTGTTTAAGAAACAAAAACAGCCCTTAATAGGAACAAAAATTAATTTATATTTCAAAGATATACCTAAGAAAGGTTTGTGGAATGCTTGGAAAATACAGAAATTAAAGAAAAGTCAAAGTAAACCAGAAAGAATGATTAAAAAAAAGAAAGAAAAAAGAAAAAAGTCAAAGATTTGACCGAAGACAGTTGCAAAAGGTTATGATCAGGAAGAGAAAAGTAAGGTCAGGATCAAGAGATGGGCTTCAAGGCAAATTCAGAAAAGGTACATTCATGTCGCTGACATCAAGGTTTTTCTACCATACCCATATTCCCAGCATAAAAAGAATTTCCTGTGGCTTCTAAAAGGACATAATTCAAAATGCTACTCTGCATACGAAAACAGGCATGACCAGGTCAGACAACAGCTAGTTAACCCAACTCAGTGAGACCAGAACCCGGGCCTTAAGGGAACATGTGCAGGGAGAGGGGAAGGAGTATCAGGCTAAACTGTGAAAGCCTTAGGAAAGGGCAAAACCCCATAACCTAAATAAACTTTGGACAGCTTGCTAAGATACTGGATCCCCTAGTACTTGGGTACGAAGTGACAGTGGTCAGAATTTGGTTCTTCCAAAACTCAAACAGATTCTGAACAAAGTAACACTGGAGGGGTAGGGAGGGGGTTAGCAGGTAGTTGAAGCCACAGGAAGATATGTGGTTCACCTGAGGAGGTGAACTAATTTAAGCGATGACTTCAAACTTTTTCATTAAAACAAACAAGAATATGTGATAGAATAGAAAGCAAAATTTCTCGTTTTTAAGACAAAATAAGAAACGGCGGGTCATACGCTAGGAATTCACTCTTCGCCGCCGCTAGAGTTTTTTTCTGAAGGAAGTTTAGAAATCTGACCCTAATTTCAGTCAAATGGTAAGTTCCTCCAGCTCCAGTTTAGAACTAAAAAAAAAAAAAAAAAAAGAGGAACTGCTGTTAAGGAAGAAATCTCGGGAGCGACGGTTACCAAATGATAGTCCTGAACACAAACTGAAGACAAGTATGCCGGGATCTGCGCTTAAACCGCAGCGCGGAAGCCCCCACGGTTTGGCTTCCAGACTCGACTGTTTCCCGACGAGCCAATGAACGCGCGGTCCCGAGGCCAGACCTCGAGCGCCCCCGTTGCGGTCGGGAGGAGAAAGGGCCGCCCAGGAAAAATGCGGAGGCACAACTCCCGGCATGCAGTTCCCAGGTGACACCCTAGGATTTCCCCATGCGTTTTGTCTATTTTTCATGTGTCTCTCGGCAATCCCTACCACCTGATGAGTGGACTCCTAGCGTTAAGAGTTCTGTGAGAAAGGACCTGGGCCATGCTCAGGAAGCGCTGCTGGTTAGTTGGTTGTAAAACGGCGGGTCTATGGCGTTGCCTTTTTAATTGCGATCGCTAGCGACCAGAGGCATTGCCCCTTTAAGGCCGGTGGCAGCCGCCGTTCCGGGGGCGGGGACCGACCTCAGCCGGACCCGGGCCGACGCCGGGCTGATTCATTCCGGGCTGGGGCTGCAAGCGCCGACGTCTGCTCCTGCGAAGGGCTCAGCCTAGCTACTGATTGGCTGGTGCCAGTCGCCCTCCCCCGCGCGCCACCCCTGGGTTGTCTCCCGGTCCGCAGTAGAAAACTGCCGTCTCCCTTCTTGACCCCTGCCTAGCTCTTCTCTCCTCCCAACGTTCTCTCCAGTCACCGTCGCTTCAGGTGCCGCCGCTCCTTTTGGAGCTCCCGGCTCGGGGATGGGGTCTCGGGCCTCCACGTTACTGCGGGACGAAGAGCTTGAGGAGATCAAGAAGGAGACTGGCTGTGAGTTCGGGCCGGGGGGTGGGAACGCGGCTGAGTGACTGTGGTTGGGTTCCCGACCGAGGGCGCCGGTTGCTAAGCTGGGGTTCCCGTAAGATTGCTGGGGTCCTGGGCAGCCTCCATCGCTGGGACTCCGGTGACCCGAGGGCTGGAACCCAGCAGGGCTCTGGCTCTTGTGGGGCGTCCTTTCCCTCATAGGG
Organism: Choloepus didactylus; assembly: GCF_015220235.1. Classification (NCBI taxonomy): domain Eukaryota; kingdom Metazoa; phylum Chordata; class Mammalia; order Pilosa; family Megalonychidae; genus Choloepus; species Choloepus didactylus. The sequence continues at coordinate 140,274,562 of NC_051310.1, read as the reverse complement.
GACAAGCCTAATCGATCGCCGTAGAGCACAGACACCCTTCTTTTCTCCCGTTTGCCCATGAGAGCCCAGAACGCTTTTCCTTTATCTTTCTTCGCACCAACCTTCCTTATTAAGAGGCATCCCGAACAGCAGGTAAATCCCGAGAAGCAAATTCAGGAACTCTAATGAATCGTGTAAAAGACATAATCCATTCTTTTGACGTTTCTGAGCAGGGATCTAAACACTGACAGTTGTGGGAAATCACAAACAGGTTCCTACCACAACTGGAAAAATAACCCCAGAATCAGACCGTAGAGTAACAGTTTGGAAGACGTGGCTTGGTGATGGAAGATCTTTAAAGTGTCAGGGATCTGAGAGTGAGAGACTTCTTTCAATCTGAACTTCTGGAAAAAAAAGCACGGATACTGTGACCACCAGTTTTTTACTTATACTGAGAATGTTTGCTGTCCCAATTTGAGATATACTGATTTATACTCTGCGGGTGTACTTTATGCGATCAGTATTGACATTGGGTGTGCTACAAAAATCTGTGTTGGTTTGTACTGGGTGCTGATTTATTACAGTCCAGTGTCTTCTTCATTATCCTGAACAAAGGGGCAACAGGGCTTTGGGAATTCAGAAGCTCTGTGAAATGAATTATGAGGTATGTAGGCATCTGAGTTCTGTCTGTCACGGTCCCCTGTTTTGATAATGGAGTGACCAGTAAGTAACTCAGTGGCCCATATGCAGATAGCACCAAGGGATGTAGGAGAGACTACTCAGTTTACTCAGAGCAGTGGTGGCCTGGGTGGGATTCACTGCATGTTGTCCTGTGCTTTCTAACAGTTCAGCTTTCTGAAATCTTCAAGTTGGAAGGGATGTCATCTAGCCCACACTTTGTCAGATTGGTTTAGCCTCTTTTTTTGTTTGTTTGTTTGTTTGTTCATTCTCCTATTACTTTTTTTTTATCTTCATTTTATTGAGATATATTCACATACCATGCAGTCATACAAAACAAATCGTACTTTCGATTGTTTACAGTACCATTACATAGTTGTACATTCATCACCTAAATCAATCCCTGACACCTTCATTAGCACACACAAAAAATAACAAGAATAATAATTAGAGTGAAAAAGAGCAATTGAAGTAAAAAAGAACACTGGGTACCTTTGTCTGTTGTTTCCTTCCCCTATTTTTCTACTCATTCATCCATAAACTAGACAAAGTGGAGTGTGGTCCTTATGGCTTTCCCAATCCCACTGTCACCCCCTCATAAGCTAACCTTTTTATACAACTGTCTTCCGAGATTCATGGGTTCTGGGGTTGTAGTTTGATAGTTTTCAGGTATCCATCACCAGCTACCCCAATTCTTTAGAACCTAAAAAGGGTTGTCTAAAGTGTGCGTAAGAGTGCCCACCAGAGTGACCGCTCAGCTCCTTTTGGAATCTCTCTGCCACTGAAGCTTATTTCATTTCCTTTCACATCTCTCTTTTGGTCAAGAAGATGTTCTCCGTCCCACGATGCCAGGTCTACATTCCTCCCCGGGAGTCATATTCCACGTTGCCAGGGAGATTCACTCCCCTGGGTGTCTGATCCCACGTACCAGGGAGGGCAGTGATTTCACCTTTCAAGTTGGCTTAGCCAGAGAGAGAGGGCCACATCTGAGCAACGAAGAGGCATTCGGGAGGAGGTTTAGCCTCTTTTTAAAAGAACTTTAATGATGACAAACTCATCAAGGTAGTCCTTTCACCATTTTGGATGAATGATAAAAAGCAGTTACCTGTTTCTAATTTGCAGTACTTGTTTGGCCACTTGACCCTATGTTCATTTTATAACTTACTCTGACTTAAGAAGTAGAAATATCAGCAGTTTGGATTCAGCAAGCTTTTTAATACAGTTTATGTCCATGACCTTGGCCACACTTGTAAATTTAACTTCTTTAGGTCTACAGTAACACCAGAATTAAAATATTCATGCTTAAAATAAAGAGTCACATAATGTGGAAGTATAAACCATAGTGAGAATGGGAGCTCTTCTTGCCTCAGGTGAAGGGAGCAGTAATCCAATTCTGATTCATTTCCATTTGACCAAATGAAAAGGGCCTGGGTTACTAGAAGATTCTCGGTTATTCTACCCATGTGATTTGTAGACATAAGTAGTCCTGGAAGGGCTGTTTTCCCAGCTACCAAAGAATGAGTCAGCATGAGGGAGATTCTCAACCACAACCAGTGCAAATATATGTATGGAGTCATAAAACCTAGTCAAGCAGGCAGGTATTTATTGATTTTTTTCAGCATCTGGGCTCAGTATTATGCTAGGTATTCAGAACAGATGATGGCAAAAGATGCTCACAACCTGGTTGGAGAGCTAAGCCCAGGAGAATGATGTGTTTGAGCATGACAATATAGATTGTGTGAAGTTGTGTGGTGCCCACCTTCAGAACTCAGGGAAGAGAAAATCCCTATGGGTTGGCCTTGTGGACAGAAATTGGACCTTTTTGTATGGAATTGGGACTAGATTTGGATAAATTGACCTGGGGCATTTTGGGTAGCTTCCAGGAGCCATCTCCTTCACACTGCCAAAAAATCATTCTTGAGTTCTGGGAGTTGAAGCATCAGTTTATCCAGTTAGTGCCTATCAAAGGAGTTGTTTTTTAAAGCAGTAATTTTTGTATATTGCAAAAAGTTTGATAGAACAAATACCTGGGGGAAAGGTGGAATTCATCCTGTTTTCCTTTACTTCTTGTGCCATTAAGGAGGTTTTTGGAAACTATCAATCAGGAACACTTTTAAGAGAAAGTATAAGACATTTCACTACCCTCTTTTTCATAAGAAAATGTAGCATAATTGAGGAAAACTGATTTTATATTCAATATGAAAGCTTTGCAATGGAATTGATTATATTTAAACATTTTTCATAAGTCTAAATTGATTAGAATTCAAATATCAACAGTTTAGCCAATATT